>NC_082641.1:11362735-12612735 GCF_028023285.1 Balaenoptera ricei | reverse complement strand
TCCAGACACCTTAAAAATTATTTTGTTTGTTCTAATACATTTTCAATAATGGATAATTTTACTGTTGATAAAAAATATTTTTTGCTGATATATTTTTTGCCCAAACTCATTTTAAGACTTCAGATAAATGTGCTAAAATACAGAAATAGACTCACAGACAGAAAAGTTTATGGTTACCAAAGGGGAAAGTGGGGGGAGGGATAAATTAGGAGTTTGGGATTAGCAGATGCACACTACTATATATAAAATAGATAACCAACAGGGACCTACTGTATAGCACAGGGAACTGCATTAAATATCTTGTAACAACCTATAATGGAAAAGAATCTTAAAAAGAATATATATATATAACTGAATATATATCTATATTTATATATAGCTGAATCACTTTGCTGTATACCAGAAACTGGCACAACAGGGTAAATCAACTATACTTCAATAGAAAAAGAGGAAAAAAATGTGTTAAAATACTTTCAAAGGGTCTTCCCTGGTGGCGCAGTGGTTGAGAATCTGCCTGCCAATGCAGGGGACACGGGTTCGAGCCCTGGTCTGGGAAGATCCCACGTGCCGCGGAGCAACTGGGCCCGTGAGCCACAACTACTGAGCCTGTGCGTCTGGAGCCTGTGCTCCGCAACAAGAGAGGCCGCGACAGTGAGAGGCCCGCGCACCGCGATGAAGAGTGGCCCCCGCTCGCCGCAACTAGAGAAAGCCCTGGCACAGAAACGAAGACCCAACACAGCCAAAAATAAACAAATTAATTAATTTTAAAAAAATACTTGCAAAAGTATTACCTAACTAAAATCAGAAATTAGAAATTGAAACAATGAGATCATTCTTGCTCATAATTGGCATTTATTTTTAAATTTGGTAATATGTTGACCATGGTGTACACAGTTAGTCTTATATACTTTTGGTAGGAATGCAAATTGGTCTAACCTTTTGGGAGGGCAATATGGCAGAGTGAATCAACATTGAAATGCATAATCCCTTTGATTCAATTATCTTACATAGAGTATCTATTACACAGAATTTCTGGCAGATGTACATGAAATGATATATGTGTTTTCATGAAGGACATGACACCTGAATGGAGACTTGAAGAACAATAAAATTTTGCAGGCTGAGTGATGTAAATAAATAGATAAATAAATAAGTTTTGTTTTGCTTTGTTTTTCAGTTTGATTAATTAGCATGTTTGGAAGTTTGGAAAATCTAAAAAGAACTGGAAAAACTAAAGGAACATGATAACTTTGGTTAAAAAATGTAATAGCAAGTGTATAATTTTTTACTCATCATAAATTATATATATACATAAATTATAAATGTATTATATTTATACTTATACACACACACACACAACATTCTATTGGTTAAAATGGTCACAAACTGACCCAGATCCACGGGACTAAGATGAAGTTATATCTCTTGATTGGATGGAATGTCAAATAATTTAGGACCACATTTTAAAATCACCGTAGTACCTGTCCTCATTCTTCTAGTGAAAGAGACTGATGATAAACAAATAAATACAAGCTACATCCCTATTTGCTCATTTAATCCTCTCAACAACAATATGGTTCCAATTTTAGAGATGTGGAAACAGTTCAGAGAGATCAGGTAGATTGTGCAAGGTCACGAGGCAGTAAATAAAAGCTAGCATCATTCTATTCTTGAAAGGGAGAGAATATGTCAAGACACATTTCAAGTCAACTTAGGCAAAAAGGGGAACTCGTTGGCTCACACCACTGGGAAAGACCAAGTAGAGCTGCATATAGCGGGAATTAGGGTCTTGAGGCTGTGAGCCATCCCTGCATCTGGCTGCTGCTTTGTACTGACTGTCAGCTTTATTATCTCCTATGGCAGTCTGGCTTTCACCAAAAGGCTGCTAGCAGCTCCCTGACTCATGCCTTGGTTTTGCCACTTGAGAGTAAGAGTTACTCTTCTCTAGGTCACAACTGGAAAACCCTAAAGGAAAGACTAACTGGCCAAGTTTGTATTTGTGCCCTCCTTTGTGTCTTCAGCAGAAGAGGGGTAGTTTTGGCAGACAGGGTACTATCACTGACCAAAGAGTAAGCAGTTCCCCTAAAATAGCTGAGTTATCCTCAAAAGGAGAAGAAAAGGATGCTGGGAAATTCAACAATAAGTGCCCATTTTTAAAAATTGAGAAGAAGTGCTTTATTCATATGGCACTTCCTCTGGCCCATCTACAGTAGGGGAACCATAAGCTGCTTCCACAAAATTTCCTAGTAAGTGCTTTGGGACCTTGTATTTGAATGTTTCTCCTTTACTGCTTCTCCTAGAGTCATGCCAGAGGATTTTCAAAAGTAAGCTAAGTATTTTCGCTACATATGGGTCTTTTTATTGAAAAAGAAATATTTGCATAGAGCATAGAATGTAATAATACTGCAGCAATGTTGGAACTTTTTTTATGGGTGGCAGAGTTTGGCAGTAGTCAGCAGCTGCTTTGGCATTAATTACATATTTTCTTTCAGCTCTGGTGTTTATTAGTATGTGGAATGTGTTTAGAACCTTGTACAATCATCATTAATTTCTGTTATAATATGCTCTTAATATCACGAAAGTTGAATCTGGTCTCTTTTGCTCAGTTGTACCAGACCCATGCAAATTTCATTTTAAGGTACCATGATGCTGGAAGGACTTTCAAGTCCACAGAGACTGGGTGTCCACTCTCCCCACTGCAGGGTTCTCCTTTTGCTTTCCAAAATTAAAGTAAGGTTTATTGGTCAGATCATAAATAAGTTCTCAGTGCTACAGAGTTCCCTGACACATACACCTTCCAGGAAATATACTGCCTTTACAGCAAAGCCACTTGAAGATTATCTCTCTTTCAAGGACATTTCTTGACACTCTGGAAATTAATTCAGAATTATGTATTGAAACTTCTAGTTACCTAGAATTTAAATGACAGTTAAATCAAATAACAAATGACCAGATTTTGTACATGGTGCCATACAGTATTTATTACTGAAAAATAAGGAACTTAAGGAATGAGACAATCCTTGTGGACTATCAGAAACTGACTAAATCATGCTATTTTTATTTGATGTATGCATTCCGAATGCATAATACTCAAACAACCAAAATAATTGGTTTACCAGTTAAATTTAATGTTCTGGATAAGTGAAATTTTTCTATACTTTTATTTAAATACACTTAATACCATTCTTTTTGTTGTATTATATTGTCTGTTAAAGAAACGTTACTATATAACAACAAGTAAATGTCTTATCAAGGACCAAAATGGTGGAAACATTTGTATAGAGCACAGAATGCACTGTCTACTCAACAGACTTTTTATTAGCCAAACCTGAGTGACGTGCACATTTGATCCTACAGATCAGAAAATGTAGATTTCATAGACATTATCCAGGTACTGGACAGCATCTGTTCAGTGTGAAGCAAGGCAGGATTGTATGTCATATGACATCATTAATTCAATTCCATGCATTCACTATTTCTTTAGTATCTACTATGTGTACTTAATTCATTTGTTGTTGTTGTTCTATTGGAAAATCCACCCCTTTTATCTTAACTTGCTCATGCCAATTTTTCTCCAAACACACCTCTTTTTAAAGGAAAATTGGAGAAAAATTTGGAGAAAAAATTTGGAGAAAAGCAAGGGATTGTGTCAGTGTAGACTCATAGCTAGACTTTGCTTTCAATTGCTACTCTCCTATTCAGGAGTTCATATCTAAAACCAAAGAAAAGATTTATTTAAGCATCTAGAATCAATCAGATAAGAACCCATGGGTGCTTATTCTGAGGTATTTGTAACTTTGTAAGATCATCACTAGAACATGTGCTTGGCAGAATAAAGAAAAGACAACAGGCAAAATTGTTCCAATTATCCATTTTACATTAGCTTTGGAGGTTTGGTCTTGGTGGTTATGACACCTTTTTTTCCGTTGTGGGATTTGACCCCTGTTGCAACCTAACAGCCAAATTTTTTTTTTTTTTTTGGATACCTGTTTTATTTCCTGGCTAGGGTCAGTAATCTCCTCCACTGGGTTCAGTTCTCCAGCATCCTCCCCTGGGCACATGACTCCACTTCAGGCAATATTGCAAGATCTTTGTCTCTTCCAATCTTCAATGTTTCCCTAGCACTACCTCTGATCACTTTCCCTGCCAATGTGCCTATTTTTTCCCACTCAGAATCCAAGTAGAGACACAATCCTAATTATTTTCAGATGATTTTTAATGATGTCATTTTATTTTAGTACATGGCAAAGAGTAAAAGTGAACCGTCATACACCCATGCTTGAAATAAGCACTTAAAATGAATAAATTTCCACGTCCCTGTAACAACAAACTATATGTTGTATTTACTGCTGCTTTCGAGAGTATAAACTTCCCCGTGTGCCCTTCACCCAAAGGAGACATTTTCAAAAGTAGTAGAGCTGCATTTGAGTGAGCCAAAAATGCTCTGGAAATGAACCATTCAACCATATGTCATATATTTAATATTTCAGGTACCGAGATCTTGCCTCATGAAGATATTAGTGTCTTATGGAATTCAGCAATTTCCCAGTCATGATGAGTTTCCTTTTAAAGAAGCGATTTGCCTCAGAATTATGGTTTGTTGAATAAACACAACTACAGCCCTTTATTCAACAATTCTAATCCAAAACAATAATTTGGAGTATTAAATGATTTATAGTTGGTTTCAACAGACTCGTACCGCTTGCTATAAAGGTTTAAAAGTTTTAAAACTATCACTATCTGTCAATATTGTCTGTATTTCCTGCCAATACACTAAGCAAAAGGGGAAGGGTATTATTCTTGGAAAGTAATTATTTGCAAATTATATGATTTATCCATCTAGAATACGCTCCCAAATAATGAAAACTGTTGAAACCCCTAAGATCTATATAATAATTGTCGAATGCAAGATAAATACATCAAAATAATAGTTTTCTTTTATATTAGCAATAACCTGTTCCATAATATAATGAAAAAAATCCATTTATATTAGCAACAGTTAATATGAAATGTATAGGAATTAACTTTACAAGAAATGTGTAAGCTTGATGTAAAGAAAAAAATTTAACTTTATTGAAGGTCATAAAAGAAAAATGGATAAGATAGACAAGCATATCGTGTTCCAACCTGGACAATCTTAATAATATGACCTTGCCAACTCATCTAAAATGTATTCTATAAATTTAATACAATATTAATCAAAGTTCCAAAGGATTTGTTCCATTGGCAAATTGAACTTAAAGTTCATCAGAAAGATTTAATATTCAGATTCAATGATAACTGTAAGCAAATTGCTTTGGGACCATGATGACAGGATTCTTAGATTTTAACTGCCCCATGTAGCCATTTATGTTAAAATTATGTAAGGTAAAATTTGAATATTTTAATGAGACATTCAGGAGTATAGGGAGAACAGATGTGGAAACCTAGCCTCATCTTTGTCTCTTCTCAACTTCCCTTTCTTCTCTCCCCCTAAGTAATCAATGAATCATCCTCAAAGATGGTTTTGATCCTCAGGCTGTGGATTGCTGATGCAGCTTCTTCAGAAGTCTCCACGTCTCCATTCTCTCAGTTCTCCAAAACATTGAAAAGACTGCTTTCTCAAACTTGCACAAGAGCTTCAGAATTTGCAAAGATCTGCAGTCGACTATCAAATCAAATTTAAATAACCGCATACACAGTCTTAAGATGCTATAACCATGAAGTTAGGCAGACTCCCCACTAACAATGTAATCTTGGGTGTATTTCTAAAACCTCACTAAGCCTCAACTTCCTCCTCCTTTCTGAGCATTATAATATTACCTCATAGGGTTGTTATGACAGTGAAATGTGCCAAGATAATCAATTGAAATATCAACTTAGGTTTTTGTGCTCATAGACCTAGAGCACTAAAAGGAATAAAAGTCTTCTCATGTCCCAGGAAGCTAGACAGACATTGTGTTTTGAGCTCTGAATTTCTTGCCTCAGGAGTTTGAATCGTAGAGAAGAAAATAGAAATTTCCAAGCACCCCCTAATATCCCCAGACCAGAATGGTCTCATTGTCTCAGAGGGCAGAAGTAGACCAGCTTAGAAATGAGAGATTTTGAGAGCCCTTCCATAGACATAGAAGGTAGTTAACTGGGACATTTCAGGTTCATGAACAGCGGGACCAGTGCCTGGTTTCCCCAGGTGGCTTGAGGAAGCCTTAGAACTTTAAGTGGGAAAAGCTGCTAGGTGCTTACTTATGTGCCCATACATGACACAGAGCCACTTGCCTGCAAGGAACCCCAAGAACTTCGAAACTAAGCACACCAAGGTAAAATCAGAGCCAGTGGCCTCATCTCTAAAATGTTCTGGCCTGGGACTCAGCATGGTCTAATGGAGAGAAACAGTCTCCATTAAACACAATCAAGAGAGAATATCCCGTCAGCTGAGTGAGTAGCAATGGAGAACTAACTTGAGTGTTCTGGTACTAATTCCACTGTTGGGGGGAGCTGTTCCCTCACATCTCCAAGCAATTCTCAGATACCAGCTGGGTGTCTCCCAGTTCAACTCAGTTCTATCCAGAGATAGCATTAGGTGCCACAGGTTAAGGGTTCAGTCCTACAAGACTGCCCCATCCTCCATACTTTGGATGCCAATCGTAAGCCCAGGTGCTTCTGAGCCACTGACTGTAGATTAGAGGTTCCAGGAATGCCCTCCTTGGACTTCACACACCAGTCACAAGCCCAGGTTGTCACCTGTACTTCGGAATGAATAGCTGTAAATCAGAGGTTCCCCAAACCCCCTCCTTGGGTTTGATTAATTTGCTAGAGCAGCGCACAGAACTTGGAGAAACATTTCGCTTACTGATTACTGATTGATTATTAATATAAAAGGATATAACTCAGGAACAGCCAGATGGAGGAGATGCACAGAGCAAACTGTGAAGAAAGAGTGCAGAGCTTCCAGGCTCTCTCCAGGCACTACCACTCTCCCAACACCTCCACATGTTCACCAGCCTGGAAGCTCTTTGACCCCAGTCCTTTCGGTTTTTCATGAAGACTTAATTACATAGACATGATTGATTAAATCATTGGCCATTGGCAGCTCCATCTCCTCTCCCCTCTCCGGAGGTCGGGGGAGGAGTGAGACTGAAAGTTCTAACCCTCTAATCACAGGGTTGGTTTTCCTGGCAACCAGCCCCAATCCTTAGGTGGGGTCCAAAAGTCACCTCATAAATATGCCTTTAGGTCTCTTATCAATTAGGAAATTCCAAGAGTTTTAGGAGCTCTGTGCCAGGAAAAAAAGTCAAATATACATTTTTTATTATAGATCACAATATCACAGGAAAAAATTTAAATTGATTCGGAGTTGTTGTTTTTTTTTTTAACCTGGAATTTCTTATACCAGGATGTTATGGAATAAAGTTTCATGCATGTTACATAATAAAAGATAATAAAATGAAAATACAGTGCTCAGCACAGTAATAAACATATATAAATTCCTACTACATGTCTGCAATTATAATCATATTTTATTATTTATCTTTCATTCAGGACATCTTCAATCAGTACTGTAAAAAATTAATAAACAGAAACTTCAATTAAATACAGCTAGGTGGCCAGAAGGGGGAGCTCTCACACCCTGCAGAGCCCAATAAGAAGAAGAAAGACCTTTCCTGGCAAGGATGCAGCCGATAAAAAGCCATGGACTCTTTGTTTACTATAGCCCTCCCAAATTCCTTTGCTCCTCTATAAAAGCATTCTTCCTTTGCCACAGGGACTTGCACATGGCTCACCATGGTTACAGACCCCAAAATTGCAATTCTCTGCTGATCTCAAATCAACCCATCTTCGCTGGAGAAGTATCTGGCAGTCTATTTGTTTTAGGTCAACAGTACCAAGCAAGCCCCACCGGTTCCCCAATATGGCACCTCTCTTCCAGGCAAGCTCTCCTTTGTAGATGCCACACTGTTTTTATTCACTAGAGGGTCTTTGTTCTTATTGATTTCACTACCTCTGCCTAGGATATGTGAAATAAAACTCATATTTTATGGCAAGACAAGAAAAGCTTAAACATAAACATTTTCTCTGCCCTTTGACCTCTCTCCCCACACTGTGCATTGTGTATCTGCGTTCTGCATCACCCAAACCTCCCCCATCGACAGGAATACCTGCTTAACCATAAAGAGCAACATTCTCCTAACATCAGTAAGACAGCTCCTTAAAGATAGCATTCCTTCTTGGTAAGGGGTCACATGGCACTTAGAACTGGATTGTGTAAACTGTCAATAATACATCATTTGATGTACAGCCCTCTGTCTCAAAAAACTTATATAACTGTGCCTTGACTTCTAACAGGTGGAACAGTTCTCAGAGCTTTCTGAGATGCTCTTCCCAGGTCATAATCTTCAAGTTTGGCTTGAATAAAATTTTCCATTTCTTTCTTAGATCGATGGATTAATTTTTTGTTGACAGGTGCTAGGCCCCCTTCTCTCTGACATTTTATTTGTACCCATCCTTTATAGCCCCATTCAAAATAAACTTCCTCCAAGAAAACTTCCTTGAATACTGCTTGGTAGCCTCCTGTCTCTAGGGCTTACTTATATTTATCGTTATTAATTATCTAGGGTTATTTATGTATTTATACATGACAGCAGCAGACACTGGCCATGCCCCGCCCATACCCTTTTATCCCTCACTATTCCCTTACACACTTTTGGCTTTGTGTTACAAGAACCTGTGACTCTGCCTGAAGGCTTTCTCTGGTCAACAGAAGATACTCACCAGCATGTGTGTGGAGCAGGAGAAAGGGCCAGAATGCCCCAGAAACAAAGCAACCTTCAACCAGTGACCTTTGGAAGTTAAATTCTCCCAGTTTCTCACTGTCTTGTGTAAGACAACTCAGTCCCTGCACAATCTAAGGGCTCCAGCAGGATTCATCTCAGTCTCCATAGCAACAACCTGCTCACGAAGACACTCTGTACTGGCATCTTTCCTTTTCCTTCCTCATATGCCCACACCTGTAAAAGTACTTCCTGAGATCATTTCCCCATGACCGACCTCCACTTAAATTCTTGTCTACAGGTCTGTTCATTGGAGATACAGCAGAAACAACAGCACTCATACTTTCTTATATGCTGTCTTAGAATAATGACTTCCCTTCCTCAATTGTTACCCTCCCCACAAGATGATCAGTTCCGCTGGTGCAGAGCATATCTTTTCTTTTGTTGTTGCCAGTCTTTGATCTATTTGTCACTGCAGTGAGATAAGCACAGAAATCAAGGGTAAGTACTTAGAAATTTTTATAGCAATTTTCCATTGCCAGATCATCCAAGTACGTGATCAGTGAGATCACCTTGTGAACAGGTATGGAGTATTTTGGGGATGGTCAGACTCTTGTGATGAATCCTGTGTGGCATGAGCTGCCCACTAGTCATGTGCAGTATGACCACGTATCAGATGTGGACATGTTGGAAATTTCAAAGAAGAGCCTCTACCCCAGAACCACTGCTCTAGAGCATCTCAGACAATTCTGGATATGCGAGTGATGTGCACAGTAATTACACTTAACATTTTGTTTTTTTAGACACCTTAGGATAAATATGTAGTCAGCTCAGTAGACGTACACCCATTTTTATGCAGCACAGATTCTTATACAAATTAATCCCAAGATGGATCGTATTCATATTTACTTTGTTTCAATCATGCACCCGGATTTAGAAGTGTAAGCTTTACATGGTGGAGACTAAAAGAGGAAACTGACAAAGTTCTGCAGGGTTAAAAGAAACTGGAGACGCTGACAATTTCCCCTAACCCTTCCTTTCCAGTTTAAACCATCTATATCACACAAGTCTTCTTCAGATTTGATCTCTGAGTAGATTTCAAAATAGCGCTCCTGCTTGCTTGTCCCTTTCCTTTACTACAAATCTCAGAAGGAAATAAAACATTTTGAAATCCTAATCAGCTATCATGGCCATATCCCCAGGGCAGGGATGAGAGCAAATTGAAATAAAGCCAAACAGAGAATCATTAAACTCATATTTTAAGTCATCATGTCTCAGACCTAGTAATGACACAGTAGTTCTATGTACAGGCATACCTTATTTTATTGCACTTCACAGATACTGTGTTTTCTACAAATTGAAGGTTTATGGCAACCCAGCATCAAGCAAGTTTATGAGCACCATTTTCCAACAGCATTTCCTCACTTTGTGTCTCTGTGTCACATTTTGGTAATTCTCACAATATTTCAAACTTTATTTCACCTTAATGAGGAAGGCATGTCGAAAGTCAATATAGGCTAAAAGCTAGGCCTCTTGCACCCAACAGTTAGCCAAATTGTGGATGCAAAAGAACAGTGCTTGGGACTTCCCTGGTGGCGCAGCAGTTAAGAATCCGCCTGCCAAGGCAGGGGACACGGGTTCGAGCCCTGGTCTGTGAAGATCCCACATGCCGCGGAGGAACGAAGCCCATGCATCACAACTACTGAAGCCCGTGCACCTAGAGCCCGTGCTCTGCAACAAGAGAAGCCACCTCAATGAGAAGCCTGTGCACCTCAACGAAGAGTAGCCCCCGCTCGCCACAACTAGAGAAAGCCCGCGTCCAGCAATGAAAACCCAATGCAGCCAAAAAAAAAAAAAAAAAAAAAAAAAAAAGAACAGTGCTTGAAAGAAAGTAAAAATGCTACTACTCCAGTGGACACATGAATGATAAGAAAGCAAAACAGCCTTGCTGCTGATGTAGAGAAAGTTTTAGTGGTCTGAATAGGAGATAAAAATGAGCCACAACATTCCTTTAAGCCAAAGCCAATCCAGAACAAGGCCCTACCTCTCTTCAATTCTATGAAGGCTGAGAGAGGTAAGGAAGATGTAGACGAAAAGTCTGAAGCTGGCAGAGGTTGATTCATGAGGTTTAAGGAAAGAAGTTGTCTCCATAATGTAAAAGTGCAAGGTGAAGTAGAAAGTGCTGATTTAGAAGCTGCAACAAGTTATCCAGAAGTTCTAACTAAGATAATGAAGGTGGCTACACTAAACAACAGATTTGCAATGTAGATGAAACAGCCTTCTATTGGAAGATGTCACCTAGGACTTTCATAGCTAGAGAGGAGAAGTCAATATCTGGCTTCAAGACTTCAAAGGATAGCCTGACTGTCTTATTAGGGGCTAATGCAGCTGGTGACATTAAGTTAAAGCCAATGCTCATTTACCATTCTGAAAATCCTAGGGTCCTTAAAAATTATGCTAAATCTACTCTGCCTGTGCTCTCTAAATGGAACAACAAAGCCTGGATAGTGGCACATCTGTTTACAACATGGTTTACTGAATATTTTCAGCCCACTGTTGAGACCTACTTCTCAGAAAAAAGATTCCTTTCAAAATATTACTGCTAATTGTCAATGCACTGACAGAGATATACAATGAGATTAATGTTGTTTTTGTGACTGCTAACACAACATCCATTCTGCAGCCCATGAATCAAGAAGTAATTTTGACTTTCAAATCTTATTATTTAATACATTTTGTAAGGCTATAGCTGTTGTAGATAATGACTCCTCTCATGGATCTGAGCAAAGTAAATTGAAAACCTTCTGGAAAGGATTCAACATTCTAGATGCCATTAAGAACATTTGTGATTTATGGGAAGAGGTCAAAATACCAACATTAACAGGAGTTTGTAAGAAGTTGATTCCAATTCTCATGGATAACACTGAGGGTTTCAAGACTTCAGAGGAGGAAGCAACTGCAGATGTGATGGAAATAGCAATAAAGCTAGAAGTGGAGCCTAAAGATGTAAATGAATTGCTGCAATCTCATTATTAAGCAGATGAGGAATTGCTTCTTATGGATGAACAAAGCAAGTCGTTTCTTGAGAAGGAATCTACTCCTGGTGAAAATGCTGTGATGATTGTTTTTTTTAAACATCTTTATTGGAGTATAATTGCTTTACAATGGTGTGTTAGTTTCTGCTTTATAACAAAGTGAATCAGCCATACATATACATATATCCCCATAGCTCCTCCCTCTTGCGTCTCCCTCCCACCCTCCCTATCCTACCCCTCTAGGTAGTCACAAAACATGAGCTGATCTCCCTGTGCTATGCGGCTGCTTCCCACTAGCTATCTATTTTACATTTGGTAGAGTAAATATCTCTATGCCACTCTCTCACTTCGTCCCAGCTTACCCTTCCCCCTCCCTGTGTCCTCAAGTCCATTCTCTACATCTGCATCTTTATTCCTGTCCTGCCCCTAGGTTCTTCAGATTTTTTTTAGATTCCACATATATGTGTTAGCATACAGTATTTATTTTTCTCTTTCTGACTTATTTCACTCTGTATGACAGACTCTAGGTCCATCCACTTCACTACAAATAACTCAATTTTGTTTCTTTTTATGGCTGAGTAATATTCCATTGTATATATGTGCCACATAACAACAAAAGATTTAGAATATTACATAATCTTAGTTGATAAAGCAACAGGAGGGTATGAGAGGATTAACTCCAGTTTTGAAAGAAGTTCTTCTGTGGGTAAAATGCTGTCAAAACGCATTGTAGGCTACAGAGACTTCATTGCTGAAAGGAAACGTTGTCTTATTTTAAGAGATAAGGCTTCAGCTGGAATGATCAGTCAGCAGCCATCAACATCAAGGCAAGACCCTCCACCAGCAAAAAGATTACAATAATGTAGGCACCCCAAAGTGAAGAGAGGTATATGAAAATGCCCAGGCATGGAGAACAGCATGAGTGATTTGAAATGGTACCCAGGGCTATCAGAGGTGAAACCTGCCATTCTGGCCCTAACCTCCTCTCCACAGAAGTGTCCTTGCAACCTTGGAGGGTACATGCGCAGCTAAAGGGTTTCTTTCTTTGTAATGTTCTTTTCTCTCCTGGAAGCTAAGGCTTTTCTGTTGGTGACGTGTCTCTTGCATCCTGGGCATAAGCAGAAATATGCAGATCCTTACCTGCTTACTTGGGGCCGTCCTACCACCAGTCTCAACTCACCCAACCTGGGCTGGCTCACAGAAAGCTATGATAAAATTTCTCGTTTCTTCTGCTACTTAAAATCTTTGACTTTTGCTTTTTTCTCCTAAGCGAGAGGTTCCTGAGTCAAGGGTCTTAAAGACTTCCATTATAGAATTAGAGATTTGTTAAAACTCTTGAAAAAATATAAAGACAGCACTTCTAAAGCTTTACATTTAATATCCCCTTTAAAGGGCTGTTCAGTCATGGAAGAAAATGATCTCATTACATCAACCACACAAATTCCAGGGTCAATACAGAGTCTAGAATTATCAGAAAACTTAAATCTCAATAAAATCCCTAATATTAAATATGCATGCACATGTGTATATTACACATATATGGGTGTGTGTATGTTCATATATCATATCTAAATACATATATGAGTTTTTAGGAAAGAGCTGGAAATTGTTGACACATGTTTAACTAAATACAACAGAATCTTTAATAATCTAAAATCTGCCAATACAAACTCAGAATTCCCAGAAAAGTTAAATTTTCATTAACTTCACCTCCCATGATAGCCAAAGTGTACTGATCTTCATGGATTTTGTAAGTAAGGATTTTCCTCCATTGAAGCTTGTTATTTAAACTTAGTAATTGATATAAATATATTAAATATATTAGCAATCAGAAGACCTGGTACGAATACAATTTTCTCCTAGAAACTATGCCTTCCAAGTGGAGAATTTAAAAACTCAATTGAAGGATAAAATATTTATTTAAAAAGTATGTACCGCAAATGCATGAAGTTGCTAGATGCACCGCCCATAACTTTGAAGAGCTTGAGCTCTTCAACAAGTTAAAGTTTGGAATTTGCACCAGATAAAATATTAATGGGTAGGTTGTCGAGATTTTCTATTACGTAGGGCCCTCCAGTGGCAGGATTTTATCAAGATTTAAGTTTTCTGCTGATTCTAGACTCCGTATTGGCCCTGGAATTTGTGTGGTTGATGTAACTGTGTGTTGCATAATGTTGGGTTACAATTATTTTAAAGTATTATTGAAATGTATCAGAATCTGCTCTTTTCATTAATTCATTCAAGAAGTATTTGTTGCACACCTATTATATAAAAGGCTCTGTCCTGGGGTTTTAGCACTGAAAAAAACAATAATCCCTGCTCTTTGAAGCTCATCATCAAGACAAACAATTTTAAAATAAACAAAATAAATGAATAAAAAATACAGTACATAAGAAGGTAAAACGTACTATGAAAAAACAGAGGAAATAGTGTAGCATAGAAGGTAAGGAGGGTGAAGGGGGTAGAAGAAGTCATATTGCAATTTTCACCTAGGATAGCCATTAAGAAAAGGTGACAGTTAAGCAAAAACTTGGAGATAAGACAGTCATGCAGATATGTGTGAGATGAGCATTTACAGAAAAGAAAGATGCCCTTGAACCCCACTGCCAGGGACATTACCAAAACTCACTGATTGCTAATGCTGCCCTCAATGGGTCTTAACTCTCTACAACTTTGCCCACATCTATTTACCAGCTTCTTAGCTCTTGGATTCAGGAGCTGATAAACCAGTCCTGTGTCAGCCCACGAGGACACCTTGTAGACTCAGCCACACAAACCTAGCTGGTAACTCTTGAGCTTCAGCTATAATTTGTAGATAGTAAAATCTACCCCCTGGGGCAAGAGTTGTCAATCAATCAATGCCCTTGACTGCTCCAAGGGGACTCAGCCCCTCAAGTGATACAGAAAATAATCTCCAAAGGATTTCCACTTGACTTGTGTCAACAATAAAACTGTTTCCATCTAAGTTTGAATATCTCATATATGTTATAGGTGATCATTGTCATCTTAAAATAATTTTATTGTTGGCTACCTTTAGACAAGATCAAGGGACAGCACATTTGGAGATGGAACTGATGCACTGATATTCTATTCTCTGCAAGATGTGATTTAATCACTTTTCTCAATGCGTGATCCACCCCTACTCTGGGTCTGCCACACCACCCGTTGCTAGCCATTGTCACAGCACCATGGCTAGTTGTCCCTTATCCATTAAAGAAAGTCCATAACTAAGGATAATGTGTAGAGCAGTGAGCATACACCCCAGGAGCCGCTCATCATTCTCCTGCTCCTAATCTCTCTGATGTGGTCAAAAGTCTAAACTGTAGGATAAAGAGGATTCATTGTCATGGGCTAATTAAAAATGGCCCCTGCTGAAAAGTGTGGGCCTGTATTTTTCTGCTACTACATTTTGTCTATTGGAGCACAAGGACCTAAGAACAATACCGTCTTTCATCTGTTATTTCAAGATATGAAGGACATGTAGGTTTCTACATGCTGAACTTCTTTCATGTGCCACTCAACACTGAAGAGATATCATTTCACCTGGATTGAAACGTATAACAATTAAACATCAAGGGATGAAAATCTCCCCGAAGTTTCTGCATATGGCAAAACCTTACTTTAAAAATCTGGAATTTCCCCACACTCTCACAGTGGAAAAAGGACAGAGGCACTTATCCTTCAATTAACAACTCTAGTCCCTAGATTACTATGCTATTCCAATAATGATACTGGTATCTTAGAAATTCTATCTTGGGCTGTGCTCAAAAAGTAACATTTTCAAGGGGTAAGATCACTCTGAAGAAAAAAAATGTAGTTTTATGAAAGAAGGTATGATAGATATGGTACTTATTATGAAACCAAGAGGCATAAGTTGCTTCAGGTATTCTGATAATACTGAGGATTAAAATCTTGTTAGATCTAAGAGTGATATTGATAAGTGATGTTAAAGTTGAGAGAGTGGCATGGACATATATACACTACCAAATGTAAAATAGATAGCTAGTGGGAAGCAGTCACATAGCACAGGGAGATCAGCCCGGTGCTTTGTGATCATCTAGAAGGGTGGATAGGGAGGGTGGGAGGGAGACACAAGAGGGAAGAGATATGGGGATATATGTATATGTATAGCTGATTCACTTTGTTATAAAGCAGAAACGAACACACCATTGTAAAGCAATTATACTCCAATAAAGATGTTTAAAAAAAAAAGTTGTGCCTTTTAAAAATGGCAGATATCTCTAAGATATTAAACACAATACATGTATACAAATTTAGGGGTGAAAGGATTTTAAAATCTGAAAGTAGATCTTATTCAGATCTAACTTTGAAATTATATGGTGCCAAAAGAGGCATCAAGAAGGATAACTATAGAAGAATATTAAACTTCCTTAACTTTTCCTAAAGACTGGTTTCTGTAGTCTTTTGTTAAGTGTCAGTTTCCTTTAGAACCTGTATTTCTGATTCCATTTTTACCAAATGAAATCTGTCTATAGCCACGGATATACAGGTCTTCCTAATAAGATATGTTGGTATAAGGAATTCTGAAAATATGGGATGGGGTGTTTAAGTAAGTATAAGAAAGAGAATTCCAAAGAGTAAAACGGTTTAGAAGAAATTTGGTATTGATAGATAAGGTTGAAGGCTGTGAATATTCACAAGAATTAAATTCTTTTCAGGTTTGATAACCAAGCATGCATTCTTTTAAATTTGTCTATAAAAATCCCCCTTGAATCCAGGTGGATTTCAAAGGTTCAATGTTATCTCCCATGGAATGTAAAAATATTATATGCTAATTGATTATCATGGTACCCATATTGAAATTGGCATCTGTAACTCCAAAAATTTTGATTGGCAGTAGAGCTCAGACACATTCCAGTTCTTCTCCATGTGGCCATAGGAAAAGTTAATAAATCAATGACTCTGCAAGGTAATGCATAGAGAATTTGTATTACCACTCCCAAAGCAGAATTACCCTTCAATAAGTAACAAGAGACAGCTTGCTAATACTCCAAATCCATGCCTCAGGTAAGACAACAGCTGGACTTTTGTGGTCTTATCTTCAAAATGGGCATCATCTCACTTTACATGCCTGAAGGCAGGGCATGGTGTCAGAACTTCCCCTAAGAGTCTGTACAGCTGTAGAACTCTTTATTCTATACTTTAACAATTTCAAAATTCTCCCATTGACTTCAGAAAAGTCAAAAGATGCTGATCCCTGCAACCAAGAGTCTTCATAATATGGTTTCCCCACTGCACCTCTCAGCTATCCATTCTCTCAGTACCTCCTGACATAAGACTCTAAACCAGCCAGACAGCTTCTTCACTGCCCTGAAACATATTGCATTCATTTTTTTTTGTGATATGGAAAATGATTCCTCTCTAGCTATCCCAATTATACCCAGCTGTAATAAGCAGAATAATACCCCCAATTCCTGGAAGCTGTTATTAATTTACTTGACATGGCTAAAGGCTTTTGTAGTTGTTGTTAAATTCATTATCTTGAGATGGGAAGACTATTCTGGATAATCTTGATAGGCCTCTGTAATCATAAGGGTCCTTATTAGTGAAAGAGGAGGACAGGAGAAGCAGAGTCAAAGAAAGAGATGTACAGACAGATGCAGAGATCAGAACAATGTGATTTCTGACTTTGAAGATGGAAGGGGGCCATGAGCCAAGGAAAGCCGGCGGCTCCTAGAGGCTGGAAAAGGCAGGGAGATGGATTCTCCCTTAGAGCCTACAGAAGATGTACAATCTTGCTGACACTTTGATGTTAGCCCATTTTGGATTTCTGCCCTCCAGAGCTATAAGAATAAATTTGTGTTTTAAGCCTCTAAGTGTGTGGTAATTTGTTACAGCAGCAATGGGAAACTAATACATAAGGCTCCAAGGTTCAATTCAAGTCTCACTTCCTTGGAAGTTCTACCCAAGCACGCTAACATGTTCTACACAGCTTTCTTTAAATTACCATGTATATCTCCTTGTTTTACAATTATGCCTCCAGTGCAAGATGTCTGGTAGCAATAAAATTGCATTTTGACATATAAGAGAGAAGTATGGGCTGAAGAGCCATATAAAGCCAATAGAAGACAAACCATAAAAAATGGATAATATCTCTTAGGGTTTGTAACATGAGACTAGAAGTGAAGACATGTCCTTCACTTTCTGAAATGTTCTTGAATTAATTTTTGGTGATTTCTTCCCCATACATATCCTCCCTTCTAGAACTACTCTTATTCAAATGTTAAGCCTCCTTGGCTGGTTCTCAAATTTTCTCACCTTTTCTCTCCTATTGTCCGTCTCTTTTCTCTACTTTCTGTAAGAGTCTCTCAACTTCATCTTTTAACTCTTCCAAATATTTTTTATTTCTGCTGTCAAGTTTTCAATTACCAAGAGCAATGTTTTGTTATCTGTTTTTTTTTTCTTGTTTTTATTTTTATTTTTAATGCATCCTGTTCTTATTTTGTGGATGCAGGATATTCTCTCACCCCTCAGGATGTTAAGGTTAAAGTTGGTTTGAAGTTTTCCTTTTTATTTTCTGTATCTCTAGGTTGCTTTTGTTTTCTATTTTATTGTTGGATCTCTACCTTTAGTGGCCTTCCTTAGATGTCTGCTCATGATTGGTTGTTTGCTCCTGATTCACAGTGGGGAAATGAAAATGTACTTGGAATCCCTGAACATGTAGATGGAGCTTGTCAAACTGGAACATTATTGTAGAGTGGTGTTGGGGGCCTATTGTTGGGAATCTACTAATGTCAGTAAATTTACATATTTACTCTTCCCATTCTTTCACAATTATGTATAATACAAATGTATATGTATCATATAGTACATACATGTACTATGTATAATGTCATTTATAGGTATTACATGTATGTGCTCTATTGGATTAAGATAGTTCTCTTCAATTCCTGCCTTGCTGAGAGGTTTTGTTGTTGTTGTTGTAATTCTGAATGTGTATTGAATTTTGTCACACTTTCATTGTGTATATAAACACTTTTGTATGTTTTCATTTTTCTATATTTATTAATGTGATAAATTATATTTAATGATTTTTCATATATTAAACCAACCTTGCATTACTGGGGTAAAACTCACTTGGTGATAATGAATATTTGCTAACATTGCTGGATTTGACTTGTAACTTAGTGAGAAGTTTTTAGTCTAACTTCAAGAGAGAGATTGGTCTAAAATTTTGTTTCCCTGTAACGTCTTTGTCAGGTTTTGGTAACAGGGATACACTAACCTCATAAAAAGAGTTAAGGAATGTTCTTTCTCCTCTATTTTCTAAAATAATTTGTGTAAAATAAGTATTATTTCTTCCTTAAATATTTTATAGAATTGATCAGTAATGCTATATGGGCCTGGCAATTTTTCTAGAATTATTTTTAATTAAAAATTCAATTTCTTTAATAAACAGAGCTATAAAATTTTCTTGTATTTGTTTTGGAAATTTTCCCACTTCATTTAAGTTGTTGAACTTACTTCACAAAGGTATTCATAATACTCATTTATTCTTTTTGTATTGGTTGTAGGATTAGTTGTGAGGTATCCTCTTTATTCCTGATATTGGTAATTTGTATTCTCTCTCTCTTTGTTTTGTGGGATTTTTGGGGGGGGGGGTGAAGAGTGAATATAGCTAGGAGATTATAACTTTCACTATTCTTTTCATATGGAATTTATTGATTAGCTTCATTGTTTTCCATTGTATTTATTTCTACATTTATGTTTATTATTTTTCTCCTATAACTTTGCTTTTAATTTCTTATTTTTAAGATATTTTTCTTCCCTTTATAGCTTCTTTTTATAGTTTTTTAAATGTAAATATTTATAGCCATGAATTTGCCTCTAAGCTGTGCTTTGGCTGCACTGCATAAATTTTGATGTGTTTAAAAATTATTTAATTCACACCCAGGGCAGGGCAGGCTGCAAGGGGCACTGGGGCACTTTTTGGTCCTGTAATGGGAAGAGCAAAAATTTACTGACATCAGTAGTTTCCAAAAAAAAGGCCCACCAACCTTAACTTTGCCATGACTATTCATAACCCTGACATCTCAGGGAGACACAATATTACATTACAGGCTATGGAAGTTGAGGCATCTGTGAGGTCAATTACTGGCTTGCCCAGGATCTGCTGAGAGCAGAGGAGAACCCCAATTCCCAGATTTGTGACTTGCACCAGCTTACAACACAAATATTGATGAAGATAATACTGTTGCCCTGCTGCCAAGTGGGAAATCAATATTATCACTGGTCAAAGAAACTTATGAAGCAACTGGACTTCAAGGTCATGCATCTCAGTATTCTGGCAAATATATCATATATATATATGGTATATACCATATATATATGAGATATATACCATAAAATTTAAAATAATGAGTCTAATAATGTCATATCAACTAACTGCTGTCCTCAGCCAAGGACGATGTTGGCTAAAGCTGATTTGTATATACTAATCACTGGCTTCATACTTCTAGAGAAGGCGTCTCCTATTGCAACAGCTGTGTCACTGCTTTGATGAGCCAAAGTTAACGTTGTGGGTTATGTTGTGGTTCAAGGCTTTCCAGACAGACCTGTTCATGGGGAGAAAATGAACATGGTTTTCAAAAAGGAAGAGAACATTTATACAACTTCGTGATTTTTAAAATTAAGACTATTAGCTTCAGATGGCTGTTGGGGCAAATGATGATTGTCTACCATTAAAAAGATAAAATCTATAATAAACAATTATTTAATTAGCAGAAATTTTCTAATTCATCCTGTAATTTCTTTCTTTAATCCATTAGTTGTTTGTAGATGCATTATTTCCCAATATTTGGTGATTTTCTGGATATACTACATTGTTGATTCCTAACTTAATTCTCTTAAGTTAAGAATAACACACTGGGTATTTCAATCCTTTGATATTTATCAAGATATGCTTTATACCTATTTTGGTAAATGTTTCATGTGTATTTGGAAAGAGTATGTATTCTATAGTTGTTGGGTATAATGTTCTAAATGATTGTGTTTTGGGTGTTAGAATTTTTCAGTCAATATGAATTTTTTTTTTTTTTTGGATTATGTGTTCTATTTATTATTCAGAATGTGGTGTTGATATCTCCAATTAGTACTGTGGACTTTTAAATTTTTTTCTTAGTTCTGTAATTTTTACTCCATGTATTTTGAAGCTCTGCCATAATGAGTACACATTTAGTATTGCTTTATGTTTTTGATGAATCGACTCTTTTTTCACTATGAAATCACCTTCTCTACTTCCAGTAACACACACCTTGCCTTGAAGTCTACTTTGTATGGTGATATATGGCACAATTCATGCTTAGATCTTGTCTGGTAGGTCATTTTCCATTCAATCTGTCTGTTTGTATCTATTGGGAATCTCTTATAAACAGAGGTTGAATATTGCTTTTTTATCTAGTTTGACAATCTTCCTTCTACATAGAATTTTTAGCATATTTAGGTTTAACACAATTATTGATAGAATTGTGTTCAATTTATCCTTTTGCTAGATGTCTTCTAGTCATTCTTTCTGTTTGTGTCATTGTTTTATTTTTTGATCCTCATCTCTGTTTTCTTTTGGATTGTTAAGTGTTTTTTAAGTATTCCATTCTATTTCTTCTATTGAACTTGTATTGACACCTCTCTCTCTCTCTCTCTCTCTCTCTCTCTCTCTCTATATATATATATATATATATATATGTGTGTGTGTGATTTTTAGTGATTGCTCCAAGGATCGTACTATGCATCTTTAACTTAACACAGTCAACTTTGAATTAATACTACATGACTTCCCATATAATTTACAGATCTCTTAACAGTTTAATTCCATAACCCTCTTGCATCTTTGTGCTATTATTGTTGTCTATTTTATTTCTACAATATCACAAGCCCCTCAGTACACTGTTAATATTTTTGCTGTAAAAAGTCAATTGACTGGGCTTCCCTGGTGGTGCAGTGGTTGGGGGTCTGCCTGCTAATGCAGGGGACACGGGTTCGAGCCCTGGTCTGGGAGGATCCCACATGCCGCGGAGCGACTGGGCCCGTGAGCCACAATTGCTGAGCCTGCGCGTCTGGAGCCTGTGCTTCGCAACGGGGGAGGCCGCGATGGTGGGGGGCCCGCGCACCGCGGTGAGGAGTGGCCCCCGCTTGCCGCGGCTGGAGGAAGCCCTCGCACAGAGGCGAGGACCCAACACAGCCAATAAAAAAAAAAAAAAAAAAAAAAAAGTCAATTGACTTTATAAGAATTTGAGTTGTTTGGTATTTAAAGTAACTGTAGTGAATATATTAGAAGAAAACCAATACTCTTTTGATAAGTTGGAATTTGAGGTCAAAAATATGTTTTCTTTTTTAGTAAGCACAGTCTTAACTAAGAATGTAATAGAGGTAAAACAGGGAGTTATTCTAAGGATCACATGGGTGTAGAGTAACATGTCACTTTTTCGTCATTTGGTCTGTTGTACTGGTTGATTCTTAGGATATGATTTTTCCCACAGAGCATAAAGTTTATACTGATTTTAGAGGGGTATCCTCTTCCTAAATATGATTTCAATGCAGTTTGTGATATATTCCTGCCTTGTTTCCTATGAAGTTTATTGGCCTCGTTTCAATGCATCCTGTACACACAAGAGGGCAGAGTTAAACTAGTGGTGAGAACACAGATTCTGTACTTCCTGGTTTGCAAAGAGTTCAGGTTTCAGATTTGATTTACGACAATCATTTCCTGTGTAGAATGTTTTACCTTTCCACCGAAACATATTTGTCTATCAGAAACAGTCTAGTTAATGAGATAATAGTTGTGCCTTAGAAACAAATGGTCTGTATTTACAGTTTCATTCTTGTTTTTGAATGTTTCTCATTTACATATTATCTAAATGTCATCCAGCGTTTTGGTCTCTGGGAAAAATGAGCATGTAAGTATGACTTTTTCAATAAAATAAGCAACTAATAAGAATGCAGACCTTGGGTTTTTTTCTGTCAAAAGAAGGATAAAATTCAAAAGAGAACAAGACCTCAGAGGAAGCTTGAGAGTTGCAACCAGGCTAAATAAGCTGATTTCTCAAAGATTTTCAAACACTTTTTCAAATATGCCTCTGGTTTCTCAAAGGCAAAATTCTTCACATATCTACTCTCTTTATCCCACAGGTGTTTTTGAATTGGAATGTTTGTTCCTGTCCTGGTCATCATGACCCATCTTAAGCATTAAATGTATAATCACTGAAGGACTAGAGACTTGCTTTTCTGCTTTAAAATATACTTCCCCCTCCTGTTAAGAATTGAAATGTACGTTACCAGGAAGAAAGCATTTTCTTTGGCATTTATTGCTAAGACTTAAAATGCAAATAACCGTGGGAGAATGATTCTCTGGTTTCAATTCACTTAGAGAAAAATTGAATGAAATCAAATCCCTTCCTTAGCGCATGCTTTGATAAAACACACAGGGAGGAAAGGAAAATTCCACCTGCCAAAGGGGAGTTGAGGAATAAACCAAGAAAATGGGAAACAATCCAGAAACAGAAATGGTCTGATGCCGAGATGAAATGGAGCAGGACGCTATGGTCCTTCCCCTCCGTGTTCTCCACCTAACTTTTGTCTGTAGGAAAACTTTAGTCAACAAATAAATTGAATCAGAGAAGTGAGAAAATGCAGAAGCAAAGGAAAACAGTCAAACAAGACCACATAATAATAGTTTAGTAATTAAACAAAGTCAAGGACCTTTAGTTCCTCCTCAAGGGCTAGAGAGGATTTTCTGAGTCACATCCTTTGAGCTGTTTTGTAGATACTGAAACCCTCACTGGGTGGAGGAAGTTACCTACTTGATGACCAGAGTGTGGCCATGACATAAGCTGCCACAATTCCGAGAACTGGCCTGAAAGAAATGGGAACAAACTGACCCTGGAACTGAATATTAACTGTACTTAAAACAATCAAGATGACTGTCAGAGCTGACTGTGTTATTTCTGCCTGTAGCCCCCTCCCTCTGTCTATTCAGCCCTGAAACTCCCCTTTAAAAGCTCTTGCGCACTGATTGTCAGGGGGGAGGTGGCCTTTGGACACGAGTCTGCCCTCTCCCCTGGTTGCCAGTCTCCAAAATAAAGCAAACTTTCCTTTCCACCAACCTTGCCTCTCAAGTATTGGCTTTCGAGGAGCAGTGAGCAGCCGGACCCAACTTTCTGTAACAAAGACAACTTACTTGCCTCACAATTTAACCTTGGGAACAACCCACAAAGCAAGCTGTTTTATTATTTATATCAGCCCTCCTGTTAGAGCATCTTTCATTGAAAACTGATACAGTAATGTAATGTGTCTGATGTTTGACACGATAGAAGAAAACTGATATTTACTTCTCTTAATTCAAACTTTCTTGTGCAAATTTTTTTAGGCACCAGTAACCTGATTTATAAAGCTACTAAGTTTTTAAAATTGTAAACAGCACACACAAAAAGATAATGAACGTATCACTGAAAACTAAGACTATAAATATATAAAAGGATGCCATACTATATTCTGCACTTTGTAATTTTAAACATATTTCCTTTGTTCAATTAAAATAGCATTTTCACAGGGATAATAATCCCAAAACAGCTAACATTCTGTTACTAGCTCAGGGGAACTATTAGAAACCAAGCCTTATAATTCTATGTTGTGGGTTGAAGAGGTGAAAATCAGCAGTACCTTAAAAGTTGGAATAAATGAGGCATAAATGAATAAAGTGCCTGGAGAAAATTTGAATGGAGCTGAGAAGCAAGTGTCATGGCTTCTGATTCTTAACTATCCACTAGTTACCAAAGATCATTTCCTGTCCCATTTTTTCATTTTAAAATGTAACCACAAGGAAGAGTTTCACAATTACTAGACTCTTTCAGAATGTTTAATTTTAACATTAAAAAAAATCCATCCAACCACTTAAGAAAAGCAAACTGATTAAATCCATCAGTGTACCAGGAAAACTACCTGAATGGGTACTTTTTCCTAATTATTTTAGGAAGGTCTCGTTTGATATAAAATAATTTGTTAGGTCACATTCTTTAGACTTTTAGTATTTGGTCTTTAATAGCATCTTTTTTCCTTTCCTTCCATATCAAAACAAGCTACTCTCTCTTAATTCTTTCAGCTAATGTAGCAATAACCATGCAAACATTGAGATTAAAAATGTATTCAGATAAGGAATTTGAGGAAAGAAGAATACAGACAGGACATGGAAATAAGAATTTTTGAAAAGCAATTCTCACTTTCAGAATTTTCGCACTTATTTTTCTCATCTAATCTTCATGCATATTATCACCATAAAGTCAGCAGGTAAAGTATTATGACCCCAGTTTATAGTGAAGAAACTGAAACTCAGAAAAGTTCAGTGACTTGCTAAGTGTATAGGGCTAGAGGAAGAGCTAGGACATCAGCCTGGGTTCTGGCTTTGTTATTAAAAATTACTAATAAAAATATCTAGCATACATTAAGCTCTTCCTCCTTGCCAAGCACTATTCGAAACACTTCCTGTGTGTGATTACACGCAATCCTCAAAACAAGCCCATTACTTTTATCCTTATCTTGCAGAAAAGGAAACAGAGGCACGGGGAGTTAAAGTGACATGTTCAGTGGTGAAGGTGGGGTTTGCTTCACATGCTTTGGCCATGCTGCTTATTGAAACACTTTTACTACCACATACTGCAGAAAATTGGCCTTGTTCCTTTCTTTCCTGATTATCTCTTCTCTAAATCTATGCTATCATGAAGGTTATCAGCCGTGGGCATTGATCTGTCTTCCTTTTCTCTTTTCTCATCTGGCTACTACGACCCCAGCATTGGGAAGAAGGCTGGAATTCTAGGCCAGCCTGTGGCAGCCAGCTGTTACCTTGAGTAGGTCATCCAAACTGCTCTAGACCTTAGCCTTCTCTAAAGTGAAGATCTAGTTAGCTCTAAAGGGAAGGGGTTAAAATCCATGATTTATAAAATCTCTTTCCATTCTCACATTCACAGAGTAGTGCTTTTGGAATCCACTCTTTTCATCTTTGAAAGAAAGATTGGTTTTCGTTTTTGTTTTAATAGTACTGGGTAGTGTCCCACTTTAAAAACTGTATAATTACTGTACCAAGCAGGAATATGAAATGTATTTGATTCAACAAAACTTTGTCAAGCACCTAACCAAAAATATTTTAGAATAGCAACTGCATAAGACAATATACAATAAGCCAATCATAAGTTATCCATTCCCAAAATGGAAATAGGAAGAACATCAATAAGATACCATTAGATAAAACTTTCAAAGTGTAACTCCATTTTAATGAAGTACAGAAATCGGTCTGTAACTAATGAAGTTAACTTTGATTATCTCAAGTGAAAACTTATTTCTGATGTTCAACATAGGGTTGAAGTGACAATGTAGGCTATTATGGAAGGTCAGAGAAGAAGTGATGTGTCTATAAAATAATTAAAAATTAGATCTATTTTAGTTACTACATCTTTCAAAGGGGTACAGTAATAAAGAGAACAGGTTAGAATCAGTTTGTATTGATCAAACTCTTCCTATTACAGAAAATTTTACATGGGAGACACTTCATGTATTAGAAACAAGAAAGAATTTGGAAGTAAAAAAAACCCAATTTGAAATTCTGGCATGATTTCTAATTACTTCTCTTTGGGCAAGTTTCTTAATTTTTCTGAGTCTCAGTTTTCTTGTTTTTAACATGTGATACCTGTCTTGTCTACCTCGCAAGGCTCAATTCTGGACTTACTTTTGTTTTCATTATATATTTGTCACCTAAGCGATCTTACTGAGTTTCATGCTTTTAAATGCCATCTATAGGCTAACAACTCAAAACTTTATTTTCCCACCTGGAGTTTTCCTTGTCCTCCAGACACATATATCTGATTCTGAGTTTGACATCTCTGTATTGATGTTTATTAGACATCTCAAATTTAAAAACCAAATTTCTGAATCAAGCCCTTCCCCCCTACCTCAAATAGCTTTTATCAATATTTTAGTACATAGTAACTCCAGTTGCTTGGACCAAAAACCTAGAGTCATCCTGGACTCCTGTCTTCTTACACTTCACATTCTATCCATCAGAAAATCTGGTTGGTTTTAGCTTCATAATACATACAGAATCCAACCATTTCTCACCAACTTCATTTCTAGCAGGCTGGTTTGAACCATCAGCATCTCTCACGTGGCTCTTGCAGGAGTCGGCTGACTGGTCTGCCCTCTTTTGCCCTTGCCAACCTTATCTGTTTCCTGTGGTTGCCTAACAAAGTACCACCAGCTGAGTGGCTAGACACAATAGAAATTTATTGACTCACAGTTCCAGAGGCTAGAAGTCCAAACTCAAGGTATCGGCAGGGCCATGTTCCCTCTGAGGCTCTGAGTAGAATCCTTCCTTGCCTCTTCCTAGCTTCTGGTTGGTTGCCTGCAATCCTTAGAATTCCTTGGCTTATAGCGGCATCACTCCTGTCTCTGTCTCTGTCCTCACATGGCATTCTCCCTGTGCGTCTTTGCCCATGTTTCCGTCTTCATATAGAACACCAGGCATATTGGATCTAATCCAAAAGGGCTAAATCCAATGACATTATCTTACCTTGATTACCTCTGCAAAGACCCAATTTCCAAATGTCATATTCGCAGGTATTGGGGCTTAGATCTTCAGTATATCTTTTGGGAGGGGAGACACAATTTACCCCATAACACCAACCTGCAGAATATCCTCAATGCATCAGTCAGAGTGGCCTCCACATCATCTGCCTTATTAGTCTCCGTAGCGCTTATCATCACAATATATTCTCTATTTATCTGTTTCCCTCACTTAACTATAAGAACAGGAGCACTGCCCTATCCACTTTTATTTTCTGGAAGCATAATAAGCACTCAATAAATAGCTATTGAAAAAATAAATAAATGAATCTGAACAAGCGTAAAGTGAGAGTTTTTTAAAGTTTCCTAGCTTAGGCAAAGACTGATGTTCTTGTAGTCATGATAATAAATAACCATAGGAATCATTTTTAAACCTGCTTAATTGATCAAGGACAACTTACCTCCCATAAACACACTTTTGCACATCAACCAATCATCATCAGCCCGTTGCTTCTGAAAAAGTTTAGCCAGTCAGAGATGCACTTTTCCAATGGCCACGCCCCTAAATGCCCACCAATCAACAACAGTGTTTCCTGAGTAACTACACTTCTGCTGGTGACAAGAGCCCACTTATACCTCTGAAAGTCACCAATCCCAGAGGGAGAGACTGTCTCTGACCAGCATAGCTCTCTTTCCCTATAGTCAGCAATAAGCAATACGTCTTTTTTTAACTTCAGATATTAGGTGGTGGTCTCATCATCCTTTGACAAATATACGAGAAATCTTTGAGGAAATATAAGGAGCTTTATAAACGTCATTTAACATTTAACATTATGTTACTATTGTGCCTTAAGAGTGCTTAATTATTAAAAAAAATAGACATCTTATTTACATATTAAATTATTCAGTAAGTACATTTCCGTCAAGCAATCTTATTTTATTACTCATTTATTATACTAACTCATCAGGCTGGTTATTCATTCATTCCATCCTTCATTTTTCAACAACTTAAATATTCCAGGCCTATACTTATTGCATCAGCAAGTTTCATAGTGTGTCTGTTTCATTTTTTCACAAATGAGCATCACTGAGGTGCATGCACTTGAGAAGCATTTATTCCTTTTAACACTCCAATGACTGAATGACTACTGTGTACCAAGTGCTATCCTGGGTCCTGGGTTTTTGCAGTCTCTACTGCAGGAAGCTCAGGGCTCGGGGGAAACAGAGGTTAGGCCGCTGACATGATACATCTACACATACACACTGTGTGTTGAGTAAGTGCAGTGTGCCCTGAGAGACGGTGCCAGGAGCCTGGAGTGAGCAGAGAGCAGGGAAGCCTACCTGCGACACTTCAGTGGAGAAGGAGTGCAGTGTTCAAAAGGAAGATATTTCTTGGGGTTTTCAAAGCATTTTCATGTAGAGTGTCTATTTTGATACTTACAACATCCTGGGTATCAAGAGCAAATCATCTCATTTTAAAGACTGTTGACACTCAGGAAAGGAAAGCAGGTAAAGGCAAGCAACTGGTAAGTGATAGACCCTGAAGGACATTCCAAGTCTTGATGCCTGTGTGTTCTCCATGTGCCCAATCACCTCAGCTTGTTGTCCTTACAGCTAACAACCATCGTACATTACTCACTGCCTGGGACAGTCTCCAACTTTTTTTTTTTTAACATCCTTATTGGAGTATAATTGCTTTACAATGTTGTGCTAGCTTCTGCTGTACAACAAAGTGAACCAATTATATGTATACATATATCCCCATATCCCCTCCCTCTTGCGTCTCTCTCCCACCCTCCCTATCCCACTCTTCTAGGTGGTCACAAAGCACCTAGCTGATCTCTCTGTGCTATGCGGCTGCTTCTCACTAGCTATCTATTTTACATTTTAACTGCACACATTCGTTCTCTGAAAACAAAAATGTTGCTTACACCCCAAGTATCATGTGATTAAAACATACATATACAAACATATGTGTATAGTAGCCCCCTACCAGAAGATATATCTATGTCCTAAACCCTGGAACCTGTGAATGTTACTTTATTTGGAAAAAGGATCTTTGTGGACATAATTAAGTTAATCATTTTGTGATGAGGAGATCATCTTGGATTATCAGGTTGGCCCTAAATCCAAAGACAAGTGTCCTCATAAGAGGCACACAGAGGAAAAGACAGAGATGAGGAGGAAGGATGTGGCCAGAGAGGCAGCGATTGGAATGATGAGGCCACAAGTCAAAGAACGCCTGAAGCCATGAAAAGCTGGAAGAGACAAAGAACAGAATCTCCCCTACAGCCTTGGGAGGGAACACAGCTCTGCTGGCATGTTGATTTCTGATCTGTGGCCTCCAGAACTTGAATAAAGTTCCATTGCTTTAAGCCACTCAGTTTGTTGTCATTTGTTACCGCAGCCCTAGGAAATGAATATGTATTTGTCCTTCAAGTTATCCCAACAGATTTCAGATTGGCAGTAGATATCTAACCCAAGTGGACATACTGCACTCACTTTTCCTTCTGTGTTTTCCAATAAAGTCAAAATTGTACTATCACTACTAATAATTATAATATTATATCATAAATAACGATAACTATTTTTATTATTATAACATATTTATTAAGTGGCAATTCTTCTAAGTACTCTACATCTTTTACATCACTTAACCCTCACAGCAATGCTATAAATTAGGTGCTCTTATCAAGCCAGTTTTCTTCACTAGACTAGACCAAAGCTCAGTTTAATTTCATGTGACTGCACAGTTAATACGTGATGGAAATGGCTTTGAGTTCAGATTTTATTCCCAGCTTTTCCTACTATACCACAATGCCTCTTTAGAAAGGGATCAACTGTTTAATTCCTTTAATTTCTTTTTCATCAGTGATGGGAATGAGACTTCTCTTGATGTTCAACTACTTTCTTTCTCTCTCTGTCTCTGTCTCTGTCTCTCTCTCTCTCCTCTTCCTCCCTCCCTCCATTCCTTCTTCCTTCTCCCTTTCTCTATCTCCCTTCCTTCCTCCCTCTTTTGAATTCTTTCCAGCTAAAAGAACCCATGTCTCCTGACACTTTGTCCGGTTGAACTATTTGGAGTTCCAATCACAAGAAACTGGCAGGTTTGATACAGTCCAAAACTGCTAAATCTTCTAAGGGTTCAAGACTGGACTTGGTGGAGAAGATTTCCTGAAAGAAATGTCACATCCATTATTTTCAGTTTTAGCTTTGGAAAGGTTGCCTGGAGAATGTCACTGAACACCAAATTTAACCTTTCAGTGATATTTGATATAAGAATAAATGAAACAGTCTATAAAGCTTAGACCTCCCTAAAATAAAGATGTCAAATAAATCCAGCAAATGTGCTAGAACTGTTTGGGAGTTTTCATGACTAACTTAATGTGCTGGAAGCAAAGTGTTCAACTGTTCCAACTACACTATTCACTGTTATGATATAGCTGTTGAATTTGTGGATGGAATAAATCTGGCCCAAGAGTGGTTGGAAAGAGTTTTAGGTGACTTAAAAGTGAACTTTAACCTAAAGGAAGCTGGCATAAGGTAGTCTGGGAAACTCTTAGACTTCCTTGAGGAATCAGCTCAAACGTAACACCTCTTCCAGACAGTCTTACAGACCCATCCTCACTCCCTCCCCAGGGATGAGTTATGGGCCTCTCCTTGGGGCTACCTGCCGTGTCATCTCAATATATTGAAATGTGTTGTTCTTTGGTGTCTTCCTTAAAGGACTGCAAGCTTCACAAGGCAGGAGTGATTCAATGTCTTTCCATCCCCAGTGGCTAATCTAGCACCACTGTGAGTCTTCATAAAAGTATGTTCTTGACCAGAAGGCAGACAGCACAAGAAAGAAGAACTACAATCCTGCAGCCTGTGGAAAAAAAACCACATTCACAAAAAGATACACAAGAACATACATATCGATAATTACCTTAAACGTGAATGGATTAAATGCTCCAACCAAAAGACACAGGCTTGCTGAATGGATACAAAAACAAGACCCATATATATGCTGTCTACAAGAGACCCACTACAGACCTGGGGACACATACAGACTGAAAGTGAGGGGATGGAAAAAGATATTCCATGCAAATGGAAATCAAAAGAAAGCTGGAGTAGCTATACTCATATCAGATAAAATAGACTTTAAAATAAAGAATGTTACAAGAGACAAGGAAGGACAGTACATAATGATCAAGGGATCAATCCAAGAAGAAGATATAACAATTGTAAATATTTATGCACCCAACATAGGAGCACCTCAATACATAAGGCAACTGCTAACAGCTATGAAAGAGGAAATTGACAGTAACACAATAATAGTGGGGGACTTTAACACCTCACTTACACCAATGGACAGAACATCCAAAATGAAAATAAATAAAGAAACAGAAGCTTTAAATGACACAATAGACCAGAGAGATTTAATTGATATTTATAGGACATTCCATCCAAAAGCAGCAGGTTACACTTTCCTCTCAAGTGTGCATGGAACATTCTCCAGGATAGATCACATCTTGGGTCACAAATCAAGCCTCAGTAAATTTAAGAAAATTGAAATCATATCCAGCATCTTTTCCGACCACAACGTTATGAGATTAGAAATGAATTACAGAGAAAAAAAACGTAAAAAACACAAACACATGGAGGCTAAACAATATGTTACTAAGTAACCAAGAGATCACTGAAGAAATCAAAGAGGAAATCAAAAACTACCTAGAGACAAATGACAATGAAAACACAACGATCCAAAACATATGGGATGCAGCAAAAGCAGTTCTAAGAGGGAAGTTTATAGCTATACAATCCTACCTCAAGAAACAACAAAAATCTCAAATAAACAATCTAACTTTACACCTAAAAGAGCTGGAGAAAGAAGAACAAACAAAACCCAAAGCTAGTAGAAGGAAAGAAATCATAAAGATCAGAGCAGAAATAAATGAAATAGAAACAAAGAAAACAATAGCAAAGATCAATAAAACTAAAAGCTGGTTCTTTGAGAAGATAAACAAAATTGATAAACCATTAGCCAGACTCATCAAGAAAAACAGGGAGACGACTCAAATCATTACAATTAAAATGAAAAAGGAGAAGTTACAACAGACACTGCAGAAATACAAAGCATCCTAAGAGACTACTACAAGCAACTCTATGCCAATAAAATGGACAACCTGGAAGAAATGGACAAATTCTTAGAAAGGTATAACCTTCCAAGACTGAACCAGGAAGAAACAGAGAATATGAACAGACCAATCACAAGTAATGAAATTTAAACTGTGATTAAAAATCTTCCAAGAAACAAAAGCTCAGGACCAGATGGCTTCACAGGTGAATTCTATCAAACATTTAGAGAAGCGCTAACACCCATCCTTCTCAAACTCTTCCAAAAAATTGCAGAGGAAGAAACACTCCCAAACTCATTCTATGAGGCCACCATCACCCTGATACCAAAACCAGACAAAGATACTACAAAAAAAGAAAATTACAGACCAATATCACTGATGAATATAGATGCAAAAATCCTCCACAAAATACTAGCAAACAGAATCCAACAACACATTAAAAGGATCATACACCATGATCAAGTGGGATTTATCCCAGGGATGCAAGGATTCTTCAATATATGCAAATGAATCAATATGATACACCATATTAACAAATTGAAGGAGAAAAACCATATGATCATCTCAATAGATGCAGAAAAAGCTGTGGACAAAAATTCAACACCTATTTATGATAAAAACTCTCCAGAAAGTGGACATAGAGGGAACCTACCTCAACATAATAAAGGCCATATATGACAAACCCACAGCAAACATCATTCTCAATGGTGAAAAACTGAAAGCATTTCCTCTAAGATCAGGAACAAGATAAGGATGTCCACTCTCGTCACTATTATTCAACATAGTTTTGGAAGTCTTAGCCATGGCAATCAGAGAAGAAAAAGAAATAAAAGGAATCCAAATTGGAAAATAAGAAGTAAAACTGTCACTGTTTGCAGATGACATGATACTATACATAGAGAATCCTAAAGATGCCACCAGAAAACTACTAGAGCTAATCAATGAATTTGGTAAAGTTGCAGGATACAAAATTAATGCACAGAAATCTCTTGCATTCCTATACACTAATGATGAAATATCTGAAAGAGAAATTATGGAAACACTCCCATATACCATTGCAACAAAAAGAATAAAATACCTAGGAATAAACCTACCTAGGGAGATAAAAGACCTGTATGCAGAAAACTATAAGACACTGATGAAAGAAATTAAAGATGATACCAACAGATGGAGAGATATACCATGTTCTTGGATTGGAAGAATCAACATTGTGAAAATGACTATACTACCCAAAGCAATCTACAGATTCAATGCAATCCCTAACAAAATACCAATGGCATTTTTTGTGGAACTAGAACAAATCATCTTAAAATTTGTATGGAGACACAAAAGACTCCGAATAGCCAAAGCAATCTTGAGGGAAAAAAACGGAGCTGGAGGAATCAGATTCCCTGACTTCAGACTATACTACAAAGCTACAGTAATCAAGACAATATGGTACTGGCACAAAAACAGAAACATAGATCAATGGAACAAGACAGAAAGCCCAGAGATAAACCCATGCACCTATGGTCAACTAATCTATGACAAAGGAGGCAAGGATATACAATGCAGAAAAGACAGTCTCTTCAATAAGTGGTGCTGGGAAGACCAGACAGCTACATATAAGAGAATGAACTTAGAACACTCCTTAACACCATACACAAAAATAAACTCAAAATGGATTAGAGACCTAAATGTAAGACCGGACACTATAAAACTCTTAGAGGAAAACATAGGAAGAACACTCTTTGACATAAATCACAGCAAGAGCTTTTTTGATCCACTTCCTAGAGTAATGGAAATAAAAAGAAAAATAAACAAATGGGACCTAATGAAACTTCAAAGCTTTTGCACAGCAAAGGAAACCATAAACAAGATGAAAAGACAACCCTCAGAATAGGAGAAAATATTTGCAAATGAATCAACTGACAAAGGATTAATCTCCAAAATATATAAACAGCTCATGCAGCTCAATATTAAAGAAACAAACAACCCAATCCAAAAATGGGCAGAAGACCTAAATAGTCATTTCTCCAAAGAAGACATACAGATGGCCAAGAAGCACATGAAAAGCTGCTCAGCATCACTAATTATTAGAGAAATGCAAATCAAAACTACAATGAGGTATCACCTCACACCAGTTAGAATGGGCATCATCAGAAAATCTACAAACAACAAATGCTGGAGAGGGTGTGGAGAAAAGGGAACCCTCTTGCACTGTTGGTGGGAATGTAAATTGATACAGCCACTATGGAGAACAGTATGGAGGTTCCTTAAAAAACTAAAAATAGAATTACCATATGACCCAGCAATCCCACTACTGGGCATATACCCAGAGAAAACCATAATTCAAAGAGACACATGCACCCCAATGTTCATTGCAGCACTATTTACAATAGCCAGGTCATGGAAGCAACCTAAATGCCCATCGACAGAGGAATGGATAAAGAAGATGTGGTACATATATACAATGGAATATTACTCAGCCATTAAAAAGGCATGAACTTGAGTCATTTGTTGAGACGTGGATGGATCTAGAGACTGTCATACAGAGTGAAGTAAGTCAGAAAGAGAAAAACAAATATCGTATATTAACACATGTATGTGGAACCTAGAAAAATGGTACAGATTAACCGGTTTTCAGGGCAGAAGTTGAGACACAGATGTAGAGAACAAACGTATGGAACCAAGGGGGGAAAACCGCGGTGGGGTGGGGATGGTGGTGTGCTGAATTGGGCGATTGGGATTGACATGTATACACTGATGTGTATAAAATTAATGACCAATAAGAGCCTGCAGTATAAAAAAACAAACAAACAAAAAAAGAAAAACAACTAATACTAAACTTTCTTTGGGTTATTTGTATGGAAATATGTTAATATAAATGTTTCAGACATTACATGAAATTTGTAAAAATCTTAAAAAAAAAAAAAAGTATGTTCTTGATGCAACTCCTAACCCTACACCATTGACAAGACCTGACTTACAGGTAAGCAGGGTAGTATGACCCTTTGAATAAATACAAGGCCTGGTAGTGCTCACTGTGTGATTTTGCAATCCTTCTCCATTTGGAGAGGGGGAAAAAGGGTGAAAGTAGAAATTGAAGATAAAAAATGAAAACAAACATCACAGTATTAATCTGATGAGCACTGACTTTTGAGACCTCCTGGATTTCCATTTAATGCTAATCCCAACTGATGATCCCTTTTTGGCTTGAAGATTCCACAAGCTCTTCTCCTCTCAAGACCAGAGTCTCCTGGAATATTCTACTGCTCCATCAACAAGAGAACTAGAGTGGCTGTTTTGAGCATAGACTGAAATCCAAGTTAAAGAAACTCCCAGCAAGTGAACTGACCTGAGAACACCTTTTTGGGGAATCTGATTTTTCTGGAGAAAATGTGCTAACATACCAGGTACTAGAGACTTTGGGCATCAGAGTTGAGTAGAAATTAGAATTCAATGTGCGGCACAGACTCACTGGAACTCAAGGCCCACTTTATATCCAAGGCATTTCTCTATGGAAGTGGTTCTCTACCAGGCAGCATTTTGGAAATTATAGATGAAGTCTTTGGTCGTGAGAATCTTTGTGAGAAGGAGATGCTATTGGCATTTAGTGGGTGGGACCAAGGATGCAAGATGGCCTGCAATTCTTGGGACAGTCCTGCACAACAAGAATTGTCCCAAATTGCACACGATTTTCAAAAGTCCTACCAGACAGTTATGAGGCAAAATTCCTCTTTATTCTGGACATCTCTGTTTTACCTATATAGTTGATTCTCATAATTTGTGGTAGTTGTGTTCTATACAGTCAGCATAAAGACTGAATTTGCAACTCCTAAGCCATTGCTCCTAAGGGAAATACAGAGTTAGGTTGCTGCGAGCCTCTGGTCACAACATTTTCATCAACCCATCGATACATAACCTTGTTTTATGTCTATTTCTGTTTAAAGACATTCATTGTTGATTTGTTAACATCAAACTTACAGCCAACAGCACTATAACTCATATAGAGAACGAAGCTTACGAACCCACATATTCTCTCCATAAGGCACATCACAGCCTCCTTGTGCTTAAGACCACTAGACAAGACTTCAGCACTGTGCTTTGAGGGCATCTTAAACAACACAATCACCAACAAAAAGCACAAAAATGTGAAAAGCATTGCACTAAATAGACCACAAAAGGACCCCTGTTTTCAGTACGAGAGCTGAAGGAGCAAGACAAGGCCATGTTGTCCCACCCCCGCTGGGAACATGCACGCTGGAGACTCAGATTTTTTCTGCTCTGCACATTCCCAACAAAGATGGCAAGAGTAATGCCAGTATCAATTTCAAGGTTACAAATAAATTCTGGCAAGTAGAAAAATTCGCAAATACAGAATCCATGAATAATGAGGATTGACGGTATATACAAAGTATTTTTGCACAGTTTTAATTTACACAGAATTTTTCAGAAATGCACAATGAAAACCAAAGGAAAATGACACTTTGGCTCAGGATTTTACCAAAAGTTTGTCAATATTTTGGAACTCACGTTACTGAAGGCAACACTGCTAATCATATTTGAGTCACCAGAAAAACACACCAATATCACTCTGCATTTGTAGCAGTAGCACTCATATAATTCTCTGTAGGGGCAAGCAGCTGTTTATTTCTTTACATTATCTAGCACGGCTGTAAATGAGCATTAGTATATTGAAATACACTGAACACAAATTCAGTGTAAATCAGTGTCCTTTCAAGTTAATTGGTGTCTCTATTCTTCCCCACTAAATTCGAGACAAATACACACAATTCGCCTAGTTATTGCATGCCTACTATCATATATTTTATTTCATATAGAACTCTTTTCTGTCGCTTTTTTAAACATAAAAATTAGTAGTTGTTTTTGCAGTCAAAACTTAATTTAATTTACCTAGAATTTTGTGTTCATGAGTGTTTGCTTTGTTTTACATCCTACTTCTTTTCTGAGTTACCTTATGCCCTTAATTAGTTCTTCCAGTGGAGAACTCTGGCAGGCACACTCTAGATTCTTGGGAATGTCTTCATTTAACCCTGATGTGCAAAGCATATCTTAATAGAATATAGTAATCCAGGTCAAGACATATTTACCCTCAACAATCTGAGGATATTATTCCACTATCTTTTTTTTTTTTTTTTTTTACATCTTTATTGGAGTATAATTGCTTTACAATGTTGTGTTAGTTTCTGCTGTATGACAAAGTGAATTAGTATATGTATACATATAACCCCATATCCCCCCCCCTTGCCTCTCCCTCCCACCCTCCCTATCCCACCCATCTACGTCATCACAAAGCACCGAGCTGATCTCCCTGTGCTATGCAGCTGCTTCCTAATAGCTATCTATTTCACATTTGGTAGTGTATATATGTCAATGCCACTCTCTCACTTTCTCCTAGCTTACCCTTCCCTCTCCCCGTGTCCTCAAGTCCATTCTCTACGTCTGAGTCTTTATTCCTGTCCTGCCCCTAGGTTAATTAGAACCTTTTTTTTTTTTTTTAGATTCCATATATATGTGTTAGCATACTGTATTTGTTTTTCTCTTTCTGACTTACTTCACTCTGTATGACGGACTCTAGGTCCATCCACCTCACTACAAATAGTTCAATTTCATTTCTTTTTATGGTTGAGTAATATTCCATTGTATATATGTGCCACATCTTCTTTATCCATCGATCTGTCGATGGACACTTAGGTTGCTTCCATGTCCTGGCTATTGTAAACAGTGTTACAATGAATATTGTGGTACATGTCTCTTTTTTAATTATGGTTTTTCTCAGGGTATATGCTGAGTAGTGGGATTGCTGGGTCATATGGTAGTTCTATTTTTTGTTTTTTAAGGAACCTCCATACTGTTCTCCATAGTGGCTGTATCAATTTACATTCCCACCAACAGTGTAAGAGGGTTCCCTTTTCTCCACACCCTCTCCAGCATTCATTGTTTGCAGATTTTTTGCTGATGGCCATTCTGACCTGTGTGAGGTGATACCTCATTGTGGTTTTGATTTGCATTTCTCTAATGATTAGTGATGTTGAGCATATTATCGTGTGTTTGTTGGCAATCTGTTTATCTTCTTTGGAGAAATGTCTATTTAAGTCTTCTGGATTGGGTTTTTTTTTTATTTTTATATTGAGCTGCCTGAGCTACTTGTATATTTTGGAGACTAAACCTTTGTCCATTGCTTAAATTGCAAATATTTTCTCTCATTCTGAGGGTTGTCTTTTTGTCTTGTTTATGGCTTCCTTTGCTGTGCAAAAGCTTTTAAGTTTCATTAGGTCTCATTTTGTTTTTTTATTTCCATTTCTCTAGGAGGTGGGTCAAAATGGATCTTGCTGTGATTATGTCATACAATGTTCTGCCTATGTTTTCCTCAAAGAGTTTTATAGTGTCTGGCCTTACATTTAGGTCTTTAATCCATTTGGAGTTTATTTTTGTGTATTGTGTTAGGGAGTGTTCTATTTTCATTCTTTTACATGTAGCTGTCCAGTTTTCCCAGCACCACTTATTGAAGAGACTGTCTTTTCTCCATTGTATATCCTTGCCTCTTTTGTCATAGATTAGTTGACCATCGGTGCATGGGTTTACCTCTGCACTTTCTATCTTGTTCCATTGATCTATGTTTCTGTTTTTGTGCCAGTACCATATTGTCTTGATTACTGTAGCTTTTTAGTATAGTCTGAAGTGAGGGAACCTGATTCCTCAAGCTCCGCTTTTCCTTCTCAAGATTGTTTTGGCTATTTGGGATCTTTTGTGTTTCCATACAAATTGTGAAATTTTTTGTTCTAGTTCTGTGAAAAATGCCATTGTTAGTTTGATAGGAATTGCATTGAATCTGTAGATTGCTTTGGGTAGTTATAGTCATTTTCACAATATTGATTCTTCCAGTCCAAGAACATGATATATCTCTCCATCTGTTGGTATCATCTTTAATTTCTTTCATCAGTGTCTTATAGTTTTCCGCATAAAGGTCTTTTATCTCCTTAGGTAGGTTTATTCCTAGGTATTTTATTCTTTTTATTGCAATGGTAAATGGGAGTGTTTCCTTAATTTCTCTTTCAGATTTTTCATCATTAGTGTATAGGAATGCAAGAGATTTCTGTGCATTAATTTTATATCCTGCTACTTTACCAGATTCATTGATTAGCTCTAGTAGTTTTCTGGTAACATCTTTAGGATTCTCTATGTATAGTATTATGTCACCTGCAAACAGTGACAGTTTTACTTCTTCTTTTCTGATTTGGATTCTTTTTATTTCTTTTTTCTTCTCTGATTGCTGTGGCTAAAACTTCCAAAACTATTTTGAATACTAATGAAGAGAGTGGGCACCCTTGTCTTGTTCCTGATCTTAGTGAAAATGGTTTCAGTTTTTGAACACTGAGAACGATGTTGGCTGTGGGTTTGTCATATATGGCCTTTATTATGTGGAGGTAGGTTCCCTCTATGCCTACTTTCTGGAGAGTTTTTATCACAAATGGGTGTTGGATTTTGTCAAAAGGTTTTTCTGAATCTATTGAGATAATCATATGGTTTTTATCCTTCAATTTGTTAATATGGTGTATCACATTGATTGATTTGTGTATACTGAAGAATCATTGAATGCCTGGGATAAACCCCACTTGATCATGGTGTATGATCCTTCTAATGTGCTGTTGGATTCTGTTTGCTAGTATTTTGTTGAGGACTTTTGCATCTATGTTCATCAGTGATATTGGCCTGTAGTTTTCTTTTTTTTTGTGTGACGTTCTTGTCTGGTTTTGGTGTCAGGGTGATGGTGGCCTTGTAGAATGAGTTTGGGAGTGTTCCTCCCTCTGCTATAATTTGGAAGATTTTGAGAAGAATAGGTGTTAGCTCTTCTCTAAATGTTTGATAGAATTCACCTGCAAAGCCATCTGGTTCTTGGCTCTTGTTTTTTGGAAGGTTTTTAATCATAGTTTCAATATCAGTGCTTGTGATTCGTCTCTTCATATTTTCTATTTCTTCCTGGTTCAGGCTTGGAAGGTTGTGCTTTTCTAAGATTTTGTCAGTATCTTCCAGGTTGTCCATTTTATTGACACATAGTTGCTTGTAGTAATCTCTCATGATCCTTTGTATTTTGGCAGTGTCAGTTGTTACTTCTCCTCTTTCATTTCTAATTCTGTTGATTTGAGTCTTCTCTCTTTTTTTCTTGATGATTCTGGCTAATGGTTTATCAATTTTGTTTATCTTCTCAAAGAACCAGCTTTTAGTTTTATCGATCTTTGCTATCATTTCCTTCATTTCTTTTTCATTTATTTCTGATCTGATCTTTATGATTTCTTTCGTTCTGCTAACTTTGGGGTTTTTTTGTTCTTCTTTCTCTATTTGCTTTAGGTGTAAGGTTAGGTTGTTTATTTGAGATGTTTCTTGTTTCTTAAGGTAGGATTGTATTGCTATAAACTTCCCTCTTACATCTGCTTTTGCTGCATCCCATAGGTTTGGGGTCGTCATGTTTTCATTGTCATTTGTTTCTGGTAACAAATGTATTTTGTAGGTATTTTTTGATTTCCTCTTTGATTTCTTCAGTGATCTTTTCGTTATTAAATAGTGTATTGTTTAGCCTCCATGTGTTGGTATTTTTTACAGAGTTTTTCCTGTAATTGATACCTAGTATCATAGTGTTGTGGTCAGAAATGAAACTTGATACAATTTCAAAATTCTTAAATTTACCAAGGCTTGATTTGTGACCCAAGATATGATCTGTCCTGGAGGATGTTCCATGAGCACTTGAGAAGAAAGTGTATTCTGTTGTTTTTGATGGAATGTCCTAAAAATATCAATTAAGTCCATCTTGATTAATGTATCATTTAGAGCTTGTGTTTCCTTATTTATTTTCATTTTGGATGATCTGTCCATTGGTGAAAGTGGGCTGTTAAAATCCCCTACTATCATTGTGTTACTGTTGATTTCAACTTTTATGGCTGTTAGCGTTTGCCTTATGTATTGAGGTGCTCCTATGTTGGGTGCATAAATATTTACAATTGTTTTATCTTCTTCTTGGATTGATCCCTTGATCATTATGTAGTGTTCTTCTTTGTCTCTTGTAATAGTCTTGATTTTAAAGTCTATTTTGTCTGATATGAGAATTGCTACTCCAGCTTTCTTTTGATTTCCATTTGCATGGAATATCTTTTTCCATCCCCTCACTTTCATTTATATGTGTCCTTAGGTCTGAAGTGGGTCTCTTGTAGACAGCATATATATGGGTCTTGTTTTTGTATCCATTCAGCCAGTCTATGTCTTTTGTTTGGCATTTAATCCAATTACATTTAAGGTAGGTGTCGATATGTGTGTTCCTATTACCATTTTCTAAATTGTTTTGGTTTTGTTATTGTAGGTCTTTTCCTTCTCTTGTGTTTCCTGCCTAGAGAAGTTCCTTTAGCATTTGTTGTAAAGCTGGTTTGGTGATGCTGAATTCTCTTAGCTCTTGCTTGTCTGTAAAGGTTTTAATTTCTCCATCGAATCTGAATGAGATCCTTGCTGGGTAGAGTAATCTTGGTTGTAGGTTTTTCCCTTTCATCACTTTAAATATATCCTGCCACTCCCTTCTGGCTTACAGAGTTTCAGCTGAAAGATAAGCTGTTAACCTTATGAGGATTCCCTTGTATGTTATTTGTTGTTTTTCCTTTGCTGCTTTTAATATTTTTTTCTTTTTATTTAATTTTTGATAGTTTGATTAATATGTGTCTTTGCGTGTTTCTCCTTGGATTTATTCTGTGTGGGGCTCTCTGCCCTTCCTGGACCTGATTGACTATTTCCTTTCCCATATTAGGGAAGTTTTCAACTATAATCTCTTCAAATATTTTCTGTCCCTTTCTTTTTCTCTTCTTCTGGGACCCCTATAATTCGAATGTTGTCCCAGAGGGCTCTAAGACTGTCCTCAATCCTTTTCATTCTTTTTTCCTTATTCTGGTCTGCAGTCGTTATTTCCACTATTTTATCTTCCAGGTCACTTATCTGTTCTTCTGCCTCAGTTATTCTGCTATTGGTTCCTTGTAGAGAATTTTCAATTTCATTTATTGTGTTGTTCATCATTGTCTGTTTGCTCTTTAGTTCTTTTAGGTCTTTGTTTAAAGTTTCTTGTATTTTCTCCATTCTATTTCCAGGATTTTGCATCATCTTTACTATCATTACTCTGAATTCTTTTTCAGGTAGGCTGCCCATTTCCTCTTCATTTGTTTGGTCTGGTGGGTTTTTACCTTGCTCCTTCATCTGCTGTGTATGTCTCTGTCTTCTCATTTTGTTTAACTTACTGTGTTTGGGGTCTCCTTTTTGCAGGCTGCAAGTTTGTAGTTCCCTTTTGTTTTGGTGTCTGCCCCCAGTGGGTAAGGTTGGTTCAGTGTGTTGTGAAGGCTTTCTGGTGGAGGGGACTGGTGTCTGCGTTCTGGTGGGTGAGGCTGGATCTTGTCTTTCTGGTGGCCAGAACCACGTCTGGTGTTGTGTTTTGGGGTGTCTGTGAACTTATGACTTTAGGCAGTTGCTCCTCGAATGGGTGGGGTTGTGTTCCTGTCATGCTAGTTGTCTGGCATGGGGCATCCAGCACTGGAGCTTGCTGGCCATTGGGTGGAGCTGGGTCTTACTGTTTAGTTGGAGATCTTTGGGATAGCTCTCGCCAATTGATTTTACTTGGGGCTGGGAGGTTTCTGGTGGCCCAGTGTTGTGGACTCAGCTCTCCCACCTTAGAGGCTCAGGCCTGACACCTGGCCAGAGCACCAAGACCCTCCTCCCATGCTCGGGTCTTCTCAGTCTTCTCCTCACCTCTCTCTTCAGTCCTCCACTACCTTTTTATCATTTATTTTTATCATGGAGAAAATTGCTGTCAGTCTAACTGTTGTTCATTTGCAGGTAATCTGTATTTCTTGTCAAATCAGTTTAAGATTTTAAGATTGCTTATTTTCCTTTGGTAGGTCTTAGGATTTCCCCCTAATGTTTATAATATCATTTTGATGTGTCTGGTGTGAATTGATTTTTATTTATCCTGCTCAGCATTCAGTTTATACTTTGAATCTGAGGGCCCATAGAGTTTCTTCATTTCTGGAAGTTTCTTTGACCTTTTGTTTTCAAATAGTGATTCTTCAATCACTATAAGATATTTATATAATAATATATACTAAATATTATATATAATAATAGATAATATATTATAATATATTTATATAATAAAATAAATCTACCTGATTATGGGAGCTGGCAGGTCTGAAACCTGGGCTGGTCAGCAGGTTGGCAGCTCAGGTGACAGTTCATGTTGGAGTCTCAAGTCCAAATTGCTTCTTCTGTTTGAGTAGGATATTGTTCACTTCTTTGATTGTTTTTTAATCTCTGGCTCTGAGCTCATCCTTTTCCATGGAGCAGTTTTGCCTCTATCCAGCTACTCAAGGATCTGTCCTGAGGTGATACCGAGGGCATTATTTTTATGGAATCTGAGCCAATGGCAGTTTGGCCCACATCCTGCTGGTGAGGCAGGCGTTGCCTCTCTCTCTTTCCCTAAGATGTGGGCCACAGCCAGAAGCTAGTCACAGGTTTTTCATCTTCCTTTCACAGGCTTTATAGCAGTAAACTGACCACAGTCACCCACCTCACACAGAGCACTTTTATTTTCCATTAACACACAGGAGTAGAACTCCCAGGCACCTCTGCCCATTTCCTTGCTTGGAGTCAACAGCTCCATCCCACGGTAGTTCTGTGAGTGCTGCATTGTCACTTACGTTCAGCTCAGCATCATTCCTAGAGATGCATAACTTGATTTTAGAGTGTGGCTATGACTTTGATTTTTTTTTCTCTTTTTAAATGTTTAACTCTCATTGATATATATACATATATATTATATACATCAATTATATATGTATCAATTTACATTCTATCATTGCTTTTATTTGAAGAAGAAAGAGTCTCATAATATACACACAACTACTGTGCCAGCCTGACTAATTTGCTCTTGACAAATTTACTAAAAAGCCAATTTGGTCATTGTCTGTTTTCCCTCAGAGTTGGTTTGATTAATAGCTTTCCATTATTAAGAAACAGAAACATATTTTCTTAAGGTAATGAGAGTTTATTGAAATGATACATAAGCAATTTAAGATAACACATGCAGTAAGCAAAGAGCCATCATGGAGAGCTGGATACTTTCCATGAAACTAAAACAAGACCAGCATCCCCACCATACACTATTACCCAACAACTTTCTTTTTGGCCTTCCCTTTCTTCCTTTTTCCTGGGGCCACTCTAATTGCCTCTCTCTACTTGCCACTCTACCTCCTGGTTTCTGCCAGTTTGCAGCTTCTACTGCCTCATTGCTTTCTGCTTGTATCCTACTCTTTCAGCATCTCTTGAATTCTGTTTTATTCTACTACCTATTTTGGTCTTTCTTATATTACTTTCAAATTTCTCAAAAGAGAAGATATAATTGATTTGTTAAAGTTACCACCAACAGGAGAAGAATGCCCCTACAATTGTCATTTGCTCATGCAAAACCACATTTTAAACCACTCACCCTTCTCATGCCCAGACATTTTCCCTGGTCCCATCAGTAGTAGCCAAATATATGATTATTTTTAATCTAAAGTGTGGAAATCTAGATAGAAAACAGGTTATTGCTTCTTTGCTCAGAAACAGAGAGTGAATGTGGCAGGCTCCTGGGAAAGAATAAACCATGCAGTACAGACCTAGTCTAAGTCCCTTCTGTCCCTAGCCCAAAGTATCTACAATTATATTCAAGGTAATTGAAGGTTTTTTGCAAATGTCATTATAAGATTTCTTTTATCTATTAGTAAATTCTAATTTTGTGGGTAGTATTTTTTCTTGTGAAATTATACCCCTGGGAAATGTGTATTTCTTAAGACTGTAAAATACACATAAGCATTCTTCAAAATCATGAACACTGACTCCAGAGTGAGATGTACAATTGTGAGAAATTGAAAACATTAAGGTAAATTTGTGCCTGGATAGTTCTTTAAACACTTGTACTCTAAAACAAATCTAATTTTCTTTACAATATTTTAACTTACCATCTAATTTTCTTATCTGTTGGCAATCCCTTATGGGTTTAAATTTAACAAATAAAGTCCATCTAACAAGCCATCTGTACTTTTAGTGGGCCATCCTACCACAAGTGAAAAAATGCCCTACATAGCATTCAGAATTCCTATGCCAGCAAATGAGTAAATAGCCACAGTTGGGGACCTATTCTTTCAATCTCTAATCAAAAGCTGAAGACTACTGAAGGCTATTCATATGGCATTTAAATTCTACTTTCTGATTAAACATACCGTGTGTGTAAAAGAAGACAACATAATGTTGGTTACTCTGCTAGAAACTCCCTCAATTTCCAAAATTATTTTGCCTAATTCCATTTCTCCCATCGTGGGGTGGTGATAGAAGCAGATCCCAACTGTTCTGTCAATGGGACTAGGGAATCTTTAGTCCATACACCATGTTTGGCCATTGGATTAAATTCATGTTTGTAAAATCCACATGGAACAAGGCCCAAAGGACTTAAATCGTGCCTGAAAGCATGGAGAAGGCCTGACTGTGCCATACAGGGTGAGAGGCATTTCTGTTAATATGATGGCCTGGGTATTAGAATAAGTTTTCTCATGAAAAATAATTTAAAATGCAGGTAAAAATAAACCAAAAAAATATATCTTCCTAAAAGCATTGGTGAGCTGCAAGGTAGTAAGAAAGTCTGAGGCCAAAATCTAAGTGAAAGTTAGAAGCTATAACAGGAAATCTGTGCCTTTGCCTCTTTGGGGTAAGGGCATTTGCCAAAGTGGAAACTTGAGAGGTGAGTTTCAAGGTCTCATTTGGACATATAGAACAGAAGCAAAGTGGGTGGTCTAATAACAAGCCTTCTTCTCATGAAGTTGGGACCCCAAAGGATTCCATTTTTGGTTTAAGGACTAACTGGAAGAAAATTTATCACCTTCCTCACTGAAGACTGCAAAGAAAGTTGCTTTGTTGCTCTGGCAATAAGAAAAGCAGAGGGGAAAAAAAAGAAAGAGAGAGAGAGAAAGGAAGAAAGAGAGGGAGGGAGGAAGAAAGAAGGAAAGAAGGAGGGAAGGAAGGAAGGAAGAGAAAGAAAAGGAGGGAGGGTGGGAAGGAGAGAGAAAGAGAGAGGGAGGGAGAAATGGTAACGACAAGCTTTTTGTCCAAATTTTTGTCCAAATTCACATAAGCAAATTCAAGCAGTGCATTTAGTTTAAAGAGTATTCCAATTGGGATTGCTCCCAGGGACCTGGAAAATTCTATCTGGAGGAATTTGCCCTCACTCTAGACCTCAGAAAATTCTCACAATTAATTCTCCAAGGAATTAGGAACCATGAACAATAACCAAAAACTCAGAGTAAAAATTGAAAAGTAGGTTTGAAAATATCTGCAAAGTAAAGGAAACTACAAAGAATTACAATGTAAATTTCTGCCAGAAGAAAATAAAGCTTTTATATAGAAATGCAAAATGTAATTGAAAGTAAAATGTCAATGGACAGGTTTAATAGCATATTGGATACAACTGAGGAGACATGGAAATTAGCATATCTGGAAAATTTTCAACCATTATCACTTGAAATGATTCCTGTGTTCCATTCTTCTCCTTTCCTGAAACTCTAAATGTTTGATTTTTGTAACTAGCAAATATTCACTAACATCCAAATATACATAGTTCCAGAGGAAGAGGACAGAGGATGGAATACAGTCAATATTTGAAGGTTTTCCAGATATGGTGAAAGATCTAAGGGTAGTCAAGAAGCCAAATGAATCCCAAGCAAGGTAGATACAAATAAATTGACACCTAGATACATCAGAATGCAACTGAAAAACACAAAAGGCAAAGTATACTCTTAATAGAAGCACAAAGACAGAGAATAAGAACATTACTTAAATTGACAGATGGCTTCTGAAAAGTAACAGGAGAAGCTAGAATAGAGTCATATAATGTGTTAATATAATCAAGTTTCAGTTATTTATTGTTGGAGAACAAACCAACTCAAAAGCTACTGACTTAGAACAACAATGGTCATTCATTGTACTCCAGAATCTGTGATTTGGGCAGGGTGTGGCAGGAATGTCTCATCTCTGTCCCATGAAGCATCAGACAAGGGTTCTCAACTGGGGGCTGATCTACCTACATTGTTGCTCACTCACACAGTAGGCAGGTTCCTCTAACACAGGACTCTCCACCGGCTGTTTGGTCTTTAGCTTGTCTCTCTCCTCTTGACTTTCTTCATAGGCAACAAGAGGGAAACATTTCAATATTGTACCTGGAAATCTACTTATCTAAGTCTTTGAGTTCATTAGGTGTATTTATTATTTTCCATATTATTGCAGATGACAGTACTGTGAAACTTCCCACCACTAATTACCAAGGATTTCCCTTCCTCCAACTTCCAATAACATTTTTCTCATATCCCTCTAAGCCCTCACTGTCAGCCTCACTTTAGGCTTCTATTGACATTCTCCTGAGGTCTTCTGGGCTCTCATTAAGAGTCTCCCTATGGAAAACAGTATGGAGGTCCCTTAAAAAACTAAAAATAGAGCTACCATATGATCCATCAGTCCCACTCTTTGGTATATATCCAGAGAAAAACATGGTTCAAAAGGATATACATGCATCCCAATGTTCATTGCAGCACCATTTACAATAGCCAAGGCATGGAAGCAACCTAAATGACCATCAACAGATGAATGAATAAAGAAGATGTGGTATATATATATACAATGGAATATTACTCAGCCACTAAAAAGAATGAAATAATGCCATTTGAAGCAACTTGGATGGACCTGGAGATTATCATACTAAGTGAAATAAGTCAGCCAGGGAAAGACAAATATCATATGATATCGCTTGTATGCAGAATCTAAAAAAATAATACAAATGAACTTATTTATAAAACAGAAACAGACTCACAGACTTTGAGAATGAACTTATGGTTACCAGGGGGAAGGTTGAGGGTAGGTATAGATTGGGGGTTTGGTATTGACATGTACCCACTGCTATATTTAAAATAAAATGACTTTTGATAAAAAAAAAAAACCTTTAAAAATTATAATGTTAAAAAAACCCAACAGTCTTCCTAAAGCTTTTCCAACTTCTGCATATTACTCAGTCCCAAAGCCAATATCAACATTTTCAGGATTTTTATGGATGTACTTCACTCCTAGGTATATGTTGCAGTTTTCAATTTTTTGTATAACCACCTCAAAACTTAGTGGCTTAAAAAAACAATTGTCATTTATTTTACTCATGAATCTGATATTTGGTTATAGCTTGACAGGGATGGCTTGTCTCTATTCCACACAGAACCAGCTAGCAAGGCTCAACTGGGGGATGTAGGATCCACTTTCAAGATGGTTTATTCAATAACTGGCAAGTTGGCAGCTCAGTCAGCACTGCGGGCCAGTGTTTTCAGTTCTTCTCCACATGGGCCTCTCCACAGACCACTTGGGCTTCCTCACAATATGGTGGTTGGATTCCAAGATGTAACATCCCAAGAAATGTATGGCTTTTTTATGGTAGAAATACATTTTATATATACATATATGTATATGTATATATATATAAAGAGAGAGAGCTTACCTATAGTTATATCTATTTCCATATCTTAAAAACAGCCCAAAGGAAAAAGATGCATTATTTTTAAAGGAGAAATAGTTAGACTAATGGTCTATTGATGCTTCAGAAGAGAATCAATAGAAGCTGTATCAGAGTGGAATGACTCTTTAATATAATGATCAATTATTACAAATGTCTCTTTTTTTTCTACTATCTACTACCTTATCACCCTTGCATTTGATGTAATCATTGAGCTAAACTCCAATTCTCATTAAATCCAAATCTCTGCATGTTCCAAGTCTGCAACCACAGCAGCATCCATACAACTGGAGAAAAAACCCACAACTGTGCTGACTGGTCTCACTTTCAACTCACAATCACAGTATCATGCGTCAAGCTAAGCTGCTATAACCAAGAAACACAGTAATCGTTGGATTAAGTATCATAGAAATGCGTTCTCTCAATCCAGTTTGGCGGAGTGTCACTGCCTCATATGGTCATTCAGACACTCACCTACCCCCCTTCTTGTTCTGACACCCCCTGGGGTCTTCTTGTTGTCTGTGTTGACAAAGCTGGGAAGCTTCCATGTCAAAAGTCCAGCTGGAAAACAGGCGAAAAGAGTGTGGACAAGTCCATGTCCAATGTTTCAGGCCCAGACTTGGCTGTGGTACACATCTCTTCTCAGAGTTTGTTTCTAAGAACTTAGTAAAATAGCCATATAAAACTAGGAAGGAAGCCATGAACATAGACCCGGCTGGGTAGCCAAGTCCTTAGATAAGATTCTGTGACTATGGAGGAAAGTGAGAAACTGTTTTGATTGACAGTTTTTAGTCATTGCCACAATTATTAACCTCAAATGGATCCTCTGTGTTGCGCAGCAAGCCTGCATTTTCTCTCCCACTGTTTTGGACCATTATGTCACACCTTCATCCTCTCATCACAAATGGACACTCACTCTCAACTCATGGGCTTGCTTCCTACTCTACTGAGAAATTTGAAGTAGTCAGAAAGGAATTTGCTAAGGCTCCCGCTGTTGCATCTGCACACCTATCTTCATGTCTGCCCCCAAGTCACTAGCTTCTCTCCTGCATGAATGATTTGTGTTCCCAGCTAATGAAAAATTGTTCCACTTTCCACCAGACACCATGCTCTATCACCTACTCAAGGACATCAGTCCAACCATGGTCCCATCTCTCTCCCCCACATCATCAGCTTTCCCCTCTTCTAGATCATTACCAAGCATGCTATTATTTCTCCTATAATATCAAAGTTCCTTTGATATCCACTTTCCTCTTCCAACTACCATCAAATTTCTGTCCTTCATTTTACAGCAAAAATGTTACCTATAATTATACCACCAATTTCTCTCTTCCCATTCTCATTTGAATCAAGTCCAGCCTGGCTCTCACTACACTGCACAAAAACTTCTCTTCTCAGGATCACTAAGCAATTCCATAATACTAAATTCTACAGTTGTTCTCAACCCTCATCTTGCTTGACCATCAACATTCTATGATCTACCTGATAACTTTTTACTCCCCCAAACACTGTCTTCACTAGATTTCCAGGTCTCTACACTCAACTGATTTTCCTGCTGCCTCTCAGACCACCCTTTACTGGTTCTTCCCTTCTGCCTGTCATCTATCCCAGTGTTGAATCCTTCACCTTTTCTCATATCTATATACTCTCAATCTCTCGTGATTCTCTTCCAATCTTGTGGAATTATTATCTATGTGAAAAATCTTTCCAATTTATATCTGTAACTTAGATCACTCCTTTGAATCCCAGATTCATATATCTACCTTCTTACCTAAACTTTACTTAAACATCAATAACCATCTCAGTCTTTACTTGTTCAAACCAAGCTTCTAATATTGATATTTCCCCTAAATCTGCTCTTTCCCCACTCTCCACTATCCCAGAAATTGACAGCTTGATTACTCTAAGAATCCTGCTGAATCTGCCTTCAAAATAATCAATATATCTGTTCACTTTTCATTACCTCTGTTGCTACCACTCAAGTTCAAGCCATCATGATTTCTTGACTAGATTATTTTAATATCAATATCAATCAAAATCTATCAATTTTATTTTTCCTCTTGACCCACTATAACCTCTTATCAACACAGCAGCCAGAGCCTTCCTATTGAAAGTCAAATCATGTCATACCTCTGCTCAAAATCTGCCCATGGCTTTCTATTTCCAAATATGCTTGCATGGCTGTTCCATCCCTTCCTTTAGATTTTACTTATTATGTTCCTAGTGAGGACTTACCCAGACTGAGAGAGGACGTTTTCACCACATCTAAAATTGGATGAAACAAAACCATAAGCTACATAGATGTCACATCCTCTTTCCCTGCTTTGCTTTTCACCTTAGTACCTAACAAGTGCACACTGTAGATCAATAAATCTCAGACACTGATATGCCTACAAATTGCCTACAATTGCTAAACTGAAGATTTTGATTCAGCAGGACTGGGTGGAACCAGATATTCTTCACTTCTAAGAAGCTTCCAGCTGAAGCTAATGCTGCTAGAATGTAGGCCACACAGTGTGAGTTTAAATTTTCTAGTAGCTGCATTGAAAAAATAAATCAGAGACATTAATTTTAGTAACATATTTTAGCTAACCCCATATACCTTAATTATTTTTATCATTTCATTTCAATTTGGACTGGCCACATTTAAAGTGCTCGATAGGCATATGTGGCTAGATGCTACCATATTGAACAGTACAGGTCTAGACTTTACTTAATTTTCCTGCATTTGTCTTTCTCTCTTCCCAGAATGAAAGTTACCTAAGGACATGGTTTTTTGTTTTGTTTACTAATGTATCCCCCCTGTGCCTGGAAGAGTGTCTGGACTTAGTGATCCTCAGAAATATTTGTTGAATAAATGGATCAATGAGTATCTTAGTGTGCTGGGAGAAAACTGGATTGGCTCTGTTTTATGTCATTTCCCAGAAAAAATAAACCTGTCACCCACAGTGGTAGCTTGTCTTATTGGCTGCCTTCCCTTCATTGGCCACATCTTTACTTTGTTCCAAGTAAATTACTTGCACTAGAATCCTTATGTCGGGGTCTGCTTTGGGGGAAGCTCAAACCAACTCATTGGCTTCAACCTGAGCTCATTCCTCTAAGATTCAGCTGGATGTGGGGCCGTCTTTCTTAGGTTCCCTCCACTACTGGATGAGGGCCATGATTCTTTCGCAAAAGAGACATGAGACCAAGTTTAATGCTCAGCATATTTCCACATCCAGTTGACAATTCCCCATTCTCCTTTTCTACCCACCACCAGATTCAAAGAAAGCAATTTGTCTGCTTTGCCAATAAGTTTGTTAGATAGAAATTACCAAAAATATTACCCAAAGCCCATGAACAGGCCCGGAAAAGTTAAATGTGAGCTATACCCCAGAAATTCCTGAGGAGTGACAAGGCTTTCTTTATATTTTGCTTTGGTGTTGACAACTGAGAGAAAATGCACACAAAACAGTCCTTGCAATAATTCAGCCTCAGGCTAGCTGGGGCTGGATAGTACCATTTCTTCTTGAGGGACAGAAACAAAAGGCCTTTTATTGAGGATTACTTCTCCAAAATCAGCATTTTTGAAATGGTGCCCATTCTCATAGTCTCCTTCTCTGAAGCATAAACATTGTAACCATCTCTTTGAATCTCAAGAATTAGGCCATAGGGTCTGGGTACAAATACTGTGTTCCAGTATTAAATGCTAGATCAGATATCGCCTGTAATCCCTGTGGTCTTTCAGTATAGCATAGTATAGGTGTCTGAAGGGGAAGCATTTTTTTCCAATGTAACAAATTCTGCAGCTCTGAAATTCTGAGTTCTGGATCAGGTTTGTTTTGATAATGCATACCTCAGCGTCTCCCAAGAAAGTTCCTCCCAGTAGTGAAATGGAAGCTTCAACTGGACTCAGCTACACCAGTCAAAGCCTGCGGTTGTGATTCAGTGGGCTGTCCATGGTTTATTCTGCCACCTTTGACATAAATTGTTTTCTGTCTGTGGCTCAGCTCCAGCTCTGTTCCATGGAAGCCATCCATGTGGGTAAAATGTGCCCCTTGCACAACAGAACCGTTCATGCCTTCCGAATGGTGCTGTGCCCGTACCCTTCTTTCTACCGGCAGATTCCTCTCTTAAAGCCAATCATCCCATTTCCTCTCTGCAAAAGGAAGTTATGCATCATTGTTGAGTGCTAGGATAAACCAGGTGACACTGAAACCCTAGGAAAAGGCAGATGCAAGCTGACTTCTCATGATGGTGCCTGAAATATTAGGAAAGTGCAGAAACAGAGAAGACTCGAACTTTAAAAATGTAAGCAACAAGTGTCACGTTCCTGCTATTCTTTCAGAAGCAGAAAAGATATTATCTTTGTGAGATGTTTTAGATAAAAGCATTTCAATTCACAGGAATAATTCCTCTCCTCATTTTCTCACTTCCAAAATCCTCTCCTCCTACTATATATAAAATAAATAACTAATAAGGACCTACTCTATAGCACAGGGAACTCTACTCAGTACTCTGTAATGGCCTATATGGGAAAAGATTCTAAAAAAAAAAGAGTGGATATATGTATATGCATAACTGATTCACTTTGCTGTACACCTGAAACTAACACAACATTGTAAATCAACTATAATCCAATAAAATTTTTAAAAAAATCCCCTCCCTCACTTCCATCAAGTGTTTGCTCAAATATCCACATGTTATCTTCTCAATGAGGTCTACACTGACCATTTGATTTAAAATTACAAAACCGATTCCTCTCCCTCACCATGCTCTCTCTTTTGCTATACTATTTATCGTCTTCTAATATTCTATATAATTTACTTATTATGCACATTAGATATTATATTTTAAGCAAGCTCCATGAGAAAAGGAATCCTTGTCAGTTTTGTTCAAGCACCTAGAAGAGCATCCGTCCAGATTGGCACTGACTTGACATCCTTGAATGAATATATAAATGAATTAGTGAATTAAGGAATTACAATGTAGCAGCCACTAATGGAGGCCCTATGGATACAAGGATAACATCCTATTAGATCATTCTGGATGGGGGATTGTGAACTCAAATACCTTCAGGGTGCAGGGAGATGCAATCCATGAGTGAAGTAGGCCAGGTATAAAACAATAGAAAATGATGAGATTGAGGGATACCCACCCCTCCTAAAAGCATCACATTCAATTTAGAAAAATTCTCTGCCAAACAAAACACATCTGCAGAGGGTCTGAGCTCCTGCATTACAATCTCTATAATTCTAGGTCTTTTCTAACATACCCATATTTTCTCCCTCCTGCTTTTAATTCTTTCCAAACTTCCTATCTCAGAAAGTCAAAATACTAGAAAATCAGACTCAACTCTAATAAAATTGATGTTCCATTTTAAAGTTATTCCATTTCTGGTTCTAATTAAAAAGAATTATGATCAAGTATTAGTCAAGAGATTTTAAATCTATTTCATGTGTAAAAAGCAATAGTTACTTCCCAGTATCTGCTTTATTGACAAGAGAGGTATATGTGGTGACCCAGTCTAGACTAACTTCGTTTTTCATTTCTAAATTAATGTGTGAACTGGGACCTTTCATTTAACCTCTCTAGATCCCAGTTTACTCATCTATATAAGAAATACTGTGTTCCTTTAATTTTATGATTCTGTCTACATTTTACTTTCCGTTATTGCCCTAAGAATAGAAATCTAATATTTTTTAGTTTATGATGCTCTGGAATGCCTTATAAGGCATTTTGTATTAAGCCATTGTATCAGCCAGCTATTGCCGTGTGAGAAACAACCACAAAATCTCAGAGGTGTACACTCTTGACTCTGCTGGTTGGCGGGGCTGGTTCGGCTCCACCTGTCTCATGCTGGCTACAAGGGATTGGCAATGGCAGCAATATCAGATGGCAAGTCCACCAAGCAAGCATTTTGTAAGCCTCTGTCCACATCACATTTAATAACACGTCTCTGCCCAGGGGAGGCATAAGAATGCACTGCTCAGATATCTTGCTGCAGGGAAATTAACTGACTGAAGGTGTCAGTCGTTGATGTTGTGCATTCACCTCCATATTCATGATGGGGCCACATTTCCCTTGGGCTACTCCCGGCCAATGACTGAGATCAGTAATAAAGTGTGCCAATGCAGGTCCATTCCTGCAAGACGCAGCACTCCTTAACTGGGTGACTTTGGCTTGAGGATTTCCCATGAGTCTGGCCAAAACTCTCCTTGGACTGCCCTGCACTCCATCTCCTCTCCAACCTTCTTCTTTCTCCCTCTCCTGCTTCAGCCAGGTCTGCACTTGGGTCTACAAACTTCCCACCTTCTCAGCTCCATACCCCTTATTCTTCCAAGCATGTCACCTGGTCAATGCCAAAAGCAAGGGATGGAAAATTAACTTCTCTCCACCGTAAAGCCATGTCCGGTATGCAGATGTGTAATGCTCCAACAGGGGAATGAAACGTGGGAACCAATTGTTCAATTTACTACAGTAACAAAATGAAGGTGCTATGTTTAAAAAAAGAAAGGCAATTATAAAAAAGCATTGTAGGCAGAATCCAGAAACACCCCCAAGATTCCCACCTCCTGATATACACACCCTGAAGCATCCCCTGCCCTTTAAGTGCTGTCAGGACTTTTGAATGTGATGGGATTTCATTTCCATGATTAGGTTGCTAATCAGTGACTTTGAGTTAATCAAAAGGCAGATTATCCTGGATGCTCCCGACCTAAACAAGTGAGTCCTAACAAGAGGAACTCAGAGAGATTGTCCTGCTGGCTTTGAAGAAGTAAGTGGCCATGTGGGAGAGGTCCACATGGCAATGACTTGAGAGTGGTCCCCATCAATAACCAGCTGAAAAACCAGGACCTCAACCCTACAGCTGCAAGAAGCTGAATTCTACCAACAACTCATGAGCTTAGAAGAAGAACCCGCACCTCACACAAGTTTGCAGCTCCAGCCAGCACCTTGATTTAAGCCTGTTTAGATACCAAGCTGAGAACCCAGTTTAACCTGCACCCAGCCTTCTGATGCATGGAGACTGTGAGATAGTAAATGGCTGTTGTTTTAAGCTGCTAAGTTTGTAATAATTCATTATGCAGCAATAGAACTTTAATACAAAAAGACATTATGAACTCAATGGGCATGGCATAGTAACATTTATCAAAATTACAGAAGCCCTTCAAAAATTAGTAAATGATTTGTATCTTAAAGCACCTTGACGCAAAAGGAAACAGTAGTTGATAAGTCACACCTTGATCTCCTGTATGCTCTGCCTCCACTGAGCCCTCCTGTTAGCTGTGACTCCTTTTCCCTAGCTGGTTCCCCTTCCCATCATCTTTAGCACCCCCCTGCTCCCCTCAGAAACATACAGTCTCACCGTGTCCCCTTCAGTTTCAGATGACATTACCATCTAATTTCAGCCACATGGAGCAATAAACTCCATTTGAGTTTATGCCACTTTGATTTAGGTTTTCCCTTTCTTGGAATAACAGATTCCTACTGAACAAATCTCTTCCAGCAGTTATCCTTTCTCTCTCTATTTCCCTTTGCAGCCAGTGTCTGGAAAACTTTGCTCCATTTTCCTACGCTTTCACACATTCTTAGCTCAGTGGGGTCTGAGGCCCTCCCCACCCCTCCAGAGGCACTGCTGCTGTCAAATTCCCTAAATACCTCTATTCTTGGTGCAATGGTCACCGCTCAAACTCACTTTGCTTGATATTTCAGCAGCATTTGACCACTCTGTCCTATGGAAATATGCTCCGTAGGCTTTTATTTTTCTTCTCTGATAATTCTCTCTTTGTAAAGTTTTTGGACCTTTCATTCTCTGTTCTTTCCTGAAACGATGATATTCTGGGGTGATGGCTTGGGCCAGAACCCTGAAAGTTATGCTTGATTCTATCCTGTTCCTCGTTCCTTGAAACTAATCATTTACCAAGTTTTGTGAAGCCTACTTCCAAAATATCTCCTCGATCTGCCTATTTATTTCCCTTCTAAATGCCACCACCACCATCCAGGCCATCACCATCCTGGTGCATAGTCAAATAGCAGTCCCCCCTCAGGCCTAGCTGCTGCCTCTGTTCTTACCTCTTCTCTTCCCTTCCCACAAACCTATTATCCTCTCTGAAGATTGATCCATCTTTCTAAAGTGCAAATCTGGCTCTATCACTGCACTTCTTGAAACACTTCAGCACCTCCCCACTGCTCTCACAGGAAACGTCACACAGCTCTCAGGGTCTCTGGTGATCTGATTTCCCTTCCCACCCCTTACCTTTCCAGCTTTACTCCTTGCCTTATTGTCCTTCCCATAGTCTGAACACCAGCCATTCTCTGGTTTCCAGAATATGCTATTCTCTCTCCTGCTTTATTTCTTCCAGGAGGAATCATTTTCTACCCTTGCTCCTACCATCTTCTTCCTCCGGGGTTTATTCCTAATCCCTACACTCTGGGCGTGTGCCCCGCTGGTGTGCCCTAACAAGGCGACAACCCTCTCTCAGCACTTCTCATTCTCTCTTAACTGATAATTACTTACCTCCATCCTCCGCCAGAGTGCCACCTCCATGAGAGCAAGCACCATGACAGTCTTCCCAGCTACTGCATCCCCAGCATCCAGCACAGTGCCTGGTACATGATAGATGCTCAAGACACTATTGTTGACTGAATATTGAATGAATGAATGAGTGCTATGTGAGTGGGACACATACATTGGTACTAGTTTTACTCCTCTGAGTTCCTGTATCTCTATCTGAGAAACTATGCCCTGCTTGTTGTGTGGTGAGGGACGTCTGTTGGCATTGGCTGGACACCCCGCAGCTCCTGAGGATGCCGGACAGAGCTCCTTCGGCAGAGGCAGGGCAGCTCCAGGTGTTGAAACCCTTACTACCATTCTCTGTCATTGAATTCCTCAAGCCCTGATCCCCTCCCACAAAGCAGAAAGGTCCACTTTTCTACCCACCCTCTATTGTATGTAAATTAACTTTATGTCCTGTTCCACCAAAATTTTGCCTTTAGATCAAGAGTTCTTACAGATACCCACGACCACGTATAAAATAGGTAAACAGCAAGGATTTACTGTATAGCACAGGGAACTATATTCAATATCTTGCAGTAACCTATAATGGAAAATAATTTTTAAAAAGAATATATATAAAAAACCAAATCACTGGGGCTTCCCTGGTGGCGCAGGGGTTGAGAATCTGCCTGCCAATGCAGGGGACACGGGTTCGAGCCCTGGTCTGGGAAGATCCCACATGCCGCGGAGCAACTAGGCCCGTGAGCCACAACTACTGAGCCTGCGCGTCTGGAGCCTGTGCTCCGCAACAAGAGAGGCCGCAATAGTGAAGAGTGGCCCCCGCTTGCCATAGCTAGAGGAAGCCCTCGCACAGAAACGAAGACCCAACACAGACAAAAATAAAAGAAAAATAAATTAATTAATTAAAAAAAAACCAAATCACTGTTGGCTGCACACCTGAAACTAACACAATATTGTAAATCAACCATACTTCAAAAAAAAAAATCCCCAAAAAACGAAAAAAGCAAAAACCCAATTAAAAATGTTTCTTTTTTTTTTTTTAATTAAAAAAAAAAAGAATTTTTAACCTGGGTCTGCAGATTTAAAGAATTCAGGGATTCTATGAATTTAAATGCGGGAAAATAGATCTTTATTTTCACCAACCTTTAACTGGAATCTAACATTTCCTGCAGGATAAATGCAGGAAACAAACCACAGTCGTATTTGAAAAATGTGTGACTTTGTTACCAAAAATAACCCATCACATATGCTTTTATATCACATTATAGATGTTACAGATATCTCAATATTAATATCTGTGCTCATCACTATTTTAAAATGACAATGTCACTAGACCCACCATTAGATCTTGTCATCTAATTCATTAATAAAGAAGCATACATACTATTCTGTAAGACATATGTCATTCCTTACACTTTTGGTAACTGTATTTCAAGAAAGTTGTAATTTTATAATAAATGTATTACATTTTATGCTTTAAAAGTATTCTTAGAAGTTGTCCATGGTCTTCTCCAGACTGCCAAGGGGGGTCCATGGCATAAAAAATGGTTAAGCACTCTGACTTTATATTCTAAAAACAAACAAACAAACAAACAAAAATAACACACTCAATATTTCTCTCAAAAAGCTCATGAAAACAGGCTTTGCCTTTCTCTTTCACAACTATTGTCTCTGAAATTGACTTTGAGTCTATTTTGGAATTGTAAAACTTTTAACTCATTCTCTTTGCATTTTTGCTATACTCATAATCTCCCATGTGCAGTGGAGGTCTCTGGCTGAATTGGGAGAGGGTCAAGTATAACAAAATATGAAAAAGAAAAGTGTGTCAGTTAACATCATGAAATATTATTTGCCTAAAAGTGCTCGGTAATGAAGGATAAGAAGGCTCCTTGGCACTCGAAATATGACCCAAAAGACTAGTTCTCCCCGTGACCCACATCCCTTCCTAGTCAGGGATGAAAACCTGCCGTGTGTCTGAGCAATGAGGTTTAGCAGGAATAGGAAAGACTCCATGGCTTTTGCAACATTACAGCCATCAGTGACCTGGAGTGGACACCACAGGTACACTCCAGCCACCCTCCCAGCAGAAATCAGTCTACAAATGATCCCACATCTGTCATGGCATCACCCTGGAAACTCAACTTCTGGTGAGAGATGTCTCCTTCCTACCCTCCTGTCCAGCCAACCACTTCCCAAAAGCTCAACTGTCTTATCGATGGTCATGACCACAGTCGTTAAGTAGGTGACACTCCACAGTTAGAGTCACTATGCCACACCATCCCCTCTGCCCCTGCTTGGCTAATGAGAGAACATCGGTAGTTATTTCAGGTTTTGGCAGGAAACAACTGAAGAGCCAGAGTACGATGCCCTTCAAACCCATTTTACTTTTCATTTTTCTCTCTTTGTGTTATTTCCCATTCAGACATCTGCAGTGGTCTTAGAAACTCATGCATTTATGATATCATTAATGTTTTGAAAAGCAAGTACATCTCTTCCCAGATGTCATTTTGTATAAAGATTGTTCTTCTTCTATACCAGTTCAAATAAACCAAGTCATGGGTCTAATTTGAATGAAGGCACAGACCTCACTCTGTCATATGACAGCTGTTGTGAATAAATATTATGACAGCCTGGACACACGATATGCCTTGAGGCTGGTAGGACCAAGGCAGACTTCCACCCAAGAAGGCAGCCCAAACCATAGAGTTGGCACACTGCCTTGCTCTTCCCCCAAGACCTCTGTCAAACCATTTGGAGGAAACATTAATTTGCAATCTATCACAGGAACTTGGAATCAAATGAAGGGTCCATGTAAATACCCATGATTATGCATAATCATTTAATTCAAAACCCTGAGATGTACAAAAGTGTCTACAGCACACCCTGGGGATTATCATTTTACCTAGAAAGCCCTAGTATGTTATTCCGGCCTCTGAAATCATAGGTGGGGTACCTTGACTATCAGGATTCATCTTAGAAGTAGAAAAACTTTATCATAAAGCAATAAATTCTTGAAGTAGAATTGAGAGATCACAGTGGGGGTGTTTTCCCACAGAACTACCTTGCCATTCCTTGTATTACAAAATGTAGTCAAAAGTCTATTTCTGCTCCTTAAAATGAGCTATTATGTCCACCCTATCCAATTGCTCAGCACCTATGAAGACAAGTCTGGCCTGACCAGACTGAACCTCAGCATCCTTCTCAACATCATGCTCCTGGAAGCTACTATTTTGATTCAGATCTGGCAAGAAAACTTGTCTTCTCTCCATTAGGATATTGTAAGTGAGAGGAAACTGAATGTGGAAAAAGGCCAAAGAAAGAAGCTTTTCCCCATCACCATTTATCAAAGTCCTGATGGCCCAAAGACCATCTCAATATTTATACTTTCTTTAACATTTTTCTTGAGCTTCTCAGCTTAAGAACTCAGTCCCAGAATATGTAACATTCTGTAATGTTTGGCTCATACCATTCAATGGCACATATGCAAAATGCCAATTTGTAGAGTAATTATGTGAGCATTTTCTTTGGAGCATTTATTACGTACCAGGCTCTGGTTGTACAAAAATGCAATGTCAAAATCCCTGTCTTCGGGTTGCTCACAGACATAACTAACTAAATATCAAAAAATGTCTTAAGTATAACAATGTGTTTCCTAAACAATCCATTTCTTTATACTACCATAACTATACATGGTTATATATACAGACAGAAATTTAAAATCGGAACCAGAGAAAATATATAAATGAAAATAGGGCAATTAAGATCTGGGGGATGGAGATGAAGGAGAGTAAAACAAAATATATAACTCCACATGAAAAGCACCCAGATTAGGGCAAGAGTAAAAAGGCATTTAAGCAGCTAGATAATGTGTGAAGGTTATATTTTGAGGGCAATGAAGTGCCATAGAAGTTTTGATGTGTGGAATTAGCAGGATCACTTTTTATTTCCAATTTTGGCAGCATACTATAAATTCTGACTTAATCAAGGGATGAGGTCAAGATAGCAGAGTAGGAGGACACCAAACTCACCTGCCCCTAAAAATACATCAAAAATACATCTACATGTGGACCAATCCTCACTGAAAACTAACTGGAGAGGCAAAAAGGCTACTGTACAACCAAAGCTGTAAGAAATATCTGCAAGGCATCAGGTACAAAGGGAAGAGAAGTGATCAGGTTGGGACTTGTGCCCCTGGGAGGGGACTCAGAAGAGGAGGGGGATTACATGGGCAGAGACCCTCCCTGGGGAGTGAGTGGTTCAAGCCCTATATTGGGCGTCCCAGCCCTTGGGCCCAACATCAGGAAGACAAGTCCCCTTGGCTGGTTAAAGGGCCAGTGGGACTAGTAGGGAAACCTAGGCTCCACTCATGAGGAGTGCACACATGCTTGCTTACCCCTGAAACAGGATGGAGAGGGCAGATTGAAACTGCATGAGACACTGGCCAGTTTCCTGAGACTACCCTGGTGTGAACCCCAGCCTGAACTGAGTGCCAACTCTGGCCCTTCTAGCTTCACAGTGTAGCTCCACATTGGGTGAGGGCTGCAGTGGCTGAGGATAGAGCTCAGTTGTGAAGGACAAAGGCAGCTCAGACCCAGAGTGAAAAGCGGAAATCACAAAATTAGAACAGCAAAAAGAAAAACAAATTTTAAAAATGAGAACAGTTTAAGAGACCTCTAGAACAATATCAAGTGTACCAACATTCACATTATAGGGGTCCCAGAAGGAGAAGACAGAGAGAAAAGGGTTGAAAATGTATTTTATAAAATTATGGATGAAAACTTTCTGAACCTGGAGAAGGAAACAGATATCCAGGTACAGGAATAACAGAGGATCCCAAAAAAGATGAACCCAAACAGACCCATGCCAAGATATAGCATAATTCAAATGGTAAAAGTTAAAGATAAAAAGAGAAGCCTAAAGACGGCAAGAGAAAAGCAAAGAGTCATATACAAGGAAATCCCCATAAGGCTATCAGCTGATTTCTCTGCAGAAATTTTGCAGGTCAGAAAGGAGTGGCATAATATATTTAAAGTACTGAAAGGGAAAAACCTGCAACCTAGGATACTCTACTCAGCAAGATTGTCATTTAGAATTGAAGGAGAAATAAAAAACTTCTCAGAAAAGCAAAAACTAAAAGAATTCATCAATACAAAACCTATCCTAAAAGAAATATTAAAGGGTCTTCTCTAAGTGAAAAAGAAAAGGCTATAACAAGAAGTAAGTATCTATGAGAAAGTAAAAATCCCACTGATAAAGGTAAATATATAGTAAAGGCTGATGATCAACCACTTAAATAAGCTACTATAAAGATTAAGGACAAAAAATTGTAAAATCACCTGTAACTACAATAATCAGTAAAAGGATAAACATGAAGATGTAAAAATATGGCATCAAAAACACAAAATGAGGGGGAGGGGAGTAAAAGATGTGGATCTTTTAGAATGTGTTTGAACTTAAATGACTACCAGTTTAAACAAATACATATAGTTATAGGTCAGCATATATGAACCACATGGTAACCACAAATCAAAAACCTACAATAGATACACAAAAACTAGAGAGAAAGAAACACAAGTATACCACTAAAGAAAATCATCAAACCACAGGGAAGAAACTAAAGAAAAAGAAAAAACAGAGAAGAACTACAAAAACAACCAGAAAAAAAGGAACAAAATGGCAATAAGTGCATACCTATCAATAATCACTTAATTACAGCAGACTAAATGCTCCAATCAAAAGACATAGGGTGGTTTATTGTATATGTAAAACAAGACCTATCTGTTTGCTGGTTACACAAGACTCACTTCAGAGCTAAAGACATAAACACACTGAAAATCAGGAAATGGAAAAATATCTCATGCAAACAGCAATAACAAGAGAGCAGGGGTAGCAATATTCACATCAGACAAAATAGACCTTAAAATAAATATGAAAGACAAATAAGGGCATAATAATATGGATGAAGAGATCAATACAAGAAAAGAATATAACACTCATTAACATATATGCACCTAATACAAGAATACCTAAATATATTAAGGAAATATTAACAGATATAAAGGGAGAAACAGACAGTATTACAATAAAAGTAGAGGACTTTAACAGTTGACTCACATCAATGGACAGATCACCCAGACAGAAAATTAATAAGGAAAGAGCGGTCTTAAATGACACATTAGACCATTTGGACTACAAGACATTCCATCCAAAACCAGGAGAATACACATTCTTTTCAAGTGCACATAGAATGATCTCCAGGATAGAACACGATAGGCCACAAAACAAGTCTCAACAAATTTAAGAGGGTAGGAATTATATCAAGCATTTTTTCCAACCACAACAATATGAAACTAAAAATCAGTTACAGGAAGAAAAAAGAGAAAAGCACAAACACTTGAAGACTAAACAACGTGCTATTAAAAAACCAATGGGTCGATGAAGAAATCAAAGAGGAAATCAGAAAATACCTCAAGACAAGTGAAAATGGAAGCACAACATTCTAAAATCAACGGGATGCAGCAAAAGCAGCTCTAAGAGGGAAGTTTACAGCAATACAGAAACAAGAAACCTCAAGAAACAAGAAAATCTCCACTAAACTATTATCTAAAGGAATTAAAAACCAAAGAACAAAGCCAAAGTCAGCATAAGTAAGGAAATATTAAAGATCAGAGAGGAAATAAATAAAATAGAGACAAAAAAAAATAGAAAAAAATCAATGAAAGCAAGAGCTGGTTTTTGATAGATAAATAAAATTGATAAGCCTTTGTCCAGGCTCATCAAGAAAAAAAGAGAGGCCCCAAATAAATAAAATAAGAAATGAAAGAAGAGAAATTAAACTGATATCACAGAGACACAAAAAATTATAAGAGAAAATTGCAAACAGTTATATGCAAACAAATTGGACAGCCTAGAAGAAATGGATACATTTCTAGAAACATACAATCTTCCAAGACTGAATCAGGAAGAAGTAGACAATCTGAACAGTCTGATCACTAGTAGTGAATATGAATTGGTAATTTTAAAAAAACTCCCAGCAAACAAAAGTCCAGGAACAGACAGCTTCACATGGGAATTCTACCAAATATATAAGGAAGAGCTGATACCTATCCTTCCCAAACTATTCCAAAAACATTGAGGAGGGAGGAACCATCTCAAACCCATTCTATGAGACCAGCATTACCCTGATACCAAAAACAGACAAAGACACAACAAAAAAAGAAAATTACAGAACAATACCTCTAATGAACACAGATGCAAAAATCCTTAACAAAATATTAGCAAACAATACAACAATATATATAAAGATCATAAACCATGATCCAGGCAAGGGAAATGAAAGCAAAGATAAACAAACAGGACCCGATCAAACTTAAAATCTTTTGCACAGCAAAAACCATCAACAAAACGAAAAAGCAACCTACCGAATGGGAGAAGATATTTGCAAAAGGTATAACTGATAAGTGATTAATATCCAAAACATATAAAGAGCTCACACAACTCAATATTTTAAAAAAATACTCAATTAAAAAGTGAGCAGAGCACCTGAATAGACATTTTTCCACAGAAGACATACAGAAGGCCAACAGACACATGAAATGATGCTCAACATCACTAATCATCAGGGAAATGCAAATCAAAACTACAATGAAATATCACCTCACACCTGTCAGAAGGGCTATCATCAAAAAGACAACAAATAACAAATGTTGGCAAGGATATGGGGAAAAGCGAACTCTAGTATACTGTTGGTGGGAAGGTAAATTGATGCATACACTATGGGAGACAGTATGGAGATTCCTCAAAATATTAAAAATAGAATTACCATATGATTCAGCAATTCCATTTGGGCATATATTTGAAGAAACTGGAAAAGATACATGCATCCCAATGTTCATAGCAGCATTATTTACAATAACCAAGGTATGGAAGTAACCTAAGTGTTCATCAACAGATAAATGAATAAAGAAGATGTGATATACATATTCAATGGAATATTAGTCATAAAAAAATGAAATTTGCAGCAGTATGGATGGATATACAGGATATTACCCTTAGTGAAATAAGTCAGACAGCAAAAGACAAATACTGAATCTTTTCACTTATATGTGGAATCTAAAGAATAAAACAAATGAACAAATATAACAAAACAGAAACAGACTCAAAGACACTGAGAACAGACTAGCGGTTATGAGTGGGGAGAGGGGTGGGGGAGGGGCAAGACAGGGGAAGGCGATTAAGAGGTACAAACTACTAGGCACAAAATAACTAAGATACAAGGATGTGACGTACAGCACAGGGAGTATAGCCAATGTTTGGTAATAACTTTAAACGGAGTATAACCTATAAAACATAGAATCATGATGTCATACACCTGAAACTGTACACCATGTAATGAATTCTAATATTTTATATTCTATTTAGAAAAATTCCCTAGTTATAACACATGAAAATGACTGTATGACCCACTTGTGACTGTGACAGTTATTTTGAAACACGTAGCTTTAAGTCAATTGATACGTGAACAGCAAGATGAAACAGACATCAAGTGAAGGCAAATGAAGAGATCACAAAAGTCTGGAGTTAGCCAAGTTAAAATTAAATAAAGTTTAATTAGACTTTTGAAATTTATGTAAAGCAAATGTTAATAGTTTAAATTATTAATGTTTTAAGCAAATACTACTAAATATTAATATTTACAATTTTGAATGAATTTAAAATAATTTAATTATTTAAATAAAAATTCAAGTGAAATATATTTAAATCGAACCAATATTTTCTATAGCAATGTCTAATCATAAATAATTTCATGGGTACTAGAGTAATACTCTCTTCATTCACTAAAATAATTGCTATTATTATTTCATTTCAACCTACATAACAAAACACATTTCAATATGGATGCTCTAAACTTGCCCGTAGATTATCTTTCTTCTTTGAAGAAAGTGTCAGGACACTCAGCCAAGCTCCTAAGTATCTAAATGAAGTGTCCTTTTCCAGGTATGAAAATGGCTTCCTCTCGTCAATTACTCTATTATTTGTGACAAGCCATGATTTTCTACCCGTGGTAAGAAGGAACAATGCGTGGTCTCCAAGGGTCCCAAATCTCTCACTTCTGATAATTCCCAAGAGATACACAAATGAATAAAACCCTTAGAGAAAATTAAATTAATTTTTATGGATTGTAAATATACAAAATAGTGTCAGAGCCATTTGGGACTTTGCACAATTATCCTAGCTCTCTCCTTCCAGGTACATGTGGAACTGCACCAGCTACTTGAAGTACAGCCTTGTGACCTGAAATCTGAGCAGAAGAATTGGTATGTGCAAGTCCAGCCTGGCTCAGAGAGGAAGGACTGTGTCAGTGTGGGGACAGAACCCCCAAACATCCCTCAATGGGGCAGGAAATAAACCTTTGTTATTCTACATCACTGAGATTTGGGGATTGCTTTTTAACTCAGCATAACCTCATTCACATGGTTATCTTTAGAAGTGATATAGAAACATTTTGTGTGAAAATATTTCCTGTCTCTGTCCAGATCCCTCAAATAAATTTTCTCTTTTCTGAAGTGTTTGAAGCCATAGAATTTAATAAAGGAGATTTTAAAGAAGTGATTTCACTTAGCCCATCAAAAATTACACAGAAATCCTCTTGTAAAGAACATATCTCATCTTACAGTTCAATCTCCAACGAGAAAGAAAATGTGTATCAGAACAACACCTCATTTAGGTTTTACAAAGCAAAACTTTCTAACCCTTATGTCATCAAGCTGACCACCTTTTGGCTGTTTACACTGAAGAAGAAAGACTGGACCATCTTGGCTCATTTGGAAAGAGTAAATGTTTCTGGGTCTGGTCCACTAACCAGCTGGGGGTCACCAGGCAGAGCTCTTCTTCGTCTGCATGGCGTCCTACCAGATTAAATATGTACCATGCCGTATCACATTCAAAGATTTTTAAAATACATTCTTTAAATGATTCCATACCAAACCAAATATCAAATTGCAAGCAAAGTTTAAAGAGCCAAAACAGTTGCAAAGTACCACCACATTAAAAGTTTCATTGAAATAGATGATCTCATCTTAAAGCTAGAAAATGTAATTAGTGTTTTCCCTTTCCTAGCAGTGAAGAAACCACCCTCCAGATTCCAAAGAGCCTAAAACCTCCAAAAGCTATACATATATATATATAAATTAATATATATATAATTATAATTATATAATATATATATTATATATATATATATAAATTAATACTGGCTGTCTGTGCTGGACAATTCTTTCTATCAATTCAAATGTGTACCAAGAATGGCTAAAAAATGTACCAAGTGCTCACATCCCTTACCAAAATTTGTCTCAGTATCTTGTACATATGCTACTGAGGAGAAATTTGTCATATACACTCATAAGCAAAGACTTTGGTTGTGTGTATTCTGGGAAAACAAAAGACTTTATACATTCTCCCTCTTTAAAAGAGGAAAGAATAGATGTCATGGCAACTCACAAAATTGTCTAAACTAGTGATATGTATCACCTACATTAAATTACTTACTAGGGTTCATAATTTTGTTATGCTTGGAACGTCCAAGACTAAGCTGTTTCATCTTGGAGATAAAAGGCAATGAGTGATGTATGTTGATACCTTTCTAAAAAGGAAGCACATTATCTTGACTACATAATGTGCCATATGCCCTTGGTCTTTACAAAGGCTGCACAACATCTGTGGGACCATTGAAAGCTATGTACACACAGAATTTGTAATTACAAGGAGGTCTGTCTGAACTGGAAAACCTGGTTGAATCTGAGGATATAGAAAAATGTCTCAAGTGCCTTTCTGAAGGTCTTGGCTCCCAGAAAACCCCAAGTGCAATTGCCCAACCACTTTCACCCTTAACTTTCAAGCTCATGTGTATTTTAAAGGGAAATTCAATCCGTATGTTTCTGAATCATGGACACTGAACCCATTAAGATTTTTGTTTTGTAAGGGCTTTCTAAATCCCAAGATGACTTATGAGATTTTTTATAGCCTGTTTACTTTGAAGCAAAGGAGTCACATTTTGCTGAAAGTAAACAGGATTTAGAAGTAAGAAACTTTGAGGCTTAGATAAAACAAGAGTTCAAGAAAGTTTATGTACATCCAACCTGTGCAAAACTCGTTAGGTGATTCCTCCAATTTACTCTACCCAAAGCAGAATTAATGGCATCTTGGGCCAATAAATAGTTATTTTTATAAACATAGTCCACAGTATTTTAGAACAGCATAGTCCTTTTACTTGAGGCAATAGTTAGTCATTCAATAGAATTGCATATTTATTCTTTTTTTTAATGGAAACATTTTCAAAAGTGAATGTAGCTGATTTTGAGTTATGATGCATGGCTTGATTTCAGTTTGAGTGTGTGTCAACTCTGAAGTGCTGTTGGCAAAATCTTCATTAATTCACATGGTGTTAATTTGGAATTATTGATTTGGAGTAAAGTTTACTCATAATTCAACTGTAGAAAGGGATTTGGAAACAAATTTACATATAAAAAAGAGTTGGGTCGACTCTTAATTCACCTGTGACAACAAACTTCTTTAAAGTGATGAGGACTTCTTTTCACACAAACAATATGTACTCATTATAAATAGCTATTTTACTGAAGAAAGTTATAAAAATATTTCACTTGTCAAAATTTAGTATACCTAAATCTAACAAAAATAAACTCAAAGTGGATTAAAGACCTAAATGTAAGACTGGATACTATAGAACTCCCAGAGGAAAACATAGGCAAAATACTCTTTGACATAAATCGTAGCAATATTTTTATTTGTCTCCTAAAGCAAAGGAAATAGATGCAAAAATAAGCAAATGAGACATAAGCTTAAAAGCTTTTGCACAGCAAAGGAAACCATCGACAAAACCAAAAGACAAACTACTGAATAGAAGAAAATATGTGCAAATGATGTGACTGATAAGGGGTTAATATCCAACATATATAAACAGCTCATACAACTCACCATCAGAAAAACAAACAACTCAATTGAAAAATGGGCAGTACAGAATAGATGTTTTTTCAAAGAGGAAATGCAGATGGCCAATAGGCACATGAAAAAATGCTCAACATTGCTAATCATCAGGGAAATGCAAATCAAAACCACAGTGACATATCACCTCACACCTGTCAGAATGGCTATTATCAAAAAGAACACAAATAACAAATGTTGGTGAGGATGTGGAGAAAAGGGAACATTCATACACTGTTGGTGGGAATGTAAATTGGTGCAGCCAAAGTGGAAAACATTATGGAGGTTTCTCAAAAAACTAAAAGTAGAATTACCATATGACCCAGCAATTCCACTCCTGGGTATATATCCAAATATATATATATATATATTAATTCAAAAAGATACATGCACACCAATGTTCATAGCAGCATTATTTACAATAGCCAAGATATGGAAGCAACCTAAGTGTTCATCAACAGATAAATAGATAAAGAAGATGTGAGATATATATATATCTATAGATATATATATATATATATCTATAGATATATATAGATAGATAGATAGATATCACACAATGGAATATATATATATTCCATTATATATATCACACAAAGGAATACTACCCAACCATAAAAAAGAATGAAACTTTGCCATTTGCAACAACATGGATGGAGCTGGAGGGTATTATGCTAAGTGAAATAAGACAGAGAAAGACAAGTAATCTGTGTTATCACTTATACATGGAATCTAAAATATAAAACAAGCTAGTGAATATAACAACAAAGAAACAGACTCACAGATATAGAGGACAAACTAGTGGTTACCAGTGGGGAAAGGGAAGAGGAGAGGGGCAAGATAAGGGTATGGGATTAAGAGGTACAAACTACTATGTATAAAATAAATATGCTAAGTAAGGGTATATTGTACAGTACGGGGAGTATAGCCAATATTTTATAATAACTATAAATGGAGTATAACCTTTAAAAATTGTGCATCATTTTATTGTACACCTATAGCTTATATAATATTGTACATCAACTATACTTCAATAAAAATAAAATATAATAAAATAAAGGAAAAAAATTTAGGATACCTAAATCTAATAGTTGTGTGTACTTGATAGTCACAAAATATAACATTTAATTAATCTGTCATTTGGGTTGGCCATTTCTCTCTTATTTACCTGAATTAGTGATGTGGATTTTCTGGTGTTAGACATTTTTTAATTCAAACAGATTATCAGAGTCAAGGGTGTACCACTTTGTGATTCAGCCACATTAATTCCAACATATTCTGGTTCAGAATGCCTTTAACAGACACCCTAGAAGCCCCTTCAACCATAATATTTCCTCAAATGATTAAAACTTTGAGAAAATTAATAGCATGCACTTTATTTTTATTTTTTTGGCCGCACCACACGGCATGAGGGATCTTCCCCCACCAGGCATCAAACCCTTGCTTCCTGCATTGGGAACACGGAGTCTTAACCACTGGACTGCTAGGGAAGTCCCTAGCACACACTTTATTGATTTAAATGTCTTGAAATAAATCAGTAAATGGCAACAATAAATATATTTTAGGCACCTGCTATGAGGAAGGCACCATGCTAGATACTAAGGAATCATCAACATCAATAAAAGATGTTATTCTTACTGTGGGAGAAACTGATTTTTAAAATATGCAATTAATTCAAACACAGGCTGAGTGGTAAATGCTTTAAGAATGCACTAAAATGTGCTAGGGCAGAACTACAGAGAAAACAGTGAAGAAAACTTTTGAGAATGTAAATTGGGCCCTGAGGAAAGAATCTACCTGTGGCAAGTGGAAGGGAGGGAGATGGTGGGAGCCATTCCCAGCAAAGGAAGGAAGCATCATAAGCAAAGGTAGGGGAGATACAGAGACCAAGCAAGTTTGGGACATCCCAAGCAATATGACATGATTAAAGCACAGATCGTGAGAAAAGATTTGCATAAACCTAAACTGGGATTGGATTAAATTGACAACAGCATATTTTAGGAAAATTCAGTGATGAATATGGGGTAGGGGAAAACAAAATGTATCCAACATTTTTCTTGTGAAGAAAATAAGAACAAATGAAAGAATAAGTGTTCTAACAAGAGAGAAAACCTAATGGATAGGATACAACCAGGAGATTATTTTTCTCCCTCCATTCAAGTGTCTTTAAGAAAGAAAGGAGAGAGAAAAAACTCAAAAAAGGGAGAGGGGGAGAAAGGAAAGAAGAAAATGAAAAAAAAATTTTTTTCTTATGAAGAATTCGAACTGTGTATATGACATTTATTTTTGTTGAAATATATCTGAAGTGGACCTTGAGAGAATAAAATATCAAATTAATGTGTCATTGATCTCAACAAAAGGGATTAAATAGATTCTTTTGTCAACTTTAAATGTCTGGCAGAAACAAGCTTTTGAATAATTTCAGAATTCTGTTCCTCCATGGATTTAACAGAAATCACATGCCTACAATTAACATTTCAGATGAAAACCTAACTAAAATACACATGGAGGGTGTGGGCGCCAACAATGGATACTGTCCTGTTTTCATCTGTTAAAACAAACAAACAAAAAGCCATAGTTAGCACCAACTAACTTATTATCCCTGACAAAAAATGAGATCATGGAGATAACTGAAATAGTCTATAAACTTCCAACATTACACACAAAAAGCCAACACTTGGCATTTCCATTCTTTGTTCATTTTAGCCATCCTGATAGGTGTGCTGTAGCATCTCATTGTGATTTTATTTTGCTTTTCCTCAATGACTAATGAGATTGAGCACCATTTCATATGCTTATTGGCCATTCAGATACCCTCTTTTGTGATGTCTCTTACCCATTTTTCTACCGGTTGTCCCTAGTTTTCTTTGTTATTTGTTGCATTCTTTCTGAATGTATATATTCTGAATATATGTATTTCAAATGTTTTTTCCCACTCTGTGGGTTGACTATTTCACCTTTCAGTGATGACTTTCATAAACAGAAGTTTTTGATTTTAATATGGTCTAATATATCAGGTTTTACTTGATGGTGAATACTTTTTTCAAAGAAATGATTGCCAACACCAAGGTCAGGAAAATGTAACTTAAGTGTTTTGCCTTTAAAAGCTTTATTGTTTTGCCTTTCACCCTCAGATCTACAAAGCATCTGGAATTTACTTATTGTATGGTGTGAGGTAGGGGCCACATACATTTCTTTTCCATATCGCTATTCAATTGACCATCCTTTTTTGGTGGCACTGCAGTGTTGAATTTGCCATAAATCAGATAAAAGTGTACATCTGGGTCTGTTTGTGGACTCTCTTCTCTTCTATTGGTCAGTTTGTCTCTTCTTGATTCCAACACCACAGCTGTAATTTCCATAGCTTTAGTTTAAGTACTCCAGTCTTGTTACCCTTCTTCAAGATTGCCTTGTGTGCTCTTGGCATTTGGCATTTCCAAATAAATTTTGTAATCATCTTGTCAAGTTGTGCATGCACACAAAAATTTTTACTTGGATTTAGAATGATATTGCATTACTTTAAGAATCAATTTGGGGATAATTGGTGTCTTAATAGTATTGAGTTTTCCAGTCCATACCTTTCCATTTATAAAGTCTTATTTAATTTCTCTTTGTTTGCTGCTGATGTACAGAAATATAATTGATCACATCACTATGTTGTACACCTGAAACTAATATAATATTGTATGTCAATTATACCTTAATAAATATATATATATGTATTTTCAAAAGAAATATAATTGAGAAGTCTTGCTAAGTTCATTTGTGAATTCTAACAGTTTGTACATTCTTTAGGAATTTCTACATACACAGTTATGTCATCTGGGAATAATGTCACATTATTGCCCATAATGCTTCCTTCTTACCAATTCCAGGATTAAAATATGTAAAGAATAAAGGTAACAGGAAAAATTATAAAAAGATAACATATAACAGGAAATCCCAAACATATTCAAGAGTAATGTGTCTTTATGCTTATTTTAATGTTAGCATCCTAGAGTGACAAACAGCATATTGCTTCCTGAAAGCAAAGTACTTTTCTTGGCTAGTCGAGCATCACCTGTGTTTAATTCAGGAGTCCTCCTCTCATCATCTTGCATGGTTACAGGGATGCTATAGTGAATGTTGGCTTAAGAATTCTTGCTCTCAGTAAATCTGCTGTGAATTAATACAAATACCCAACAGACCAAGAAGTGAGTACAGGCAGAGCAAAACTACTTGCACAGTGAGATTGGAGCGGCACCCAGAGTTATGTGGGGGAGGGAGCATCAAATGTGTTCAAAGCTCAAGTCCCCTGCACCTGTGCCTTTGCCTTCTCTACAGCAAATGTCAACCTTAAGCAAGTGGAGAGCTGAGAAATGGATAGTTTGAACAAGGTAATATGTCTTTCTTCACAAGTAGACTGTTTTAGTTTTTTGAATAATATCTTTCTTTGAATATGCAATAGCCATTTCTATTCCTTGTTTTCTTTTTATTTCCCTACAAGAGATAAATCTGACCTACAGCAAAAGCCCCAGAGCATACGTAGGTGGTTTGATTTCTATGTATTTCTATAGTAACAAAATAAAAGCCAGGAGGAGTGAAGAAAATTATTTCTTTTGTATTTCCTCTGTAGTACACAGCAATCTCAGAAAGGGGCCCTTGAGAATGTAAGCAAACACCTGACGCTTGTTTCCACTCATCACAGCACTGTATTTATGCCTATGCTGTGCATGCGGAAAGTCCCACATCAACACTCTGATTGCAGGGTCTCAGAGGCAGAAGCGTATGAAGAACTTCAGAGACATTAGCAGACAGACAGAGTGGAACTTGGAGAGGCTGAGGACAAATGCTTCTTAGGTTGGGGTCCCCTCAGAACAGTCCCTGAGAAATGAAATTCTAAGCCAGTTGTTTCGGGGGGAGATGGGCAGGTTGCTCCAGAGAAACATAAAAAAATAGGACATATGTAGAGAGAGATATATTTTATTATGAGAGATTAGTTCAAATGACTGTGGAGACTGAAAAATCTGATGGTCTGCCATGTGCAAGCTATATGTCCAGGAACGGTGATGGTATATTTCCAGTCCAAACCAAAGGCCTGAGAACTAGTGGGGTCAGTGTTGCAAGTCCCAGTCCAAGTCTGGAGGACCAAGAACACAGCACAGAACTTAGGGCAGAGGAAGATGGATGTCCCAGCTTAAGCAACAAGCAAATTCACCCTTCCTCCGCCTCTTGGTTCTAATCAGGCCCTCAACAGATTGGATGATGCCCACTTGCACTGGCGTGAGTGATCTTCTTTCCTCAGTCTATGGATTCAAATGCTCATTTCTTCCAGAAACACCCTCACAGACACCCCAGAAATAATATTTTACCAGCTATCAGGGCATCCCTTAGCCCAATCAAGTTGACACATATAACCAACCATTACAGGAGGTAATTCCAGGGAGGAGAGAGGACATAGGGCAGGAAAGGCAGATTTATTGATGAGTGGGTAACCACCATGGGCAACTGATGCTCAGCCTTCCCCAGGACTCTCTGAGGGACGGTGTGAATGCATGTCCAACATGGTAACCACTAGTCATTGTGGCTATTTAAATTTGAATTTAAAGTAACTGTAATTTAAAATTCAGTTCTTTAGTCTCCTTAACCATACTCCAAGTGCTCAGTAGCCACGTGCGGCTAATGGCTACCCTATTAGACAAGGCAGAAGACAGAACGTTTCCACCATCACAGAAAGTTCTATTGGGCAGTGCTGGTGTCAGCCCCAGCACAGAAATGTCCCATGCAATGGGTAAGGAAGCTGAAGTAATTATCTACCAACTCTCATCCCTTACTGGATAAGGGTCATTCGTGGAGCCTTAGTTACCTTGCCCTCTGGTTTGCTCCCTCTACCAGAGACCACTCTCAGGCTGAGAGCTACACAGAGCCACATAAATGTACAGATATTACTGACAGGTAACCTCTGGAATGGCTGCAGGGATATGTGTGGGGCATCAGGTACCTGCTACAGTTGCATCCAAAACAGATGGGAGGCAGAAACCATGAGAGACACAAAGAAGACTTAGAAAAGAAAGCCTGTTAAACAAAAAAAGTAGAGGAGGAGGAGGAAGACTAAAGATAGAAAGGCAGAAGGAGGAAAAAAGAGAAGGAGAGATGAAGGAAGGAAGGAAGGAAGGGAGGAAGGAAGGGAGGGAGAAAGGAAGAAAGGAAGAAAGAAAATGAGCAACTATCTCAGAAGAGAGCCACATGCCAAGTAAAGTCTGTACTACCCAGTTGTCCTGCTGGGAAATCCAACCCTGCACCCACACACCCAGCCTGCTCCTCTTTCAAATGGGAACATGACCTCACTTAGACCCAGCCCCAGGCCATGGTTTCCTACCTTTTTAAAAAGAGTATTACAAATGGGCAGGACTTATTGCTTAGTAAGGAAGGCAGCAGATTAATTACAACAGTGTCAAAGGTTCTGGAAAAAGAACACAATCCTCCCAGCTCTCCCTCCTCCCCTAGGCCTGCATGATGACCCAAGGAAATACTAAACCCTTGCCAAGCTGCCTGTCAGCATTCTTGATGACCAAATAATTTTAACAGGATAAAAATCTTCTCTCTCATGATTTCATCATTAGGGATAAAGCTGAGATTCTAAGCATCTCTGGAGAGGAAACAATATTTAAATACTTTCTTGGTTGCATATAATTCGTTCAAATATTTTTCTGAGAGACCTACATTAAGTTGAGAAAGGGAATCCACCCTGAGTAAAGAGGAAGGAGGTCATGGTGTAGACAGTGGGATGTAAGGGACTAAAATAAGGGCTGCCTGGCAGACAGGACCTGAGGCAAGTGGTCAAGGTTAACTTCACCAATGATGAGTGAAGCCAATGAGAAGGGCAATTCACCTGCCCTTTGTAGTGTTCTGCTCAAAACTTCATAACTCCCGTCCAACCATGTGAAAAACGTCAGACACACCCAAGTAAAAGGACATTCTACAAAATCCCTAAACTAACAAGGTCATGAAAAACAAGGGAAGACTAAGAAACTGCCACAGACTAAGGAGGAATGACAACTGAATGCAATAGGATATCCCGAATGGGATCCCGAGAGAGAAAAGAGACATTAGTGGAAAAACTAGTGAAATCCAAGTAAAGTATAGAGTTCAGTTAATAGTTACGTACCAGTGTCAATTTCCTGGTTGTGATAAATACACCACAGTTACCTCGAATGTTAACAATAGAAGAAACTGGGTGAGGCATGTATGGGGACTCTCTGCCACTTTTCCGTAAATCTAAAATTGTTCCAAAATAAAAAGCATAGCTTTTGAAAAGGCTGCATTACCAAAGACCAACTACATAAATCTGCTTCAGGCTAGCCCTGGGATGGGAGAAGGGATAATAAGAGAAATAAAGTGAGAATCGTGATATTTAAATGTTAGAGACATTGGAGGGGTGCGTAAGTGGGTGTAAAACAGGGAAATAGAAAGAAGGGTCGAAAAAAGTCTTTGTTTGCTTACCTTAAAATTCCTCAACTATTAAAAATTCCAAGCAAAGGTAAAGGTTTGACTTGCCAAAATAAGGAGGAGGAGGTGGGGGGGGGAGGGAGGGGGAGGGAGAAATATCAAAATAAGTTTAACATGACAAAATGCAATATAAATAGTTGCATTCAGACTAGTGATGGGTAAATGAACTGTACTCTATGTGCCTGAGCCAAACGGAATGGTCTAAGATCCAGTGGTAACAGATGGTGTACAGAAATGAAGACTGGCCCAAAGCTTTTCAGATAAGTCAGTTAAAATTAAAGGAAACAAAAACGTTGAACTGTGTGTGCTTTTCATGTGTAAGCAGTGCACACTGGCCTACTGACAAAACAACAAATTGCAGTTTTATTCAGCCTCAAGAACAAAAATCCTAATTCAGGGAATTTCTTTGTAATTATTTTAACTGACTCTCATTAAACACACACACACACACTGCATTTTTACGACACATAACTGAATAGTTAACAATTCCAAGACTCAAGAACTTCAACAAGGGTTCTATAAATGGAAGAAATCCTCCAAACCCACTAACAATATAACTGGAAATATGGAAAAGTTTACCAAGTTTACAAAAAGAAATCCCTGACTCATATGAACTAAACAAATAAAGAACCCAAACTGCTGACTTAGCATCAGGGGTTTAAGAGGGTGAAGATTAAGACATGGTAGGAAAAAGCAATTAAGAAAAGATGGGGAAAAAGAGCATGCAACTGAGACATGGCTGAAAATAAAACTTCTACACATGCTTATGTGATGGCATCAGATGCAACACTTGCTAACTCTAAAACGTATTCCATGTGACTTAATTAGTGTTAAAAATGTGCCACTTTATCTTTTCTTTCAATTCACTTATTTCCTGTCTCAGTATTTCATTATTTAGAACCTTATGAACCAACTTGAGGACACGGGGGAGATGGGGAAGCTGGGATGAAGTGAGAGAGTAGCACTGACATATATACACTACCAAATGTAAAATGGATGGCTAGTGGGAAGTTGCTGCATAGCACAGGGAGATCAGCTCGGTGCTTTGTGACGACCTAGAGGAGTGGGACAGGGACGGTGGGAGGGAGACGCAAGAGGGAGGGGATATGGGAGCATATATATACATATAGCTGATTCACTTTGCTGTACAGCAGAAACTAACACACCATTGTAAAGCAATTATACTCCAATAAAAATGCAAAATAAATAAATAAATAAAAATAAAAATAAAACACTGCAAAAAATAAAAAATCTTGTGGTGCATGTATATGTACCAGATGCTAAATGTGACATTTCCTGGTCTCAGCAGGGGCTCCTAAGCACTTTTATAAGCACCAACCATTCTAAGTTCTTGGTTGTTATCTCTCAATTTTTAATAAGTGTAAAAGTCACCTGGGAATCTTGTTGCAACGCCGGTTCTGAAGGGTGGGACTGGGGCTCAATGTTTGCGTACTTACCGAGCTCCCAGGTGAAGTCAGTGCCTGTGGTCCAAGGACTACACTTTGAATAGCAAGAATCTAGAGCATCTAGGAAGGATGGAGCAAGAGATGAAACAGCTTTGCAGGTATGGCCCCTTTGCTTCCCTCCAGGCTGCATAGCAGGAAACAGAGCATTCCCTGGATTTTTTTAAAAATTTTTTAATTTATTTTATTTCTGGCTGCGTTGGGTCTTCATTGCTGTGAACGGGCTTTCTCTAGTTGCAGTGAGCGGGGGTTACTCTTCGTTGCAGTGCACAGGCTTCTCATTGCGGTGGCTTCTCTTGTTGCAGAGCACAGGCTCTAGGCATGCAGGCTTCAGTGGTTGCGGCACTCAGGCTCAGTAGTTGTGGCTCGTGGGTTCTAGAGCGCAGGCTCAGTAGTTGTGGTGCACGGGCTTAGCTGCTCCGTGGCATGTGGGATCTTCCCACCAGGGCTTGAACCCATGTCGCCTGCATTGGCGGGAGGACTCTTAACCACTGTGCCACCAGGGAAGCCCCTGGGTTTTTGACGAATCCACTCACGAGGACCTCCTTTGCAGACAGTGCTCTGATTTGCTTTGTTTGTTTTTCCTCCCCTGTAAGCCAACTGAGAAAGGTTTTAAGAGATTTCCATAGATAGACTGACCGTATCCTCTAGCATTTGGGAGACAAGGAGATAGCAACCTGATTCCCACCTGTCTAAAGATGAGAAGATGGGCTGTGAGGTAATGAACTGAATGAACTTCCAGAGTTTACAGGGACAAAGATGCATGCAACAAAAAAGAGAATTTGCACACTACCACACTGGACAGAACCAACAGCAGATTACAATTCTGTAATCCTGGCAGATTAAAATTCTACCAGGAAAGTAAAGCATTCCCTACCTTTCCTTTTAGTCCCTCTTCCTCCATGTCTCCAAACAGCAGCTAGTGGGTGAGGAAGGGGGTGGAGACTGGAAAGAGAAGCAGCCAGTGTCAGTGTCAGCTTTTCCCTCCACCACACCCACCAGAGGCATCTGAATCAGAGGTTGACCTGGGCCAGGAGAGAGGAGGAGCTCTAAATAGAACTGAAAAGATGGCATCACATGATTTTTCAACTAGAGTGAACTTTAAATTACCTAGGAAAAAACAAGATCTACTGAGATGCCCAAGATTTTATCCAAAGTTGAGAAAGAGCTCTTTCATAGATGAAGTTCAATGGGACTGGATGAGAAAGAATAAAGTTGTTTTGTCTTTGCACCTTAGGAGCCCAGTTGGTTCCATGTTTGAGGTTCTCAGTTGAGCTTGTAAGAGGAAAGGATTTTGCAGATCACTGTGTACATGCCATGATAAACAAGTGGGAAGATTCAAAATAGTGTAGAGCATTTATATTAAATCAAAAGCAATAATCCTTCAGCAAACATCAGAATGCTGATCTGCTTTATAAAGACTTGGACTTTGAGAGCTGAAAGAGAACCTAAGGCTCATCTTGTCATATCTTCACATTTCCCTGAAGTTTCACTGGGAGGGGAAACTAAGATCTTTATCAAGTTAGGTGAACTGTCTGAAGACACAGTCACTTATTGGTAGCAGCCTGAGGCCTGGAAACCCAGTCCCCGACTCTTAATGCAGCATTCCTTCCAATACGCCATGAGGACAAGGAAATAATTTCAAAGAAACAATGTACCTAAAATAGCCAACAGATTTGTAGTAATTTATTGCTGGAAAAGCCATTTCAGTGGGAAATTGTTTCTGTTAAGTAAGGCATAAAAACCACTATGATATAAATTTAGTATAAATTTTATTTTAAAATAAAGTTAAGCCAAAACTTGGGAAAGAAGAACAAAGTTGGAGGACTCACAATTCTTGATTTCAAAACTTATTACAAAGCTAATCAAACCAGTGTGATGCTGGCATCAACAGAGTGAAAAAACAACCACCAAATGGGAGAAAATACATGCAAATCATATATTTGATAAGAGGTTAACATTCAGAATATATAGAGAACTTCTACAACTCATCAACCACAATAACAACAAAAAATTCAAAAATGGCAAAGGACTTCAATAGATATTTCTCCAAAGACATAAAAATGGCCAATAAGCATATGAAAAGATGCTCAAAATCACTAATCATTAGGGAAATAGAAATCAAAACCACAATGAGATAACCACCTCACACTCATTAGCATGACTGCTATCAAAAAGCAAAACAAAACAAAGCAAAACAAAACAAAAGACAGAGAATAATGAGCGTTGGTGAGGATGTGGAGAAATTGGGATCCTTGTGCACTGCTGGTGGGACTGCAAAGGGGTACAGCCACTGTAGAAAACAGTATGGCAGTTTTTTAAAAAACTAAAAATAAAATTACCATATGATCTAGCAATTTCACTTCTGGACATATACCCAAAAGAATTGAAAGTAGGGTCTCTAAAAGATATTTGTACCTTCATGTTCATAGCAGTATTATTTACAAGAGCCAAAGTATCTATTGGTGGATGAATGGATAAACAAAATTTAAAAATTTTTAAATAGCACTGAAAGTGATTTTTAAAACTTCAGTGAGGGGTTCTTCAACCATCTCTTCTTTCCAAAGCCAGTCTATCCATGGTTTGAGGGAAGAATGACAAACTGAATCCAATTCATGCACTGGCCCTAATGTCTGTTGATAATTTTCTTTAGTCACGCTCTTTAATATTTTGCATGTTGCAACAAGCAGCTCTAAATTAAGTAATCGAAAATATGATATATATAATTTATTTAAGCAATATAGAAGGACAGATAGTATCAATTTCAGTTCAAATAGTTACAGACAAAGAGAGGCAGTCATAGCAATAACTACAACTCCTATTCAATCCAGTTCAACCTACTCAACAATGGAGACTAAACTATATCCAGGAAGCTACAAAGAAGAATAAGACATTGCTGCTACTCCTGCCAAAAAAAATCCCTGGGTTGGTTACAACCTAGCATATCAATGACATATCTTAAAGGCATCTTAAAGATCTACCACGCTCCCCCAACCATCAAAATCTGAAAAGCAAATGGATACCAAGTCAGCAATTTGCTTAGGGGGAAAAACTGTTTTGTTAACAGTTTTGTGGGTCAAGGTTAAGGAATGGAGATGGGAGTTCTAATAAAAATCAGGCACCATAACTTCCCTAACTAAATTAAGAATTGTGGAGTATAAACACCAGGTCCAGGAGACAGATATCAGCTTTAATACTGATCAAAAAAAACACCAAAAACAAAAACACAAAAACCAGTACGAGCACACCAAGTGACCTCCCCCAAATTCATGAAACACCTTTATAGTGAAGGTCAAAGTATTAGGCCAGGAACCTTGCTCTAATGGAAGTCCCTTCACATGGAAACAAAGTAAAGGGAAAAGGCGTTGCCACCTTCACACCCACAGGTGACTACCATTTACTAGTAGAATTTTCAATTCTAATATTGGCATCCGTAATCAAGGGAGCAGAAATTATTAGATAAAAATGAGAAAATGGGGAAAGAACTAGCAGAGAGTAGTAGAGAAGAGTTGAAGTAGAGAGTTTTTTCCAAACTTTGTTTCAGCCATTCAGAAGCTCTGTCTGCAACTATTAAGTGAATGAAAGTCTAGCCTCCAACCTCTGGGAACCTTGTTGGCACTTTTACATAAAGAAATAATAGTCCCCACGCTACTCGCCTCACAGAGTTGTTTGGAGGGTCCAAAAAATATTGTGCATGCAAGTGCTTGACAAACTGCAATAGTGCCAGGCAAATTGCATTTCTCCAGTTTTCAAACATCTAAACTTCCCAGGTTTCCCAAATCTGCTAAGCACATCATATGAAATAATATCATGACATTTTAGTTTCTTTATTTAGACAAAGTAAGCCACTAATTTGCTCTTAAATCTCTGTGCTTTAAGCTGCTTTATATTACAGAGTCTGCCTTTATGAGGACATTTCCTTCTGGAATGACAGCCAGGAAACTTCCAAGCAAATGGGATGCTCCACATCCAGGTGACCTGAAAACCAGGACACAGAGAAACATGGGCAAGTCTGAGTCACAATCCACAGGCTGCCTATGTCTTAGGGAGAGTGCTACTGTAACATAAGTGATAAATCATCAACTAGAGAAATGTAAACACTGGTTACACAAACAAATTCAATTTCAGAGTCCCTTAATGAACATTTAACAAGTTACATGTGAGCTAAAGATGCCCTACAGGCTGCTCCATGTGTTTGCTTTTGAAAAAAAAAAATTAAAAACGCATCACTTCCCCTTGTGTGATGACTCATTAGCAAAATGTAGTTGAAAAAACTGACTTTTGAATTAAAATGCTATTTGCTGAAGGAAGAGGGGAAATGCATCTGTCATTGATAAAAAAAAATGATCAAACCAAGAAAATGTAATTCCCTGGATTAGGGCAGGAAGGAACAAAAGAACCATGGTGTTTCTTCTGATGAGTGAGGATTTATGAAAAATTCAGAAGTTTCCATTTGCCACACATGATGTCCTAATCAAAGTGACCCTTTTTCCTTTTCTCACAGTTGGAACTCTAAATTTATAGGATTTTCCTCCTCATACTTTGTCTTTATTGGCTGAGACTTAAAATAAACACACACTCGCATATACACAAAGCACTTTACTGAGGAGGAAAAAAGATAAGGGTTTAAATCTGTATAATGAAAGACTAGATTGCAGAAGGCAGTGACAGTTATGATTTTTTTTCCACAATGACCCAAATCTACCCATAACATTTCCATTTACTGACAATGAGAAGCACAGAGTCCAAACAGATAAGTTGTGGGAGCAGTAAGGAATGAGCTTTATTAAAAAGACAGTCCCTCTTGCTACCACCTCAAGGTACTTTACAAAGGCAGTACATGACACGGGACTTCCTTTATTCTGTGAATGTCCTTATACAGGATACTTGCTCTTCACAAAACGAGGATTCTGACCTCAGAGAGATTTAGCTAAATGCCAGTTCCCTCTGGATCGGGCCAAGCAGCCAGGAAGTAGCCTATCACCAAGTCAGGATAAAAGAGGCTGCCAGGATGGAGACAAGGGGCCAACAGAAGTACATTGACCTGGGGAAACCCACACCCTCCATGTCACTGCTAATAGTTCTTCCATTATTTGCTGACTTGACTTTGAATTGTGGAAAGTCTTAAATATTTGTACGGGGGTGGGGGGAAGACCTCAGTAGAAGGTCTACAAGATGCTTAGAACAAAGTCTTCCAGACGCAGTAGTTCAAGCCCCTGTCTACGACTTTGGGTCCTTGAATGAAACTTGCCACCCACCCATCCTGGTGCCTCATTTTTCTACACCCTGGTTTGAATCTCCCTCGTGAAACTCTCTCCATGTGTTAGTGAATACGGGTTTGTCGTCGCCAGAAGATAAATACTACAGAAATACCTGGTATATGTAGACACAATAGCAGAGGTCATTCCTTGGGCAATTCTACTTGAGTCTTTGTTGCCCCAGTGTCCCAAAACCATAAAATATTTTATTCATATTACCTATGTCATAGGATTAGTAAGAAGATCAAATTAGTCAACATAAGTTGAGCAGTTGGAACAGGGTCTAGCACATAGGAACCATGATATAAGAATTAGACATTAGGATACAGATATTTATTCATTTGTGGAAAGAATTTTTCAGCATATATTATAGGCTAGACAATGCTTTTGATGCCAGAACACAATAATTTATTGAGCACCTACTATGTGCTGGGTCCTGAGCTAAACATTTTACATGTGTCTTATTTAATGGTAGAGGAAAAATAGAAATAGCTTGTGTTGATTGACTACCATGTGCCAGGAAGATCTTCTTATCTGCATCTTAGAGGTGAGAGAATCAGTAACTTACCCACAGTCACAGCTGGTACACAGCCCAGTCAGACATGAAATTAAGTATATATCAAGTTTATGTTCTTTCCACTAGGTTCCTGCATATACCCATTATATACACATGAAGAATTGCTTTTCTGCAGCACAAAAGCCCATGCCGATCAATGCTTTCCTGGAAAAAAAAAATGCCTAATATAGAATTTTTTGGAAGGAGAAAATGTGACTATGCATCTAAAGAAGAGAGTTCCAACTAGCCACTTGCTGGCATTTACGCCTGAGTAGGGGTTTCCTTCGCCTGTTTTAAATATGCTTACACAGTATTTTAAAAGGCAAAGCACCTAGGTTGCCACCGTTGGTCACAGTTCCAGAAACTTAGCATCTGAAGACAAGCCCACTCCTAACATTTATATTAACCACAGACCTGCCACGGACATTTGAATTCAGTCCCCTGAGAAAGCCAACGGGGAAAGTTTCCAGTTATGTTTGGAAAATTTTACTGTATTTTTCAGGTTCAACCTAAATGCTTCATAGGTTTCCAGAATAGATGATGCAATCCTCTGGTTTGTTTTTTGTCTTTATTTTTTGCATCACTCAAGCTAGAGAGATGGGTTGAAGTTTTAAACCATGGAAAGAAGCAACCTCAACTCCAGTCAACTTGATCTCTCTCATTTGAGAACCAGCATCCCTTTGGCCACTAGGCCTTGAATGGAAGTGAAATCATTATAGCTGCCGTGGATTATCAGGAATAAGAACTTCATTAGCTGTTCTCTGTCCTCATACATCTTTGGGGCACAAGGTTCAGAAATGGTTGCAGCTGTAGGAGAGAAGTTAGGGGGTCTGAAATGAAACTAGGGAGAATGGTTTCATTTCTCTACCCATTTCTCATTGACAGGGTTAATGGATGTCCCATTCACTCCCAAATGATGGCTCTTATCTCCCCAGGCAGTAGGAGCCAAGAAATGACACCTTTTCTAGGAACTCTCTATTCTCCTTGCCCTTTAGAGCCATCCTTCCCTGCCCCCAACAAACAGAGGTCACACAAATTTCTAGTAGAAAGAACTGGTAAAGGCACTTGGTCAACCACTACTAGCTCCTCATAAGATACCTGACAACACAGCTGCACATTCGAGAAAGTTTCATAAAAATAGAAACGTCCAACCCGTCTCAGAGATTCTGAACTCATGGGTCTAAGGAGGTTCTGGGGCATTAGTATTTTTTTAAAGCTTTCCGGAAAGTTCTAACGCAGAGCTGGTGGGGAGTCACTGCTTGATCCGAAGGTCTCTGTTTCTCAGGGTGAATGCCTTGGTCCATCTCTCCTTTTCATCTTGAAGTTTCCTTCCACTGCTTATTCTCAGGAATCACCCATGGCTTTGCTTCTCTGCAGAGCCATTTTGAGCAAGACGCTGTTGGGACTGGGCGTTTATTTCTCAACACTGACTGCCCACAGCTGTTTGCCAGTTTTATCCTCCAATATGGGACCTACACAGAGGAGGACGGGACTAATGGGCCACGTGCCTCAAGCCCCACATAGATGGAGGGTCTCAAATGTAGACTCCTGGCCTCATCCACAAATGACTGGATTCATGCAGTCAGAAAGATACACTGGCAGGTTTGAAAGAATACTTTCATCTGACAGCTTTAAACATGAATGCCTCTAATAAACTGTACCACCTAGAGTCTACCATGAATTCATATTTTTATAAATCATAACATTAATTTTGAATAACACAATTATAATACATTTTGTTTGGGGTGTATTTGAAGCCCTGGTGAGTTAAATTGCGAGCATTTTAAACTCACCACAAATTTTGCAACTCTGCTTTAGCTTTTTTCCCTTTAAATATCTTGGGAGAGGTGAGAGCCTGGCCACATCTAGCCCAGCTCACAGATCTTACCCAAGTGTGGTGTCCCAGGCCTCACTATCCACAAGGGGACAGAGAACCAAGCCAGCAATTCCTCCATCCCTCACCCCTTCTTATTAGAGAATCCACAACAGGGCCAGGACTAAGCTTACCACACACACACACACACACACACACACACACACACACACACACACAGACACTGGTCCAGACCATCCCAAAGCCAATGTGAGGACAAACTCCTGATCTAAAGCATCCCACCAATTTGCCTCTTACTCAAAAGTATGTTTTACACTTAAGGGACACATTTGCTCTACCGATTTTCTATCATAATAATAAAAAATATTTTTTAACCTTGCTATTGGACATTAGCTGGTTACAAGGTACACAGAGAAGAGGAAACAGAAAATGTGTCGAAAGGCTTGTTGGTCTGCAGTGTCCATCCCTGCAGATATATAAGCAGGAAAGAGCCACAGGGACTCTTGGCAACCAAGCTACTGAGACCATTAATTATTAGTTTTGTTTTCATTAAAGGGAGTTTTCACAAAAGTTAAAATATATGGTGTTCTTTGAAATAGTGGAGACAGTGAGGGAAAAGACCAAATCTAATCCAGCCAAACTGAGAGCTGTGTTTGTAAAGACATCGGTGATAAGCCTGTGATTAATCCTGAGACTTTTTCAGTGGAAAACATGAACTACAGGAGAGCATCATTCTGTTCTTCCTAAAAATTGTTCCTAATTTAAAAATTTTGAAAAGTCGAAAAGGTTCATTGTTGTTTATATTAGTTTAATTTATTATTTCAGTTCACTGCAAGTTCAAGTTACTTTTCCATTTTGAAAGGACTCCCACATCACTCTATGTATATACGGAAAAGCACCACTAAGGAGACAGCCCACTTGATCTCAAGAACACTTACTCGTTGTAGCAGCTCTCTGAGGAAAGACTATTTCTTTTGCAGAGAAAAGGATGCCGTTCCTTAAGAGCACAGCCGAGGAAGAACGGCTTGTCTCTCTGTTTAATCCCATACGCACACCTCTTCTAGGCGGCTGTTCGTCACCCACCAGATCTTGATTCTGTCTCATCATTGAATGAGGCTTGTCCAATAAATAGCTTAAGAAATAATTCAGTGCAAAGGAGACGGTAAGAAACAAGTGAGAGCAGATCTGTTTCCTGTGGGCTGAACCATGTCACCTCCAGCCCTACGACTGCCATTTTGCTAAGGATTGATATGATTGAAATTACTTTAAAAATAAATGATGTTCTGGAGGTTAGCCCTCTGTCTGTGCATGAAGAAGAAACCACCCCTCCCCCCCCAAAAAAAAACCCAGACTCTTTTTTTTTTTTTTAATTTTTATTTTATATTAGAGTGTGGTTGATTAACAGTGTTGTGTTAGTTTCAGGTGTACAGCAAAGTGATTCTGTTATACATATACGTGTATCTATTCTTTATCAAATTCTTTTCTCATTTAGGTTATTACAGAATACCAAGCAGAGTTCCCTGCACACTGCTATATTTAAAATAGATAACCAACAAGGACCTACTGTATAACCCAGACTCTTACTTACTTTACGATTGACAAAGTAAGAAAAAAAAGTCCATTGTGGGAAAATTTTGATTATCCAATGGAATTCTTACTTTCTGGTTCTTTAACTATCAATTTTTTTTTTAAGTTTTTAATTAATTAATTAATTAATTATTTTTGGCTGTGTTGGGTCTTCGTTTCTGTGCGAGGGCTTTCTCTAGCTGCGGCAAGCGGGGGCCACTCTTCATCGCGGTGCGCGGGCCTCTCACTATCGCGGCCTCTCTTGTTGCGGAGCACAGGCTCCAGATGCGCAGGCTCGGTAGTTGTGGCTCACGGGCCTAGTTGCTCCGCGGCATGTGGGATCTTCCCAGACCAGGGCTCGAACCCGTGTCCCCTGCATTGGCAGGCAGATTCTCAACCACTGTGCCACCAAGGAAGCTCCTAACTATCAATTTTTAAAATTTGACTTTATGTATGAACAACCAACGTGGTTGTGATTGGGTGGTAGTATAACTTAACAGCTAAGGACATCTACCACCATAATGTCAGGTGCCCTGAGTTCAGATCACCACTCCCCCACTTTACTGCCCAGATGTGCTTTGCTGAGCTATTAGCCTCTCTGTTACTCGAGTTCTTCATCTGTAAAATGCAGAAATAAAAACCCCTACCTGAAACTACCATAGTAAGTAATAATTCACCTTCAGCCTGTTAATGCTTGCCAAGCGCTCAGCACAGTGTCTCACTTAAAGCAAGGGCTCAAAATTTAGCTATAATATGGTTAATATTATTAAGGATCCTTAAATAATTTGTAAAGATGCAAGATCCTTTAAAGAGGTCTTTCAAAAGATCTTTTATAATTTGTCAGGATGCAAGAAGTCTTTTTTTAAGAAGTCTTTTTACAAGATTTTTTCAAAACCATCAGCTTCTGCTAGAAGGCTAACAGTGGCCCTTTGGGAAGAAGTTAAGTCCGATTCATTAATACAGAATTTATCAGCAAACGTTACTGTTCATGCATATCGTTGGTTCCAATTACACTAAAAGCTTGTCTATTCTAACTCAGAGCCTTCCATTGAAGTTACATGTTTCCCTAGCAACTGACCTGTGTTGTTAAAAGCAGAGCAGTACGAACCCATCCTTCTGAGGTGGGAGACAAAAGTCAGTATTTTCAAAGGGAGGGTAGCCCTCAAAAAGAGAAGGAAAAACAAACTCTCTAGAAACAAAGATGTTTTCATGTAAATATCCTTAGGGAGAGAAAGAAAAATGGGGGGCATCAAAGCTACAGGGAGATGACATGGAACAGGTTTATTCTGCATAATTAGTGGGTTATGTAAGCACAGCCAGGAAGGTGGAAGTTGCTGGATATCACCATTCTCTTCTTGGCAGGACAGTAGTTCCATGTGATGCACTTGGACGAGCAACTTCTCTCTTTCTCAGTAAAGCCACAAAAATTATCAATATCGACTTAAATTTCATCCTACTCTTGGAGTAATATGAAACCTTGGGTAAGCAGAACAGAAGGCATCATGAAGGTCAACAAACCAAGAAATGTTGAAAATTGCTTGCCTTTTGCTTATAGGAATTTTTCTCCTCTCTGGCCAACCTCTCCCTCTCTAGAGAAAAGCAAGTGAATTTTTTTTGACTGACCAGATAAGAAAGCACTGCCATGGAGTTTGGATGGCACTCAACATGGTAGTATATGGTAGTACATGTGGCAGTGCATTACATGATACTCATGAACTAATACTTTAGCCATTCTAGATAATCAGTTACTTGGCAAGAATCTGAAATCTATGATTCCATGCCCCATTTTGAATTTCCCTGCCCCTATACAATTATTTTTATATTACCAACCCAAGAAAAGTATTGAATATGTTCACATCACATTTCTGTAAATCATGGGTTACATGAATTTCCCTTTGAGTTATTGGATAGGAAGGTACATGGAAGTCTAAGTCACTGCTGTCATGATTATTACATTGTTCACAATTACCATTGATCATAAATTCTATCTATCTCTAGATTCCACTGGCACCATTTCAGGATTAAGGGAGAAATCAAGTCAAACACAGATGCTCCTGTAATTTTGTTAAGAAACAAAGATTTTTATTACTTATGTTTTATTATTTATGATTATGTTTTCACATAAGTATCCCTAAGGAGAGAAAGTTTCTGTATCACTGATGAGCAGTGATGTTAAAATGATTGATAGAGTCTCTTCCACAGCTAAAGACCCTGTTGAGCTACTAAGGATGACTGCTACCTTCAGTCACTTGAGGCAGAAGGCTTGGTTACAGAGTCGGGCAGACCGGAATCATAAGCTTCACTCCATCACTTACTACTTCTATAGGACCATGGAAAATAGCCTTCTCTGGGACAAAAAATACCCAGAATATGGTTAGGCTTAACACCATTGGAATAGGCACAGCTGTCGATAGACACTCAATAAATGTAACTTTTCATCCTGCTAGAATCTGCTGCATGGAGGCCCGTCTAGTGCCACACGCCACACACCCCAATTCTATGGTTTCTTCTCAACTTCCCAGGACTGGTGCCCATCCAGACATTCTTTATAGTTCTTCCTAGACTATTGCTTCTCCAAGCTTGTTGAATACAGTCTTTCTTTCAGCTCATTGTGCAATACCTGCACTAGTATCATGGCACTTTCTACTTTTTTACATGGCTGACTCAAGAAATGTATAGAAATTATTAATGTCGAATTTATTTACAATATTGGGTTTCCTGTCTTCCCCTGATGGTTCCCAATCAGTTAGGTAAAAAGTTTCTTTATAAACCCAAAACATGCCATCAACAATATTGTTACAAGGATATCAATTCCCTTACTAAGGTAAATTTAATAAATTAAGATACCACACTAATATCACAATTCAATGCTTTTAACAAGAACCTCTGTCATAAGAATTCCTAGCTTGAGAGAGGCCTTTTCCAGCCAAGGTTTCGCATGAAAGCAAGACGCGGTAAGGAAACCAGTGAGGTTGTTCTGAGTGATTAATAAACCACATACGGCAAATGAGTGGTCCAAAGTTGAGAGTAGAGAGTTCCAAAACTGAATGAGATGACATTTTCATTCTATTCTATTCAGAAATTTTCTAAAAACACTTAAGGTCTGGGTTAAATATAAGGTCTTTCCTTTGGATTAAAAAAAAAAAAAAGACAAGTACATCTCTCTAGACACATCACAGTTATCATGGGGAATAGACTTACAAGTTTCACCAAACAAGGTGATGTAGCTTCCAGAAAAGTGATACATCAACACAAATGTTGAGTGTTTAGAATGAACTAAGTAGTGACCTTCCTCGACTCTGCCCAGGTGAGACCTTACCTGGAAAATGGAAGGTCGTAGGTAAGTGCAAAGTGAGTAGTATGGGAGGAGGGGTTAAGAGAACAGTGGGTGGATTTGAAACCATGACATGTGAACAGTTGACTTTTACTTTTCTTTTCTTTTTTTAAAATAAGATTATATTTTATTCGTTCTCACTCTTTTGAGGGCTTCTCTATTTTCTTGTATTAATATTCTGGGACTTCATATCTTGTGCCTTCTGACTGTGTTTTCTTTTTTGCCACACCATGCAACATCCCCGACGAGGGATCAAACCAGCACCCACTGCATTTGAAACACAAAGTTTTAACCACTGGACCTGGACTGCTAGGGAAGTCCCGATTTACTTTTCTACCAAGGCCAAAGTTACTGTTTCCTCTGCAAGATCATTTGCATCTGTCTCTTTTGTCATCTCCACTCTGCCCCTTGAACTCCCTAGTTTGAGCCCCTCTTGTCTCTTGCTGTTATTGCAACACCTTCTCCTTCCCTCTGGCTTCTCTCCAGGCTGATCCTGTCCCCAAACAATGTAAAGGTTTAGAGCCCAGGTTCAGGAGCCAGGCTACAGGTACAGTTCTGGCTCTGCCACTTCTTGCTATGTGACCTTGAGCAAATTGCTCAAATTCCCCGTGCTTCCATCTAAGTGAGGGCAATTGTATTTATTCCATGGGATTGTTGAGAAAATGCAATGCATTAGTATATGAGAAGCATTGGAACAGTGCCTGCACAGGGGACGTGCCTTATTACTGACTATCTGTGTAGGTTTCAAGTCACCCCTTTTTTCAAATACTGCTAGTGGCTCATGTTGCTTAAAGACTGGAAATCAAGCCCCTCAGCATGACATTCTGGGTCATCCTTGCTCTAGACCTAACCTAACTTTCCAGGTTTCCCTTGTATTCTATGCTTCAGGCACATGCACACTCTTGTCCAGGTGTATCGGGCTACCTGGCATTCATCAAATTTGCCAAACATTCTTCACATCTGTTCTTACGCCACTTCTGACTAAAGGTCCACTTTCGCCAAAGTGCCTTTTAAAATACTGCATACCCTTCAAGGCCTGCATCAAATGGCCTGTCATCCAGAATTAGAGTCTGGGTAAGCCCATTTGGAAAAATTGTCTCATCCACTATGTTTTTCTGGCTCTCTGTCACTTTATTACAGACATTGCCACATTCACTTATATTCTCAGAGTTGGGGAGGATGGGGAGAGAGGGCTTAGGAGTACAGGGGTGAGTTGCCAAAATTGTCCCAGATCCTACTCTGTGATGTTTCTGATCTTAAAGGGGGAACATGCCAAGGATTTTTCTCTTTAAATATCAGAAGTAACAGAAAGAAACAGAAGATGACCCATGGAGCTGTTCTGTCTTCTAAAATCTGAAATAGTTAACATTCTAAGGAGAGAAGATGGTAACACATCTAACAGCAGTGGGGACCCGTGCCTTGAAAGACGTAGCAATCGGGGCGAAATCAAATCTCCAACACTAAACTAATCTCTGTTGAGGGATTTAGTGCTGAATTTCCACTCAAATGAAGGCAACTCTGATGCATTTGGTATTTAAACCATCTTAGAATTTACATTCTTTGAACCATAAGAGAGGACGTCTTCTCACTTAAACTGTTGTCTTGAAATCTTTGTTTCTGAAAGTCTAGGTAATCACCAGCTTTTATTAAACGTTGGAATCTTTAAATCTTGCAGGATACTGGAATCACTTCAAAAACAAAATGGGGAGGGGTTCTTCAAGGTGGCGGAGGAGTAAGACGTGGAGATCACCTTCCTCCCCACAAATACATCAAAAATACATATACCTGCGGAACAACTCCTACAGAACACCTACTGAACACTGGCAGAAGACCTCAGACTTCCCGAAAGGCAAGAAACTCCCCACGTACCTGGGTAGGGCAAAAGAAAAAAGAAAAAACAGAGACAAAAGAATAAGGATGGGACCTGCACTTCTGGGAGGGAGCTGTGAAGGAGAAAAAGTTGCCACACACTAGGAAGCCCCTTCACTGGCGGAGATGGTGGGTGGGTGGGGGGAAGCTTCGGAGCCAAGGAGGAGAGCGCAGCAACAGGGGTGCAGAGGGCAAAGCAGAGAGACTCCCACACAGAGGATGGGTGCCAACCAGCACTCACCAGCCCGAGAGGCTTGTCTGCTCACCTGCTGGGGCAGGTGGGGTCTGGGAGCTGAGGCTTGGGCTTTGGAGGTCAGACCCCAGGGAGAGGACTGGGGTTGGCTGCATGAACACAGCCTGAAGGGAGCTAGTGAGCCACAGCTAACCCGGAAGGAGTACAGGAAAAAGTCTGGACCTGCCTAAGAGGCAAGAGACCATTGTTTCAGGGTACATGAGGAGAGGGGATTCAGAGCACCGCCTAAACGAGCTCCAGAGACAGGCTCAAACCGCAGCTATCAGCGCGGACCACAGAGACGGGCATGGGATGCTAAGGTTGCTGCTGCCGCCACCAAGAACCTTGTGTGCAAGAACAGACCACTATACACACCTCCCCTCCTGGAAGCCTGTGCAGCCCGCCACTGCCAGGGTCCCGTGATCCAGGGACAACTTCCCCAGGAGAACACACGGCACACCTCAGGCTGTTGTAATGTCACGCCGGCCTCTGCTGCCTCAGGCTCGCCCCGCATTCTGTACCCCTCCCTCACCCCAGCCTGAGTGAGTCAGAGCCCCCTAATCAGCCACTCCTTTAACCCCATTCTCTCTGAGCAAAGAACAGACGCCCTCAGGCGACCTACACGCAGAGGCGGGGCCACACCCATAGCTGAACCCCAGGAGCTGTGTGAACAAAGAAGATAAAGGGAAATTTCTGCCAGCAGCCTCAGGAGCAACAGATTAAATCTCCACAATCAACTTGATGTACCCTGTATCTGTGGAATATCTGGATAGACAATGAATCATCCCAAAATTGAGGCAGAGGACTTTGGGAGAAACTGTAGACTTGGGGTTTGCTTTCTGCATCTAATTTGTTTCTGGTTTTATATTCAACTTAGTTTAGTATTTAGAGTTTATTTTCATCGGTAGATTTGTTTACTGATTTAGTTGTTCTCTTCCTTTTCTTTATACATAGATATATATTGTTTTTCCTTTCTCTCTTTTTGTGAGTGTGTATGTTTATGCTTCTTTTCGTGATTTTGTGTCTACAGCTTTGCTTTTGCCATTTGTCTTAGGATTCTGTCTGTCCGTTTTTCTTTGGTTTTTTTTTAGTATAGTTTTTAGTGCTTGTTATCACTGGTGGATTTGTGTTTTGGTTCAGCCGCTCTCTTCTTTCTTTCTTTCTTTTTCTTTTCATTATTTTTTTATTTTTTATTTTAATAACATTCTTTCTTCTTTTTTCTCCCTTTTCTTCTGGGCTGTGTGGCTGACAGGGTCTTGGTGCTCTAGCCGGGTGTCAGGCCAGAGCCTCTGAGGTCGGAAAGCCGAGGTCAGAACATTGGTCCTCGAGAGACCTCCTGGCCCCACGTAATATCAAACAGCGAAAGCTCTTTCAGAGATCTCCATGTCAATGCTAGGACCCAGCTCCACTCAACAACCAGCAGGCTACAGTGATGGACAACTAACAAGACAGGAACACAGCCTCACCCATTGGCAGAGAGGCTGCCTAAAATCATAATGAGGTCACAGACACCTCAAAACACACCACCAGACGTGGACTTGCCCACCAGACGGACAAGATCCAGCCTCATCCACCAGATCACAGGCACTAGTCCCCTCCAACAGGAAGCGTACACAACCCACTGAACCAACCTTAGCCACTGGGGGCAGACACCAAAACAAAAGGGAACTATGAACCTGCAACCTGCGAAAAGGAGACCCCAAACACAATAAGTTAAACAAAAAGAGAAGACAGAGAAATACACAGGAGATGAAGGAGCAAGGTAAAAACCCACCAGGCCCAACAAATGAAGAGGAAATAGGCAGTCTACCTGAAAAAGAATTCAGGGTAATGATAATAAAGATGATCCAAAATTTTGGAAACAGAATGGAGAAAATACAAGCAACGTTTAACAAGGACCTAGAAGAACTAAAGAGCAAACAAAGAATGATGAACAACACAGTAAAAGAAATTTAAAATCCTCTAGAAGGAAACAATAGCAGAATAACTGAGGTAGAAGAATTGATAAGTGACCTGGAAGATAAAATAGTGGAAATAACTACCACAGACCAGAATAAAGAAAAAAGAATGAAAAGAATTTTGGACAATTTCAGAGAACTCTGGGACAACATTAAAGGCACCAACATTCGAATCATAAGGGTCCCTGCAGAAGAAGAGAAAAAGAAAGGGTCTGAGAAAATATTTGAAGAGATTATAGTTGAAAATTTCCGAAATATGGGAAAGGAAATAGTCAATCAAGTCCAGGAAGCGCAGAGAGTCCCATACAGGATAAATCCAAGGAGAAACACGCCAAGACACATATTAATCAAACTATCAAAAATTAAATACAAAGAAAAAATATTAAAAGCAGCAAGGGAAAAGCAACAATTAACATACCAGGGAATCCTCATAAGGTTAACAGTTGATCTTTCAGCAGAAACTCTGAAAGCCAGAAGGGAATGGCAGGACATATTTAAAGTGATGAAAGGGAAAAACCTACAACCAAGATTACTCTAACCAGCAAGGATCTCATTCAGGGATGACAGAGATATTAAAACCTTTACAGAAAAGCAAAAGCTGAAGAATTCAGCACCACCAAACCAGCTTTACAACAAATACTAAAGGAACTTGTCTAGGCAGGAAACACAAGAAGAGGAAAAGACCTACAATAACAAACACAAAACAATTAAGAAAATGGTAATAGGAGCATACATATTGATAATTACCTTAAATGTAAATGGATTAAATGCTCCAAGCAAAACACATAGACTGGCTGAATGGATACAAAAACAAGACCGTCTACAAGAGACCCACTTCAGACCTAGGGACACATACAGACTGAAAGTGAGGGGATGGAAAAAGATATTCCATGCAAATGGAAATCAAAAGAAAGCTCAAGTAGCAATTCTTATATCAGACAAAATAGACTTTAAAATAAAGACTATTACAAGAGACAAAGAAGGACACTACATAATGATCAAGGGATCAATCCAAGAAGAAAATATAACAATTGTAAATATTTATGCACCCAACATAGGGGAACCTCAATACATAAGGCAAATGCTAACAGCCATAAAAGGAGAAATCGACAGTAACACAATAATAGTATGGGACTTCTAACACCCTACTTTCACCAATGGACAGACAAACCAAAATGAAAATAAATTAGGAAACACAAGCTTTAAATGATACATTAAACAAGATGGACTTAATTGATATTTATAGGACATTCCATCCAAAAACAACAGAATACGCTTTCTTCTCAAGTGCTCATGGAACATCCTCCAGGAGAGATCATATCTTGGGTCACAAATGAAGCCTTGGTAAATTTAAGAGAATTGAAATCATGTCCAGTATCTTTTCTGACCACAACACTATGAGACTAGATATCAATTACAGGAAAAAAAAACGTAAAAAATACAAACACATGGAAGCTAAACAATACACTACTTAATAACCAAGAGATCACTGAAGAAATCAAAGAGGAAATAAAAAAATACCTAGAAACAAATGACACTGAAAACACGATGACCCCAAACCTATGGGATGCAGCAAAAGCAGTTCTGAGAAGGAAGTTTATAGCAATACAATCCTACCTCAAGAAACAAGAAACATCTCAAATAAACAACCTAACCTTACACCTAAAGCAATTAGAGAAAGAAGAACAAAAAAACCCCAAAGTTAGCAGAAGGAAAGAAATCATAAAGATCAAATCAGAAATAAATGAAAAAGAAATGAAGGAAATGATAGCAAAGATCCATAAAACTAAAAGCTGGTTCTTTGAGAAGATTTAAAAAATTGATAAACCATTGGCCAGACTCATCAAGAAAAAAAGGGAGAAGACTCAAATTAACAGAATTAGAAAGAAAAAGGGGAAGTAACAACTGACACTGCAGAAATACAATGGATAATGAGCACTTACTACAAGCAACCATGTTTCCAAAAAATGGACTACCTGGAAGAAAAAGACAAATTCTTAGAAAAGCACAACCTTCTGAGACTGAACCAGGAAGAAACAGAAAATATAAACAGACCAATCACAAGCACTGAAATTGAAACTGTTTAAAAATCTTCCAACAAACAAAAGCCCAGGACCAGATGGCTTCACAGGTGAATTCTTTAAAACATTTAGAGAAGAGCTAACACCTATCCTTCTCAAACTCTTCCAAAACATAGAGAGGGAGGAACACTCCCAAACTCATTCTACGAGGCCACCAACACCCTGATACCAAAACCAGACAAAGATGTCACGAAGAAAGAAAACTACAGGCCAATATCACTGATGAACATAGATGCAAAAATCCTTAACAAAATACTAGCTAATAGAACCCAACAGCACATTAAAAGGATCATACACCATGTTCAAGTGGGGTTTATCCCAGGAATGCAAGGATTCTTCAATATACACAAGTCAATCAATGTGATACACTATATTAACAAATTGAAGGATGAAAACCATATGATCATGATGCAGAGAAAGCTTTCGACCAAATTCAACACCATTTATGATATAAACCCTCCAGAAAGTAGGCATAGAGGGAACTTAACATAATAAAAGCCATATATGACAAACCCACGGCCAACATTGTTCTCAGTGGTGAAAAACTGAAACCATTTCCACTAAGATCAAGAACAAGACAAGGTTGCCCACTCTCACCACTATTATTCAGCATAGTTTTGGAAGTTTGAGCCACAGCAATCAGAGAAGAAAAAGAAATAAAAGGAATCCAAATCAGAAAGGAAGAAGTGAAATTTTCCCTGTTTGCAGATGACATGATACTATACATAGAGAATCCTAAAGACTCTACCAGAAAACTACTACAGCTAATCAATGAATTTGGTAGAGTAACAGGATACAAAATTAATGCACAGAAATCTCTTGCATTCCTATACACTAAGGAGGAAAAATCTGAAAGAGAAATTAAGGAAACACTCCCATTTACCATTGCCACAAAGAGAATAAAATACCTAGGAATAAACCTACCTAAGGAGACAAAAGACCTGTATGCAGAAAACTATAAGACACTGATGAAAGAGACTAAAGATGATACAAACAGATGGAAAGATACACCATGTTCTTGGATTGGAAGAATCAACATTGTGAAAATGACTATACTACCCAAAGCAATCTACAGATTCAATGCAATCCCTTTCAAACTACCAATGGCATTTTTCATAGAACTAGAACAAAAAATTTCACAATTTGTATGGAAACACAAAAGACCCCGAATAACCAAAGCAATCTTGAGAAAGAAAAATGGAGCTAGAGGAATCAGGCTCCCTGACTTCAGACTATACTACAAAGCTACAGTAATCAAGACAGTATGGTACTGGCACAAAAACAGAAATATAGATCAATGGAACAGGATAGAAAGCCCAGAGATAAACCCATGCACATATGGTCACCTTATCTTTGATAAAGGAGGCAAGAATATACAATGGAGAAAAGACAGCCTCTTCAATAAGTGATGCTGGGAAAACTGGACAGCTACATGTAAAAGAATGAAAACAGAACACTCCCCAACACCATACATAAAAAAAACTCCAAATGGATTAAAGACCTAAATGTAAGGCCAGACACTATAAAACCCTTAGAGGAAAACATAGGCAAGACACTCTATGACATAAATCACAGCAAGATCCTTTTTGACCCACCTTCTAGAGAAATGGAAATAAAAACAAAAATAAACAAATGGGACCTAATGAAACTTAAAAGCTTTTGCACAGCAAAGGAATCCATAAACAAGATGAAAAGGCAACCCTCAGAATGGGAGAAAATATTTGCAAATGAAGCAACAGACAAAGGATTCATCTCCAAAATTTACATGCAGCTTATGCAGCTCAATATCAAAAAAACGAACAACCCAATCCAAAAATGGTCAAAAGACCTAAATAGACATTTCTCCAAAGAAGATATACAGATTGAAAACACATGAAAGAATGCTCAACATCACTAATCATTAGAGAAATGCAAATCAAAACTATAATGCCGTATCACCTCACACCGGTCAGAATGGCCATCATCAAAAATCTACAAACAATAAATGCTGTAGAGGGTGTGGAGAAAAGGGAACCCTCTTGCACTGTTGGTGGAAATGTAAATTGATACAGCCACTATGGAGAACAGTATGGAGGTCCCTTAAAAAGCTAAAAATAGAACTACCATATGACCCAGCACTACTCGGCATATACCCTGAGAAAACCATAATTCAAAAAGAGGCATGTACCACAATGTTCATTGCAATTCTATTTACAATAGCCAGGACATGGAAGTCACCTAAGTGTCCATCGACAGATGAATGGATAAAGAAGATGTGGCACATATATACAATAGAATATTACTCAGCCATTAAAAGAAATGAAATTGAGTTATTTGTAGTGAGGTGGATGGACCTAGAGACTGTCATATAGAGTGAAGTAAGTCAGAAAGAGAAAAACAAATACTGTATGCTAACACATATATATGGAATCTAAAGGAAAAAAAAAAGGTTCTGACAAACCTAGGGGCAGGACAGAAATAAAGGCGCAGATGTAGAGAATGGACTTGAGGACACGGGGAGGGGGAATGGTAAGCTGGTACCTAATGAGAGAGGGGCATGGAGATATTTACACTACCAAATGTAAAATAGATAGCTAGTGAGAAGCAGCTGCATAGCACAGGGAAATCAGCTTGGTGCTCCAGGACCACGTAGAGGGTGGGATAAGGAGGCTTTGAGGGAGACGTGAAATGGATGGGTTATGGGGATATATGTATAGCCATATAGCTGATTCACATTGTTATACATCAGCAACTAACACAACATTGTAAAGCAATTATACTCCAATAAAGATGTTAAGAAAAAACAGAAGAAACAAAATGGGATGCCCTGGACAGTTTCTGCCCTAATGATCTACCATGGTGCAATTTGCTAACATATTGAAATGAACAAATGTTAGAAGCTGTGGTAACTTCATGCAACTAATCGAGAAATAGCTGCCTGAATGCATTTCTAAATTACTCTGGTCCTTTCCTGATGTTAAAGTTCTACTAGCAACTGGAAAAGACAAGATCTGTTATGAAAACTTGAGCTCTAGTCATTATTTTACAGGGTGATAAAGTGAGTTCCAATCGGGAGGAGATACTAACCTACAATCAATGCAGATCTTAGGAATCAAATCTTGATAACAATAGTGTGTCCTGTCATCGGAGGCAAAGTACTGACTTAGGGTGTTTATAAGCAAAATAACAGACCCCACAATTAACCCCTGGGCTTTTTAGAAACCAGAAACAAAAGGTGATCCATAATTTTGAAATAGCAAAATATACTCTGTCCACTAGGCAGACTATGATTATTTGGGTTCATAGATATAATCCCAGGCATGGGCTTTGCCATGCACATCACTTTATCCTTACACAACAGAAAGCCATTTTGTCAGTTGACCTGATCAATGAGCTGAGGCTCGTTCAGTTTGTGGGTCCATCAAGTGAAAGACAAACGCTTGCACTTCATTCAGCCTTGGATAATCCTAAGGTTATACTGCTCTAACAAGATAATCCATTAAGCATGGTTGGTCAAGTGTCCATTTGGGGGAAGAATTCATCAGGAGGTTGTCAGAGGAAAAGAACCCAAATGATGCTTCTCCAGACGCTGAGCTCACTCTGCAGATTTGAGAAGGGACCCTGCCAAAGAGCCACACCGGAGATGAGCCTACAAGCAGATTTATGGAGCAGGGAGACCACACTCGCTGAGAGGGTCCCATGGCAGCCTCCTCAATTCTTCACAAGTTTTCGGTTTGGCTTCACCAACCCCAAACTCTCCTAGACATTTACAGTGATCTAGAGCCTCAGTTTGAAGCTCATCCAAAGATAACTGCAGAGCCATCAAGTTTTATGTCTACGAGGCTCCTCTGGAATTTACTGAGTCTGCACTGGACTTTGGACAAAAATGACCTTGGTTTTCTTTGTCACAGGAACATAGGAATCATACATTTCAATCATTAGCTCCTCACGGACTATTATATGAAAGCCCAATATTTTAAAGACTGAACTTACTAAAGCTTATATCTTATATAAAGGTTCTCATTGAGAAACATTTTCTTCTTTGATTTTGAGGTTCATGGAAGTGTAACGGAAACACTCATCCATCCATAATTCTGTGTCTGCCCCTAGGAGGGAGGAACATTCTAATTGTGTTTAGAATCCATGCCACAAAAAGAGAGTTGAACGTAGTTTACAGTTCTTAAGTAGTAAACTGAATAGGTCATGTGCTAACAGAGAGAACTGCTAGGTGGCACCCTTGCAATAGTACATTGCCACATAAATAGCTAGAGGAAATGACAAACTTAGCATTGGTACAGACAAGAAAATACTTCCTGGAGTTTCATGGGATTATTGCTATATAAACTGCTTGAGCTCTAGGCAAAGAATATAACAAAGACAATTCTTATTGTCTTTTCCCCAATACACCATCCAAGTCTTTGTTTCAAACCTTTTGGATGATGAGCACAGCATCAGATCTGCCAACCTTCTGCCATGGATGCCCCCTTCGGCTTTCAGCCACACTCTCAGATCGTCCGTCCTAGTAGAACAATGTCTGAAACACTGCCATCTTGTGGCCACTCCCAGAGAGAGCATGAGCCCTGGGCACCTCAGACACCCATCACCCAAGAGAGGAAATCTGGGAGATTGAGTGTTCAAAAACGGGCATTTTGGGGATGGGGAAGATAACACCCCCCAAAATGTGAAGTAGCATACCTAAGGTGATTCACTGTACAAGTGACAGTTATTTAAAATAGAATTAACTTTAAACAATTGTAACAGTTATTTCCAGAGTGCTGTGTACACAGCCAAGGCACCATTCTGGGAAAAACAAAATAGAATCAAAGAAAGAAATAGTTAAAGAAAAATAAAATAATTTGAGCAATGTCAGCACTGCCCCAAATTTTTTCTGCAGTTATTGAGAAAAAGAAATAGTAAAATATGTCTCAAGATGACCCCTGCACACAGAGGACACTCAGAGGATGACTACTGATTTGTGAGATGAACTTTGTACGTGGCATTCCAGAAAAAAGGGACTGTATTAGGGACCATGTCCCCCAACAATTTATTTGGAAAATTTTCAAATCCTCAAAAAACCTCAATACATAATATCATGAAACACCTGTATTCCTGTCCCATAGATTCACCAGCTGTTAATATTTGGCTGTTTTATCTACTTCAACCTACTTGTTTTCTTCTGAATGATTGGACATCAAGTTGAAGTTATCATTAGACCTCAGCTTGAAAATTTTACCATTTATGTTCCAAGAATAAGGGTCTTCTCTATATCGAGGATATCAATGTCACACTGAAGAAGATTAACCTCAAATCAATAACATTATGTAATACAGAGTCCATATTTCAATTATTTTCAGTTGTTCCCCAAAACATCTTTCACACCTTTTTTCCCCCTGATCTAAGATCCATTCAAGGTTCACATGCTATATTGGATTATTCTGTCTCTTCAGCCTCTTTCCATCTAAGATCGCTCCTCCCCATCACCATTTTTGTTGTTTATGACATTGAAGTGTCTGGAGAGCGCAGACAATTTTCTATATTGTTTTCAACATTTTGAATTTGTTCGTATATTTTGATTTCAGAGGACAATGTTCGCTGATGTCACCCTCTCTTACATCTCTCATTTTCATTAAAGATGAAACAATTTTTTTCTGTGCATTTCTAGGATGGGCACTGGAGTCCCTCTGGGAGGAACCAGGAGATATCTCATTAAACAACTTGCCTGTCTTTGTCAAATCTCAAGGGGTCCTGGGGTTTTCAGAGTTCTGGGGTTTTCAGAGTGGGTGGGGCAGTGGAGAACAGTTCTGCTGATTGGCAGTTACTCTCAGAGGCTCTATTCTGCCACATCTACACAAGCAGAAATTAAAAGCTTAGCCTCTTCTTTTCTTTTTTTTTTTTAAACATCTTTATTGGAGCATAATTGCTTTACAATGGTGTGTTAGTTTCTGCTTTATAACAAAGTGAATCAGCTATACATATACATATATCCCCATATCTCCTCCCTCTTGGGTCTCCCTCCCACCCTCCCTATCCCACCCCTCTAGGTGATCACAAAGCACCGAGCTGATCTCCTGGTGCTATGCGGCTGCTTCCCATTAGCTACCTATTTTCATTTCTCCATGCCACTCTCTCACTTCGTCCCAGCTTACCCTTCCCCCTCCCCGTGTCCTCAAGTCCATTCTCTACGTCTGTGTCTTTATTCCTTTCCTGCCCCTAGGTTCGTCAGAACCTTTCTTTTTTTTTTTTTTTTTTAGATTCTCCATATATGTGTCAGCATACGGTATTTGTTTTTCTCTTTCTGACTTACTTAACTTTGTATGAAAGTGTCTGGGTCTATCCACCTCACTACAAATAACTCAATTTCATTTCTTTTAATGGCTGAGTAATATTCCATTGCATATATGTGCCACATCTTCTTTATCCATTCATCTGTCAATGGACACTTAGGTTGCTTCCATGTCCTGGCTATTGTAAATAGAGTTGCAATGAACATTGTGGTACATGCCTCTTTTTGAATTATGGTTTTCTCAGGGTATATGCCGAGTAGTGGGATTGCTGGGTCATATGGTAGTTCTATTTTTAGTTTTTTAAGGGACCTCCATACTGTTCTCCATAGTGGTTGTATCAATTTAAATTCCCACCAACAGTGCAAGAGGGTTCCCTTTTCTCCACACCCTCTCCAGCATTTATTGTTTGTAGATTTTTTGATGATGGCCATTCTGACCAGTGTGAGGTGATACTGCATTGTAGTTTTGATTTGCATTTCTCTAATGATTAGTGATGTTGAGCATTCTTTCATGTATTTGTTGGCAATCTGTATGTCTTCTTTGGAGACGTGTGTATTTAGGTCTCCTGCTCATTTTTGGATTGGGTTGTTTTTTCTTTGATATTGAGCTGCATGAGCTGCCTGTATATTTTGGAGATTAATGCTTTGTCAGTTGCTTCGTTTGCAAATATTTTCTCCCATTCTGAGGGTTGTCTTTTCATCTTGCTTATGGTTTTCCTTGCTGTGCAAAAGCTTTTAAGTTTCATTAGGTCCTATTTGTTTATTTTTGTTTTTATTTCCATTTCTCTAGGAGGTGGGTCAAAAAGGATCTTGCTGTGATTTATGTCATAGACTGTTCTGCCTATGTGTTCTTCTAAGGGTTTTATAGTGTCTGGCCTTGTATTTAGGTCCTTAATACATTTGGAGTTTATTTTTCTGTATGGTGTTAGGGAGTGGTCTAATTCCATTGTTTTACATGTAGCTGTCCAGTTTTCCCAGCATCACTTATTGAAGAGGTCGTCTTTTTTCCATGTATATTCTTGCCTCCTTTATCTAAAATAATGTGACCATATCTGTGTGGGTTTATCTCTGGGCTTTGTATTCCGTTCCATTGATCTATATTCCTATTTTTGTGCCAGTACCATACTGTCTTGATTACTGTAGCTTTGTAGTACAGTCTAAAGTCCAGGAGCCTGACCTCCAGCTCCGCTTTTCCTTCTCAAGATTGTTTTGGCTATTCGGGGTCTTTTGTGTTTCCATACAAATTGTGAAATTTTTTGTTCTAGTTCTGTGAAAAATGCCATTGGTAGTTTGATAGGAATTGCATTGAATCTGTAGATTGCTTTGGGTAGTATAATCATTTTCACAATGTGGATTCTTCCAATCCAAGAACATGGTATATCTCTCCATCTGTTGATATCATCTTTAATTTCTTTCATCACTGTCTCATAGTTTTCTGCATACAGGCCTTTTGTCTCCTTAGGTAGGTTTATTCCTAGGTATTTTATTCTTTTTGTGGCAATGGTAAATGGGAGTGTTTCCTTAATTTCTCTTTCAGAGTTTTCCTCCTTAGTGTATAGGAATGCAAGAGATTTCTGTGCATTAATTTTGTATCCTGTTACTCTACCAAATTCATTGATTAGCTCTAGTAGTTTTCTGGTAGAATCTTTAGGACTCTCTATGTATAGTATCATGTCATCTGCAAACAGGGAAAATTCACTTCTTCTTTTCTGATTTGGATTCCTTTTATTTCTTTTTCTTCTCTGATTGCTGTGGCTCAAACTTCCAAAACTATGCTGAATAATAGTGGTGAGAGTGGGCAACCTTGTCTTGTTCTTGATCTTAGTGGAAATGGTTTCAGTTTTTCACCACTGAGAACAATGTTGGCCGTGGGTTTGTCATATATGGCTTTTATTATGTTAAGTTCCCTCTATGCCTACTTTCTGGAGGGTTTATATCATAAATGGTGTTGAATTTGGTCGAAAGCTTTCTCTGCATCATGATCATATGGTTTTCATCCTTCAATTTGTTAATATAGTGTATCACATTGATTGACTTGTGTATATTGAAGAATCCTTGCATTCCTGGGATAAACCTCACTTGATCATAGTGTATGATCCTTTTAATGTGCTGTTGGATTCTGTTTGCTAGTATTTTGTTGAGGATTTTTGCATCTATGTTCATCAGTGATATTGGCCTGTAGTTTTCTTTCTTCGTGACATCTTTGTCTGGTTTTGGTATCAGGGTGTTGGTGGCCTCGTAGAATGAGTTTGGGAGTGTTCCTCCCTCTGCTATATTTTGGAAGAGTTTGAGAAGGATAGGTGTTAGCTCTTCTCTAAATGTTTTAAAGAATTCACCTGTGAAGCCATCTGGTCCTGGGCTTTTGTTTGTTGGAAGATTTTTAAACAGTTTCAATTTCAGTGCTTGTGATTTGTCTGTTTATATTTTCTGTTTCTTCCTGGTTCTGTCTTGGAAGATTGTGCATTTCTAAGAATTTGTCCTTTTCTTCCAGGTTGTCCATTTTATTGGCATGTAGTTGCTTGTAGTAATCTTTCCTGATCCTTTTTATTTCTGCAGTGTCAGTTGTTACTTCTCCTCTTACACTCCTAATTCTATTGATTTGAGTCTTCTCCCTTTTTTTCTTGATGACTCTGGCTAATGGTTTATCAATTTTGTTTATCTTCTCAAAGAACCAGCTTTTAGTTTTATTGATCTTTGCTATCAATTCCTTTATTTCTTTTTCATTTATTTCTGATCTGATCTTTATTTCTTTCCTTCTGCTAACTTTGGGGTTTTTTTTTTCTTCTTTCTCTATTTGCTTTAGGTGTAAGGTTAGGTTGTTTTTTGAGATGTTTCTTGTTTCTTGAGGTAGGATTGTATTGCTATAAACTTCCCTCTTAGAACTGCTTTTGCTGCATCCCATAGGTTTGGGGTCATCATGTTTTCATTGTCATTTGTTTCTAGGTATTTTTTAATTTCCTCTTTGATTTCTTCAGTGATCTCTTCATTATTAAATAGTGTATTCTTTAGCCTCTATGTGTTGGTATTTTTTACAGATTTTTTCCTGTAATTGATATCTAGTCTCATAGTGTTGTAGTCAGAAAAGATATTTGATACAATTTCAAATTTCTTAAATTTACCAAGGCTTGATTTGTGATCCAACATGTGATCTCTCCTGGAGGATGTTCCATGAGCACTTGAGAAGAAAGTGTATTCTGTTGTTTTTGGGTGGAATGTCTTATAAATATCAATTAAGTCCATCTTGATTAATGTATCATTTAAAGCTTGTGTTTCCTTATTTATTTTCATTTTGGATGAACTGTCCATTGGTGAAAGTGGGCTCTTAAAGTCCCGTACTATGATTGTGTTACTGTTGATTTCCCCTTGTATGGCTGTTAGCATTTGCCTTATGTATTGAGGTTCTCCTATGTTGGGTGCATAAATATTTACAATTGTTATATTTTCTTCTTGGATTGATCCCTTGATCATTATGTAGTGTCCTTCTTTGTCTCTTGTAATAGTCTTTATTTTAAAGTCTATTTTGTCTGATATAAGAATTGCTACTTGAGCTTTCTTTTGATTTCCATTTGCATGGAATATCTTTTTCCATCCCCTCACTTTCAGTCTGTATGTGTCCCTAGGTCTGAAGTGGGTCTCTTGTAGACGGTCTTGTTTTTGTATCCATTCAGCCAGTCTATGTGTTTTGCTTGGAGCATTTAATCCATTTACATTTAAGGTAATTATCAATATGTATGCTTCTATTACCATTTTCTTAATTGTTTTGTGTTTGTTATTGTAGGTCTTTTCCTCTTCTTGTGTTTCCTGCCTAGAGAAGTTCCTTTAGTATTTGTTGTAAAGCTGGTTTGGTGGTGCTGAATTCTTCAGCTTTTGCTTGTCTGTAAAGGTTTTAATATCTCTGTCATCTCTGAATGAGATCCTTGCTGGTTAGAGTAATCTTGGTTGTAGGTTTTTCCCTTTCATCACTTTAAATATGTCCTGCCATTCCCTTCTGGCTTTCAGAGTTTTTGCTGAAAGATCAGCTGTTAACCTTATGGGGATTCCATTGTATATTATTTGTTGTTTTGCCCTTGCTGCTTTTAATATTTTTTCTTTGTATTTAATATTTGATAGTTTGATTAATATGTGTCTTGACGTGTTTCTCCTTGGATTTATCCTGTATGGAACTCTTGTGCTTCCTGGACTTGATTAACTGTTTCCTTTCCCATGTTAAGGAAGTTTTCAACTATAATCTCTTCAAATATTTTCTCAGACCCTTTCTTTTTCTCTTCTTATTCTGGGACCCCTATAATTTGAATGTTGGTGCCTTTAATGTTGTCCCAGAGGTCTCTGAAATTGTCCAAAATTCTTTTCATTCTTTTTTCTTTATTCTGGTCTGTGGTAGTTATTTCCACTATTTTATCTTTCAGGTCACTTGTCCATTCTTCTGCCTCAGTTATTCTGCTACTGATTCCTTCTACAGAATTTTTCATTTCATTTATTTTGTTGTTCATCATTGTTTGTTTGCCCTTTAGTTCTTCTAGGTCCTTGTTAAACGTTTCTTGTATTTTCTCCATTCTATTTCCAAGATTTTGGATCATCTTTACTATCATTACTCTGAATTCTTTTTCATGTAGACTGCCTATTTCCTCTTCATTTGTTTGGTCTGGTGAGTCTTTACCTTGCTCCTTCATCTGCTGTGTGTTTCTCTGTCTTCTCTTTTGCTTAACTTACTGTGTTTGGGGTTTCCTTTTTGCAGGCTGCAGGTTCATAGTTTCCATTGTTTTTGGTGTCTGCCCCCAGTGGGTAAGTTTGGTTCAGTGTGTTGTGTAGGCTTTCTGGTGGAGGGGACTGGTGTCTGTGCTCTGGTGGGTGAGGCTGGATCTTGTCTTTCTGGTGGGCAGGACTGCATCTTGTGGTGTGTTTTGGGGTGTCTGTGACATTATTATGATTTTAGGCAGCCTCTCTGCTAATGGGTTGGTTTGTGTTCCTGTGTTGCTAGTTGTTTGGCATAGGGTGTCCAGCACTGTAGGTTGCTGGTCATTGAGTGTAGCTGAGTCTTAGCATTGAGATGGAGATCTCTGGGAGAGCTTTCGCTGTTTGATATTACATGGAGCAGGGAGGTCTCTGGTGGACCAATGTCCTGAACTCGGCTCTCCCACCTCAGAGTCACAGACCTGACACCCGGTCGGAGCACCAAGACCCTGTCAGCCACACGGCAGTGGGTAGAGACTCTGTGGGACTCCTTTGGGAATTTGAAGGTAGTGGTGCAGAAATTCTTCATAGATGATAAAAATTTTTACTTTGTGATAAAAAATTAAAAGGACATCACAAATATATTGTCCAGGAGCATTTAACAGAGGCCTTTGCCAAGGAAGAGGAAATTTTAGTAAAGTGGTTCCACCTCACATGATAAAGGACTATTTGGCCAGCAGCTGCAGGATTTCCTGTCTGTGCTTGGCTGAACATTTGGCCTCAGCTGATAGAAGCATGGAGATCTATGTCCTGGCTAAAATGACAGAGATAAACTGTCTCTCTCACTCTGAATTCTTCCAGAAGTGGTTTGGCTCCATCAGCAGGTCTGGGTGCATGAACTTGCAGTTGGTGGAGGAAGGCAAATATGCGGTGCATGTGAGGCACTCCCAGCTCCAGGGCGCTTGGCAACCTCACTCAGTCACACCTTGCTCCTCCCCTCCGTTCACACTGACCTCGTCAACTTCTCAGTTCATCATTTCAAGCCCTCACCATCAACTGATGGGAGCGGACAGACAAGTTGACGTTCTGTTTTCTGCTTGTAGGTCACTCTTGTTCTGGGTATCAGAGATTTTCATTAACTCATTAGGATTGGACCCACTTCAGAAGTCTATCCTTGTGATGTTTGAGTGTTTTTCATCATCTCAGTATGGATTAGTCCTATTATTATTAGCTTCGACTTTATTCTTTCTAGAAGAAGGAGAATGAAAAACAATCGCATAACAAGAGCTAACACATATAAGCACGCATGTGCCAGAGAAGGTCTAAATCCTTTATATGTTAAATCATTTAATCCATGTAACAATACTATGAGGTAGGTACCACTACTATTTATATTATACATATAAGAAAAAAACCTGAGAAATTAAGCAGTTTGCTCAAGAGCACATAGCTGGGAAGTGACAAAACTAGGATTTGAATCCAAGTAGTGGAGTCTGTGCAATTAAACACTATCCTGTACCATCTCTAAGATTCATTCATTCACTCCATATGCACTTATCACTTAAGCCTGTATACACAGGTACGTAAATTCTACTTATACAACTTTATGGGTTTGATTTATAATGCTTGCCATGGCAGTTTATTATAAGAAGGTACAGCAGCATATTTCACACTGATCATATTTTAATATTATGAAAATTCTGTCCCTTGTCTTTTTGATTTCTATTACCTACACTAAGCCTTAGTAGAGAGTTTCATTCTTCATCTATTTCCAGAACTACTAAACTGATGCTTCTTTTACTTCTTTGCTGTAAATTTACCTAAATTACTAAATGTAAAGAATGATTTATGGTTTTCTTTCAATGAAAGCTGAGAAAGCTGTTACCCAATATGTTAAAAGATCCACTTCAAATATCCTCAAAAAATATCCAAATGTCACACCCTTTGACCTTCTCAAAGAGAAGAGCTATTGATATGTTTGTCATCTCATTTAGAAGTAATAAATATAAGTACATTAACAGTAGGTAGAGAGGAGAGAAAAAAGCAAATTATTCTTTTTTTTTATTTAAAAAAAGGTGGGTCAAGATGGTAGGGTGATATAATTGTTCACAGATGTCCTTAGAGCAGAAGCTCCAGACATTGAAATAAACAAAGTGTGTTTATGCCGTTGATGACAGAATCAAATAATGAAAATAGGTTGTTTATTCAAAATTATTCCATATTTAAGATAAGCTATCAAATGTGTTGGTTGCAATGGTTGTACATCATATTTTCAAAAATAAAACATGGAGAACATTTTTTTCATGAGCTGCTAGTAGAATATACATCAATCCAAATTAGCAGTAAATTCGGAGCATCCATTTCTATAACCACCGTGAGAAAAGTATGGCTTACAAATTTTATGCTTGATTGCTTTCTTAAAATATAACTTTATCAATTTCTCTATTATATGTACATACCCAGAAGTCACTTGTAGAAAGTACTCTTGTCTCAGTTTAACATTGATTTGTCTGATATCCTTAACATTTAAACTGATGGTTAGTAATTTTTAAAAGTCAGTTTCATGTGCACCATTATATTCCAGCCACTTTGGGGATGTATAATATTATAAATTAACAAACTACTAATGATTCTCTAACAGCAAGACAGTCACCAAAATAACTTTCCAGAAACTAAAAATTCAACCTACTTGTTGTTTGAAGGTTCAGTTCTTCAGTGGAGTTCAAAACCAAGTCCACAAGCATGTGGCTTTGGGAAAGTTACCTAATCTTCCCGAGTGTCCCTGTGGCCCCCTCAATATAATAGGGACAAAAACAGAACCTACTCCGTAGTATTAAGATGAGGATGAAATAAGATAATTCACACAAAGCACTTAACACAGTGCCTGGCACATGGGCCGCATTCAGTGTGGGTGGCCTTGATCATCATCACATCATCAACGCCATCGTCACACAAAAATAAAATATGTTATTTTACTGCTGTATCCTAAATATGACTCATCTGCATCACTCTTGAGACACACAAATAAAAAAGGCAAAAGCAAACAAGAAATTATGAGAAATTTCACAGGGAAAGCCTGTTGCTTTGCTAAGCCTCCACCATGCTGGGCACTTGGCAATCTCCTTCAGGACTGACAGTCACCCTGTGAGGCAGGGTTATCACCTCCTACATGGGGCCAGAGTCAGGTACAGTCCAGAGAAATGTCCAAACCCCTCCTGAGAGAAACCTGCCCTCAATACAGGAGGCACAAGTGACTTTGTGCTTTGCCACGTGACCCCACCGCTCTGATCCCATCTAGGTTAGACCAGGCATGGAGGTCTCATCCAATGCCAACAGGCACGTGTGCAGAGGCCAGGTAGTGACTGGCTAACAGGATCAGGTCTTCTTTGGGGAATGTGAACTTGAGACTTTGAGAGAGAGAGAGAGAGAGAGAGAGAGAGAGAGAGAGTCGGTCAGCAGGTGGCAGTAGTGTACAGAGTCCAAGTTTGTACTGCTCACCGCAGACAGGCCAATAAATTGAGAGGAAAGGTGTCGGGGCAAGGAATAATGACTTTTTGGGAAAGCCAGAAGACTGAGAAGATGGTGGGCTAGTGTCCCAAAGAACCATCTTATTCGAGTTAGAATTCAGGCTTCTTTTATACTAAAAGGGGAAGGGGTGTGGCTCATTGTTGCAAACTTTTTGGTGCAGGAATCTTTTGTTCTTGCAGCTGTCCCAGCAGGTCTGGTCACAATGTTCCTATAAACCTCCAAGACGATTGTTATTTTCTGTTCTGCAACTTTCTGTCTCTATATGAACATGAAAAGCGTTATACCTTAAAGGTCAGAGTCTTGAGAATGGGCTATCATGTATATTTCAGGCTAGAGGCAACGTTCTTTTACAAAAGGTGCAGAGCCAGCATGACTAAGCACAGGCAACAGAGCACAAGGGTTAGAGCTAAAGGAAAAGATCCAATATGGAGTCAGGTTTGTCTTGTTACAGTAGGAGCAGAAGAAACTAAAAAACAGTGGCCAAGTTACCAGAATGGTGGAACACTAGAAAAATGATCAAATCTTTCCACTGCTGAGGAGGAAACTGAGAGCCCATCTTTTCCCAGATGGCCCTAGGTACACGTCTTATCCTGGGAGGGAGAACAGAGTGGTCACTGAGCATGAAGGGGGCCCTTTTGAGGCTGTACAACATGAGACTGTTTTGATGACCAAGATGTAACATGAGAATGAAGAAGTAAACGTCATGGTTAAAAATCAGCAGTAAATATAGGTCTCAGGAGCCTTCACTTCCTCCAAAGAGGAAGTTTTTTGTTTAAATAGTAGAAGGAAAAAGAAATACCAGGTGTAATTCTGTTATCCTTTTAAGCTACTTTCTTAGCACTGAAAGCAGTTACAAGACATTATCTTCATAAAAAAGGCCAAGTTGACACTCTTCTGTGTCTGGTATTTACCCACATATTCCTCAAGGCCAACAAGAGTCCAATTTGCGGAGAGAAGACTGAAATTTCAGCAAATTGATGCAGCTACCGCAGCAGTCCAATGTTTCTGTTTCTTTTTCAGTTGCCTTTACAAATGAACAATGTTTCTTTCCAATGGAAAGATTGTTTTCTCCCTAAAGAATATATATAAGAAGGAAAAAAATATATATGTATACATACATACGTCTACAGAGAGAGAGAGAGAGAGAGAAAGGATATAGATATAAAATGGCATATATGGATCATTTTTATATATTCTTTTTATATCTATATCCTTTTATGTATATATGTGTATATACATCATATATGTAAGTATATATGGATAGATACACATACATACGTAGTTTATTATATATCAGGTCACTGGAACTTAGAACTAAACTTTCAAATGAAACTAAATACAATTTTTGAAACAGACACCAAGATAATAGCATATGTATAGTCCAGATTCTAATCTAGAAGTTTTGACTTTTAAATATCACCAGCCCATACGTTTCTGTCCTAAGTCTCTTCACCATGTCAAATTATCATCTATATAAGCAGTTGATAGGCACTCATTAACTCTGACTCTCAAAAAAAAAAAAAAAAAAGGTGGCTATTTCTGCTTATTCCACTTGAATTTCTGATCGGGATAGTGCAGGAAATTGCAGATTTGCACGACTGCGAGTCAAATAGGTTTCTTTTCAAAGACTGCCAGCTGGGGTTTAGAAGAACAAGCCCCACAACTGTGTGTTACATGAGGGTAAGGCCAGGCTGGTAGATTTCCTTCAACTTCTGAAGGCAAGCCAGTATGTTGCACAGTTCTTGACTTAGCAAAGAAGGACGCCAAGTCTAATAAACTCGTCTCTTTGTAGGCTCTCACAGACTACAGCAGTGGGCATTTTAAATACACCCCGAAGCTGTTTCATTTGAGCTAACACCTGGGAGAGGCAGTCTTCAATGGAGAACATTTCCTCTTCCCTAATTACTGCCCTAGAAATTCAAATCAGCCACCGCAGAGAATCATATTAAAATTCCTACATTATTCCTGACCACAGGGAGACAGAGGTTGAATGTGCTCAGGGCCGACAATTGTCAAGTTTAATGCAACTTAATAAAATCAGGACCTGCTTTGACATAACACGTGGCACATCCTCTTATTAAGTCTAACAATCAGGGTTCTTCATGCTTCCAAGGGGTGTAAAATTTTTAGGATAGAAGGTAAAGGCAGCAACAAGAGTCAAAACAGAAATATGATGAGAGAGGACGCATTGGAATACAAAGTAGTCAATATAACAATTGTATTCTATCCATGTTGTGTAGAATTAAATATGCCACATATGCTGTACACAAAGCCACCCACCTCCCAATCAAACTGCCTCTTTCAAGAGCTGAAAACCAAGTAAATACCACTCCTACTCACAACGCCCAAATTCCGTAATTCCAGAGTCATTGCAGCTTTCACAGCAGTCCAGTGTCATATCGATTTTGCAACCAGTGCAACCTGATAATATATGCCTCAGAGATTATTATTTGGTTCCTAGTTGCTATGCAGATTATTCATTGCATTATTTCTTATCATCTAGGCTAACATCACCATTTTTACTAATGACAGTTCTTTCTTAATGGATAAATAAATTGGATTTATAATTCTTGGCAAAAGATTTATGACATACTTATATGTCTGTCTCTTCCTCTTTAATTTTTCTTTACACTGTAATGTATTGTTTCGTGAGTTAGTCCAACTCACTCTTCCTCAGTAGCTTGGCTAACTCTTGACAAGCTAAAATTCACCAAAAGAGGAGAAAATATTATGCTTTCCCCTATAACTTAAAAGTAATTTTCTGAAGACCGGTCAATTGACAGTAGTAAATGTCTGGATCAGTATTGGCAGTGGCGGTATCCTTCAAGAGGGTCTAAAACACAAAACTGAGGTTAAACTACATCATTAGTGCCATTCTCTTCTTTTATGCAGTCACCATGGTCCTTCAGAGGACACACTATCATAAAGAGGCAACAGGGATCAACGTGGCTCACAGAATCTCAGGAGATTTTATTGGCTTTGTAATGTCTAGGACATCTTGAAAGAGGAGTGGGGCTCACCTTAGGCCTGGATGAAAAAGGGGGCACAAAAATTCTATAGATAAGGTTGCTCACCCTAGCCCAAGATTACATTTTCTCCTGGTTGTTCCCATTCCATTCCCTCCTGTAGACACAACAGTCCATACCCATGAGGAAAAGGGTATGAAAACCTTTGGATAGTCTGGGGCATCACAGGAAGGCCCAGGGCTTTGCTCCCAGGCCTGGAGCTGGCAGAAGGTGGCCTGTGGCTGGGGAGTAACTCTATTTTCACTCCGGCTACAGGAGCCCAGGCAGCCAAGTGAGGGCATTGTGAAACGGTGAACTCCACATGGTATAGCAAAAAGGACCAGTTCCCAAGCACTTCTCAAAACCTTCATGGGCTTCATGGAAGAAATGGGTAAAATTGTAGGAGACTGGGGATATTGTAATATTAGGAGCAAAAACCAGAAAAATACATTAAGGTCCCTTCACCTTGCTTCCCCAGGTTGATGTCTGAGAAGCAGAGATTATATCAGGAGCTGATATGTTTTGTAGACAGTCTCTTCCCATCCTGACCAAGTGTCAGAGGAGAAGAAGAACCTTTATTTTCCTCCCAGTGTAATAGGGAAGAACAAATCTGACTCCATATTAGATCTGTTTCTTTTACTTTAACCTTTGTTTTTCTACTGCTTTTGCTTTGAGTTAAAAATATTGCCTAGAGCCTGAAGTATATAGGATAGCCCATTCTCAAGGCTCTGACCTTTAAGGGTATGACACTTTTCCATTCATATAGAGATAAAAAGTTGCAGAACACAGAATAACATTTGTCTTGTTGCAGGTTTACAAGAGTATCATGACCTGACCTACCTGGACAGCTGCAAGAACAAAGGATTCTGACACTAAGAAGTTTTCAACAACCAACCATGCCCCTCCCTCACCTGGCCTTTAAAAATGCTTTGCTGAAACCCTTCAGGGAGGTCAGGGATCTGGGAGCATGAGCCACCCGTTCTTCTTGCATGGCCCTGCAATAAGCCTTTCTCTGCTCCAAACTCTGACATTTCAATTTGTTTGGCCTCACTGTGCATCAGGCACATGAACTTGGTGTTTAGTAACAGCAGTTATCCAGTTATTTTTTTATTATTTCTGTCAACCATCCTCTTTCCTCCTCCTTCAAATGCCTTTTCCTATGGGTCTTATCTTTTCCCAAGGTTTTACCTATTGTGATGACTCACAGAAGTATACATTTGGCCTAAAACTCTCCTCTGAGCCTCAGAGTCATGTATCCTCCTGTTTACTTGGCATATTTGCTTGAAAGTTCCACAGTCATCTCTACCTCAGTCAATTTGGGAGCTGGGAGCACAGTTGTAGGACGTAGGAACTGAGGATTATGGGCCCCCCCCAGACCCCCCCCCATTCACTGAGTTGTGGAACTGGAGACTTGTGGTTTCAAGCTGCTGGTAGGGGCATTTTTGGTGTGGGGACAGATCTTAGGTAGGGTGGAGTCACAGGTGGAGATGAGAGAGAAGAGGGCAGGGCTGCTGAGAATGAGACCTGGGATCTGGATCTCTAGGATGAGGGGAAAGATGGGAACCTGAGTGATAAAAGGCTGGGCAACTAGTCCAAGAGGTATAACAGGAGATGTGTGGGGACTAGGTCTCCCTGGTATAATGCTGAGGTGATACGTTTCAAAACAGGTCTTCTGTTTCTAGTTCTCCACTCTTTCTCACTGTGGAAGTGCATACTTTCTCACAATCTCTCCCCTAAACCAAGTACATGGTTGTCTTGAGATTTCCCAAGCCTTTGGTATTTGTTAATTTATTCAACAGAATAGTTAATTGAGCACCTCATATGTGCCAGGCATTATGCTGAGTACCAAGGACAAAATGGTGTATAGAAAACAGACATGGGCCATGAGGGTGTGGTGCTTAAAGGATACTATAAAGAGCTAGATAATAGATTTTAAATGTAAAAACACAAAATAGTTACTGTGGGAAGAGGGAAAGGGGGAAGGACACTACAAAGGTTAGGGATTAAGAGGTACAAAATATTATGTATAAAATAAACTACAAGGATATATTGTACAACACAGGGAATATAGCCAATGTTTTATGATAACTATAAATGGAGTATAACCTTTAAAAATTGTGAATCACTATATTGTATACCTGTAACTTATATAATACATCAACTATACTTCAATAAAAATAAATAATTAAAAAATAATAATTACAGTGGGTACAAACATTATGGTAAATAAATAGGAGGCCATGATCGAAGATACTGGGGGAACCCACTTTAGATGGGGCCATCATGAGAGGCCTCCCTGATATTTAAGCTGAGAATGTGACAAGCTATGGCATGGTCCAGGCAAAGGACAATCATTACCAAGGTCCTTAGGTCAGAAAGGGCTTATGTGGTGGAATAAATGAGCGAGGGGAGAGGGACACAAGACTAAGTAGAAGACCATGTAAGGCCACACATGTCACATTCTGTGACTGGGATTGTACTCAAATGCCTTAGCAAAGCATTCAAGTGTTGATGCAGGGGCCCAGGAAGATCCACCTAACATTTTTAAACGTGACTGTAGTTGGTGAGGGTAGAATGGATAGAAGGGTAGCAGGAAAGGAGACAGGAGTCAGCTAAGGAGTTACTGAAAGACATGATGATGTAGACAGTGGGGATGCAGAAAACCTGAAAACAATTCAAGGTACGCTGGTGGATGCAGAATCACTAGTACTTGTGGATAGATTAGTTGTGGGGTTTGAAAGAAGGTGAAATGAAGGCTGACTCAGATTTTGGCTAGAGCACTGGGTAGATGTTGGAACCAATTTTTTCCAAGGTGAGAAATTGGAGAAGGGAGAGATTGGGGGGGACTAGAAATCAAGTATGCAGTCTCCAAAATTAACACTGTGATGCTTGTGGAATGGGACTTCCAGGCAGAGACGGGCAGTAGACCTGTGGGCACATGACTCTGAGGCTCAGAGAGAGGGGTCATATGTATATACTTGGAAGTTGTCACAGTAGGTGAAGCAATGGGAAAGGATGGGACCACTTGGTCTTCCTCCCAGCATGGCAGGCTCAGGGTAGTCTCCTTCCATGACAGCTGGTTTCCTCCAGAAAATGGGTTCCAGAAGATTCAGACAGAAGTGAAAATGTTCTCATGGCCGCATGTCAGGAGTTACAAACCTTCCCTTCCACCATAAACTGTAAAACTTTACACTTTGATTAGGGTTTTCCCCCAGTTTCTCTCTGCAGACTACTTAACCATGTCTGATTCTTCCAGACCCCAGGTTGAAGCTGGGATTGTTTCCTTACTGGGTCCATTATTTAAACCACATTCTAAAATGTAAAATTTGGGGTTAGAAACATACTAATAGAGTAAAAACTGAAAGATAGGGCATAATTGCAGAGACCTCCTTCTTGGAAGAACAGCAGAAAAGACAACACAGAAATCATGAGACAATGAACAGGAAAGGGAAAAGCCATTTTTCAAACATTGATGTTATTTACCACCAAATACATGAAATCTATTATGGACCAGTTCCAGTGAATTACAGAATAATCCCTAATAGTGGTTTCACAAATATAACAGCTTCTAACCCTTCTAACCCTTTTCTTTCTCTCACTCTTTTTTACCCAATATCTCATTTCTAAAACCAACATTCTCTCTTTCCCTCTTTATATGTTTATTCCTCTCCAAACCACATCTTCAAAAAAAAAAAAAAGACACCAAAGTCATACAGCATTTTTCCTCTTAAAGTTTTTTAATCTCTATTTAATTAAATTCCAGATCAAGATACTCTACCAGTCTGTCTAGACAGCCACTAAATATTGATTAAAATAGTTGTGCACATAATTATATAAGGAACGTGTTAAGGCTATTGAAACTGCAGTATTTAATTATGTAAATTTTTTACAATTAACACTTGTTCATAGTAAACCCTAAATGATGCCTTGGGAAATGTGTCTCACCATTTCTATACTAATTCTTAATCCAAAGAATCTTTTTAATGCTACCTTGACTGAAGTTTTTTTTTTTTCTTTTCAAATAGTGTCAAAGTACCAAATGACATGAAGTGAAGTACTGGATGGAAAGGTTGCATTTCAAGGACCAGTAGGGAGCACAGAGCATGGACATCAAGGACTTATTTGAGGAGACTCCCTCCATATATCTTCTGGTCCTTCTCCAAGGGCAGCAACTTTGGGTTATAAAGAAATAACAGGGGCTTCCCTGGTGGCGCTGTGGATAAGAATCCGCCTGCCAATGCAGAGAACATGGGTTTGAGCCTTGGTCCAGGAAGATCCCACATGCCACGGAGCAACTAAGCCTGTGCGCCACAACTACTGAGCCTGTATTTGAGCCTGCAAGCTACCACGACTGAGCCTGTGTGCCACAACTACTGAAGCCCGCACACCTAGAGCCCATCCTCCACAACATCAGAAGCCACCGCAATCAGAAGCCTGTGCACTGCAAAGAAGAGTAGCACCCACTCGCCACAACTAGAGAAAGCCCACACACAGCAACGAAGACCAAGTGCAGCAAAAAATAAATAAATAAAATAAATAAATTTAAAAAAAGAGATATTGGTTCAAGATGGCCGAGTAGAAGGACGTGCTCTCACTCCCTCTTGCGAGAGCACCAGAATCACAACTTACTGCTGAACAATCATCAATAGGAAGACAATGGAACTCACCAAAAAAGATACCCCACATCCAAAGACAAAGGAGAAGCCACAATGACGGTAGGAGGGGTGCACTCACAATAAAATCAAATCCCATAACTGCTGGGTGGGTGACTCACAAACTGGAGAACACTTATACCACAGAAGTCCACCCACTGGAGTGAAGGTTCTGAACCCCACGTCTGGCTTCCCAACCTGGGGGTCTTGCAACGGGAGTTGGAATTCCTAGAGAATCAGACTTTGAAGGCTAGTGGGATTTGATTACAGAATTTTGACAGGACTGGCGGAAACAGAGACTCCACTCTTGGGGGGCACACACAAAGTAGTGTGCACATCAGGAGCCAGGGGAAGGAGTAGTGACCCCATAGGAGACTGCACCAGACCTACCTGCTAGTGTTGGAGGGTCTCCTGCAGAGGCGGGGGGTGGCTATGTCTCACCGTAAGGACAAGGACACTGGCAGCAGAAGTTCTGGGAAGTACTCCTTGGTGTGAGCCCTCCCAGAGTCTCTCATTTGTCCCAACAAAGAGCCTGGGTAGGCTCCAGTGTTGGGTCGCCTCAGGACAAACAACCAACAGGGAGGGAACCCAGCACCACCCATCAGCAGACAAGCAGATTAAAGTTTTACTGAGCTCTGCCCACCAGAGCAACACCCACCACCAGTCTCTCCCATCAGGAAACTTGCACAATCCTCTTAGATAGCCTAATCTACCAGAGGGCAGACAGCAGAAGCAAGAATAGCGACAATCCTACAGCCTGTGGAACAAAAGCCACATTCACAGAAAGATAGACAAGATGGAAAGGCAGAGGGCTATATACCAGATGAAGGAACAAGATAAAACCCCAGAAAAACAACTAGGTGAAGTGGAGATAGGCAACTTTCCAGAAAAAGAACTCAGAATAATGATAGTGAAGATGATCCAGGACCTCGGAAAAAGAAAGGAGGCAGAGATCGAGAAGATGCAAGAAATGTTTAACAAAGACCTAGAAGAATTAAAGAACAAACAAACAGAGATGCACAATACAATAACTGAAATGAAAACTACACTAGAAGGAATCAGTAGCAGAATAACTGAGGCAGAAGAACTGATAAGTGACCTGGAAGACAGAATAGTGGAATTCACTTCTGTGGAACAGAATAAAGAAAAAAGAATGAAAAGAAATGAAGACAGCCTAAGAGACCTCTGGGACAACATTAAACGCAACAACATTCGCATTATAGGGATCCAAGGAGAAGAGAGAGAGAAAGGACCCGAGAAAACATTTGAAGAGATTATAGTCAAAACTTCCCTAACATGGAAAGGAAATAGCCACCCAAGTCCAGGAAGCCCAGCGAGTCCCATACAGGATATACTCAAGGAGAAACCTGCTGAGACACATAGTAATCAAATTGGCAAACATTAAGACAAAGAAAAATTATTGAAAGCAGCAAGGGAAAAATGACAAATAACATACAAGGGAACTCTTATAAGGTTAACAGCTGATTTCTCAGCAGAAACTCTACAACCAGAAGGGAGTGGCATGACATATTTAAAGTGATGAAAGGGAAAAACCTACAACCAAAATAACTCTACCCAGCAAGGATCTCATTCAGATTCGATGGAGAAATCAATAGGTTTACAGACAAGCAAAAACTGAGAGAATTCAAGACCACCAAACCAGCTCTACAACAAATGCTAAAGCAACTTCTCTAAGTGGGAAACACAAGAGAAGACAAGGACCTACAAAACAAACCCCAAACAATTAAGAAAATGGTAATAAGAACATACATATAGATAATTACCTTAAATGTGAATGGATTAAATGCTCCAACCAAAAGACACAGGCTCACTGAATGGATACAAAAACAAGACCCATCTATATGCTGTCTAAAAGAGACCCACTTCAGACCTAGGGACACATACAGACTGAAAGTGAGGGGATGGAAAAAGATATTCCATGCAAATGGAAATCAAAAGAAAGCTGGAGTAGCAATATTCATATCAGATAAAATAGGCTATAAAATAAAGAATGTTACAAGAGACAAGGAAGGACACTACATAAAGATCAAGGGATCAATCCAAGAAGAAGATATAACAATTATAAATATATATGCACCCAACATAGGAGCACCTCAATACATAAGGCAACTGATAACAGCTATAAAAGAGGAAATTGACAGTAACACAATAACAGTGGGGGACTTTAACACCTCACTTACACCATTGGACAGATCATCCAAACAGAAAATTAATAAGGAAACACAAGCTTTAAATGACACAATAGACCAGATAGATTTAACTGATATTTATAGGACATTCCATCCAAAAGCAGCAGATTACACTTTCTTCTCAAGTGCTCATGAAACATTCTCCAGGAGAGATCACATCTTGGGTCACAAATCAAGCCTCAGTAAATTTAAGAAAATTGAAATCATATCCATCATCTTTTCTGACCACAACGCTATGAGATTAGAAATGAACTACAGGGAAAAAAACATAAAAAACACAAACACATGGAGGCTAAACAATACGTTACTAAATAACCAAGAGATCACTGAAGAAATCAAAGAGGAAATCAAAAACTACCTAGAGACAAATGACAGTGAAAACACGACAATCCAAAACCTATGGGATGAAGCAAAAGCAGTTCTAAGAGGGAAGTTTATACCAATACAATCCTACCTCAAGAAACAACAAAAATCTCAAATAAACAATCTAACCTAACACCTAAAAGAGCTGGAGAAAGAAGAACAAACAAAACCCAAAGTTAGTAGAAGGAAGGAAATCATAAAGATCAGAGCAGAAATAAATGAAATAGAAACAAAGAAAACAATAGCAAAGATCAATAAAACTAAAAGCTGTTTCTTTGAGAAGATAAACAAAATTGATAAACCATTAGCCAGACTCCTCAAGAAAAAGAGGGAGAGGACTCAAATCATTACAATTAGAAATGAAAAAGGAGAAGTTACAACAGACACTGCAGAAATACAAAGCATCCTAAGAGACTACTACAAGCAACTCTATGCCAATAAAATGGACAACCTGGAAGAAATGGACAAATTCTTAGAAAGGTATAATTTTCCAAGACTGAACCAGGAAGAAATAGAAAATATGAACAGACCAATCACAAGTAATGAAATTGAAACTGTGATTAAAAATCTTCCAACAAACAAAAGTCCAGGACCAGATGGCTTCACAGGTGAATTCTATCAAAATTTAGAGAAGAGCTAACACCCATCCTTCTCAAACTCTTCCAAAAAATTGCAGAGGAAGGAACACTCCCAAACTCATTCTATGAGGCCACCATCACCCTGATACCAAAACCAGACAAAGATACTACAAAAAAAGAAAATTACAGACCAATATCACTGATGAATATAGATGCAAAAATCCTCAACAAAATACTAGCAAACAGAATCCAACAGCACATTAAAAGGATCACACACCATGATCAAGTGGGATTTATCCCAGGGATGCAAGGATTTTTCAATATATGCAAATGAATCAATATGATACAGCATATTAACAAACTGAAGAATAAAAACCATATGACCATCTCAATAGATGCTGAAAAAGCTTTTGACAAAATTCAACACCCATTTATGATAAAAACTCTCCAGAAAGTGGACATAGAGGGAACCTACTTCAACATAATAAAAGCCATATATGATAAACCTTACAGTAAACATCATTCTCAAAGGTGAAAAACTGAAAGCATTTCCACTAAGATCAGGAAAAAGACAAGGATGTCCACTCTCACCACTATTATTCAACAGAGCTTTGGATGTAATAGCCATGGCAAGCAGAGAAGAAAAAAAAATAAAAGGATAACAAATTGGGAAAGAAGAAGTAAAACTGTCACTGTTTGCAGATGACATGATACTATACATAGAGAATCCTAAAGATACCACCAGAAAATTACTAGAGCTAATCAATGAATTTGGTAAAGTTGCAGGATACAAAATTAATGCACAGTAACCTCTTGCATTCTTATACACTAATGATGAAAAATCTGAAAGAGAAATTAAGGAAACACTCCCATTTACCATTGCAGCAAAAAGAATAAATTACCTAGGAATACACCTACCCAGGGAGACAAAAGACCTGTATGCAGAAAACTATGACACTGATGAAAGAAATTAAAGATGATACCAATAGATGAAGAGATATACCATGTTCCTGGATTGGAAGAATCAACATTGTGAAAATGACTCTACTACCCAAAGCAATCTACAGATTCAATGCAATCCCTATCAAATTACCAATGGTATTTTTTACAGAACTAGAACAAAAAAATCTTAAAATTTGTATGGAGACACAAAAGACCCTGAATAGCCAAAGCAGTCTTGAGGGAAAAAAACGGAGCTGGAGGAATCCGCCTCCCTGACTTCAGACTATACTATAAAGCTACAGTAATCAAGACCATATGGTACTGGCACAAAAACAGAAATATAGATCAATGGAACAGGATAGAAAGCCCAGAGATAAACCCACGCACATATGGTCACCTTGTCTTTGATAAAGGAGGCAAGCATATACAGTGGAGAAAAGACAGCCTCTTCAATAAGTGGTGCTGGGAAAATTGGACAGATACATGTAAAAGTATGAAATTAGAACACTCCCTGACACCATGCACAAAAATAAACTCAAAATGGATTAAAGACCTAAGTGTAAGACCAGACACTATCAAACTCTTAGAGGAAAACATAGGCAGAACACTCTATGACATACATCACAGCAAGATTCTTTTTGACCCAGCTCCCAGAGAAATGGAAATAAGAACACAAATAAACAAATGGGACCTAATGAAACTTAAAAGCTTTTGCACAGCAAAGGAAACCATAAACAAGGCCAAAAGACAACCATCAGAATGGGAGAAAATATTTGTAAATGAAGCAACTGACAAAGGATTAATCTCCAAGATTTACAAGCAGCTCATGCAGCTCAATAACAAAAAAACGAACAACCCAATCCAAAAATGGGCAGAAGACCTAAATAGACATTTCTCCAAAGAAGATATACAGATGGCCTACAGACACATGAAAGAATACTCAACATCATTAATCATTAGAGAAATGCAAATCAAAACTACAATGAGATATCATCTCACACCGGTCAGAATGGCCATCATCAAAAAATCTAGAAACAATAAATGCTGGAGAGGGTGTGGAGGAAAGGGAACTCTCTTGCACTGTTGGTGGGAATGTAAATTGATACAGCCACTCTGGAGAACAGTATGGAGGTTCCTTAAAAAACTACAAATAGAACTACCATACGACCCAGCAATCCCACTACTGGGCATATACCCTGAGAAAACCATAGTTCAAAAAGAGTCATGTACCAAAATGTTCATTGCAGCTCTATTTACAATAGCCAGGACATGGAAGCAACCTAAATGTCCATCGACAGATGAATGGATAAAGAAGATGTGGCACATATATACAATGGAATATTACTCAGCCATAAAAAGAAATGAAATGGAGGTATTTGTAATGAGGTGGATGGAGTTAGAGTCTGTCATACAGAGTGAAGTAAGTCAGAAAGAGAAAAACAAATACAGTATGCTAACACATATATACGGAATCTAAGGAAAAAAAAAAAAAAAGGCCATGAAGAACCTAGTGGCAAGACGGGAATAAAGACACAGACCTACTAGAGAATGGACTTGAGGATATGGGGAGGGGGTGGGGTGAGATGTGACAGGGTGAGAGAGTGTCATGGACATATATACACTACCAAATGTAAAATAGATAGCTAGTGGGAAGCAGCCGCATAGCACAGGGAGATCAGCTCGGTGCTTTGTGACCACCTAGAGGGGTGGGATGGGGAGGGTGGGAGGGAGGGAGATGCAAGAGGGAAGAGATATGGGAACATATTGTATATGTATAACTGATTAACTTTGTTATAAAGCAGAAGCTAACACACCATTGTAAGGCAATTATACTTCAATAAAGATGTTTAAAAAAAAAAAAAAAAGAGTTAGACACTATTCATAAGAAAATACCATATAGCTGCTCCCAGCTAAGTATGTTCCTTAGGCATATTTTCATTACTTTGAGAATATTTAGTTTGGAAAAGAAAAGGAACCACAGAATTTTTTCATAAATTAAGAAGGATTACTATGTGGACTTTTAATTAATTATGGGAACTCACACACTGCTAGTTCCTAGCCATCTATCTTTGGACAGACTCTTTAAATTTCTTATTGGAGTCAGGATATTTTCTTTGGTTTGGCATTAGTGATAGCTAAAAATTAATTTTTCACCCACAGGAAATATTAGTCTCTCATTGGCGAGTCAATAATATTATTTTTCTCAGATAAATCATCAGGGAGTCAGCCAGCTCTGAAACCCAAGATTCATAAATCATAAAATCATGAAGTTGAAGTCATCTTAGAATTTTTAAGCCCTATCCTTATATGGATAGAGAAACTGAATCTTAGAGAGGAGAAAAGAATAGCCTACAGTCACAGAAGTTGAAAGCAGGCAGGTCCAAACCCAGGTCTTCTTAGTCCCAATGCCCTTATTTTTCAAATACATTATTACTGGAATTAGAAATTAATTCCAATTGTTATTTTAAATAAACAAAAATGTGAATTGACTTTAATTATTTATCACTAATCAGAATGGAAAGAAGCATACGCTGTTATGTTCTTTCCCTGTGTTTCTAATTTTTGACCCCTCCATCTGACCTGGGTCCATCTTGACTTACCCTATGTTTGTAGCCTTAAGGAGGATTTCTCACCTTTTATATTCCTGAGGGTTGCAAGTTAGAAGTTAGGAAAGTTCCATAGTCTCAAGTAAAGATCTTTAGCTTACAAGTTAGCCATTTAATTAACCATCAGGTTTGGCTAAAAATGACTTGTGTGGCTTTTTTTGTTTTTTTGGGTTTTTTGGGGGTTTTTTGGCTGTGTTGGGTCTTCGTTTCTGTGCGAGGGCTTTCTCTAGTTGTGGCAAGCAGGGGCCACTCTTCATCACGGTGCACGGGCCTCTCACTATCGCGGCCTCTCTTGTTGCGGAGCACAGGCTCCAGACGCGCAGGCTCAGCAGTTGTGGCTCACGGGCCTAGTTGCTCCGTGGCATGTGGGATTCTCCCAGACGAGGGCTCGAACCCGTGTCCCCTGCATTGGCAGGCGGATTCTCAACCACTGCGCCACCAGGGAAGCCCATGACTTGTGTTTTGTAACTTGGCCCTCCAGAGTGTGCCCCCCCTCCACCAAAAGATGATCAGAGTTCCTCTGATGGTGGGCTGCAGCTCAAATACATCTGAAGATGGCAGAGGATTTTGTAGCCCTCTACCCATGCTCTTCACACTGTTGATCTGCCCAGGAAACAAACGTCGTGAATAGAACTTATTAATCTTGTTGAAAGAATCTTGGCTTTGAATGTCCAATGTGCACTTCAGGGAAAATCAATTTTCACCTCTGTGTGTCCTTCTCAGCATTTCATTGCCGTATCTCAAAAGCAAGGTGTGGGGAGTCTCTTACAAAGGAGACCAATTTTCTTATTTTACATCAGCTGATTGAGTTTCTCTCTGGAAATTGTTTCACATTAATTGATTCCCATTTCTGAGTCAACAAAGCCTCAGTGACCATTTCTCCATTTTTCATATTTTAGAGTGTCTTAGACTTTCTAGAACAGAGGCTGCTTTATATACCTTGGAGATAATTCTTGTAATTAAAGAACATTGAATTTCAACAAAGCCAGAATCAAACAGTATTCACGCGGACGTGAGGCTCTGTCTCTGCCCTCTGGATAGTTAAATGTCAAACTGATCAAGACCTATTTCAGAAAGTCACTGGAGGTCATAGAAAGCATGCAGTAGAAAAGATCTTCAAGAAGGGGATGAAAGGAAGTCACAGAAATCAAATATTGGCTTGGAGAATGTAATAAATCAGGTTATGGGTAAACATTTTTGAAACGCCAACTAGTTGCAAAATCCATAGGTATGGAAGCATCATTCAAAACTGAAGCTGAAAAAACAAACAAACTGAAGCTGAAAATTTCAATTATACGATAGTGTTATCAACTACAGTCACCATGTTATAATTAGATCCTAAGACCTTATTCATCTTATAACTGCATTTCCCTCATGGCTAATGCCAAGCATTTTTTCATGTGCCTGCCATTTTTAAAAAGCCTCAAAAACTTCCACTGCTTTCTTTCTAAGGGAAGCTCTTCCCAGCATCAGTTTCCCAACCCCAGAGCCCAGCCCCTTTTTCAGGTATCAACACCTGTTAACTCTGGTGTGAGAATATTTGAAATCTTAGGTCTCTCAAGAAGCACAGGCTGTTGAAGAAAGGGGCAATGGAAAAGACTACCTCCAGGTTGAGGATCCCCCAGAGTGGTTGCCTGTGTGAAATGGTCCTTCAGAGCAGACACTGAGGGGTTGATCTTAACTGGTCAGCGGGAAAGAGCATTACTCATTCTCAGGAGGGATGCAGTGGGAGGGCTCCCAGGAGTAGGACCCTCAGGATTCTGATTTCCCATGGTCTGGCCTCTTGCTAAAAAAGTCACAAGAGTAACTGCTGCTCAGCGTCTTACTTCACTCTGTGTTTAAGCTTGCACGCGTGTAAAAAAATATCCTGGTAGTGAAACAAATAGCATCAGAAAATACTTGTGCAAACCAACAATAAAAATATACTCAAAAAGAGGATTAAAATGTGCTTGGTGACACAATAATTTGTAAGACCTATTCAGAAAATTTTGAGAGTCTGAGTGAGTGAAGAAGGGATATTCAAATATCCAAATTATGGATATTTGTTTTCTTGGCTGCTTTGTATTTGTAAAGAGAACTCTTTTCTAGAATGTGCTCATAAGGAGGGAAAAGACTTTACCCATAATATTTCTATAATAGTCATTTTGTTCAAAAGCCTTTTGTCTTTAGCCAGCTGTTTCCTGGGGCAAACTAATTAAGAGGGTTATATTAGTTTGCTCTGAATGTCATAACAAGTACCACAGACTAGATAGCTTAAACAACAGAAATTTATTTTCTCATAGTTCTTAAGGCTTCAGGTTGGAGATCAAGTATCTGCAGGGTCAGTTTCTTCTTAAGCCTCTCCCCTTGTGTTTTAAGTAACCATCTTCCTCCAGTGACATCACATGGTCTTCCTCCTTTGAGTGTCTGTGTCCTAATCTCCTCTTTTTATTAAGACTTCATTTGCTATGGTCTGAATATGTTCTTCAAAATTCATATGTTGAATCCTAACCCCAAGTGTGATGACATTTGAAGGTGGAGCCTTTGGGTGATAAGGTCATGAAGGTGGAGCTCTCATGAATGGGATTAGTGCCTTTGAAAGAGGATCCAGAGTGATCCCTAGTCCCTTTCATCATGTGAGAACACAACGAAAAGACCATCTATGAACCAGGAAGAGGGCTCTCACCAGACCTCGAATCCACCAGTGTCTTGCCCTCGGACTTTCCAACCTCCAGAACTGTGAAAAATAAATTCCTACTGTTTTTAAGTCCTCCAGTCTGTGGTATTTTGTTAAAGCAGCCTGAACAGACTAAGACATCAGTCATATTCTATTAGGACCCACCCGTATAAACTTTTTTTGCCTTAATCATCTCTTTAAAGGCCCTATCTCCAAATACAATCAAGTTCTGAGGTTCTGAGGGATAGGATTTCAACATATGAATTTCAGAAAGACACAATTCATCTTATAAGGAGAGTCATGCTATGAATTAATAAATTTGCATAATACCTTGGTATTACACAAAGTGTGTTGACATTTATTATCTTATTCAATTCTCACCAAAAAGCTATGATTTTTGACATTATTATGTACAGTTTTTAGCAGAAAAAACAACAACAATAGATGCTCAGAGAGGCTGAGAAAGTTTTCCAATTTTATTTAGCAAGCCAGATACTTGTTTTTTTAACATATCTAAATAGCTCAGTACTTAGAAAACCCATTGTTGATTTTAAAATCATAAATTTTAAAACAAATTTATGTTTTTATTACACAGAAAAAACTGGAAATAAGCTGAATATTCATCAATAATAAAATAATTGGATATAAAATCAGATATATAAAATAGTTGGGTACATAAAGGTATTGCATACTACAAAATATTATACAGCCATAAAAAAAGATGTGGGTTGGCCTCTCTCAGTGTCTAAGTATCACTTTCCTCATATATATATATATATATATATATATATATATATATATATATATATATATAAAGTGGCCACCTCACAAGCTAAGAATAAGTTTTAAAAATAAAACCAACTACAAATATATATCTGCTCTACAAAGAGTCACTTAATTTGATAACATGCTAAGTGATTTTTTGGTAAGAAAGATGGGACTTCCATTTTCTCTCTTCTTTTAGTATATCAACATACTTCTTTTTAAAAAAAAGTTTAGCTGTCTCCCTTGAGTTTGCAGTGAACATTTACAGCTAATCTACATTTACATTCAAGTAACATTGTACCACTTCATGGACAGTGCAGATGTCTTATAACAGAGTATTCCCAAATCCTCCCTCTCATCCCTTGTAACTGCTGTCATTCATTTCATTTATTCACAAGATCAGCAACCAATATATTGTTGCTATTATTATCTTGAACAAATAGTTATCCATTAGATCAATTAAGAATGAGAAAAAGGAAAGATTATATTTTACCTTCACCTATTCCCTCTCTAATGCTTGTCTTTTCTTTATGCCCAAGTTTCTAACCTTTATCATTTCCCTTCTCTCTGAAGAACACCCAAAGCCGGCAAAGATGTGGAGCAATAGGAACTCTCACTCATTACAGGTGGGAATGCAAAATGGTACAGGCAGGTATAGTTTTGGAAATTTCTTACAAAACTCAACATAGGTTCACTGTGCAATGTAGCAGTCACGCTCTTTGGTATTTATCCAAATGAGTTGAAAACTTATGTCCATACAGGAACTTAAATAAAATGTCTAGAGCAGCATTATTCATAACTGCCAAAAATGGGAAGCAATCAAGATGTCCTTCAATTGGTAAATAAATAACAAATGAACTTAATTTTAATGTCTCATATAAGAAACATGTTAACAATAATTACATGAAAGATCACTTTTGCAGCAATACTTCAATCTATATGAAAAGTCATTAGAGTGTAATCACAAATGAAAAGCACAGTTAAACAAACAAAAAATATTGTTTTACACTACTTTTCAGCTGCTGTCAGCAATGCATTAAAAGGTGAAACTCACAGTCGGAATGGCTGTCATCAAAAAGTCTACAAAAAATAAATGCTGGAGAGGATGTGGAGAAAAGGGAATCCTCATATGCTGTTGGTGGGAATGTAAGTTGGTGCAGCCACTATGGAGAACAGTATGGAGGTTCCTTAAAAAACTAAAAATTAAACTGCTATATGACCCAGCAATCCCACTCCTGGGTATATACCCATAAAAAATTAAAAAAACTATAACTGGAAAAGTTATATGTACCCCAAGTTATATGTTGTCATAGCAGCACTATTTACAACAGCCGAGACAGGGAAGCAACCCAAGTGCCCATCAACTGACAACTGGCTTCAAAAGATGTGGTGTATATATATATATATATATATATATATATATATATATATATATGGAATATGTATTATATATATACATATATACGTATATATATATGGAATATATATTATATATATACATATATACACACATATATATAATTATATAATATATATGATATTCCATTATATATATATATATAAAATGGAATATCACTCATCCGTAAATAAGAATGAAATCTTGCCATTTGCAGCAACATGTATGGACTTAGAGAATATTATGCTTAGTGAAATAAGTCAGACAGAGAAAGACAAATACTATATGTTATCATATGTGGAATCTAAAAAGTAATACAAATGAATCTATGTACAAAACAAACAGACTCATAGACATAGAGAGCAAACTTATGGTTACCAAAGGGGAGAGGGAGGGGAGGAGGAACAAATTAGGAGTATGGGATACAAACTACTATACATAAAATAGATAAGTAACAAGGAATTACTGTATAACACAAGGGATTATACCTAATATCTTGTAATAACCTATAATGGAATATAATCTGAAAAAAGAAGCACTATGCTGTACACCTAAAAGAACACAATTTGTAAGTCAATTATACTTCAATAAAAATTAACAATAATAATAATCAAGGTGAAACTCAATAATAGGAGAGATTTGATAAAGCCCTTTGATATAGATCTCTTTTAGGTCAAAAAGAAAGAACAAATGTAAACCGTGTCCTTGTCAAAGTAAATCTCCATAAGGCATAATTTAATATGCTCATAAGATATATTGAAAAGCTCATTGAGAAATGGAGGTTGTCTCTGTACAGCTGCCTGAAAGAATAAATGTTCAATACTTAGTCATTTTAATGGCAGTCTTCTGTGAAAACATGTCAGTTTGCAAATACTTGATGGAAAAAGCCAGTGAGGAAAAAAGGAAAAAGAAAAAAAGATCTGTGAATGTTTCATTGGATATTGGGTCAACTGGAAAAATTGAATAGAAAAGCAAATGTGGAGCCAAATCAATGCAGGCAAAATGAAATTGCTGGGGTGGCTGGTGTCAGACCCCAGGCCACTAAGAACAGCAAATGCATCAGCGTTCACTTCATCATTCACTAAGAATAAAGTGCTTGCCTCTTGATTTTCTCATTGTGTTCAATGGGGTGGTAAAAACAGGCAATTGGGTAGAACAAACAAGACTAAAAAGTGAGTGCGTAGAGACATCTTCGATGAAACGGGAAGATATTTTGAAAACTTACTCTGCAAGACAGAAAATGGATTGAGAAATGTCAACTGATTCGTAGGGGCTGAGGAAGTCGAAGCCAAGAAAACATATAAAGCAGGTTGTAGGAAAGAGAGAAAGGAGGTGATTTAAGACTCCAGTCTTGGAGGGGGAAGAATGATGGGGGGCAGGAGTAAAAAGAGGGCCTGAAATCAAGGAGGTTCATTGACATCATTATACGGGACAAGCATCCCCTCTCTTCCCTTCCTACATCCAGCCTAAAAAGGAGCCAGAGGATGGAGAGCTCCAGAAGATAGTATCCAGGGAAAGGGGATATTCCAGACATTTGAAATACTTGATACTATCAGTATCAGCTATTCTTTACAGTTTCCAGATGTGATTCATTTTACCAACTGGGAGCCCTTATATTAAGAGGTTTGAGAAATCTTTGAGAGACCTTTAAGGAATACCCTCCTCTTAGCGCACCACTATGAGATCAGGATGACTGTCCTGTGAATATCAGTCACCTTCCTTCCTCGTTTAGCCTCTTCCTGTCCAAGGGACTCATGAACAAAGCAGCTATGATGGCCCAGTGGACTTTGCATGGTCTTGATAGTGAATATCTCCTCTTTAAGGCCAACATCACTATGACCACAGCAAGTTCCTGATATTCCAGCAACAGTGACCTACCCAGACCTGAAGTATGAGACTACATTTCGAAGGGGCAAGTCCTCAAGGCAGGGCAAACAAATAGCAGTGTTTCTGTCGAGGAGAGGAAGAGCATTTGACTGACTGTACAGCTCCAGCACTCTGAAATTCACCCGCACATTCACATCAAGTCACTTTTCCCATGGGCTGCTCCCAGCCAATGATGGAACATGACATGGATGTTTTAACCATGTGCATGTATTGTCCCAATAAATGTTATAAAATTTAATATAAAATTTTTAAATGTAAAAATAATTAAATGTGAGAGATAAGAAAGTAGATCATGGGAATAAGAGTTAAAACGGTTGGTTCATTTTAATCTGATTAAAATGAACAGTGGTAAAAAAAAAATCAAAACATCGAATTTCTTCTGAAAAAATCTCCTCTGAGGAGTGTTTTCTTGAGGCAATAGAAGAGATCCGACCCATGAATCAGAAATGCTTCCAGTGTGCATGTTATTCAACTCTCTTGCCTCTTGAAGAGGGACTCATCAAAATGTCCACCAATTTCAGCAGCCTGAAATTGTCACTCTTCACCTTTCTGGCAAATTTTGGACCTCTCTCTCCAGAGATTACAGACAAAATTCCTATAAAAATGAAGGGGAAAAAATACTATATATATTTACATATTTCTTTTAGTCTGAGTTATTGGAATATTGTGACACCAAGAAGAAATTCAAATCTAAGGTATTAGTTCATTGCTCTTCGAGTTTCTACAACTGATAAATTCAATACAATAATATTTTATTCATAAACCAACCACCCAGTGAAATAGGGTTTCAGGAAGTTCACCTTTTTGTTCATATTTTTTTTTCCTGAGAGTATTTTAAAATATTATTTTTATAACCAGAGAAATACAGACCTGTTTGGATGTGACAAACACACATGAATTTTTAAGGTTAAACATGAAACATCTAAAGAGTGTTCCATTTGCAGTGGCTTCAAGCCACTCCCCAGATTTCCCAGGGTTCAAGTTCTGGTCCTTCCCATTAGATATACGTCAGTGAAAAATTGAGAGAAGCAGATATTTATAGAATGTGTCCTGATTCTGCAAGCAATGAGAAGCCATTTAGAGTTCAAAGTAGATGAATTTTATCAACCTAAGAGGAGAATCAACTGGAGAAGAAAAATACTGGATCTGCAATGATTGGGCTTTAAGATTAATATTCCTTGCATAACTGCATGGTCAGCAGAGATAAAGGAAGAACTTATTCATTTATTAAGATTTCTTTTTTATCATTTTTATTGATTTATAGTTGATTTACAATGTTGTGTTAGTTTCAGGTGTACAACAAACTGCTTCAGTTATACATATACATATAGCCTTTTTTAGATTCTTTTCCATTGTAGGTTATTAAAATTTCTAATCATCTTATTTCTACTCTATGCCCGCTAAGCTAATACTCTCGTACAATCTCTTATCAAACTCCACTCCACCCTTTCCTACTACCCTCTCTTTAAAAGTTCTCATTCTTCAAAGTCATTACAAAAAAGCATCAAAGTTATGAAAAGTAAACACAGGACTCAGTGGTTCCTAACACTTTTTTTCCTGACCTTTGTCTATATGTTGTAAAGCACAAAGTGTTACAAAGATCAAATGACCTAGAAATTATTCTTTTGAAATCTTGAATTGCTTCCAGGAAGTATATGATTTCAATCCTCCAAATGAATTTCCAGGCACCATTGAAACTGACTTGCTCTAATGAAGTGTTAAAAACTAAACAAATGGGTTGCTTACACTTCTCTACGCCCATTTTGTTTGTTTGTTTGTTTTTCTATTCTCCTTTTAAAAAATGATAATTTTGTCTTTGGAATGCATGCAAAGAAACTTCATCATATTCCTTCTATTCTCCAGTCCCTCATATTTCCCTCCACATGTTGAAAAGTGTGCTATTGAAGACATTATATAGATAGAGAGACAGAGAAATAGATAGATACATAGATGATTGATAGATAGATAGATACATAGTTAGATAGATAGATAGATGATAGAGACAGAGAGAGAGAGTAATGTATATGTACATGCAAACATATATACCAGGACTGGAGAGAAAATGTGGGTAAATAACCATGCTTACTTGACTTAGGGAAAAATAGAAATGTTTGAATATTCAATCTTCCATGTTATTTAGTATTGAATAATTCATCAGGTTATCTTGGAATTCTACTGGCCAGTAGGTTGGCCACCAACTACATGTGCCTATGTACATTCAAATGAATTAAATTATATAAAATTAAAGTTCAGTTTCTCAGTTGCACAAGCCACATTTCAAATGCTCAATATCCCTAGGAGTCTAGTGGCAACTGAATGCGACAGCACACATATAGAACATTTGTCGCTGCAGTTCTTTTGGACAGCGGCTGTCTTGCAATTTTTTCACACACATATTTTTCTATCATTAAAAAAAAAGGTTTAAATGGATGTTCAAGGGCTGAGTATTCTTTTCTCAGAAGGAAAATTGTTTTTCTCAAACTCATGCAGAAACTCAAAAGATGTTCTACAGATCAATTTTGAACCACAGGAGATTAGATTATAGAAAACAGAGCTCAAGACCTCTGGGCTTCAAAGATTCTATCCTATAATCATTGAATCTCAGGGTTGAAATCGACCTCAGAAGTCATCTGATCCAATCATCCTTCCCATGTTTGCCATTGTCCCTTCAAGAACTCTACCAAAACGCAGGCTAGCCCATGCTAGAAAACGTCAATAGAATTTAGCCATGCCTCCAGGATACTACCAAACCCAAAGAAAGTACCCAACCTAAGGAGCTGTTAAATCAACAACAATTATAGAATCATAGGTCTTAGTTGTTCATGGTTTTGCTGCTTGTGATTTCATTAAATTGCCACTCTGCTGAGGGCAGTAAGAGTCTTCCTTTAGTGACTTATTAAAAAGAAGTTTAGGCTTCTGCCCAAAACATCATTTGGCAGCCCTTTCAAAAAACATAGCTGCTTTTCATAAGGCACTTTTGTTTTGACAAAATACTTGCTCAGTGAACAAAATGCTCTTTTCATTTTGCTAATTCTTCACCTAGCACATGGTCAAGACCCACTCTAGACTCTTGACCCTTTACCCCAGCCACTTTTCACATTGCACTAGAGCATAAGCTCTTTGGGCAGAGGCAGTAGAAGTTTTCCTTTCTCCGGGTCCATTGTCTCATTTTTTCATGACCTGCTGGATGGAATATGGCTATGACAAATAATGAGGACTGAACTTGACTTGCTTTGATACCCTCATAAGCAAGGGAACCAATAAATTGTTCACAGATGGGAGCCAAACAGAGTATGAGATATTATAAAAAGGAGGGTAATAGCATATTGTTCTTTTATGTTTAGAAAGTCCCAGCCATTATAAAAACATTATCAGGTCTTCCTAATGGAATTGTCATGGTTTCGTTATTTCACACTAATAAATCTGCCTTCACCTCGGCATAGCAATTCAGAAAATTTCTGGTTAAGAGAAAAGTGGAACTAAGCCTACTCTGCACTTCACAGATCATAATTAGTATTTGCAAGCCAGCAAGAACATTCATAAAGTTTCTTCAAGCAAACAGCCGTAAGTTGGCTCAAGAATATAATCTGTTGTCCACAAGGTAGCTGTGATTATCTTTTTAAACAGACCTCAGATCATGTCACTCCCCACTCCCTAGCTCAAAGCCACCTCACTAGAATCACATCCTTTCCACGCTTAGGAAGCCCTGCAGTATCTGGTCCCAGATGATGTCTCCAGGTGTACACCTTGTCTCTGATTCTCCTCCTGTCTGCACCTGACTCCTTGCTGTTCTTTGAATGTGCTGAGCACATTCCTGACTCAGGATTTTGTACTTGCTGGTTCCTCTGTCTGGAATACTTCCCCCCAGATATTCACAGGGTTTCCTTCCTCACTTCAACCAGGGCTCAGGTCAATTGTCCCCTCTTCAGAGAAGACTGCTGTAAGCACATGTGAAAAGTAACACCTCCCTTCCATCACTTTCCTGTCCTTCACCTTGCTTTCCTAGTGGGACTTATGCAAACCTTAAAATGTTATTGTTTTTCATGTTTCAATATAAATCCACTGAGATAAAGATTTTATCTTGTTCATTGCTATAGGCCAGTAGCCAGATCAGTGCCCAGCACAGAGTAAGTGTTCAGGGAATATATTTTCATAAATGCACAAATGAGTGAATGAATGAGCACCAGCATTCAAATGCTTCTCCCTCTCATAAGAGTACCCAGTATTCTCCCTTTACAACACTCAGAGCCCTTTCAATTACTTAGCATTTTTATTCTCTGATAGATTATGGTGGCTTTCATTCACTGCTGTAAACCCTCAATGCCTTTCAAAGTGTTCTTTAAATATGCACTGAGTGAAAGTGAATGAATGAACTGTCTACTTTAATTACTCATAGGATCCACCCTGATGACAGATTTGACTCTCAGCCTCGGGCAATAAAGGTAGATAAGAAAAAGTCTCAGATTGCTAAGTGTTGTCAGGATCGCTAGCTAAGAGGATTAAGCGTGCTAGAATCAATGGTCAGATCAAGTCCGAAAAAGCAGGGCAATATCAGAGGTGATGGCCTTGAAGTGCCCAGGAAAAGTGGTCAGAGTGCCCTACTGACCACTAGGCCAGTGAAGGATGGAGCCAACTGCCCCAGTAGACATGCTCAGAGGAAACCGTTCAGGCCATGCACACATGTGGAAAGTATTCTTCATTCGTATTCTTCATTTGGGGAATATAAGTGGCCCTGGGAACATGTTGGGACATAGAGGTCCTGGTCATGTCCCTGTGATGCCCACCAAGCTTCCCCACTCCTGCTTTCCTATTCCAGGTTACATTGGCCGCTGCTTGGGAGACACTGCTTGGAGCAGGTATGAGCATCTGACACAAGGCAGGCCAGAGACCAAGGCTCCGTGTGAGGGAACCATTACAACGGTAATTAACCAAGTCAACTGTACTTTCATTAGAGATTAAGGAGAAGATTGGTTCGTTGGTGGCAGATGGAAAACATAGCAAACTCACAGAGTAAAATAGAGATGCCACAAGAAAAAGAGATCATGTGGACCACAAGAGAGATTAAGAAGACCAGCAGGGGCCCAAGAGGGTTACAATTCCCCCTGAATTTCCTATTCCAACTTGATGCTGCTTATATTCTTAAAGTAAACAGTCTTTTCTGAAAGTAGCTTATGTATGTCATTTTCAGTTCCTTGAGACACAGAAGAAACTGATAAGATGCAGACTCTAAACAACTTTTCAAAGAGGGTATAGAATGAACATTAGCACCTGAAATGGGAGAGGGCTGGGAGGTTCTCCCACAGCTACTTGGAAAGCAGGCAGCCCACGCCTTACTGCACAAAGCAATTCACAGCTGTGGCTTCCAATCCCTTGTGTGAAGGCGCAACTCAAAAGGAATAAGAAACACAAGCCAAAAGAGCTAGGACACAGCTTCCCACAGCATCAGACCATTTGCAAAGAAGAAGGCTGGTCCCAGGTTGCCCAGTAGAGGCATATAAGGACACAGAGCTGGCCGCTGTGGAACTCTGCTGCAGGAAAAGGTTTCTGCTCAGTTGGGAAGCAAACCAAGGCCAAAGACTGATGACAGTCATCAAGCGCTACTAAAGATCACGGTCTTTTGGATTCACATATGGCCAGGGTTTCACTTAAAATGAAACTGGCAAAAACTATAGTCTCAGAATGGGAGAACCCCAAACCATGGGATTCCCCAGACATTTCCAATGAATCAGCAAGTGGATCAGTCTGCCTTATTGTGGCTCATACATGCTCAAGCGGATAGGAACACAGCGTAAGGCTTAGCAATTTTAAAAAATTGAACAGAGAAGAAAGATACTCAAAAGAAATCACAGGCAGTGCATAGGGAAGATTGTTGAAGACTAGAGAGAGAACGTGTTGCTAAGCAATTTACAGGAGCTCATCCAAGAAGAACCAAGTACAATTTTAGACCAAGCCAAATTCGTTGCAGTGGGGTGAGCTTACCTATTTAGCAACTGGGGGCTGAATCAAACCCTGGTTGATGATGGCTGACGCTGATGCCATGTGGAAGACAGAAAGCAAAGCCTGTGGAAGACAGGATGCCACCCAACCCTGCCACCCATTCATCTTCCCAGTTGTTAAGCGACTGTGGGTCATGGGCACCCGCTCTGGACATGACTGGGACATGACAACAACAGAAAGTAATCAAAATGAGATTACTGATAGCAATGGAGATGGTGCTAGAGCTGACTAATCCCAAGCAGCAATGATTAAAAGCAAAAGAGAGTTGAAAATAAGACTTCGGTCAAAAGGAAACACGTACATACATACATACATATGCTCATTTGTGAAGGCAGTCAGGTGAGACGGGAATCCCTATGATGCCTAAAGGAATCCCACCCAAGCACATGAGGTTTGTGAGAACGAAATACAGGCAGCCCACTAAGAGTCTGCTTAATTTTTGTATTAGTTTGCTGTTTCTGCAAAAGTCAGCAACTTAAAACAGTCATGTAGTATCACCCATCCATCGCCCTGCCAGTTGGGGGTCTATTGACAGAAGCTGGGCTCGGTTGGGTGGCTTCGTGTCAGGATTCCACAGCTACAAGGGCTCTGCTCCCCTCACACCATCTGTGCCTCTCATGCTCCTCACACCAGCAGGGTTAGCCAGAACATGCTCTCCCCAAAACATGGCGGAGGTGCAGGAGGGAAAGTGGAAGGGCATGAGGCCTCTTGAAGCCTAGGCTCAGACTGGCACACTTTCATTTCCACCCATATACCACTGGCCAGAGAAAATCATGTGGGCAGGCTGAAAGCCAAGAGGGAAGGAAATACACTCCACCATGATGAATGAGGGATTCAGGGAAGGATGAACCACAGGGACCCATAATGAAACCTGCCATAATTTATATCACCAGGACCCCAGGCCTGAAGGACAGAAGCTGGACTAAAGCCAAAGAGAGATAGTCATCACAGTTTCCAAAACTGAAGAGTTGATATTTTTCACAGTGGGTCATATTACTAACTGGAACCTCTTAAATAGGAAGGTTTAAGAAATCTTTGAGCAAGTAATCTTTACTCCATTAGTCTACTGCAAAGAGACCTGCCATCATTTGCCAGGGTGAGCAACTCCATAAATGTTGGTCATTTTCCTTCCTCAATGGACTTATGAACAAAGCAACTATGATGGCAGAGTGGACTTTGCATGGCCTTGATAATAACAAAGGCTCCTCTCAAATGCCAACCTGGCTACAATGACTGTAAGTTCCTGATTTTGCAGCACCAGTGATCTACTCAGTCCTGGAATAAGGTACTACACCTCAAAGTGTCAAGTTCTCGTGGCGGGTCAAATAATGGAAGGCCATGGAGGGGAGAACCACTTGGATTTGCCTTTCTTATCTCCTATGTCTTGGTATCATCCTCTGAGGGCTTACTGAGGCTCTGTCCATCATGTGGTATTCCACACAATGTTGTCTCTGGCCAAGGAATTCATCTCAAAGCTAAGGAAACAAAGCTGCAGGCTGGGGACTTCCCTACTGACACAGTGGTTAAGAATCCGCCTGCCAATGCAGAGGACACGGGCTCGATCCCTGGTCCGGGAAGATCCCACATGCCACGGAGCAACTAAGCCCGCGTGCCGCAACTACTGAGCCCATGTGCTGCAACTACTGAAGCTCACACACCTAGAGCCCGTGCTCCACAACAAGAGAAGACACCACAATGAGAAGCCCGCACACTGCAACAAAGAGTAGCCCCTGCTCGCCACAACTAGAGAAAGCCCGCAAACAGCAACGAAGACCCAATGCAGTCAAAAAAAAAAAAAAAAAAAGCTGCAGGCTGATACACGTGGGCCTCACTGGCTTTACTCTCCATCTTCAGAAAAAGGTAGTATCATTAAAAGCAACAACAAAGCAACTACCACAACTAAGACACAGTTCAGCTAATTGCAGGCTAAATTATTTGGACTAATTACCTTAATGAAAACAAAGCAAAATCTGGCCAAAGCATAAAAAAATCACCAGTCTGCTATTGTTCTGTTTACAAACCTCTTGGGAACATGTGGGCAAGGAAGGATCCCAACCAGGACAGAATTCAACATCCTAGGTCCAAGGCCACAATACCATTAAACTGCACCAAAAACTCTCTTTGTATATACTAACAACCCTATAAGTACTGGTATTATCCTCATCTTACAGATGGAGAAACTGAGGATTAAGTAAAGTATTTGAGTCGTAGTTTTTTCATAGTACAGCTGAGCTTCAAGTTCAGTTGTCTTACTCCAAAGTCTATGCCGTTCACCACTAGAAAATTTAATCATTAAGTCCCTAGTTTCTGAGCCCTTGAGGGAGTGAAATATTACCCTTTTGCAAATCCAAGGAAATAACCTGCTTCAATGACTTATTCTATACCGATGTGTAAGAAATTGCAAATCACTTCTGTGATCCACGCTGAAAATTTTAACATAATTCATAAAATATAGTCAGACAAATTCCCCATTGTTCTCAACTCAATACATCTTCATTTTACAACTGTTTATTTACCACATGCTTATTGTAGACCCACTTGATGAACTCTTATTTTGATTTAAGCAGAAAATAAAGAGTAAAATGTGTCATCAATGCATTGCCAACTTTAAATATTGACGGGTGAAGAAAGGAGAAGAAAATTCCCCCAACCTTTTGCAAACATTTACTATAAACTCAATTCAAACACAGTACTCATGGAGTTCAGGTTCAACATAAAATAAATAAGCATCGTAAGAGAGGGCAGATCAGCAGGCTTGTGTCAGAACTTGAGGCCCTGCTCTATCTGTTTGCATTGTACTGGACAGGTCTTAACCTCTCTGAAGTTCAGATTTTCCATCTGGAAAATGCCATAGAAATCCTCAGTCTTATCAGCTGCAAGGTAAAGCTGTCATAAGTCTCAAAGAACATAATGCAAATGAAAAAGTTTTAAACAGTAAACATAGTGAAAATACTAATGGCTTATCTGGTGGGAAACCTCTGAGAGAATTAGATGCTGGGGGCAGCAGAGTCTAAGAATCTCTCCCAGCAGATAAAGCTCCTCCTGCCTGCACGGGCTCACACTCCGGTTTCTTCTGTTCTTGCCAAAGCAAGGGGAAAAAAATGGGAGCCAATTGCTTTTGATGATGTGTACTTTTCTGAAGACCCTTGGAATCAGAGTTTAGAGTTGTTTTCAAAGGGGGATTTTTTTTGAAGTAGAGTTGATATTGATAACATTGATTGTTATTGATAACAATCAATGTTATCAATATCAATATTGATAACAATATTGTGTTAGTGTCAGGTGTACAGCAAAGTGATTCATTTATATATTTTTTTCTCCTTCAGATTCTTTTCCATTATAGGTTATTACAAGATGTTGAATATAGTTCCCTGTGCTATATAGCAAATCCTGTTGTTTACCTATTGTATGTATAGTAGTTTGTATCTATGAATCCCAAACTCCTAATTTCTCCCTCCCCTGACCCCCTTTCCCCTTTGGTAACCATAAGTTTGTTTCCATGTCTGTAAATCTGTTTCCGTTTTGTATATGGACTCATCTGTATTCTTTTTTAGATTCCACATGTGAGTGATAACATATAATATTTGCTTTTCTCTGTCTGACTTACTTCACTGAGATATTCTCTAGGTCCATCTGTGTTGCTGCAAATGGCAATATTCATTCTTTGTGGCTAATATTCCATTCTATACACACACCACATCTTCTTAAACCAATCATCTGTTGATGGGCACTTAGGTTGCTTCCATGTCTCAGCTATTGTATATAGTGCTCCTGTGAACATTGGGGTGCATGTATCTTTTTGAATTCGAGTTTTTATCTTTTCTGGATATATGCCAAGGAGTGGGATTGCTGGATCATATGGTAGCTCTATCTATAGTTTTTTAAGGAACCTCCAAACTGTTTTCCATAATGGCTGCACCAATTTACATTCCCACCAACAGTGGGAGGGTTCCTCAGAAGAGGATTTTATTTCTTCCTGATCATTAGCTAAAAGTATTTTCCTCTAGAGAGTTGTTATCTCCAGTTCTGCTGGATTTTGGACTTCTAGCCTCCAGAACTGAGAGAGAATAATGGTTTTAAGTTTGTGATAATTTGCTACAAATAACATAGTATCTTTTAAAACATGGATACTGTATGCAACCACCAAGGGAGTAAATATTGATAGAGAAGAGGATGTAGGACTGAGCTTGAAGGCTCTTTTCCTGCAAAAGGCTGAGAAGGAGGATCTAGAAAAGGACAGTGATGCAGGAGGAAACTATGGAGGGTGGTTCTGGAAGTATGTGAAGAAAGAGTGTTGGCTAATGTGTCATATGCTGCTGTTTGGTCAAGTAGGATGAGGAAGCATAACTGATTGGTGGACTTGGCAACCTGGAGGTTGTGGGAGACCTCGACAAGAAAAATTCAGTGAAGCAAAACCTGATTAGGGTGGATTTAAGACCGAACTGGAGAAATCAGAGACTGCGAGTATCTAGACAACTCTCTCAAGGTTTTGCTGCAAAAGGAAGCAGAGAAATGGGGTGACAGCTAGGTAGGAAGCAAGGTCAGGATAAGGCTTTTCAGACAGGAGGAACTCCAGCAGCATCCTTAGATGTCGATGGGAATGATCAAGACACCACCAAGAAATATATTACTTAAGAGAGAGGGAAAATTGCTGGAATGGTGTACAAAAATTTTTTGTTAATTTTTTATACCTCCTTCTGCCAAGATAACCTGTTCAGTGAATTTCCTTAAAGTGCTTTCTATGCCTTTTTTACATGGTTGAGATTTTAGCTCAAGGAATATATAGAGAGATATTTAAAGATAGTTAACTCAGTAGTACACACAGATGCAGGATTGAGTATCATTTGAAAAAGAGTTTAGGGACTAAAAATATCTGCTATTTGAATAGTTTAAAAAATGACTCAGTCCATTTACTATAACATGTTCAAAATGGTTAAATTCCTTGCAAACTAAATGGCCATTGTGGAATTCTCTGCAATTCTGCTTTTGTGAGAGCAAAAAAAAGGCTTTTTGTTAAACAATTCTCCTTACACTATGTCCTGCTGTATTATTAAGTTGGGGTATTCTTAGCAAGTGCTGGAAATTGAAAAGCACAGTAATTTTTTTTACATAGTTATCAAATATGTCAAGAAGTCAATCTGAACAGTGCGTTGAAAGAGAGGTACGTAAAACATGTTTCCTGACGTAGAAAAAGAAGGCAAAGAAGAGCTAAGAGGAAAGCAAGGAAGTATCAAGTTTCACAGTGAGCTCCTGAATTTAAAGGGACAGCAAGTAATACAAAGCGTTCTTGATTTAACATTCCAACTTTCAACACCAGAATATACGAAATAGGTGAAGGGGATTAAGAGGTACAAACCTCCACTTATAAAATAAATAAGCCACAGGGATGTGACATACAGCATGAGGAATATAGTCAGTAATACTGTAATGACTTTGTATGGGGACAGATGGTTACTAGACTTACCGTGGTGATCATTTCATAATGTATGCAAATGTTCAATCACTGTATAGTACACCTGAAACTAACATAATATTATACATCGATTATATTTCAGTTGAAAAAAAAGAATATACAACATCCACATTCTTGAGTTCTTCATTTATATTTTGAAAACTTGCATACCTGATAGTTTATTTCTGATACTTTTCCTATGAGAGACAACTTCTCCATACATAAAATCATTTGATCATACAGTTTTCCCTATAACCTCTTTAGATTTCTCTCCACGGTTCATGGTCTTTAGATTCTGCAGAAGAGTATTACTTTTCTGTTGGAATTTTGGGTAATTTTCTTCTCTGTCATCCCAGTTCAAAATTTTAACTAGGATTTCTCTGGGTATGTATTTCTCTTTGGTTATTTAATCTGAAATAGTGTGAAAACATTTAAGGAAAATAATCAATTCTGTATTCTTTCTCTTATACGGAAGCTATGCTCCAGTTATTCTGATTTACATCTACAGTTTTTATGTTGGATGTCTCTATTTGTAATTTTCTATGTCATTATTTTCTCAGCTTGATCTTTTTCCTTAAGGGTTTCTGAAGTTTATCTTCTGTAATGCCTATGTTATGTCAATTTGAATTTTAACTCTGGTATTATAGATTTAATTTAATTTTTCATTAAAATTTCCATATCTCTTTTATATCTGCTTTCATATTATCCTGTTTGTGTCTTAAACTTAACCTGTTTTTTTCCCTTATAATTACTGTCTCTGTTACATAACAACGAATTCCTCTATTGTTAAAGGATTTTCTAACTTTTTTTTCTGATACTTAAAATAAGTGATTTTCAGGTATTTCTTCTTCCTTGAGGATCAATTATTTTAAATATATGATTTTTCCCTCTATTTCTCTATTTTTTAAATGGTAAAACATTAAAATTTAAATCTTCTGCTCTTCATTCTTCCAACTACAATGTATCCATTTATAATGGTATATTATGTCTTTAGTAATTATGAGGAGCAGAGATATATTTAACTTGGAAAAAATTATTCAGTCATTGTTAGACGAAAAAAAGAAGTTCCTGAAGAGACAGGATAGTGTGACCCCATATTTGCTTTAAGTATAAATATACACTTCAATCATTTACTGAAAAAAATTTTACTTAGCACCTACTAACTGCCAAAGTCAGCTGTAAACAAGACAAACCTCCCACTCTCACGATGAGTACATTCTACTCGGGGAGAATGATAAAAGCAAATTTAATATTTGATTTTTTTCTAATTTTACAATTGTCTGACAAATTTTCCTAAGTACTTAAGCAATTAAGTAATTATTATAGGTACATTGAAATACAGTGATTCTTAAACTCTCTTAAATGTCCCTATAATATGTATAAGCTTAGTATGATTTCAAATTAATCACAAACTTAAAATAACTATTCATTTTTATATCTTTAAACTGAAATCACAAGGTTAAACTATTGACCCTCTAATATGTCAACTATTCTTAAATATTACAGATACTTAGTCTAACAAATGTACTAACTACTATGAACTTTTATTTTCTTCATATCTATACTTCATTCTAAGCCTCCCTGGAGTTAAAGGGGCTTATCCACTAAAGGAAAACTATGTCACCTCAAACAATTTTTTGCCAGCTTGACTGAGATATTATTGGCAAATAAAACTGTTTATATTTAAAGTGTATGTAATGATTTGGTATATGTTGTGGAATGATCGCCACAATCAAGTTAGTATACATACCCATCATCTTATATAGTTAGCTTTTTGTATGTGTGGTGAGAATGCTTGAGATCTACTCTCTTAGCAAAGTTCAAACATATTACACAGTTGTTAACTATAGTCACCAGTCTGAACATTTGATCCCCAGAACTCATTCATCTTACAACTGGAAGTTTGGGTACATCTTCCTATTTCCCCCATCCCCAAGCCCCTGGTAACCACCATTCTACTCTCTGATTCCATGAGTTTGAATTTTTTTTTTTAGACTCCACATCTGAGTGAGATCATACAGTATTTACTTTTCTCTTCTGGCTTATTTCACTTAGCACAATGTCCTCCAGCTTCATCCATGTTGTCACAAATGTATTCAGCCATAAAAAAGAAGGAAATCCTGCCACTACAAATAATTGTGAGCTTGCTTTCCCCAGGGAATATTTTGGATTTCTTGGCGTACTGAGACCGCTTAATAACCAGACCAGATCTTGGGCGTTAGAATATCCAGAGCTGCAGACATCCAGGGCAATTCTACTTCCCACTCTGACTACCAAGCCAAGTCCTGTTTAGTAGTCCTTTTTATAGCTAGGAATTGTCATTGAATTTGCGTGTCAGTTTAATCTATAATCCCCATCCAAGTGGCTTCTCCACTTGATTGCATTTAACAAATCTATATACTGCTTCAGTCTGTCCTCAATTCTTGTCCTATTCTTCCTGTTTTTTAGAACCACAATTTTTAACTGATATTAAAATAACATCAGATTGAATTTTGGAATGTCCTCGTGTCTTTGTCTGACAAGAGCAGCAAGAAGTCATTAAACAATTTTGAGCAGGGCTGTGATATGAACAGTTTTATATTTTCAAAGTATTACTCTGGCAACTCTGGGCAAAATGAGTTAGAAGAATGCAGAGGGGATTCAGAGTTCAAGGCCCTTGCAGTCTTGCAGGCAAGAGATTGCTTTGTGATTCAAGCTGGGGGTTGGTTGCATCAACTGCTATACCCTTGACCCAAGAATAACCCTCCTCCTTGAGAATCTCTGCCTTTCTCCACTCAGGGCCAATCTGTGGAGGGAGACACATGGAATTAGAGGGGAAGCAGAACGCAGCCAGCCAACCACACCAGTCCAGCGATCCTGTCTCAATCATATCACCCTCCTGACCACTGGGCATCGAACCTAAGAGTGATAAGAATTCAGCAAAGAAAGAGGCCAAGAAGGTGAGAAACCTTCATGGCGGGGATAGACCTGAACTGGACCCCATCATAGGGTGATGAATGTCATCCACTGAAATCTAAGGAGAGTTGACCACCCTGGAAATATTTATGTGTATACACTCTTTCCAAGCACTACAGTTGGTGATGGGAGGGAGGGAAATAACAGTACCTGCAAATTCTTTTGCACATCTATATTTATTTTATCCTTTTATTCAAATCTTTGAGGGAAAAGAGATCTATTATTAATGACATTTTTATATGAAAACATTGAGGTTTAGAGATGCTAAATAGCCCAAGGCAACATCCAAGTGTGTGTTTACACACACACACACACACACACACACACACACACGCGCGCGCGCGCGCAACAGAGTTAGGAATAGATTCTGAAAGTATTCCTTCCCTGGGGCATCTACTCATATGGTTTAGGATTGTCAGTCAGAAAACTTCTCCTCAAAGCCACACTAATGCACATTCCTATCGATTTGGCTTTTTACATTATAAAAATAGTATTAAATGCTTACTAGTGCTGAGTGCTGTATGTGGAGAAAATAAAGCCTGTGAGATTTCTCTTTTGTTCGTTATTTTGTCCCCTGTACCTAGCACTGAGCCTGGCATGTATTCAGTGTTCAATAAATATTTAATCAGATGTTAGTTGCTAGGTATGTCCACTTTTTCCCAGATGGGAGCCTTTTGGGGGTCAACAGTAGATTTAAAATAAGAGTAGATTCTTGGGCTCAGTTCCTATACCAAAATTGCTAGACTGACAGCCCCTAAGCCCTCTGCTCTGGTTCAAAGGTGCTTCCCACATGGTTCCCAAGGACCCTCCCTCCGAGCCCTGACTCCTACAGGTAGATGCTGGTCCCACTGCTTCTCAGACCTCCCCTCATCCTCTGACACTCTGTTAGCACATTGGCAGAGACTCAAAGGCAGGTAGAGGAGTGGGAAAGCTTCATAGTGGAAAACAGACTTCAGGTGTGTCCTGATTGGAGGCTGTTGTCCTGGAGAAGCTGGAAGAGGGCTAGGGAAAAGCAGGACACCCTATGTGACTGCTTAGGGGTACACATTTGACTTTCTCTGGTTAGTCCTAAATTGGAAGCAGGGACCAAAATTAGGAAAGCTATCACTTATTAATCAAGTCCTGGCCATTTGGGGTTGATTGTTACAGGAGTTATTGTCTGGCTTCCTGAACTGGTGCTAAAGATAGTGGTTTGACTTGCTACAAGTCTGACATAGATAGCACGCTGGCTTCCTGGGCTGGGTACCCATCGATAATGGGTTGGTTTCCTGGGTTGGTTGGGTCAGAGTTCTATTTTTACGTGTCTGTATAATATGGCCATAGTCCATTTGTATATTCAGTCTCTTACCCCTCTTCTAAATTCTGCTCTTAGGCCAAAATCAGAGCTGCCTCTTATCTGTTTTTTTAATGAGGCTTAAAACAATACAATTCTTTCCTGTGACTTGCTTCCTAGTATAACTTTTTTCTTCCTTGTAACCTTAATAGAAAAGAGGACTGAGAAATGAATATCAAGAACTCACAGTTGTCCCACCCCTGTGACCCCCTTCCACTGCCCCCAGAAGAAGTTTGGAGACCTATACTTTCTCTCTTTCCAAGGTAAATGTTCTTCCCTTTAGCTATTCTACTTGAGGAGGACACAGAGATGTGCTGGCCAGATGGCCCTTCAAGGAAGTACAGTCAGCAGACAGCCTCCACTGTCAGCTCTTTCGGGTTCTGACTCAGCTGCTCAGAGCCTCCATACCTCAGGTCCCACCCTTTTGGGGCCAGTCCTTGCCCAGCAACTGAGCAAGGCAGGGGTATGAAGATGCCGCCATTTTGGTCCATGAGGACAACATTGGTGGGGGTGTTCCCCTTAGAGGTCCCCACAAGGTTGGCCAAGATTTCTCAGGCTGACAGTACTATTTCACTCTTTCCTCTGCACAGTTTTCCCCCTTACTTTTGCAGCTGCTGATTCCTAATAAAATCTTGCACCCCAAGCTGCATGTCAGCTACCGCTTCTGGAGAACCCAGTCTGTGACTCAATCTCAGAGTCTGTGTGCTATTGGCCCCAGGGTGTTTTCCCTACAGATGACAGACGGGTCAACATAAGTATGAATACAGTCTCAGTTCACAGCTTCACCTCTCACGTCCTTAACTTAAGTCTGGGAGTAAACACACACACACACACACACACACACACACACCAATCTAACCATTGTGATCAACCTGCTTTCTAATTGTTTATGTAGGTCAGACCTAAGACAGAGATGAGCCCATAGTTTGCCACTTGGTTACTGATATGCAAGGATCGAATTTATACCCAGAGAAGTGTCCATCCATCTCTTCTCTACGGAAATGGTGGTGCAGCTGGGTACTCTCACAGTTCCCCTGTGTCTCTTAATCTGAGGTATGAGGGTTAAGTGGAACCCAAGATGGTCGGCACAGTAATAGAAGAATAGAAAAGTGAAAGAATAGAAAACTCCATAGAAAGAAGAGTAAGATTGGATTTAGCAGAGTTGTTACTTAGAGTCATTCCTAATTATACAGTTTAACCCCCGGGCTTAGTGTCTCAGACCATAACAGGAACTTAGCACGAATCCCTTGAGCCCCGGGCTGGTCTGGGAGCTAGCTGTCTGGGCTTCAGATGGTGCATGCACAGAACCATTGGCAATCGCAGGCGCTGGCTCCAGACAGCTACTGGATTAAGGAGAAAACTTTTTCATTGGTGCTAAATTAAACATGATCCAAATCCTCATGTGTATAATATTTTGTACTTTTTTCTCATCAAAGGGTGATTTATTGAGTAGAGGAAATGGACATTGGGAACCGATAGCAAAGTGAATGAGCCTGAGTGTGTAGAAGGAGGGAAATGCACTGCTTTAGCCTCCGTTTGCTAGTGAATCACCCCCTATAGAATTATCACCAGCAATGAAAAAATACATGATCAAGCAGAGAGTGTGCTAGAGAGGCTGTGAACAAAAGCCAAGGAAATAGGCATTGCCTCCTGTTTCCCAATGCGAAAGCATTCCAAAATTCAGACAGCAAAGACCAGAGTCCCCAGTTGTTCATATTACCCTCAGATGAAACCTCATTACCATGAGTCATTATGTTCCAGTAGCTTTATCTCTAGTGCTTTTAAGCTGCAAGACTGTGAATATTTCACCTGACATGAACGGGCCTGGGATAACTTGGGGTTTGAGGCATTATAGAATCACAAAAGGCAACAACCTAGATCACATGAAGAACATGAGATCAAATTAGGTCAAGATAGACTACCTCCTCTCGATCCCAAATCCCCATAAATATGGGAAATTGGGAAAAAGTGTGTGTGCATGTGTGTGTACAAGGGAATAACCACCATTAGAAAGAAAGATCTATCAGTACGCCAGAAATGTGGCTAATTCCCAAAAGATAGAAGGCAAATCAGGTTGGTTTGATGGAGTAAACAGGAGCCCAAAACTCAGCCCACAAGAGGGAAGCCATGAAAAATCAAAGCAGAGAGGGGTGTGCTCTACGTGTGGACTGGCTTACAGGGAGCTGGCGAGTCTTCGGGGTTACGGGCTCACGTGTGGAGCTAGCAGAGCAGCCTGGCAGGTCCTTCCTGCCTGCACTGACCCTTCTCTCTACAGCTCCACTTCACTCAGAAGAGAGCATTTTCTCCTAGACTGTGCCAGTTAGTCTGAATGCTCAAGGTGGTACTGTTGGCACCAACAGTAACTTCTGACAGACAGGAGAAAAAGGAAGCCCCCAAGCCCAAAAGACAGAGTAATCAAATGCTCCACCAGGGAGCACTTCCAATCTCCTCCAAAATCACTCGAGGCAGGCTGCTGCAAACAGAAACACAATCACGTGAGTCAACAGGGAATCTCAGATTTTTTAAATGAGTATGTGAGCAAGAAACAGAAAACATTTGAGGAAAACTAATACTTTGACAGAGAGGCACAAAGGCAACAAGTAGAAAAACATGCACAATAGAACAAAAAAGAGGGGACTTTAAACGATGTATAATTAATAACCTCAGAGTTACAAGAGAGGCTACCTCATTTATGAAATAAAAATGAGTTATTTTGACAAAGAGCCAATTAGATATCCTGGAAATAAAAGAACATGATTATTAAAATAAAAGTCTCAAATATACCAATATCAAAATAGGCACCCCTGAGGAATAAATTACTAAGTGGGAGGATGGATCTGAAAAATTCTTTCAAAATTCTGTACAGGAGGACGAAAAGAAGGCATGAAATAAAGTCTAAAATATGAAGCCTACTTGTGAGAGTTCAAAAGTCCAGTTAGAAAAAATTTTAAATCCCATTAGAAAAATTCAGTGAGATGTAAATGAAAATTCCAACAGACCTTTTATCGAACTTGACAAGTTAATTATAAAATGAAAGAGAAAATGTTGAATAAAAAAGAACAATGATCGGAACTTGACCTACCAAATGTTGAAAAAAGCTGTAAAGTTCTATCAGCTAATACAACATGGTGATGTTGTATTGGTCTTAGTACACAAACAAACATGGATAAATATTAAAAAAATAGAAAGCCTACATTGAGATAGATTTCATTAGAAGTGTTCATGTGATAAATCAGAGATTTAAACTCTTCTTTGGGGAAACAGCTTCTGGCTTGATAGTGCGCCTTGGAAAAGACTGAAAACCTAATCTTGGGTCATCACGTGACCATGGATCCTGAGTTTCCCATCATGAACCAAGTGTGGTCTGACCCACCCGGCCATTAGATTGGGTGTGCAGTGATCTATCATCAAATATAAATGGTATTATGATAGCTTTATAATGTGTCAACCGGACTAGGCTGAACTACACTTCCCAGAATTCCTTTTCTCATATGTTTCCAGTTATGATGGGTCACAAGGGAGATTCTTGAGACATTTAGAAGGCTGAAAAGAAGAAGCAGCTGTGTGTCATGCACATACAGTTGTTGCTCATCTGTTGACCCACCTCGTTAACATGAAGCAGCATCTAGGCCTGCAAATGCTCTCTTATACTATATCTTCCTTTAGATTTCCTGAGTTCTGGGCCAGGTATGTGTGTGTTTTACTTCCATGATAAAGGGTCATCAAAGTCAGAGGTTTCGGTTTGTCCTCATGGGGCCCCAGCACATGCTCACCAGGTTTCAGTCTACTTCTGATCTGCCCTTCCTGACTACACACTCTGTGGATCTGCAGGGACGACAGCCTTACACAGATTGCTTAGCCCGCTCCGCATTGCATAAGCATCAAAAGAGCTCAAGCAAATCCAGAAGGTGCAAATAAGTTACTTGCCGACGATGAGCAGGTGACTCTCGGAATTGTCTCTTGTCCCTCAACCTATGCCAGTGGCCTCCTGGGATGTTCCTATGGCCAACTGCCTAAGGAAGAAGAACTTCAGGATGATGTGCTGGCACCAGGAGGAAGTGGAGAGCTGCAGCGCTACAGCCCCACCCAGGGACAACACTGAAGTTCAAGGTGAACGAAAATCCTCCAGTGGGCAGCCGACTGAGCAGCACATGTCCACTATGCTGAGTGAAAGATGGCCGGAGGTGTGGCTCTACACTGATTCATGGGCTGTCACAAATGGTTTGGCTGGACTTGGAAGTTGAAAGTTCTGGGAACTTCCAAGTTTGGAAGATGGGTGGCAAGGAAATCTGGGGGAAAGGTATGTGTGTGAACCTCTCGGAGTGTGAGATATTTTTGTCTCAGATCAATGTCCACCAAAGGGCATCCACTGCAGAGGAGACTCAATAATCAGGTGGACAAAATGACTTGCTCTGCGGAAGTCAGTCAGTCCCCTTCCTCAGACGCACAGTCATTCATATTTCTGTTCACATGTCACCTTCTCACCCTTATCCCTTCATCCTCTGATTCCTTATCCTGATTGATTTCCTTTCTTCTTCACATTTATCACACTCAGTTGCACACGATGTTTACTTCTCTCTATTCGCACTGCCCTATGCAGGTCCCCATCAAATCCCACATGGACACAGCAACCACTATTAACTGATCTCAGGTTTATTCTCCCACTTATTCTCTGCATTGCAACAGAAATGACGTTCCTTGAATAAAACCTGAATGTGTCACCCTTCTTTATAAAGGCTCCCCTAACTCCCCTTTACCCTTCATGTGAAAAGCTTCATATGCACTTTGTGATACATCCCACCCCCACTGACTCCCTCCCCTCCTCAATTTAGAGCACCTCCAGACTCCAGGCACACTAAACTTCCTTCTGTTCCTCAGACCACACCACACTCCTCCCTAGAGGCCTCGCCCCACATTTTCCCCCAGACTGGAAACCTCTCTCCACCTAACCCCTTTAGCTCGCTTCTCTTTGTCCTCCCGACTCAGAACAAATTTCACGTTTCCCAGAAGACCTTTCCTAAACCTTCCCTCATTGTAATGGCCCCATAGCACCTTCTGTTTTTCATATTATAACTATCACCCTCCTTTCCTGCAATTCCTCACTTAATTATTTATTGAGAAGTAGTGAAGTATAGAGTTTTAAGAGTCTGGGCTCTGAGTCTGCCAGCCTGGATTTGAATCTCAGCTCTGCCTTTTACCAGCTTTGTGACCTCTGGTAAATTGTACCAACAATGGTAAAAAGTTGGTGTAAAAATTAAGTGAACTAATACATAAAGCCCTTATAACAATCAAATCACAGCAAATGCACAATCATTTGTGTTTCCACTGTTGTTACTGTTTTGTCCTCCCTGGGAGATCACCACAAAAAGTGGGGGCCCTGTTCACCTCTGATTTACAGTACCTGGTGCCTCATAGACAAGCAACGAATATTTGTTGAATGAATAGATAAATGAATGGATGAAATCTTCCTTACAGTCCTAGAGCGAGTAAATGTGGAAGCTGGGACTGGAATCCAAGTCTTCTGTCTTTTCTTGCATCGTTCCCCCCACCCCTTATAATTGTGCTTCTCCAACTGAGATGAGCTTACCCTCAGGAGTACATGTTAATATGCTCAGGTGCCCTAAGCCCCAACACAAACAGTGTTCACCTTTCTTGAGCATCATTTTTTTCCCAACGATAAGCAATTTAAATTGTTATCTTTACATTGGGAAATAAAATGCAACAGCCACTTGAATATTTTAAGTAACATGAGACCAGAAATAAAATTTCCTACTATGGCTATGCCTCATCGCACCCCCACGCTCCAGCCCTGCCCTTCACCCACAAACAAGGCAACCATACACAACCAGGGATGCCACTGGCCACCAAATTACTCTCCGTGCCATTATTTGCAATAACGATCAACACGACATAATTATCTCCAGTGCTCTCTAGAATACTGGATGGCATCTTAGATCTTATTTTCATTAGACTTTGGTACATATGTTTGTGAGGATCATTTGGATTTTAAACAAAATTTGAAATTATGTTTTATTATTTCTGATTATGTTTTTTAAAGACTATTCAAAAAGAAAGGATAAGCTGTTAAAACATATGTTATTGTCTAACATTAATTTTAGGCAAACTGATAATAAATAGTAAGCCCATCAGCAGTGACAAAACACAGTTGGCCTCACCCATTTCCATACGTGGTTACGGAGTTGGCTGCTGGAGGAGTATGTAGGGGATGGAAGAAGAAGTGTCCAAGAGACCTGGGTTTCTCAGCAGCAGCACTAGTGACGTTTGGGGTGGATTCTTTGTGGTGGGGACTGTCCTGTGCATCATAGGATGTTTAACAGCCTCCCTGGCCTCTACCCACTAGATGCCTGCAGTACCTCCTACCCCGACACAACCAAAAGTGTCTCCAGACATGGCCAAATGTCCCCTGGGGTATAAAACCGTCATAGTAGAGACACTAGAACACAGAAGACGGGAGACACAGAAGCTAATGTCTTTTAAAAGTAGAAAAATATTCTATTTTGACCCTTCTGTCATTTCAAAAAGAGAATAAATTCTGCTGTAGAGTGATTGCCAGCAACAAAATGGAACCCATCCTCAATGTTGCCAAAGTTGTTTTTAACTGAAACGAAGCAAAGGTGTGGGAAAATCTGCTTTTTCTGGAGCCTCTTAATATTCTTGGATTTCAATCTAAATTCCATTCCTTAAGGCACTTGGAAGAGCAGCTTAACATTTTTTTTTCCCACATGCCAGAAATTATAGTAGATAAGGCCTTTTTCACACTATTACTCTCAAAATGCCTCAAACAGCAGCCGGATCTGCAGTCATCTCTGAGTCGAGAATCATTTTCTTGGCTTTTACAACACTGGCTGGAAGTGCTGATATGCTTGGCATCTTAGGTGGCATCTGAAACTCCTCTTTGGCGAGACCAGAGCTGACCTAAGGGAATGCTAATTGTTCACCTGAACTTCAAGGGCTGACCTCTTTGCATATCAAGAGTTTATTAATTCAATTCCAACTGGATCTATTGTTGAAAATATCTGTGACCCAAAAGTCCAAAGGTAAATCTAAAATCCATTTGTGAGGACAGCTGCCAAAGAACCTCTGCCTGCTCCATGGAAATTACTTCCACCTAGAAAATCTGCATTTTTTTTTTAACATCTTTATTGGAGTATAATTGCTTTACAATGGTGTGTTAGTTTCTGCTTTATAACAAAGTGAATCACTTATACATATACATATGTTCCCATATCTCTTCCCTCTTGCGTCTCCCTCCCTCCCACCCTCCCTATCCAACCCCTCTAGGTGGTCACAAAGCACCGAGCTGATCTCCCTGTGCTATGCAACTGCTTCCCACTAGCTATCTATTTTACATTTGGTAGTGTATATATGTCCATGCCACTCTCTCACCCTGTCACATCTTACCCTTCCCCCTCCCCATATCCCCAAGTCCATTGTCTAGTAGGTCTGTGTCTTTATTCCTGTCTTGCCACTAGGTTCTTCATGACCTTTTTTTTTTTTTTTCCTTAGATTCCATTTTTTTTTTTTTTCATTGCCAAGAAGAGCTGTGTGCAGCTGTGGCATGGTGCACTTGGTCCCTGGTTTCCTTTACATTCTGCTTCTGTTTTTTTTTTTTTTTTTTAAACCTTGGGCTCACCCATCTATTTATCTATTTATTTATTTATTTTTATGGCTGTGTTGGGTCTTCGTTTCTGTGCGAGGGCTCTCCCCAGTTGCGGCAAGCAGAGGCCACTCTTCATCACGGTGCACAGGCCTCTCACCATCGCGGCCTCTCTTGTTGTGGAGCACAGGCTCCAGACGCGCAGGCTCAGTGGTTGTGGCTCACGGGCCCAGTTGCTCCGCGGCATGTGGGATCCTCCCAGACCAGGACTCGAACCCCTGTCCCCTGCACCGGCAGGCAGACTCTCAACCACTGCGCCACCAGGGAAGCCCTCTGCTTCTGTTTTTAGGTTTTGCTTCTGCTTCAAACTTGAGGAAGTCCACCTTTCCTTGGGGAAACGAAGGAATCTGCCTAATGAATATGAAAGGAGAAACAGAGGGAGAGCACATGGCAGAAGAAGTGTCAGAGCCTCACTCCACTAAAGGGACCTTCCTGTGCATCTTCACATTCATCAGGCTTTTTCCCAAGAAAATGGTTTGTACCTAGTAATCTAGAAAATAAAGCAACAATATATGTATTAGATATATTTTTCAAGGTCTTTTGCTAAAAAAGCTACTGAGCTCATTCCATTAAACTCATCTGAAGATTACTCTGGTGCTATGCCTTTTTAAAAATAAAACGCATGTTTACCTTTCTTTTCCATGTCCTTTCTATAGCATGGTCCAATGTTGTGAAGTTGACATTGCTGTTAATTTTTCTGTTTTACAAGAAAGGAAACTTTTAAAAGATCTCGATCGAGGGTGTAATTCTAACTCAGTTCTCCAAACTTTTTCTCCCAGGGTTCTCCTCATGTGATTCATACAATCTGTCACTCTCAATGTTGTGATAACACTATTATTAACCATCACATGTGTTTTCTGAATGGTTGTATTTTCAAAATGAAGAGCATACATTGGAAACAAGACTTCAAGGATTATTCTTTGACAAAGATAAAAAAAGTTCATCATTGTAAAGCTTTATCTAAAAGAAATATAAAAGGTTTAATAGATAAAAACTAAAAATACAAATGACCTTGTCTGCTATCCAATAAGTTAAATAAATAGATGACCATTAAGTTAAAATATGTGATTACAAGAGGGAAAAGTGGTGAAATATAAATGTAATTTTTCCGTGAAGGCCTTGTAAAATCTATTTAAGGAAAATTGGTCTTCAGTGGAAGATTATTTGGGAGCTTAGGACAAAAGTGGATTAAAACTGTCCCACTTTATAGCCCATCAGGTAGGTCTGGCTTTTGTGAGAGCATTTATTGGTACATGAGGAACCTACAGAGATATAAATGTGTGCATGCAATAAGCAGTGAACTGAATAGTAGGAATCTACACAAAGGCTCAAGAGGGAGTGGAATTCTTTCTGGGCAAGAATATGGGCTATTTGAGTCATTCTGACACCAGGCGCATAGCAGATAGAGATCTAACTTGCCTGATCCCTTCAGCTCCACCGTATAGGTCTGGGAATGATTCCACCCATAAAGAAAAATGCTCAAATTATCACATTGTCTTTCAAGTGAGTGGAAGAAAAGATGCTTTGAGTTTTTACTATATTTATTGCTCTCTTCAGAGGTTGGGAACTCAGAGCAGAGCCACAAATACTCTCTTGACATCTCAAAAGTTAGATATAGTAAGACATTAAACACAAGACACTGGGCTCAAAAATGGGCAAGTTACTGGGTCACCACATCATTTGTCTTGAACTCAGTGTTGCCAAGAGATGGCAATATTGGCACAAAACACAGAAATAATTTCCCTCTCATGCCCTTCATTCCGAAAGTCCTGACTCAAGAATGATGAGTAAGAAGTTGTTGAACTAAACAGTAATAAAAATGCCTTTCAACAGGCCAGGTCAAATAAGGTCAAAGGAGAAACTAGGGAGACAAGACATGACATTTTCGAAAACTTACCGGTATGACTTAGAAAATACAAATCAAATGACTCATCAACATGGTTTAGAAAACATGCACGAAACCCCTGTTAAAAAACAAAATGGAATGCCAATAAAAAGGGAATGTCAAAATTGTTGATAAATGTATTTCATTTCCCACTTGCCTTACAGAATGCACTAGGGGTGTCAGTGTCTTTCAATGTCCAGCCTCCCCTGGCCAGTATCCCCATGCCCAATGGAGCATGACGTTAAACAGAAAATAAAAAACACTGTGAACAGTGGAGAGAGACCACAGAAGAAATGAAGAGGTTTATATTTTAGTGTTTTAATGGCACTTTTTCCTGCTTTTTGAAAAGGGGATTCTGCATTTTCATTTAGCGCTGAGCCCAGCCGATTACGTAGCCAGCCTTGCCTACAATACTCGAAAGCTGAAGGTCCCCCATAGACAGTGATCAGTGTTCAAGGGATTTCTGGGAGATGAACTGTCCATGCACAAAGCTGGAAGGGACCCAATAGTAGATCCACGGCTCTCCCAGAGACTGAATCTTGAAACATCGTAATGAAGACACAATTCTGACTGTGTCCTCCATACAACACTCATAAAACAAACTGCCAAGCCCAGATAAAATCCTGATAGTATTTCTGAGGTCTCCCCAAGAGGATATCTACTCTAGATGCTTAAGTCTCTCAAACCAATAAATTCTCTTTGTTGCTTAAACAAATTTGAGTCGGGCTCCTGTAACTTTCAATTGAAAGAGTCCTGAGCTATACAGAGTTCTGAGGTTGGTGGTTGCTGGGAAGAGTGATTTCCAGTCTCATTCCTCACATGCTGGAATGGGGCTTGGTACGGGATATGCCCATCACATCAGATCACGCTGATACCCTGGAATCCTGTCCCACATTGACTGAAGACCATTCTCAAAGAAAAATTTAAGTTAACGGAAAGTTTGTTGCAAAGTCCGTTAAGAATAATAAAAATAGACAAGACAGGGGGCCAATTTTGAAAGGATGATAATCTTAAACAATTGATTAACCGGAAATTAAAGGCAAAAGGAGTTTCTAAATCGTCCTTTTAGTGATAATATTTACGGGAAGAGGAGATCTACTCTTATGAAAGGGTTCTCTCTTTCTCTGAATTTATAAATGATTCACAAATTTTGGCAATAGTGTCAAGGCAATTTTGGAAGGAACAGAAAAGAGTAAGTTGCTCAGTCCAGAGAACAAAAATTATGACTGTTTTGCCTGCAAGAGTTTGAGAGAGGGCTTTACAGTTTGGGTTATAACATTTGCTTTGGGATTTAGACTGTATATTGATACATCATCGCTGAAAATAATTCCAAAGGCAAAAATCTATTCTTATTTGGTTCCAGAGTACCTTTTTTATTTGATAGCAAAACTCACTATTGCAAAGAATCTGTGATGTGTTTTTTATGTCATGGTCTCCTTTGTTAATGCGAATGTATACTGTCTTGGCGCTGTGCTAAATGCCTTCACACACTTTATCCAATTTAATTTTATGTCTCTAAGAGACAAATTAGATTACTTTTCCCATCTTACAGAAATTGCAATTCAAAGGTCATTTACATCTCAGGGAAAACTAGCAAGTCTGGACTCACTCAGGTGTGTCTGCCTGCCCATGGTGTCAATTTTGTGTTACAGTCTCTCACAAGTTAGAGAGGCCCTTTATGTTCACAGCTTCTAGAGAAAAATTTTAAAAGAGGGGACGGGAGCTACACAGTGCAGACCAAACTTACCTGCATGTTGTCATTTTTTAATTCACATGCTTTTTTTTTTCCATTTATAAATGGAAAATGACGTTACTCTCCTGATCGTTCTCTTGACTTTGATTTTCCAAAAGACAGCAACCCTGTGAGTTCAAGATAAAAATTTATTTGATTATACTCAGAGCAAGATGGGGGGGAAGGTTAAAAATTATTTTATTTCAAAATATTTTGAAAAAATGGTTTTAATAAAAATCTAAACAATACATACTGAGTATAAAATTTTGCTTTGTGTATGTGTACGTACGTGCACACATGGGTACGTACGTGCACACACGTGTATGTATCGTATACCTACCATGTCACGCCAAGGGAAACCCTGAACATTTCACAAACACCTGAAAACAATGTAAACTGTTTGGCTGTCACTGAATCTTAGATGGATTAAGGCTCCATATCAGGGTCTGCTACGTACTACACAAGATTTACACCATGATTCAAACTGGTCTTTTTTAATGGACTATTTCTAGTAAGCAAAAGAAAGCATGAGTGACATTTTCAGCTTTGTTCAAATTGAAAACCTGAACCAAAAATGCCACAGAGATCTGAAATAACAAGATGGATTTGTCTTTGCAGTCACGCTTGAACCGTCCGCCACCCCACCCAGCATGAAATAAAAAGAAACGAGCTTGAACACTAGAGGGCAACATTGTTCCTCAAATATATACACAAAGGAAGAACTAGGGATGTATAAAATTCCTTAATATTTTTGTCTTCCCTTTAAGAAGACTCCCTTTCAATATATTCAATTTGATGACTTTGGAGGTATGCATATACCAATGAGACCATCACCTCCAAAAGCTCCCTCCTGCCCTCCCCCTCACAGCCCCCCCTTTTTCTGTGTCAAGAACACTTAACACGAGGTCTACCCTCTAAACGAGTTTCCAAGTGTACGATACAGTTTTGTTAGCTGTACAGTCTATGTTGTACAGCAGATCTCTAGGACCTGCTCACCTTGTGTAACTGAAACTTTATATCTGTTGAACAAAACTCCCCGTCCCCCCACCCACCAGCCCCTCAACCTCAATCACCATTTTCCTTTCTGTTTCTATGAGTTGACGGTTTTCCATACCTCCTGTAAGTGGAATCAGGCAGCATTTGTCCGTCTGTGATGGGCTTCTTTCACTAGTATAATGTCCTCCAGGTGCATCCATGTTGTCTCAAATGGCAGGATTTCTCTTTTTTTAAGCCTGAGTAATATTTCCCGGTATGTATACACCACATTTTCTTTATCCATTCATCCATCATTGGACATTTAGGCTGTTTCCACGCCTTGTCTATGGTGAATAATGCTGCAGTGAACATGGGAGTACAGATATCTCTTTGAGATTCTGATTTTAATTCTTTTGGGAAGGTACCCAGAAGGGGGGTCACTGGATCATATGATTCAATGTTTAATTTTTTGAGGAAACGCCATACTGTTTTCTACAGTCACTTTTTCCAGCCTCTGTTCCTAGCAATGGCCACACCCTCTAGTCATCTCTCACTTCCCACATCCTCTCGAGTGTTCAAAGACATTCCTTCAGCTCTTTATGAAAATCACCTTTTTCTTTTTAAAGACTTTCCCTCGTCACTCTGGTAAAAATTACATCCACAATCCACATTTCTCCTCCATACGTTATATTGTTTTTGCCTATCTTCTTGCTTTTCTTATAAACTGTTTTTTTCTAGTAGGAAGTATGCTCCACACATGCCAGTAACTTAGTCTGCTTCATTCACTTCATACTAAACTAGGAAAATTCATTCTTTTACTAAACCAGGATTAGAATAGTGACTACCATATAATATATATGTGTATATATGTGTATATATATATAATATTCATGTGTATATATGTATGTGTGTACATATATATATAATATTCATGTGTATATATGTATGTGTGTACATATATATATATAATATTCATGTGTATATATGTATGTGTGTATATATAAAGAAGACTTCCTTTTAGAAAAAATATTCCTATTTTTCGATGGCACTAGGAAATAATGTCTTATTTTCTGCATATTCCACCTTAAACTCAACATGTGCAAAACCAGATTCATTATCTTTTCTGTCTTCTGGACTTTCTGACTTGGTCGGTAGAAAGTACTAGCAAACACCAAGATAGCAATCTGAAAGACATTCCACCATGCTCATGCTTATCTCACTTCACTTTAAATATGTGTTTAGTTGTTTTCCATCTTCACCTGACTTGAGTTTAGTAGGAGCAGGAACCTGATTTATTGTCCCCACCATCAGGTACTCAACAGTCTGGCACCATATCTGTCATGCAGTGGGAGTTTAATAAATCTTGATTAGATACATGTCACTGAATACATTCTAGTCTCCTCCCTTTCCCTCATTCCTCACTTTCCAAGAGTCATCAAGCCCCTAATTCTATCCTAAATGTCTCTCTAATCAACCCTTCTTCCTATCTCCAACTTTGTCCAGGCCTTTCTCATTCTTCACATTAATTCATGCAATAACCTACTAAAGAGACTCTGCACCCACACGCACCCGGCTCCAGCCCATCCTTCTGCACAACATCATGACTTTCTAAGTATCTGCTTTCAACCCTTTAAAGGATCCCCCTTGCCTAAAGCGTGAGGTTCAACCTCCTGTGCAAGTTCTGAGGCTCACCTCTTCCCCCTCAACCCCCATTTCCCCAACCAGGCCAAAAGCATCTGTGTTTCCCATGCCTCAGCCCGCCTCCACACCCCTTCCCTGTGCTGCGGCCTCCACCTGGAGCCCTCCCGCCACCTGTCCGGGTCTGCTTAATTCATTCCTGCTCACGTTCCCACTGCACCAGGACATACCTCTCTGACAGCCCACATCACTGCTCTGGAACTCTCTGTTTCTCCTCCTTCCCCACCTGTGCCTTGAGGGCAGGAATTCTCTGTGTTTCCACTTTGTATCTCAAGAGCCTCTCCTGGTCCCCATGTGATGACAAGCCCTTGAAGAATATTTGCTGAATGATAGCTTGTGAACACATCTTCGTTTACGAGCTGACATGTTTACCCCACCCAGCTTTTAGTTTCCTTTGTTACTCTGCTTTTAATGCTTACGAAGGGTTGAATTTTTACCTTCATAATGACTTTTAAAAAGTCTTTCTTTTCAAAAGTATACATCAAAATTTTTTTGCGATAACTGGGTTGGGAAAATTGAGATCCAAGACTTGACTGAATTTTCAGTCAGTTTATCAAGACCTGAGGTTTCCTTGACTGGAAAAGTCAAGGGCTGAGGGGAAGATTCACTCAATTCTCCTTTCCCAGAATTGCCCTGTCCCCCAGACACTGCTACCCATCATCCTGGCAAAGTGAGAACTGGTACCCATGTCTCCCACCCAGGATGCCTTGCTATGGGCTGAATTTTGTCTCCCCCAAAATTCATAGGTCGAAGTTCTAACCCCGCAGTCCTTCAAAATGTGACTATATTTGGAGAAAGGATCTTTACAGGGATGATAAGTTAAAATGAAATCATGAGGTGGACCCCAATTCAATATGACTAATGTCATTGTAAGAATAGGAAATTTTTGGACACAGAGAGAAGACAACGTGAAGAAAAGGAAGGAGACAGCCATCAACAAGCCAAGGACAGAAGCCTCAGGAAAAACCAGCCCTGTTGACACCTTGATCTCAGATTTCCAGCATCCAAAATTGTTTAAGCCACTCAGTGTGTGGTCCTTTGCTAGCCCTAGCAAACGAATACACTAATATTCATCTGTCGGTCCTTCCATATGCATGCCTTTTGCAACAGTGGAATCTTAATGTGCATACTGTTTCACAGCTGGTTTTTTCATGTAATAGTAAGTGAACATCTTTCGACAAGAAGCATCTTTAATGGCCCAATAGCCCTTTTGGATATAACAAAACACTATACAGTCTTTTCTTAAAGAAGCCATGCTTTGTCTTTCCAGTACTTTTTAAAACACATTTGAATTCAGTAATAGCATTTTGAAATGTGCTGCATGGGGACCTCATGCCCCTCAACCCATTTCCACTTTTTTGAAACCCAATTTCACTTTTCAAGTTAGGAAGGAAAAAAAGGAGATCAGACCCTAACACCTCAAACTCCTTCTACATCCTCCTCCTCCACCCTTATTTTCCTCCCACCTGCCTTTATCCATGTCAGTCATGGAGAATTGATGATTCCCCATCTTCATGAGAAGCACAAACATGTAAATTCTTCATAGGCCTTAAGTGATTCTATTTGTAAATATTCTGGAAAGAAAAGACATAGTCCCAAAAGTGGCTTGGAATTCACTTGGAGTTTGTTTGCAAATTAAAAGTGTGTAAGCCAAGATACAGCCTGGCTTGTTATATTAATGTTGCTTTCATGCACATTTGTTGTTTTATATTTGGGTTTGTTTTCTATTAGAGTGAAAACATCTTATAAACACGTCTTGTGCCCCATGTTGGGCTTCATTTATGAAAGACATAATATTGAAGTGGGTAAGAACTGGAGCTTTGATGCTAGCAGACCTCTGTTCAAATCTCAGCTCCTCTACTGACAAATCATGACACGTGACACAAGCATCTTTATCTCTCTGACTTCATTTCCATATCTGGACATCTGTAACACGTCCAGACTTGCAACACCTCTTGAGGACTGTGGGAAAGAATAAATGAAACACAAAATATTTAATGTGGTGCTTGACACGTAGTAGATATTTTATTGCCATTGCCCCTACAACTTTTCTGTAAGGAAATCCCACATTCTGAATGAAAGATTCATATCTTAGATGTATAAAGCATGCTGCCTTAGGTAATATTTTGTCCTACTCTTCACTGATTGATTGGTGAAAAGAACACAACCTAAAAAATAAAGATTGTAAAAAGTTAACTATAGTATGAACACAGATATTAACTTATCCTTTACTGATATCACAAGAACATGTCAATGGATGTTTTTTAAATCTTCTACACAAAAGATACCTTTTTATGAACAAATAATCTAGTTGCTGTTATTAGGTTTTATTTACCCCCTCAGTAAATATTGCAGAGTTTTGGAAAGTAAATGTAGACAGAGGCAGAGAGTTACAAATGGTGATAATTCCTTGGGTTTGAGACCATGGGAACTAAGTCACTACAGATAAAGTTAAGCTGACTTGAGCCATTCAGGGATATTAAGAGGTTGATTCTTTGGTGTAGAGTGGGCATGCTTTTTTTTTTTTTTTTTAATTTTTTTTTTTGATTACCAAAGCAAATACATTGATAAAGCAAATACAATCTGCAATAATAAATACATCTGCAATAGATGCTAAATATCATTAAATTATTATATAATTTAGACAGTAAACGTGATCTATTTTTGCATCTTTCCAATAGAATACATTTGATCACTTTTTTTTTTTTTATACAGCAGTTTCTCATTTGTCATAAATTTTATACACATCAGTGTATACATGTCAATCCCAATCTCCCATTTCATCCCACCACCACCCCACCCCCCGGCCACTTTCCCCCCTTGGTGTCCATACATCTGTTCTCTACATCTGTGTCTCAATTTCTGCCCTGCAAACCGGTTCATCTGTACCATTTTTCTAGGTTCCACATATATGCGTTAATATATGATATTTATTTTTTGCTTTCTGACTTACGTCACTCTGTATGACAGTCTCTAGTTCCATCCACGTCTCAACAAATGACCCAGTTTCGTTCCTTTTTATGACTGAATAATATTCATCGTATATATTGTACCACAAGTTCTTTATCCATTCCTGTGTCGATGGGCATTTAGGTTGCTTCCATGACCTGGCTATTGTAAATAGTGCTGCAATGAACATTCGGGTGAATGTGTCTTTTTGAATTGTGTTTTTTTCGGTATATGCCCAGGAGTGGGATTGCTGGATCATATGGTAATTCTATTTTTAGTTTTTTAAGGAACCTCCATACTGTTCTCCATAGTGGCTGTATCAGTTTACATTCCCACCAACAGTGCAAGAGGGTTCCCTTTTCTCCACACCCTCTCCAGCATTTGTTGTTTGTAGATTTTCTGATGATGTCCATTCTAACTGGTGTGAGGTGATACCTCATTGTAGTTTTGATTTGCATTTCTCTACTAATTAGTGATGTTGAGCAGCTTTTCATGTGCTTCTTGGCCATCTGTATATCTTCTTTGGAGAAATGTCTATTTAGGTCTTCTGCCCATTTTTGGATTGGGTTGTTTGTTTTTTTAATATCAAGCTGCATGAGCTGTTTATATATTTTGGATATTAATCCTTTGTCTGCTGATTCGTTTGCAAATATTTTCTCCCATTGTGAGGGTTGTCTTTTCGTCTTGTTTATGGTTTTCTTTGCTGTGCAACAGCTTTGAAGTTTCATTAGGTCCCATTTGTTTATTTTTGTTTTTATTTCCATTACTCTAGGAGGTGGGTCAAAAAAGAACTTGCTGTGATTTATGTCAAAGAGTGTTCTTCCTAAGTTTTCCTCTAAGAGTTTTATAGCGTCCAGTCTTACATTTAGGTCTCTAATCCATTTTGAGTTTATTTTTGTGTATGGTGTTATGGAGTGTTCTAATTTCATTCTTTTACATGTAACTGTCCAGTTTTCCCAGCACCACTTATTGAAGAGACTGTCTTCTCTCCACTGTATATCCTTGCCTCCTTTGTCATGGATTAGTTGACCATAGGTGTGTGGGTTTATCTCTGGGCTTTCTATCTTGTTCCATTGATCTATGTTTCTGTTTTTGTGCCAGTACCATATTGTCTTGATTGCTGTAGCTTTTTAGTATAGTCTGAAGTCAGGGAGTCTGATTCCTCCAGCTCCGTTTTTTTCCCTCAAGACTGCTTTGGATATTCGGGGTCTTTTGTGTTTCCATACAAATTTTAAGATTTTTTGTTCTAGTTCCATAAAAAATGCCATTGGTAGTTTGATAGGGATTGCATTGAATCTGCAGATTGCTTTGGGTAGTAGAGTCATTTTCACAATATTGATTCTTCCAATCCAAGAATATGGTATATCTCTCCATCTGTTGGTATCATCTTTAATTTCTTTCATCAGTGTCTTATAGTTTTCTGCATACAGGTCTTTTGTCTCCCTAGGTAGGTTTATTCCCAGGTATTTTATTCTTGTTGTTGCAATGGTAAATGGGTGTGTTTCCATAATTTCTCTTTCAGATTTTTCATCATTAGTGTATAGGAATGCAAGAGATTTCTGTGCATTAATTTTGTATCCTGCAACTTTACCATATTCATTGATTAGCTCTAGTAGTTTTCTGGTGGCATTTTTTGGATTCTCTATGTATAGTATCATGTCATCTGCAAACAGTGACAGTTTTACTTCTTCTTTTCCAATTTGGATTCCTTTTATTTCTTTTTCTTCTCTGGTTGCTGTAGCTAGAACTTCCAAAACTATGTTGAATAATAGTGGTGAGAGTGGACATCCTTGTCTCGTTCCTGATCTTAGAGGAAATGCTTTCAGTTTTTCAACATTGAGAATGATGTTTGCTGTGGGTTTGTCATATATGGCCTTTATTATGTTGAGGTAGTTTCCCTCTATGGCCACTTTCTGGAGAGTTTTTATCATAAATGGTAGTTGAATCTTGTCCACAGCTTTTTCTGCATCTATTGAGATGATCATATGGTTTTTCTCTTTTAATTTGTTAATATGGTGTATCACATTGATTGACTTGCATATATTGAAGAATCCTTGCATTCCTGGGATAAACCCCACTTGATCATGGTGTATGATCCTTTTAATGTGCTGTTGGATTCTGTTTGCTAGTATTTTGTTAAGGATTTTTGCATCTATGTTCATCAGTGATATTGGCCTGTAGTCTTCTTTCTTTGTGACATCTTCATCTGGTTTTGGTATCAGGATGATGGTGGCCTCGTAGAATGAGTTTGGGAGTGTTCCTCCCTCTCTATGTTTTGGAAGAGTTTGAGAAGGATAGGTGTTAGCTCTTCTCTAAATATTTGATAGAATTTGCCTGTGATGCCATCTGGTCCTGGGCTTTTGTTTGTTGGAAGATTTTTAATCAGAGTTTCAATTTCAGTGCTTGTGATTGGTCTGTTCATATTTTCTATTTCTTCCTGGTTCAGTCTCAGAAGGTTGTGCATTTCTAAGAATTTGTCAGTTTCTTCCAGGTTGTCCATTTTATTGGCATAGAGTTGCTTGTAATAATCTCTCATGATCCTTTGTATTTCTGCAGTGTCAGTTGTTACTTCTCCTTTTTCATTTCTAATTCTATTGATTTGAGTCTTCTCCCTTTTTTTCTTCCCTCTTTTTCTTGATGAGTCTGGCTAATGGTTTATCAATTTTGTTTATCTTCTCAAAGAACCAGCTTTTAGTTTTATTGATCTTTACTATTGGTTTCTTAGTTTCTATTTCATTTATTTCTGCTCTGATCTTTATGATTTCTTTCCTTCTGCTAACTTTGGGTTTTGTTTGTTCTTCTTTCTCTAGTACCTTTAGGTGTAAGGTTAGATTATTTATTTGAGATTTTTCTTGTTTCTTGAGGTTGGCTTCTATAGCTATAAACTTCCCTCTTAGAACTGCTTTTGCTGTATTCCATAGGTTTTGGATTGTCGTGTTTTCATTGTTATTTGTCTCTCGGTAGTTTTTGATTTCCTCTTTGATTTCTTCAGTGATATCTTGGTTATTTAGTAACGTATTGTTTACCCTCCATGTGTTTGTGTTTTTTACGTTTTTTTCCCTGTAATTCATTTCTAATCTCATAGCGTTGTGGTCAGAAAAGATGCTTGATATGACATGCTTGATATGATTTCAATTTTCTTAAATTTACTGAGGCTTGATTTGTGACCCAAGATGTGATCTATCCTGGAGAATGTTCCGTGCACACTTGAGAAGAAAGTGTAATCTGCTGTTTTTGGATGGAATATCCTAAAAATATCAATTAAATCTATCTGGTTTATTGTGTCATTTAAAGCTTCTGTTTCCTTATTTATTTTCATTTTGGATGATCTGTCCATTGGTGTAAGTGAGGTGTTAAAGTCCCCCACTATTATTGTGTTACTGTCAATTTCCTCTTTTACAGCTGTTAGCAGTTGCCTTATGTATTGAGATGCTCCTGTGTTGGGTGCATATATATTTATAATTGTTATATCTTCTTCTTGGATTGATCCCTTGATCATTATGTAGTGTCCTTCCTTGTCTCTTGTAACAGTCTTTATTTTAAAGTCTGTTTTATCTGATATGAGTATTGCTACTCCAGCTTTCTTTTGGTTTCCATTTGCATGGAATATCTTTTTCCATCCCCTCACTTTCAGTCTGTATGTGTCCCTAGGTCTGAAGTGGGTATCTTGTAGACAGCATATATATGGGTCTTGTTTTTGTATCCATTCAGCAAGCCTGTGCCTTTTGGTTGGAGCATTTAATCCATTCACGTTTAAGGTAATTATCGATATGCTTGTTCCTATAACCATTTTCTTAATTGTTTTGGGTTTGTTTTTGTAGGTCCTTTTCTTCCTTCTGTTTCCCACTTAGAGAAGTTCCTTTAGCATTTGTTGTAGAGCTGGTTTGGTGGTGCTGAATTCTCTTAGCTTTTGCTTGTCTGTAAAGCTTTTGATTTCTCCATCAAATCTGAATGAGATCCTTGCCGGGTAGAGTAATCTTGGTTGTAGGTTCTTCCCTTTCATCACTTTAAGTATATCATGCCACTCCCTTCTGGCTTGTAGAGTTTCTCCTGAGAAATCAGCTGTTAACTCTATGGGAGTTCCCTTCTATGTTATTTGTCATTTTTCCCTTGCTGCTTTCAATAATTTTTCTTCGTCTTTAATTTTTGCCAATTTGATTACTATGTGTCTTGGCATGTTTCTCCTTGGGTTTATCCTGTATGGGACTCTCTGCGCTTCCTGGACTTGGGTGGCTATTTCCTTTCCCATATTAGGAAAGTTTTCGACTATAATCTCTTCAAATATTTTCTCCGGTCCTTTCTCTCTCTCTTCTCCTTCTGGGACCCCTATAATGCAAATGTTGTTGCATTTAATGTTGTCCCAGAGGTCTCTTAGGCTGTCTTCATTTCTTTTCATTCTTTTTTCTTTATTCTGTTCCACAGAAGTGAATTCCACTATTCTGTCTTCCAGGTCACTTATCAGTTCTTCTGCCTCAGTTATTCTGCTACTGATTCCTTCTAGTGTAGTTTTCATTTCAGTTATTGTATTGTTCATCTCTGTTTGTTTGTCTTTAATTCTTCTAGGTCTTTGTTAAACATTTCTTGCATCTTCCCGATCTTTGCCTCCATTCTTTTTCCGAGGTCCTGGGTCATCTTCACTGTCATTATTCTGAATTCTTTTTCTGGAAGGTTGCCTATCTCCACTTCATTTAGTTGTTTTTTGGGGGTTTTATCTTGTTCCTTCATCTGGTACATAGCCCTCTGCCTTTTCATCTTGTCTATCTTTCTGTGAATGTGGTTTTTGTTCCACAGGCTGCAGGATTGTAGTTCTTCTTGCTTCTGCTGTCTGCTCTCTGGTGGATGAGGCTGTCTAAGAGGCTTATGCAAGTTTCCTGATGGAAGGGACTGGTGGTGGGTAGAGCTGACTGTTACTCTGGTGGGCAGAGCTCAGTAAAACTTTAATCCACTTGACTGCTGATGGGTGGGCCTGGGTTCCCTCCCTGTTGGTTGTTTGGCCTGAGACGACCCAACACTGGAGCCTACCTGGGCTCTTTGGTGGGGCTAATGGCAGACTCTGGGAGGGCTCACGCCAAGGTGTACTTCCCAGAACTTCTGCCGCCAGTGTCCTTGTCCCCACGGTGAGCCACAGCCTCCCCCTGCCTCTGCAGGAGACCCTCCAACACTAGCAGGTAGGTCTGGTGCAGTCTCCCCTCGGTTCACTGCTCCTTCCCCTGGGTCCCGATGTGCACACTACTTTGTGTGTGCCCTCCAAGAGTGGAGTCTCTGTTTCCCCCAGTCCTGTCAAAGTCCTGCGATCAAATCCCACTAGACTTCAAAGTCTGATTCTCTAGGAATTCCTCCTCCTGTTGCCAGACCCCCAGGTTGGGAAGCCAGATGTGGGGCTCAGAATGTTCACTCCAGTGGGTGGACTTCTGTGGTATAAGTGTTCTCCAGTCTGTGAGTCACCCACCCAGCAGTTACGGGGTTTGATTTTGCTGTGATTGCGCCCCTCCTACCATCTCATTGTGGCTTCTCCTTTGTCTTTGGATGTGGGGTATCTTTTTGGGTGAGTTCCAGTGTCTTCCTGTCAATGATTGCCCAGCAGCTAGTTGTGATTCTAGTGTTCTCACAAGTGGGAGTGAGAGCACGTTCTTCTACTCCGCTATCTTGGTTCAGGCCCCCAGAGTGGGCATTCTTAGCACAAGTATGTAAAGTCACCTATTTCTGTATAATTGGGGGGGTGGGGGGCGACAGTTTTAAATACAGGCACTTTTCTCTCACAAAATTTTACCTTAGTATTTTAAGAATTGGAAGAATTTTATGCACCACTGCAGTGTAAATCAGCCATATTTCTTAGTTAATTTGAGCTTTCCTTGAGGAAAAAAACTACACATCACACGTCCTTTGCTCAAAAAACTAAGTCATCTTTGTTGCTTTTTTATTTTAACTTGGATACTTTTTCTCAAGTTCACACCATGGTTGTGCAGGATTCCGCCCCTTTCTTCTGCCCCTCAGCAAACCACCTTTAATTATCACGTCAAGTGCCTAGCTCTGACCCAGAATACCCTGACCCACCTGCCGATATGCCTGGTTGGTCCAAACATTCTACCCATAATTCTGAGACTTCCTAAAAGCATCTTCCACAGAAAACCAAAGGCCACCCAGGCCTTGAGCCAAAGCAGCTTTTCCTCTGGAATCACAATGAAGCAGAATAATTCTTTTTTTTTTTTTTAACATCTTTATTTGAGTATAATTGCCTTCCAATGGTGTGTTAGTTTCTGCTGTATAACAAAGTGCATCAGCTGTATGTATACATGTATCCCCATATCCCTTCCCTCTTGCATCTCCCTCCCACCCTCCCTTTCCCATCCCTCTAGGTGGTCACCAAGTACCATGAAGCAGAATAATTCTTGACCCTCTTTGTTAAATGATTTTCTATGTCTCTCTCCTCTTTGAAGGTGATTTAAGGAATGATGTGTTAAGGTAGTACTTTCTCTTAGAGTTAAGGAAAGAGAGGTCCTTGAAGAAGACAGGTTTTTACTGTTGAGAGATTACTTTTGGCTTCCCACCGCCTTCCTCCCTGCTCCCTACATCACTGTGGCAGGGAACTCCAAGAACCCAGTACTGCCAAAACACACTGGCTGAATGGAACCACAGTGCTTCCTGACATGCTGGGCCCTCAGCCTTTGGATGAAGCAAGATACTGGTACCGTTCGTCATGTGCAAACAAGAGTAGCCCTTGACTAGCTTTACTTGCTTGGATTCCAAGTATCACCACCTACACTGTACCAAGCCTATAACAGTAATGATAGTACTAATTCCTTTGTCCATTGATACAGCAATCATCTCTTGAACAAGATTGATTCTTTTTTTTTTTTTTTTGGTTTACCTCTTAGTAAATATCTTTTTAAAACTTTTGTCAGAGTATAGTTGCTTTACAGTGCTGCGTTAGTTTCTACCATACAGCAAAGTGAATCAGCTATACGTATACATATATCCCCTCTTTTTTTGGATTTCCTTCCCATTTAGGTCACCGCAGAGCACTGAGTAGAGTTCCTTGTGCTATACAGTAGGTTCTCATTAGTTATCTATTTTATACATAGTGTCGATAGTGTATATATGTCAATCTCAATCTCCCAAGATTGATTCTTGTTCAAACCATGCTAGTTACAGCAGGAACAAAGTTGAATGAAGCGTCAACCATGGTCATCCATCAATAACTCACAATCTAACGGAGAAGAGGACAATTCCAAAACAATATGGATACCCAGTGAGAGACATGCAGCATAAAAAATAAATAAATAAAAGGAGCTTCTAACCCAGAGAACAGGGGGAGGAAGCAAAGACCTCCTGGAAAAGGCAATGTCTGCACTGAATGCTATACTTGAAATGTCAAAGATCTACAGAGATCAAAATATTTTTTCACCCTCAAGAAAGTCCCTGTGTTTCAAGGAGATTAACTCTCAAGCCAACTTGTTCCGCAAACACCCTCAATTCCCCTTGGAAAATGGGCTCCAGAGCTGTGATTTCCTTATGGAATTAAATTTTGTCCATTTGCTTTTACTTCTTCTTCTCGGAGGAATGAAACCATAAATCCTGTTCATGAAATAGGTATTTCTCGACTTTCAAAACTTTGGTTCAGAAAACATCCATTTCCTGCTCAGTTAAATAAGGCTCTCGCAGATGCTGGTTCTCACCCTCCTGCCAAAGCCATTATACATGTGGGCTGTGGTGTTTGGACAGACTTTAAATAGGAGCATTGAATCCCGACGGGTGTGTCCTGATGTGATCATTCCTTTTGGGACAGGTTATTGTGCGCGGTTCTCAGTACAAGACATTCAGCTTAAAATACATTTTGCATATTGTGCAAATCACTTGGAAAAAAAAATCCTTGGTAAACTGCCTATAAAATTTCTAGCACAGGCTAAGTCATATCCTTGAGTATTTCATTTTTCCATTGGCCCCAACTTCCCAAGAGTTTTTTTAAAAATAGAGACTTTAATTAAAGGCAAATTTTATTACACTCATTTTAAGGGTGGAGAAACAGAGACACTAAAATGAATCATCCTCAGTTGCAGAAAGAGTTAGATGCAAAATCTATTGGTAGATGCTCGTTCAGATATCTATTCATTAGCTGTAACTACTTCTTACATTTCCCTTCCATAAGATATTTTTCCATGTTTGTGGTATAATACAACAAATCTGTAGAAGTGAATGCAGGAAAAAAAAAAAAGGCAAACTATTGAGACTGATGCCAGGATTGTCCTGTTATTGAGCTTTGATTATACAGTGCATTATACATGAACAGCATGCCTTTAATTTTTTTATCCTTCTGATATCATATTTATGCTACCCCTCAAGATAACATATTGGGGGCCATAAACAAGCCTATTTCTGGTCTCCATAAAGTACATCCTAAAGCTATCTTGATAGTGTTAGGCTGCTTTCATGCAAGTCTATTGCTCTATTAACATATTTTTAATTAATAGTCCATACCAGTGAATATTTACTGAGAAATACACTGTCAATAAAGCAGTTTGCACCCTGATGTTCATAGCAGCATTATTTACAATAGCCAAGTAAGTTGCAACCTAAGTGACATACACACACACACAGAGACACACACACACACACATATAATGAAATACTGCTCAGCCATAGAAAAGAATGAAATGTTGCCATCTGCAACAACATGAATTGACCTGGAGGGCATCATGCTTAGTGAAATAAGTCAGACAGAGAAAGACAAATACTATATGTTATCACTTATATGTGGAATCTAAAAAATAAAACAAACTGGTGAATATAACAAAAAAGAAACAGACTCACAGATATAGACAACAAACTAGTGGTCGCCAGTGGGGAGATGGAAGGGAGAGGGGCAAGATAGGGGTAGGGGATTAAGAGGTACAAACTACTATGTATAAAATAAATATGCTAAATAAGAATATATTATACAGCACAGGAAATATAGCCAATATTTTATAACAACTATAAATGGAGCATAATCTATGAAAATTTTGTATCACTATGTGGTACACCTGAAACTAATATAATATTGTAAATCAACTACACCAATTCAAAAAAAAAATTGAGTAACAGTCAAGTGGAAATGTCCTCTGCCTATTGAGTATTGAGAATGTTTTTCTTGGTAAATGTTCACTCCTGAAGACAGTTAATTAAAAATAAGTTAATAGGCCAATGCTCTGTGGGAGGGCTGCCCAGTGATCAAATGTAATCCTTGGTAATTCTGGTTCGTGCCAAGGCCCAGCAATCGATGCATTCCCAGAGGCAGGGAAACACTCTCCCCAGGTGATGGAACTGCGGCTGTATCCCAGCAGGCAGTCCTCCTCTTCTTAGCAGTTGTTCCATTGACTCACCATGTGGGTGCAGGTATCTGAGCCACATCAAGCTGCAGCAGCCCATCCTTTGGAGAGTGCCAGCTACAGGTGGTGGGAAAACTAATAAATCCACATTCCAGCTTTCATTCTTCCCTCCTAAGTGTCAGGCTCTGTGCTACACCCTAGGAGTAGAGAGGTGAACATAACAGACACAGTCTAGTGGGAGAGGTGATCAACCAATGCTGAAATGTACAGAGAACTCTAAGAACATGTAATGAAGGAATCCAAAGTAGACTGGGAAATCAGGAAATCAGGCATCTTTGTGGAGAAAATATTGAATCTAAGCAATTTTTCTCAGACTTGGCTGCAGATTGTAATCACCTGGGGAGCTTTAAAAAAATACTTTATTGTGGGTCTCACCTCCAGAGATTCTGGTTAAACTGGTATGGGGTGAAGTCTGGGCATCAGAATTTTTAAAACTCCCTAAGTAATTCTCATGTGCAGCAAAGTTTGGGACCACAAGTCTAAGGATAATTAAGAGTGAGTCCAGTTAAGATGGTCCTAGTGGGGGGGCTTCCCTGGTGGTGCAGTGGTTGAGAATCTGCCTGCCAATGCAGGGGACATGGGTTCGAGCCCTGGTCTGGGAAAATCCCACATGCCGCGGAGCAACTAGGCCCATGAGCCACAATTACTGAGCCTGTGCGTCTGGAGCCTGTGCTCCGCAACGAGAGGCCGCGATAGTGAGAGGCCCGTGCACCGCGATGAAGAGTGGCCCCACTTGCCGCAACTAGAGAAAGCCCTCGCACAGAAACGAAGACCCAACACAGCCAGAAATAAATAAATAAATAAATAAATGAAATGTACATATGTGCGTTTGTTAAAAAAAAAAAAAAAAAAGATGGTCCTAGAGGAGGGAACAGCACGTACAAAGGCCCTGCAGTCTGAAGGAGCTCAGCACATCTGGAAACAAAGCATCTGGAGTGTTAGGAGGAGACCTGGAGGGTCAGGAGATTATGCTGAGGATGAGTATGCAGAAGCTGGCAGGAGCTAGATCACATACGGCCTTGGTAAGTTAAGCTACAGATTTCACACTTTTTAGTAAGAACAATAGAAGCCACTGTGCGGCTGTAGACAAGGAAGTGAAATCATCAGGCTTGTGTTTATAAAAGGCATCTCTGGCTGCTGGGCAGAGAGTGTATTAGAGGTGATATGACATCATGATATTAACCAAGACTCTCTCTGTGTTCAAGTAGCTCAGAGCTGTAGAAAGAGCAGGAAAGGGGTCATGGTCGTGTCAAAGCAAAGGAGAAAAGAGTCGTGCTCTCTGAGCTGATCCTGAGCAATGGGAAGCTTCTGCTTTTCTTTTATATAAGCCACATCGGGTCCAACTCCCTCCCATACACTGTCTTCTGTCTTCCATCCTCTAGACTTAAATTCTTCACTCATTCCATACTCTCAACCCCTCCGGCAGCAACCCCAGACCGTGCTGCATGAGCGGAGACAAGTCACAGAGAAGAAAGAGCCCTGAGGCAGGAGATTTCTCTGCTCACGCATGGTGATCCCCAAGGTGCCCTGAGATTCGAGAAAGAAAGCCAGGTGCCTTCTGCCAGGGCTGGAGGGTGTGCTCTTGAGAGGGCAGAGGGCTGCTCCCAAATCTCCACCACCCACAGCACTATCCAGGCAGGAAGAGCCATGGGCCACTGTGTGAACCTTCTTTGGACGCCTCGTGTGAGCAAACTTGCCAACAGCAACAACGCTGCGATGTGAACGAGCCACTCCTTCCTTCCACGACAGGTGACAAATTAGAAACGGGGTTACACTAATTTCTGTTCTACTCCAGATTTGCTGTTGAACCCTAAAACAAAGGCTTCTTGTCTCATTATTTTCCATCTACAAAATGAGTCTTTTGATAGCTTGGGCACAGGTAGAGAACTCCAATCATTGTATGATTTCAGCATTCAAAGACATTAAAATAGAAATCCACAGAATCTTTAAAAAATTTTTCAAATAGTAAGCTAGTAATAGCCCTTCAATATTCCCTATGAGCCAGAATCTAAGCACACGTATCTCACCCAACACTGCCCACTCTTCCATGAGTAGGGTAGTATTATCTCCATTTTACAGAAGAAGAAACAGAGGTTCTAAGTAGATACCATGATTTGTCCAAGGATACAGGGGGAATACCTGACTGGGTTGTGACTTGAATCCAGGTCTAGTCTGACCCTGGAGCTTCCATTCTCCATCAGTACTCCCCACGGCTTCCCAGCAGCTGGTCCTTTATCAGTTTGGGAAAAATCCTTAGCTCTACCTATTCATAGTATCCTAGCAGAGGTGCTCCTGATGGTACCAACATGAGTAGGCCTGAAAATTTAATGTCAGTAAGACAAGGAAGGTTTCTGTCCTCTAAATACCAGGTGTGTAACCTAGGCCAGTTATCTGAGCACTCTGTGCCTCAGGTTCCTCACCTGCAGAGTAGGAAAAATAAGAATAATATCAACCTCAGATTAGAAAAAGCAGTTAGTACAAAGTCTATCATGTTAGTGCTCAAGAAATATTAGCGATTATTATTATCGCTCTTATTACAATGGTTTTCACGCTTCTCCATTTTTTTACCCCAATTGCGCAGCACCTTTAACTTTCAAAGTGGAAAGTGGCACCAAATTTAGGTAAAAGACTATAAATCGAGTTCAATCAGCTGTGCTTTGGCAGTAATTTGTTTGATTAGGGTCGTGGGAGTGAAGAAAGGCAGCTTTGCCCAACACCACTAGCTGGTGCTAATATGTTACCACCACCCACAATGCTTTTCATATAAATTTCACAATCAAAAATATGCTTGAGGGCTGGCAGACGCCAGAGTATTATTTTCTAAATGTTGCCTATTATTCTATGTCCGGCACAAAGACTCCACAGTGTTACTTACATTAGACCATGCACTACCCCGAGAAAAAGACAGGGATTGTATTCCAATTGCTTTACTTTAGATAGAGGACAACTTTAAATAGTTTCCTTTTGATATCACAATTAGGGTCACCCAGTCAATGCAAGAATCTACATTTTTTTGCTAAATGTAAAACGTAATGAATTATTGCAGTGAAAGAGTGACTTGATACAGAGATGGATGAAAGCATCTTAGACAAAAGTGTTCCAGTTAGTTGTTTCCTCGATTAAGAAAAACCACATGATCTCCTGGAATTAAAATGTCCCTCACAGACTCTAACTGAACAATAATTATGGTAAATTTTCCCTGCCTAATTTTAAAAGTAAATTCCTGCCTTTTCTCAAGTTTCCCATATCAACAGTACCCAGTTTCACCCACAGATGGAAACCCTGAACACAGTTTCAGGCTTGTTTCCATGAAAGGGTCATTCAAGGATTCCCGTTGGTTGCCACATCGCCTGGGTGATGAAATGCTCCTGCTGTTGCTTCCTGGGAACCACAGGTGGGCAGGGCTTTGGGTGTTCTGTGTCCCAGTCAACAGAGGACCCGGCTTCCCTGAGTTGCATGCCTTGCTCCTCCCAATGGAAAAGTCCTCCCTTCACAACCCTTATCAGCAGATTTCACACAAGGTGTTCGGCTCTCTCTCGCTCACCCTTATTCCAAAGGATGAGGCAAGGAGCTATTTGCCAAATGGAAAATATCCTGTTATTTTCTGTTCTCATGACCAAAAATAATTTCAAAGGGAGCCTGCTTTTAATTTCTTGTTTCAGTTTCCATTTGGGCATGCTGAATAACTCTTGAAAGCTGGATCATGGGGGATTCTAGATACAAAGGAGAAAGGCTTGCCTGTGCAATCCTGGCCTGATTCTGATACCTCCCAGGATTTGAATTCCTCCCACATTTTATCTTCCAGCTCACAGCCCATTTTGCATGCATTTTCTCACGTTGGTCTCTGCACCAAGGCTGTTGGAAGATAAGTAGGCAATTGCTATTGCCTCCTGTTGATGCATAGAATCTGATTTGTCCAAGATTGAAAGTTAGCTAGTGGTACAGTTGGGACTCAAGCCCAAGTCTTTGTACATCAGACACTGTTTCTTAATCACTCCTGCTCATTTGATATTCATCATCAATTGCCTTCAGTTCTTCTTGGGTATATGTAGTCTCTGCCCAACTAAATGTTAAGTTTAAGGACAGAGACTATGTCTAATAAACCTATTGTTCCCACAAAGCCTTAAACGCACAATAAATAATTATTAGTTGGTCTTTATTGTGTGAAGGATGAGAGTAACACAATACCCTTAAATCTAAATAAAACTGAATGGTTAGGTTCTCCTTTTGTATAAGGGAAAAACATATTAAGACTGAAAAATGGACAGTTTTTTCCAGTTCATTTTAAATGGAAAAAGTATGTCAATTCAGGGCAGACTCATTTCCTATTCTATATCCCTTATGGGTTTAGGTTATAATTTTGATGACAGCAAAGAGACTGGGGTGTTTTTCTGTTTTCCTTTGCTAAATGACGTGATTTGGGTACAAGGAAAATTGTGTTTCTGTGGGTTCGCCTCCATATTTACTCTCTGCCTGACTCCCATTTTCCAGTGTTTCATAGTCTGGGGAGGAAGTGTGGTCTAGTGGTCAGAAAAACAGTTTAGGAGACTAGAGTCGCGGTTTCTATTCTTGTCTTATTCCCTGACTCATCATAAGATCTTAGGAGAGTCATTTAAACATTATGAGCTTCAGTTTATCCACTCTTTTCCCACCTAGAGATGGTGCTCAGAAATAATCAGATCATCTGACAATGTGAAATAAGAAACAAGTTTGGCTCTAAAAAGAAATAATACCATCTGAATACAAGGCTTCATGAAGTGGGTAATACTGGCTATAGAAGAAAACCAGGATCCTCTAATTAACTCTGCCAGCTGAAAGGAGTTATCAAAAACTCTTCCGGGAAGCGCTGGTACAGCTGGGTATGAGTATCAACTGAGATAGTATCTGGAAAGCAATTTATGAAGGACAAAAAAAATCAAAGAACCAAGAACCTATAGGAGAGGGTGTCAGGAATTTACCCCTGGCTTCCAGAAGGAAAAAGTAACTCAACAGAAGCACTCAAATTTCACTTGAGTGTCACACTCTTAGACACACCAAGAAATCTTCTTCGGAATTCCCATCTGGTCAGGCTATAAATTCAAGATCTACCTGAGATCTTGGTTTCTCTCCACGCTTCATTCACACCATGTTATCCTTCTGCAAGAAGAAAAGCTACAGCGGGTGTTATCCCTTATTGAGTTAAAAAGGGAGGAATCTGCAAAACAAAAAAACAAAGTCACCCAATTACTCACACAGAGAGAATCATTTTTATTCTATCACATGATCTACGGGCTGGTTAATTGGCTCTGGCATTCTTAGCCATCAATAGCCACCCAAGAGAACAGGACAGGGCAGCCTTCAGAACCTCACTGTTGGCTCAATGATTGTTGTCATTGTGTTAGGGGATGCTGTCACCTTCGTAAGATAGAATCTGATGAATTGATCGTTCAGTATAATTCTGACACTAAAACTACTACTAATAGTTGTGATTATAAGAATAACAACTCTTTACTAAGTATATACTAATTGCCAGGCACAATCTTCAGCATGCTCTGTACATGACGTCATTTAACTCTCTCCTAAATCCAATAAGGTAAGAATTGATATTCTCATTTTACAAATGAGGAAACTTAGACTTAGAAATAAAGTAACTTGCCTGAGGCCACAGAGTGAAGAACAAAACCCAAAGCTGTCTGACTCCAAGGCCATGATCTTGACCCCTGAGACAGGCTGCTTCCCTCCAACTGGAACAGGTCAAAGAGGAGCTCTCTCCAGGAGGTGTTAGGGGAGAAGCAAAGGGCTTGACACTCAATAAACCTTATTTTCCAAGAAGTAGAGAAACAGAGCAGACTTCTTCTATGGCCTGTGGGAACTTGCTAGGGTTTTTATTCTGCTGGAGACCACCTTTGTCCAAGCTGGTCTCCCTGCTTGAAGAACAGGTAGAAAAGGTGGAGCCAACTCCTGTCTGCATGCCTGCGTGCCTACACACAGCAAAGTGGTGCCAGAAGAAAATAACAATTCCAGATATCAAAGATTCTCAGGATATGGGTTGGTGCAAAAGAAGAGGAAGAGGAAAAGAAGAGGCTCAGAACCTGTTCACCTGTACAAAAGGGGTAGCCCATCTTCCCACAGACTCTGAACGATGACCTGATGAGGACTGGTCAAAACAACACATCCTGCAGGAAAGAATCAGAGGAAACAGCACATTGAAACTAAAGGGTCAAAGACCCAAGAGGAAAAAAACCCATCGGGGTGGGTGGCACAGTCCAGCCAGATGTGGACTTGACATAACCAGGAGCATGTGACTGGAAAAATGCCCAAAGGCTAGAAGCTCTGGTCAGGAAATTAAAGGTCCAGGAAGCACAGATGTTGTTTTTTATCTTTATTTCCAGCTTAGGATTCAGCCTTTGAGAGAGGATACAGAATGTGAAAGAAAAAAAAAACAAAAACAAACCTTGACAGAGTAATCATCTAATTTAGAGTGCAAACTAGCACACTTTTGAAAACAAAAGGGGAGGTACTAATTATTAGTTCCCCCAGGAAGAACAGATAAACTAGTACTGTCTCAGGCAGACTGGGGCATATGGTCACTCTAACCTTTGGGGAAATCTATAAATACAAGAATAAAATTTTAGTAGAGAAATCTAGGTAATGGTAGAATATATCCATGCGTAGATACACATATAGTTGTGTATAATAGAGAGAGAGAAGAACCAAGGAGGTACTGTAATGGAAGTATGCTGAAGAAATTGGTTAATCGTGACACTGATCAAAAAATTGGCACATTGGCAAGTTATGGAAGTAAGGAGAGACTTCAGTGACCTAGAAATTTTGGAACTTTCCATCTGAAAATCAGGTCATCTGATAAATGTCTGGATTTAATCTGCTTTACTTACAATTTCACTTCTCAGAAAGTAAAGGAAGTGACAAAGGAACTGCTACTTTGCATGTGATTCTCCTTAATTATGAGGAACTTCCAGGAGATGTGAAATCCAACACATGCTTAGGAGTCCTGCTGCCGATCCTAACACTTTCCAGGGAAATAGAGGTAGGATCCCGCAGACTGAGATGGTTCAAGAAGGAAGGGAAGCCCATGAATAAGAAAATCACACAACACAGTCACCAACGATCTCTGCACAATAAAGGGCACGATACTAAAAAGACCTGTCAACACAGAGCCAGAGGTGCCAAAGCCAAGACAAGGTGAGGCCAAAGAAAACATCTAAAGCTACGAAGGAAACTCTCTTTGGAGCAAGAAGAAGACATTCATGGGACGTGTCCACCCCTTAGAGAACTCCCATCACGTTGAAGGAACACAGGAAGTAGAAGAGTTGAGCATTAATCTACATTATTCCTTTAATGTCCAAATTCTTCAAGCTATCTCAGGTCATTCATTTATTTCCACTGAAGAATTCCCACTCTGTGGTTAGTCCTCTCTATCAATCGAAGAAAAAAATATAAAACAATTATAAATATATATGCACCCTACATAGTTAGTCCTCTCTCTTTCTCTCTCAAAATATTCCCAAGAAGAATTACATTTGCAGTCAGTAGGGACAAATTAGAGAAGAGATATAAGACAGCTAAAAACAGCGATAGGATTTATGAAATTTGAAGTAAGCAGGAATGTGGTTTGATGTATGAAAGTTCTTCCCATAAACGTAAAAGGGGAGGAATAGAAGCAAAAGGAAAGAAAATAGTGTACAAGAGACAAATTGAATATGGCATGTTTAATTAGAAAACTTCCAGGAATTGTGTTCTGGCTGATTTAGAAGCCATCGTGCATTACCACATTCTCAGGCAATTGGGGTCTTGTGTCTTCCTGTTGCTTCACAGTGTTCTGCACATAGTAACACTCAGTCAATATTTGCTCAATAAATGAAGTTAGAAATGATACTCTAGGATCAACATGCATCAATATAGTACAATAATATCTGTAGTGCATTCCTCAAAGAAGTTACCACTTAGTTAGCAACCCAAGAAAGCTGAGAATAAGAATACACAGCTCTCACCAAGTAAACAATATTTATTAAAGACTGAACTTACCCTCTTATTAAATGGGGATCCAAATGTATCATGTAAACATAAAATAATAAAGTAAAATATAAAACGCGCAAAGCAGGCAGAATTTCTGAGAATAAATTGGTTAACTCACTTGGAATGAAACCCAGGTCCTAATCATGGCACCACGGGATGGGGTCTGGGTCTCCCTCATCTCTCTGTCTGCATCTCCTTTCACTCCTCCTCTCTCGCTCCACTCCAACCACACTGGTAAAGGGTCTCTGTCTCTGCTGTCATCTCCTGTATCTGGAACACTCTCACCCCAATTATCTACGTGATTACTACCTCTCTTCTTCAGGTCTTTTCTCAAATACACTGTCTCCTTCCCTGGAAACCCCATTTATATTTGCAACACCATCCCAATCGCTGCGTTCTCCATCTCAACCTGGGATCCCCCAAAACAGAGCCTGGACAAAGGCTTACATGGAGGGACTTATTTGAGAATTCAATCCCCAGGGAGCAGAAGGGCAGGGCCAGGTGAGTGAAAGAGGCAAGGAGGGAAGGGCTGCCAAGGGTGTGCAATCCAGCTGGCTGTTTCCCTGCGGTGACTCATCCTTCTGGTGCCTTGGGAGGAAGCTTAGGAAATGCACATCAGAACTACACCTCTGGGGGACAAAACCAAGAAGCGTTTATTGACCCCCTCCTGCCCGCACTTTGGGGTCACGCACATCTGAATATAAAGCCGGTTTCCGTGGAGTGTCCCGGGCTCAGTATCAGGGAAGCCCCAGAGCTCTGTGCAGCTCTGGCACAGCTGGCCAAAGTCTGCCAAGACTGGTCTTGGTGGCAGAAGTTGTGGTCAAAGGGAGGACCGTGAAGCAGCCCACAAGAGGAGCCCCATTCCCTTCCCTGCTCTGTGTTCCTCCATTGCTCTTACCAGCATCTGAAGTTCTGTTTCACGTATATATTTATTCAGTGACTGTCTCTCCCAGCTACTGAGGAAGCACCATGAGGGAAGGAATTAAGTTTAGTTCACTACTGTATCCACAATACCCGGAAGGGTGTCTGGCAGAGTGAACACTCAGTGTATGACCTACAAGTGAATGAATGAATGAATGAAGGCAAGCATTCATTTTGAAATACTGTGAAAGACTGCATCTTAGTGGGATTTAATGAACAGAAACTCACAGACGATGTTCATTATCACACATTATCATGTTACCCTCAAAATTTATCCAGAAATAATTCTTCAAATTTTTTCCATGCCATAACAAAGCACTGGCCATAATTAAACCCAGAGAGACAGCAGACAAAAGCAACGCAAAAATCCTTCAGAAGAAAACGGAAACATTTTTAGCACTTTCATTTCTCTAATTTTCTAACCAACTTTACCCAACTATATGCCATTTAGAAATGGCCAAGATCAGCCACAAAATCTAATTCCTTTTGCCCAGTGCTTTCCATTGCTTCCAGAAAATATAGCATCAGCCCTAATTGGTTTGTCTTTCATTTAAAATATATATTTTCTAACATATATTTTATATAAAAATTGTATTTTTATATATAATATATGCACACACACGCAAATGTTATCTCATTTCCTCTCTTACTTATACAAATTAATATCTCTTGCTTCCCTTTCTTATTCCCAAACCAGTTCATATTTCTAAGCCCCTTGCTTCATGTACAATACATTTAAAAGGTGACTTGAAACGTACTCATGTAATATTTTTATGGATATTCATCTAATTTAGGTACTGACCTCTCTGTATCACTACAAATAAAGATACTGGTGTCTCCAAGAAAATCCAAATTTGCCAGAGACATATTGTTCTGATTCAAAGAGATTTCTTTATTAAGGAGCATAACCTCCTGGTGTTTTTAAATGACTGCTTAAGGGCGGATAGCTATTTAACAGACTTCGACCGGTTGCACAGGCCTTCCCTAGTCACTTCTTTAGCCTCCCAATAACACCAGGATGGAGTTGGATAGACCCCCACTAAGGCTTTTTATTTTTAATATCTTTATTGGAGTATAATTGCTTTACAATGGTGTGTTAGTTTCTGCTGTGTAACAAAGTGAATCAGCTATACATATACATATATCCTCATATCTTATGGTAGGCTTTTACCGTATTTATCTTAAGGTGAAAGACAGTCAATCCTCGTTATTCACGGATTCCGTATTTGCGAATTCACCTGCTGAATAAAATTAATTTGTAACCCCCAAATCAGTGAAACTCTAGGCACTTTCATGATCTTTCACGGACACAGGCAGAACAGCAAAAAAATGCACACATTCCCAGCAAGGTCTAACAAGGCAACACGCTGCCTTCTTGTTTTAGCTCTCACACGGTAAACAAGCATCCTTTTTGTGGTCTATTTAGTGCCACAGTTTTCACATTTTTTGTGCTTATTTTTGGTGATTTTGTTGTTTAAAATTGCCCCCAAGCATAGTGCTGTCTAGTGTCTAGTGCCACAGAGCAAAAAGGCTATGATGGGCCTTATGTGAGAAAACGTGTGTCAGACACGCTTCATCAGGTGTGAATTAAAGTGCAGTTGGTCTTGAGTCCAATGTTAGTGAACAGTGTATATTAAATAAGGTGTCTTTAAACAGAAACATATAAAACGAGGTTATGTGTTGGTCTGTTGACTAATGGCTCGCAGGTACGTAACCCTGTGTTTTCCTCCTGGAGCAATAGTCGTGTTCTATCCTTTGGTATCCACAGTGACTTTATCAAACATTACTGCAAATAATGAGAATCAACAGTACAAGGGGCTCTACAAGCAGAAACAGGGGTTTCCCTGCTACAGCGAATCCATCAGTCAATCCGCCGTATCCCCACAGCCCTTGCCCCTCTGTCTAGAGCAAGGCTGGGGACCCCGACCCCGTCTCACTGACCACAGGACGTGCAGGTAAGCAAGACGTTCAATCACCTCCAGGACCCTGGAACCGCTGTCATCTCAACGATGATGTCTGGGGACACAGGTCAGATGACACCCAGCCTCCTGGAGCCTCAGCTGGGATAAGTCCAAGGCCTGCTCTGTGCTGCTTCCCAGATTTCCCCGGAGGAGTTGGGCTCCAGTTGCCTACAGGCCACTGATCTAATTATGCCATATTTAGTGGCTTCGTCCCCTTCTTGTCTCACGTGCCTGGGACCATCTCTCAGATAAACTACTTGCACTCAAATCCCCGTCTCAAGGTCAGCTACGTGGGAACCCAAACCAAGACACACTCTGATCACAAAGGTGTCACAGGCATCTCAATTAAGGTGACGCCACAGCAGAATCATCACCAATTCAATGATACCCCACATCACGGACTTAGAGATACACACATTGCCCACAACACAAGGTCTCCAGAACCCCACACTAGGGACCAATCTGCAGGCTAATCCTTTCACAACCTTCTGGAGCTGCTGGGAAATCTATGACAAGAGAGCCCATGACAGTGTCTGGCATGAGATGTGTGCTCATAACTAGTTATTCAGTGAATGAACGTGCACTAGACTTTCAACATCATCTTGTAAGTAACGCAAAACCACTGTGGGGTTTTGAGCAATGAAACAGCAATACCAGAGAAAGTAATCTGATATTGATATAGAGGATGGGGAGGAAAGGAGATAAACTCCAGTTTTCCAGTTAAATGAAAGAATGAAGCATTTATTTAGATATTTTAATGTAAATATATGCAAAAGCAAGAGATCAAAATCTAAATGGAGAGAGAGAAGAGAGGAGAGAGAAAGAGATGGAGAGAGAGAAATTGACAGAGAGAGAGAGACAGAGAACAAGAGCCCACGTCCTGTAATGAGCAGAGCGAAGCCAGCCACCCCACTGACAACAAGCGCCCTTAGACCCGGGCTTTGTAAATAAAGCTAGGGAACAAAGGCCCGGTGAGAGCAGGGCTAGTGGGAGCAGGGAGTTCAGGCTTCCCCGGGCTGTCGAGAGCAGACAGTAGCAGACAGCATCCTGTGTGAGGGGCAAACCGCAGGCAGGAAGCAGCCTCTGTCTTTACGTCTTTCTAAGATATTTATACGCTTCACTGTGGCCAGCAAACATAACTGGTGGAACTTGGATGAAATTTTAATTATACAGGACTTTAATGATTTAAGTTGTTGTGGGTAGAGAGGGGAAGCCAATAAGGAAGGAGCAAAGGTTCACGCAATTCCAGCTGCCCGTTTCCCCTCAGCCCTGCAGAAAAGCTGACATTCCAGAGGAAGGTCTCCAGGTTCATTGCGTAAGGTGGGAGAAAGCCACATAATTCTAGCTCCTGGCTCTGGGTACTGGTTTTGTCAATCCTCAGTCTCGCCACAACATGTCAACAAGTGGACAGATCTGGAGTCGGTCATCTTGCTAGGAAAAGGATTACGGGACCGTTGTCATCTCCATACTCCATAGTACTCTTTACCTGCCCTTTTCCCCTGGACTTTTCTTCCTTCCCTTTATCTCTTCTTTATTCTTCTGGACTAGCCTTTCCACCTTCCTCTCCATTGTCAAGAGCTGTACCAGAAGGAGACCACTCTTTTCTGCCCAGAACAGGCTTATCCTTATCTTGCAAAGAGTAAGGAGAAGGTTGGCTAAACTGGTCTCAACGTGGAGCTATAGAAGGATTCTGGATGAGACTTTCATCCAACACTCAGCAGTGCTGACACCTGCGTAGCCCGGGTTGGAATGAGGTCAGTGCTTGCTCCAGTGACACTCACCAAGAAATTCAAAGGCCCTTTTTTCATTATTCCACAATCTGATTAAGCAGACCTATAACATCAGACTGTTCCTGGGGGCTTTGCAAGGTGACTGAGTTGGCCACACAGGAATAAAGGATGCGTTTTCATTCACTCGACCATTTACTGAGAATTGATTGCTGCGCTGGACGCCTTGACAGCTAAAATGTTGAATACCGCCAAGGTTCTCTCCTCAAGTTGTTAATAATTCGGCAGGAAGCGTGATGTGTGCTCAGACAACAATAGGACAGAGCAAAGCATCCTGACAGACAAGATGCGGTGAGCTGGCTCTCTGCTGGGGGTTCAGGAAAGCTTCACAGACAGCACTTGAACTTGGCCTGGGAGGGTGGATAGGATTTCCATATGGACAGACAAAGGTTTGCAGGTGAAATGAACAAGGGCAGGAATGTACAAGGTGGGGGGGGCGGTGTGGAGGCCAGTAAGGGACAAAAAGTATTTCATTGTGGCAAAGGTATACGTATGTTCAAGGAGTTACAGCTGAAAGAGTTAGATTAGGACTAGGATTTTTTTACAGACAATGCGGAGGCAATGGATGTCAGAGCACCTGGTCCCACCCCTCTCCTCAAAGATTAGGGCCCCATTACCTAGAGAGGTTCCAAGTCTTTCCCAAGGTCCCATAGCAAGTCAGAGCTGGCTCTGGGTTCCCGATCCAAGGCCCCCTCACCATGTGTGGCCGTTTCATAATCACAACCGAGCCTTAGGACTAGTAATCTGACAGGGGTGAAGACTGTGGGCATGGGAGCTGCACAGAGGCCTTTACAGGTTCCGGGAAAGGACTACTGGGCACCTGGACCCAGCTGCTCGCAGTGGGGAGGCAAAGGAAGGTATGAGTCCAAGAGGAATTGCAGAGGGAGAGTTAACAGGACAAGATGACTGTTTGGAAGTGTGGGCTGTAGCAGGAGAGGAGGCAGAGCTGATGCCGAGGCTTCAAGCCCAAGTGACAGGGAGCCCTTTTATGGACAAAGGAGACTGCCCACTCTTTCCCCAGCACCGGGCAGCGCCCCTTCCTCTCTGCCCCTCTGCTGCCGAGAGCGCTTCCTCGGGGTTTTCCCTGACCCAGCCCCTGCTCCCTGACATGTGGCCACATGACATGTTACGCCCCCCTCCTCTTTGTTAGTCTCCCCCCTTCTTGGATTTGTCTCTGTAGGCTTTTATTACCTACTCTTTAACTTTCCTTCAGCCCTCTAAGTGTAATTCTTTTAAGCTTATATTCTTTTCTTTTTTCAGAAAAAAATACCAATTCAACCTAGTTCAGGTTAAAAAAGGAAGGTATTCGTTCCTGAAATTGAAAACCTTCTGAGGTATATATGGCTTTAGGTACAGCTGGATCCAGGGGTCCACACTGCCTCTCCCCCCACCTCTCTCTTTCTCTTTCTCACACACACACACACACACACACACACACACACACACACAATGGGAATTGCCCGTGCATCTCTGAGGACCAAATAAATCTCTATTGATTAAAAAACCCACTCAACTAAAATATTATAGTACTATAAGAAAGGTTGCATTACTGTATCCTCATGCAATGTTTATCAAAGCCACTGTGTTTAACAAATTTAATCAAGAAAAGTATCTATTAAGTATTTAAGGACAGCAATACTCGATAATAAAGATTGCCCTGGCTTCCTGTCAATTAATCTGCCATCGTCCCAGAAATAGCCCATATCTAAAATGAATACTGTGACAATTCTACCACGGAAAGCTCTCCGTTGTAAAAGAATTTCTGGAGTAGTGGTAGAGGGGGCGAGGAAGAGGGAGAGGTGTTTTAGAGTAACACGACATTTTTAAATTAAATGAAAGACTATACTTGAGGACTATTAGAGAAACTTACACCATTTAAGACTAAACCCAATACCATTTTTTCAGTTAGTCCAATATTTCTAGTAGCTATTCTGTTTGTTGTTTTTATTCCATTTGTTCCAAGTATAGAGGAGAAGGAAGGGCTGTTTTCTTCTGTTAACAGGTGGGGTTGAAAGTAAAAATTTTACAGTCACTCATGAAAATGAGCCCAATTAAGAATTTTATTTTTGTGGAAAAAATACCACCAGGTAGGTAGAGGCCAACCTTAACAAGATCATAAAATGGGGAGAAGTAGCAGAATAAGCCTGGCCCTGATTCCCAGCACCAAAAACCCATTGTGGTTGCAGAGCTATTGTCACACTAGGTGTATGTTCTGCCCCCTGGGAAACATCGTTTCAACTTTGGTCTTGGAGCCTGAACTATTTGAATCTTTGTCACTGCTAAAATACCCACAAATGTTCCATAAACATATATGAGCATGGAGCAATGAGGAAATAGAAATGGGGCAAAGATGACCTGATTTTGAAGGTATGAGATGAAACCTGAAATGCTCTCATGTCACAAAATAGATGCCATGCAACCTGCCATCTATTTAATCACTTAGTTTCCTGTTATTATAAGGCTTGTAAACAAATTGTCTTTTCATTTCCTATTATTAGTTATTGCACGGTGCAAGAGCTGGAAACACTTTTATAATTTAAGATAAAGCATTAAAAATAACAAAAAGAAAAATCTCCTAGATCAGGTGAGAAAAAATGATGGTGGCGATGTTATCTTTTATTGACTACCCAGAAAAATTGGAAAACACTGTAGAGAGACAAGTTCCATTCTGTTTTATTAGAGAATACCTTCAAAGAACAGACCAGGAAAAAAAATGTAACCCTGCTTGCCAGTTGTTATCTATATCATATTGGTGGGTATTCTGATTGTCTCAAAACGCAACCCTAGGGTGATTTTTTTTTAACCTTTGCTCAGTCTCTCTTCAAGACAAACCTCAAATAGATTTAGCTTTAAAGGGGTCATAGAAACTTCTTTAATCTTACAGCACAGTGAATGTACACAGTTAGAGGAATCTGATAGGGCAGAGCAAAGACTTGCCCCCAGTAGCACTGTTGTGATTTCCTCTTCAGAACAGTGCCTCTCTATAATCATTTCTTAGTGGTTAAAATGTATTGTTCCAATCTGCAAAAAGAATAGCTGATGAACAGGCTAGTTTTGTGCAGCCACTGAGAAGGTAGTCATAATTTCAAAATCCTAATGCTCCCTACACCCTCAATTTTGTTTATGGGTCAGGAAGTTCTAAGGACACTGGGTTTCCATCTGTATCTCTGTAAAAACGTTGTGCTATCTCTTTGCTCATGGAATGGTTAGAGCTAGACTTTGACATGGTCCCAGAAACCATCAATCTTCATCCCATCTCATAAGTGAGGAAATGGAAACCTGAAGAAAAGAAAGGATTTTCCCAAGGATCACACACCCAGCCAATTGCAGAGCAAGGATGAAAAATCAGGTCCCTAGATTTTCAACTGAAAGCTCTTTCCATTTATGAGAAATAAGTGACCTTGAAGCTCTTGAAATTAACATGTATCTCCTTGTACCAAAGTTGCTAATGATAGAATGTGGAAAATGGATGTAGAAAGTGAGAATTGTGCTTCCTAAGTACATCAGAACGTTTTGTGACACAGTTTTGTGATCTAGTTGAAGAGAGCATCATTGAAAGTCACAGTGAATTCGTAACATTTTTAATATTTCTTTCTACAAAAGATATTCTGGTAAGAGTAATCAAGGGTTCCATAATGTTTAAATCACCTGACAGCACATGTTAAAATTGCTGTATAGAGTACCAGAAAAGATGGCAAGTATTGCTTAATACCTACTGGACATCGTCTCATGTCATTCTGGTGGTTTTTCCCATCTACTCTCGTTACCAAATCCGAGATAGTCATCACCGTCCTTGAACTTCATGCAACTTGCTTGATGCATTTGACCCCAGAAGTTAATATAGAGTGGAAATTCCTATATGGGGCATAATAACTCTGACAAAGCAAGGCAACGTAAACTCAACCGTCATTTAATAAACACTTGCTCTGTACCTGCACTATACTATGTACTGTATTAGATGCTACAAGGAGTACAAAAAAAAAAAGGATAAGCTTTGATCCTTGCCCTCAAAGATTTTATAAATTTTAGCAAACTGTTAAGTGTTAGTAAAATAAATAAAATACTAAGGGAACACAGAAAAAAGCAATTAGTTCCGGGCAAGAGAGAAAACCAAGAGGTTGTAAGGGGGGCTTCATAGAGGAGGTGCTTCTGCTATTTATTGTTGTTGAACAAACTACCCCAGAATTTAGAAGCTTAAAACAATGATGACATTTATTTTCCTTTTGAATCTGCGATTTGCTCAGGACTCAGTGGGGCAGCTCACCTCTGCTCCACTCAGGGTCAGCTGAGGCACCTCGAAAGCTCATTCATTCACATTTCTGGAGACTGAGGCTGACTCTTCCCTGGGCCTATTCGCTAGAACACCTATATGCAGCATCTCCATGTTACCTGGGCTCCCTTACGACATGGTGGCTGGTTGTAAGGGTGAATTTCCTGAACAAGGGAGAGAGCTAGTCAGTGGGAGCCACATGACCTATGACCTAGCCTCAGAAGTCACACAACATCAACTTTGCCACATTTTGTTCATTGACACAACCACAAAATCCTGTCTACCACTTGATGGGGAAACAGTGAAGTTCTGAAAAGTTAAAATATCTGCAGAGCTAGTAAGGGAATTCCATCCTAGGTCTACATGATTCCAAATCTCACGGTCTTAACAACAGTGTTATGCTAAAAACTGAAAAATGAGAGCTAGATCTGAGCCAAAAACCTAGGCTTATCATATCGGTTAAGGAATTGCCAGCTGATAAACAGATAAACAACTCCTAGGTATATATCTGAAAAAAACAATAACACTAATATGAAAAGATATGCGCACCCCAATGTTCATAGCAGCATTATTCACAAGAGCCAAGACATTGATACAACCTGTGTCCACCAACATATGAATGGATAAAGAAGCTGTGGTAGAGGGTGGGAGAGAGGGAGACGCAAGAGGGAAGAGATATGGGATATATGTATATGTATAACTGATTTGCTTTGTTAAAAAGCAGAAACTAACACACCACTGTAAAGCAATTATACTCCAATAAAGACATTAAAAAAAAAAAACCTGTGGTATACATAGGCATTGGAATACTATTCAGCCATAAAAAAGAATGAAATTTTGCCATTTGCAGCAATGTGGATGGACTTGGAAGGCATTATGCTAAGTGAAATAAGACAGAGAAAGACAAACAATGTATGAAATCACTTATACGTGGAATCTAAAAAATACAACAAACTAGTGAATATAACATAAAAGAAGCAGACTCACAGATATAGAGCACAAAGCAGTGGTTACCAGTAGGGAGAGTGAGGGGGAATATAGGGGTAGGGGAGTGGGAGATATAAACTACTGGGTATAATGTAAGCTCAAGGATGTATTGTAAAGCATGGGGAACATAGCCAATATTTTGTAGTAACTGTAAGCGGAAAGTAACCTCTAAAAATTGTAGAAAAATTTAAAAGTTTTAAAAATAAAATGGATAAACACCCAAACCTCAGCAGATTAATATAGCTGAGCTTTATTTTTGCTCATGAAAGTTCTGAAATGGATGTTTCTAATCAAGATTCTCCTTCAAGCAATTATTCAGGGATCCATGTTCCTTCTCTCTTGTGGTTCCACTATATTCCACATTTTCCCTCCAAGGTTGACTTTGAAAGGGAAACAGCTCGGAGATTTTATGGCTCAAGCTTGGAAAAGGCACCCTTCACCTCCACTCATGTTCTATTAATTAGAACTCAGTCACATGACCATATTTAACTGCAAAGGAGTCTGGGAAATGTGCCTTGGCCATAGCCGCTTAGCAAGGAAATTCACTCTGTCATAGAGCTGTGAAATCTGCTTGAAGTGTTGAGAGGTTTTATCGAAACAAATTAGCACTTCACTCACGTTGTTTAAATCAATGGATTTTTATCCATTTCTCTTCATACTAAGGTATGGAATTCTGAAAAGCATTAGCATATGATCTAAACATGAAGTCATCCAGAATCATTTCCCATGTTTGTTTTTAAGTGAGGCAATAAATGTTATATAATGAAGACCACAGTCAAGGGGAGAATTATAGGCTGAGTTAACCATTGCCAAAAACAAAAGTGAATAAAGATTTTGGATTTTCGATAGATGAGCTAAAGTGTAATTAAGAATTAACAAGGAGTAAAAATACAGTCCACATGTAAATGATATTAAATATACCCCATATTTTGGAGTTTGGTGACTTACACTTATATACTAACCATCTTGACTGCTTTTATCAAGGTGATCCATGTCTGCCCCAGGTGCACTACCTACCCGCTCACTGTTCCTGAACCCCAGATGAATGCTCTTATCTTGGGGTCTTTGCTCTGGGAAACAGCTAGAACTTTTCCCAGTGTAATTCATGGACAAAGAAAGATAACCCACCCAGGATGGTACATACAGTTGGAAAGTGCCTATTCATGCTGATTTTGAGGCTTTGGGGCTGATTTGCAAAAAGAGGGAAAAAATGGAAGCAACTCAAGTATTCAACAATGAGGAGGATGGTTCAGTAAATTACGGTAAAAATAATCATAATAACTAACAACTTTGAGAGCTTATTTTGTTCCTGGCACTATGCTGTTCAATTTAGGTTATCTTGGCCAATCTTCACTAATAATCCTTACTTCACGTTCGACAAATTTTTACATATGACAAACCTCTTATCAAAGATGTAAAGAAACTTACCTGAGATCACAGAACTAATTCACAGAAGTCTGGATTTAAACTCAGGATTCCAGGGTCCTTGTTTTTAAGCGCTCTCTTATGCTGCCATGTGGTCGGATAAGATCCTATCCCAGAAAGGTATTTATAGTCTCTAGGAGAGGCAGAGGTATAAACTAGAATAACTGCAATACCTTGTACTAAGTACAATTATAGAATTAAGTATCTAGGACAGCTTCACGAAGAAAGTGATTCATTTGCTAAATTTTGAGGATCTGATTGATAGACAAGGGAGGAAAGAGTGGGGGAACCATTCCCAAGAGAAGGAAAAGGGTGTGCAATGACCCAGGGGAAAGTACAGAGACATGAGATAGCTTGGCAGGTAAGAGGAGGGTCAAGTGGTACAGTGATGGAACATCCCACAAGGGCATGACTAAGGGTGAGACTGGAGATTGAGACCCAATCACAAGAGCCCGGCCCACTGGCTAACAGGCTTGGGTAATCCGCAGAAGGACTTGAAGGGGAAGTAAGAACCAAATGCTCATTTTGGAAAGTTGCATTTCAGGAGAGTGGGGGAATGGGTCAGAGGGAGCAAAGTGGAGGCAAAGAGATAGATAGGTTAGAAATTTATAGCAACAACAGTCCAAGCAAGATGATGAAGTCTTGTATAAAGACAAGGGAATGGACAGCAGCCATTAAGTTCAGAAGATATTTAAGAAGTAGAATCAGTCAGACATGACGAATGATTGCCTGTGTAAAGAAGGGGTCTAAACTGACTTCCAAATTTTGGCCTCAGGTGACTGAGCTGATGGTAGTATCACCATTTGAAATAGTGAAAACAGAAGAAGGAATTTGAGGGCAACCTGTTGAGATTAAGTGCCTGTAGGACATTCAGGAATAGATGCTTAGGAAGGTCGGAAGCCTGGAGAAGAGGTCATCTATTTTAGCACGTACTGATCATTAGTACGTGTTTGGGAAACATTCCTTAGAAAGCACAACCACATCTTATTTAAAGAAATGAAGATTAAGTACAGCTAAAAACCCTGGACATTGTGTACAAAACAAACACAAGAAGAGTCTGGAAGGTGGAGAGGAAAGGCCAACCTACTAGGGGCCTTGAGAGCCCAGGACAGCACTCTGCTAAGTTCCCTGGCTTTTCCTTTTGCCTCATGAGTCCCGTACAGGGGGCCGGAGAGGCCAGCAATGCAAAAACCACAACAGGAACAGACCAAAAAGCCCCAAGAAAAGGCGGCTCCCTCTATCTGAAGGACCAGGAAAGAGATAACCTAGCAAGACTGAAACGCTTTCAACAATAACCACCCTACCCCAGCCAAACACCATGGAAAACACATGGCTCCACCCTCCCTTCCATCAGCAAAGGCCAAGCAGCAGTCAGGATTTCCACTCTTGCTCATTCCCAATATGACAAATTTATAAAGATGGAGAACACATTGGTGGTTGCCAGGGGTTAGCAATGGTGTGGGGAAGGCGAGGTGATTATAAAGGGAGCACGAGGGCCATCTCCTTGGTGATGGGCTAGTTCAGTATCTTTACTGCAGTGGTGCTAATGTGAATCTACACATGAGACAGAATGGCAAAAATATATATATACACACACACATTGTACCAATGTCAATTTGCTGGCTTTTTGATATCACATTATTGTTATGTAAGATGTATAGTTATGTAAGATGCTGGGGGAAACTGGATGAAAGGTACCCAGAATCTCTGTACAATCTTTGCAAGTTCCTGAGGATCTATAAGTATTTCCAAATAAAAAGTTTTAAATTGTCATAGAACTACACACACACACACACACACACACACACAAAGAACAAAATTATATATAGAAAACGGTCACCAGATTATATTTGGCTTTAGTACTTTTCTCACTTGTGCTTTTTTAAAAGGATGCCTGAGTTTATTAAAATTTACAGCACTTCAACAAAAGGATGAATCTATATGGTACAGATTCTACCCAGAAAGAGCTAGACGTGTCTCATTTTCTACAGTGTGCTTGGTTGTAGACCCGGTTTGTGTCTCTAGCTCCACTGTTTTCTAACTCTGTTACCTTCTCAGAGCCTCTGTGTCATCTGTGAAATGGAGCTGAGAATATATACCACCTGCATTGTTGTATTTAAAGTTCTTTCCTAGCACTGAATCCAAATCGAGGGAGGCCTCTTCCCTCTCAGCAGTGGTCTTTCATGAAGAAAAAGCAAAAAGATAGCAACAGCCAAATCAAGATGACAGGGACTTCCCTGGCAGTCCAGTGGTTAAGACTCCATGCTTCCAATGCCGGGGGCACGGGTTTGATCTCTGGTCGGGGAACTAAGATCCCACATGCCATGCAGCGTGGCCAAAAAGATAAATAAATACACATTAAAAATAAATAAATGAATACAATCACACACACAGAAAAAGAATGACAGTGAAGAAAATGGCCTACATTGCACTAGAGAAAACTCTTAGGTTTCCACAAATGAATTGCACTGCTATATTTGCTCCAGATGTGTGATTCCCATAAAAAATGGTGGCACATCAAGCAGCAAGACTAGAATTTACAGTATAGCAAAATGTCACATGATTTGAGTGATCCATATATTTCCAGTATTTAAAAAGCTCCCAGAGGGACTTCCTTGGTGGCCCAGTGGTTAAGACTTCACCTTCCAATGCAGGGGGTGCAAGTTCGATCCCTGGTCAGGGAACTAAGATCCCACATGCCTCGCAGCCCAAAACCCAAAAAAACCATTAAAAAAAAGCAAAAGCAGTATTGTAACAAATTCAATAAAGACATAAAAAAAAAAAATTCTCCCAGAGACACCATAAAGCTAATATCCTTGCCTTTGCTCCTTTGATCCCATGAGCTACCCCTATATTTCTCCCAGCCTGGAAACAGAGGCAACAGTTAAGAGTCTGCTTCAGTAATATCGGCAAACAGTAGTAAACTAAAGCATTAGCGATGGGAAATGAAAGAAGGGCGGACTTAAGAGAGACCTTGATGATGAATTGAACTTCAGAATTAAGAATGAGGGAGAAAAAAAAAGAATGGCACGCACATTTCTGGCTCAGGAAAAATGGGTGTCAGTTAAGGAGAAAAGAAAAACAAGAGGAGAAGACTTGGGGTAAATACCATAAGCCTGTTTGGGAATACGTTAAACATCAAGAATCTGGATATACAGATGTGGTGCTGGAAGACGGGCCTGTGATAGATGAGTCTATTGGGATTATGGGCATGCCACTCGAAGCTCCAGGCATGGCTGAGGCATCTCAGGAAGAAAATAAAGTGAGAAGAGCAGCGGCCAAGGACAGTGTTCTGAGCAGAGTGAAACACACTGTGAGTGGAAGAGCTTCCTGAAAAGGCATCTCAGAAAAAGCATCTCACACAGAGCAAGCGGAAAGGAAGGAGGTGACTGGGGAGAGAGTGATGTCATGGAAGCCAAATGAGGAAAGAGAGAGACATGGTTGGGTGACTGATGTCACAGAGGGCTCAATAAGACACAAAGTGTCCATGGAATGCAACATGTGGATGTCAGTGGTGTTGGAGCAGAGGTCAGGTTGCAGCATGTCGGGGAGCAAATGAAAAAAGATCACATGCAGCTGGCAAATGTAGAGTGTTCTTTGGAGGGGTGGGTCTCACACTGGGTCCCCAGGTGTCAGCATCACCTGGGAACTTGTTAGAAATGCATATTTTGGATCCTACCTCAAACCTACTGAATCAGAAACTCTGGGGATGAAGCCCAGTCGCTGGTGCTTTAATAAGCTCTCTAGACAATCCTGGTGCATGCCAACGTTTGAGATGCCAGACCTGGAGAAGTTTACACCTGGAGAGAAGAAGAAACCACTGGTGGAAGGAAGAGGAGGACGGTCAAGGGAAGACTTTGTTTTCCAAAATGGGAGAGATGTTTAACGTATTTGCCTGCTATGAGAAAAAGAACCAGCATTTTAAAAGAAGGGACTGGCTAGATAGGGAAATAAAAGATATGGGCTGGGGCTGACTCTTAGGAGAACAAGAAAGTAGATGGTGACTATTTTGAGATACAGAGACAGAGACTCAGCCTGAGAAATTATATCCCAGTGTCGGGACCCATCTGTCCATTAGGCAAAGTGATGACAAGATATTTTTGCTATGATAATCCTGCTTCTAACGCTTCAACCAATGCCTCCTCTAAGAATCTCAGTATTTTCACTCCCTGTGTGACTAGCACGTTGAGGGGTGGAAGCATTTCACTTCATCTGAGCGGCAGGCCCACTGCAGGTTAATGATCCCCCTAGGCTAGGGCTCAGGGCCACATGTAACGTGGGAGCTGAACTCTATGGTGCTCGGGTACCCTGGCTCTGGTATTCGTCTCCACGCTGGATCTCCTCCAGGCTTGAAGCCACATGAGCCACAGTCTGAGAGTCAGACCCAGCGAGGCCGGGAGGAGCAGTATTTTCCTAGGCCAGAGGCAAATGAAGAGGGATGTCTGGGGCTTTTTCCAGACAAAGTAGGTAGGAGCTGCTCACTCAGTGGTTTCAAAAAAAAAAACACAAAAAACAAGAAAACACGATATTCCACCTTCTGAGGTGATTCAAAATGTCAAATACAGACAAAATTTTAAAGGGGAAAAAAAAAAAAAGAGGTTTGTCTGGGAGGGAAATAAAAAGGAGGCTGACAGCCGCTATTGGTAATGTTTGCTTTGTTATTCCTCTGGTCCTGCTGGTCTGCAATGACCTGGTGTACCCAGACAAGAGACGGTGGCAAAACAAGTGTCGGTAAAGGAGACCTAACAAGAGATTCAAAGATTTTTAACTTTCATTAACCCCTTTTTCTTAAAAACATGGTGCTAAATCTTGGTGGTTAAAACCCTAGGTTGACAGCCTTTAATAAAGAAGTCCAGACACTGGAAAAACCAAAATATAAACACAACTATGGACCAAGTCACATTCTCCTTTGATAGTTGCTTTTGAAAACCCAAGGCAGCACCATTAACATCACAGAAAAAGTAGGCAATTAATTTCCCTTTTAGGGGCTCTTAGAATGTCTGCCAGAATTGACCACAGAGAGCAAACCAATGCCACATCAAGACATTAATCCAGATTACCAGCCGGTCTACTTGAAGTCCTGTCTGGTAGTAACTTCTGTTTGCAACTAGCTTGGATGAGGTGTGAGAATTGAAAAGAGTTCCCGTTCCCAGCACTAATCCATGCCCAGTCCTGTTTCACCTGACACTGATTTTCTTCTTTCCCATGCCACTTCAGGGAAAGGAAAGTCAAGTCTGGGGACTATGAAAGTTAAAGAATAAAGAGTAACACATCCCTGTGTGAATCTGTAACACACTGAAAGAGCACACCTTTACCTTTTCTCCTCTGTATGCTTCTCACCTTGAGGAGGAGGAGGGCTGGGCAGAAATCAGTGTATCTGTGGGACCCAGACTGTTCAGTCCAGAAGAGCTTCTTTCATGGTCATTGCTCACAAAGCTGCACCACCACTGATTTTATTTTCCAGGAGTAGATCCAGTATTTTCTACCTGGCATTAAAGTGTCATAAAATCAATTTAATGAGTCATGACTAGCATTTTGGATATAGACAGGATAGGATGGGATGGAATGGAATGGATGGGATGGGATGGGATAAGATAGGATGGATGGGATAGGATAGAATAGGATGGAATGGAATGGATAAGATAGGATAGATAGGATAGGATAGAAAATATCAGAACCAATCATAGGTAACAAGGTTGGGAACTGGTCTGTGAAACTTCTATTTAAGTTTTGTATGTAAGTGTGTGTGCACATACACAAATGCAGTTGTGTTCTAAGTCACAATGTAAGATGTATCTTTCATAATCAAAAAGTTTGTGCACTACTATAATAGAAATGGGACTTCTCTACCTAAATCCCAGTGATTGCTGGGTTTTCACCTATAAATAAAGAACTGCTCTTATTGGCTTAGCACATCAGCAAAACATTTTACAAAGCAGTGTTCAGGGCAAGAGTAGGCCCCTCCATACTGAACGGGGTCCTTCCAGCTCTGTGAATCTCTGAAGCACGGCCTCGCTGGGATACCGTGGGACCAGTGTTCTGGCGCTGCAGGATGGTGAAAGCAGAAAAATCATGTGGCTTATTCTCAAGATTTCTCAGAAATAGTGTGCCCAGGCCTACCCACACCTCACTCACCCCACATGGGCAAACACCCAAACACCGAGTCTTGGTCCAGACGTTGAAGACCATCCATGGACAAACCAGTGAATCCCACAGTCTGCATTTTCAATTTCAAAGATTTAAGAAAACACTTAAGAAGAAACACTTTCCAAGAAATCTGTTGCAAGAGCCTCTAACACGAACACTCCTGTTTATATTTTTGCTTCAACCTAGATGGAAAGGGTTGGGATAAAAATTTTCCTTTACATGCAGCAGGTTCCAACCCCTGAGTTTCACCACCACAAGTTGAAAGGATGTTCTGGGCCACCAACTTGACCACCCTCACTGCTCCCAGATGGCTTCTCTGTGGGTCCTGCTCTTGTTGGCTGGCTGGCTGTCCGCTGGGGACACCTGGAGTCACCTCCCATTTGCACAAAACGAGGACAATGTTGCCTTTTATTCAGGCAATAAATAATATTGCAGTGTTGTTTGGGGGTTTTTTCCCCTTAGAATTCTTGAGATAATTGTGAAAATCAAAATCAGAATATTTAAACTTCCCTTTTCCTCTTCATGTATAGTAATAGAATTTGGAGGTCTTAAAAAATAAAAAGCCAAGTTTTTAGAAGGAATATCTGTCATGCTCCAGAAACATCAAAGCATCTTAGTATGTGTTTAATATGTTCTTATCAACAGAACTTGAATTTTAAAGTTACATTTGATGAAATGCAGGATCAAAAGAGCTTTCGGTGGAAGGAGAATTTCTACAATCCCATGACAAACTACACTTAACAAATAAGTTGAGGAATTATTCCCCTTTGTACACCACTTTTGCTGGGTCAGTAGTTAGTGACCAACGAATAGAATCTAGACCTAAGTTCAAAGTCATTTTCTTTCTCATTGGATGCGTGTTACATGCATTCTCAGAGCATTCAGTTTGTACGATCCAGTGTAACACGTACTGAAAAGTACAAAAGACTGAACAAACTAAAGAAATTATATGAGCCACAATAAACATTACTCCAGCTACTAAAAATATGAAGCCACAATGAAAGTTAGTATGAATGAATACTGATTGGCCAAGTGCATGTTTTGTCCTAAAAGGAAGCATTACCCATATGTACAGAATCCATACCTACAGAAATGTATTCATTTTGATATCTTTCCAGTGAAGCATCCTTCAGAACTAAACACTGATTACAAATTCTCAAAGGCCTTTCCCTTTACACCATTCTCCAGAAGCAAAGGGGAAGAGGCAAAGAGATGGTGACTGAGTGTGGCTATTCATTCTGTACCTATTTCATGAAAAATAAGAAAGTTTTGCCTTCAAGTCTAGTGTCCTGAGCACATGTCCCCTGTCAAAATATTAGGAACCCTGAGAACAGGACAGCATGATCTGGGCTTTCTCTCACACCACAAGAAGGACTCCATTTAGGAGTTGGAAAGCAGACCACGCAGAGCAGGTCTCTCATGGTTGATGCTGCTTCTAATGACTACACCACATGGCACTTCCAGATAATTCCTTTCAAAACAGAGGTGAGTTTTTCATGACCAGTTGTGATGGTTAGTCTCACATGTCAACATGGCAAGGCTACAGTACCCAGTTGCTCAAACACTAGTCTAAGTGAAAGTATTTTGTAGATGTAATTAACATCTATAATCAATTAACTTTAAAGAAAGGAGATTACCCTTGATCATGTGATTGGACCTCATTCAATCCATTGAAGGCCTTAAGTGCAAAACTGAGGTTTCTTGGTGGAAGAAGAAATTTCACCTGCAGGTTAAAACATTAGTTCCTGCCTGAGAGTTTCCAGACAGTTCTTCCTAATGCCTGCCCTAGTGATGCCAGACTTGCCAGCTCCCTTAGTTACTGGTTCTGCTTGTCTGGTAGAACCCTGACTGATAGACCAGTCAACTGGTCTGGGATGGCATCAATCTAAGTTCATCGGGAAATAAAGGCCCCCGTTATATCCTAAATTTTAGTCAGTTGACAAATCCCAAAACATTGGTTTTGTAATCTTTAGAGCACAGAGTAGCAGACCTTTAAAATGATTTGCTACTGTGTCCTTAAATGTTGTGTAGATGGGAGTTAGTAAGAATATACTCTATTGTACAATCCCAATTTCCATCATGCTGAAAAGACACTTGAAACTGATGTTTGTTCTTAGAGGAAAACATAGGCAGAACACTCTGTGACATAAATCACAGCAAGATCCTTTTTGACCCACCTCCTAGAGAAGTGTAAATAAAAACAAAAATAAACAAATGGGACCTAATGAAACTTAAAAGCTTTTGCACAGCAAAGGAAACCATAAATAAGACCAAAAGACAACCCTCAGAATGGGAGAAGATATTTGCAAATGAATCAATGGACAAAGCATTAATCTCCAAAATATACAAGCAGCTCATGCAGCTCAATATCAAAACAACAAACAACCCAATCCAAAAATGGGCAGAAGACCTAAATAGACGTATCTCCAAAGAAGATATACAGATTGCCAACAAACAGATGAAAGAATGCTCAACGTCGCTAATCATTAGAGAAATGCAAATCAAAACCACAATGAGGTGTCACCTCACACCAGTCATAATGGCCATCATCAAAAAAATCTACAAACACTAAATGCTGGAGAGGGTGTAGAGAGAAGGGAACCCTCCTCCACTGTTGGTGGGAATGTAAATTGATACAGCCACTATGGAGAACACTATGGAGGTTTCTTAAAAAATTAAAAATAGAACTACCATACAACACTGCAATCCCACTACTGGGCATATACCCTGAGAAAACCATAAATCAAAAAGAGTCATGTACCACAATGTTCATTGCAGCACTATTTACAATAGCCAGGACATGGAAGCAACCTAAGTGTCCATCGACAGATGAATAGATAAAGAAGATGTGGCACATATATACAATGGACTACTACTCAGCCATTAAAAGAAATGAAATTGAGTTATTTGTAATGAGGTGGATGAACCTAGAGACTGTCATACAGAGTGAAGTAAGTCAGAAAGAGAAAAACAAATACTGTATGCCAACACATATATGTGGAATCTAAAAAAAAATAAAATGGTTCTGAAGAACCTAGGGGCAGGACAGGAATAAAGACACAGACGTAGAGAATGGACTTGAGGACACGGGGAGGGGGAAGTGTAAGCTGGGACAAAGTGAGAGAGTGGCATGGACATATATACACTACCAAATGTAAAATAGATAGCTAGTGGGAAGCAGCCGCATAGCACAGGGAGATCAGCTCGGTGCTCTGTGACCACCTAGAGGGGTGGGATAGGGAGGGCGGGAGGGAGACGCAAGAGGGAGGGGATATGGGGATATATGTATAGGTATACCTGATTCACTTTGTTATACAGCAGAAACTAACACATCATTGTAAAGCAATTATACTCCAATAAAGGTGTTAAAAAAAAATTTGATGTTTGTGGAATTCCCTGGTGGTCCGTTGGTTAGGACTCTACGCCTCCACTGCAGGGGACACGGGTTCGATCCCTGGCTGGGGAACTAAGATCTCGCATGCTGCATGGTGTGCCCAAAAATAAAAATAATAATAATAAAATTAAAAACACATATTGAAAAAAAGAAATTGACATTTATGCTAGTTGGGTTTTCATTGTTAAATGGCTACAGCCTTTCAAGGCAGAAAGGAACACATATGGAATATGGTTTCTGAAACACTACCAAAACCAAAGTCATCTAAAATAAGTATGACTTGATGAATGTCAAAATGAAGTTGAAATTGGTTTCAGCCCATTTCTAATTTGCAGCTCTTCCTCTGATAATTCCACTTTACCTGCCTTATTTCAGTAGTTTCCTGCAGGTTTGTTTTTTTTTTGTTTGGGGTTTTTTTTTTTTTTTTTTTTTTGCTTTAATCCACATCTAAGAAAGAATTGTATTCTGAATTTTTCATGCAAACTATCACTGATGAGTTTAACAGTCCTTTCCCCACCACAAAAGACTACAAATTTTCTTCCCGTTACATTCCTCTTCTGCCAAAATAGACCCCTACGGCTGGGTGGTTTTATTTTGTTCCATCATAAGAGAGTTTAATATAAGCTTGTCAAAGAAAGAGACAGCAGTGACAGTTAAATGAAAAGTGGCACCAATTAATGTATTTATAGAACCCCATGTGCAAACAGACAACAGATGAGGAGAGAATATTTATACATGAGAAGCACACCACGCTTCCGCAATAATCAATTTCTCAGAAGGGCTGTGCCCCCAACAGATTATGAGCAAAATAAAATCCCAGAGAGCGGAAGAACATACAATGGGGTCATTTTTCCTGCCACCTGAGTTCCCCTGGGCCACAACTGCAACCTGGGAGGCAGTGGCACAGGGGTAAAAGTGGTCAGAAAGCAGATCGGTAACACCCTCTCAGTTACCCGTCTACCAGAGGGCTATGCATCCGAGTAGGAGACTAAGACAATCAAGCCTCCGGGCCCCTCTGGTTATGATGACAATGGAAGGACCACTTGCCTCTGTCCAGACACTGCCAGACACATGATCAAAATGTTGGCAGACTGTTTTCCTCTCTTCCGCCTCTTTCTCTCTATCATAACGTGTCACTCCTATGCCTGAGTCCTGCTCTGAAGGGAGAATCTGCTGTCTGTCATTCACCAGAGTCAGCATGTTACCCCATGCTCTCAGAGTTCTGAAAAGTTTAAACGGCCTCTACCTACGGAATCTGTTCCTTATTGAGGGAATTCTGGCATCCACAGCAGGCTGGGCTTGGTGAGGCAGACAAGTGAACAGAGCTTTAAGCAGTTTTACAGAGAGCCAGGAAGACAAAGTGGGCTTTGAGGTTGCAAAAGAGGCCTTGAGAGCCCAAGGTAGCAAAAAGAAGGAGGACACCAAGAATGAATCCAACACTCAGCAGTGGTTTTCCCCAGTATGGCAGGCAGAAGACTACAACACAACAATATGTAGAAATAATGAGCAATGTATATTTATGTAAATCTAAATAAGTATTCATTATACAAAACAGTAGTAAAATATTAATGTCTTGTGGAGATTTAAACATGATACTATCAGCAGAAACAAACATCTAACAAGACTGATTAAAAGAAAAAGAAATTCTGCAAAATATAAAGATAAGGAGCAGAAAAGGGGATATCATTGCCAATCCTACAGGTATGTAAAAGATCTTAAGGAGATCTTACAAAATGTATTCCAAAACTATATTTTGAAAATGCAGATGAAAGGACAGATTCCTTTTTTAAAATCCCTGAAAGTGACACTAAAATAAATAGAAAATCTGAATAGTGAGATATCTAATAAAGAAGTTGAAAGTGTAATCACGATATTAACTCTAGGAAGGTATCTCCAGGTTGTTGGAGAAAATAAGAGCCACACAGCAGTTTAGACACCTCAGTTTAGAACTGGGCTCAATTCCTAATACAGTAAAGACAGCTGGGAATTTTAGCCAACAAACAGCATGTAGGATTCAGTGGATGGAAAGTGGGGGGAAGGCGGAGATTCCTGCTAAACCAGCTTAGCAAGATTCTTGCTGACATCACGCCAGAGTGAGCAGATATCAATGGGGGAAGAGTCCCTCTAACTTGACTTAGCAGGATTCTTGCTATAACTAGGCCATGCAGGCCGAGCAAAGCTGGTCGCCAAGGTGAAGGCCTGGTTGAGAAAGGGCTCACTGGAGCCCGACTACAGTTTGCTCAAGGAGAGGGTATTTGTCAAGACTCAGGCAACTTCACCAGTGGAGTTTCTCCAGATGTTTACAGAATAATTAATACCAATATGAAACATACTTTTCTACAGAATAGCAAAAGAGATCACATTTCCTGACTCATATTATGAAGCTAGCATACACTTGACATCAAAATCTGAAAAGAATATTACAAACAAGAAAAACCTCACACCAATCTCTCTTACAAGCATAGATGTGAGAAAGAGAAAAGCAGACCCTGACATCTGGCCGGGAGCTGGCTGCTACTATCAGCCAGGCCTTGTGTCATCCTGTAGCACATAAACCATTCCACAAAACACCAACATCAGCTAAGCTCCCTCTCTAATCATGAGTGCATCAAGACGAACTGAGATTATTGTGTCTGAACACAACTAAACCAAGTTCATTGTTCAAACCATAAAAATGACTAAATACTACCCCACCTCTGTCCTGGCTTATAGCCTACACACATTCCTCCTGCCTAATAGATAAGATTTATAAAGACCCCCCCCCCAATTATAGAATAGCCCCCACTTGTTGACAGCATGATTGGAGCAAAGTTCTACTTCCTAAAACCCTCCCTAAAAACACCAAATCTTATAAAAAATTCTTCTTAACTCCCTCTTAATGAGATACCATGATCCCCACCATGTGCAGTTTCCCTCGTTCCAATGAGCAATAAACCCAAATTGTTCAACTTCATGTGTGTTCCTGGTGGTCTTTGGCTGGAAGGCATTGACAGATGGAAATTACTCATCAAACATTCACATATTAAAAATAACAATACACACAACCAATTGGCTTGATTCCAGGAATGGAATTCAATATAAGTTTAACATTTAAAAAAATCAATTGATGTAATTCATCCCATAACAGGAAAAAAGAAAGAAATGTCATATGATCACATCAATAAATGCACAAAATGCATTTGGTAAAATTCAACACTTATTCATGTTAACAAAAATGAAAACTTTTAGCAAACATAGAAAAAAAATTTCTTTATCCTGATGTGGTGTATCTACAAAAACTATACATCAAACATCATATTTAATGGTGAAATATGAAAAGGTCTTCCTCTGAGGTAGAGAATAAAATAACTATGCCACTCTGATCACTTCTATTCAAATGGGAGGTTTCAACTAGAATACTAAAGAAAAAAAAAGGAATAAATCTGAAAAAGATTTATAAGACTTCTACTCCAAAAATTACAAAAATTGAGAGAAATCTTTTAAAATCTAATTTAGTGGAAAATTATACCATGACCATGGATTGAAAAACTCAGCTCAATGTTGTAAAGGTGTCAGTGATTCCCAAACAAATCTATATCCCAGCAGGAATTTTTATGAAAATTATAATCTGACTTAAAATTTATGTGGAAATGCAAAGGTCCAAGAACAGCCAAGACAATCTAGAAGGTTCAAGGATAAACCAATAGACCTATGTCACAGAACAGAGAGTGAAAATACTGTCACTTGATTTTTAATAAAGGCGACACTTCACTCCAGGAGGAAAGAATGGACTTTTTAATCAATTGCATTGAAGCAACTGGAAACTCATATAAAAAGAAAAAATCTTAAACTCCTACCTCACACCATACATAATAATAAATTCCAGGTGGATTGTAGCTGTAAAAGGAGGTGGAAATAAAATAAAAATTCTAGGGGGGGAATAAAAGGAATATCTTTATGAGTGTAGGGTAGGTAAAAAAAATATATTTTTTAAGAAGACACAACAGCAATAACCATAAATAAAATGACAGATAAATTTGACTAAATTTAAAAGTATTTCAGTTCATCAAAAGATACCATTAAGGGGCTTCCCTGGTGGCGCAATTGTTGAGAATCTGCCTGCCAATGCAGGGGACACGGGTTCGAGCCCTGGTCTGGGAAGATCCCACATGCCGAGGAGCAACTGGGCCCGTGAGCCACAACTACTGAGCCTGCGCGTCTGGAGCCTGTGCTCCGCAACAAGAGAGGCCGCGATAGTGAGAGGCCCGCGCACCGCAATGAAGAGTGACCACCGCTTGCCACAACTAGAGAAAGCCCTCGCACAGAAACGAAGACCCAACACAGCTAAAATAAATAAATAAATAAATTTATTTAAAACAAAAAAAAAAAGATACCATTAAGAAAGTGAAAAGGCAAACAACAAACTGGGAGAAACTATTTGCAATACAAATATCCAATGAAGGACTCATATCCAGAATACATAAAAGTTCCTGCAAGTCAATGAAAAAAAAACAAAAGGCCATCCAGTAGGAAAACAAGCAATAGACTTGGACAGGTACTTTGCAGAAAGAACATCCAAATGGCCATGAAACAAAGAAAAGGTGCACAATGGTGCTTAGGCATCAGGAAAATGCAAATCAAAACCACAATGAAATGCCAGTATGTATCCACCAGAACACCAACTTCAGGTGAGGATATTAAGCAAAGGATTCACCAATAGATGGCTATTGATAATGTAAATTAGCACAACCAATTGAAAGCAGTTTGGCCATACCCACTAAAGCTGAACATAGGCTTCCCCTATGACCAGCGATTCTACTCCTAAGTATATCCCCCCAAAGAAAATGAGGACATTTGTGTACTGAAAGACGCACACATGCTCATAGAAGCACTCGGCTTAGTAACCGGAAACCGGAAACAACTCAAAAGTCCATCAACAGTAAATGGATGGTGGTATATTCAGTAATGGAGTACTCTTGGCAATGAGCATGAACAAACTGGCTACAGGTAACAAAAAATGAATCTCACAGGCAAATGTTGAGTGAAAGAAATGACACTAAAGGTAAATTGTACCTACCATACGATTTCATTTACAGAAAGTTCAAAAACTTGCAAAACCAACAATCAGTGATTAAAATAAGGATATTGGTTACCTTTTGGGGTGGAAGGGTCTTGAGGAGGGCTTCTGAGTTGTCAGTAATGTTCTGTATCTTGGCTTGGATGGCATTTATAACTTCTGTTCACTTTATGAAAATTAATGTCTTTTTCTATTTTTGTAATTCTTTACTTAAAAGTTTATTTTTTGGAAAGGTGGGAGGGATAAATTGGAAAGTTGGATACAAACAGATACACACTACTATACACAAAGTAGATAAACAAGAGGGACCTACTGTATAGCACAGGGAACTATATTCAATATCTTGTAATAACCTATAATGGGAAAGGATCTGAAAAAGAATATATATATATAACTGAATATATATGTGTGTGTGTGTGTATATATATATATATATATATATATATATATAACTGAATCACTTTGCTGTACAGCTGAAACATTATAAATCAACTACACTTCAATAAAAAAAGAGTTTATTTTATAAGGTACAAAAAAATATACATTTACTATTGTATATAAACAACACGACAGTTGTTTTTGGATGGGGGACATTTATTTTTTAAAAAATATATAGGTGTAGCATTGTGTAGGGGATTGATTTTGCCTGTAATTTTAATTGGAAGCTTTACAAGGCTAGAGGACCACACAGAAGCTCAAAAAAAATTACTTCCAAAAGCATTATACAATTTCCTTACACATTGAGATGACCTTTTGTTGCTTTATGTCTCATTCCATTTTTTTCCAATCCATTTTCTGAATGCCCTAAAGAAATCTTCCTAATACCGTCAACAAATTGTGCCTGTTTGTTCCTGGCCTATTGATACCACGTCAAGGCTTGAGAAAAAAAATTAAACTCTTAAACCCAAATCTCCCCCTCACTATATCAGTGCCGCCCAAAGCACCACAACAGCCCAGAAATGGAAACGAGCATCTTGACTATTTCCCTGAGGAATGCCACAAAGGCTCATTGTGGCATTGTAAAGTGCAAGGCTTCCAGGGCAAAATCCCTCAACAGGAAGAATTTTGCCTCACCCTGGTTGTGCCAACAGAGCTTATGTAGATTGCACTGCAGAAGTAAGTTCTTCCTGTCAGAGTCTGGATGAATAATGTTCACAGAGGAGAGAGTAAAGAAAGAAACAGGTAATAGTAAGGTGGGAAAACGCTGCTGAATTTAAACTCTGGCTCTGTTTCTAATGAGCTGTTTGGTGCTAGCCAGCTCATGGAACTTAGCATTTAATGTCTTTGCAAAATGGATACTGTATATGAATGGATGGTTACTAAGCCCCTTCAAAGTGTGAACACTTTGATACTCTGATGAATCTTTTAAAGTGGTTAAAAAACAAAACAAAGCCTGTCTTGACCATGGCTCTACTGCTGAACTCTGTCCTGGTGCCCTCCACTGGTTGGCATATGCCAGCGCTTTTTTTTTTTTAAACATCTTTATTGGAGTATAAATGTTTTACAATGTTGTGTTGGTTTCTGCTGTACAACAAAGTGAATCAGCTATACGTATACATATATTCCCATATCCCCTCCCTCTAGAGCCTCCCTCGCACCCTCCCTATCCCACCCCTCTAGGTCCTCACAAAGCACCGAGCTGATCTCCCTGTGCTATGCTGCTGCTTCCCACTAGCCATCCATTTTACATTTGGTAGTGTATATATGTCAGTGCTACTCTCTCACTTCGTCCCAGCTTCCCCTTCCTCTCCCCGTGCCCTCAAGTCCGTTCTCTATGTCTGCATCTTTATTCCTGCCCTGCCACTAGGTTCATCAGTACAGCTTTTTAAAATACTGTATATATGTGTTAGCATACAGTATTTGTTTTTCTCTGTCTGACTTACTTCACTCTGTATGACAGATTCTAGGTCCATCCACCTCACTACGAATAACTCAATTTCGTTCCTTTTTATGGCTGAGTAATATTAAAAAATCTAGAAACAATAAATGCTGGAGAGGGTGTGGAGAAAAGGGAACCCTCTTGCACTGCTGGTGGGAATGTAAATTGATACAGCCACTATGGAGAACAGTATGCAGGTTCCTTAAAAAACTAAAAACAGAAATACCATATGACCCAGCAATCCCACTACTGGGCATATACCCTGAGAAAACCATAATTCAAAAAGATACATGTACCACAATGTTCATTGCAGCAGTATTTACAATAGCCAGGACATGGAAGCAACCTAAATGTCCATCAACAGATGAATGGATAAAGAAGATGTGGCACATATGCCAGTGCTTTATTACACATACTGGAATATTCACTGGGCATTTTGTAAAGCAGCCATTCTTCATCCATTCCCAGCCAGGAACTTGCATCCTGAGAACCTAAGTTTACACTCCCTGCGCTGAGCCTCAACCTGGCGATTTTGCTGTTTAAGCCCATGACTTCTGGTTCCTTGCTTTTCACATATCAGGGGCTACAACAGTGCACTGTAACAAAAATCATTCTTAAACTGGAGCCAAAAACCAGCATCATTCTTTTACTCTAACCAGCTAGATGGTCATAAACAGGAAGAAAAATTTTACTTCTATTTTCCCAAAAGTTTGGCCAGGATGTGATTGCCAATCAGAGGCATTTAAAGTTGTTCTGGGCAAAATTTTAAATCTGCATCCAATTGACATGTTCTAGAAATCAAAATCTCCCTATTTACTTCTCACTGTATGAACGTGTTAGACAGCTTCCAATCTTCATCATTTGGAGCATGGTGCAGCTGACATAATTCTGAGTTCCCAGTTACTCAGGACCACGTATGGAACGCCTACTGTCCCATGCTTGGATTCACAAACCAGCACTGCCAACAATATCTTCAAACTTCTCAAAGTAGCTAAAGGGCAGACTGCATAGTCATTGCGAACTCACTGTGTGCCAAACACTGTTCTAAGCATGGGAAATGCAATGGTGTACAAAAGTAGACACAGCTGTCAACTTCAATGAAATGACACTCTAGGACAATCTTTAAACGTGCAAGCTAAGCAGAAGTTCCCCCTGAAGTTTAACTATGTCAAAGCCCTTCAAATACTTTTAGTTTTAAAGAAACTCATTAACTCTGTATATAAGGGATTTGGGATGGGGAAGGATCATTCCAAGAATTGCAATTATTATTATTATTTAACGTTACTATACATTAATGGTAACTACTATATAATATTTAAGGATGCCAATGAAAAAGCTCAACATACAGCAGAAAAGCAGTCCAGTATAAAGTGTAAGTACTCTTAGTTTGGCTGTTAATCAAGTAATGATAATTGAGATTTAGAAACTCTCCTATTTTCCTGAAGAAGACAGGAAGAGGTGTAAATAGAAGCATGACTCTATAATCACCTCTCTGGGTGGGTGAACCATGGGAAATGAAGCTGCTGGAAAGAAACCTGTGATATTTAGGAAACCGGAGACATTTAGACAAACTGAGTTCAGAAGATAATTTGACTGATGGAGAAGAATCATTCTTTTGGATCTTTGATTTGGGCTGAGTTGTAGGGAAAGATTGCTTTAGTTCTCAGGCAGTTTTTGTTTGTAGATTCTAGCGGGGTCCAGAGAGAGGGTAGGTTTGCTCACAGATTCATGAACAGTCAACTAATGTGGCTGAGAAAGCAGGGTAAGGCTGGGTGAAGGTCAGGTGAGGGAAACGGGAAAGAGGGTAAGACAACCAGAGACTGAACCTTCAATGTGAAGTAATGACTCATTCCCTTATGTGGGCGATAAACCCTCTCAAGGGAATTCCAAAAATGTTCCATTTTTTGAGCAAATACAATGCCCACTTTGAGGATAGATGCATTTATTGTTATGACTGTTTAAAACCAATCCCACGACTTAAGTCATATATCTCTAATCATAAACAACAATAGAAAAAGACAGCTCTAATGACAGCTGTCCTTTTACAAAGGTACAGTCCTGGCCTTTGAGTTGGACAGAAAGCCTTGCTTTGGAGATGTAGGATCATGTTCAAGCCTGTGCACCTTAAAGTCAGCCAGCATTTAAGTAAAAGGGAAGTTTTGACTTTTGGAAGAAAAAACTACCTAAGGAGAGATGAAAAGTTAAACAACTCTGGAAATAGCAGATATGCTTTGTATGACATCAGATGAAAGCTAACAGTAGTGGCAGCATGAATAATCAAAGACACCTGAGAAATTTTCCTGAAGAAGTCCCTTCTTGGCTCCAGGATCCTGATATATCTTTTTGTTCATCTGATGCATGATACAGTAAAATAAGACAGGACTGGTGAAAATGAGAATTCTGAACAATGCGTTATACTATATAACTGTAGGGTCTAAAGCATGTGTTTTTAAGGCTATAATGTTTCTCTTCAGGTGTATCATTTACAGTTGATTAAGCAGGATATCTTGTCCTCTCTACGAAAAAGTTGAGCATCTACACAATTCCCTCTCATACCAATATTTCAAAGTACAAGTCACTTCAGATAATTAACCCCTTTCCTGAAATGTAAGCCCAGCCCAAGTGGCTTATATGCATATTGGCAAACACTCATTTGAACCCTAAACAAAAAAAAGAATGATATCTAAAGTGAAACTTCATTATTTTTAGTTGACTTTAGGAATCTATTAAATAATATGATCTTGTCATTCTCCACCACCTACACCTTTGTGTGAGGCTTTGATAAATGTCACAGCGGTAAGTAAGGTAAAGAAACCAAACTATATTTAACTTGACATATGTAAGTAGCTGTCAGGTTTGGGATTGGAAGTCAGGTAATCCTTTAACTCCTCTCTGTGAATATCTAGAGATCATGCAGTTCTCCTGAGACAATGAAATTTGGAGGAAAGCATTCTATGAATACAAGGATGTTGATGTGTACTATCAAATAGACTTCAGGGTTTTTTGTCTTAACTTCCATTTATTTTTATTTTTGTTTGGTGCTTAATAGACTTAAAACATAGAATAAAAATACATCAAGTGATGTTTTTCTCAAATCCTACTTGTTAAATAAGAGCAGGATAATGAATTCAGAGGGTTACATTTGAACCAAGCTAACGTCACAGTTTCGAACCTGCTAAGCCATCCTATATGCCGAGAAGTGAAAAGACAACCCAGAAATATGTCTAAGATGAAAAGTACACTTGATCTGATTTGATTTGGTTTGATAGGTCAGTTTTCCACAAAAAATGAAGGAAACACACTCCATGGCTCTAGGCCCCCTAGGTCGTAACCATAGGAGGTAGGATTTTCAGCTAGACGAAGTCCCTTCAACTATCCACTGAGATGCTGGGAAAAACTGAGCATTAGGGTCCCTGTGTCAGGTTATTACACCAGGTGCTTCACTTCTTTGTACCTTCAAGCCAAAATGAGCTCTCTGAGGAATTAATTTTCCCCTGATGCCAAATATTAAGCCCAAGAGATCACTGCAGTCAAGGAAAGAAATATCTACCACTTTTATCTTTTTTAATTCCAAAGCATAATGGAAGGACATCCTCTATCAGAGGTCTCTGCCTTCTCTAGCTATATTAAAAACTAAAATCAAAGGCAAGAAATGCCCTGAGGTTGAACATTCAGAAAATATCTTTTCTGAATATAAAAGCATATAATACAGGTGCCATTCCCAAAAGAGGGGGTGGGGGGGAAGTTGATGACATCACTGACTTGAGTTAAGAGCATTTAAAAAATGGCTCTTTTGACGAATTTGGTCAACCTCAAGCTTATTCTTGTCACTTCTCTATAATATAATGTTCCTGAGGACAGTATTGTAAGGCTTTTCAAAAGGAATTATTCCAACTATATATAAAATAGATAAGCAACAAGGACCTACTGTATAGCACAGGGAACTATACTCAACGCCTTGTAAAAATCTATAAGGGAAAAGAATCTGTAAAAGAGTAGATAGATAGATAGATATAGAGAGAGATGTATGTATAACGGAATCATTTTGCTATACACCTGAAACTAACATTGTAAATCAACTATACTTCTATAAAAATAACTAAATAATAAATAACTTTTTTTTTTTGGCTGCGTTGAGTCTTTGTTGCTGCGCGCGGGCTTTCTCTAGCTGCAGCGAATGGGGGCTACTCTTCGTTGCAGTGCGCGGGCTGCTGTTGCAGTGGCTTCTCTTGTTGCAGAGCACGGGCTCTAGGCTCACGTACTTCAGTAGTTGCAGCACGTGGGCTCAGTAGTTGTGGCTCGCAGGCTCTAGAGAGCAGGCTCAGTAGCTGTGGTGCACGCGTTTAGTGGCTCTGTGGCATGGGGGATCTTCCTGGACCAGGGATCGAACCTGTGTCCCCTGCATTGGCAGGTGGTTTGCCAACCACTGTGCCACCAGGGAAGTCTGATAAATAACTTTTTAAAAAAAGAATTATTCCAGGGTATATAAAAGTTTTTGCTAAGCATTTTGAGATTAAAGGGTCAAAGTTTCTGTAAAAGAAATGGGAAATTACCCTTCAATTGTTACTGCTATGAAACACTGAACACTTTTTTCCTATGAACTTCTTGGACCCATTACCTTTAATTCCATTAGTCATGGTTCATGGGTAAATGATCAGTAGATATTTTTCTAGACGGTTTTTGTGCTTCGTCATAAGCATAATGGGTTGTTCCTGCCGTAACATCAAATGTTCATTTGAATGTAAGAAAAGCAACAGAAGACAGAAAAGCAAAAATGCAGAGGCTAAGCTGCACATGATATTTTAAACAGATGTCAGTCATCCAGGGAAACAAGTGACAGAACAGTTTAGGTAAATTGTCCAGGCCAGGAATTTACCAGCAGATTATCTCAATTGATATCAGAAGCTTGGGGTTCTCAAGTATTTCCTTCAGGGAATGGAAAAATAGAAATGGTTCTTCATACTGGCATGACTCTAATTATAAACACGATAAACAGCTGCCATTGTGGATTGGTAGATGAAGACACAAAATAAATAAGGATGCAGTGCCTTATTCCAACAAGCTTTCCTCAAGAAGAGCACTTTTCATTCCATCAAAACATACATAACTTCTTGCTAATTATTTCTTGTCCATCAGACAAGAACTGTTTCTTTTATCAAGGAACAGATAGGAATGTCTCCAACCAGTTAGTCAGCTAGTCGTCCTTTTGGCACTGGGTCATAGTATTCCAGCCAGACTGACTACAGGCTAATCCAAACATCATGACTAAAACTGAGGCAACAAATTGCCCAGGAGAGAGATGTCAGGATTCAGAGGTACCATTTCTCTCCTGCCAAGACCCTAAGGCTCATTTTTTTATGCAAAAGTCATCTTAATATATAACCAACTTCCTCTTGGAATACTTCAGCTGTGGCTTTCCCCTGCCATTCCAAAAAGAGTAGAAATTTTCTTTCATCACAGTGTCTTCAGTTGGAATTGCAGACTCAGTCTAATTGAAAAACAAAATGGGTGCATGGTTTAAAATTTATCACTACAGTACTTTGTCCAATCCACAGAGGAAAATAAGGCTCACATCCCCTGACTCTGCCTCACTTTCTTGTTCTTATTTCCTCAAAGAAATAAGAAATTTGATAGTGATGCAGAGCTAATTAGCACTTTTCTCTCTCCAACCTCTGCCCCATCAAATTACAGTATAAGAATACACTGATCTCACGCTGTGCTTTTTTGTTGTTCAGAACAACACACCCGTGGGTGCCTAGTAATAGTTGTGGCGGTAGCAGTAGTAAGTGCAGTGGTTGTAGTAGGAGGAATGAACATGAATTGGAAAGATTCATCAGAAAGAGCAATTCACTTCTGGTTTCTAGACACCAGGCTAAGCACCTTACATATATTATCTAACTGAATCCTCACAACAGCCCTATGAGGTAGGCATTATTGTTACACTTATTTTTCCAAAGAGGAAACTGAGGTATGGAGAAGCTAATTAACTTGCTCAAGGTCACACAGCTGGTAAGTGATGGAACACCAAGCTTTGAATCCAAGTACACTAAGTCCAGAGCACCCCACTTTTAACAGTTTCAATGCACTACTTTGAGCAGATCAATAAATGCAGAAAAAGAGGGACCTATAAAAGGCCATTCCAGTGGCCTCGCTTGTTGTTCTCAATGTTCTTTGAGTTTCCAGGATGCCAACATTAACAAAATATTGTGAATACTAACATTTGGAAACATATTATAGTCTCACATACAGTTCTGGAAGCTAAGAGATAACTTCCCAAAAGGCCTTCCTTGAAATTTGTGTGCAAAATCGTTGTAATGAATATATTTGCATTGGGGTGGGTACACTGAATGGAAAAAGGAGAGAGGTACACTCCATCCTTCATGTACCTCCCCAGAAAAGCTACATAGAAATCTCAGAATAAACCAATTAGTGTGGCAACAGAATAGGGATGGGACCATCAGTTTCTTCACACTGGTCATGATCTGTGTGGGTAACAATATGTGCAAAATGGTAGAAACTTTGCCACCTCCATCAACAAAACAGCCTTGTAAAAAGTCTACTCTGAAGAGTTTGCCTGAAAGTTACAAAGTGTCAAATGGCCCAACCCTTCCAATCTGTCTTGTTACAGTAGTACTGGTGGTTGATTCCCTAAAACCCATCCCACTCCAAATGGTTAGCCGTGGTGATCCCATTCCTCTTGCTGGTAATTAGCTTAGAGGAGGCATTCAGTACAATCCTGGCCAAAAAACTTTGGGATAAAGTTTCCTTTTTTTTCCTTTGGATGATGCCCTGTATGCTTTAATGCCTGGAATCACAGCCATGACGTCAACGCATGATGAAGGTCAAAGTAAACAGAATTTCCAGAAAACAAAGCTAAGGCTCTGAGATACCATAGCAGGAGCTGCCTTACCTATGCAATTCTTGTTACGAGAGATTTAAAAATCCCTATGTTTCCCTATGTTTAAATCAATTTGAGTTGGCGATTTCTGTTTGGTATAACTTAAGTTGTCCTAACAGCTTCTTTTAACATTTAAAATCTCAGGAATTCTTAATAATCACTAAGGGTATAGGAGGCACTCAGAATTGTCCTTATCTATGTAGAAATTATTACCTGCAAACAACTCATACAGTAGCCAGCAAAGGCACTTCCATAGAAATCATTTTGAAAAGTATTTACAAGGAATGCCTGGGATGAAGCAGGGCGGGGTTGGGAGGGGATTCTTTCTCTCCCTATCTTTTGCATCTCTACGTACAGAGAAGAAAATCAAAAGGGCTAAAAAACATTTCATACAGGTCACTCTATAACTGTGATTAAGACAGCATCTTAATAACTCCTTTCACAGTGCTTTATACTATGAAAAGTATTTTCAAAGTACTTTCTGTGCATCACATTTGATGTGCACCATCACCCTGGGATTCAGATAGGTCCTCTATTAACTTCCTTTAAAGAATAAGGAAACTATGACTCAGAGAAATCATATGACTTGCCCTTATTAAAGACACATATATGACTAGGACCCAGGTCCCCTGATCTGTACCTCAATGCTTTTTCCATTGTCTACAATTAGGGGTCAGGACAGCAGAGTGAAAAGGGTATGAGATTTTAATTCCAGCTCTGTTCCTCACTACTACTAACTAACCATGTTACTTTAGGCAAACTACTTGTGCCTAGTACATAATAGATGCTCACACATGATCCTCATTACTTTTATCATTGTTCCAACAGCCTTTTTCCTCTAAGTCTTCAACATAGGGATACAGAAACACAATCACATATCACAGAGTGTTTATTAAGTGTAAAATCAGACAAGTAACTTTTACCATGTTTACCTAAACTAACTCATTTCTGGTTTTTAACCATCTCTACCTTTAGCCCTTGGAATCATAAATGACATCTACATGATTAAGTATGTCCATGTAATAGTTTTTATTACATGCTGATTGCTTTGCTGTGAAATTTACTTATCGAGGGAATGGCAGGGAGTAAAACTATTCCTAATGAGAAGAGTTTTCTGGCTCATTTCCTACTAATCCCTGGAAATGAATCCAGTTAAGCCAAATTTTATGGCTTCTCCTCATTGTATGGGCCCTGGTGAAATGGAGGTGGTCCCAGGCTGTTTTGTTTTGATATGAAGTCTAAAAGGGGCATGAGAATGGCCCAAAAGATCTTGGCTGAAGCAAGCTCCCCTTCACTGTGGTCTTTGCCTGGGCCCAAACCCACCAGGTAGCTCTGTCTTGGCCACACTCAGTATCAAACTGATTTGAGTTGACTTCGGTCTAGGCTCACATCGCCAGAATAGGCCACTCTAGAAAAGCACATAGGAAAACTAGAAGGGCAACCACCGTAACAATAGACTCAACTCATTTTCCTCTCCACTGAAAATCTGCTTATAGCTTTGAAGAATAAAAATTTCTCTTGTTACTAATTTTTTCCATGATAAATCAACAATAACAATGAGAATAAAAATTCAAGTGGTTTTCATTAGAATGACCAATCATCTCTGTTTTCCCAAGACACTACTGATTTACACCTTTTATCCTGGTATAATTAATAGTGCATCCTTTTCTCAAAAGGGTCCTGGTTTGGATAATAAATTATGTGGTCCCCAGAGATTTAGTTGCTTAGGAAATGACCATCTGTTCATTGGTCTAAATACTTACTGGTAGAGCTATACTCAAATTACCCCCGTGAAGGCTCTTGTAGAAGAAAATTATCAATATGTTTTCACAAGGAGGAGTTACTGTGACGTTTCACATCCTTTCCCTATCCCCTTCATCAGAAATATGTCAGAGAACTCTGTTTTAAAAGACTGCTTTAAGAATAAAATTTTGCCATTTGCAGCACCATGGATGGACCTGGGGGGTACTATGCTTAGTGAAATGTCAGACGGAGAAAGACAAATTCTGTATGATATCACTTGCATGTGGAAGCTAAAAAATGACACAAGTGAATGTGTAGAACAAAACAGAAACAGGTTCCTCACAGATACAGAGAACAAAGCAGTGGCTACCAGTGGGGAGTGGCTTACCAGTGGGGAGTGGCTTACCAGTGGGGAGAGGGGATGAGAGAGGGGCAAGATAGGAGTATGGGATTAAGAGGTACAAACTACTGTGTATAAAATAAATAAGCTACAAGGATATACTGTACAGCACAAGGAATATAGCCAATATTTTATAATAACTTTAAATGGAGTATAATCTATAAAATATTGAACCATGATATTATACACCTGAAACTAATATAATATTATAAATCAGCTATACTTCAATTAAAATATATATATATGACTTTTAAAAAATACTATTATTATTTTTTAAACATCTTTATTGGAATATAATTGCTTTACAATGGTGTGTTAGTTTCATTTCAAATAATGACTCTTTCCCCTGGCATTGACAAGGAATGCGACATGCAATGTAAATATAAAATCCACGAAATTGAACCTTTCCCTTCTGAAGACATGTAAATTTCATGCTTATAAAACTTCTTGTTAAACATACTGAATGGGTTATACTAAACATAATATGGTCTCTCATTGCTAACTCAAGGTATATACGTTATTGATTGCATAGTGGGGTGATATGGTCACTGAAGTAGTTAGCATTTAGTTTGCCCTTTCACCAAATTCTTTCTATCTCTGCTTTTCTTCCATTCTCCTTTGTTAACTGTCATTTCTCCAAGTGTCAGCTATTGGCAGTTCCCTACTCTCTCCACTGCTTTTAATTCATTATGTGTTATAATAAACTAGAAAGAACCACAAGTTACTAAGGAAAACAACAACCTTGCTAAATCAGTAGTCCTAATTTTAGAAATGATCCTCAGTTGGTGGGCTTTCATCACAAAATAGGTAGTCAAGTAAGACGCATATCTTTGTGATAGTTATTGTCTTCCTCCTAAGAGGACTATTCCAATATTTCTGTGTTCTTAGATATGTTCTAGATAGCAAATTTGCCAAAACACCTAACCTCAGAAAAATTGGCCATTATTAAACCACTGGCTTTAGTTCGTGAATTGGAATAAATGAAAAATGTTCTGCAAAATCCATTACTCTCAGTAGAATGTTGAATAGCACCAGTGAAAATGGGCATCTTTGTTTTATTCCCATTTTCAGTTATTCAGTATTGTACTGGAAGTCCTAGCCAGAGTAATTTGGCAAGGAAAATTAACAATAAAAGACAACCAAATTGGAAAGTAAGAATTAAAACTATATTTATTTGCAGATGGCATGATTCTATATATAGAAAATCCCAATGAATCCAAAAAAAAAAAAAAAAACTGCAAGAGCTAATAAACAAATTCAGCAAAGTTCAGGATAGAAAACCAACACACAAAAATCAGCTGTGTCTCTATACATCAGCAATGAACAATCCAAAAAAGAAATTAAGAAAACACTTCTATTTACAATAATATCTCATAGGATAAAAACCTACCAATGAAATTAACCACAAAGCTGAAAAATTTGTACATTTGAAAACTATAAAATATTATTGAAAGAAATTGAAGACCTAAATAAATAAAAAGCCATCCAGTGTTCATGGATAGGAAGACATAATATTGCTAAAGTGGCAGTATACCCCCAAAGCATTCTACAGATTAAATGCAATCCCTATAAAATTCCGATGGTCTTTTTTTGAGAAATGGAAACATTATTCTCAAATTTATATAGAATTGCTAGTGGCTCTGAGTAGCCAAAACAATATTGAAAAAGGAAAAAAGAGTTGAAAGACTCACACTTCCTGATTTCAAACCTAACTACAAAGCTACAGTAATCAAAACTGTACTGCTAGCATAACAAGAGACTTATAGACCAATGGAACAGAACTGATAGTCCAGAAATAAATCCAAAAATCTATAGCCAATTGCTTTTGACAAAGGCGCAGAAACTAGGAAAACAACATCTGATCTAGTTTCTAGATCAGTAAATGGGAAAAGAATAGTCTCTTCAACAAATGGTTATGGGAAAAGTGTATAAACACATGCAAAAGAATAACGTCGGACCCCTATCACTCCATAATAAAAAATTAACTCAAAATTGATCAATGACCTAAATAAACATAAGATATAAAAATAAAAACTATTGGAAGAACCACAGGGGTAAATCTTTATGACCTTGGATTTGGTGATGGTTCCTTAGATATGACACTGAAAGCATGAGCAATGAAAGAAAAAAATAGATAAATTGAATTTTGTAAACATTAGAATATTTTGTGCATCAGAGAATGTTATCAAGAGAACAAAAAGACGACCTACAGAATGGGACAAAATATTTGCAAATTATATATCTGACAAAAATTTAGTATCTAGATTATATACAACTATTACAAATCAACAACAAAAAGACAAACAACCCAATTAAAAACTGGGCAAAGGGGCTTCCCTGGTGGCGCAATTGTTGAGAATCTGCCTGCCAATGCAGGGGACACGGGTTCGAGCCCTGGTCTGGGAAGATCCCCCATGCCGCGGAGCAACTGAGCCCGTGAGCCATACTACTGAGCCTGCGCGTCTGGAGCCTGTGCTCTGCAACAAGAGAGGCCGCGATAGTGAGAGGCCCGCACACTGCGATGAAGAGTGGCCCCCGCTTGCCGCAACTAGAGAAAGCCCTCGCACAGAAACGAAGACCCAACACAGCCAAAATAAATAAATAAATAAAATAAATAAATTTTAAATTCTTAAAAAAAAAAAAAATGCTCCAGAACTAACACAGATGTCAGTTATAAGTTCCATGCCCTCTTCTGGAAGGTTGAGTCATGGTTAATATATTAAAAAAAAAAAAACTGGGCAAAGAATTTGAATAGACATTTCTCCAGACAAGATATACAAATGGCCAACAAGCACATGAAAAGATTTTCAACATCATTGGTCATTAAGGAAATAAAAATTAAACAGCAACGAGCTACAACTTGACATCTACTAGGATGGCTATAACAACAACAAAAAAATCAGTGCTGGCAAGGACGTAGAGAAATAAGAATACTTGTACATATTTTATGGGAATTTAAAATGCTGCAGCCACTGTGGAAAACAATTTGGTGATTCCTCAAAAAGTTAAAACACAAAATTTCCATATGATCCAGCAATTCTCCCCCTAGGTATATACCCAAAAGAATTGAAAACAAATGTTCAAACAAAAATGTGGTCTCCAATGTTCATAGCAGCACTATTCACAATAGTCAAAAAGCAGGCACAACCCAAATGTTCATAAAGAGATCAACGGATAAACAAATTGTGGTGTATCTATATAATGAAATATTATTCAACCATAAAAAGAGAATGACGTATTTTTGCTACGACATTGATGCTCCTTGAAAACATTATGCTCCATAAAAAAAAGTCAGGCACAAAAGGTTACATATTACATGATTCTTTTATATGAAATATCTTAAAAAGGCAAATCCATAGAGACAGATAAGTGGTTCCCAGGGGGCTGGGGGAGAGAGGAATGGGGAGTGAATACTTAACGTACAGGCTGTTCTTCTGGAGTGATGAAAAGTTTTGAAACTAGAAAGAAGTGGTAATTGCGTGACATTGTGAATGTACTAAATGCCACTGAATTGTGTACTTTAAAGTGGTTAATTGTATGGTTTGTGGGTTTCACTTCAATTGAAAAAAAAAGCCATTACTTTTTTGGTAAATAATACTGTATTTCTTAAATTCCATTCCAATGTTCCTGGTTCTCAGACTTTTTCACATTAAATATCAATCACGTTGGCTTTAAAAAAAAATCACTCTCAGGGACAAAAAGTTTAAAAAGTGATAAACCTGTCTCTTTTAAAGCTATTTGACAGTAAATTGTAAAAAGAATTAACCAAAAATAGATGACGAATAGAAGCAATTCCCTGCTGTTGTTTTGAAAAGAAAGTTATGTTACAGTATACAAATTGACATGAATCCAAGCATGGGAGATGCTTTAGCAGAGTCCAATAAGTCTAGTGAATGTTTTTAAGGACCTGATTGTCTCAATCTAACAAAAAAAAGACCACCCACCTCCACCTCTGAGTATCACCAAGAGAGTGTTCTTCTGTATTCCTGGAAAGCCTGAAATATAAGCAACAGTTAAGGGGAAGATGCAAAGAGGGATGGGAAGAAGAAAAAAATGAAAACGGGGATGAAAAGAAGAATATGAACAAGAGGTGATTCTAACCCTTGACAGTCCCTCATCTAAACAAATTTCCTATGTTGATCAAAATGTCGTTCAATCAAGTCCAGTCCAGGAGGACAGGGCAAAAACGCCTAACACCATTCACTGAAAAGGGACTCCTCGTAGTTTAGAAGGAAATAATTAGGCCAGAAGCAATTTGGATGAGATAAGCACTGGATCAAGAGGACAAATTATTTGAAAGCACACCTCCAGTTACAGGTTTTTCACATACCGGTATTTTGGGGGGCACCATGGAGCAACCTTCCGTTTTTAATTGAGGTTAACACACATAACATAAAAATTTACCAATTAAACCATTTTAAAGTATACAATTCAATGTCATTTAGGACATTAGCAATGTTGTGCAACCATCACCACTATCAAGTTCCTGAATATTTTCATCATTTCAACCCCCTACTCATTAAGCAGTGACACCCCTTCTGTTCCCCCTCAGCCCCAAGAAACCACTAATCTGCTTTCTGTCTCTGTAGATTTATCTATTTTGGATATTTCTTATAAATGTCACCATACAAATATGAATGTTTGTGTCTGGCTTCTTTTACGTGGCCTCAAGTTTTCAAGGTGCATCATTGTTGTAGCATGTCTCAGTACTTCATTCCTTTTTAAGGCTAAATAATACTCCACTGTATGGATACACCACAATTTGTTTATCCATTGATCCCTTTCTGAACATTTGGGTTGTTTATACCTTTTGGCTATTGTGAATAGTGCTGTGATGAACAAGTACAAGTTTCATATACAAGTTTTTGTTTCAACATCTGTTTCCAGTCTGGGGGAGTATATACCTTGCAGTGCAATTGCTGGGTCATGTAATAATTCTATGTTTAACTTATTGAGGAACTGCCACACTGCTTTCCACAGTGGCTGAACCATTTTACATTCCCACTGGTTATGTATGAGTCACACTTTTTATGTCTCTAAGTTTTGGGGTCTATTTTATAGTCATTTAGAAAACGTTTTCAACCAGTATGATTTTTAAAATTTTGTTTTCTACCAATTATGCATGTTCTTCACTATTTACAGTAGCAAAATGTGAGAAACAACTTGAATGCCCAACTGTATGAGACTGTTTAAATCAAATATGATATATAGTAGCTTAGAAAAGCCATTTTCCAATCTTCTGACTGCATTTAGTAATTTTTAAATCTTAATATAGATAAATGATAGCTTATGTCACCACTTCTCAAGGTCATTTGACCAAGAAACACTCCTAAATCCTAACAGGAGTTAAGATAAAATACTAGCTTGAGTTGCTACAAGAAATGATCCCAAATTTACTTGAGATTTGTAAACTTTGTAATAGAACAAACAATAAATTGAGAAATAAAATTTTTTAATTTTTTTAATATGCTGCTGGAAGGAAGAATGATGTTGCTAAATCCAATCTTGATGTAAGAGGCAGCGTGAATAATAACTAATAAAAATAGCCGATCTGCTCTGGCCATTACTACGTAATGCTTGAAACATTTTACATTCACCCTCAAAATAACCCTTTTGTCTATCTGCTACTGATTTTTTCATTCTGTAAATGAGAAAACAAAAGTTTAGTGAGATTAAATAATACTCAAAGTAAGAGTAAATAGCTGGAGTCTGGATTTGAACTCATTTTGTTACACTAAATCCCAGGATCTCAGCAACTACGCAGTACTCCAAGTTTGCATATTTTGTTCTCACTGCGGTGTTGTAATATGAAGAATCCTATTTCTTATGAGTACACCATAGCAAAGGCAGAGGTGTGAAGTGCTGGTGTTATAATATTTGGGTAATCATGAATTGGGCTGTTTTTAAATGTGTAGCTTATCTTGAGTAATTTTTATAGAAACCAAAGACTGTGATTATTAATATTCTCTTTAAAGTATTCATGTGTCAGCTCGTTTACAGTAGACACAGTCTGAGTACCACAATATCTCACTTTTCTGTTTAAAGTTCCTCTGTCAGTGGTAGATCTTGGGAAGTGAATTTGAGTAATGAAACTGGTTGGTACCCTTGACACATGGAATAACACGACTAATATGTATTGAAATTGAGAGACAGGACACATAGCACAGACAAGTGATCTTCAAAGAGCACTCGTCAGTTTGACAGTAAGTCAGTAAAAGGCTGTCTCCATGTCAGTGATGGATGGAATGTCACATGCATTAAAGTCTTCTCACATCTAATTTTTAAATACAATTTAGAGGGTAAAAAATCTGCAGCTAGTGTTTCCTTTTGGAAAATAACCTATGGCATCTCGTGGAGATCAGCTCAGTGCTTTGTGACCACCTAGAGGGGTGGGATAAGGGAGGGTGGGAGGGAGACGCAAGAGGGAGGAGATATGGGGATATATGTATATGTATAGCTGATTCACTTTGTTATAAAGCAGAAACTAACACACCATTGTAAAGCAATTATCCTCCAATAAAGATGTTTAAAAAAAAAAGATTCTCTTTGATGAGAAGCCTTCAGTGAATAACACTGATGAAAAGGGAGTTCAGATGCTGCCTCTAGCTAAGGTTTGCTTACATCTTTCATTTAAAACATAGTGATTAATTCTCACAATAATGGCTCTATATTTCCAGAAGAGCCTTTTATGTCATTCACTACTGGTACCTGGTGGTCCCCTCTAGTAGTTTTCTTTGGGAAGCTCCAGGAAAAGAAGGTAAAAATGTAGCTCAATTTCTGATTTTTTTGAAGTAAAGACAAAGCATGGGGAAGTCATTTAGGCCCATTCAGTATTTAAATTATAAAAATATAAACAATATTTATAAAGAATTTAATTCTACCTACATCCTGATGGACTTGTCACAATTTGACATGATCCAGAATTAGAAGTCAATTTTCCTTCATTCGGGTAATGAAAATATTGCAGGACAAGAGAGGCTAATACAGCTGGAAGTCTTAATGATCCAAAAGTATCAATAATAATATTTTCTCTCTATGGAACTGCTCTCAGGCAAGAAGCTCAAAGCTGAATGAAGTCAGAGATACCAGCACCCCCTAAAGGTTCTTGAGATGCACAGACTAGCATTCCAGGTGGAGAAAGCTGACGGTGAGTGCTGGTGTTAGGACAGATTTGGAGCGAGGGATGCCATAGAAGAAACAGTGATGTAAGCAAAAGGGCTGCTTTCAGCTGACCCCCTGTGCTCTCAGCAGCATCCCAGGCCAGTGCTTCATGCCTCAGAGGACATCTCGTCATCTCATTCAAAGCAGCCCCATACCCTCAGCACCCTGACGTACAACCATCTTCCCTACCAAGATAGGTGTCTGGCAATTCTGCACTCAGGTTGGTCAAGACTGTACTTCTTCCGAGGGTACCTGGCTTGACGAGGACTCCAGTCATTCCAAAGGGGCGGTCTCCAGTAGGGAGAATAGTAGCCAAGTAGGGGAGAGAGTCCCACAGATCCAGAGGATAGGAACGTGGACCCACTTAGGGCTTGACCACAAGACACTCAACTTCCTTGGGCCTCAGTCCCATCAGCAGCAAAGCAAGGGGGATGAGGAGCGGCACCCAGGTCTCTTCTATCTAGCACCTGAAGACCCTGAGAGGACTGTGGTGCCTGGCCCAATATTGCTGAGCTGGAGCCAACCCAGCCTGTGGGACAAAATGCAGAGACAGGGGATATGACGAGGTTACCAGCACTGGGTGAGTCAGCCTGGAGGTTAGGAAAGACTGGCGGCCGGAACTCAGCCCACACTGGGGAGGGAAGTGTGGGTGGTAGAGAGAGCTCTCTCACACCAAATCTCTCACCACAGCTGCCCGCATCCCACCTTCTCTGGCCAGCCTTGGAGATGAGACGCAATAGTAGAAAAACACCCAGAAGGCAAAGGTGGTGATTAAGCGCTGTTATTACAAAGGGGACCCTGCCACTCTCTACAAGCCATTAACTTTATGTGACCTTCAATTACCCTTTTCTCTGGACTGTGTATTAAGGATGCCCTGACTTCCATCCAGAGTCAGACGACTGACACAGTTAAAAGAACATGGGGCAGATTCTCAGGTAATTCTGGTTCTATTTCCTACAAAAAAGAATGTAATTTTTTAAAAAAATCAACTTTATCCATCATACACTGCAAATTGTCCATGTGACTGAAGACCCATGTTCAGTGTTAGCAAACCTCTTTGCCTTCACACCTGCTTTTAAACTTAAGCTTAAGAGCAAAACGTTGTATGACATGTTTGTTTTTAATAGTCAAACGTTTATGGCAGTGGGTGACCATGTTTCACAAGCTCTGTTTGTAATAGAAGCCAGGGCTGGACATTTAAAACGAGTATAACAGGCTGAAAACCTCTCCTTCCTGCAGTTAAAATAATAGAAAGTGATTTATAAACTGTTATCAGAGAGTTAACTCAGCTAAGTGATGTTGGCTTTTCTCTCATTTAGTTGGCATGATTTAAAACTCTTGGCAAATGAAATAAAAAGTATCATCTTCACCCACTGTCAAACAATGAGATTCACAACCCAAAAGAGGCAAAAAAAAAAAAAAAATTAAATGAGGGTTTATATGTATATAACCTTTCCAAAAGCTGGACTTAGATGTATATAGAAGAGTTATCTTGGTTAAGTATTGGTGATCTGTAACTCAGATCTTTTGGGCATAAGCTAATTGCTAGAAAGATCAAGGAGAATTTGACAATAAGAAGCTAATGGTATCTTACTAACCTCTAAAAATCAGATATGACCTATATCTGAATGCAAAATACTATACTCAATAATTGCAAGGAAAGTTCCAATAAAACTGTAAAAACCTTATTGCCTTCTGAAGATCAAGCCGACTTTTCAACAATTGAATAATTCCAATTGAAGTCACCACCTTCTTGATTTTGGCCCAGCTTTAATCTCTCCACAGAAATCCCTCACACACGTCCTATTAAAGAGTTTGGTGGGAAACCACTAATGAAAGTGAATTGGTAACTTACATAATATTCACAAATATTTATTCATTAATTGTCCTATAATTTTACTCCATAGTACTCACATTAACCAAGGACTATTCTCTTGCTCCTAAAATAGAGTAAAACATTTGAATGTCATTAGAAGTAAGTTGATAAACATCTAGGTGTATTACATCATCAGATTAATAAAACTTAATTGCCAAACTTACTTGAAATACAGAACATATAATAAGCTTTCAAATGACAGTAGCCAAATAGCCACCATCTCCAGGAAACAAGAAAAAAGAAACGTTCAAAACTCTCACAGATGGATGAAAGAATTATCATATGACAACACCATAGAAGATTATAGAGCCATTTAAAAAATGAATTGGAGTTATGCCAGTTGATGGGCAAGGCTTTCCGGCAGGTGGAGTAAGGACAAAAGACAAAATGCAGAGATGAAGCGCCTATAAGTGTATTTACATATGTATGTGTCTAAATGTTTGTATGCATGAATATGATGTATACATATCTATACATATTCATATGCATTTGTATATATCTACACAGAAAAAAGTACAAAAGCACACGTATTAGGTCGCCAACACTACCTGGGGGAGTAGGTGGTGGCAGTGGTACAGGGGGAGGGGAAAGGTTAGAAGGAACAGGAAAAAGGAGACTGAACCAAAAACAATATGATTCTGTTATATGCATGTGTTCAAGAAATTATATTGAAAAGAGAGATTTAGGTCTATAGACTTAAAGGGATGGCTTTGGAATATTAAAAGTTGCAGAGTAATGCGTCCAGCAAGATTCTCTTTTGCTTTTTATTTTTAAAGATAGCTTTTTTTCTTTTTATAAAATTAGAGAGGTGGAAGGGGAGAAGATTATAATGCTAACAACGATGCAGGCACCACCAAGCCTTGAAGCACAACCTTCCAGGTTATGTTATTAAGGACAATGTGACCGTGTGTACTATACGCTCATCTTCCTTTATCAGGTCAAAATGAATCATTAATAACACCTGGGCAGGTGTTCCCTCCTCACTGACCTGCCTCCCTGTCACTGGAGCGCCCGAGTTGCCAGCACATCTTCCTTTAGTTCTTAGCCTAAGTGGTCCATCCCGGCCTCTGCTAAAGGTCCACCTTCCCCCCTCACCACAGGGAGACCTGGGCTGATCAGCTGGCCTAAAACCCAGCTACCTTCTGTGTCTCCTGCCCCACTCTCAACATCAGAAGCATGAAGGAAAGTCTAGGCCCCATTCATGCCCCTCCAGAAGCAAGAGCAACTCAGGCCAGTGAAATCCCAGCCCACTCTGTGTTTCCTAGTTTACTTTGTTGGGGATGTCCCCAGGTTCACGAGCGAGAAGCCTACAAGACAGTCTGCTCCCAGAGCTCCAAACGTAAAGTTGGAGTCAAGGCTCCACACTTTCAGCATCTCACCAATTAATACGACACCCCTCCTTTCTCTGGATTCTCTCCCAGAAAGATGTGATCAAGACGAAGTAGAGAAAAGGGAACCCTTGTGCCCTGTTGGTGGGAATGTAAATTGGTGCAGCCACTATGGAGACAGTGTGGAGGTTCCCCCCAAAATTAACAATAGAACTACCATACGACCCAGCAATCCCACTTCTGGGCACATACCCAAAGCAATTGAAATCAGGATCTTGAAGACATAGCTGCACCCTCGTGTTCATTGCCAGCATTGTTCATGACAGTCATGATAAGGAAACAACCTAAGTGTCCATTGACAGATGAGTGGATAAAGAAAATGTGGTAGGTATGTACAGTGGAATACTATTCAGCCTTCAAAAAGAGAAGGAAATCCTGCCATTTGTGAGAACATAAGTAAACCTAGAAAACATTTTTTTTAAATAAATTTATTTATTTATTTGTTTGTTTATGGCTGTGTTGGGTCTTCGCCCCTGTGCGAGGGCTTTCTCTAGTTGTGGCAAGCAGGGGCCACTCTTCATCGTGGTGCGCGGACCTCTCACTATCGTGGCCTCTCTTGTTGCGGAGCACAGGCTCCAGACACGCAGGCTCAGTAATTGTGGCTCACGGGCCCAGTTGCTCCGCGGCATGTGGGATCCTCCCAGACCAGGGCTCGAACCCGTGTCCCCTGCATTGGCAGGCAGACTCTCAACCACTGTGCCACCAGGGAAGCCCTAGAAAACATTTTGCTGAGTGAAATAAGCCAGATGTGGAAAGACAAATATTGCATAAACTCATGTATACATGGAATCTAAAATAGAGAGTAGAATGGTAGTTACCAGGAGCTGGGGGGGAGGGAGAAACGGGAGGTGTTGGTCAAGGGATACGAAGTTTTAGTTATGCAAGATGAGTAAATCCTGGAGATCTGATGTACAGCAACGTGACTGTAGTTAACAATACTGTATTGTAACTTGGGATTTGTTAGGACGGTAGGTCTTAAATGTCCACATCACACACAGAAAAAAGTAATTATGTGAGGTAACGGATATGTTAATTACCTTGATTATGGTGATCATTTCACAATGTCTACATATATCAAATCATCAGCTATACACCTTAAATATACACAATTTTTAATTGTCAATTATTTCTCAATAAAGCAGGGCTGGGAAAAAGACTACATGTCTTATTCCTTCAGAAACAGAAGGGCTGGGTTTCAGAAATTGATATGCCAATGTGGGAATCCTCTCGCAGCAAAAACCTCAAGCCTACTGTTTGGCAGCAAAAGCTTATTTTGAATGTCACAAGTTGAGTATTAATTTTTTAATTTCCCTTGGCATTTCTGTTGTAATGTCGACAAATCCCTATCAGTTACCCCATCACCACACCGGTGAGGCAGATGGAGTCCTCGGGGTGATCAGGGATAAGGTTAACGTACGCGAAAGTGCAGAAGATAAAGCACGTTGATACTTCCCATAATATTACTTCCGTATCATGAAGAAATCATCTTTTAGTAATCACTAACAGCATTAATGCTCTCTAAACTGATTCTTGGTTGCATTATAACATAAGTGGTGGCTTTGGTTACATTACCAAGTAATTTAAGCAGAAAGGTAACACCTGTCCTCCAAGAGAGAAAACAGAAGGTACCCAAGTAAGCAGATGCACTCCTTATACACAGACCAATGAGCACAACTTAAATCTAAAAGGTGTAATCAAAGCAGTTGAGTTCATTGTATGAAATTTCTGTATAAGAAGTTAGAGTTTCAAGTTTGGGTGAATGATGGGAGAGGTAGAACTTAGAAATCTCAAGTCCAAATATGGAATGACTGAAAGGTGCCCAGAACGGGTGTCACACGTAACAATGCCAGGAACTAGGGCACAAATTCTTTTAGCAAAACAGACTCAAGTGGGAGCAGCCTGGCCAACAGCTTCATGCCCCCCGGGGGACGTGAAGCACCACACGACAGGACCAACAGGGAAAGGGCAATGGCAAGATGGACGCCCGGGTTCCCAGACCAAACCAGAGAGCACAGAGAAGGTTCCACTTCAGAGCATGGCATCCAGAGGTCCGAGCTGGGCAGTGAGCGGTAGGTCGGAACTCGGGTAAAGTTGAGTCCAGGAAGCCAGCACTCAGGCATCCAGGTAAGCAGGGAAGTGCAGATCAGAAGAGGCACAAGGTTGGAACCAAGCACAGAAAACTGGTAAGAGCAGTGGGGCAGGTCTGCAGAGGACGGCACAGAACAGATCCTCGAAGTGGACTGAGCATGGTCTGCCCTCCGCCTTGTTCTAAGCAACCTTCCTGGGATGGGCGGATGATGGCTGGCAGGCAGGTGTCACTCACCAGAACAAGGGTGGGCCCTGGAGCTGTTAGCGATTGCAGCACAAATCTGGAGAGTCTTCCCCGGTTGAGTAAAGAACTGGAGAATTCATGGGAGGGCGTAGGAACGAGTGAGAACCAGCCTTTAGAAGGACAAGGGCCCTGACACCAGATGTGCCCTTTCCCTGCTGGTGCCTCCTCTTTCGACCCTGCAGATCGGGGCCAGGGGAATCATGAATGCATTTTCAGGGTGCCTCTGAGCTACATAAATTATCCTTTCCTGGGATTAGGATCAAAGTTATAGGTCAGGATGCTCCTGCCATGTGTGGAGCCAGTCATGGCTAAGGCAGAAAGATGGGAGAGGGAGAGGGAAGGGGAGGGGAGGGGGGAAGAGACAGACAGAGACAGAGAGGGGCTGCGATGCTAGGGTAGTGGGGAAAGCCCCAGTGACTTCATAGGTGCAAAAATTCTGAATTAAATGCTGTTTCAACGGGTCTTTATTAAGTATGGAAAGAAAGACTGCAGAACCAAACAGATGGTACTCAGAACTTCAAAAACAAGGAATATAGTGGTCATTCTAAAAAAGCCAGTTCCTAGCAATCACTTCTAGCTGGCCAACATTCTCAGCTGGAAGCTATAAACTCACACTATTGGGGACATCTAAGGCCTCAGGGCAGGATATGATGAGTCCAATAAGTACTGATGACCCTCCCTACAAGTGTTTCCAGAACACATCACCTCCAGGCCAGCCTCACCACCTGTGTTTGAATGCGAGCCCTCATGGTTCTCACCTGAATTACTGAAACAGCCTCCCAACCTCCTGGCGCCAAGCTCACTCCTCCACCCCCACCTCCTGGTGGATGCACAGCGTGTTTTCATTAACGCTCCCGGAGTCATTCTGAGCTGGGAAGTGAAAAATGGACACGCCTGCGGTTCACTCTCCTTGTGTGTCCTGAAAGCTCCCACTGTCTCCTGTGGGTGGATCCGTGTCCAAGCACTTCTGCCCACGCTCGGGGAGAAGGCAAAGGGGAAGTGTGCAGAGGCACGTAGAGACCCCGCCCTTTCACACGCCCTGCTTTGATCTCCCGGCCAACTGCCCTGGGACTCACATTTGGCCCCAGCCTGGAGGACACCAAGTAAGGTTCACTAAAGCTCCTCTCTGCCCTCCTTCAGCATGCAAAAAGTTTATTCAATAATTTGCCTCTCCCTTCTTCCTTCTCTCCATCTATTCATCCATTCATTTAATAAATATTCAGGGAGCACCAAGTGTGCTCCAGGCACTGTTCTAGGAACTAGAGATAGAACACTAAGCAAATGTCATATCAAAGAGATATGGGGGCTTCCCTGGTGGCGCAGTGGTTGAGAATCTGCCTGCCAATGCAGGGGATGCGGGTTCAAGCCCTGGTCTGGGAAGATCCCACATGCCGCGGAGCAACTGGGCCCGTGAGCCACAACTACTGAGCCTGCGCGTCTGGAGCCTGTGCTCCGCAACAAGAGAGGCCGCGATAGTGAGAGGCCCGCGCACCGCGATGAAGAGTGGACCCCACTTGCCACAACTAGAGAAAGCCCTCGCACAGAAATGAAGACCCAACACAGCCATAAATAAAAATAAATAAATACATTTAAAAGCAAAAAAAAAGAGATATAAATGTCTTTATCCTTCATAGCCCACTGCCAGGACCCACATGTTTCTCCACAGAGCACTGAAGCTGCGTCTGCAGAACTCTCTTGAGTGGGATCTCAGTAGGGTCTGGTTTTCAGTGTTGACTCGTGCCTTTGGCACCACAAACTCATCCCTGGTTTCCCCTGGTCTAACCTCAGGGTCTCCTGGGCAGTTCCAAGACGGGGAGCTCCACACCCTCCACCTACCCTGCGCAGCCCCTGGGGTTGCCTAGTCAGAACATCCCTGCTTTAGACACAAAGTGTCAGCCCAAGGACAGCATCTGAACATCATTAGTTTTAACAGCAGCTCTCCTGGGTCACTCTTCTTGGCCCAGAAGAGAGGAACGAGCTTTGCATTTGGGGAGACCTGGGTTCTGGTCCCAATTCATTGACTTGCTAGCTGTGTGGCCTTAGACAAATTGATTCACTTCTCTGAGCCTCTGCAAACTGAGAACTGTAATCATTGTCACTAACACATATAAGTTTTACCCCGTGCAAAGCACTGATCTGGGTTCCTCACATGCATGACTCAAGGCTCAAAGCAACCCCTTGAGGTGCACGTGCTTGTTATTGACATTTTGCAGGCAGAGAAACTGAGACACCGAGGGGTAAGTGGCAGGGTCAGGATAGGAACCCAGGCAGTCTCTCTTCAGAACCCTGGCTCTTAAAAACTCTACTGCTTCATTGGCTTGTCAAGCACGATCGGGTTCCAAGCAAAGGGCATGTAGCTACCCACCAACACAGCTCCTAATGTTGTGCCATCCTCTTCGGCCACCACTGCCGGCCATGGCCACCGGACTAGCCCGAATTAACTTTCCAGGTCTGGGTCCCCCATCAGGATTTAACACATACTCAGATATAAGTCTGAGGAACATAAAATATTGAAAAATAAGGCTTTATTTTACCTTCTCACTCAGAGTTTGTTGCCTTGTTCATGGGACATGGAAAATAAAGATTGCTTTTTTTGCCTGCCAAGTGTAGTCTACTATTTTCAGACAGGTTTTCAAGAGTAAGTAAAAATTATTGCTTTCATTATAAGTACCCCTTCCAGCTCTGAAACGCTATGACTTAATGCACGGCATTGTAAGTGATCACCTGAAAGAATGGCTTCCTACCATTTCCTCAGGTGAAAAGTTCAATCCTAGGGTCTCCCAGCACAATGACTGCTGCCATTACCATGAAGGATTGTCTTGCTGGCTAATGTTGGTGCATTATGCCGTTGCAGTGGGTAATGACACACAGCGATGCCCGAGTCATAAGAATCAGTTCCACCTAGAAGGAAAAAACGAGAAAGTAAAGCACTAGTTGCCATCACCAGCTGGAATTAACCTCCTCTTCCATGCAAACTCAGAAAAACCAAGTTGTGAATTCTTAAATTCCCATTCCTTGAAACAGCAGTTGGTCTAGTGTAAGAGTTTGGACTTTGGAATCAGACAGACCTGGCCTCTTGGCCAGGCTTTGCCCCTTCCCAGGTGTGTGATCTTGGGCTGGTAACTTAATTCTTCTGAGCCTGTTTCCTCATCTATAAAACAGAGATAATAAAACCCAATAGGTTGGGCTGCCCTGAAGATGAATGGAAATTTGATAAACACACCATAATGGTGTCTGGACTGTAGGAGAGAATCAACAAATATTTCTGACATTATTCAAAAAGAGTAAAGCTTATCATGGGGTCCTTTTTCTGGGTCTCTGTTTTATTAGTAACTTAGCAGTGTTCATAGGGAATTTTTATAGCAGACACAGGATTATTATACCCAAAGTGTAGAAAACTCTAGTCTCTGGCTTTCTATTAACCTGACTTTCCATACATTTTTAGTACTATTGTAATTGTTACATGACCATGGCTCTTGAGACACTGCTGTCTACTGAAATACCTTCTGAATCATTAAAAGACAGACGGAATTATGTGCTAAATGGCACTTTTCCAAACATATTTTATAGTGTCATTTTTTTTCAGATACACACTTGCCAAGGAGGAGATACTCTTCACTCTTATTTAAAGACATAGTAAAATATCTACCCCCATTTCTCGTGAATTTCTTATTAGTCACGGTTGAATATAACAAAGTGTTAATAAGTTGCTTTACTCATTCACCTACTGAAGGTTGGAAAATACACAAACCTTCAAAGAAAGTTGTTTAGCCATCAGGATCGCAGCAGGAACTAGGGGGCACCCATATTAACAAAGGTGTGGGTGCCCCAGCTCACTTTTCTCCCATCCACCTTTCCCCTCCTTTGCATCTCACTGGCTGGATCCAATAGGAGGCCAGATGGCAGGAGAGTCACAATTTGTGTGGCCCAATAAGTCCAGCCCCCCAAGCACAGAACATAAGGAGAAGGGGGGAGAGTGGATTCAGAGGGGCAAAGATATTCAGCCCCCTCATCCGGAGATACACTGTTGCCGTGAGGAAACTTTTCTTGAGTCAGCTACAATGTGAGAGCTTTACATATTCCCTGACATAAACAGAAAGGGAAAAAAAAATTATTCTATTATATGGATAAGTTACTTTCCATAACTCTAGAAATATTTTTAATGCATTTTATTCACGCAACAAGTCTTTAGTTCCTGTCTACTTGAAAAGAGACACTGACACTTCTGCTGGATTGCAACATGAGCATACCTGAACACACCTCACATTCTCAAAAATCAGGCACTAAAATGACAGTTTACAAGAAAAATAGGGTTGGGCAGACCACGCCAAACCTATGCAACTTTGTAACCCGAGTCCTTACTAAAAAACAGTAACTGGTTCCAGGGGAGATAACTTGAACACAGCAGCAGACAGGCAGCTTGGCCTGCTAAAGATGCCCAGAAACAACAGGGTAAAAATGTTAGCAGCGTGCTTGTTAGAGCTGAGCTGGAGATGTGAACAATGCAGATGGGAGGAGAGCGCTGAGCTGGAGGAGACCTGTGAAGACGGGCCCAGAGGCGTGGCAACCTGACCCAGTCCAGGGCCACACGCAGCCAGCCCGTGTCTCTCGAAGGAAGGAGCCCCAGACACAGGCGTTCATCTTAATTCTCTTAAAATGCAAGCGAAGGGCTCCTCAGCAGCTGGGCTGAAGGCTCTCGTGATGAAGGCTATAATTCTACTCCCGTTATCTATGCTGGCCCCCCTAGTGAAGGAAAACCCACATTTGAACCAAAATGACTTCTGTGTTAGTACGCTGGCATTGTCTTGGCTGACTTCCCTGGAAAATAGAGCCCTGAGGCAAACCTCACCCAGGCTAGAGATTGCGGGAGTGAAAGGAAAAGGAAAATGAGGCAGGGAAGGAGGGAACAGATTTAAAGCTGTTGCCAAGATGGCCACAGGGTCACAAGGACACCCCTGACTCTGGGCCATCGGGAACCATGGCAACACAGGAAAGATGCCGGCACAGGGTGGGTGGTGGGGAGGGAATTTCTCTGCCAGCTTCTTTTTGTCTCCTATCCTTCTTTGGTAAAGTTGACCCCAAGGTGCGTGAATTCTGCTGCCTTCCATGTTGTGTCACACCTCCCACCCCAGCCCAGGTAGCAGCAGGGTCCGGATGGGTAGAAGGAGCACTGCAGCTGCCCCAAACCTGGCCATCACATTTAGGGGAGACAGACAACTCGCTGGAAACCAGCTGGCAGCCCAAGCCATCAGGAGGCTTCTCTGGCTGGGTAGAAGGGAATGCAGGGGGTAGGGCCGAGCAATTTGGAAAGATGTCAAACCTGCGTTCAATACTGACCTTATTCTTTTATTAACAAATTGCATGTGAGTATGTTTCATGTCCCAGAAGCCCACAATACAGCAAAACAGACTGGACTCTAAACAAGGACATGTACCTGTGCTCCGGAAGCTATATTCTTACTAAATACTGAAGATTGGTACCCACAAGGCATACCAAGACTGACTTTCACCAGAATCCCCATAAGCACCCCACACCCACTAATCTATGCTTCAGTGGACAGTGGGATAATTTTAGTGCATATTTTATTCATATCACACCCTGTCTAAAATTCTTCAGTGCCTCTCCACATCTTCCATGCTTCGTAATTTAGCACACAAGTCACCTTTTCAGAGACTGTCCTTTGCAAGAGCATCTTTTCCGAGCCCTCGGTCTTCTGCTCCCCACCTCTCCGCTCTACCTGCCTCTTTTCAATGCCTCCTTCTGCCACTGAGGACCAGGGATGGTGGCTGAGTTTCGGTCGATAGAGAAAGGGGATAACACGTGTGGTGAAGACATTACTATCTCAATATGATAATCATCTATGGATTAACTGGACAGACTTCATATTTGGTTTCATGTAAAGTTATGCAGCATGACAGTTTCCTGTGAGCCACGTAGGATTGTCACATTCCTGAATGCAGACTTCAGGAAGTTTTCATCAAATATTACTGTTTCCATGCCTTTTGGCACTCAGACACTTACTCATCAAGTTTTCCAGGGTGATAGGATTGAAGATGTTTCATTCTTTCCTTGAGTTGAAAAAGAAATCATAAGCCTATGAATACGCAAGTGGAAAAAAATAATGGCTATGTTTTCTTTCGCTTATGATTCCTTTTCTTTTTGTGTCTTTCTCAGATGGTGATTCTGCGTTAGCGCTAACGATAATGATAAGTGTACCTGGCGTTTCACATCTCGCCAGCTGTGTGTGGAATCCTGTGCTGGGGACCCTCTCTACGCACTGAGTTGGTGGCAGCCATCATGCCCTCTCTGCCACTGTTCCTTGCTTCAGCTGGGCTTTTCATCAGGAATGAGACACAACTGGCAGTATTGCCCCCCTCCCCGATTAGACATTACCATTTATGTCCATGATCTTGACAGTACGCACTCCCACCCCCATTTCTTTTTCTTTTATATTTATTTTATTTATTTATTTTTTTGGCTGCGTTAGATCTTAGTTGCCATGAGTGGGCTCTTCGTTGTGGTGCGCAGGCTTCTCTCTAGTTGTGGCGTGTGGGTTTTCTCTCTCTAGTTGTGGTGCGCGGGATCCAGGGCGTGTGGGCTCTGCAGTTGCAGCGTGTGGGCTTAGTTGCCCCGCGGCATGTGGGATCTTAGTTTCCCGACCAGGGATCAAACCCATGTCCCCTGCATTGGAAGGTGGATTCTTTACCACTAGAACACCAGGGAAGTCCCATCCCATCCCCATTTCTATACCTCACTTCCCATCAATTGGTACAAGAGCTGATAATAAACGTCCAACAAATCAAATGCATAAATACCCATTTAGGCTACTAGATTCAGTTAATGAAGCCAGTTAATGAAGGTGATATCGTCAATTTAACCCCATCATCATGAACTTACAGAATGCCTTATACATCATCACGATATCCACACAGCATTGCTTCTGATTAAGGAACTCACTTCACGGCAAATGAAGCATGGCAACGGGCCCATGCTCATGGAATTCACTGGTCTTACCACATTCCCCATCATCCTGAAGAGCCTGGATTAATAGAATGGTGGAATGGCCTTTTGAAGACTCAGTTACAAGAGAACAAACTAGTGATTACTAGTGGGGAGAGGGAAGGGGGGAGGGGCAAGATAGGGGTAGAGGATTAAGAAGCACAAACTACTATATATAAAGTAAATAAGCCACAAGGATATATTGTAAAGTACAGGGAATATAGCTAATATTTTATAACTTTAAATGAAGTATAATCATTAAAAATTTTGAAACACTATGTTGGATATCTGAAATTAATAATATAAATCAACTATACCTCAATTAAAAAAAAAAAAGACTCAGTTACAGTGCCAACTAGTTGACAATATCTTGCAGGGCTGGGGCAGGGTTCTCCAGGAGGCTATATATGGTCTGAATCAGTGTCTAACAAATGGTGCTATTTCTCTGATAGGATTCATGGGTCCAGGAATCAAGGGGTAGGAATGAGAGTGGCACCACTCACCATTACGCCCAGTAACCCACTTGCAAAATTTTTGCTTCCTGCCCTCATGACCTTATACTCTAGGCTAGCAGGTCTGGAGGTCTTAGTCCCAAAGAGAAAAAAGCTTCTACCAGGAGACACAGCAATGATTCCATTGCACTGGAAGTTAAGACTGCCACCATCCACTTCGGGCTTTTCATGCCTCTGAATCAACAGGCAAACAAGGTAGTTACTCTGCTGGCTGGAATGATTGATCGTGACTACCGGGACAAATCGGGGTGCCAAGCAAGAGTATGCCTGGAATACAGGAGATTTCTTAGGGTGTCTCTAAGTATTACCACACCCTATGATTAAGGTCACTGAAAACCTATAACAACCCAATCAAGGTAGAACTACTAATGACCTAGATGCTTCAGGAATGGAGTTCTGGTTCACCCCACCAGGTAAAGAACCATGACCAGACATGCTTGCTGGAGGCAAAGGGAATACAGAATGGGGAGTGGAAGAAGGTAGTTATGAATACCAACAACTACCATGACCAGTTACAGAAGTGAGGACTGAGAATGTCATGATTGTTTCATGTTACTTTGTTATGAATATGTGTGTGTGTGCATGTGTGTGTATTAAGTAAATGTCTTTTTTCTCCCCTCTTAGTTCCTTATCTACATTTTAAAGAGATGCATATGGGTGCCATGTTGACAAGGGATGGACTTGTGATGGTTAATAGTATTTGTCAACTTAGAGGGTGTTTCTGGAAGAGGTTAATATTTAAAGTGGTAAATCTTGAACAAAGCAAATTCACCTCCACAATGTGGGTGGGCCTCATCCAATCAGTTGAAGGCCTGAATAGAACAAAAAAGATCAGCTTTCCTGAAGCAAGAGGGAATTTTCCAGCAAAATGCCTTCAGGCTTCATTGCACCATTGGCTCTCCTGGGTCTCGAGCCTGCAGGCGCACACTGCAGATTTTGGACTTGTCAACCTCCATAATCACATGAGCCAATTCCTTACAATAAATCCCTTTCTAATTATATACACATGCATCATTTCTGTTTCTCTGCAAAACCCTGACTAATACGGCCAGGAAAATCCTTTTTCCATGAAACAACTATTAAATTTTGTGAGACACTAGAGTTCCAAGAAGACTAGTCGGTTAGGGAAATGCCACCATAGACCATAGCCTTCTAGAAGATCTGCTGTCTCACAAATGCAGAATATTGGTAAGAAAGAGATCTGAAAAAAGTGAAGAAACCTAAAGCAATCATCACCAGGGGTTAGCAAGCTTTCATATTCATAACATCATTCACAGGATAATTTTTCTATCACTCAATAGCTGTTCATTCACATATCTCAAAAAAATAAGTTAACACAAATAGAAATATGATCTCAGGAATCTTTAGAAGGTGTTTTGCCACTTGACACACCTATATTCCATTCTAGGTTGTGTCACAGTTTTTCTTTGCGCATTAATTTTCAGGTGCGGCAACAGCACCATCTATGACGCAATTGATGCTGACAGACATTCCATCTCGGTTGCAGAGGACTGGCGTGCTTCCTGCGATGAGTGCCTTCTGCACTCCTATCCCCACACACACTGAAAGACAACTGGCAAAGGAATTTTAAGATGTTCTCCTGACCCACTAGCAACCAAACATCGGTAGGGCAAAACAAGTACCAGGTGGGCAATAATACTAAGACAAATGTGAATCCTTTGCTAAAATATATGATAAAAGCACAAAGGACTCTAAGCATTTCTGTGGCACAATTACCATGCACTTTATTACAGTCTTAAGCACATAACTTAACCCTTTCTTGCTATAGTTGGGGGAATTTTTCCTTATGTATTAAAATGAATGATTTCAGGCACTGACAACTTAGGAATAAAATAACTGTGTGTGCCTAAAATATTACTAATACTCAGGAAGTCCTTCCTGTGAGGGGGGGGGGGGAAATTAAATATTGGCTTATCAACTATTTTTAAGTAAAAATATGTCAGCTCTAGAAAATCCCATTTTGCTAGCACAGGCTTCTAAGAAGATTCCTTTTCTAACCTTACAGCTGATACTCTCATCGAGAGTTTTCTCACTTTACAAGTAAGACTGAAAAATCACCTTCTTACAAAACAATTTTAAACATTTTAAGTAAAAGGTGCTGAAATTCTACAATATTGTTTTGAATAATGGTAGCATTTTAGCCAGACTAGAGTGGTATGCAAAGCACAAGGCTATATAAGCTTTCGGGTCACTGCCAAGGTTGGCAGTTCCAATGGATTAAGCAGACTTGTGAGTAGATAAGGTTGCAACCCTTCAAAGATGGGCTTTGCAATCTAGGGGAAAAGGGTTGAGAGGCAACACGCCATCAGTGATAATGTGAGATCCACCCTAAAGCTAGTGTCTTTCATGGAATTGAAAGAAAAAGGCATATGAGAAAGTGTGGCCTTGAGAAGAATTATCCCCACAAAGACGATCTGAAGGAGGGGTACCTTTCGGATAAGATAGAAAGTATGATCATAGTTTCTCTAAGTCATTAGGCACCATATGATGCTCTTCAAATAATGGGATGCCCTTGCCTCCCCAAGTCCAGCCAGAGTGATTATTCAGCATTTCTGAAAGAGCACTATGATATTATTAAGATATAGGATCCTTTCCTTTCTGATTACAGCTGGATTTTATTAATATGGCAGCAAGGTATTAAACCTGTATATCACCCTATGTGAATTTTGCAATGGTGAAAATGGTCCTTGAATAGGAGTTTAAAATATTTTTCAAGTATTTAGAGTCTCCAGCAATGAAAGTAACTTCATAATGAGAAATGTATTATTTCAATTGAAAGCCTTTTATAGGAACGTAATAGGTTTAGAAAAATCCTTAAGGCAAATAACTCTATTCTGATAAAAATCACAAGACTCTGAAATTGCTAGAGGATGACATTTCTCATTGGACAGCTTCTACCTAAGAAATTTCCCAAAGTTTAATGAGAGGTCACTCTCCTGTAGATTTCTATTAGCATCTGGTTAAAATAATGCAAGAAAAATTAGATTCGGGAGTACCTTGCCCTAAAACCTCATGTCCTGGAACAGTTCTATGGTTGATCATTACCCGAGAGGTCAGCACTGTGGAGGGAAGTTCGTCCCCATCACTGGGAACTGGCACATAGCTCAAAAGGGATAGGGTGACATGGAGCACACAGACAGAATGACCACTCAGATTACGTCTGTCATTGAAAACAAGGCCATTTTTGCCGTGCTGAAAAAGAAGATGCTAATGCAGAGAAAGAGGGAAAGATAAATGATTTCTATGGACTAGTTTATGACAGATGAGCAACTTGTCACCTGTCACTGAGATGGAAATTTTTTATAAGGACTCTACCTAGAAATAACAGCACCTAAAAACACCATAGACGCTCTACTTAATTCAAACGTATGTGTGACCTTTTAGTCTGAGGATATATTTCCACATACTTCACATCTTTGGGAGGAGGGGGGACTGTCACCACTGTCTCTGCTCAACAGCTGGAGAGGCCAGTAGTGAGAGGAAAAACTAATGTGCTCAGCATCACCAAGTTCAATCATCTCCAGATTGAGGTTGGAATTCACCTCCCCTAACCCCTGAGCCTGTTCTAACATTTACCAGGGCTTTTCAGCTTTTTTTGGTTAATTCAGAATTGCTATTTTGACTTTGCAATAATTAAAAGAAATCTGAATATCATCTGTCAATCAGGAAAATCAAATTGTTGACTTAATTGTTCAGAACCTGTTGATACTTGGAAACACGTCTGCCACAAGATAAAGACATGAATGTAATTTGGTCACTGCAAAAGAAAAGAGATTGGATTGAGAAATTATATCCCATGCACAATTTTAAAATATGTGTAAACAGAAAGAACAAAGAGTGTCACCCATCATGTCTTTATACAAAATGTTAAGTCACAACCCACTGTATCGCCCAGGACAGTGCACCCTGAGGGGAATTCAGAATGGAAAAAAACAGGATGGAGCATACTGTGCTTTGGATAAATGGGTCCCTAGATAGTCAAGTTGCATGTCTAAGGAAGAATTTTAATGACCCCAGACTCTAGCATCTTCCCACACATAGAAAAGCACTAAAATCATTAATTGAGATGTCTGCTCTTTGTGACTAGCAGTGATCTTTTTAGGCTTAACTACATGTATTTCCCAGCCAAAAAAAAAAAAAAAAATCATATATATCCTAGCTCTTCCCTACTTCTTTGGAGCAGTTTCTCAGAGCTATCTGAGAGGCTGTCTCCTAGGCTATAGTCCTCAGTAAGATCCCCGAGTAAAACTGAAACTCACTGCTCTTACATTGCGCAGTTTTTTTTTCAGTAGACAAATGTAATAAGTCATTACTTTCAAAAGAACACCTAAAGCTCGAGGGAGCCATAAAACACAATATGGAAAACCCAGTAGGCTATGTTGCTTACAGAATTATTTTTTTCACGTGCCCTAAAACACCAAGAACTTCCACTTGCAGATATCCCAGTGTCATTGGCTTAGAATAATTGTCTATGACACCTGTTTCTTTGAAAGTTGGTAGAGTCAGCTTAGCTCTTAAGGATAAAAATGTTCAGTGGCTACTCTTTCCCCTAGGAACTGCAGCTGAGAAGGGGGCAGCTGGGGGAGCCAGGACCTTGCCCAGCTGTGCCCTAAATCCAGGTGGCTGATCCCATCTTCAGCTCCTGGTTCTCATGTAACCAAGCAGGACCCTATGGGGCCTTCCCAGGACAGACCCCTCCCCCCATGTCCTCTGCTTTAACTCCTCTCTGAATTACCTAGATAACAGTATCTGATGCACATGGCCTGAGCCATTTTACACATGCCAAACCCCCCACCAAATGGAAGACGTTAACCACTTGAGGATCATGAGCACGTAGCCCCCAGACCTCCTGGAGCCTGAGGAGTGATAACGTTAACCCCTGTGACACTGCCCTGTTGCCTCACTATCAACCAATCAGAGTATTGTGCAAGGGCTGATCCCATACCCTGTGACTCCCCTTCCTCACCTGGCCTTTAAAAATGCTTTCCTGAAACCTATTGGAGACTTCAAGTTTTTGAGCATTGGTACTGCCCAGACTCCTTGTCTGGAGGTTTATAATAAATGCTGCCCTCTCCCTCATCACAACCCAGTTGTCAGTAGAGTGGCTTTACTGCGCTACAGGAGAGCGAGCAGACTCAAGTTTGGTTCGGTAACACTCACATCTGGATTCAACCCACCCTTCATACAGTGAAGCACTGGTATTGATCTAACAATGTATACTGGCTGCATTCCGAGCATGGGATCCACGCATGAATGGACGCATGGCTAAAATAGCATCATCTGTCAGCATGTACCTCCCTCCTCTGTCCATCAGAGATGAGGAAAGCCCCTTTGCACCATTAAGTTAGTTCAAAGGGAGAACACACAAAAGAAGAAATGACTTGCAAAAGAAAGATCCCTTCACTGGGCACCTTTATTCTCTTGCAGATTTAATTTCTGTGACACATAAAGGATACCTAATTACTGTTCCTTTCGATGTTTCAGTAACCAAAAAGTAACTTACTCATTCTGCATGTACTATAGGTAAAAACTACAATATAAGGAGAAGGAAGGTGGAGTTTCTGCTTTCAAGGAGTTTACAGTCTAGAAGGTACACCAGCTGTGCACATGTCTGACCGCACTGCAAGCTAGAAACGTGGAATCAAGTGCTGCAGGATAAGCCCAGGCAGTGCTAAGGGAGGTCAGAGTGAGGGAGATTATTCCAGAAAGCAGAGGAGACTGAGAGATGGGATTGGCAGGGAGTCAGGAACAAAACAGGGTTGAGCAGAAGAGAGGCAGGGAGGTTAGAAGGGGCTCTGACTTGGGAAAGCTTCAGATACCAGACTAACCAAGGGGAGGGACTTTATTCCCTACATGTGAAGAAGAATAATGCTTTCCATGACTGTGAGTTGTTCTGCTTAACCAGACACTGAAGGGGAGTGAGAAGAGCCCGTCTATAACTTAGATGGATGACTCCAGGGACAGCAGGTCGCTTGTTTGTACTGAATTGAATTAAACTGGGCGGGTTAAAGGCAGGAAAGTGTGGAGGTGGGAAGTGATTGCACGGGGGTGAGCAATGAAGGTCTGGGCCAGGGGGTGGCAGTGGGACCGGAAATGCCCAACAGTGATCTCTTGGAATATATAAGCTCCCATGTTATTTTGTGAAAACACAGAAAAGACAACAATAACATCCTGACCACAACAGAGAGACAGCAAATGCAGGCCCACTAAAAGGGGGCTTTTCTTTAGAAAAGGAGCTGGATACTGAGTGCCTACAGTCTGAGGAAGACCAGAGACCCACCCTCTTGGCTTCTCTTCCTTCATTCAAGATCATGCAGGAGGCAGGGTCCAAAACAGCTTGGTCTTCATGGTTTGTATTCCTCACTATCTACACTGTGATGCCTATCTCCTGTGTGTTCACTGCCTCTTACTAAATGCTAGGGGAGACTGCATTCATCAAGACATAGAAGGTGGAGGGGAGCAGAATTTGCCACACTTAAATATGTCTCTTTGGCATAGGAATTATTTTAAGCTGGTTATTTTCTAAGAAACAGCAGACAAGGGGGAAAGCTCTGAAAATGAAGTAGAAGTTACCCTTTTATAAGAAATATTTACATTTATAAGGGAAATCTCCACTTGTAAGTGTGTCTCCCTCACTGTACTGGGAAAAGAAGGATGATCAGATCTCTAGGCTTAAAGCTGCTAACGGCCTTACCCTGGCCTTACCCTTGTATACTGTGCTTTTCCTCATCACCTCCTATGACTGGCTTTCCCCACCCTTGACATCCTCTTTCGTCTTTAGCTGAGAATGGTATTTAAGGTGAGGGATTTGGCCATTTTGGTGAGTTACTCATTTTTCCTAGGTCTCTCCCATGTATACATGTTATTACACATTTGTTTGATCTTCTGTTAATCTGTCTCCTGTCAATTTAATTCTTAGACCTGTCAGAAGCCAGAAGGGTGGAGGAAAATTTCTTCCACCCAGACAAAGATATGGGCCCTTTAATATCACTGGGAATATACAACCCACAGGCTAAAATCAGGTTAATCCTCTCAAAGTAAAATGACGGTAATAATAGTAATAAGCTTAATAATAAGTATCATTTTATTGAGCACTGTGTGCCAGTGGTCAATACACTTAACATGCTGTTTTAATATTCATAACCAGTCTTTGTGGCAGGACAGCCAAATTTTGTCTAAGTTCTAAGATGTTCATTTTTTTCACACGTTAACATGTCCAGGAGTGGGTGTTTTACAATCAATATATATATTTAATGCAAGAGCAATGCTGCTCTTTTTGGTATATTTGGTTTGTTCCACTGAAAAATTATTAAAAGATGTCACTTAATAATGATATCTTAGGATGAAGGAAAAGTGAAGATATTGTCTTCATTTTTTAAATGAGACTGAGGCAAAGGTAGTGACGAGTTCCCAGCACTAGTAGGTGAGAAAGCAGATGAGAAAACCTGCCCAGATGTCTTAAAGGCTCTACTATGAATGACACTTTTCTATGGCATAAGAAATAGTTCATCCCCTTGCAAGGAAATTGCATGCAAGGATACTCAGCCATTGCACTAACCCGACCAAGCCATGAGCCATACTATGTCGGTATCCATTTATTCATTTGACGAGCAGTGATTCAGCACCTGTCTGCCCCACATTGTGCTGGCCATCATGCTTCTGGTAGCAAGAAAAGCTGCCTCTTTGCCCATGGAGCACAAAAAAAACAATGAGAGAGACAGACATCAAACAATAATGACATAGATAAACATTGAATGGAAAACTATAAAGCATCACAAGCAAAAACACAACATGTTATGATACCATTCATCAGAGGGTCCAGATGTAGTCTGGGGTATCACGGACTGCCTTTCCTGAAGACGTTTTTTTTTTTGAGCTCTTCTAAGGGATTCCACTAGGACTGGGCAAAGGAGCCCCCTGGGCTGGGATCTGCTAGGTCTGGAATAATACAGGAGGAAGCAGACTATTCCATACCATGGAAATTGCATGTGCAAAGGCCCTGAGGCGAGAGTTTGCTCATGCTGAGTTTGAGATCTAGAGAGAAAGTCAAGGAGGTTTGAAGGGGAGAGTCTGCACGTAATGAGACCAGACAGGCTTGCGGATCATGGTGAGGATGTGGCTATTTATCCTAAGAACAGTAGGAGGAAGCTACTTTTTTTACTTTAAAATGTCTGAAGCTGTATGGTGACAGTTGAGTGTGGAAATAATTTCTGTTTTATATCAATGTAAGTTTAAATGCGACACAGTATCACCAGGTGGGAGGCTCTTTCAAAATAGTCGGGGCTTATCTCTACAGATATCCTAGAAGTAAATACGTGGTCTGTAACAAATATATGTTACATGTCAATTCATAGGCCAGGACTAAACCATTAATTCTTCTACTGAACCATTTGATACTCATCAGTAGCCCCGTGACCAGTCTCAATTTCAGGTACAGAGAGGTGTTCCCATATGTAAAAGAACAGTCATAGTGAACATCAGGTCTGGATTATCCCATTTAGAAAGGGACAGCCACTTAGGGTGAATCTGTGTTTTTGCTGAGAATAGTGTCACTGGCTTCCTATTGATATAAGACAGCAACAACTACAACATAACAGGCTGTCTTTCCTCTATGAAGGCAGACTGCAGCGTAGGTGTCAGCCACAGAGTAGGAGGTGCTGAGCAGTAATAAGACTGGCCCTCAGCCTAATGACTGGAAGTGACAGAATTCATCAGAGGGAGAAGGCTGGCTCTGAGGCTCCCACCTGAGCAAATATTAGGGGAATCGCCCACCACGCCTGTCTTCCAGCCAGAAGCCACTCTCTTCCTGAGGTCTAAACCATGACTGGAGGACCAGGATAAACAAATTTGCAGTAGAGGTGGAGTGAGTTAGGAGTTTCATCCAATTAATGGACCTTAAAATCAGCAGTTATCTCGTACAGAACTGGTGGGAATATCAACTGTTTCTATCCTTTGGAAAACAATGTGTCAATGTGTATCAATAGCCTTAAAAATGCCCATGCATTTTGAACCCATAATTCTATTCCTAGAAATGTATCTTAATGGAATAATCAGCAATATACAATGTTCACAGTCTCAGTATTTACAGTGCCAAGAAGTCAGAAATAGTTTATAGATCCAGTCATGGAAAAATGATAGAACAACTATAGCATGTGCAGAGGGTGAACTATTTTGCAGCCACTGAAAAGCGTATCTTTAAAGAACATTTGATGACATAGGAAAACATAATCCATCAAGTTTAAAAAGCATTTTACAAAACTGTATATACAGTATAATTTTAAAAACACTTCTACACACACATTGTAATAGGACAAAATGATAATAGTGATTATATCTAAATGCTAGTTACTTGCTTTTTCTATACTTTATTTTCTACAATGGCCAGGAAAAGTTTTTAAAAACAGAAGAAAGTACAGGAAAATAATGGACCCAAAATTAACTGTTGTTTTTGCTTCAAATATTTAATGAAGGAATAGAATGTTCTAGATGAAGTTTGAGTCCACTTTGTTACTAGTTCCAGACCCCTCTCTTCCTGAGAATGCATCCATCTAATCTGTGTTTGTATACTTTTCTACACATTATGCTTTCATAAACATCATGTAATATGTTTATTTATATAAATTTTATCACATTGCCACTTACTTTTTTCACTAACTTTAGATTTTTGATAGCCATTCAGGTTGCTGTGTATTGAACTAATTCATTTATTTTAACTGCTGTATTCATCAAATATACCACAATTAATTATTCTATTCCCTTATTCACAGACATTTGTTTCCAATTTTTAGCTATTACAAATAATGCTGCAATGCAGAGCCTTCATAATCAGATAAAGGTCATTAAGTGTAAAAGAAGGAGAAAAGTGATGGTGGATACTGCTAAGTCTAGAGAAAGGAGCACTTCTGCTTCCCAGACTCGGGTTTTTTACACATTGCCCAGGCCTTCCGGAGGCCACCGGCTTCGGAGCTCTTTCGTGCTATGAAGACGATCTGAAGGCCCAGAGGTCCTTAACCAGGCACCCTCTGTCCTGCCCTGGACCTTGGTATTAATACCTTCTAATGCTTGGACACCTACAACTACATGCCTGACATGCCTCTTCCCAGAATTAGCAAACAACATGAATCTTATCAACTTGTTTAAGCCTCAGGATTTCTCAGTTGGAGACTGAGGCACAGAGAGGCTAAGTAACTTGCCTGAGGTCACACAGGCAAATGGATTCAAACTTAGACAGTGTGACTCCAAAGTCCACACTCTTAACCTCTGTGCCCAAGGCCTCCCGTATCTTTCCACTAGCCTACTCCTTATCTCATTTCCCTTTTTACAGCCTGCCTCTCGCCTGCTACGAGGGAGAAACACAAGGCTGCTCTGCTTCTCAGAGTCTGGACTCTGACTCCTGTCCATGCTCATCAACCACACCGGCTCCTCTGCTCACACTGCTATGGCTTCTTAACCACCACCCCACAAATCAATCTTTGTATTTATGATTCTGATCTTGTCATCATTCATATATTCCATGAGCCACTCAAATCCTAAGTGTCCTGATCCCTTTCTTCCTCTTGTCTGGCACTAATATCCTGCTGCCAAAGCATTGAGGGGCAGGAAATAAAGTAGTAAAGCTGCAAGCTATTCCCCCACTGTCTTTATACAATGTCTGTGTAACTGGTACAAGGAGGAAACTTGCTAACAATAAATAAATCAAAACCCTTTCAACACTTGGGAATGACCCCACACCATGGACATCTATCTGTCAGTGGCGTGGAGTGAATTTTCTGCCCTTGTTGGGCTCATGGCTCAAGTCCAGTTGGTAAATTGCATTGCTCAAATATTTTCTTTTTTTTTTTTTTTTAATTAATTAATTTATTTATTTATGGCTGTGTTGGGTCTTCGTTTCTGTGCGAGGGCTTTCTCTAGTTGCGGCGAGGGGGGGCCACTCTTCATCGCGGTGCACAGGCCTCTCACTATCGCGGCCTCTCTTGTTGCGGAGCACAGGCTCCAGACTCAGTAATTATGGCTCACGGGCCTAGTTGCTCCGCGGCATGTGGGATCTTCCCAGACCAGGGCTCGAACCCGTGTCCCCTGAATTAGCAGGCAGATTCTTAACCACTGCGCCACCAGGGAAGCCCCTCAAATATTTTCTTATGTGTACTGATTTTTTTTTTTCCTGCTTATTCTATCAGTTGCTGAGAGATGTGTGCTGTCAACATCCATAATTATGATATGGATTGGTATTTCTCCTTTTAGTTCTGCTAGTATTTGCTTCATATGGTTTAAAGCCATGTTATTAGGTGTATACAATTTAAGATTGTTATGTGTTTCTGTTGAAAAGCTTATTTTATCAGTAAGAGCGCTCCGTCTTTTCATGTAAAAGACCTTAGGTCTGAGTCTACCTGGTTTGACACTAATAAAGCCACAGCAGCCTCTGTTGGCTAGAGTTTGCCAAGTATATTTTTCTCCATTTTTTTTTTTTACATTCAGCCTGTGTCTTTTTATTTAAAGCGTGTCTCTTATAAACAGCATATAGGTTGCTTCTCGTTCAGCATGACAATCTTTATCTTTTCATCGCAGTGATTGGTCTAGGTGTAAGCTTCCTAAGATTACCATCACAAATCACCACAAATGAAATGACTTAAAACAACAGAAATTTATTCTCTCAAAGGCATGGATACTAGAAGTCCAAAATCAAGGTGTCAGCAGTGCCACACTTCCTTGGAAGGCTCTAGGGAAGAACCCTTCTTCGCCTGTTCTATCTTCTGAGGGTTGCGATAATTCTTGCTGTTCCTTGGCTTGTGGCAGAATAACGCCAATCTTTGCCTCTGTTGACCTTTTTTGTACAGAAAGAAAAACAAACAAACAAACAAAAAAGCCTCTGTCTCTGGGTTTTCAGGTGTGTCCTACTGCTACTATGCTCCATGACCCTCATTTTAATCTTTTTGGCTGGTCAAGTTTTTCTCCCTCCCCGCAACTCTCCAGCCCCCTCACCAGTGTCGTCCATATAAAGGACCAATCAGCTCAAGCACTATTCCTCTGATCAAACACCTACAAAACCATTTTGCAGACGCTGACTGTCTATAAAGTGGGAAGTTTATGATCATTGTGGCTCTGTTAACAAAGGAAAAAGGTGAGTAAGTAATATCTGCTATGTAGGCGAACAACAGTATCTGTCTGCAATAATCACATACAGAAAAAAAGTCAAACCCTTTGGTCTGGTTTTCAAAGCCCGCTCCCCAACTATCTTGTCTTCAACCTAACTCTCCAAGGCTCATCACTAGGATCCCTATATCCCATCTGCCCACGTGACCCCCATGGAAAAAGCCTGGACTTTCAGGCACATGCTGTTTCATTGTGCAGGAATGCACTCCTCTATATCTTTTTTAAAAAACATCTTTATTGGAGTATAATTGTTTTACAATGGTGTGTCAGTTTCTGCTTTGTAACAAAGTGAATCAGTTATACATATACATATGTCCCCATATCTCTTCCCTCTTGCGTCTCCCTCCCTCCCACCCTCCCTATCCCACCCCTCTAGGTGGTCACAAAGCACCGAGATGATCTCCCTGTGCTATGCACTCCTCTATATCTTGACGTGCCCTAATTACTTAGGTAGTAAATGTTTGCCCGTCCTCTTCCTAAGACCCCATCCCTGAAGGCTCAGTGCAAATAGCACACATTCCATGAAGCTGCCCTTCAAGCCTCTGCTCAGAGAAACTTCCCCTTCTCACTTCCTCTGTCTCTCCCTCCAGCACATCACCATTTTCTATCTTTATGCACACACACATCTTACATTCCCATCTAGATTGTAAGCACCTTAAGAATAGAGACTCCATCTTACTTGTCATCATGTTGCCAAATCTCAAACACTTTCCTGGGAGACGGACGCTGAGGGTATTGGCTTGGTTTACTCAACGGAGAGATCCACCCACATGCAAAATCTATGGACACTTCAATCCCACCCTCACCAACAAATCAATAAAGACATCAGATACATTTTGGCTCAATTTTGAGGTCAGGTCTCTCATGGGGAAGGAATATTCCAGGACCATTCTCTCCTTTGCTAGCCAGAAGTCTCTGTCTCCTTATAATTATTGAAAATTTCACAGATGAGAAATGCCACCAGATTTGATTCTTAATCATTGCTAGTGTCAACAATAGCTGGATCAGAAAAAAATCAAGTATACGACAGACATAATAAATATAATATCGATACATAATACAACATTATACAATATATAATACAACAGACATAATAAACCCATTCTATAGCAAGATAGCTCCAGGTGTTCTAATCATATACAGTCTGTCGGATGTTGCTCTGATGCTTGTTACCTCATAACGGTGGCTTTTTAACTTTTAAGCTACTTAGCGATGAGGGGTAGTTTTACTATCAGGGTAGTGAATTCTGCTCACCTGGAAAGTGTGTCAAGAGTTTATTGGGTCATGACTCACTGAGGTCCACCACACACCAAGCCCTTTCTGGACTTGTGGTGCATGCCTAACTGTACCTTGTATTCTGTGATCTACTGCTTTACACATGGATATTCTTTTTGTAGTTGTGGGTACCAGATCAATTCTGTTAGGTAGGGCTGAATATTGTGAAGTGTGGGTAAGGAGAGGATTGTAATTACCTGTATTTATCCTGTCAGTCATTCTAATCACCAGACGATGATATGAACACAGTGAGATTGTAATAAAATTTGAACACATGATCCTGCATGAATTAGAGAAACTATAAGAATTCCAGCAGCTTGTCTGACACTTCCATGTGGAAACTGGACCATTTCTGATGATATCATGGGAGTTTTGTTGGCTGTGTTTATTTTGATTTGGGATTTTGCTTTAAAGTAGATTAATAAGTAAAATCTGAACTCTCCATTCTTTTATCTTCTCTCTGTGTATTTGTTCAACATTATTCTGGGTGTGCCCATTATTCGAGACCCGCTCTCTTGAGCCCTGATCCCTCAACCAAACACCCCTGGCCTTCCTGGGCAGTCCCTGTTCCCCTCCTTCTCCTCACCTGCCTAGCTAGAAATTCTAGTTGCCTGACTCTCAGTCTATAGAAATGTGTGCTCTCCAAGCACCTCAAAGAGTGCCCACTTAGGGAATTCCCTGGCAGTCCAGTGGTTAAGACTCTGCACTTCCCCTGCAGTGGGCACAGGTTCGATCCCTGGTTTGGGAACTAAGATCCCTCATGCCTTGCTGCACAGCCAAAAAAAAAAAAGACTGCCCATTTAAAAATAACTCTTTTTTTTTTTTTTTTTTTTTTTTTTAAGGCTGCGTTGGGTATTCATTGCTGAGTGTGGGCTTTCTCTAGTTGTGGCGAGTCGGGGCTACTCTTCATTGCAGGGTGCAGGCTTCTCATTGCAGTGGCTTACCTCGTTGCGGAGCACGGGCTCTAGGCATGCAGGTGTCAGTAGTTGCAGCAGGCGGGCTCAGTAGTTGTGGCTCGCGGGCTCTAGAGGGCAGGCTCAGTAGTTGTGGTGCACAGGCTTAGTTGCTCTGCGACATGTGGGACCTTCCCGGACCAGGGCTCGAACCCGTGTCTCCTGCATTAGCAGGTGGATTCTTAACCACTGTGCCACCAGCGAAGTCCCTGAATGGAACTCTAAAAGATAAAGCCTGCAATCATTTTGTTCAAATTAAAGGGGTGTTCCTTTCATGGATTTGTGGTCTTATTATTATCAACAGCTGCTCAGAGTCAGTGAGGCATGGTGGGAAAAAGGATATTCATGAGCAGGAAATTTTATTACAGTCTCAAAATCATCCATTAAAGATACATGACTATTTGCCCTCAAGTAGAAGCTCTGTTGTTGATTGTTTCTTAACTTTCTCTAGAGCAGTCATTCCCAGATTTGGGGATTTCACAGAAATAACTTTTTTTTAAAAATAGGATTTCAACTCAGTATGATCGGTCTATTTTTCCAAGTAAGAATGTTAAAAAATAATAATAACTACCGATTCTTCTTGCCATTATCATGTGAAAGGAAGATCACTTGAATATCAGAAAAGAATGGACATGGTCCCATCATGAAAGCAGTTCTTTAATTAAATAAATTTAATTTTATGTTCATATTTTCCTACTATCAAAAACTGGTGAATCTTTGGTCCTGAGCTGGAACTGGCCCATGGACCAGCACTCGGAAGCCATCACTCTGGATGTTGACATGTCTGGTCAAAGCTATGATTAGCCACCTGAACTTTGCAGGTCATGGTAAACATAAAGTTCACTGTGGGTGCATTTATTCATTCGGTCATTCCAAAGCAGTTAGAAAGAACTTGGACCGTGGAGCCAGACATACCTTCAACCAAGGCCCAACTCCGCCACTTGCCAACTGGGTGACCTTAGGTATGTCACTTAACCTTTCTAAGCTTCCATTGCCACATCTACAAAAGGGAGAGACAGCAAAGTTCACCGAGTTGTTAAAAGGATTAAGTGAGGATTAGCAAACGGTCTTTGTTTCAACAAACCAGTCATTTGCTAGAACTGGAGTTGTCTAACATGCCAGACATTGTTCAAGACCTCTAAGACACAGAGTCAAGAGTCACCATCTTCTCCTTCAAGGAGTTTATAGTTTAAAGGAGGGGGACCCACGAAAGGAGGGCCAGATTCAATGAAACCAGTGCTAAAATAGAGACCAAAGCTTGGAAGCCACGGGGGCTTGTAGAGGTTTGAGAGAACAAAGAAAAGAGAAGGGGAGGTGGAGTCAGAGCAAAATCTTAAGGAATATACAATTAAAACAAAGCAAAAGAATTATTAGGCTCTTGGATGAGAACTAGACTGACCTGTAGTGCTAGACCTGAAATGTGCAAATTAAAGCCTAGGGGACGAAAAAACATGTTTATTATTCAGCATGCTTATTGGTTGAAGAATTGGCTCATCAAAACAGTAATTTCCCTCTGTCTTACTGTCTCCATCCTGTTTAGGTTGCCCTAAGAAGATTGTTCTCTGCCAGTTCGGACCTGAAGAAGATGAATTTTCAGTGAAAAAGGAAAGAGAAGTTACAGCTGCTGGTTTTGGGGAAATCCTGAGCGTAGATCTTTTGAGAAGACCAGAGTATTTGAGTGACTGAATCCCAGGGTGTTGCCTCACCCCTTGCTACTCTAAGTGTGGTCCTCCACCCAGCAGTATCTGCATCACCTGGGAACTTGCTGGAAATGCAGAATTTCAGACCCCAGCCAAGAGCAGCTGAATGGAAGACTGCATTTCATTGTATATATGTACCACATCTTCTGTATCCATTCCTCTGTTGAATTGGAAGATTGGGACTGACGTATACACACTACTATATATAAAATAGATAACTAATAAGGACCTACTGCATAGCATAGGGAACTCTACTCAATACTCTGTAATGGCTTATATGGGAAAAGAATATAAAAAGAGTGGATATATGTATATGTATAACTGATTCACTTTGCTGTACAGCAGAATTTAACACAGCATTGTAAATCAACTATACTCCAATAAAAATTAAAAAAAAAAAAAGACTGCATTTCCACAGGCTCCCCAGGGGATGGGTAACTATTGTACATGAAGGTTTGAGATGCGCTACCCTAGCCTAATTCTTGGTGAAAAAAAGATGACCACTGGACCGGAAGTGACCAGCATTAAAACCCCTCTGCTGACTTGGATTGACTTTGCTTTCATTTCTTGGCATTCATTTCTCACCTCTATGCATTAAAGAATGCATTAAAGAAAGAACTTGTGGATCAAAGAGCAGAGCTACCCCAGAGGCATGTGACTTATAACTAACCAATTATCTTAAATGTAAGATAATTGAAGATACATTGAAGTTTAATAACATTTACTTGAATGTATGCCCATGGTCTTATTTATATTCCCAAACAACTTACAACTGTTTTTTTGTTTTGTTTTATTTTTTACACAGGAGAAAACTAGAGCTCAGACACATTAGACAGCTTGCTGGGTCCACACACACGTCCTCAGGTTTCAAGACCAGGGCTCCTCCCTGAAGCCCGGCAGCCCATCATCTGCTACAGCTGAGAAGATGGTCCCACCTGGACCAATCGCAATGCCTTTCATTTCCAGTCCCGTGACCAGTAGCCCCATTCAGTCCACAGCTCTGAGCTGCCAACCAAGTCCACTGTTTGCTGCTTTCAGTTCATGAACAGCCACCGGAAGCCTAGCTCTGGGTCCCCTAACTAGCTAGCTTGGAAACATCTGAAGTAGTCTCCCAGTCCTGTGGGCCAGGACTAGTGCCTTCATCTTTGTATTCCTCCCAAGCCAAGCTGATGCTTCAAAGAGTTGAACTGGGTAGATAAGAGTGACTGCCAAAGGTTTCCTAAGGAACAGATGAGAAAATCTCCCGTGACCTCTGGGCAAGGAGTGAGTCAGTGAATCGGAAACATCTTGTGGGAACAGAGACGCTGAACAGACCAGCTGGCCGAGGCAGGATACGAGGAACCAGACCAGGGCTCTCACCTCGCCCCGTAGCTGGGGGCTCCAAGGGTACAAGCTGAATGCTGAATGCATCAGGAAGGGCAAACAGGCAGCATGGCTTGGCCTGGAGAGAAGTGGGGTGTGGCCACTCGTAGAATCATCTAGGCTTGTGCTGGGGACTTGACACTTGACAGCTCTTTTGATCTTCTCAGTGATACGCTGAGGTCAGTATTACAACTCACATTTCACAAATGAAGAGACAGAAACCAAGCTAAATAAACTGCCGAGGTCACACAGCCAGCAAGTGTCAGAATGAGTTTCAGCCCAGCTGGGTCTGATCCAGAGCACATTCTCTCTCTGCGGGATTTGGATCCCTGTAAGGAAGGACTGCAAAGTCAGCATCCTCTCCTCTCTCTCTCGTGCTCCTGGAAACTTCTTGCACATATTTGTTATATTCTCTTGAATGTGGTGTTGTGCACAAACTTACAAAAGTGGACAACACAGGGAAGACTACATCTTAGGCCTCTGATTCCTTCCCACCACTTTAGGATTTAACACTGTGTAGAGAGCTTTGGAGAGCCTCCAAAAATATACGTCCAAATCCTAAGCCCCAGAACCTGTGACTGTGACCTTGTTTGGAGAAACGGGTCTTGGCTGGGCCCTAAATCCAAGGACAGTGTCCTTTTGAGAAAAAGTCAGAGGGAGATTTGAGACACAGGACTCTCGAAGGAGAAGCCATGTGAAGACAAAGGCAGAGATGAGATTCATGCTGCCACGTGCCAGGGAATGCCTCAGCCTCCAGCGGCGGGAAGAGGTAAGGGAGGAATCTCCCCTAGAGCAGGGCCCGGCCAACCTAGATTTCCAACTTCAGGCCTCTAGAACTGCGAGAGAGTAAATTCCTGTCATTTTAAGCCCCCCAGTTTGTGGTGATTTGTTATGGCAGCCACAGGAAACTAATTCACACTGAAACGAAGGATCTTTCATTTCGTGACTGCCGTCCACAAACTGTACTGCTGCGTAGAGCCTTTTAAAACTTACCTACTCTAAATCTATGCGATTTTGGATGGGAAGACCCAGATTTGAAAATCTAGGTTCAGAGCATTCCTGATTTTCAGAATATACAGTCAGAAAATAATATATATAAAGTAGGGGAGTGTATCAGCCACTTTTTTCTCAAAAGACGAAAATGCCCTTTCATGCAAAATATTTTGTAGTCGATAGATAACATTGTGTAGGGATGAGGGTTACTTATGCTATTTCTGTAGTATCCTAATTAACTTTTCTTAAATGGGCATTAAGCATAAAATACAGGAAATGAAAAAAGAACAAACACAAAGAGCCTAGACTTCACCCACAGATCTGTTATGTAGTCTGCAATCTGTCAGAAAAGACTGCAAATCCCCCACGGGTTTTTTGGTATAAACACTTTCTATTTTGAGCCTTTTTTCCCCTTCGCTTTCACGCTAATAAATTTTTAAAGCAATCATGAGCCCCAAACCTAGACAGGCTTCTCTCAAATGCTCTACATTACCCTCCCTCTGTCCTCATTTTGAGTCATTCTCTCTGAAGATCCTGCAATAATCTGTCATCCTCCAAATGTAGTTGAGAAAGGTTTCCTCCCTGGAGCAGTTTACCTGGGAGGTGAGGTTAAAAAGACCAGGACTCATAAACTGGAAGTAGAGAAGGGAATGTGTGTCTCCGGGGGTAGCCCTAGGGAGCCTCTGGGTTCAGTGGGTTTAATGTGCCCTGGCTCCACCTCTGACTGTGTGGCCCCCGGCAAGTTACTAGGCCTCTCTGAGCCTTGGCTTCCTCATTGGTAAAGTGTGAATAAAAACAGTGCCCACCGCCTAAGGTTTCGTGATGAATGAAATACAAGTTGCTCAACCCTGTGATCAATTCTGTTTCCATCTCATTCAACTGATTCATGCACTTGACATAGGGGGTCACTTTCTTGATTTACTGTCACAGTAAGCACTCCTGGTTTTTCCTCCTTCCCGTCTGGACTCCCCCCAGTATGTACCCCTTTTCTTTTTCTTTTTTAATTTATTTATTTATTTTTGGCTGCGTTGAGTCTTCATTGCTGCGTGCGGGCTTTCTCTAGTTGCAGAGAGCGGGGGCTACTCTTTGCTGTGGTGCGCGGGCTTCTCATTGCGGCAGCTTCTCTTGTTGCGGAGCATGGGCTCTAGGCATGTGGGTTTTAGTAGTTGTGACACGTGGGCTCAATAGTTGTGGCTCGTGGGCTCTAGAGCGCAGGCTCAGTGGTTGTGGCGCACGGGCTTAGTTGCTCTGCGGCATGTAGGATCTTCCTGGACCAGGGTTTGAACCCTTGTCCCCTGCATTGGCAGGCAGATTCCTAACCACTGAGCCACCAGCGAAGCCATTTTCTATGCATGAATGCTGGATTAGCTTGGACCTCTTATCTTCTCACTCCCTTGTTGGCCTCATCCAGGACCGTGACTTCACAAAGCCCTTTTTTGCTGATGACACCCGAATCTAAAGGTCCAGCCTCCCCTCTGAGATCCTGACTAACTTCATCACTCAGGTCTCTCTCTGATGTCACCTGATGTGCAAGAAGCATCACAAAGTTTGGTGCTTTGTGTCTGCACCAAACTCTTAATCTTCATCTCCGGAGCGGCTCTTCCTCCCAAGCTGCCCACGTTGGTAAATGGTACTGCTAGTTTGGCTCAAGTCAAAACATGACTCTTCTCTTTTTCTCACCACACATCTCGATCCATCAGCAAATATGTCCATCATAACTTCAGAGTATTTCCAGAATCCACCACTTCTCACCTCCTCCAATTTTAGGTCATGGCTGCAAGCCATCACCATCTCCCTCCTAGATAATTGTAGTAGCTTCCTAACTGGGCTCCCTGCTCCCATCCCTACCCCCAGCGCAGCCTTTTCTCCGCTAAACAAGCAGTGTAATTCCTTTCAAACCTATGTCAAAACATGTCCCTGCTCAATAATCTCCAAGGGTTTCCCCATTCCACTCAAATCCCAAGCTGCCCCATGGACCTCATCCCCAACCTCTCTTCCCCTTCCTTCCCTCCTGGGAAGCCATGTCCTTCCCAGGATCAGGGTACTGCTCTTCCCTCTGCCTGGGATGCAGACAGATAACCTACTTGACAGAGCAACCTCCCCGGTCACCCTCTGTCACACTTCATCCCGTGCTCAGGTTTATTTTTCTTCTTCGGACTCATCTACTTTGCATTATATATGTATTTGTTGGTCAGCTATCTCCCTACCTGAATGTAAGCTATAGGAGAGTAAGGACTTTGTTGCATTCATTGCTGTATCCTTGGTACCTAGAATGCTACTGGGCACATTAATAACTACTGAACAACTGAATAAAGAAGTGAATAAGTGAATGCATGAATGAATCAATGAATGAGGTTCTACATCTAAAGCCCTAAGCATAGCACGGTGTGTTGTATGAAATTCATAAATACTACCTGCTGCTGTGCTTGTTCTTTTTATTTTTAATTATTATTTGTTTAGGTGCTTTACACACCCTGCCTTTCCTCCTGGCCCTTCTACTTTTTAGACTTCCCCCTGCCATGCCCAAAACTCTCCATTGGAACCTAAGAACAGTCAGAAGACAGTGATGGAGATTACCACCATGGCGAGAAAAAAATGTCAATGGCCAACCCTCCTCTGTGGTCACAGAGTTTGGTTCTGCCAGATACACAGATAAGGAGGATGGTTGGACTAAATTGTCTTTAGGTATAGCCATCAAATGCCCTGGATGCATTTTTGGACAGCCTCAATTCCAATAATGTGTTCTGTCCTTTTCTCATACCAGCTAAAACGTAAATATTTCTGTCTCCAAATTACACCTCCCAGACTGACTTTGAAAAGCAGCCCAAAATAGTATTGGGCATTCGGAAAACACAGCCAATCTTACCTTTAATGACTCTTGTGTTGTTTTGGAGATTGTACAAATTTAAATATGGGGAATTTTGTGGGGAAAAGTTAGGTAAACCCTGGGAAATGCAAACCATATAAACTCGTCCTCGAGTTTGTATGGTTTGCATATAAACTGTGTATAACAGTTTATATGGCAACTGTTATATATATAGATCTACATCCAATCTGACTTGTTATTCATCTACACATATTTCTGAGCTTCAGGCCACATATCTGTGTGGGCATGTCAAGGAGAGGTGAGCACACATGCAACAAACACATCATTGTAAACACACCTGAAAAAAGGCTTAGCAGGGTCCTTGGGAACGCTTGGGGCAAAGACAAGATGCTTTTCTTTACTGCTGGGATGAGGCCTCGGGTAAGCAGCTCCTCTGGCCTGGTAGGCAGCCGAATCACCTGAGATAAGGCCTGTCGGGGACGCCTGTTCCGTGCAGACCCCCTGGCACCTGCAGCTGATGGGGCTAGTTATAGCGTCAAGCTCACGTCAAACACCCACCTGTGGCCCCAGCTCTGGATGGAATTGGAAAATTACTAACCCAAAGGCCAAGAGGACTCTGTCTAGGTCCAGGGCCACCAGAATCCCCATCCTCCCTGAGGGCAAAACACTCTTTTGGAGACAAACTGGGAGGATTCTTAGATAGAAGGAGACAATACCACTGACTTGGGAAAACCAGACCATCTCTGGAGGAGCTACATCCTTGAAGATACGACTGGAACATTTTTGGGTGGGGCAGTTCACCCCCCAAATAAACAACTTAGCAGTTCTCCTCCACCCAAAACAAGTCTCTCTGTGAAGTGCCCCGGTCACTGCCTCTACCTCGGGCCAGGCCCCTCGAGCTGCTCCTGAAGCTGCAGTCTTTCCTTCAGCCGCAGGGATCACACCCTGGCATGTCCTGCTTCCTGACCTGCCACAGACCTGGCCCTGCCTGCATGATGCCCTACCTCAGGCCAACAGGGGCCTGCTTCATAAGCAATCCCTAACTCCGTCCACCTCAGGCGGCAACCCTGGCTCAAACCCTCCATGGATGTGGTCAAACTAGAAGCAAAAGAGAACAGTAGCTGGGAGAAAATCGGAGACCTTAAGTCCGACGTCCACCATTTTCAGCTGTGCAGACAAAGCAGGACCACCCCGTGAATAGCTATGGGTGTTTTTCAGTGTTTTAATTTCCTGGCTACAAGGTAATGGGTCCAAGGACTCAGTCCTACCAGGCCAGCTCCCTGGTAGAGAGGGGCCACACCCGAATTCTACCTCCCATGCCCAAGGAGCTCTCAGGGTCTCCAGGGTCCAGAGAGCTGGTCTTTCCCAGCCCTCTCCTAGTCAGCGGGCACTGTAGCTTCATGGATGTTTATCCCCTGGGCAAAGCCCATCCTATAAAAAGAGAGACTTGTGATAGGCTACATAATGGTGTCCAAGGATACCTACTCCCTGGAACCTGAGAACAACACCTACTATGGCAAAAGGGTGGCTATTGCTTTCTATGGCAAAGGTGAGATTGTCTACGAATCGTAGACCACGATTCTGCAGACAGCAGCTGGACAGGACCTTGAGCTGTCTTCTGTTGGGGAAGGAGAGTAAACATTTGCAGTTGTAACTAGAAGAGTGGGCCTTGTTAGGCAGAGGCATCTTCGAAAAATCTTAAGTATGGGATGATGCGTATAGGTGTTACGTAGCCAGGGGGCAGGGGGCCACGTGCTGGATACCTGCTGAGTTGCCTGCCAGCTCCTCCTCTCTGGGGCTCCCCCTAGTCACTGGGGACAACAGGATCCCATCCCCTGACTCCCCTGATTAAGCCAGGGTAAGCCCCTGACCCAAGCTGGCCCACTCAGGGTCCATTCTGTTGAAATACAGCAGCAAAAGGGGCCCTGAATCCCTTTTGGGACTGGGAGCAAAAAGAAACTGATGACTGAGCTCAGGAGCTGTGGTTGTGCACTTTCTAATCGCTACATGGACCAGAAAGGCAGAGGATGAGAGGGGAGAGAGGGTAAGGAGGGAAGCAGGGAGGCAGGGAGAGAAGAGAGATAAATTGTGATTAGAGATGCAGAGAGAATCCTAATGATGTTCAGTCCCTGGTTCCAGGTCCTTCCTGCGGCTGGGTTCTGCCGGGATATACCTATATCTTCATAATAAATCCTTCTTTTCAGCTTTGGCTAGTTTAAGCTGATTTTTATTACATTCAGCCAAAAGAATTCAACCAATATACCTTCTCATAGATCAGCTATGAACAAGTAATGTAATTCATACGATAAGTACAATACTTTGCAAAGGACGCAGCAAACAGAGAGGCTACTTGTGCAATTATTATCAAGGCAGCTCCTGTCACTGCTCTAGCTGATGACCTTGCCTCCAGCTTTGGGAAACCCTGACTTCCTACTGTCTCTTCTCACAAGCCCAAGACACAGGACTTGCTCCCAAGCCATCCCTCATCTCTCCGTTTCTGAGAAACCACCAGCACTGCTGCTCTACCTCCAGAGGTCCATTCATTGCCTTTTCTCTTTTTAACCTAAAGCACGGGGTAGTACACAATTGGACTAAATAATCTGTAAATCCCTTGCAGTTTTGCTATCGTGTGATTCTGAGTTGCTTTAACAATCCACACAACTCTACTGACCATTCAGACGACAAACTAGTGTAAACAGTCTGAATCAGGAGATCTGTTCAGAATCTCATGGTTTGCTTGTAAAAAAGGCAGGACTGGGCTTCCCTGGTGGCGCCAGTGGTTGAGAGTCTGCCTGCCAATGCAGGGGACACGGGTTCGAGCCCTGCTCTGGGAAGATCCCACATGTCACGGAGCAACTGGGCCCGTGAGCCACAACTACTGAGCCTGCGCGTCTGGAGCCTGTGCTCCGCAACAAGAGAGGCCGCGATAGTGAGAGGCCCGCGCACCGCGATGAAGAGTGGCCCCCGCTTGCCGCAACTAGAGAAAGCCCTCGCACAGAAACGAAGACCCAACACAGCCAAAAATAAAATAAATAAATTAATTAATTAATTAAAAAAAAAAAAAGAAAAAAAAAGGCAGGACTACCCCTGTTCTTCAATCTGAATGCCAAGCTCCAGGTGAGGGCTGAGATTCTGCATTGTAAGCATACAACATTTAAAAGGCCAGGGCATGGGGATCAATATCTTTTAAGTCGTGCATGTCTGGGTTGAGTACCAACCTTGCTACTTATTAGTTGTGAGAGCTTAGACAATTTGCTGAACTTTTGTGTTCATGCTTCCATTGCATAAAAAGGAGGGGGTAATAGTAGCAAATGTATAGAATTACTTTGAGGATTAAATAAGGTGATGTAGGTTCCTTAAAAAACTAAAAATAGAACTACCTTATGACCCAGCAATCCCACTACTGGGCATATACCCTGAGAAAACCATAATTCAAAAAGAGTCATGTACCACAATGTTCATTGCAGCCCTATTTACAATAGCCAGGACATGGAAGCAACCTAAGTGTCCATCGACAGATGAGTGGATAAAGAAGATGTAGCACATATATACAATGGCATATTACTCAGCCATAAAAAGAAATGAAATTGAGTTATTTGTAGTGAGGTGGATGGACCTAAAGTCTGTCATACAGAGTGAAGTAAGTCAGAAAGAGAAAAACAAATACTGTGTGCTAACACATATATATGGAATCTAAAAAAAAAAAATGGTTCTGAAGAACCTAGGGGCAGGACAGAAATAAAGACGCAGACGTAGAGAATGGACTTGAGGACACGGGGAGGGGGAAGGGTAAGCTGGGATGAAGTGAGAGAGTGGCATTGATATATACACACTACCAAATGTAAAATAGATAGCTAGTGGGAAGCAGCTGCATAGCACAGGGAGATCAGCTCAGTGCTTTGTGACCACCTAGAGGGGTGGGATAGGGAGGGTGGGAGGGAGACACAAGAGGGAGGAGATATGGGGATATATGTATATGTATGGCTGATCCACTTTGTTATAAAGCAGAAACTAACACACCATTGTAAAGCAATTATACTCCAATAATGATGTTAAAAAATAATAAGATGATGTATGTAAAGAATCTAGTATAGTGGCTGGCCTACAGAAAGATTATAATTTAGCTATGACTTGTAATATAGCAAATAGAAGACTCTACCAAATTCTAAAGCAAATTAATTGGATTGATTTAATATTCAAGCATAAATTGCAAACTTCCTTATCCAGCCCTTCTTTATGAGATGGCCAGCTGTATTGTTGAGTGCAGTATGTAACTGTATATTTATTTGCATGCTTATTTGTTTAATAGCTGCTCCAGGAAAGAAGGGATTATGTTTTATTTTGTTTTAATGTACACATATACTTTACTTAAAGTAGGTTTATCAAGACGTAATTTATATAAATAAAATTCACCCTTTTTAGGTGGACAGTTCTCTGAGTTATGGAACCACAACCACAGTCAAAATATAGAATATTTACATCACCCCAAAAAGTTCCCTTATAGTACCACCTTGTAGACAATCCCTTCAGCTCCCCAGCTACTGGCAACAGCTGGTCCGATTTTTGTCCCTACAATCTTGTGTTTTCCATAATGTCATTTAAATTGTATTATACAGACTCTGGCTTCTTTTGCTTCTAATAATGCATTTGAGATTCATCCATATTGTAAAATGCATCAGTGCTTTGTTCTTTTAATTGCTGAGTAGTATTCCACATATGGATATATCACAATTTATCCATTCCCCAGCTGATGGTCATTTGGGTTTTGTGCGGTTGTTGGTAATTATGAATAAAGACTGTTATAAACATTCACATGCAGGTCTTTTTCTGGACATATACTTTCATTTCTCTTGGGTAAATACCTAGAAGTGGGATCGTTGGGGTGTTTGATAAGTGTATATTTAAGTTCATAAGAAACTCTCAAACTGTTTTCCAAAGTGGTGTACCATTTTGCATTCCCACAAGCAATGCAGTGTATGAGAGTCCCATTTGCTCTGTATCCTCACCAGCACTTGGTGATATTAGGTGTTTGTTTGTTCTTAATTTTAGCCATTCTTATAGGTATTTAGTGGGTTTTTTTTTTATATTTTATTCAAATCACATTTATTTTAAATTTATTTTTATTTATTTATTTATGGCTGTGTTGGGTCTTCGTTTCTGTGCGAGGGCTTTCTCCAGTTGCGGCAAGCGGGGGCCACTCTTCATCGCGATGCGCGGGCCTCTCACCATTGCGGCCTCTCTTGTTGCGGAGCACAGGCTCCAGACGCGCAGGCTCAGTAACTGTGGCTCACGGGCCCAGTTGCTCCGCAGCATGTGGGATCTTCCCAGACCAGGGCTCGAACCCGTGTCCCCTGCATTGGCAGGCAGATTCTCAACCACTGCGCCACCAGGGAAGCCCGATTTAGTGGTTTTAATGTGCATTTCTCTAGTGATTAATGGAGAGTCTTTTCATGTGTTTATTTGCCTTCCTTACATCTTCTTTAATGAGGCAGTTTTTCAAATCTTTGCCCATTCTTGAATTGTTTAATTGGCTTATATGAATTATTATTATTGTGTTTTGAAAGTATATATATAATATTATATTCATATATATATGTGTATATATGTATATATATTCATTCTGGATACAAGCCCTTTATCAGATATATGTTTTGTAAATATTTTTTCCCAATCTGTGGCTAGTATTAATTTTCTAAACCATAGCTTTTGAAGAGAAGTTTAAATTGTGAAGTCCAATTTAGGACATTTTTTGCATATGGTTTGTGCTTTTGATATGTATCTAAGAAATCCTGGCCTAACCTAAGGTCACAGAGATTTTCTCTTATGTTTTTGTCTAGAACTATTGTAGTTATTACTTTAATCAGTAATCTATTTTTAGTTAATTTGTATATATGACATGAAGTATATACAAAAGAATGAAGGGTTATTGTTTTGCCTATGGATGTACGATTGTCCCAATATTTGTTGAAAATACTACTCTTTCTCCATTTAATTGCCTTGGCAATTTTTTGTGAAAAATCAATTGACTGTATATGTGAGGTCCTATTTCTGACTCTCTATTCTATTCCGTTGACTTGCATATCTATTTCACCAGAGCCCCACTGTGATGATACGGCAGCTTTATAGTAAGTCTTGAAATCAAGTAAAATGAGTCTCCCAGTTTTTTGTTGTTGTTGTTGCTGTTTTAATTTTTAAATTTAATTTTATTTTGTTTTTATACAGCAGGTTCTTATTAGTCATCAATTTTATACACATCAGTGTATACATGTCAATTCCAATCGCCCAATTCACCACCCCCTGCCACTTTCCCCGCTTGGTGTCCATACGTTTTTTCTCTACTTCTGTGTCTCAACTTCTGCCCTGCAAACCAGTTCATCTGTACCCTTTTTCTAGGTTCCACATATATGCGTTAATATATGATATTTGTTTTTCTCTTTCTGACTTACTTCACTCTGTATGACAGTCTCTACATCCATCCCCATCTCAACAAATGACCCAATTTCGTTCCTTTTCATGGCTGAGTAATATTCCATTGTATATATGTACCACATCTTCTTTATCCATTCGTCTGTTGATGGGCATTTAGGTTGCTTCCATGACCTAGCTATTGTAAATAGTGCTGCAGTGAACATTGGGGTGCATGGGTCTTTTTGAATTATGGTTTTCTTTGGGTATATGCCAAGTAGTGGGATTGCTGGATCATATGGTAATTCTCTTTTTAGTTTTTTAAGGAACCTCCATACTGTTCTCCATAGTGGCTGTATCAATTTACATTCCCACCAACAGTGCAAGAGGGTTCCCTTCTCTCCACATCCTCTCCAGCATTTGTTGCTTGTAGATTTTCTGATGATGCCCATTCTAACTGGTGTGAGGTGATACCTCATTGTACTTTTGATTGGCATTTCTCTAATAATTAGTGATGTTGAGCAGCTTTTCATGGGCTTATTGGCCATCTGTATGTCTTCTTTGGAGAAATGTCTATTTAGGTCTTCTGCCCATGTTTGGATTGGGTTGTTTGTTTTTTTAATATTGAGCTGCATCAGCGGTTTATATATTTTGGACATTAATCCTTTGTCTGTTGATTCATTTGCAAATATTTTCTCCCATTCTGAGGGTTGTGTTTTCGTCTTATTTATGGTTTCCTTTGCTGTGCAAAAGCTTTGAAGTTTCATTAGGTCCCATTTGTTTATTTTTGTTTTTATTTCCACTACTCTAGGAGGTGGATCAAAAAAGATCTTGCTGTGATTTATGTCAAAGAGTGTTCTTCTTATGTTTTCCTCTAAGAGTTTTATAGTGCCTTGTCTTACATTTAGGTCTCTCATCCATCTTGAGTTTATTTTTGTGTATGGTGTTATGGAGTGTTCTAATTTCATTGTTTTACATGTAGCTGTCCAGTTTTCCCAGCACCACTTATTGAAGAGACTGTCTTCTCTCCATTGTATATCCTTGCCTCCTTTGTCATAGATTAGTTGACCATAGGTGCGTGGGTTTATCTCTGGGCTTTCTATCTTGTTCCATTGATCTATGTTTCTGTTTTTGTGCCAGTATCATATTGTCTTGATTACTGTAGCTTTTTAGTATAGTCTGAAGTCAGGAAGGCGGATTCCTCCAGCTCCGTTTTTTTCCCTCAAGACTGCTTTGGCTATTCGGGGTCTTTTGTGTCTCCATACAAATTTTAAGATTTTTTTTCTAGTTCTGTAAAAAACGCCATTGGCAATTTGATAGGGATTGCATTGAATCTGTAGATTGCTTTGGGTAGTATAGTCATTTTCACAATACTGATTCTTCCAATCCAAGAACATGGTATATCTCTTCATCTATTGGTATCATCTTTAATTTCTTTCATCAGTGTCTTATAGTTTTCTGCATACAGGTCTTTTGTCTCCCTAGGTAGGTTTATTCCTAGGTATTTTATTCTTTTTGTTGCAATGGTAAATGGGAGTGTTTCCTTAATTTCTCTTTCAGATTTTCCATCATTAGTGTATAGGAATGCAAGAGATTTCTGTGCATTAATTTTGTATCCTGAAACTTTACCAAATTCATTGACTAGCTCTAGTAGTTTTCTGGTGGCATCTTTAGGATTCTCTATGTATAGTATCATATCATCTGCAAACAGTGACAGTTTTACTTCTGCTTTTCCAACTTGGATTCCTTTTATTTCTTTTTCTTCTCTGATTGCCATGGCTAGGACTTCCAAAACTATGTTGAATAATAGTGGTGAGAGTGGACATCCTTGTCTTGTACCTGATCTTAGAGGAAGTGCTTTCAGTTTTTCACCATTGAGAATGATGTCTGCTGTGGGTTTGTCCTATATGGCCTTTATTATGTTGAGGTAGTTTCCCTCTATGCCCACTTTCTGGAGAGTTTTTTATCATAAATTGGTGTTGAATCTTGTCCACAGCTTTTTCTGCATCTATTGAGATGATCATATGGTTTTTCTCCTTTAATTTGTTAATATGGTGTATCACATTGACTGATTTGCATATATTGAAGAATCCCTGCATCCCTGGGATAAATCCCACTTGACCATGGTGTATGATCCTTTTAATGTGTTGTTGGATTCTGTTTGCTAGTATTTTGTGGAGGATTTTTGCATCTATATTCATCAGTGATATTGGTCTGTAGTTTCCTTTTATTGTAGTATCTTTGTCTGGTTTTGGTATCAGGGTGATAGTGGCCTCATAGAATGAATTTGGGAGAGCTTGTTCCTCTGCAATTTTTTGGGAGAGTTTGAGAAGGATGGGTGTTAGCTCTTCTCTAAATTTTGATAGAATTCACCTGTGAAGCCATCTGGTCCTGGACTTTTGTTTGTTGGAAGATTTTTAATCACAGTTTCAATTTCATTACTTGAGATTGGTCTGTTCATATTTTCTATTTCTTCCTGGCTCAGTCTTGGAAGGTTATACCTTTCTAAGAATTTGTCCATTTCTTCCAGGTTGTCCATTTTATTAGCATAGAGTTGCTTGTAGTAGTCTCTTAGGATGCTTTGTATTTCTGCAGCATCTGTTGTAACTTCTCCTTTTTCATTTCTAATTTTATTTATTTGAGTCCTCTCCCTCTTTTGCTTGATGAGTCTGGCTAATGGTTTATCAATTTTGTTTGTCTTCTCAAAGAACCAGCTTTTAGTTTTATTGATCTTTGTTATTGTTTTCTTTGTTTCTGTTTCATTTATTTCTGCTCTGATCTTTATGATTTCTTTCCTTCTGCTAACTTTGGGTTTTGTTTGTTCTTCTTTCTCTAGTTCCTTTAGGTGTAAGGTTAGATTGTTTATTTGAGATTTTTCTTGTTTTTTGAGGTAGGCTTGTATAGCTATAAACTTCCCTCTTAGAACTGCTTTTGCTATATCCCGTAGGTTTTGGATCATCGTGTTTTCATTCTCATTTGTCTCTAGGTATTTTTTGATTTCCTCTTTGATTTCTTCAGTGATCTCTTGGTTATTTAGTAACGTATTGTTTAGGCTCCATGTGTTTGTGTGTTTAACGTTTTTTTCCCTGTAATTCATTTCTAATCTCATAGCGTTGTGGTCAGAAAAGATGCTGGATATGATTTCAATTTTCTTAAATTTACTGAGGCTTCATTTGTGACCCAAGATGTGATCTATCCTGGAGAATGTTTCCTGTGCACTTGAGAAGAAAACGTAATCTGCTGTTTTTGGATGGAATGTCCTATAAATATCAATTAAATCTATCTGGTCTATTGTGTCATTTAAAGCTTCTGTTTCCTTATTTATTTTCATTTTGGATGATCTGTCCATTGGTGTAAGTGAGGTGTTAAAGTCCCCCACTATTACTGTGTTACTGTTGATTTCCTGTTTTATAGCTGTTAGCAGTTGCCTTATGTATTGAGGTGCTCCTATGTTGGGTGCATATATATTTATAATTGTTATATCTTCTTCTTGGATTGATCCCTTGATCATTATCTAGTATCCTTCCTTGTCTCTTGTAACATTCTTTATTTTAAAGTCTGTTTTATCTGATATGAGTATTGCTACTCCAGCTTTCTTTTGATTTCCATTTGCATGGAATATCTTTTTCCATCCCCTCACTTTCAGTCTGTATGTGTCCCTAGGTCTGAAGTGGGTATCTTGTAGACAGCATATATATGGGTCTTGTTTTTGTATCCATTCAGCAAGCCTGAGTCTTTTGGTTGGAGCATTTAATCCATTCATGTTTAAGGTAATTATGGATATGTATGTTCCTATGACTGTTTTCTTAATTGTTTTGGGTTTGTTTTTGTAGGTCCTTTTCTTCTCTTGTGTTTCTCACTTAGAGAAGTTCCTTTAGCATTTGTTGTAGAGCTGGTTTGGTGGTGCTGAATTCTCTTAGCTTTTGCTTGTCTGTAAAGCTTTTGATTTCTCCATCAAATGTGAATGAGATCCTTGCCGGGTAGAGTAATTTTGGTTGTAGGTCCTCCCCTTTCATCACTTTAAGTATATCATGCCACTCCCTTCTGGCCTGTAGAGTTTCTCCTGAGAAATCAGCTGTTAACCTTATGAGAGTTCCCTTGTATGTTATTTGTCATTTTTCCCTTGCTGCTTTCAATAATTTTTCTTTGTCTTTAATTTTTGCCAATTTGATTACTATGTGTCTTGGCGTGTGTCTCCTTGGGTTTATCCTGTATGGGACTCTCTGGGCTTCCCGCACTTGGGTGGCTATTTCCTTTCCCATGTTAGGGAAATTTTCGACTATAATTTCTTCAAATATTTTCTCAAGTCCTCTCTCTCTCTCTTCTCCTTCTGGGACTCCTATAATGCGAATGTTGTTACATTTAATGTTGTCGCAGAGGTCTCTTAGGCTGTCTTCATTTCTTTTCATTCTTTTTTCTTTATTCTGTTCTGCAGCAGTGAATTCCACCATTCTGTCTTCCAGGTCACTTATTCGTTCTTCTGCCTCAGTTATTCTGCTATTGATTCCTTCTAGTGTAGTTTTCATTTCAGTTATTGTATTGTTCATCTCTGTTTTTTTGTTCTTTAATTCTTCTAGGTCTTTGTTAAATATTTCTTGCATCTTCTCGATCTTTGCCTCTATTGTTTTTCTGAGGTCCTGGATCATCTTCACTATTATTATTCTGAATTCTTTTTCTGGAAGGTTGCTTATCTCCACTTCATTTAGTTGTTTGTTGGGGGTTTTATCTTGTTCCTTCATCTGGTATATAGCCCTCTGCCTTTTCATCTTGTCCATCTTTCTGTGAATGTGGTTTGTGTTCCACAGGCTGCAGGATTGTAGTTCTTCTTGCTTCTGCTGTCTGCCCTCTGGTGGATGAGTCTATCTAAGAGGCTTGTGGAAGTTTCCTGATGGGAGGGACTGGTGGTGGGTAGAGCTGACTGTTACTCTGGTGGGCAGAGCTCAGTAAAACTTTAATCCACTTGACTGCTGCCGGGTGAGGCTGGGTTCCCTCCCTGTTGGTTGTTTGGCCTGAGGCAACCCAACACTGGAGCCTACCTGGGCTCTTTGGTGGGGCTAATGGCAGACTCTGGGAGGGCTCATGCCAAGGAGTACTTCCCAGAACTTCTGCTGCCAGTGTCCTTGTCCCCACGGTGAGCCACAGCCTCCCCCTGCCTCTGCAGGAGACCCTCCAACACTAGCAGGTAGGTCTGGTTCAGTGTCCCCTGGGGTCACTGCTCCTTCCCCTGGGTCCCGATGTGCACACTACTTTGTGTGTGCCCTCCAAGAGTGGAGTCTCTGTTTCCCCCAGTCCTGTCAAAGTCCTGCAATCAAATCCCACTAGGCTTCAAAGTCTGATTCTCCAGTAATTTCTCCTCCCCTTTCCAGACCCCCAGGTTGGGAAGTCTGCCGTGGGGCTCAGAACATTCACTCCAGTGGGTGGACTTCTGTGGTATAAGTGTTCTCCAGTCTGTGAGTCACCCGCCCAGCAGTTATTGGATTTGATTTCACTGTGATTGTGCCCCTCCTACCATCTCATTGTGGCTTCTCCTTTGTCTTTGGATGTGGGGTATCTTTTTTGGTGAATTCCAGTGTCTTCCTGTCGATGATTTTCCAGCAGCTAGTTGTGATTCTGGTGTTCTCGCAAGAGGGAGTGAGAGCACGTCCTTCTACTCTGCCATCTTGGTTCAGGGCCAGGCGAGTCTTCCAGTTTTGTTATTCTTTTTCAAAATTATTTTGGCTACTCTCAGTTCTGTGCTTTTTCTTTTTCCAAAGGATTTTGATTGGGATTATGTTTAGTCTATAGACCAATTTAGGGAGAACTGATATCTTAATAATACTGAGGCTTCTGATCCATTCACACATCACAGCTCTCCATTTATTTAGGTCATCTTTGAATTCCTAATGTTTTATAGTTTTCAGCAGAACATGCACATTTTGGGACTTCCCTGGTGGTGCAGTGGTTGGGAATCTGCCTGCCAATGTAGGGGACATGTGTTCCATCCCTGGTCCAGGAAGATCCCACATGCCACAGACCAACTAAGCCCATGTACCACAACTACTGAGCCTGCACTCTAGAGCTTGAGAGCCACAACTACTTAGCCTGCGTGCCACAACTACTGAAGCCTGCGTGCCTAGAACCCATGCTCCACAACAAGAGAAGCCATGGGAATGAGAAGCCCATGTACTACAATGAAGAGTAGCCCCTGCTTGACACAACTAGAGAAAGTCCACGCAGAGAAACGAAGATCCAATGAAGCCAAATAAATAAATAAATAAAAATGTGCATGTGTTTTGTTAGCTCTATCCCTAAGTATTTCGTGGATTTTAAATGACAGTTTTTTAAATTTCTATTTCCAATTTTTCACTGCTAGTATACATAAATACAATTCATTATTGTATATTGACTTTGTGTTCTGGGACCTTGCTAAGCAAGCTCACATATTCTTTCTGGCAGCTTTCTTACAGAATCTCTGGTATTTTCTACATAAACTATCTCATCTTTTGTGAATAAAAAATTATTTTTTCTTTCCAATGTGTATGCCTTTTATTTCTTTTACTTGCCTGATTGCATTGGCTAGGTCCTCCAGTGTGGAGGTGAATAGGAGTGAGAGAGCACATCTTGCACTGTTCCCAGCCTTAGGGGATCATGTTTGTTTTGTTCAATACTGTATACCCAGCACCCTGCACCATGTCTAGCACACAGTAGACACTCCAAAGAAGTTGCTGAATGAATTAAAACAAAGTTAATTGATCTATATAGAGATTAAAATGACATCAGTTATGTTAACCCCTTGTCCAACCAGTCTATCTACTGAGTCACAAGCAAAATCATGTAAATAAGTAGTAGGATACCATTTTGAAATCAGGAACATTTTCAAGGATAAAAATGCTCTGGTGGAGGTAGAGGAACTTAGGGATAACCTATATACTTAATGTGAAGACGACTGTGCACTACTTGTTTGCCTGATTAATTAATCAAGTAATACCTACTCTAACATAATTAGTAACACTGCAAAGGAAAAATAGATTTGATTAAAATGCAATAACAATTAAAAGAGTGTTGTTTGCCTACCTCTTCTCTTGGATGGTAAAGTCTGAGAGGCTGGAAAATTTGATTTCTATTTATATCACCCAAATGCTAAGGATGTCCAGTCAGTATTAACTGTATAACAGAAAGGATAATACACTTGTCAACTTGGAGGTTAAACATAAAAAAAGCTTATGGAAAACTCAATTCAAAATGTATTATTTAATGTCTATTATTGTCCTGGGGTGGAGGTGAGAAGTAAGAGGGTGAAACCAGATGGAATAATATCTTAAATAGTTCCCAGCCTCAGGAAATTTAATATTTTGTGGCCGATGTCAGACTTACAAACTAGAAGTAAAGACTAATGCAGTTCTCTTTCTGATTGTCAAAATATAAAACAGAAGAGAAATTATCAAAGTGAGCTAGAATTACACAGGATATCTTTGTGAGATATTTTAATGATATTTTAAAAGTGCTTTTAAAAGTAAATAGACCTTGGATTGGTAGCAAGAATAAGAAGTTAAGCTTTATTAAATGTATTTATAGGCATACTTTGGAGATATTTTGGGTTCGGTTTCAGGCCACCACCATAAAGCGAATATTGCAAGAAAGTGAGTCACACAAATTTTTTGGTTTCCAAGGACATATAAAAGTTATGTTTACAGGCTTCCCTGGTGGCACAGTGGTTGAGAATCTGCCTGCCAATGCAGGGGACACGGGTTCGAGCCCTGGTCTGGGAAGATCCCACATGCCGCGGAACAGCTGGGCCCGTGAGCCACAATTACTGAGCCTGCGCGTCTGGAGCCTGTGCTCCGCAACAAGAGAGGCCGCGATAGTGAGAGGCCCGCGCACCGCGATGAAGAGTGGCCCCCGCTTGCCGCAACTAGAGAAAGCCCTCGCACAGAAACGAAGACCCAGCACAGCCATAAATAAATAAATAATTTAAAAAAAAATTTATGTTTACACTACACTGTAGTCTATTAAGTGTGCAATAGCATTATGTCTAAAAGAACAATGTACATACCTAAATTGAAAAATACTTCATTGCTAAAATATGCTATCATCTGAGTCTTCAGCTAGTTGTAACATCAAAGATCACTGATCACAGATCACCATAACAAATATAATAATAATGAAAGAGTCTGAAATATTTGGAGAATTACCAAAATGTGACACAGAGGCAGGAAGTGAGCAAATGCTATTGAAAAAATGGGAAAAAATGGCACTGATAGACTTGCTCGACACAGGGTTGCCAGAAATCTTCAGTTTGTAAAAAAAAAAAAATGCAATATCTGTGAAGCACAATAAAGCAAAGGGCAATAAAATGAGGAATGCTTATAATTACAGACATTTTATGTTATCCTGGTCATTAAAAAAAAAAAAAAAAAAGCAAGAGCAGAAGTTGGAGAAAGAGAAAAAAGGGAAATGAAAAGTAGCTATGTTTTCATCTGTTCCAACCTCCATTCCATTTTATTCATTAAGATTTGCCAGACCTATGGTTTGAGGGGTCAGGGTGAATTACATACACACATACCTTGTGTGTTTCACCATAAGGAGTCAAATATAAGTCAGCAAATCATCAAATCCTCACCTATATGAAGAACCCCTATAGAATCCTGAAAGTCAGGTGGTGGTGGTGGTGATGGTGTTTTAAGTGGCAGGAGCAGAATCCATCCCAAAACTTACTTTTGTTTTTTAGGTCACTTTTCAGATATAGGAGTAAGTTACCAGTTACCAATACACAATGCCATCAGGTTACATAACTGACCTGGCAAGGGGCTCCCCAAATGTTTTATTCCCTAGCAATTATAGAAAAATCAAAATTTATAAAATGCATAAGGCATACACCTGTACTCTGATTAAATCTGCCTCAAATCCTCTTCTCAGAATAAAAGAGGAATAAACAAACAAAAAATGCATGAGATTTATCTATCTGCTGTCCATAGTTGTTTTCTTTTGATTTAATTTTATGTTTCAACATGTAAAACATAAATGTTTCCAAAGCCAAAATTAGATAATAAGGTACATTCAGGGAAATTCTTCTTCTGTCCCTATTCCACACTGGTCTCTTTCTTCTTCCCCCATAGATAAACATTTGAATAATTTTTATTTATACTTCCAGTGTGTCTTTTCACAAATATAAGTAAATACACACAGGCACACAGAGCCATAGTCATATTTCTCTCCCTTTTTACCCCCCAAATAGCATACCATTTCACGGTTTGCCACCTTGCTTTTTCAAAATATTCTGCAGATCACTCCATACTAGTATGTAGAAATCTTCTCCATTCCTCTTTACAGCACAACATTTTGAAGTATCTGTGTGGTCCCTTTAAAAATATTATTAAAGAATTTATTAAAGTTGAGAACTATGACTCTTTTTTAAAAACTTTATTGAAGTATAGTTGATTTACAATGTTGTGTTTAATTTCTGCTGTACAGCAAAGTGACTCAGTTATATATATATATATTCTTTTTCATATTCTTTTCCATTGTGGTTTATCACAGGATAATGATTATAGTTCCCTGTGCTCTACAGTAGGACCTTGTTGTTTATCCATTCTGCATATAATAGTTTTTATCTGCTAATCCCAAACTCCCAATCCATCCCTCCCCCACCCCCCCTCCTCTTGGAAACCACAAATCTGGAGAATTAGAACTCTTGACAGAATTGAACTAGCAAATTCTAGCTTATCTACAGCAAATGTTCGATTTCAGGATAATTTACCCATGCCACTCACCTCCTACCTCCAACTGTTGAGATATGCTGAGAGTATAAAATTGGGTTTGATAATTAGGTCAAGCAAATTATAACTAGGCTTTGGGCTGGAATGACACAGAGATGGCAAAAGTAAAACTTGCAGTTTTGGGGAAGGAAACAACTTCTCTTTTTGTTCTCTGGAAGCTTGGATATGGGCAGAAGTCATGACTTCATGAAATAGGACACTATTTATATGAACACAATTAAGTAATCTAGAGTCAGAAGCTCTCCCTCACTGTATTCACAGTGAGCCATGTAGTAACACTTCGCTAGGCCCAGATGTAGAACCACAAGGCTTGAATTTATATCTAGTCTACTCTATTTTGGAGTAGAGTCTACTCTACTCTATCTTACGGATCATTTCAAAACTGGACACCAACATCTGGGACTAAATCTTCCATAAAAACTATCTGTTAAATAAGTTGGTCATACTAAATACATGATATGGGATAATTCTGTGTGACCAGTGTAGATAATTCTATAAAGTCAATCTTACACAAATCTTTACGGCAACTGCTTCCAGACCAAGTCCACTGCTATGTTTCCAATTTGATCCCATTGGGCTCCTCAAATCAAGAACACTGAGTTGTAGAGTTCTAGAACTGGATGATCTTAAACATGACCTTTTATTCTGTCCTTTGAAGCAGAAGCTCCTTGAGGGTAACTTGAACATATTCATTTATGATCAATTACAGAAAAAAGTAAATCAGACACATATGTAACTTTTAGTTTCCCTTTTCACATTAGCATCTTCAAAACTTAGCATTAATAATTTTAGGCATCAAAATCATAGTATATTGCTAGTCATCTATGAAATTGTTTTGGGAAGAGTAATTTTTTCCATGCTCTGAAATCAATGCTAACCTGTACTTCTTAGGAAGTTTTGTAAATATTTTTTAAAACTCTTTTTCTTTTTCTTTTTATAAACTTATATAGGCCCATTGTGTTAAATACTGAAAAGTATAAATGAAAATAACACTATGCAGCTGTAACTAACCACTGTTAATAGTTGACCATATTATTTTCCAGCATTTTTTCCTATAGGTACATAATTTTTTCTTACACTGTTGAATATAAAGTCTGTAGATCTTGTAATGGTCTTTGGCTGAAAGCAATCAAACCTAAACTAAAAACTTTGTACATTGAAAGTAAAGCTGTACCCTCTGAAATATAACACTCTCTGAATCTAATTTAAATGACTTCGTGATCTCTTCTTGGCTTCTGGGTAATTTAGAAAACTTCCTATTCATTACCATCACCTGTATTCTGGAGTTATCTTTTCAAACAACTGCTAAGTTAAAAAGAGGAAGAGAGAGAGAGAAAGGTCAAAAACTCCCTTCGAAATCTATCAGATTTTAAAACTTTGACAGAAAAAACAGTAATTAATTGTTCCATTCAGTTCCACATTGCCATAGTGTGATTGAAATGCAAAGCCCTTTCAAACCTAAAAAGTGCTCTTTGCCATAATCAAAGATGACACTATTAAATCATTTATTTTAAAAAAGCACACTTAGAATACTCAAACAAGGATGATGACCTCTCATTGATTCACTGGAACTTTCTCACCGTTCCTTCTTAAGACCAAGGTGTGCGTTTGTTTCAGTTAGCACCAGCAATGCGGCTGGTGCTTGTCCGGGCACCAACCAAAGCAAACTGGGCTTGCTGAAGGTCTACTGAGAACCTTATCAACCCCACATTCTAGACAAAGGTCAGTGTAATGAGATTGCTTTAAGTAAAATTGCTAGTCGACAGAATGATAAACCATAAGGTGATCTTTGCTCTAGAAAAGAACTCCTTCCCTGAGAATTCCTTTAAATAATAGGCTGTCTCGGTATATTTAAAACAAGATCGAACTATATTAAAACACACCTTTCAGGAACTTGCTATTGAGGAGAGTCCTGTACCCAAGAACTTCCTGTTTTGCTGGGACATCTCTTAAATAATACTATTTGACATATCTAACACAATAAATAATTACCAGAATTTCATTTTAATTATAGGGCATGTAATTTGAGGTTACATCAGAGTTACGAGGTAAATTAGCTTCCTATTTCTCAAGGCCTTGCTCTGTTTGGAATTTTAAAAGGTCTTTTAAAGGCATAAAATATGGAAAACATTTAATATTTTCTAATAATTGTGAAATACCTGAACCCAGGAGGTGGAGAGCTCATGCTTACTATGAACACAACTTTTACACTGCGAAATGTGAGGTAATAGGCTCGTTCCTGGGTGCACATTTTATTATTTTAATAATAAATTAATTTATTATGCTCAGTAAACTTTAAAAGATGCGTTGTGAGGGGGCAGTGCAAAATAACATAAGCAGGACAGGCTACATAACTTGCCGACCCCTCCTTCAAAAATCATTAATTTCCAGAGGCAGAACACTAAACCGGGCACAGCTCCTTCTAAGTCCTGAGACCTCTGCGAGCCTCCAGGTCACACACCAGTGAATCCAGACCTGTACACGAGGCCTTCTTTTACCCTCCTTTAAGGTACAATGATTTTCACGCACTCCCTTCTTGAGGCGCTTTTCATTTGCGGCCTCCACCCTCTGGTCACAGCGCGCTGGGGCAGAGATGGATGCTGGCTTTAATGCCTGCCGTACTGTTCTTAAATTTTAGGTAAAACACTCAGCATGGCTATTCTTAACCCTGAAATCACTGGGACAAGTATTGTAAAACAGATTTTTCTTTCCCCTTCTATATTGAAAAGAGACTTTTCGAGTTTTGTTGTTCTTGTTTACAATAGCGGTGCATTGAGGAGAATCTCAGTTCACAGCAGGCAAAGTCCGTTGGAGGCAGGTCTGGGTACCCCGAGGGCCGGCCGGCTCAGCCTGCGCGCCTGCGGGGACGGTCCCCGAGGCCCTCCTCGCATTTACCCCGGGATGCGGTCCCCGTCGCCCCTGGACACCCTGAGAGAGATGCTCCTTTTCTCGGTCTCTCGCGCCCGCCCAGAGCGACGCCTCCATCTCTCCCGGGCCCCCAGCTGTCCAGGTGGGCCCCAAGCAGGTCCCCTCCGGGAGCGGCCTCCTCCTCACGTCCCCGCCTGCCTCGAGGCGGCCACCCGGGGATGGGGGCCGGCGCGGTTCCCGCCAGGCGGGCAGTGGGCGCTTCCCAAACCCGCTCCCTCCCGGCCCCTGCGCGCCCCGATCCCTCCTCGCGCATCCGCGCTCACGTCGCCGGCCCTGGCGGCCCGTCTCCCACACGCCCCGGCCGGTTCCCGGACAGCGCGGGGACCCCAGGCCCGGGCCCCGCGGGGCTCAGGCGACAGGGCCCGGCCAGGGAACCCGGGTTGCTCCGGGGCCTTCGGATCGCTGGGTGCGCCCGCCCCTCAGGCTCCCCCCGCGGTGCCCTCGGGCTTCGGGCCACGCGCCGCCCCCGGCCCGCTTCCCCAGCAACGTCGCGCCGCCGCCCCTCGGCCCACAGGGGCACCGCGGCGAGTCCCACCCCGCGCCGCCGGGACGCGGCGGAGGCGGCGGCTCCGCGGCCTGTGCGTGCGCAGCGCCCCCCGCGGCCGCGCCGAGCGCAGGCGGCGGCGGAGGGAAAGAGGGAAGGAGGGCGCCGCCCGCCCGGCCCGGCCCCTTCCCCAGCCCGCCGCCCGCCCCCTGGCCGCCGGCGGTGTCCGCGCCTCCGCTCCCGCCCCTGATTTCCTCTGCACCGCGGCGGCGGCGGCGGCGGCGGCGGCGCCTCCTCGTGCGCGCGGTTATTTATTTCCGGGCCCCAGAGCGCTTATAATGGAGCCGCTGTCAGCGGAACCTTCTGCCGCCGCCGCCGCCGCCGCCGCCGTCCCTCCTCTTTTTTTTCCCGACAGATCTTTGTTGTGTGGGAGGGCAGCAGGGATGGACTTGAGCTTGCGGATCTCCTGCTAGAGCAGCCGCGCTTGGAGAGGGCGCCGCAGCCGCGACGAGGAGCCGCCGCCGCCGCCCCGAGACCCCGCCGGTCCCGGCCTCCGTCCGCCCGCGCCCCCGCCCGGCCTTCTCGGCCCGCGCCTCCCGGCAGAGTCTCCTCCCGGCGGCAGATGTGTGTGGGGTCCGCCCACGGCGGGGACTATGGTGAAATTCCCGGCGCTCACGCACTACTGGCCCCTGATCCGGTTCCTGGTGCCCCTGGGCATCACCAACATAGCCATCGACTTCGGGGAGCAGGTAAGCCCCGGCCGCGCCCCGCACCCTGCGCCCTGCTCCCTCTGCCTTGGCCTTAGACGCCCGTGCGGCAGGGGATGGGGACAGAGGAGAGTCACCTGCTCCGAGTCTCTTTTTATCCTGGAACATTTGGTTGGGTTGACAGCTTGTCAAAGATGATTTTCCAGCATTCCATTCCCCCCTCCCCCCAGTTCTTGCGCAGACTTCTCCAGGTCTCCCTGGAAAACGTTAAAAGACCGGAGGGTTTGGAGCTTCACCTACAGAAGGATTTTTAGTGCACAGAAGGAGTATTATGTAATTTGTGATTATATAAACCTCTGGTTTGTAAGTAAAATGTAGTTTCTAATAGCTTGAGTGCTGGGGGTTTTATCTATCCCGAGTTTGTGGTGATGGTGATCATGGGGAGAATTTTGTATTAGAATGTGTCCAAGTTGATTTCCCAGGTACTTCTATTTGTTTTTTTGTTTTTTTTTAAGCTCATGTATGGATTAGAGGCGTCCCATATGTGTCCTGATAAGCCGACCATTGGCCATCTCTAGTTTGGGTTTTTTTTTCTTTCTTTGTTTCCGTCTTGCACCACTAAAGAAGGGGAGCACATTTTGTTTGTTGCCTTCTCATCCTTGTTTCTTCTTCATGTTTTCCCCCATTTCTCTCCATGTGGCGTCATTGCAAATCAAGCGCTGCAGCCTCTCCAGCCAGCGGGGCACTGGTACTCCGCACTTTGCCTGTGCGGCCCGTTTCCGCAGGCCCGTTTCCGCAGGCCTGCGGCGGGATGCAGTTGCATTTTTAAGGCCAGGAAGAGGACTGGGGGAAAGAGGATTGAGGGGAAGAGGGCAGCAGCCTGTCACCTTGATGGGCAAGTGTCGGAACTGGCCCCGGCATGTGATTGAGCAGCTCCTGACGTTGTAGCACTCTATTTCCTTTCCTTTAAGTCAAGAGACTTCAAAGGATGTTTCTATAGAAAAGGCACCTATCTTGATGCACCTTTAGTTTTAAAAAACCAAACAGTTTTTCGGAAGGGGGTTCATTTGACTCCTCCTTTTGATGAATATCTGCTTGCATTTGTCTCTCTGTGCTCAGAACTTTTGATTGATTTCAACTGTTTAGCTCCCGAATACTTAGCCCACCTTGTAAGCTACTTTTTAGTTCGAATTTTATTGCTGACAAGTGTTCACAATGTATTGCAGCGTAGCCTCTGGAGACCTTTGTCTAGCTAGTAAGCCAATTTATTTCTTTTGATGAAATATTATATCTTTTCTGTTGCCACTTTGCTCTGCCAGCACCTCCCCAGGGTCCCCCAAGGGCTCCTCTGATGCTCTACTTTCCCACCCCCACCCAAAAAAAATCTCCCCTTCTTGCATAACTAACTGGTGACTTTGGGCATTTCCTCTAATCTTTGGAAAGGTTTTTAGGCCTGAATTTATTACACTGCACATTTTAGATGAGTCAAGTGCTGTGTATTCGCCTCAACCTTTTACTGTTTTAAAGCTTATCTAATTGGAGCTGCCCCAAAGGTTGTCAGAAAGTCCAGGCTGCTCACCTGATCGCTTGTCCCTGAACTGTAGCAGCTGTGTGTATGTGTGTGTGTGTGTGTGTGTATTATGTAGGGATAACTGGAAGAAATGAGTATTCTTTGCCATAATTAAATGGCCTGAAACATCCCACAGTATTGCCTCACATTTGCCTTGATTTAATGCAAGGTGATATAACTAAGGGTTTGATTTGAGTGTAAAGAAAGGGGTCTCCCTGAGGTCACAAAAGGGAAGCTAGACATAAAAGACTACACAGGTGGTCTATCCTAGTGGGTCTAATAATTCACACTCATCCTTGAGACATTGCTAACTTCCTTGTCATAGGTGACATAAGCAAAGTGCTGGAAGAGTTGTCTTGTTGCACCAAAGCAAGTTTTATCAGTAAGTGTCCTTTGAGGTCCTTATCCCTTAAGCACCGGTGTATTTATGAGGTTACAGGCTGCCTGGTGGTAGAGATATTTTATCAGAGTTAAGGGTGGGGGGATGGAGGGAAGAAATTGACATGTTTCCAAAACCTTGCTTTGCCTTCCAGTATCAGATGATAATTTTGCAAAATGGGGCAGGGTGCAAAGAACAGAACTTACTTTTTCTTACTGTTGAACTGGAGGGAAAGAATTGCAATGTGAGCTAAAGAGTGACCTGGTCATAGGTGGGTCATGAATGAAAGAACATTTTACCCCAACTGCTTTGAGGCATAATAAAGAGGAGGAACAGTGAACCTATTTTACGCAAATACGGGTCTACGGTAGACTTGGAGTCTTGTCACATTCTGTGGACAGATGGACACATGTAGGTTTCTACTGTGCTTCTTTCAGAGTGGGCAGGTGTATATTATACCTTGCTATGAGTGAACAATGATTCTCATTTCAGTAATTTACTAATTCTAAAGTAGGTTAGGTGACATGGGAGGCCAAAGGTCAAAACAGTCCCTGGTTCACGGGTGTTCGAGATGATGAAGAAACCCAAAATTAAAAAATAAAATAGCTCATTAGCTTTTCAGTCTCTAACTTGTCAAGAACAGAAGGATACTGAAATCATTGTAAATGTTCCCTAGATGAGTTTTTTTTTTTTTTTTAATGATAATAAACATTCTCAGTTTGTGGTTTCTGTCGGAAATGTGGACAGAACCTTTAAAATGAAAACCCAGCTATAGGCAAGATCCCACTAAAATTTGAATAAGCAGCACATGTGACTGTGTGAAGGAATTACACATTATCTCAGAGCTATTAGTGCCGCGTGTGGGGCTGCTGTGAAGAAGCCTGTAACAGCCCGTCCAGGGCCTGCTGATGTTTTCCATGAATGTTATCCATTATGTAGAGCTTTCCCTGTAATGTTATAGGCCAGTCGGGGAAGAAACCCAAATATTATGGAATATTTACTCTAATGAAATCTATCATCCCATTTTTCAATTTTGATGGTGGCAGTAATTTGGGGGTGGAGGCAAGTGTTGAATTCTACACTGAAAAAAAAAAAAAAAGCTGTATGGAATAAAATGACCTGCTTTTTAATATTAAGCATAGGCACCGTGGAAGAAATGAGAGTACACCCTTATTGCAGAAACTAAAACAATGTTTGTAGAACCCTTTAGGTGTGTAGAACACTTGATGATAATTGCAGTAGATGTGGAATTAGCATTTTATTTCTATTTTTACAGATTGAGAAGCAAAAGTGTTCATTGCTTCCATTCATCGAGCACTTAGTAGGTGCTTATAACATCTCAGCACATGTTTATATATGAGGAAAGAATAAGAGGCCTAGTCACGTTAAGGCCCTTGTCCAAGTTTACACAGGCAGTGCAGGCCAGAGCCCGGGCTCCAGCCATATCCTCCTGGCCCTTAGCCACTCTGCTCTCTGCTTGCACACTGAGAGCCACTCCCAGGAGTTCTTAGACATTTAGAAGTAAGTTCTGGCTTTTCGGAGTTCCAGCCTTGGCTTAAATGTAATCTTAGCTGTCATAGTTTGAATTTTGAAGACTCAACAGATGTAAGCCAATCATAACGAGACTTCTCAGAAAAGGGAGATTGTGACCAAGAGGGTCATGTTAGAAGGGCCAAATTATCCAGATAATTAATTAAATCAATGCTGTATCTTATTTTGACAAGGTTGGCATAGCCTTTGGTTAAAAGAGAGGAAAAAAGATAAGAAACAACTGATACTTCACAAAATTATTTAGAAATCACTTAGTCTTCATCATTAGAGCAATATAGATTGCTAAAGAAAGATGGAAGATACGAAGATACGTTGAAGAAATACAATGTATTTCTTCAGAGGGGTCTGCAAATGTCCATTTGATTTCGCCATATTAAGAAGACTGTGATTTCTGTTTAAAATTAAACTTGGTACAAAGTCCCTGAATTCCTTAAAAGCCAAGTTCACCAAATTATGTAGAATAAATCAGTGATTTTTTTTTTTTTTTTGTAAGGTACCTAATGACACTTAAAAATGTTAAGGACAGCTCTTGTGAAGACTTGAAAGAGAAAAAGTTGAAGTTGTTCTCACTTTAGAAGAAATGTGTTCAGGCAGGCTACTCTTTGACACTCACGAGATTACCTGCGTTCTTTCAGGTAACCTTGAGTGAATCACTGAATTTGGTTGGGTCCAATATAATAGATCAAAGACTCAAGGGTTTTATCTGTGAACGAAGAGTTTTGCATATGGATTGTTGATTACTAGAGTAAGTTGTATAATAGGAATGTTTCATGTTTCCCCAGCCCTCCTTTCTAACTTAAGAAACCTAGAGTTAGGCTTCCACAGTATAAGAGGGTTTCAAATTACTAACATCACAAAATGGGGAAAAAAAAAAAAAAAAAAGAGAGAGAGAAGCCCAGGAAAAGTAGCTTAATAAATGTTCTCATCTACTAAGTAAAGAAATGCCCCCCACCTCACCCCCCTTTAAAAAAAGGTCTCCAGGAGGTACAGGAATTTTTTTTTAAGTGAATGTTGTGCATGGCACTGGCCACTACTGGGCAGGGACTCGTCATCCAACGTCACTAAGTGATGGAAGAGACCTCCCCAGGCAGAGCTTGCCCTAAGTAATAACAAAAGTGTCCATTGTATGTTCCACTTTCCAAAGTACTTACAGACAGAAAAGTAAATCCCAGGTTAAGTTTCTAAGTAACTGTCGGTGAGAGACTTTTTTCTCCTCCAATCTATTCTATATTAATGGACTAAATCTCAAAACAACATTTATTTTTTCCAATTATTAAAGTAACATATAACATTTAAAGTTTGGTTACATATTAAAAAATGGAGGAAAAAAGTAAAAATACCTCGACTCTGAAGAAAAAAACCCCTTTAACATTTTGGGTATCTCCTGCCAATTTTTTTTTTTTTACATAATTGAGGATATACATATGTGTGTGTACATATATATATATACATATTTTTTAATATATATATATATATTTCACAGAACACAGAGGCATTTTTCCCATATCACTTAAAAGTATTTAACTGTGATTTTAAATAGCAGTATGATATGTGATTACATGAACATCCAGTAATTTCCTTTGCTGTATATTCCCCTATTGTTTAAATGCTGAGGTTTTTTGTTTGTTTTTTCCAACATAAAGTTTCAGTGAGCATCTCTGTGTAATAAGTAGATAATGTGTTTTCTCTGACTGCCTTGGGCTTTATGCCTAGCATAATTTGATGCCTGTTTCAGCTTCTCATTCATACATAGAAAATGAGGTCACTGGCAGTCCGTATTTAGTCAAGGACACCGTGACCTCCTTAGTCTAATTGATACTCACTTCTCCACTGTGTTTCCCAGTTTTCTTTAGATGTACATCTGTGTTTAAAGTACCTCTCTTTCACTGCACTTAGGTAAGTAGATTATTTCTAGAGCCACAAAGGTATAATTCTGTGGTTTGTTTCTTTACTCATTTATTTATTGAGGTGGTTTGATGACCAGCCTAACTACTACTTTGTCAGAATACGTCTTCCCAGCATCTCCTTCAAAAGATAATCAAATACTTCTTACGTCAAGACAATATCTAAATCTCTTTCTAGTTATACATCTGATTCTTTAAAAGCAGTTTTAAAAGCGTACCAAGTAATATCGTTTATAGCATCATCTCACTTTTTTGATGTGACAAGCCCAGTTTTATATTAGTGGCCAGTAATTGGTTTCCATGTCTTTTTGCTCTGAAATAAATAAATCTCTTTAAACTTACACCAGAGTGAATTGGGTCATATGTACATTTTAAAAATTAAATCCAGTGTTTTTTTAACACCTATGACTTTATTAGTTGATATGGCAATGTCATAGAAATATAGAAAACCCTGTTTTATTGCAGAATTATCTAGATATGAGCTACCTCTGTGAGTGCATTTTCTTGATAACTGAAGCTTATCCTTTTTATTTTTTAAAGTTTTTTTTTTTTGATGCAGACCAATTTTAAAGTCTTTATTGAATTTGTTACAATATTGCTCCTGTTTTATGTTTGGGTTTTTTGTCTGCGAGGCATATGGTATCTTAGCTCCCCGACCAGGGATTGAACCCACACCCCCTGCACTGGAAGGCGAAGTCTTTTTTTTTTTTTTTTTTAACATCTTTATTGGAGTATAATTGCTTTACAGTGGTGTGTTAGTTTCTGCTGTATAACAAAGTGAATCAGTTATACATATACATATGTTCCCATATCTCTTCCCTCTTGCGTCTCCCTCCCTCCCACCCTCCCTATCCCAACCCTCTAGGTGGTCACAAAGCACTGAGCTGATCTCCCTGTGCTATGCAACTACTTCCCACTAGCTATCTATTTTACGTTTGGTAGTGTATATATGTCCATGCCACTCTCTCACTTTGTCACATCTTACCCTTCCCCCTCCCCATATCCTCAAGTCCATTCTCTAGTAGGTCTGTGTCTTTATTCCTGTCTTGCCACTAGGTTCTTCATGACCTTTTTTTTTTTTTCCTTATATTCCATATATATGTGTTAGCATACGGTATTTGTTTTTCTCTTTCTGACTTACTTCACTCTGTATGACAGACTCTAACTCCATCCACCTCACTACAAATAACTCCATTTCGTTTCTTTTTATGGCTGCGTAATATTCCATTGTACATATGTGCCACATCTTCTTTATCCATTCATCCGATGATGGACACTTACATTGCTTCCATGTCCTGACTATTGTAAATAGAGCTGCAATGAACATTTTGGTACATGGCTCTTTTTGAATTATGGTTTTCTCAGGGTATATGCCCAGTAGTGGGATTGCTGGGTCATATGGTAGTGCTATTTTTAGTTTTTTAAGGAACCTCCATACTGTTCTCCATAGTGGCTGTATCAATTTACATTCCCACCAACAGTGCAGGAGGGTTCCCTTTTCTCCACACCCTCTACAGCATTTATTGTTTCTAGATTTTTTGATGATGGCCATTCTGACCTGGAAGGCAAAGTCTTAACCACTGGACCGCCAGGGAAGTCCCTGAAGCTCATCCTTTAAAATGCAAATCACTGGTTTTCTTTTTCTTTTTGTAGTACAAGGAATCTATATTGCACCTTTCTCTACCATATTAAATAAATACTATATGCAAAACTCAATGAACATTTTTTTGGTGGCTTGTGAATGTTGTGCTGGCAATCAGCTGACAGGATATCCACTGACAGGTGATACTCAAAATACTTAACAAAGAGTTTGGCACCGACCAACAAAATAAAAATAATAATTAATAAAAATAGCTAATACAGGTTGAATACTTGCTTTTTAATTTTCTGCTTTGGATCTGCTCTGTGCCCCAGAAACTAAAATCCATTAGAAATCCATGAAAAAATGAAGAATAAATAATTTTGGAGGTCTCCCTTGCGAAAAAAGTGTATACACTTTGTTACACTAGCTCTCCTACCCTGCCCTATTTTCGTTTCTGTTCTAGAGAGATTCTAGAGTCAATGTCAGGTAAGTGACCTTTGCATAAGGGAAGTGTTGCCAGATTTGACACAGGCCCTGCTCTCAAATCAGGTCCTATTTGAGAAAACATACATGAAGCACTTTTGCAGTCAGAGCATCACAGAGCGAGATGCCTGATTGCACACTGCAGTTTGTGATAACGTACGCGGCAGGGTACTCGGTACTTGCAGTAGCGCGGTGAGTCTGTGGTCATGGCGATGAACAGTCAACCACACAGAGGCAGTTCTTATCTGGAGGTTGTCACCCCTGCCTCATTCTCTGTAAATTCTCCTGTCCCCCAAGTGGATACCACCCATCTGCAAAGATGAGAATAGAGTCACAGGATAGGGAAATTAGCAGACTTCATATCAAGCCATACAAACCCCAGGTTTGTTTCTGTTTTGTTTTAATTTTGCTGTTTCTGTGGTTTGGGGATCATTCAGCGGCTATACCAGAAACCAAGTACCGCTCACGATGCTGAGAACCAATGAGCTTAAAATGACCAAGACTACAGTTATCTCAGTCAAGTGAAGACTCATGCGTCACAGCTTTCTGGTTCTATACGGCTGCTTCTCCATGCCAAAAATGTTTTCCAAGTCCGCCTTGGGAAGGGAAAGAGCTTAGTTATTTGTCAGGGCAAAGGTGGTATTTATTCTCCTTGATAATGAGTTATCAGAAAACAGCCTGGACAGCTGGTCCAGGAATGCCACGTGGTCCCAAGGGACAGATGGACCAGCTTCATTTCTTGTGGGAAGAGTACATTTTGGTCCAAGTTAGCTCACAGGCCCTAGCTGGCTTTTACATTTTTTATGGGGTTTTGATATCACAAGATCAGCGAGGCTTTCCATGAGTGTGACACCCAGCGCGGTTACAGGGTTGCCTCTCTGTAGATGGGTTTGTCAGTGTGAATGGGCAGTCCTCTTACTAATGTGGGTCCATATCTCTGTCCCCAGCCTCAGGGCGGGGCGAGGGGCTGTGTGTATGGCTCCTTCTTCTCCAGCACAAGGAGGCGAGAGGCACCTCCAAGCCCACGTTCCCAGTGCACTTCCTGTGCCTCGTCTGGGCTCATCCCACCCGGATGGGGACTGCGGCTGGCCGTGGGGACCTGTGACTTCGGGCTGGGAGGAAGTTAAAAGCAAAAGCGGGACTCCCTGGATAAGAACTTCCAAGGGTGACTAGAAAGGTGAGGTCGAGGCTCCTCAGGACATTCAGTTGGAATGAAATGGCTGAAAAGCTGAATGTTTTTAAAAGCAGATTAATGAGACTTTCTAGGGAGAAAGCTGAGGCAAGAATGAGAGAGGGCAGAAGTTGGCTTTGTGGCTGTAATCTTCCCAGGATGTGAGAACTAAAAGTAGCTTATTTTGTGAGAGACACAGAAAGGATCAGTTTGGGTCAGGAAGCTTTCCGGGTTGTGGTCCAGCAAGAGCATTTACATGGTGAAAGCTGGTCACCTCCTGGTTGTTTCTTAACGAAATAATAATGAGTCCACATCAATAAGCTTGTCAGAATCCCTGCTCAGTTTTTTTAGAAATATAACATTAAGTCTAGGGAAGTTTTTGCGTCCGGGACTGTCATTTTTTTCACGTGCCATTTGGCTTAGGTGTGGCTGCGTTGTGTTTTCCGAGCTGTCTTTAAGATGGTAAGAAGTAGATAACGCTCTTACGGCTGCTCCATAAACAGCCCCGAGATCTGTTGGCCACTGGGTCATGCATTTCAATACAGGGGAATGGTAGTGTGGAGAATCTAAAATAGCAGATTACAAAAAAGAAAAACAAATTGTCTGAGTGCTCTAAATGGTTTGGCAGGAAAGTTACCGCGCTGGGACACAGCGGTCTCCCACGACGTGTGGCCTAAACTCGACATTTTATAAAGACAGACAGCGCAGAGCAGAGTAACAAGTAACCACGCTTCATAAGAAAGAGGTAACTTTCACCTCTTCATGATCCTAGCCAAGACCAGCGCAGAAGCGACTGGAAAGACCCTTGCCACCAGCCCGACCCAAAATAGGAAGTCAAGGGTCTCTTCTCTGCTCCAGACTCACATTCAACTGTGGCTTTTTCTTGGGATGGGTTATGGTTCTCACCCCGTCCCTTTTCCGATGCAGCGTTGCATCACCTGGAGCCCCACCTGAGGTCAGGGCGTACCTCCCCTACTCCCACGCTAAGGCTCACACCTTTATGTGCCAACACCACCTGGGCCTCACACCTATTGGGCTGCTTACCAAACCTGGGCAGTTCCCTGACACTGTTGGTAGTTAGTCCAAGTGTTTACCAGTCTTCCCCGGATGAACCAGGGTTTCAGCAGCGTGGAGAAAGGAGCTTGGACTGAGTTCCGAAGGTCCACTAAGGGCCTTAAGCAGTCGGTGGCAGCGGGCATCAGTAACTGAGCTGCAGAGCCACTTTTGTTTTCCTAAAATTCTTATTTACTCTAATTTCTTTCAGGCTTAATATGTCTTCTGTCAGGGGAGGAGGCTGGCGAACCTGTGTTTCTTTCCTTTTTAAAAATCACAGTATCGTTCACCTACAGTGAGGTACACAGATCTTACACGAACAGGTCCATGAGTTCTGACAAATGACAGATGCACACCGTATGCCCACGACCTTGAGATATTGCTATTTATTATTTTAGTGCATGTCCTTCTCATCTCTTTTCTATCCGTGTATTTTCAAACAAAATTGTAACCTCTTTCCACTTTATATCACAGGCAGTTTCCCTTGATTTTAAGTATTCATCTCAAATATGATTAATGGCATTCTTTCACAGGGATACACCGTAATTTACTTAACAATACTCTGTAGCTAGACGTTCAGTTTTTCCTGTTTCATTCTATTACAAATAGTGCTCTGAAGCATTTTTGTTCAGAGATCTTTGCTTCTGATTATTTCTTTGGATTAACACTAGAAATACTTGTGCACATGCGCACCTTTTCACGCCTCCCACTGTGTGCGACACCACATGGCTGTAGAAAGTTGTCCCAGGTTCCCCTGCAGGCGCCTGTTGCATGTGGCCCCGGCCCCCAGTGGACATTCCCAGCCAGGATTCCATTTTCCCGTCCAGTGAGTTCTGCCCCCGGAAACTGTGTTCTAGTTCTTTCAAAGCCACATGCTACTGAACTCCTTCAAAGGATTTCTTTTATTAAAAGCATTTTTTTAAATGCTGAGGGATCAGTTCAGTTTTTCATCATGTAATACTTTTAAAGTCTTTCAGGACTTTCATTCTTTACAGTAAGCACATTTTGGACCAAATACGTACTGCACTTAGGATTAGGCAGAAGCACAGGGAGGAAAAGGAGTGAGTGGGTTTTACTCATACATCTGGGAAGATATCTGTCCCTGCAGGTTTCATGGCAGAGAAAAGTGTTTTTTTGGATGAGTTCAGTGATGCTGAAGAAGTTTGCATCCCCAGACTTCCTGGGTGAACTCGTGGGAGAGGAGGAAAAACTTAACCAACCTTCCAAGGTGCCAGGTCCTGCCTGAGGCTCCTGGCATGTACGGTGGGGTAGTCACCTTCCCCACTTTAAAGATGAACAGATTGAATAGCTGTGCCGGGTCGTTCAGTCTCTCTGCAGAGCAGCCAGTCTTGTCTGACCAATAGTTCACGCTTAGGGTCTCAGAGGAGAGTCTTTGGAGTTGACTGTTCTAGGGAAATGCGGAGCTAGTGATATTTAGGGGAAATAGAACAGAAAGTGTTCTTCTCTCTTTTCTACCACCCTGCCCCTGGGTTCTTCAGTTTAAACTGGTCTTCTTGCTATTTAGAGCCCGCCTTGGAGAAAAGCAGCAGAGCAAACAGAGAGGGGAAATAGTTCATGCTTATTGAGAGAGGCCCTGAGTCCCTGTGGCTTCTCTGTCGTTTTTAGCAGTGCTGCAAGCTGACTACAGCATGGTTGAGAGAAAGAATGTCCACTCCTGATAGGCCCCCCTGGACTTGACCTCCTCCATCCCTGCACCCACTGGCTCTATGACCTTGAGCAAAGAACTTGACTTCTGGGGGCTTCAGCTTTCCCAGCTGTTAAACAGGTATAAAGGGTTTCTGTACCTTCTTTTGGAAGTGCAGACCACTCAGAGACTAGACACAGAAGAGCTTTGAAAAGTCTGAAGCGCTGCCCCTATGTAAAGCGGTATTACTAAGACTTTGAGCCAGGCGTGCTGCCGCTACACCTGTTTATTGTCACCCGTCCTTGACTAGAGCCGACTGTTCTTGCTCTGTATTGAATCCGTGACTCGCATTAAGGGGACTTGCTAAACTAGAGCCAGCTGGCTTAGGGGCAAGCCGGGGCGGAAGCATGCTGGAGGACAGATGCTGGAAACACTTGGATTTTACATGTGTGTCAGCAATACTTTCGCTGGGTTTTGTTTTTTTTTTTTCCTACTTCGGGGAAAAGATGTTTAAGGCTGGATTTGCTCAGTAGTGGGGTTTTTGTTGTTGTTGTTGTTTTTGATTGTTTGGTTGGTTTTAGTTGAATTACTAGGATTTAGGTAACATGCACTTTTTTAAATGATAGGTTAAATTTCATTTGCTCTTAATCATAGGCTGCTGTTTGACATAGATTTTGGGGAGGGTAGCTACATGTACCACTGGCCCCTTCTCTAATCTAGACATACAAATGGGACCAAGCCTTTTTCAAACTTGTTGATAATCATGGCAGTAACACACCAAGGTGTTTGAAACAAATTATGGGGTCTGCTTAATGAGCTGAAAGTTGTAACCCTCTTTCTCAGGTGCTTACTATACTGTTTTGGAGTGTTTTCCCTATTAAATGGAGAATAGTTTCACTATTAATGGAGAATATGGAATGCAGGGGGCAAGAGTGTCTTCATGAATGTGTTCATTCAACAGATGCTTCTTGAACACCTACGGTGTGGCAGGTCCAGTGCTAGTCACTAAAGACGGAACAGGAAAAAGGACTGACTTTTAGCTGTGCAGCGATTAATGTAGAAGGGCAAACAGGCACCTACCAAAGAATGTGATCAGGTCTGAGATAGGGGAAGAATAGGGTGTTTATCCCAGGATCCTATAACCCATCCTAAGGGTCAGGGAAGCTTTGGTTCCAGCTGAGACCTGAGATCTAAAGAGAGTGGCCATATCTGCTATTCTGGAAAGCAAGAGAGTCCCAGGTGGAAAATGGCAGATGCTTACTGTGAGTGGGACAGTACCCCGTCAGTCAGGGTAAGGGGTTTGGCCTTGATCATTAGGCCACTGGGGAATGTTGAAGGGTTCTCAGTGGGGGTGCGATGTGCTTGGATTTGCATATTCGAAAGATAACTTTGGTTTCGGTGTGGCTAATGAATTGGAGGTGAGAGCAGAGGTGGGGAAACCGATTAAGAGGCTCTTGTGGCCACCACCGGCGAGCTGCAGGAGGCCTGGAGTAGGGCTGGGGGCAGGGAGGGAGCCCTAAAAGAGAAAAGCTATCTAGAATCAAATGGACTTGGCCACCGGGAGGGGATGAAGCTGACCATGATGCTACCCAACTTTAAAAGAGCTGGTGCAGGGAATGAGTTCCATTTCAGTCATGGTACTTCGTTAATAGATCGAGTGAGATGCCTTACATTGCTTGCCTGAGCGAGAATACAAATTATGCATAACCGTGGGAACAACAAGAAATACTTAGTATCTGGATAGCACTGCTGCTCTGTTTCTGTCTCTCTTCTTCCCCTCCTCCCCAAGGGGCCACTGCATTACATTATCCGGAATGGGAGCTCTTTGCATTTTCACCTAAATGCAAATACTATGAATATTCATTTTTTCCTTCATGCTTTAAAAATGCTTTATTATAATACAGTCAGTTCTCAGCCATTTGCTTTAATGAAATAGTGATTGGAAAATTCAAAATACTTCGGAATATTTGGCATTGGAATACATTAGGACTCTGGGGGAAGCAAGTTTATCCTCATCATCTTTGTGCTGTGCTTAGGATAATATTACAGTTAGACCAGGGCTTGGTGACAGCAGAGATGTCATCTGGAATTAAATTTGATGAGGCTCCTTGGTTTTGCTCCCTCTCTCTGTATATTAAATGTTTACTGTGTAAACAGCAGGGAGTGGACCAACCTTAGAGGGGTTCTTTTTATGGCTTTATGTTTGTGTGTTTGTATTTTGGTGTTGTCTACAGCTTACAGCCTGGTTGTAATTCATAAAAGTCATTCAGAATACATTCTGCTGTAGAAATAATATTATAAATTGTGGTTAGGTTTCCAGGCCACTTGACCAAAGTGACATTACCCCAAATGTTATTAAAATATTATCTATTTGCAACGAGGAGTAGTAGAAAACAATGCTGTTAGAATAGTAGTCATTGGAAAAAGCAGTAATGTTGAAAAATATCATTTGTCCTAATTACCTGTATGACCAGTTGGCTTAATAACAATTTAGGGGAGGAGCTGGCACGTGGGAGGGGAGGAGGTCGGTGCCACAGGCTTTCGAAACTGGGTGAATTTAAAATCAAAATGTCTTCTCTATCCACGTGCCTCATTGGCTGTGATTGTGGTCATTTGAGAACTCAAAAATGGGAGTGTCCAACAGTCCTAGGAGGATGACGTGACAAGACTTGGAGGAGAGATGGGTGGATGTGAAACAGAACCCCCCGGGGTGGAATTAACAGGTGGGACTGGGCAGATTCTCCTGGGTGTACCGTGGGAGACGGAAGAACAGGGGAGCCTGAGGCTGGACGTCCTGCAGGCTGCTGTGGGACCCACACTTCCCGCTGGCTTCCGGGACCCAGGACAGCCGGGGAGGCGGGGGTGGTGATGGCGATAAGAGGAAGGTCACGTGCCTTCAGCCATTTCCATGGGAAACCATTGCCTGTAAGCTGATGTCATCTAAGGTCTGTAGTAGTGAGCTGTCCCCTGCTAGTGTGACATGGAAGGCAGTTTTGAATGTTTTCACATGCAAAATAACTCTGATTTCTTTATGGCTAGAGAAATACTTGTTCTGCTGTTCACAATCAGTAGCTACGTGGACTTTAAAATTCATGATCGCCGCCCTGTAATTTATTGTGACCTAATCATGTCTTACATGCCTAGCTAATTTCCAAGGGGCCTGCCACTTCTGTATCATGTTTCCTTTTCCCTGATTAGTCCATAAGTGGCATTCAAATTCTAATTTTAAATGTATTATCGCTAAGTTTTCTAGTGTTATTGCCAAGTTTTCTAGTGAGAACAAAATTTTAAAACATCTACCTGTATCTATTGATGTAGGCTTACCTGTGCCCTCATTCCATTGATATCTTGATACCATCTTGAAAAATAGTCAAAATGCAGCATTTAATACTAAGAAACCAATAAGCTACTAGGAAGCTCAGAACTGAGGTGAAAATTTGTGGAAATGAAAATATTTTCTGTAATTGGACCATATCCATATTGTAAAAGGAACACCTTTAAATAAATAAATATATATATTTGTACATTTCTTTCTTTTTTTAAGAATTGGCCAGTATTAATACAAATACCTTAAATTAAGCGGGTGGAAAACAAACATTTAACCCAGTTTTTTCTTTTAAGTTCAGAAGAAGTGGACAGTCTTTTTTCAGGAGGCTGTAACTGAGAAAGGGCTGGTGTGCCCCGAGGCTCAGAAAGCCAAAGTCTGAGAGCAGGTGTCTGCAACAAAGTAAGGGTTTATTGCAGGGCCTTAGGCAAGGGAGTGGGAGATAAGCCTCAGATCCACTCCTATTTGGTCTTTGAGTTGGGGGGGGGGGCAGTGTTTAAAGGGGAAGAACAAAGAAGCTGGGGTTAATCATCCTCTTGTGACCTTTCTTGACATTTCTTCATCATAGTTTCAGGCGGTCAGGATGTCCCCAGTGTGCATTCTCTGGCGAGGTGGTCCATGGCTTGCGGGTCTGTTAGCTCATCTTGCCCAGGAGGAACAACCTGAGTCTGTACATTAATGATTATTTGTATAATAGCAATTATAGTACATTAACGATGTTAACAACAGCAATTTTAGTCCTCTGACTCTGGTTGATTAGTGTTCAGTTAGCAGAGAATTGAGGTCGGAGGGGACAAGAAAGGGATTGAGGTCAGAGGGGACAAGAAAGGAAATAGGCTTCCGTGGTGGCGCAGTGGTTGAGAATCCACCTGCCAATGCAGGGCACACAGGTTCGAGCCCTGGTCTGGGAAGATCCCACATGCCGCGGAGCAGCTGGGCCCGTGAGCCACAACTACTGAGCCTGCGCATCTGGAGCCTGTGCTCCGCAACAAGAGAGGCCGCGATAGTGAGAGGCCCGCGCACCGCGATGAAGAGTGGCCCCCGCTTGCCGCAACTAGAGAAAGCCCTCGCGCAGAAACGAAGACCCAACACAGCCAGAAAGAAAGAAATAAATAATTAAAAAAAAAAAAAAGGAAATAAAGTTTTGGATAGAGAGATTAATCATAAACTCAGCAAGGGAACTCAGTCGTAGGGGGACTCAGTTTTAACGCAACAAAATAAACATCGCCCTTTGCTTTGACTGGTGCACAGCTCACATTTGTAGAGTACTTCACAGTTTGTAAAATATATTCTCACCGAATATATTGAGAGGCCGTGATCTGTGCTCCGATCAGAGGACCACAGTCGGAGGACGGCCTTCCTTCCCTGTGTGTCTCCCTGCCCTAAGCCTCCTCCCCATTCTGTGTGAGGGTCTGCTCTGTCCTCAGGAAGAGGATGGGGGTACTTCCCTTTCAGCACTGAAGGGGGGGGGGGTCACAGCACAGGCCTAGCAGTTCAGAGTCACGTGCAGGCTCCACCTGGGTCCTCCTGGAATTCCACCCTCATATTTATTTATTCATGGCTGTCTTCCTTCAATATCATAGCCTGTGGCTCTGCTTTCCCCAAACCACCGGATGTTTTTCCCCGCCCCCCCACCTTCCCTCCTCTGAATCTGAGGGTCTTGCGTTCCTTCTTATTTATGCTACAGAGTATTACTTTCTTCAAATCTAATCATCAGGTGAAAAAAAAAAACATTCCACGTGGGCTCTCATTGGCTGTGCCTTCTGGCCAACTTTTTCAGTTTCCTTGCTTTTCAGCATCTTTTCATAAATCAGGTGTCTTTTTTTTTTTTTTTTTCCCTTCCAGGCATTCATTAATTTCAGATTGGTTTCCACGGGTTTCTGCCTTGCTGAGTTTCTTGCTTTTTCACGGAAGCCGGCTCCAGAGAGGCAGAGAGAGTGGCCTTCGTTCCACCCTTCCTGGAGACGCCGGGCTACTGCCCCTTGTGCCTCATCCCCCTGTCTTCACAGCCCACAGCGTCTCCATAGTTACCCATCTGTCTCCCCATCTCCCTACGAAACGCCCCCCTTCCCAGGGCAGGGCTGGTGTGTGACGTCACCTACTGTGCCTGCCTTCCGGCTCCCCTTCTTACAGCACTGGGCACAGATGGAACCTCAGAAGGGCTTGAGTGAAATCACTGGGTGAAGTGACCCCGTGCCTGAAAATATAAGCCACATGACAAATGTGATCTGCTCAGGGTTAGTGTGTACGTCCCCCATCTTCTATCAGCTGAAGCACATCTGTCCCTCTAAATGGAGGGACAGCTATCTGAGTCCACTCGATGTCTTCCTAAGCACAGTACCCCGAGCTTGCTTCGCTGTGGGTGTGCGGCTGGAAGGGGACAGCGCATCAAGGTGGCCTCCCTCCCCCCCAACCAGGAAGCAGCTCGCCTCCAATGCTGAATCTGGAGAGATTACTAGCGGCACAGACTTGATATTCGGGTTTGTCAGCCGGTCATAATGTAGACACTAGTGAGACTGCCTACCTTGAAAACCAGTTATTCTTGTGTTTGGGTGAGAAATCATTTTCTGGTGAAAAAAAACCATGCAAAACGATGCCTTTGTGGGAGGTGATTTCACTCAAGGGGAAAGAGGGTGATTTGCGACCACTGAGGTGCTCCCTGATGTGGAGATGGTCTTAACCCTGCAGGGCGCATCCCAGGGAGGTGGAGGAGGGTGCTGGGGAGACCCCTGTCCACTCCCAGCCCTCAGTCCTGAGAGCCCACAAAGACCAGCTTCTCTTTAGGGGTGCAGAGCAGGTGACATTAGAGCAGTATATTGGTGCATGGCGATCTTGTTTGATTGCCAGGTACCTTCATCCAGGACAGAGGAATCATCCTGCACAACCATGGCTGGAATTAGACTGAGTAGACCCGGATGTGAAGAACAGCACTATAATATTAGCTGTTGTCTCCTAGTAAAGAGTATTCTGCACTTTGCACTTTCGGTCATCAGTGTGGGCCGTGGCCAAACCAAAGTGCTTTGAATGTGACATATTATATGTCATAGCAATGCAATAGTATATTACACGTTATAGCATGGGCTCCAAACAGAATAACACTGAAGTAATAGTAATCTGATAGCTAGCAAACACTATTGCTACTAAGCCTGCCTTCCCTCCCTCTGTCTATCCAATACATAGCCTAATGACCTGCAAGGATTTCTATACAAATAAAGTTTAGCAATCATAGTTTATAAGCTATCTCTGTGTATTTAACATTGCAAGAGGGGAAAGTCCTTTGCCGTAGGGATTCTGATTTTATTGCATCATTTACCATTACACAAAGGGAGAAAATAAGGACAAGAATAGAACTAGACTGCTTTCCCTCCCCAAAATCCAGATGAGAGAGAGAATGCATTTGGGACTTACCTGCTGTAACAAGTTTATAAAGAAGAAGTCTGATCTCCAGTATATGCCAGTTCCTTAGCAACTGAGGCTGATGTGCAACAGTGGAAATAAGAGTGATATGTTTTTAAAACACAACACTGTTTGGTAAACTAACCCTGTCCTCCTTAACCCAGAACTGTGATATGTACTTGTTTACATGTATTTCCCTTTTGAGGTTATTAAATCATTGAGTACATAACCTTGGCAACATTTTGATAGTTTTCTGTTGTTTGAGGTTTCCCTTAGAATGATGTAAAATATTTATAGGTTGTTTGAAATAAGCTAGATTTTCTTTTTAATGGGATGGAGTCAATTTTGAAAAAGGAAAACCTTAGAAAGCAAAGCATGGATTTCCTGTAAAGCTGATGGTGGGGCTTCAAAAAATAAAGCCTGCAACCCAGACTGGATGAGAACACAGTACAGTTAACCTCTTGGTGACTGTCGGCTCCTCTAGTCTGCATGTTGCTGTGGTTTCCAAAAATGTACAATAGAAGTAACCATTTTATACACGTGCTATTGTCCTTTTTAAGGGTGGACAGCTCCTAGGCATGAAAGCATTTTTCTTCTTTTATCTCTTCTGAGGTGTGTTTTTGTTTGTTTTTTTTTGCTTTTCTCTGTTTTTCTTTTGTTTTGTTTTGGTGGGGAGGGGAGTGAGGTGAAGGGGAGGATGGAGGGAGATAAATCACTCTTTTTCTTTCAACAGAGCATTAAAAACAATGTATACCTTACTTTTCCTCATAATAAGATGTCATCTTCTTCCTAATAATTACTACTGCTTTATCATAGAAAGGTGCAATTGTGACATTTGAAGTTTCTCATCATCATAGAACAGTGTAAAACTTAAAAAAAGCAAACTAAAAATCCTTCTTGAATTTTCACTTGTAGTTTTTCATGGGAGTCTCCTAATGAGCTGCAGTTACTTGGAAGCACGTGGTCCTCCCTTTCTCTCTATCCTAAGCTTGTCGGAAAGGCTGGGTCCATGGTCCATGTGTGCAGGCACAGGACAAATGGCCTGTCCCTCTGCCCACCCATATGTTTGGGCAGCCTGAGCAGTAGATTGTCCTCGGCTGATGTGGCCCTGGCAGTCCCAGAGGACAGCTAAAATGAAAGCATCAGCCCTGTGCAGAGCTGCTTCACAGGAGCACAGATGAAGTCCCTGATACACACCATCCTTCTTGATTATGACCCTTTTGTTCACTTAGTGCTGTGAGCTTGCTGCTTCTGTTGGCTGAAGCCCGCCGGCCCCGCAGGAAGAAAGGTACCTTCCGTCCTTCCGCAGTCAGGGCATCCTCGTACACAGCTGCTACCCAGAGCACTACAGTTCAGCCTCCATAGCAAAGACTTCATTTCAAAACCAGTGACATCTCGTCTTTCCCTCAGTGATCTCTGTTTTCTTTACTGGCCGCATAATCGCTCATTTTGAGATGCCTACTTTTACTTCTTTTTCTCCCCCCACCAGTATGAATAAAAATAATAAAGGTTTTGCTCTTGTCAACTAACCCTGTGCCTTCAGTGGTTCATCGGCCCCCTTCTTCTCCCTAAGAGCAATGCACTGCTTTTGAGGAAGAGCCATTCATCTTATAAGACAACCTGCAAGACCCCAGTTTGAAAAGCACCGAACCTGAGGTTCATTCTTTGTCCATTTCCCAGTGTGTGAGATGGGTGTGCTGTCTCCCATAGGAGTTGTGCTGGATGATGCAGACTAGATCTCTCACAGAAACAGCCCAAGAAACGAGAATCAGTTGCTTAGCTATGGCTTCACCATCTACGCTTGAGCTACCGTTCCGTCGCCCACATAGGAAATAGCTGCAAAAGAAATCCTCTGAAAAGCTGAATGAGTAAGAAGCACTTAAAAGCGGTTATTAAATAAATCTTGCCCACTTCTTATCATAGGCCAGACTCCACTGACTGTTACACTAAATACACGTGAACGATAGCAGTGCCTTCTTCAGCCCTTGACTCATGGAAATAGTCATTGTAGACACTTTGGTAGCAGCCTCTAAACGTTAAGCATCACAGCCGTCTCCTAGCAGTCTGACCTGGTGCTTTGAGCATGATTTACCAAAAGATACTCAGGAGGTTAGAATTTGGCTGTGTCAAAATAAGAGTTTTACTGGGATCTCTTAGATGGTGAAAAGCCCACAAGGAGAGTTTTCTGTGGCCAGTTTGCAGTCCTGGGGTGATTAACCTGTTACCTTTGGCACGTCGCTGGTCAGACATACCCTGGGTCCCCTTGTACCTTTGGGTCATTGACCAGCGTCGTAGGACATTAAAGGTACCCCACAGAGCCCAGTGTGGGGAGAGTCAGATTAGGCTCTGCCTTCTCCCTTGGTGGATTGGAATCCAAGGGGAACTCCAGCAACCCTGTGTGCCTTCTCCTAGGGCTGGACCCAGAGTAACTTCCTCTCAAGTCATTGCCAACCCAAGTCTTTGGGTAGCGTCTTACAGAAGACCCTGTAAGTTTATGGCCCTACATGGTAAAAGCGGCAAGTACTAAAGTCTTATCAGGAACTCCTGAGATAGCTCTTCCTGGACAGTAGCCCCTAAACACACATACACACCCGTTTTGTTTGATTACTTTATACTGTCTTCTTTCCTTGTCCTTTCTTAATGAAACCAGGAGGGTTAAAACAAAACAAACAAAAACCACCCTATTTTCTTCTGCCAGCAGCGAAGCCTTTAAACCTCAGGGTGGTGGCTTCATGTGCAGGATAGAGGGAAGAAAGACAGCTGTGGACTCATTTATTCACCCAGACTAAACTTTCACCAGACTCACTATCAGACAAACAGGTAAAACGATACTCATTTTTGTTCTTTGCCAAAATAACAAAATGGAGGATTTATTGGAAAGCACGTTTCTGTCAACACCATTAATCTGGATGTTAAACGATCAGATATCTTATTAAAGTCTACTCTGAAAGTTCAGTGGTAAAGAAAGAGCTGTTTTCCCCTTGCATGCTTAGCTGAACAGGAATAGAAGAACAGGAAAAAGTTGATAATGTGATAGGCTGGTAAGTAATTTCTCCCCCGAAGGAAACATTTTTAAGTAGAAAATGGATACCAACCTGATGACTCCAATCCTCCCTAAAAGACGGTCCTAGAAGCACCAGAATTCTCAGACCCGGACAAAGAGCTTGTTATACACAAAGGAAAGGCGGGGGGGGGGGGGGGCGGAGGGCAGGGGGCCAAGAAAGACAGAAATAAGTCTCAAACTCAAAGCAAATGTAAAAAATCCCTGAAGTGTGCTAATAAACAAATCCCAAATCTGCAGGCTCTTCCTGTGCCGCCATGAAGCGGGGTGCTACACACGGTGGGCGGGGCTCATCTGAGTCCAGATGGCCCGGCTCCCGCTTGCGGTTGAAAATACGGAAAATATAAAGTTATCTTTGACTTCCTCTGTGTCCCCACATCTCTGAGTTACAGCTACACACCTTAACAAAATCTAAATAGTCACCGTGAAAGCTCACCAAAGTGAGGGCAAGCCTAAAGAGTTAGAAGGCTACAGTGGAGATCAAAACGGCATGTTAATGTCTTTCTTTAGGTTAAGGACCTCTTCTAAATTAAAGTTTGACTGCTGCTTTTGAGAGCTGACAGTCAGGAAGTTTGGTGAAAACGCTGAAATAGTACATGTAGCTAGAAACACGTTAGGCCAAAAGTAAGGTCAGGGAAACTTGGCAAGTGAAACATAATTGTGTGTTTAGGAAGTAAGTGAACCTGTTCGCTTATGGTTCAGAGAAACAATGGACTGCAGGGAGAAACCTAAGACATCAGCGTCGTCCCAAGACTGCCAGCCCCGGGGATATTAGAAAATTTTAAAAGGCTTTAGGTTATACTTGAACTCAGGGGAAGTGTAAGGCATGAGGCAGAGGAAGACAAATCCCGCAGCCTAGCTAATGAAGTCGTCCTGCTCTGCGGCCAAGGGGCTCATTTGCTGTACTGTGAATGTGACCTTGACTGCAGGTCAGAATCTCGGCGATGATGCGAGAACACCCTATTCTTCCCCTTTACCCCCGCTTTGTGGATTCACAGGAGGAAGAGAAAAGCATCCTGTCCGTTACGAAAAGGTCACATTCGGGTGTCTAAAATAGATCCCAGGTATCTTTACTTAGCCGAGTGTGCAAAATGCGTGCGCGCTGTGTGTGAGAGGTGCTGCCTGCCTGTCGGTTTGGAAGTCGGGATTTCATGAAGCCTGGAAGGTTCTCCTTACTGCTTCTCTCGCGTAGTTTTCCTTTGGTGAAGGCCCAGAACCTCCCCCACTCAGAGCTTATGGCGAGAGCCAGGGCACATAGAGGAGGCTGAGTTTCCTCCCGCCCGTCCACTGCCTCCTCAGGCTCGGGCTTCTGACCGGGGCCTGGCCGCCCGCTCTTGCTTCAGGGTTGCCTGTTTCACCTCTTCTGCTACCAGGACATGGGCTCTTTTCGTTCCTTTTTGGCCAGCCCCCGTACTCATCGGCACAAGTTCCTATCTGCTGGGGGTCCAGTGTGTTATAGAGGAATGAGAACCAGGGCACTCATTGGCTGGGGAGCTGAATGGCCCAGGAGATGGGCTCCCACTGCCGCAGGGCAGGCAGTTACATCCTTGGGATGTTCTAATCACCCCAGCGCTCTGACCACAGCTCAGCACCCGCCTTACCGGGAAGCTCTCGAGACTCTGCCGTCCTGCCGCGGAGCCACAGTGGGAGCAGGGGAGAGGGTGGCGAGGACAGATTTTCTCTCTAGGCATCTTCATGTGTTCTGCCTTGTGTCCAGAATATCCAGAACATTCCGCTCTAGGCTCTGTTACTGAGAGGAAAAGGGATGGAAAACCACCATTCAGGGGTGACATGACAGCTTGGTCATGGCTCCTGAGCACTTAGTGATGGAGGGGACTTGGGAGAGACAGAAGGAAGCTCCCACTCCCCACACCCACCAGCAGCATCTGATTCAAGTCCAGCCCAAGAAGCTTAGCTGAGTGTTTTCTCAGGATGCTGCAAACTAAAGACTCGACAGGCCGCATGGATGGTCAACTCACTTCTGTCTCCCCACGTCTATGCAGAGTGAGACAGAGCTGGTTCCCGAGGAAGACCTAGGTGGGGCTCACCCACCTGTGTGTCCTCTAGGCTGAACCACGCTGGCCAAACCTGAATGACTGGCCGGCCCCAAGGCTCCAGAAGATGTTGCTGGACTGGCGTGGACCCTGCAGGCCAGGCGCTTTGGGGGTGTTGCTGGATCAGAGCTGGTCTCTGTCCTTGGCCTTCACATCTGCCAGTGAGCTGAGCTTTCCATGTGGTTCACTCCTGCCTGAAACATACCAGCAGTCTCAGACCTGGCAGGTGGGAGATGATAGGCAAGGCCATCCTCCGGGTAAGAAACCACCCCTCAACCCCCAGCCTCAAATGGCTCTTAGGTGAGATCAGTATTATAGAGGACACCAGCTAATATTTTTACCAACTCTACCTTAAACAGAGCAGGCTGAAATGATATTCTAAATTTCCTTACAATACATAGCCTTCTATGCATCTGTTACCTAGGAATCCATCTAATTTTAGTGAAAGCATTTATCTGGTTAGCCTTTTACTGTCTTCTGGGGGTAGAAATAACTCAACGTTTATTATCCCTTTGTAAAACACTGGTCCATTTAATTTTTCTTAAAAAAAACCAAAAAAACAAAAAAACCCAGCTAACACCTTAGAGCTTCAGAATTGACACCTAATTCAGGAACTGTAGGATTTGGGGAAAACTCGATTATCACATATTGACGCGTGCTACAACATGGATGAACCTTGAAGACATCACTCAAAGTGAAAGAAGCCAGTCACAAGAGGACACATACTGTGTGATTCCACTAGAGAGATACCTAGAGTAGCCAAAGTCACAGAGACAGAAGGAGAATGGTGGTGGCCAGGGGCTGAGGGCAGGGCAGTTAGTGTCTGATGAGTACAGAGTTTCAGTTTTGCAAGGTGAACAAAGTTCTGGAGGTGGATGGTGGTTATGCTTGTACAACAGTGTGAATGTACTTCATGCCACTGAACTTCACACCTTAAAAATGGTTAAAATGGTAAATTTTATATTATGTGTTTTTACCACAATTAAAAAATAAATTTTAGGAAAGAAACAAATTATCACTTATTTTATGCTTTAATTGTTTTCCCATGTATCCCTCGTTTGTCCAGATTGAAGAGGTCCTGTTTTTTCTTTTGTTTTTTAACAAAAATTTGTGTGTTAGCTCTTTGTCCCTCTAAACATCTTGTTTGCCCATTTCTACCTAACGAATGTAAAAGCAGTAGTGACAATTAGTACCTTTATGCATGTTAGTCATATACATTCCCCCTCAAAACTTTTAGGACAGTTCCAGACATGTGCTGCAGGGTGAAGAAAAAAATCATGATTAAGATATTAGCCCGTCAAGTTATGTGAAACCAACAGGCATACTGATTTGGAGCAGCTGTGGGTTCTCTTACTGAGGCTTCACTCTGTGGGAACTTCCCTGTTTTCCATTCGTTTTCTATTTCATAGATGCTCTTGGAATCACCTTCTGGGATGCACCTTGGCTGTCTTTAGGTGCAAACCTTCTCCTTTTGGACAGACTCTGAGTGAGGCTGCCTGGGCATCATTAGAGAGCCAGAGGGAGCACTGACAGATCAGTAGAATTAGGAAGCAAATCTGAAAATGCAGTACTTACTACATCATATCATTTGCCATTTCCAGAAGCCATCTTATACAGCAAATTCCAAGGCATATACCTTTGCTTACAGCTGGCAACTAAACCAATCATTAGAATAACCGTCACACTGTAGTTAATAATGCTATATTGTATGTTGGAGTGTTGCTAAGAGAGCAGATCTTAAAAGTTCTCATCACAAGAAAAAAGGTTGTAACTATGTGTGATGATGGATGTCAACTAAACTTATTTGGGTGGTCATTTAGCAATATATAAATATATCAAACCATTAGGTTGTACACCTAAAACTAATACAATGTTAGATGTCAATTACATCTCAATTTTAAAAAAAAGGTGGAAGCAAACATTTGAGTTATTTTGATAGTGGTGATGGCTTCGCTGGCATATAGGTATGTCAAAATATCAAACTGAACACCTCAAATACGTATGTTAAATATACTGCAATGAAGCTGTTTTTTTAAAAAAAATTTAAAGAGAAGAAGAAATGATATGTAATGAAAAAAGAGTAGCTTTTTTTCTAGTCACAAATCAAGAAAATGCACAGACCAATTAACCTTATAAATAGATTGTTTGATTTCAAATTTAACGTGATAAAGACCAAGTTAAAAAAAGAATCAAAATTTGGTCGAGTTCTGAATCCAGAAAAGAATAATCCATGTTTCTGATTTTTTTCAGCAGTCCCCTCCTTCCTAGAAAATTGTAGCAGAAAGAACTTTCTTAATGTGGTTCTTAATATTTTAGTCCTAGCACAAAATAGAAAATCGTAGACACATATACACTGCTAGAATAATGTTTCTTCTTTAAAATCTCGGAACCATAACTTGGATACAGAAAGAGGAAAAGCAAACTATTATTAAAAAGTGTTGGGGGAATTCCTTGCTTTGGCCAGATGCTCTACTTGCTGAGAATTTAAAAGAGTGTTGGGATCGCTTCATGAACAAACTGTTTACAGGAGGTGTGAGGTGTGGTCAGGACAGAAGCAAAATGTTACCATTCATCGCTTGTGTGGCAAGCACCGCCCTCCCCTTTTAAGACATTTAAGAACATGGCATATATTCTCTTGCTTATTCTCAGAAGGTTTCTGGGACAGTCATAGAGGGGCGAGGCTAAATGTCGTAGACGAGGCCAGCCTGGATATTTATTATAATATGTTAGGTCACAACAAAGTCAGGCATTGGTCATTTTCGCAGGTTTGACTTGTGATTGGTTACATGGTACTTGACAGGGCTGGGAGTTCCTACCTCTGGTGGTGAATATTCTGTCTTCACAGGTCAAAATAAACGCTGGGTCCCACAGACATCCATGACATGTGTGAAGTGTCTTATTTATGGTGCAGAGTTAGAATATTGAGAATGAAAGGTCAAAAGTGACTGTCCTTCATTCTGTTATCCAGTGTCTGGTAGTTTCTTCTAGGAAAAGGAAAATCTAGGGCTTGGCATCTTCTAGTCTTGATTTCAGCCTAAAGGTAATAGGAGTTTGGAGAGTGATCAAAATCTAGCCAGTGTTGAAAATGGAACCAAACAAAAGCCTTTTTTTAAAACCAAGGATTAAAAAAAAAAAGGACTCTCTCTGTTTTTTGTTCTTAACTGATAAAACTCTAAGAGTGGAGGCTAGACGCTCAACCTTGACGGAATACGCTGATATGATATTCTTTAAGAAGACCAAGTCAGCCGGTAAGACAAAACCGTGTGTGTGTGTGTGTGTGTGTGTGTGTGTGCGCTTGCGCTTTCAAATTATGAAGTTTTACTTCCCTGTGTTAGCATTCTTTTTACCTGTCTTCACTACTCTTCACTTGGGTTTAAACTTAAGGATGCAGGTCAGGAAGTAAAAATGTTGGCTGTTATGGTCACTATGGTGATCACTTATACATCTCTTGCTTTACTTTCTAGACCTTTCCCCTTGTTAAACTAGCATGAGACTAGGCTCGATTTGCTAAAAATGAAGTAAAGATCCATTGGGATGACTAGATCAAAATTACTTTAAGGGACTTTGCCGAGATGTTTATGAACAGCTTTTCAGTTGCCTTATTGTTCAAAGAGATTCTCGTGTTATCAGCGAACACCGGAGTCCCCGGCGCTCAGGCCCTTGACGTTCTTTGTCTTCACGTGGATAGTGATTCTGTTCCGTGGCCAACATAGGCACACTTTAGGGGCCGGGAGGGATTTGGTGGGATTTTCGCCTGCTCACACCTGCAGTTTGTATACCCTGGCAGAAAAATTTCACTCGTGAAGTGTTTTGTTATGCTCATTAAGCGATTTACTGAAAAAAATACACTGCTTCTAAACTTTCCTTTATCAGAAAGTGTACAAAGAAGCTTCTGCCAAATAACACAGTCCCGGTGGAATTAAGCAAAACAGCCCCTCAGGGACCAGTTGCTTGTGTTGGAGCTTTTCCCCTCCTGTCTCCTCCCTCTCTGTCACCCCAGGCAAGGGAGTGGCCCCTCCAGGGTTTTGCAATCCCAGGCTTGCACAGCAGAAGAGCATAGCTCTGGAGTAAAAGATATTTGTGGTTTTCTGAAGGTAGAGAGGATTACCTCCTGAGCATGATTCTGTCGGCAGACAGTGTGCTTGGCTAAGCAGAAAGACAAACAGGAAAAGTAATCTGCAGCCAGCAGGAGCATCTGCTAGAATCCCACAACCCCAAAACGCATAGTAACACTGCACTGGTGTTTCTGGATCTTCCCATGGATTGAAATTAAATGATGGGGGGCAGGATGTGGTAGATGCCTCCTAGGGTACAGGGTAGGACTTGTGCTATTTTGCATCACCAGCACACCTAACTATCAGAAGGATTAACGGCCCAATTGTAATCGTGGTCTTCAACATCAGTGATGCTGAGAAACATTTCAACATGCACAGAGCTGGCCATGGGTACAGACTGTCAGGTGTTCCTAAGGTTTCCTTTTGCGACAGGACAGACTTCCAAGAGACAAATTATTTGAATGATTAACTAGAGGCACACATTCATCTCTTTTAGCAACAAGGCTCAGCAGAATTAAAAATATTTATGGAAGCACTTTAAAATTTAACCATCTCTGTCCAAATCCAGAATTATAACTTCAAAAAAAAAAAAAAAAAAACCTTGTAAGGATACCACCATAAAAATTAAACCTGCTTGATTCATAAATGTTAGTGAAATAAGTAACATTTTCTTCTCTACCTTGGCTGACCTATTTGAGAACAGTGCTTTGCTTTGTCTTAATGATGGTCATAATAGCAAAAGGTTAAATAGCCCTGACTCTGTTCCAGGTAATGGCTCTAAGTGCTTTATGTATATTAATCCATTAATCTGCTAAGTAAGCCGACCAAGCAGTGACTGTTACAATCCTCTTTCTCCAAAGGAGGAAATAAGGCACAGACAGCATAACTGACTTGCCCAAGACCACACAATAGGTCTTAACATTTTTTTAAGAGTCTCAGGAAATTTCCTAGTCAGTCATCAGTGTGTGTGCGTTTTCCCCTAACACTGCCCTTTTCTTCCTGACTCTTTGAGCATGCTTGCCTTGACTGTAATTAACAACAGTGATAATAATGGCCATCACCATTTATGGCGCGCTTATTACTCTAGACCATGCAAAGACTGAGTATTTTAATGGGTGTTTTCCCCTGTTGCGGCTCCTGTGATTATCTCCATTTTACAGACGGGGCAACTGAAGTTGAAGATGGCAGATAACTTGTCCAGGGTCAGACAGCAGTGCTCTCCTCTGTGCCCGCAGGCCAACAGCAGAGCTTGTGTTCTTTGCCACGTCCTTGGTCCTTCTTTCCTTGTACTTTAAAATTGTATGTAAAATCGCCGTAGTCATCTCCGTATTTTAAAGATGCTTGTGCATTTTGTGGAAGGGGAACCACGCTCTGAATTTAAGCCAGGTCAGTGCACAACGCATGCATGTCAGTGTGAGCGGCACGCGAGCCCCACAGGAGTGCTGTTTGGTTTCCTAATTCCTTCCTGCTGCCAAGTCTGAGGTGGTGTGTTACTGAGAAGAGTTTTAACCCAAGAGAGAGAAGGGAGCGTGTTGTTGGAGGATGACAGAGCCCCTGACGGTCCCTTTGCACATAAAGATTTCTGTTATGTAAACAAAGGAGTGACCCACTAGGGGGATGTAATTATGCACCAGGTCGTTCTCTTCTTGCAGAATCTGATGAGCTGGGAGGGACCTCATCAGGTCAGCCTGGTTCATCTCCCTTGGGCCCAGCATAGGCCAGTCCACAAAGGTAGCATCTTGGCTATTTTCAAACGTCTCTGGCAAATATCATCACTTGCTTTTAAGGTTGTGCAGCAGCCTTTTTAGTCCTGAAGGCTTAATGTGACCCTCATCCTTGTTTTTATTCCCATAGCCTTGGGAATCAACCCTAAGACCCTACACTCAGGCCAGGGAAAGAGCAAGCTTCAGGTGTTGCAAGGATGGGTACAGGTATCCCCGACTTTCCTAAAGTTCGCTTTGCGCCACTTCACTTTTACGAAAGACCTACATTAGTACCTTGCTGCTAACTGAAAGAAATCCGAAGAGGATTTTCAAATTTAAGAAAAAAGTCAAAAAGCAAAATAGCATTCAGCATTCGTTTCTCAGAGAACCGTTATAGAGGCAGCTCACACCCAGAGACGGGAGAGTAGCACCTCCAAGCTCCTTCCCTGGGACCCATACTCAGCATCAAGCTGCCATAGCTTCGAACTGTGTCTGTGAACACCTGTGCTTCATCTTGATTTATTTTGTGCATCCATTAGCAAGTTGTGTCTTAAGGTAGTCGTATCTTCACTTTGCACCATTTTGGCTTAGGAAAGCTTTCATAGGCACCCCCTGCTTTCGAATACCGGGGGAACCTGTATTGCTAACAGCTCTACAAGCTCTACAGGTGGCAACTAAAGAATGTCGCTCGCCATCCAGCTCTGCAAGAATTAGGTCATTAATCACTGCAGCCTCTGACCTCCAACACACCCTGAAAGGAATTCAGGGTGGAGATTAGGAATGAGGCACTGTGCTCTGGGAAATACTGGCAGAACAGGCCTTCGGAGAGTTCGTTTCAGGAGAATTTGATGAACCCAGTTTCTTGCATCCTCTCATACCTAGAAAAGCACTAAAATTGTTACTGGAGACACCTGCTCCTCATGACTAGCAGCAGCCTTCTACCGAGACGTGTGCTTGATTGCACGCACCCCTTCACCAAAATCTTATATGCACTGACCTCCCTGCCCCTCCTCTTCAGGACAGAGCTCAGAGCTCTCTGAGAGGCTGTCTCCCGGGCTGTAGTCCTCAGTAAGACACTGAATAAACGCGACTCACAGCTTTTATGTTGTGCAGTTTTTCTTTGTTTGTTTTTAGTAGGTGGGAGCTTTGGCCAGTCTGTTACCAATTACCGTGCAATTAGCTAACACCCTCGTTGGTGAACGTCAGTGAATGAACCTCAGATCCACCCCAGGACCTGAGCTCTGCAGAGAGGAGGTATCAGAATATCAAGAGACCCCTCACTTTTAAGGAGCGTGTCAATTCTTCTTTCCAGTCTTCTCTGGTAGAACTTCCAAAATGTCTGGCTGCAGTCTGATTTAAGAATGGAACGAGTATTCACCTGCCTTGGGGACATATGATCTATCGAGAGCCTTAACATGAGTGCAGAAAAGCCACTGACCTCAGCATGGTTATGTTTGCTGCCCAACTGCTCCGTCTGAGACACAGGGAATAAGAAGCAAGCTGGCCGAGCTTGGGGCCCACCAAAGCAACTGTGTGATTACATCAAGAAGTTGAAAACGTATTAAGCACCAGAAATTGTCTCTGGCCATGCAGGCATTCAGCTGTAGTTAGATATGTTTTAATTGTCAATTGGAAGGTAGCTGGAAGTAAGTTTTGTGAACTAGTCCAATTTCTCCTTTTCAGAAAGGTTAGCTGTTGATGCATTTCCCAGTGTCTCGAGAGTCATAGTCTTACCTACATTTTCATTGCTTTCAAGGTGGAACAGATATCCACAGTCCCATTTTAGAACTAGAAAACTAAAACACGAATAGCAATTAAAACTTACTTCAACTTTTGGGGAACTTACCTACTCTGATTCCTCTTGAAGCAGTTTTAGATAAACCTATTAGAATTTGTTTTTAATTCTCATGCTATGTTTTCTAGATGCCTTGAACAGTTCTATAAATCTGCTTATCTACTAAATGTAACCTTTTTATTTTGCTTTTTCCCCTGTGTGTTACCCCTAGGACCATTAACTAGCAATTGGATCATCAGCTTTGGTTATTGAATTTTTTTGGAAAGGATACCGCTTGTTTATAATCTAGAAAAAATTTTTTCCCTCATTGCAGCTATTTAGGGACCTTATAACAAAGCCCAATAGTGGAAATAATATTTATTTACACATGGAAAGCTGTCAGAATTTCCAATGAGACAATAAAATTTATGTCTTGTGACAGCAACCTTTTAATAACTTTAAAATACTTTCTGTTATGTTTTTAAGTTTTTGAATTGCATTCTATTTCGGAAAGGTAACTGCTTAAAGACTAATTTATTCACATGATTTTCAGGCCAGAAAATATTTTTTAAAACTTGTATTTGGAGGTTATTGATCTAAAAATTGCTTTTCTTGGTAGGACGCTGCCAGGAAATTTCACTGTAATATTGAGTAGAGACGTGCACTGTTGGTGTTAAGAGCTCTTAAGAAATACTGGGGGAGAACTGGGTATTTCGCTGGGCAAGGAATTTTGACCCTCAAAATTTAGGTTAAGTTTTTCTTTTTTTTAGGTTAAGTTTTAAAAGCAGAACATCTTTCATAAATGATTAATCTTTGTTCCTTAAAGTTTGTCTCTCTTCCTTATCTTTCTTAATTTAACTTGGTGATGAAAAAGATTAATCTATGGGAAATAGCCTACGATTTGGTAACTGCCTTTCCTCAAATTAGCAAGATTAATATGCTAGTTGAGGAAAAGATACTGCTTGTTTTCAGTTCTGTGAATCCCTTAGTTGAGTACGTTTCCCAGAATATACTGCAGGATAATAAGAAGGCTTCGGTGAAAGTTGGACCCTGTGATCAAGTTAAGTTTGGGCAAAGTTGGGTTGACTACAGTAAAATCATTTTCTAAGATTTTTTTTTCCAGATACCTGATCTTTGCAAATGATTAGCGTATATTTAAACACCCATTGAAAGAAATGGGGTTCTATGACTACTTCAAAACCAACAAATAATCAACAACAAAACCCAGGCAGCCTCACGCTTTGTGTCCAGAATCCCAAAGCAGTAAATTGAGTGAAAGGATGCCATCAGGCAGGCAGCCTGGGGTCATGCAGGACCCTGTAGGGGCAATCAAGTGCCTGATGAAGTGGCCCCAGGGGGTTTGCTGCAACAAGGGCCAAATCATGGTCATGGCAGAATGAGGAAATCCTGCAGCCCTTCCTTGCTGGGGTCCTTCCTTGCGTCCTCAGCCTTTTCCTGCCCACTCTGCCTTGAGAGTGTGAGTGAAGGACTCTAGGATGGGAAGCTGGCATTTTAGGAACGGCAGTGGAGAAGGGGTGGAGCCAAGTATCAGTAAGGGGAGGCTGGAGATCAGGGATTAACCATGGGTCCCCTTTGCTCCTGCCTCGCTCCCCCCTCTAGGGGCGGAGTTCCACAGGGGAAGCCGCAGCCCAGCTCAGGGGCTTCTGGGGGTTATAAAAGTTGTAAAACTTCGTGCACATTTGGGTTGCAAGTATATTGCTTTTAAACGCACCAGCAATAGTACTATAAATAGCGTATCTTAATGTAAAAACAAAATACATGAGAGGTTGCCTTATATGACTTTTAAAACAGCTTTAAATGGGTTTGGATATGTCACCTTATATGTGGTCCAGCATTGGGAATATTCAAAATTATAGTTTCCCTCAAATTATATTCTATTGATCAAAAAAGTCGCTTCATCTAAAAGCGTGTCCTTAAAAAGGAAAAAAAAAAAAAAGGACAGTTGAACTACCTCTCCGTGAAGGCTTACCGAGAACGTGAGATACCTTTCCAGTGACCAACAGGCCCAGTCTGCCCAGGACTGAGGGGTTTCCGGGGGTCCGAGACTCTCAGTGCTAAAGCCAGACAAGTCCCAGGCAAACCTTCTGAATGCCAGGCACCAGGCTAGATGTGACGGAAAGTAGGAATCAAATTCAGTACTTCACGGGCAGGGCCACCTCCAGGGCTGGCCTTCCTGGGCAGTGCTTGGGAGGATGGCCAGTGGGAAGGCGCTTTGGGAAACAGACAAGACCTTGGGCTCTTAAACAGCTCTTTGCTAAGGTGTTTGTGTTTGCTGTTTCTGTAATCTTTCGGTTATGACCAAATTATTTTTCTAAGTTAGAAATGTTGCTTTTTACCCGCAAAGCATCACACTCCCATCCCCATTCCACAACACACACACACACACACACACACACGCACACACGCACACACTCTCACCCTCCCCAGCCCACAACGTGTAAATATCCCAAGCCATCAGGGGTATCTTTCCGGGCATGTCTCCCCCACCCCTTCCCCCAGGCCCCGGAGTGTGTTTGGTTTGGCCTTTTCACTCAGCACAGGGACAACGTTCCTATTGGTGCCATCCCCACCTTCGGGTGTTCCGCCTGTGTGGGTGTGTGTAAGGGGCGAGGTAGTGCCAACATTGGGGTCTGGCCACAAGTAATGTGTTCTCCACATGATCGGGCCCTGCTTTAGGAAAACACACTTGCCCAACAAGCCCAGGCACAAAAGAGGATTGTTTTGAAGGGCAGCCTCAAATACCCAAGAAGACTTCTGCCTAACAATCTTGCTTACTACACCCATTTTTTAAAAAACCTGTTTAATGGTTACCCTTAAGTATTTATTCAGTCTGTCTTGGTGATTTTAGTGTATCATTTAAAGAGGTGCTTTTCAACTTAAACCACTGTACTTTCCTGTCATTAATTCATCCCTCTCTCCACCTTACAGATAAAGGATAGGTGGCTTCTTCCCCCCTATCCAAAAATTGCAAAACCAGGATCAGAAATTGAGCATTAATAATTCCCCAACTTATAGAACAGGGTACTAATATTGCAAAGGATCATTTTAGAGGCTAGGTGGATATTTACTTGGCTGAAATTATTGGTCGGTTAGAAGAGAACTGATGAACTTTGATGAAGACACGGAACTTACTCATGTATTACGTCTTTTATAGATCTTGAGGATGGGGAAAACACCTTATATTTGTCTCAGGTCCCTTGCCTAAAACACAGGACATGTCTAATAACTCTTTTTATTTGATTTGATTTTTTTTTTTTTTGAGGGGAGGTGGTTTCAAAGACTGAGTCTTAAGACACGCATAATGTGTAATATTTGGGTAGCACTAGTCTGGATGAAGTGAATTCTAGATCATATATCAAGCATTCCTGTTGATTTGCTGCACAGGACAGGCAACTTGCCGAAATGCATTTTTCCTAAGCATTTGGTAGTTTATTTATAAAGCAGGAATTTGACACTTTTCTTCTTATATCTCAGAGAGAGGCTGTGTTATTCGTAGAACTCTGATATTTTCCAATAGAAGCTGACTCTTAACTGTATAGTATGTTCAGCTTTTGATTGTTTGATTGGATTATTTCTAGAAATCTGACCACCAAGATGAGGAAGGAGAACAGAAGGCATCTGTATATCAAAATAAGTGTTTCTGGTTATACACAGTATGGTAGTGGTTGAAAATACCGATGAATTCACCTGAGATCAAGTACAGGCTTTGCCACTCACTCACAGTGTGACCTTGATTAAGTCACTTAACCTGTCTCTGCCTGCTTCCTCCTCTGTAAAGGGCTGGTAAAAAGATAATAGAAAACATATTTCATAGGGTGATAGTGAATGTTTGACCAGTTCTTCTGGATTCTGTTATTCCTCTTCATTATAATATACAACAAAAGTCATCAATTAACTAAAACTGCAGTAGAGGTTCATGCTTTGAAATTGCTTCTTCAAGTCATTGCCCCATAAGGAATTCCCTTGAGTACTTCAGACCTTAAAAATAGAGACATATACAAAAAAAAAAAAAAAAAATAGGGACATTTGACTTGGACAAAGTCATTTGCCAGCTTGTTCTTCTACTCTGATTTGGATATAATGCCTTATTTTGGTAAGCTGATATTTTCCTGTAGCACGGCTAGAGTCTAGGCCATGAAACATTTTCACAAGTAAATTTTCCATATAATGAGATCCTCGCTAGAGAGCATATTACCGATGGTTTTTATTCCATGGTATGGACCCAAAGATCTGCATTACACTAAAGACAAAGTTGTTTTTATGATAGAAGGTACCACTGGGTGGTATCCAAGCCGACCTGTCATGTACAGCTTCATGTCCAATTGTGTGGTAGGATTACCATGGTTCCTTTTTCTAACTGGCATAAAATAGAGGCAGTGCTTGAAGTAGGGTGCTGCAGCCACAGCCTAGAAGTGAGGCGATGTGTTTTACAGTTTGTCCGTAGTTACTGTGCTTTACCCCGTTCTAGAGTAGGTGCCCACATGGTGTGATCTGAGGTGTGACGAATACTACCCTTTCTCCAAACAAATGTGGCTCCTATACCTACCCGGAGATGTTGGAAACTGTCGGAAATCAAATTACCGTTTCAGATTATGGCATTGTCTGTCGAAGGCCTCTGTTAAAATCTCCATTGAAATGGAGAATCTGAGAGAAGGAGAACCTTGATATAATGTATCAGTTTATGAGCAGGATCCCAAGAAAAATAGGATTTAAGACAGAGCAATTTTGATAAAAGGAGAGATAAATTCCATAAACTTATGGAATGTGCCCAGACAGGACCCTTAAATTAGGAGCCCCAGAAAGCCAAAGGAATGCAGCGATACCCACTTAACAGAGGAAGTGGGGTGGGCTATGAAAGGTTGCTTTGGGGATCCTTTATTGACAGCTGGCCTTCTTCTCAACTGTGCCTGGACCCTATGTAATACCAAAGTGAATAATCCCAAAGTTGTGTGTGTGCATTTATATTTAAAAGGCAGTATATTCTAGTGGTTGAGAATGCCGGCTCTAGGGCTAGACTGCAGTTTGCACCCCAGTTCATCAACTTACATTGACTGGATACCTTAGGTGAGTTATTGAACTCTTTGTGTTCATTTTCCTTGTCTGAAAAAAAGACCTGGCTCGTAGGATTGTGGAGAGAATTAAGAGAGCTAATATATGGAAAGCACTTAGAACAATGTTTGACACATAGTAAAAGTTATTAGCTGTTACTGTTACTAAAGTATGTTACATTCATGCCTGCAGGAAGGAAAAACCATGGATTATGGTCTGATAACTCCCTGAGCAAAAAATACTGACATCTGTCACTTAGCATGTTAAAAGTTTCTTTCTTTTTGGTGCCTTTTGGTCAATAAGGTGGCTGTGCTCCAAGCAGACATCCGGGAATCTAGGTCCCATGTATACAGTAGTTGTGCCATATTCTAGGGCATATTCTGAGTTCACTGATTTTCAGCATCCAACTGGCAGGTGAGGAAAGAGGTTTGTTTGCTCAGGAATTCTTAGGGACCAGACCTTCTCCCACACGCCCATGTTTCATTGGCTTCATTAGTTTGCCCACGTTGTAGTGACTTGATTTCACATGTTACTTCTCCCACGTTTCATTGGCCAAAACTGGTCACATGGCCCCACCTAACTGCAGAGGAGACTGGGAAATGTAGTTTAGCTGTGTGCCCAGGAAGCAGAGAAGAAGGTGGATATTGGTTAGAACATGGATAAACCAATAGCAAATAGATGATTTTGACTTTGGTTGTTGGTTTCACTATGAAGCATAAGCATTTCTCAGTTTAATTTTAAGAATTAATGGGGGGCTTCCCTGGTGGCGCAGTGGTTGAGAATCTGCCTGCCAGGGGACACGGGTTCGAGCCCTGGTCTGGGAAGATCCCACATGCCACGGAGCGACTAGGCCCGTGAGCCACAATTACTGAGCCTGCGCGTCTGGAGCCTGTGCTCCGCAACAAGAGAGGCCGCGATAGTGAGAGGCCCGCACACCGTGATGAAGAGTGGCCCCCGCTTGCCACAACTAGAGAAAGCCCTCGCACAGAAACGAAGACCCAACACAGCCATAAATAAATAAATAAACAAATACTTTAAAAAAAAATAAAGCGCCAAAAAAAAAAAAAAAAAAAAGAATTAATGGGAAAATCCACTCCCTCGTTTTGGAACACGACACTCAAATTCTAATGTTCATGTAGAACTTTAGCTCCATTATCATTTCTGAGTAAAATAATAATAAAAGCTAACATTTATGGAACATTTACTGTATACCATCATACTAAGCAATTTACATGCTTACTTTATCTTATTTAACAAGCTGAAATTAATTTATTCAATCTCCACCACAGCCCTTATGAGGTAGCTACCACAGTTGTCTGCATTTGATGGATAAAGAAACTGAATTACAGAGAAGCTCTTAATTCAAATGAAAAAAATATATATATGAATTGATGAAGAATCACAGCATTAACAGAGATTAACAAAATTTGGTAGAGAGCAAATTAAAGTCATCAACTCTTTTCTTCTTCGGAGACCAAATCTAGATATACAGCAGAAGAGACTTAATACAGTATGGGGTGTTCACTCTACCTGATACAGCACTCATTAATTTGTCACGAGCTGGGTGGTTTGTCAAGGAAACCTGACACACATGCGCATGGAAAAACACACATTGGTGTGTACTTTATCCTTTGGTTTATTTTAGTTTATTTGCTTAGCTAAACATGCTGTGTTTATTACCAGGTTAACCATGCATAGGTTGCATTAGTCTGGGAAAGTAGCTTTACTGTCTTAACCTGATATCTGTTTAAGATATTCCTTGAAAAATCAGTTTCCTGACTTGTATCAGATCTTAGTATTTTAATCACGAAGATAAATAATCTGATGTCACTAGTATGTGTGCTTTAATCTTTTGAATATAGCATTATAAAGGAAAAAAGATAAAAGCACAATGTTGTGAGCCCCCATAGGTGGACAGTAGAAAGACTGATCGTTGAATCAGGAGTTTATTTTCTTAAGAGATTCTGCATGATCAGTTAAAATGAGTCAGCTCATTGCCATCTTTATCAGTTCCATAGACTGAAAGTCCCTCTTTGAAACTAAGATAAGCTTACTTAAAGTACTGAAAGAGCTGAGATTTAAACAGATGTCAGATGGAAGCAGCAGATGTGTAATAGTACAAAGGGTTTTGATAGGCCATGGAATAGCTGAGTAAGTAGAATTTCTGTGTGCCCGGCGTATCTACGCACTTGGCCAGGCCTCAAGGGCATGTGCCCAGTTGTCTGTGGCCTCATCTGCCTTTGAAAAGTCTCAGTGTGGCAGCTGAATAAGGAGAGCACCTACTCCAGAATATTTGGCTTTATGGCCATGGGTTTTTTCTTTTCCATGCTGCCTTGTTTTATAAAAACATGAGGAGAATTTAGGCTAACCATCAGAGCTGTCCATTACCAACAGGTGATAATCCTATGCTTTTCACCTCTAGATCTCAGAGTATTTTCCACTGTGTGAAGTTATACTTTTCCTTATCATATTTCTTCTTCAAAGTCATTTTCAGTGAATTGAGAAAGTGACACTGCTTGCCTTAGAGGGTGTGTAACCAGAGCCCTGGGGCACTGAGGTGAGCTCGGAGGCCAGGCTCAAGGCTGGGGACGGGCAGGAAATGGAAGTATCCAGGGCCGACTTCTTGGGCTGTGACATATGTAATTAAGTAAGGACTTAGGACTTGGGACCTCATTCTTGAGAGCCGGGGATACTCATAACACATTAGGAACCGGGAGTAATCACTCATATCAGGTGGTTAAATGATCGCACAAACTGCAGGACTTTTCACTGTATTTATTAGCTGGCATTGTTTGGAAATGACTGCTTATATTTATGATGAATAATCTAATATGGTACTTCTCAGTCCATGAGTTAAATTGAGGGTATTTTGGGTTCTTATGGCACATTGGGTTGCTGTGTTTTAGATTTCATGACCATGGACATGCATTTCATTCCCTTTCTAATTCAAATGCAGCTCAATTTTAACATTAAGAAAGAAACCACTTTTCTCTATCTGTGCTCTAGGACAGATCGCTGTCATTATTGCCCTTTAGGCTTCTAAGCCAGTTCTGGTTTTGATTTCTAATCAAGAATAGGGTGTGTGCAGCAGACAATTTCTAGGCTAGGTCTGCGCAAGGCTAATCCCCTCTCCAACCCACAGAGATCTGGGAGGAAAAATCAGCTTTCCATAACTTTTTAATTTTTTCCTATTCACATTTCATCAGAACCTATTTTTTTTCCCCTCTTACAAGGAAGGATATAGTCCTGCTGGAGATAGATCATTTCAGCCTTTATATTTGTGGAGACAAAATGTAACAGAGATGGTGTTTGTCTTCAGTCAAGGCTGTCTGAAGATTCTGCAGACTCTTCGTCAGTATAAGATATTCTTGCTACCACCTACTTGTTCAGTGGGTTTCTGTCTGCTGCCTGTTTATCTGGGCAACGGCACCACAGGAAGAAAGGAAAGTTTAAATGTGGAAATGACTTCTTATGCGTCAGAGGCTGTGAACTTGAAAGTCATTTGGTAGTTTCGCTCCCCCGTTTGCTTGAAAATAACCCAGTTTTCCTCTCTCAGTCTCTCAATTATTGAATTATTTGTAAGAGTATCTCCCACTCATATACTCCACGCTTTCTTGCCATATAACGTTGTAAATTGTTCATTTCCACAATTGTTGATTTCATAACCAAGATCTCTCTCCTTTTTTAAAATTATTTTTATTTTTAAATTATTGCTACTGTTATTCCTGATATTCTGAGATTTAAATGAATTTCACTGACATTTAAATGAATCACAGTTCAGAGCACTTAGGACCAATAAAACAAATGCACTAAAGTTATCTACTTCTATTATAGGTGTAAAATAGTATGGATTCAGTTTTCCGATGGCCCAAGCAACTGTTAGCAGTAAGCTGAAGTTCATACTTTGCCCTTTGTATCAAATCTAGTCAATATCAGATGTATAGTTGAAAGTTTGGTTTCATTTAGAGTTGTAAAATTTCATAATGGTATACTTAATTTCGCCAAGCCCAGATAACCTCAAATTAGTACAGTATTAGTAATATTTAATGGCAGGTAGTTAGGGCAGAAGAAAAGGGCAGAGTGGTTTTCATGTATTTCTTGGATTTGTAGATTTGTGGTCATGAAATTTCTGTTGTTTATTGGCAGAGTTTTTACTACAGAGGTTCGCATTGCTTCTGAATGCGTGCTGTATATCGTGAAAAATGAAGGCCACTACCTTTAAATACGCAGTCCAAAGATTATGTAACAGAGTTAAATCAGTATCTGAGCAGATGGGCCCATTGTAGGGTCATTATGTGATTCTGCTGGCGTGCTATTTCTGAAGTGTGAACTCTTCATTCTGTTCAGATGGCTAGGAAAACAGCCTACCCCAAAGCACTACCCTGATGCAGCAGTGCCCAGTGCAAATGTCACGTGAGCCACAGATGTAACTAAAAATTTTCTAGTAGCCCCATTTAAAAGGTGAAAAAAAAATTGTGCTATATTTTCTTTAACCTAATATTTCATGCTATCATTTCAACATGTAATCAAAATAAAATTATTAAGGAGACATTTAGTCTTTTTTTTGTACTAAGTCTTTGATAGCCAGTGTGTATTTTACACTTACAGCACAACTCGGTTCAGACCAGTCACATTTCAAACGCTCAGTAGTTACATGTGGCCAGTGGTTGCTGCAGTGAACAGCCCAGGTCTAATGTTTTTCACAGAGAAAGTCCATTAACGGCTCGGTGGCAGCTTCGGATAGGAAGAAGAGAGGAATCATGTGAAATGTCTGCTCATTTGCAGACAAGTAAATGTCAGTTCTTGAAAAGGAAAATGTTGACAGGACTTTCTGGAAAATACAACTTGATTTTTGAATTGTTCATTTGTACAGGTCAAATGCTGCTCCACAGCAGAACTGACTTTATTTTTATGGAAAAGCAAACAAACACCGATTTAATGTTAGTCGTTGCTTAAAGGAAATTAAAAATCAACATCAGAGAACCTTAAAGGATTCCTTTTTTCGCTCCTTTATCTGGGTCTGCCGTTGCCATAGCTACATGGAAGAGATCCAGTAGAAATTAAAGACTCCAATTATAGTTCCAAAACTTTCTTTAGTTATCATATTCCTTTTCAACTAATGGTTGTTTTTATTGTATTGGACTTTTTTTCCCACTGGAAATGTGGAAGTTTTGATTAATGAAGGCTTATGTTTTTAGTTAGTACGGTCAGTGGGAAAATGGCACATTAATGCCATTTCAAATGCTTTGAAGCCCTCGCTTACAGCAAGTATAAGCCATAATTAAGAAAAACAATTAGTGTTAACTCCTAGTCAGAACCTGTCACGGAGTCTTTATTTGTGACGATTTTCCTCCCTCAGTGCTTCCTCTGGAATATAGGCTATTTCATGTCATTCAGTTTTTGGAGTCCAAGAGCTGTTACGGTAATTCTAAGTAAGGTGATAAGAGGCTCTGTGTTTCTGGCCAATTAAGAGTTGTTGCCAACAAGATGGCCCTCACTCTGAAGAAGTTAAGACCTTTGAGCTTATTACTGTTCATTGGAGATGGAGGTTTTGCTAGATTATTACCCTCCCGGGATGACTAATAGAGGCATGTTCTCCGAATTAACTTGGAATGTCTCTACAAACCCACAAATTTATCATCCTTGTGCTGTCAGGCTCTCATAAAGTCTTCGCATGTTTTTGAAGTTTAATAACTTAAACTCATGGTAGAAATTGACAAAGATTCTCTCCTTAACCAAGTTTTGGCTAGCCTTCTTCTGAACTAGGCCTCGACCTTGACCTTCAGGGTCTGTGCCTTTAGCAAGAGTCCTGTCAGTTTAGAGAGAATGCCCCACCTTTGCTATCTCATCACCCTCAATATCTGATCAAGTTCCATATCCCCCAACTTTGATGTATAAGCCCTTGGCCTGCTCTTAGCAAGAATCCCCCATCCTTGATGTAATTTTCCATCCACTGACCCCCTCACTCTGCTCATTGGCTGTAAATCCCCACTTGTGTGGCCGTATCCAGAGCTGAGCCCCATTACAGCAGTGCTGACCCCCTAGTGCAATAGTCCTGAATAAAATCTTTACTGTCTTAACAAGTGTCAGAATAACTTTTCCTATCAACTATACTTCAGTAAAAAATAAATAAGAATAACTTTCCCCCTAACAAAATAATAAGTTGCATAGGAATCCCATGTATTAAAACTTTAGGAAAATTTTATTGTATAATGGTACACAGTAAGTTCTTATTTCATTCCAACTAAAAACACTACTTTAGCAGGCTAAAGTCAAGCCTATGGTTAGAATGAAAGCTCATACTTAGAAAGTTCTCTCATCTATTACTCTCATTTTATGTAGACATTTTATTATACTTACCACCAATGTGTAGAAGCTGGCCTAAAACTATAAAAAGCTTATTTATAAAATACTAGATTTCCCTAGTTTTAACTGTTTCTGCAGGAATAAGGTGTTTTTAATTTCTAGCACAGTGTTTGGTCCAAAATATGTGAGCATGTATATCCCCCTGTGATGTTCTCTAGTTAGCTGCAAAGGTTGTTTGAGATGAGGCTTAATTTGTTTTAACCCACTTGCAGGAAGTCCATAGGAGTTGGCTTGGAAAGTGGCTTTCTCTATGGCAAAAATAAGACTAAAATGAAGGTGAGAAAGAATTGCATTTAACCTTGGAACAGCTTTCACTGCAGAGAGGACCTCCTTGTATAAATGCTGGGCTAGTTAGGAGGGCTTATTTCTTTAGACAGCCCTGACCCACGTTGCCCACCTTCATGACGCCGTTACACGAAAATCGTCCTAGATTAAGATAAGGGCACGTAGATTTGTGTATCAGTCTGTTTCCTGCCAGAATGTCTTTCTTCAGGGTTTAGTTATTTTACAAGTTATGCAAAAGAAAGAGAGAAAGCCAGCAGAATAATATGTAGTTTTGGTATTTCATTTTTCCAAAGATAATTATGGAAACTTCCCAGAGAGTCACCTTCCAGAACTAGATCAGCTCTTTCTGGACACTGGCCGGCAGTGCCCATTTGTGACAGACAAGGGCCAGCTTGTGCCAGTGGCCTGATCATTAATTCCCTATTCAGAGTTGAGCCGTATAGTGAAGCCACTTTCAATCTCTGTGTTAAAACCTCAATAAATTTCTGTTTGTTTTTAAAACAAAATATTTAATGATTTTTTAAAAAATTAGCTCTTTCAAAAGTAGCTGTGCAGAAGCAATTAAATATAACTTCTTTGTTAAGGCCTTCGCTATAGGATCGTCTACTAAGTGTGTATTGTGTGCACATTTCAACAAGCCGTAGACTGGAATGATAGTATTTCAGTGTGGCTTTTTATTTCTTTCTGAAAGAAGCCAGGGCAGAAGCACTATATTCACATTAGAAAAGTGACAGCCGTGATACTGGGGGCAGTATGGAGGCCAGTTTGCGTAGATGTGCTTACTTACATGCTTATGATCCTTTTTCTTCTTTTGCTTCATTAAAAAAATTTTTTTTATAAAGCTGGACAGCTCAAGGAGGGGTAGACATGTAAAGTGGTGGCAGGTATCACACTTTCTGAAGCCAAGTCTCACCTCTTGACTCTTTCTATATAAGATAAATACAGAAGGAGGGCAGAGGAGAAAGAAGGAAGCTGGTTGGACAATCTCTGGTAGATGCACAGTTTATAATTGGCAGAGGATTAATTCAACACTACAAACGTATTTCATTTCATGGTAGTTGAGAAATATCTGTGTTCTTGCTTACATTCACGTGAGCTCTTCGTTTTTTCTTTCATCCCCTTTTGGCACTTCCTATTTCCATTCTTGCATTTCACTCATTTCCACTCATGTTTAACAGTTTCCATTGTTTTCTTCCCTGTGTTTTAGGGGCACATGCAGAATTCTACCACCATTGACCAGCATGTAGGGTCAGACAGCCTCTGACACATGTACCCCAGGGCTGCCAAAGTACGCCACGGAAAGCCAAACAGAATCCGTAAGCTTTGATTCATCATTTCTACCCCACAGTGTCCAATCCTAGACTCTTACACAATACATCCTTTCCATCTGTCTATTTGGCAAAAACAACAGAAAAATGAGAACCCATGTCGTAAAGGAACTGAAGCACTTTATCCAGTGAAATATCTGAATTTAGAAAATACCATGCCACGGAATCATCAAAGCAGATTTTATATTATTTTTTAGTTTAAAAAAATGTATCCAACAGAAACTCGTGGCAATACATGTAGGAAAGCCAAAATCCATAGAATTAGGTAAAAGCTCATGTTTCCCTTTCTTCCTTCACATCCCAAATGAGTGTTTTTCTTTTCCCTGCGGGAGAGTTTGTTTTGCCATCATGTTGCAGAGCCGCCAAAGCTCGTGGCTTGGGGTGTCAACTGCTCTGCCTCTTGGTCGGGTGAATTTTGTAGAAGCTTTTCTTGGTTCCAGACCAGGCTGTTACAGAGGCTCCACTGAGGAACAGTTAGGTATACTTGACGTTCGTGTTCCAAGAAAGACGGCTGAAACTCATGGGCCTCATGAAAATATTGACGCCTGAATAAAAACCTTTTGTGAGAGAATAGAGCCAGAGAACAAGTAATCAACAAGACTTCTACATCCTTTATCAGGTGGTCATGATTTATTCCCACTTCTAAACTTAACACTTTCCAATCTGAACCATTCTCTTCCGTCTCATGCTAGGTCCTGTTCCTTTCTTATGCTCCGAATCACTCTCTGGTGCTAAATTAGATCATTTGGGAGTGAAAGCACAGTGAGAAAAAAATCACCAGTCCAGTTATTTGAGATTTAGAAGAAACTAAACTTAGATTCATTTAAAGTAGCTCCTCTCTCTTTTCTTATAGCTTCTAAATCAACCCTCTTTTATTTTATATAAGGAAACTGAGCCCCAGAGAGGTTATTTGTTGAAAGTAACACACTCAAATATGGCAGATCCAGAAGGAGAATGTGTCCTAAGACAACCACCTCCTTCCTTCAGCTGCTTTAGGTTAACAAAGTAGAAGGTTTTTAGGTTGGGAAAAGGAAAATTCAGCATAATATGTCTCCACATTAGAATAACAACGGGGGGCATTTTTAGGTCAGGAATACTTTCTCACCAGCTTATCCTCAGTGCTTTGTCAACTGATTTACCAACAATACCTTTAGCTGGATTGGGCAGTCCAGTGAATGGGACCTGCAAACGGAAAAATATAGAGACTGGAACTCAGACTTGGCCACGTATAACAATAATCCATCCACCTTGGGACACTACTAGCTTACTGGCTGGAGCCCTTGATCTTTACCTTAAGAGTCTGAGCAAGCTGACTTTGAGAATGGCTAGACTCAACAGGGCAACATTCGAAATCCTTTCTAAGTTGTTCTTAGCAGTGTTGGTCTCTGCGTTTGGTGCCTCTGTGCTCTTTGACACTCTGGTCATTGTTTCTGTCTGCCTTGTAGCCCCTGTCTCTGTATGGACCCCTGGTGTTCCTTGTTGTATTTGTCTAGAAATGGCCAAGCTGTGACTATCATCTTATAAATAAATAATACTCCTTGGTAAGAGCTAATGAAGACTTTGTCATCCATGAGAAACTGACTTTGACCAAAGAAACAGCACATCTCCAGGGAAATGTAGAACCCATGGAGTTCCCTGGAAATCATATGGATTTGGAATCATATGGAAAATCAAGATCGCTCATGTTTTTATAATAATCTGTGGGAGGAAGTAAATGGTGAAATAGCTAAGACTACAAATGATAAGAATGGCTATCAATGAGAAATGTCAAGGCTGTGGCTTCGTGCTATTGCAACACATGCACTTGCATGCACACACCCATTCACATACGTGCACGCTATTAACTAGTGAATTTATGGGGGAAGGGAATCCCTTTGATTACAGCACAATGGGCATCAATTGTTAAATCTTCACCTGTGGTACAACCCAGGAGACTTGTTAATCTCTCTTGAACACATCAGCCCAGAGGTCCTGCTGGAGCCTTGTATCATTAGGTGGAGGGTATTGAAAAATGAAACAGACAATGTTCACTTATTTTTCTAAATAGCCACAGACCTAAAATATTGAGCATAGTTTGTCTATGTAGAATGACAGAATTTCCAGAAAGGGCCAAGTGAAATGTTCAAAAGGACAGAGATAAGATGCTGGTGTATAAGAACGTACTTCAGAGGTTAGGACTCTTCAGACCAGAAAGATGAAAACTCTGTTAAGTATTCCAATTCTATTTTCAAGTATAGAGTGAGTAAAAATGACCTTGTTTAATAGATATTGGCTTTCTGGATTTAGGACTCTGCTGCCCCTTGCACCCCCCATGAAATTTGAAGGAAGTAAAATTTTATTTAGGGAGGAGAGGGAGGGAGGGAGAGAAAGTACTGGATTGGGAGACTATGAGTAAACTTAATGATCCCAGGAGATGCTGTAGGTTGAAAGTATGAGCTCTTCAGATAAATTCTTAAATGGATAGAGCCAAGGTGTATCCTTGAGTCGGAGTCAAAGAATGCTATAAAATGCACCTTGGTGTCAGAAACAGACTATTGAACTTAAAAAAAGAAAAGATCTGGCTTAATCTATACACTTTGGGGTCCATTTGTTTATATTTTTAGATACTTGATATCTGCCAGAAGCTGGGCTAGTACATTAATATCCCTCCCTCTCTCTCTCATACACATACACACACACACACAGTCTTCTGCCCTCCCATGATTTATGATCTAGTGGAGCAGGCAAACATATAAATAACTAACTTTATAAAGCTGTATGTGAATGAAGTAAATGTCATGCAGAGATTGACAATTGTCTATTGAAACTATATTGAAAAAAGGAATGATTGATTCTGATGTGAGAGGTGGGAATGCCACCTCAAAGACTTTAGCACCTGAGCTGTACCTTGAAGGATAAGGGAGGCATTAAGAGAGAGGTGTGCATGACCTGAGGAACTAATCCAAGCGAAGTAGGAGGGGAGTGAGGCTCAGGAACTGGTGAGGAGTTGGGGGGGACCTGGAACATGGGGTGCAGGGAAAGACAGGAGGAGAAGAAGCTGGACAAGGACCTGGCACAAATCATCCACAGGTAGGAGTTTAGACTTATGGTTGTAGCCAGTGGGAGTCCTTATTGGGTTTTGAAGATGAAAATGGCATGATTTTGTCCATGTCTTAAGAAGATGACCCTGGAGCAGTATAGAGAAGCAATAAGAGAGCTAAGAAATTCGAGTTGGAGTTGATAAGCTGTGGCAGATATACTGATTGGGGACCAAGTGCCGGTAAAGCTCAGCCTCTGAGGGATGCCCCACCCAGGGGTCCACAGGGAGAATCCAGGCATGGACAGGTAGCCTGGTGCACATAAATATAGATCCTCTTCACATTGGTAGTTTCCAGAATGATACGGAACTTTGTGATCACCTTAGCACTACAAAGCTGAGGATACTGTTACACATTTTGATTAAATTTAATTTTCCTTTCTTCTTGTGACTCTTCTTTATTTATATTTTGGCCAAAATAACTCTGTAGTAGTCACCTGAACTTAACATTTTCCTAGGGAATTCAGGCTTCACTTGGCATTGTGAATCTGCACAGTATTTTTGCTGAAATTCATACTCTCAAGAGTATGTGTGAAGCCTATTTTAGCACCACCTTGTAATGTCCTAAAACCTTTATGTGCACTGAAAAATGGGTTATGCTCAGAAGAACCTATTCAACCATATATAACTATGACAAGGATGATTACACAGAATAAAATTAAAACACAGCACTTTGCTTGTACTGTTAACTGTTAACAGCACTCAGTTCATGACGCCTTGTATTTATGTTTGTTGTACTGCAGGTCTCTTTCCCCATCTAGACAGTCAGTTGCTTGAGAACATATATACTTTATTCATCATTTGATTGCCCCCCATGTCAAAGAAAAAATGAGTCTGATATTTGTTAAAATGATAAGGAAGATTTTATTCAGGACTATTGCAATAGGGGTTAACACTATTGTAATAAGGGAAAGAGATCAAGTTCAGTTCTGAATTCAGCAGGACAAGTGGGGATTTATAGCCAATGAGCAGAGGGAGGGGGTCAGGGATGGAAAATTACTAAGAGGAGACATCAAGGATTGGAGGATCCTTGCTAACCTGACCTAACAGAATTCTTGCTCAAGGCAGGCCAAGCATGGGGGATGAGGCGTTTGATCAGAAATTGAGGGTGATCCGATATCAAGGGTAGGAGAATTCTTGCTAAACTGACATGGCAGGAGTCTCACTACAGATAGACTAAGCAGGCTGAAAACAGGGCCCAAGGTCAATGAGACATAATGGAAAAGAGGGCTCAGAGGAGCCCGACTGATGTTGGGTCAGTGAGAGAGTCTTGTCAGCTACAAGGCCCAGAATTGCTTGTTCGATGTTTTAAACCTGGAAAGCGTGGTGTGTGTGTGTGTGTGTGTGTGTGTGTGTGACCTGTAATGCCCCTGTACAGTTTGTTTACAGACCAAGAGACATCATTAGAGACTTGTGTAACAGTCAAAGGAGGAAGGAGGTGGCCAGTATATTAACGTGGGCAGAGGGAAGGGGCATTTTGAGAACATGGTCCAAATCAGAAACATTTACCCAAAAGTTGGCTACCCAGTTTACTTATATTTTGGTAGAAAATGACTTTTTGATTTTGATTTTAACTTGAGGAAGCATTAACCCTTAAAGAAAAATCTGTTTTCCCTTGGTAGCTTTCATACTTCTCGGTGCCCTATTTGGTTTATTTTTTAAAATAAATACTCTTGAACAGTAAAACAAACAAACAAACAAAAAACTAACTTCAGGATCAAATGAGTTAAAGTATCCAATCAAGAATTTTATAGAGGGAAATATAGAGGGAGAGAGGGAAGAAAGGACTCTGATGGTGCCATGAATTAAAGTAGAAAAATACATTATTTTCTATGTTCAAACTTGAGGAAGGATTTCTAATGAGCCACAGTGGTGCCATGTATTTTCCTGTTGGTCTTCAGACCTTGGATAATTAAGAAGAAATTGAATAAAGATGGATAATACCAAGCATGACTTTTTATGAAAAAGTGGGTGCGATATTCCACCTCTGGGACCTCACTGCCATGGTGGATGTGATTGTTTAACTTGGAAAAGGGTTTGTAGCAGTCAAGAATTTGTTCAGCAGAAAACAGGAACTTAACAGAGAGCGGTCAAAGTTTCTCTTTGCATTAGACCCTAGGACTATAAGGAAAGGGGTTTCCTCTGACACAGAAATGTGTTCAAATGTTAGTAAACTAAAAATCCAGTGGGTTGACGATAGAAGTTTCAGTATTCTTTTTATTCGTGTGGTGTCACACAAGGTTAATTGTTGGCTTGCACTTGGGGCAATGAGTAACGTCATCAGAATGCTGTTACACTGTTAGTCCCAGCGGTGCACACCCACGAGGCAGCTCAAAGGGCTCTACAGTGTACTGGGGTTTTTATGAGCTGAAACCAGCAACCCTGCCTCCCACTGACTTTGCACAGTTGTGCATGGGGGCTTCTTCATCTGGAAAAGAATAATGTATCTAGTCTGGGTGTCCAGTGGAGTCGTCAGAGAAGAAAGAGTCCGGGCGCCCAGACTCCTGGTTTCTCCTCTTCCACCTCCCCTGTCTCTGGGCTGTCCATCTTGGTCAGCCCTGTCTTTTTCTTCTGTGTGAGTCAGGTCATGAAGTGGCTGAGCTTGTTTCATTGGCAGAGCCAAGTAACTATTTCATTACAGCCGAAGTAAAGTGTTGGGAATGCAAGATGCTGCTGGGACAAGGAAGTTCCCTTATTTAGGAGGCTGTGTGGGCTTGTGCCGGAGGGATCGTGAGCTGTACTTGCGGGAACATCATTTATCTTCTGCTTTTAATAGTCCATTTATTTCCCACCTCCCTTCTTCACCCCGTGGTGCCCTGTTGAAGTCATAATTCTCTGTCAAATGACATTTTGTCACCATGGAAATGAGAGCATTGAATCCGGAATTTTATGAATGCACTATACCATGCAGTGGTCTAGGTGTAGAAGAGGTAAAAAAAAAAAAAAAATGACCTTGACAGTGATTCACAAGGTTTGATCTCATACTGAATCTTTTGTTCTTTTGCTGACTTTTTAATTTAGAAACAAAAAGTCCACCGTGGAATGATAAGTTGGGAGCCAAGGACAAGTAATGGCTCCTCAGGGCGTAGAAGTGGAAGTTAAACATGCACTTGTCTCTTTAGTTTCTCAGTGTTGCAAGAGATTCCTGAATCCTGAAAACAGGGAGATGAATGGCCAGGCACTGAATTCATGGTTAATGTAATTAGTCTTGTCACTTGGGTACTTTAAACTCAAAATCAATGAAAGTTAATCCTGGGCAAACTTATCAGTGCAATCAGGTACAAACATGCCCTTCATTATTCTACTTTACATCTTAAAAAGTTAATAATTTGCTTGCTTTGATAAGTCTTATTCTCCTCTCCCATGCAACTCAGAATTGCATCTTGCATCTTCCCTCCCTTGGATGGGATTCAGAAACTGTTGGTGGTACACAGCCCCTGAAACATCAGAATAATGGGCAGCAACGCCACCAGAGACTGAAAACAGAGTCGGTGTCTGTGGCTGCAATTCAGCTGGCATCCAAAACCTAACTTCCTGTTTAGGCTCCTTTGTGAGCAAAAGCTTGGTTTCAGATCTTAATTCTGTTTTGGCGTCAGGAGCCTGGTGCCCACTCCAGGGTCACATTGAGACCAACCGGGTTGACTCAGAGGAAGGAGCTGCCCTGTTGAGTCATCTACTCCACTTCCTGTGGGTCCAGAGTTTCCTTTGGAGGCTTCTTTTCCAAGTGGTCCCTGGCCTTAGCCTGAAAAGCCTGGGAAACTCAGAAGAATAAGAATTGAACATCTGTAGGACATACTTCTGCCTTGCATCGCTATGGAAAGGCATCATTTCATCCCATGAACAGTTGGTTTCAAGAAGAAATAGAAAACTGGGTGGAGGGGGGGAAATCAGAGCTTTCTGCTGTGATGGATATATATCTCATCAAAGCATTTAAACACTCCCCTTACCTGTGCCACTTTGCTGGCTTGTAGACTTCCTGTAGGGGACACAGTGCCTGATTTTTAGAGATTTATAACCTAAATAGATGACCCTAGTGAAGGTACACGTAAAGATGTACATACAAAAATTGAAAATATTTCAATAGGCTTACCTGTCTCACAACTGATTCAGGTTAAGAAAATTGGTACCTAAACCACCAAGAAGTATTCGAATCCTTAGCTCTCATGAACTCAATGTGTTGACTCGATAACATAGGAAGGATACCTGTGTAGCTGTGACTTTGTGATAGTTGGTTTAAGGCTGGGCTAGTAAGGAAGAGGCATAAGAAATATTTCATCACGTGGAATTTTTTTAAAAGATGAGTTTTTTAAAATAGAACCATATTTTCTGAATTCACGACAGCCGGTACTGTGATTTTGTATCTAAAATAATTCTGCAGTGCAAAGGTACTGCATGCCCGCTGTCTTTCTCCTTTGCTACTTCATCAGGTATCAGTTCAGGGATTCACTGTCTTTTCCACGTTTCCTTATAATACTTACAAGAGGTCACAAGGGGACAGTTAAAACTGTCTTGAAGATGGATCACCTCTGATGGAAGAGCAGCCACGGCCCGTTCCCATTAGAAGGGTCTCCAAGCTCAGCACACACAGGAACTTGCCCTGGTGGTTCCTGATGCTCTTTGGAGTTGTCCCTGCCCTCCTGGCATGAGGGTGACCTCCTGCTGCAGCCACAGCGAGCATCACTCCCCTGACTTCCTGAGAAGAAGGTTCTTAGTGCGTGAAGGTAAAATAGCAAACGCTCATCAGACACTGCCGAAAGGGGAGTGTTCTGTTGGATTCCGAGATAATCATTAAATGGTAATTATTAAAGTTGTGATGAACGTTCCATTTAAAACATTAAAATCCCTTGTTTTAACTCTGTTCAAGCTGTAGGCTTACATAGATTGTTCCTCCCCTCCCAAATATATTTTATGATGGGATGTTTAGAGTTCTGTTGTCTTTTGGGGGGGGGCCGGGGACAGGTAGTGAGAGGGGAGAGGTGCTACATGGGGATAATTCTCTTTAACCAATGGTTTTATTTTATTCAACAACTATTGAATTAGGCAGCTTGTTCCTTTAGCGTTTTTGACACAAATGTATTGAGATGGCAGAAGTGTGGAAGAATTGAAAATTATGGTTACAAAATTGCACCCACGTTGCATATAACTATATGTCTACTTGTATAAGTTTTATAAGTTTATCTTATCTCTCCACCTAGATTGTGACCGAGTCAGAAATTACCTATTAATTTTATATGTGTCTTCTCAAAACGTCTAGCTCAGGTGCTAATCAAAATACTTAAAAAGCACAGACCGCTGGAGCTGGAAGATTGTCAAAACTACCTATTGACTGACACCTGGTTAGATTGGGAGCCCTGGGTAAACAGCTAGCATCATGTGCTACCTGGTGACAGTGTTGTCTTTTAACTTCGTGTGGGAAGGCAAGGTGAATATTTTTGCAGTGGATGGAACTATCTACAAAGTTGCTATACATCCAGCCTTGATAACGTATGTCAACTAATCGATGTGAATTACTAGCTAGTACAGAAAAGAAGTGTATAGATTAGGTCTATAGATACCTAAAAGGTAATTAAGAATGATGAGGCAGATTCCATGCAAACTAGATACCTCAGAATAAATTCCTAAAGCAAGAAAGGCTAAACTAACTTTCAGAAGAGTCCTTGATAACCTCCAGCTGTCATATAAATATATTGAGAATCACACAATCAGAGAAACTTAGAGGCCATCCAAATCATGCCAAGTGACCCAGTGACTTCTTCAAGATCCCAAAGCCACATGTCCCAGAACAGGAACTGGATCCTAACGAGCCTGCAGCTCCTAACAGTATCACCCTGTTTGAGCCATCAGTGGGCACTGATAACTCGTCTTTATTCTCCTGTTCAAAAAATATCCTCTCCTCTGTATCCATTTCCTCAGCTGTGTGTGCACACCTAGCAAGACCATATCTTATTTAGAAAAGTCAGCAGTGTGACATGTGCCTCAAAACTGGGATTCTGTAAGCAAAAGCATTTGGGAAACTCTCTAATACCATTGTCCCCTGAGAGGTTTATGACACACATTGGCATATAAAGGCTTTGAGACGTTCTTAAAAAAAAAAAAAAAAGATGTTTAACTTTGTATCCTAAAGTTATTTGCCTGCCCTGTGCTTTTTAAAAATTTTTTATTTTTTTATTTATTTATTAATTTATTGCTCATCTCCTAGCCTTTTTAAAAAATTTTTATTGGCGTGTAGTTGACTTACAATGTTGTGTTAGTTTCAGGTGTACAGCAAGGTGAATCAGTTATACGTACACATATATCCCGTCTTTTTTAGATTCTTTTCCCATTACAGAGTATTGAATAGAGTTCCCTGTGCTATACAGTAGGTCCTTACTAGTTATCTATTTTATATATAGTAGTGTGTATATGTCAATCCCAACCTCCCAGTTTATCTCTCCCCTCTCCCCCTTGTGCTTTTTTTATATACAGCACTTATTAACATGCAGGAAACTGTTCCCGGGACATACTTTCAGAAACACTAGCTTTCAAAACCTAGACTATTTCAGAGTGATGTTAATAATCACCAGGTTAGGCGTTAGGGACAGAGTGGAAATAGTGGAATTTATTTTCAGGAGAATTCAAAGACTTAGAGGCATCTAATAGGGTCCTATGTAAAGTGAAGAGGTAAATGAAACAGCCTGGTGAAAAGAAACATTTTAGTCCAGTGATTCTGTTAAACCTTCTAAAAGATATACATCAAATTATACTCAAAAGGCACAGATACAAATTCCTTGGTAAAAAATATCACATGAAAAAGAATTTTTTCAGCCGCGATTCACTCTGACAATCCGAAAGGAAAATGTGTCCAATATAATTTTAACTCTACCAGGTTCCAAGGAACAGAACACTAATAAGGTGTTACATTGCAAGAGGAATAATTAACCAGACTCACAGTCTCTGGCCTCATCTCAGGATATTTGCTTTTATATATTTTGGGCTACAACCTGCTTTTGCACTATGTCTTATTAAGTTCTCATTTGAAAAGGGTGAGGGTTTGCTTAAAGAATCCAGCATTTTCCTTCTTCATTTTTTCCTATCTCATTAGTCAATTTCACATGATTTTGGGCTTATTTTCACTTAAAGTGAGCTTAAGAACCACAAAGTATTGTTAAGGGAATTGTCTAGTTTAGAAGAAAAGCTGCATCTTTTTTTTTTTTTTTTCAAGTGCAAAAAAATGCTGCCTGTTCAAATAGCAAACAACGATGCTTAGTAGGTCATGATTGGATTTTACTATCCTAGAAGGTCGATTGTTTCCACCCTCTTCCTGCTTGATTTTGATGTTTGGTGATGGGGGCTCCAAATCAGTGACCAAATTCTGTGCGGCAAGTAGCATGCCATAGAGAAAATGGTAAATGTTTCCATGCAGGAACATGAAAAATCCAGCTTCAGAAAAGAGCAGCTGTTTGCAGCAGTGTGTGATGAGTGAGGTGCGGTGGATAAGCTTTGGACCACACCTGGGTCCAGGCATTTGCTGTCGCTCAGTCAAGTAGCAGAGAGTACACACTGTTTCTGTGCCTTCTAGTTCCATGACCTCCGGAAACGTACAGCACAGCAAAGGGGAACACAAAAGCATACCTCCCAAAGCACAAAAGGAATTCTATTTCCATTGCCTCACCTGGTGCCGAAGCGAACGCAATATGGGTTTCTTCGAAGTTTTAGGACAAGGTAGTGCTAAATGCAACCTCAATCCAATTCCAAGAAAAGAAGACCGGTCCATTCCAAACCTTGGTGTACAGATCTTAAGGCCATGTCTGTTAAAAAGCAGGCTTACTGTATGATTTATCTCAAGCTGTAATTTGCATATTAGGTTCATCACCTCCATGGGAAGAATTCAGCAGTGCCTTAAGAAGTGATCTGTCTGTGGGTTCAGCTTTTAACCACAGCACATTTACAAATTACAGCAGTTAGTAAACCTGAGAAGATTTATCTTTAAACTGGTCTAACAGCAAGCAAAAGGATTTTCTGCGGAAGGAGAACTATTAACAAATTAGGGTGACAATGAAGAAAGGAGAGAGAAAAGGGGGATTTCATTGGAACATCCCCAAAGCTCCGGTGCTGCACCAGCTGCCTTCAGGTCACGGTCAGGGCTTTTTTCTGCAGCCCCTCTTCCTCCTTTCTTGGCTTCACCATAGATGCAGAGGCCGGGCTGGGCACACAGGAAGCTGCACGTTGCACTTCCAGGTTGAGTAATTCAGCTTTTTCCAGGCCTCCACTGTGGCTAAAATAAGTGTCCTTTGAAAAGAGGTTCTGCTGCCCCAGGACAGCTGGTGTTCCCAGCACACTTCCCGACGATGCTTCCCTGTCTGAAACTGGGAGGACCTCCCAGGGTGCACACACCGTGTTACCCTTTGCTTGAGAGAGTAGAGCAGCTGCGTGGACTCCGTCTGCAGCCCACGGGATTTCGTTCTCACCAGTGTCAACAGATCCCGGTGATATTTCTGTTTATCCCAACAGAAGTTTGCCATCAGATAAGCGTTAGCTTAGCAAACACATTTACTTTGCAGACTCGAATGCATCCTTGGTTAGCACGACTTCTAACACTTAGAGAAACGCATTTTCCCCCCGTAGGCAGTCACCCCATTCATCGCTCAGTGGTCACCAAAAAAGAAAATCAGTGATGGCAAATGAAGAGGGAGAGGACTTACTGCCCCAGGAGAGAGCGAACGGGGCAGGAAACGGCTCCTGCCAGGACCTTGCTTGCTGCCCTTCCTGAGGCCACCTAGCTAGCTAGGCCACTAGGTGTCCCCTGCAAACGTCCACGGCAAACTCACTTGGGATAGGGTTTCTCAAGTGAGGAGCAGAGGCAGTGAAGCTGAGCAGCACCGGGGTCCCTTCTTGCCTGTCACCCATCCTGCTGTCTTACTCTGTGTTCCGGGGCCCTGTAGATCTCCTGCTTCTGGCTGCCTGGCCCTTGGCCTGTGTATTCTGCCTCTTCATGCCCCGTGCATCTCAGACCACTTAGCCTGGGTACCTTCCAGAAAACTGTGCTGCTGGATGTCAGGGGATCTCACTGGCCCCGATCCCTGCAGGCCTTGCCAGGCTGCGAGCGCTGCATGGACACAACCCCTCGGGGTTGTGGGAAATTCCTGTGAGCAAAGATACGAGGGGCGGGGGCACTTAGGGTGAGGTCTGTGGCCATGCGTGGTCCAGAGATAAACAGGGTCCCATGAGCTGTCACTGCACACAGTGTGGAATCAGTTGAGGCTGCAGCAACTCACAGTATCCCTGTGGGCATTTTTCAAGTCCAAGATCCTTAGATGTCAAGGTCAAGGGAGCCTGGCTCTGGTCAAACATCCCTCCCTAAAGATTATATCCCTCTTTAAACTTGGTAAGAATGTCTGCCTCTCTTTTTTTAAGGCTCTGTTGTAGCTAAGTATTGTTTTATTTATTTATTTATTTTTTACATAACTTGGAGGATGGACAGTCCCAGGTAGTGTTTTCAGCTTGCGTTCTCTGGCACCCAGCTTCAGGCAGTGGCACCCCTGCTGTACCTCAGCTAGAAACCCTGACATCATTCTTTCCTTTCACCAGTGTTGATTGACAACCTAGATAAGGCCCTGCCCTCAGGGAGACTGACCCGGGAGGGGGGTGCTCAAGGCAGATGAGAAGCAGATCTTACTTCTTGCATCAAAATAAATGGTGGCCCCCATCCTCTTCTACTAGCAGTGCCGTGGGTCCTGGACTGAACACCTGTTCCTCGTGGTATTGCGATAAGAGGTGGTTTTCTGGCTGTTTCCTTCCCATTCTAGTCCCTTACACACACTCCTACCAGATCAGTCTTCTAAACTCTACACTCACAGACTTTTGGTCTTTCCTGTGGCCAGTCACGTCCAATCTAAACTCCCCTGCCTGGGGTCCCCTGACCCCACCTGACCTCACATCCCTCCACTCCCCCAGACCCAGCCTCTTCTAGAGCCCAGAGCAGGCTCTACTCCATCACTCCCATCCCCCAACTAGAGACGTACCCCCTTCCTCCCAGCCAGCCCAGGACTGTTCAGGTCTTCTTGGGCACACAGTGGCTGTCGCTGTTCCAGTTGTCTCACTGCTGGTCCTTATCTTACCACCACGGAGCATTTTAATCACGCTTTCCTGGTTCCACATTCTCACCGTAGCCTCTTTGAAGGCAGGGACCTCATCTTCATCTCTCCTGTGTGCTCCGTGGCACTGGACACATGATAGCTACTGAATCAGTCTTCCTAATCAAGTGATTGCCAGACAGGCCAGGTCCATGTGGCACCTGCGCGGCAGAGATTTCCTGGGTGGAGAGTAAGAGCTGGGAGGGCCCCGAGGTAGATACCTGTGTATATGTTTGACTTAATGAGCTATCACTGAAAGCTGCTTTTGAACATGTAAAAACCAGTACTGCATGACACACACTGTGCACATTTCCTTCTAAAGCTGTCAGATTAATGAGGATATATTTTGAGTAATGAGAAGCCTGCTTGATTTTGCTTAGCTACTACTCATTTTGACTGCATGGCTGAATTTATTCAAAACCAATTTCCACTCATCTTTTCAGCAAGGCAACCAAGTTTATTAAAAAAAAAAAAAAAAAGAGGCAGGAAGGGGTTATTAAAGCTGGAGGAGCTTGTCTGGCAGCGCAGGGACTTGGTATAGAAGGTGCTTCGGGAATTCCTTCATTTATCTTTGCGATTTTGATGAAAATCACAAAGCACCTATCACTGTTATCTTCTTGCTGCCCCTCTCCTCCCCACTGACAGGGGAGCTTTAAATTTCAGGCAGTTTGAGTCAACGCGGTCACTGCTGGAGGGCTAAACTCATCCATCACCCAGAAATAGGGTCCTGCACCAACCCCCTGTGACCAGGCTGAGGGCCATATGTGTGCGACCCAGTATCTCAGGATGGAAATTTTGGCCTGAATCTCTCCACAGGCTGTGGCTACTCTAAAAAGCAAGTAAATTCCAGAAGATATTTAGACCTGCCACAGGTCTTCAGGAGTAATTTTCAATCTACCCTGAACCAAAATTTCATCCTGAGATCCCATGGGGACCTTGGAGATCCCTGATGTGCTCTGGCTTAGGTCAGAACAGGCGTCCAAACCATCGTGTCTCCGGAATTCTTATTTGGGGGAGGGAGAAAAGGGTTGGTGATTAGCCTCCTTTGGTAGTAAGGACTTTCATGGACATAATCTCAGTTAATCCTAAAATCTGTCCTACAGGAGACCAGTGTGGGCGAGCGTTCCTATTTTCCTAAGCATACTGCATCTCAGAGAAGTAAAGTCGTGTGCCCGAGAGAACACAGCTAGTATGGGGGCAACTCAGATCTGACCTGACGGGCCACATGCTCCCCAGCTTACTCTGCTGGATTTAGAGGCCAAAGTCCCAATTCTGCCACTAATAGCTTTCTGACTTCGGGTAAATTATTTTTCCCTATGAGTGTCAGCCCCTCCATCTCTCACAAGAACTAAGACTCCCTACCTTGCTGGGTTTTCAGAAGGATTAAATGAGCTGTGACAAACTCGTGAGAAGATGGCCAGCACAGACACCTATACACACTTAGGAGAGCACTTGAAAACAGTCAGAGCTTCATACAAAGCTGTTAATCTCTACAGGGATGAATATGTAAGTTTAGATTTCTACCTAGCAGTTCCTTTAAAATACATTTTCCAAAAAGAAAAAAAGAGAACCAGTGAAAATGGGATTTGAGTCTCATTCCAGGTATATTTTAAGGTTCTATTCCCTTTCAAAATGTACAGCCAATGTCAACAAATACTTGGTTTGCCTAATCTTTTTGTGGTTTGCAGAGAAGGTGGATTGAGTGTTTTTCAAAGTTGGAACTTCCTGTTTTTCCCTGATCACTGTTTTTCTCTTTGAATTCTTCAATTTTTGCATCAGCCAAGAAAACATGTGGTATGGTCCTATGGGACTAGTCTTACTTTCATATGTGCATTAGAAATGAGGTGATATAATAGTTTATGTCATATTTTATCTATTTAGTGTCCTTTCATCTTCACATAGAAGTAAGTATAGAGAAAGAGCTTGCTTTCATTCTGTAGAAATGGTCTTTTAGTAACACCAAGGGAGAAATCTTAACGCATTTTAACTTGTGAGGAAGCATCATATTCTATATTGAGCAACTGAAAGGGATTATAAAGCTTTCTTTAGAACAGATTCAGATATACTGTCAGAGTTATTTTATGCAATGAGAAAACCTATTTACTACTCAAAATCCAGAATTACCATTGGTTTTATCCTTAATGGGCCATTAAAAAAAATCTGCACTTTACCATTTAGAAACTTAAGAGACAGCCTTGGGAAATTCCCTTTTACTCTCAGTGAAATAGGAAGAAAAGTTTACTTTGCTTTATTCCTAAGTGTTAAGGAGAGGTTATCAAGCCAAAATCCTGAGCACTTCAAAGAATTTCTAGCAAAGGAGCTTAGCGTTTTTGTCACCAACGCTCTGGGCCACACGAGTTTAGAGTAATTGAAGTGGACCTAAATGTAGAGTGGGGATATATTAAAGTTGGTTTCAAAAACATGCGTTTAAGCCACAAGGAAGCTCCAGAGTGAGACTGGGTAAAACAATTCTAAACATTGAGGTTGGAATGATTCTTAAATTCTTCTATAAATGCTGTTATATGTAATGCCAAATGAGTTTAGATGTAGTTATACCCAAAGAGTAGACCTTTTTTACACATTTCCTTTTGCAAGGCTATGTAGGGCTCATTCCATACACCTGTGTTGTAAAGTTCCCTTTTCCACTCATTCTGAGCAATTAGACTTATCACCCTATCTGTACTGCTTTTACAGCTGGACTGCTGTGTTTGTGTCTGAGCACTGGTTGCGGCAATAAACCCTCTATGTGTACTCTCTCAGCCTTCGTATTGTCCCTCTCCTCCCCACTGCTTTTTCCATCTTCAGCTCCTTGAGTCTGTCCTCCTCCCGGTCATACAAAACTGCCCTAATCCTCAGGACAGTCTTTCACTAATTAACGATTCATACAAGCCCTTAATTCTAAGGTTTGTGGTGAATATAAAGAAATATTCAAATGCACTTAATGAGTACAGCATATTTGCCTGACCCTGTGCTCTTTGTTGATCAGTGTGCGTGACATGGTGGCCATAAAAGGTTAACAGTCTGACCATCGTGTCATGTTTATTGGTCAATAAAGGGCACAGTTCCAGGCAGATATTCTATACTCATTAAGTATATGTGAATGAATGAAATTGTTCCATGAATAAAGAAATGATGACAATAATTCCCATGACAGGAGCGATCATGTGGCTGAAACTGGTTAGAGAGGGGTTCCTGGGGAAAGAAAGGCTTAACCTCGAGCTCAGAGGATGGGCAGATGCTGGCATTTCAGCTAGGATTAAGAGCTAGCACAGCAAGGAAATTCAGAGGTTGGAGTCTTCCCAAGGACAGCACTGATTGTCCTGTTAAGTTCACAGAACTCCAAGAAGCCTTCTCTGCCCCTGCAGACTGGATTAAATGCCCTTCTGCTATAGTCAGACTGTGTTATAATCGTTGTGTTACTTATTCATAAGTATATCATGACTTAGGTGTTAAAGTCACAAAAGGCAGAAGTAGGTAACAAAGGGCTTAAACAAGTGGCAGCAGGAGGGTGAGTTAAACGAGAGAAGGTTCCTCTTTTCTCATGCTCAGAGGTCTCGATTTTGGAGACTTGCAACTGTCTTTTGGACAGCACACGGCTTCTAGAATTCAGCCTTGTGTTTAAACTGTCGGAAATCAGGACGTTTTTCAAGCGAGATGAATGGAGGATTCCTTCTAAGAGGCGTCATGCCAGGTGATCACAAAAAGCACGCCAATAACCTATCACCCTTTGCTTTGTGGGGCGGTCCTCTGGCTTTGCCCCTAAGAATTAGACATTTCATCTCTTTTGTGTGTATTCTTTTTTTGTTGTTGTTTTAAACTATGAAAGTAACATGTGTTCTTTGTCATAAGTAAAACCATACCGATATGAGTGTAAAGTTGCCAATTTTCCTCTTCCTGCCCCCCTTCATCCCACCTCTCCTAAAATAACCAGTATTAAGAGTGTGGTATATGTCACTCTCCAACCTTCTCTCTGCTCATACCCATATACGTACACATTTTGAGTGTCTTTTTTATTTTTATAATGGAGTGAGAATATACTGTATTGCTTATGGTGCAACCTTCTTCTACTTAGCACTGTATCACGGGCTTCTTTCTAGTTGGATACGTTTAGTTGCACCTCATGCACTGTGATTGCTGGTCAGCGTGCCCCTATGTGCATGGACCGTGCATGCACCAAATAATAACCATAATTACTCAGCCTTTCCCATATTGGCAGACAGATTGTTGTCAACTGTCTGCCATTTCAAAGAATGCTTTAATGGACGCCTTTGTATGGGTGGCATCACGTATTAGGGCTTTATTTTGTTTGGATAGATACTAAAGGGGCATTGCTGGATCAAGGAGTTGGTACACTTTAAATTTTAATACTTTTTGACATATTCCTTTGCCACAAGACTATAACCGTTTACACCCCAGCCAATACTGTATGAAATTTCCTTTTCTGCCATATCTTCACCAGCCCTGGATTTTATCCGTCGTTTTCGTGTTTAATCTGCTGGCAGTCTTGTTTCCATTTTTACTTCCCTAACTGCTTTACTGTCAGAGTAGAGCACCTTTTCAGGTGTGTACGTTTCATTGGTACTTTTCCTTCTGTGAGTCGCCTGTTCTTGGGGACTTCAGTACCTGGTGAATGAAGCTCCCCTTCACTAGACTTCTTTATCATAGTTTCTTGGTTATCCTCTCATACAAAGTTGAAAATCACTTTACCCAGGTGCAAATGAACTCCCACGTTGCTGGAATTTTTACTGAAGCTCCATTAAGCTTACAGGTGAATTCAGAAAGATATCTGTTATATTCATAACACTGTCTTCTCCTCAAGGAACATAGCTTGCCTTTTTCTTTCTGTCTTATGAACTTCAAGAAAATTCTATGGTTTTCTTTATTTAAGAACCATACTCCTTGTTGAGTTTATTCCCAAGAATTGTGTAGTTATCTCTCTTTTATAATGGGAGTGAGGCAGTTTATTAGTCTAATAAGACAGACTGTGCCATCAGAAACAAAGAAAAATTGGCTTTCCTTTGTTTCCTCAACACATTACTCTTAAATAACAAACATATGATAAGGAGTTTTACTAGGGCGTGCTCCTCCTACCCATTTATATTAATATTTTCTTAAATGATGCTTTAAAGTAATGTCAATGTCAACTGGTAAGACTTAGGGCTGGTACTACGTATCAGTCCTTTTTCCTGTGGGGTCTTGAGTCTGTGGAAATGTCACAGGACTTGAAAAGGCTTAAATAACCCCATGTGGGCGGTGGGTATTTGGGGGAAGCTTCACTGTGCATTCTTAGTTTGTACCAGGAGAGATACATTAGCTGTCGACTGTATCCTGGAGGCACAGAAGGAGCCCTGAATGTGACCAGTAGGCCTGTCTGGACCCAGGTTGTACCCAAGCTCCTGTCCCACTGTCGGCCGGGACACCACCTTACCGTTTGGAATCACTGGGGCCTTGAATGGAGCTGTACTACTTTAACAGACGCCCTTCTCGGGTGCTCACGGGAAGCTTGGGTCCAAGGAGCATTCCCCACTGCTCATCCTGTAGGACCTCTTTGCCCAGACTGCAGGGTCGAGGCTGACCAGGCCACGCTCTGCCACCAACGGCAGCGTCACTCATAGCCAGGAGCCTGCCCTTGACTCCTTTCAAAGGGAAAGACCTCAAGGAAGTTTTAACCCAGCCTAACCTACCTTTCTTATAAGGGCTCTCCAATTCCCCAAACTCCATTGCCATCAGGTAAAAGTAACAATTTCCTTTAGTAATAATTATCTCTAATAATAACCGTCTGGATGGGTAAGGACATTTCTGTGTCAGGACATGCACGCCCCTCCCCCCTGCCTTGTTGACAGTGGGGGGATGTTTATCCCAACGCCACCCCTCCACCCACCGTCTTCAGTCTAGTGGTGAAGGAGGGAAGAGCACCAGCCTAACGGTCTCCCAGGCTTCTGGTTTGGGCTACACCATATATTAACCAAAAACCTTGGGCAAGTCACGGAATCTCTTTGAACCTTGTTTCCTTTTTTACAAAACGGGAATTTTCAGTACCTACCCTGTTGTTGTAGCATTGTTAGATATAGCCAATAAGATAGCGTGTGAAGGTACATTCAAGGCTCTGCCGTACTGCATATGTAAGAGGTTGGTATCCTTCATGTGATCCATAAATCAAATTTCTTGAATGAATTATTTACGCCCTCAACAAATATGCTTCTATGGCTGCAGCATCCTTTGGGGCTCCAGGGGCCAAGTGGACAGGGGCGCAGATGTCTCCTTTCACTGGGTCACCTTCACCCCCTCGTTCGTATAGGCCAAAGGGCTGGAGCAAGACAGCGCTTCAGGCTACCCTGATTTTCAGAGATCCAAAGTCTGAATTACAGTAAATCTGGATTTACAGAATGAAGTTCAGCACGTGTGTTTACTGGCTCATTATTATATACATGAAATAGTAGGTGACAAAAACGTATTCATTCTCTCTTTACTCTAGAAATTTTCAAAGCACTTCAGTGCTTTGAAGTGATCATATCACTTTTCTTGGTGAAAAATATTTGGCACAAAGCATGATTATAGTTGTAAAGACAAAGTAAGTTCAGGATATATAATTCTTAAATCCTTGCTACCACTATTGACACCATTGGACTTTCCCGATTTGCTTGTGCTACAGTGACATTCTTTGTCCTTTCTTGTTTTGTGTTCTAAACAGTTTATTCAGTGAGATGATTTTACTTTACCTAGACTCTCATAAGTCGGATCAGTAATTTAGACGAGTAATAGCAATGGGGTCATGGGGAGGTCATGACAAACCTACTTGCACACAGCAAAGCAACCACTGAGGACAGCTTTGTCACATTAAATATGGTCCATTTGAATTTTGTCGGGGTTCCTCTCTCAGCATGTGTACGTGTCTGTGCATGTGTGCGCGTGTGTGTGCAACACTGGTTTGGAACATCCATGGGCTGGATGGACTAACCTGTTTAATGACTAATTTTGACTCTCACTAGCCTCCTAAAAACAATCAGATCAAAAGGCCCAGGCCCTTAGAAATCTTTCACAAAACTTGACATGTGCCCGGTTATATAAATACCAGCAGTGAGTCATAGCTGAACCCCAAGCAGAAATAAATGAATCTCACAGTTGAGAAGCAAGTAAAAATTTTGCACAAGTTAAAGATACTGGGATGGTGCATCATCCCATGTAGAAAAGAAGCTCATAAACATTCTTGTCCACGTTTCCAGAAGGCCACCGTGGAGAGCCTCTTAGCATTTCTACCACCCTAGTGATGGGGAACTGGTGCATGAGCTTGGGAAGACAGCCCACGTGGTGCTGTGTTCCCAGGTTTCGTCTGTACCCTTCGCCATGCTGTGTGGTGCTGATGCCAGAGCATTAGTGACCTGATTTCCTTTATCCTCATTTTCTTGGCACAGCTCAGGTATTTGATGACTTCAGCCTCACTCCATTCATCCTCCACATTTACGCTTGTAGTGCTGGCTACACATTATAGTTTAAAAAATAATCTTTGCTTCATTTTCCATAAAAATCCATCTTTATCCAAAAGTTCTCTTTGTTCTGCTCAGCTAATCCTCTCTGTTTAAAGTAAGCATTTGGCCCCAACTGCGATATCTAATTCAAAGTGGAAAGAGGCCTTGGTTCAGGATAATAGAGTGATGGTTAGGATCTCAAGCCCAGAGGTCAAGATGTTCTGGATTCTTCTCCCAGCTCTGTGTCGCCCTGGACAAGTGGCTTAGCCTGTCCGTGTACCAGTGTTCTCACCAGTAAGCTGGGAAATAATAGTACATCCCTCACAGAGTGGTCGGGAGATGTAAAGATCTCAGAACAGTGTCCGTCAGAGAGCAAGCACTCCGGAAATGTTAGCCGGGATAGTTTCATCGTCATTATTATGGTGGTCATTGGGTTTCATAAGCTCCAAATGCAAATAGGCATTCGCTTCTTCTTCTCTTAGAATAAATGCATTTGTAAATGTCAATAGAAGTTCATAGATGACATTTCAGAATGTTGCAGTTGAGTCAGAAAAAGGAACAGAGCCTCGGAGCTGCTTGCTCAGAGATCTACAGCCAAATTTAAGGTGCTAGAGAAATCAAGAAAAAGAATCTACTCCTAATCATGGAGGGAGTATGTACGTAAGCAGGGTACATAAGTATGTAGGCAGAGAGAAAGCACAGAAAGTTAGTAAAAAGACTCCCCCGATCCCAGAGTCAATCTATTCCAGACTGTTGTTTATGGAGTTGTTGTGTGAGCTGTTTAGTTTAGTTTTGTTTTGTTAATAAAGAAGCATTTTAAACTCGGTTCTACAGTGGAATAGACATAGTCTTAAGATACTAACCAAGAGGTAGCATCATTCGGGGACCATATAACCTTATAAGTATTAAAAAATTAGTTGGAAATGGAAATTTTCACAACAGTAAAGATGTGAGATCAAGGTGAGAAATAAGTAAGGAATCTTAAATGACATGGGAATCTTTGGTTTTTTTAAAGTACACTGGAATTTTCATAGTAATATTTCTTCCTTGTCAAGCCTCCTACCGTCTTGAATTACAGTTAAATTTAGGTATATAAGCTTCATGTTTAAATGAAAGGTCAAGAGGATCTGAGGAGTGTCCTATGACACTAAAATATATCCTTGAACGAACTAACACATTTCTAGATTAATACATCAGGCATAAAATGCTTTTTGTTTTCCCTGAAGTATGAAAGAAACCAACAGGAGAAAACTGAGTTAGCCAAATGTGGTACCTGTTTGGTTGTTTGTTCTGTGTAGAAACTCCTGTCGAGGTGTGAGAAGTGACAGAGAAAACCAGTGGTATATTTTGGACTTGCCTTGTGTTGTCTCTGAGTTTCCAGGAAGCACTAAATATGGATAGCACTGCACAGCGCAATGACTCTGACGACCAAAGAGACCAGGCTTCATTTTACTGCCACCCCCTGTAAACCACAACCTCATGTGTGGGTGTCAAGTTCTTGGCCAGAGCTCCAGCTAGACAGAGCGAGGTGTCTCCTTTAGAGGGGTACAGATCCTTGAGAAAATAAAACATGGCTAGAAAACTACCGGGAAGACAAATGATCTAATTTAACCCAAACCACTTTTTAAAATACAGACGAACAGAACAATAACAGTGGAAAATTATAGGAACCCAGACTCTTTGAGGGGATTGAAATCCAAAGGTTGCTGATTATCTATGTCATTGGAAGATGCTGTTCCCACAGGTAGCTTTGCCTCCACGTGTACTTCTGAATTTTCCACCCTTCCACAAATGCAAATTTTCTGAGGACCTTGGGTTTGAGAAAGATTTTTAAACTGTATTCTTTTGCCACAGTAATGGTTGAGTTTGCTTCATGTCATAGAAGGTGTAACGGGAGCGTTGAAGCTGTAGACAGAGGAGTGGTCTTTTATCAAAGACAGAAGATTACCCAGCCCTGTGTCCCACTGGTTTTTCTAATCCAGGATGAGGCAAGTGAAGGAAGTATTCATCTTACTAAAAGTAAAATAAGGGGACTTTCAGCCTTTCATATAATAATCTCACTGCTATTTTAGGGAACAATACCAGTTTCCAACTCAACACCTTTTTCTGACAGCAATATGGTTTTTTTTAATTGAAGTATAGTTGATTTACAGTGCTGTGTTAATTTCTGCTGTACAGCAAAATGAATCAGTTATACACATATGTACATTCTTTTTTATTTTCTTTTCCATTATGGTTTATCTCAGGATATTGAATATAGTTCCCTGTGCTACACAGTAGGACCTTGTTGCTTATCCATTCTGTGTGTAATAGTTTGCATCTGTTAATCCCAAACTCAGTCCATCCCTCCCCCATGCCCCCTCCCCCTTGGCAACCACAAGTCTGTTCTCTACGTCTGTGAGTCTGTTTCTGTTTCGTAGATACGTTCATTTGTGTCCACTCAGCACCTTTTTGTGGAAGAATTTGAAGAGCCATTTCTATATGAGCAGTGTGATCATTTTTTTACCGTATGGCCGTGAATGTCAGTTACAGGATCCGAGTCCAACCACCCTGGGCACTTCCTGAACTGTGTGACCGTCTCTCTCCAAGCCTTGTTGCCCTTACAGGCACCCATCCTTTCACATTTGGAGACTATCACCCTGGTTACCTGTCAGGGCACACTTAGCTCTTAGCAGGGTTCTCTCAGCTTCTCCGAGAAGGTTCTCCTTTGAATCTAAGCTTCTGATTTTCTTTTCACGGCAGCTGACTTCTGTTATAGGATTTGACTTCATCGGGGAACAGCTTGTCCTATATGCCAGTTGACATCCAAAGGACATGAAAAAAAAAAGTCGGAAAAAAATCTTTGCTTAAGCTTTATACTTAAGAGGCTAATCATGCGTCCGCCTGTTGCATCCTGTCTATGTCTGTGTGTCTGCAGTTAAGGAATCACCTTTACCCAGTTCTTACTGGGTGCCCATGTGACATAGTAGAAATAGCAGTGGATATCCCTGTCTATCTCATGAGAAAATATCAGAGGTACAGGAAGGTGTATAGTGCTACTGCCATCTCTTTGCATATTTTAAATATGTAGATTCTACCAAAAATGGGTTTATTTACCCAGAAAAACCAAACCTGCAGCTGGAAGATTTTTATGAAGGACCAGATATATCAGCTGGATGTTAGTTAACACATTTCTTCATTCACATATTGAATTTTAACTATGTGTCAGGCATTGTGCTGAGTAGATGTAGGAAATCCGGTGACAAATAAGCCCAAACCCTGCCTCAAAGTAATCTGGCAAGAAGGGCAGTCTGGTAACCAGGCAACCACAGTACAGCCCAATGAGTGCAGCATTGGGACCCGGGGTATAGGGTGCCAGGGAGCACAGAGGAGACTAGGCCTAGGGGATGGCTTCGCAGAAATGTGATTCCTGGGAACTGAACTGATTATGAGTTTACCAGGTGAGTGGGAGTGGGGACAGGGGTAGAGGCAATTCTATGTGGAGAAAAGAGCTTGAGCAGAGACCTTTAGCCGAAAGGGAGCATGGCGTATCTAGAAAACTACAAACAGTTTAAGCCTCGTAAAACATAGTGCAAGGGCAAGCGTAGAGACCAGACAGACAAGCAAGGTCAGATCGTGAGTGGCCTTTGTGAGTGGTCACTCATTGAACAAATACTTATTGGATGCCATCTACCCATGTGCCAGACACTGTCACAGACACTTAGAGCAACATCTGTGGGGCCCACGGTCTGTGAACAGGATGCAGCCCTGAAGCACCTCGGATACCCTTGTAGGAATTTGGGTTTTTGTGATCTGACCATAGTGTGGAGGGAAGGAGGGCTTGGAGACAAGAAGACCACGAGTGACCTGACCCAAGGCATGGTGGTGGGGCTGGAGAGAACTGGACAGATTAAGAGTGACTAGGTGGACTTCCCTGGTGGCGCAGTGGTTAAGAATCCGCCTGTCAATGCAGGAGACACGGGTTCGAGCCCTGGTCCGGGAAGAGCCCACATGCCGCGGAGCAACTAAGCCCGTGAGCCACAACTACTGAGCCTGCGCTCTAGAGCCCGTGAGACACAACAAGAGAAGCCACCACGAGAAGCCCGTCCACCTCAACGAAGAGTAGCCCCTGCTCACCGCAACTAGAGAAAACCCGCACGCAGCAACAAAGACCCAACACAGCCAAAAATAAATAAATAAATAAATAAATAAAATTTATTTTAAGAAAACAGAAAACAGTGACTAGGGAAGGAGTATGTTTGGGACCAGGACGTCTGTGCGTACGAGGGCTGAGAGGGATCCAGGGAGATCCTCAGGCTTCTGGGTGGGATGCATTCATTCAGAGGGAACCCAAGAGGAAGGCTGGGTCTGTGGGAACCCAGGTAGTCTAGTAGATGGCGAACCCAGTTTTGGAAATGTGCAGTGTGAGGTGCCACAGGGGCACTCAGATGGAGATGGGTGGGTCTGGAGCTTAAGAGAAGCCTGAGAAATCTGGAGAGATGGATCAGAGACTCCTGAGCAGACAGGCAGTAATTGAAGCTGTGGGAGGGGGAGGGATTGCTGAGCCAGAGTGGAGAGGGACGGGAGGCGAGGGCCCCAGGCAGAACCCTGGGAACACCGAGATTTGAGACAAAGAAAGAGGAGGCATCACGGAGAAAGAGCTGGAGCAGAAGAGCCTGGAGGAGAGCCTAGAAACTTCAGCATCACTGAAGCCAAGGAGGAGACAGCGTTTCACAGAGGGAGCGGCCAACAGGGTAGATCCGCCCAGGGGTCAGAAAGACGACGACAGCAAATGCCCGATTGGTTTAGCAGGAAGAGCATGTGTGAGGGCCGCGGACGGAGAAGCCAGCACCCAGTGGGTGCACTCAACACAGCATTATGTGCCGACTCCCTGTCATGTGACCAGAGCATGCTAGAGCTGTAGTTCTGGGGCTACAGACGGGGTTCCTGCACTTTGGGAGCTGCTATTCCAACAGGCTGAGGAGTAGATGGGAAGAACAAAAGTGGGAATAAGGAGCACAGGTAACACTTTATAGAAGTTATCTGTGAAAGGGAGGTGAGAAAGAGGGCGGTAACAAGAGGAAGAGAGGAGGCAAGAGAAGGTTTATTTTCCACATGGAAGAGACTTAAGCATGTGAGAATGAGGTTGGAAAAGAGCCCGTCAAGTAGCCAAGATCAGACAAGTGGGAGAGGAAGACAGCGGCTCCTGCCAAGGTCAGAGAGGCAGAAATGCAGAGACCCAGGGGGATAGCCCTAGACTCACCCTGGTCAGACTGGCCTTTCCATCATAACAAGAGAGAGGAGGTGAAGAAGGGTTTGGGGCAGATGTGTTTTGTTGAGGATCGTTTTAGGGAGAGAAGCAACAAGAAATTTAGTTTCTACCTGATGGATTCCATCTTGCAGATGAAGTAAGAGGTGAGTTTATCTGCTGAGAAAGAGGGAACGAGGCAGCCCAGGAATACAGAGAGCAGGGGTGGGAAAGATGGACAGATAACTGAGCAGTGAACAGCCCGGTTGAGGATGGAGACAATGAGTGTGTAGTGGCAGCACCCTGTGTTGTACATTTGATTTCAGCCGCTCCCAAAGCCCAAGTAGAAGTCTGCAAATCTAGATAAGAGTGGAATAGGTAAATAATGAGATGAATCCAAGGTCAGAGATTTGCGGACAGTGAGTTGTGGGTACTGACAAGGGTGAGGTTAAGGTGACGACTATGAAATGTAGGGTAGAGTAAGGAAGGACAGGCAGGAGGAAGGAGAAGATGGGGGAGTCAAGAGGGTGACAAGTTTAATGAAGTTTAGAGTAGCTAGAGGGGGAGGAACAGAGAGACCCTCACAGATCTCCCGGACAGGAGATCAGCTGTGCCGCCTGGACACCAGACCTACTCTCAGGGACAGGGTATCACCTCCTGGACCCGCTCCCGGGGGCCGGGGGAGGGGAGGAGGTAGAACACTCCACCCAGCGCCCAGCTGTTAAGGAACACTCGCTGTTAACACTGGCGTGAAATGATTGGCAGGACTGGGGTGGGGTGGTGACTCTTGGTTTAAAGACGCTCAGTCGGCAGTTAGAGATGTTTCTGGTCTCTAGAGCCCAAGTTTAAAATGTCAGGATCCCTTTTAGGGTTTAAAGATCTAAGACAGTTCATACCAGGGAGATCACATGGGATTTGTTAGCCATTTCCCTGGAGGCTGTGGTTTTTTGGTTTTTGGGTTTTGTTTTGTTTCACTTTTTAATATCCTGTAGTTTTGCTGACTTTCTGGGGGAAAAAATTAGGCATTAGAACACCATGAACCTGGCAGACACTGGGATTTACTAAGGCAGGTAGGACCCAAGAAAAGCCTTCTGGAGCCAGATAAGTTTTGAAGTCAGACATTACATATTGACGACTACCCACAGCACAGAGAATGCTGATGTGAAGTGTGAGGAGGCCCCCGTGCCATGCCATCTGGGACCAGAACCAGGCTGGGGTTGAAGGTCAGCTTCATATTTACAGTAGTTGGAGTCTCGGTAGATGTGGCCCTAATTTAAAGTGTCTTTACTCTGGAAAGCCCATGAATGTTTAGACACTTGCCTCTGAACAGCCGGTGAACCTCTGTTCTTACAACAATCTTGGGACAGAATTGTGACTCCAGGCCTAATTCATTCCAAAGACATCTCAGACACTTTCTTAGCTGAATTTCAAGGCCACAGCTCTTCCTCTTTCCCAGCCACAGTGGCTGTTCTTCCTGGTCTTGGCTAGAGATGCGGCAGGGCTCGTGAGTGACGTGGCCAGAACAGTAGTAGCTAACTGACGGATGCTGAACTACAACATCCTTAGAACCCCCAGGTAACATGGAAGGCTCGCCACATACTTAATGTTTAAATTTATTTCTAGAGTGCTACAGGGCTGAATCTCAGACTCCCTTCTATCTATACCCTGTCTAGATAATCTCATTTAGTCTCCTGCCTTTAAATGCTGTCTGTATGCTGATGACCTTCAAATGTCCATAGCCGAGATGTCCCCTGGACACCAGGCTCACGTAGTCAACTATCTTACCTGACTTCTGTGTTTGGAATGCTATGGGTGTCTCACACCCAATAGGGGACTCCCCCGTGGAGGTCTTGCCTTTTCCTCCCAAACCTTCCCTCCCCCAGTCCCTTCATCTCAGTAAGTAGCAACACCATTTGACCAATGACTCAAGCCAAAAAAGTCAACAGTCAGCTTTGATTTCTCCCTTTTCCTCACACCCACCACATAGTCCGTCACCAGGTCCATTTATTTTACCTCCAAAAAGCTCGCAAGTCAATCTACTTCTCTCCGTCTTCCCTACGCCCCCTAGTCGAAGCCATCGCCTTCTCTTACCTGGATTACCACAGAACTCCTGGCTTCCTGCTCTGCGTGTCCCTCTCCAGGCCACGTCCATCCCTGCAGCCAACAGGAGCCTCTATCCCACCTCTGCTTGGACCATCTGATGGCTTCCCACTGCTCTTAGAACAAAGCACCGTGTTCTTCGCTGTGACCTGGAATGACCTCAGCATTGTCTACTCTTCCAAGTTCACCTCTTCCCCTCTACTCTCACTGGCTGCCTTTCTGTTCCTTAAGAACACTAAGCCCTCCTGCAGGCCTGTGCCTTCCTCCAGCTCTTTATACAGCTGTTCATTCTTCATCTCTCAGCTCAAATATCACCTCTCTGAAGCGGTTTCCTTGTCTAGTTCATCTGAATAAGCTCCTCCAAGGAAACCCCAGCTCATTAATTTCATTTCTTCAGTACCCATCACAGGAAATGTTTATCCTGTTCATGTATATTTCACTTCATTCTTTCATCCTTATTGTTCACCTATCATGTGATCCCCTATCATGTTTAGGTCTGGGGATGTGGTGTGAACCAGACAAAGTTCTCTTTGTGCCCTGGAGCTTACATTCAAATGGAGAAGATAGACAGGAAGACAAATAATAAGTAAATAGACAATATAATGTCAGGTAATGAACATACTATGAAGAAAAACAGGGTAAGCAAATTGAGACAGACAGGTAAAGCAAACAATAGGTGATGGAAGGAAGTATAAGAGCTAATGGCTGATAAGAAAACATCACAAATAAGTGGGCAATGGGTGTTTTATTCAAACTGGTGTTGAAGAAGTAAACTATTACGAGAAAATTAATTTTAAGCCATACCTCACAGCATAAGTTCCAGGAGGAGTAAAAAGCTAAATGCGCAAATGAAACTGTAAACTAGACAAAATTACCTTAGCTAAAGATGGGTAAGAATGACAGAGTCCAAAAGTATGGAAAGAAGCTCCATGAAATGAAGAATCAACTACATAATTACTTAATATTTCTGGTATCAAAAGAAAATCATAAAATTAGGAAGTGAACAAATTGGGGGAAGTACTGAAAATGGAAATAATAAAAAGGCTAATAATATTAATATAGCATACCTCCTCAATTCTAAAGCTCTTTTTTCTTGCATTTTAATGCTTCTTGAAATCAGGATATGTTTTCCCATCACGATGTACATTTAATTTGGCCAATAAAAATGTTAAGTCAATAGTAAATCTTACAAGTAATAACATCTTCATCTTACAATCAAAATGTGATTTTCTTAAAGTGCATAAAAATTAGTATCAACATTGAAATTCCTGGCAGAAAATACCTAATTCAGAAAATACCTAATTCATTCATTAGAAAATACCTAATTCATTCATTCACCCAACAAGTATTTGAGTGTTTTATAAGGTAGCAAGGTGGTAGGTGTACAGCGGTAAACAATATAGACATAAATCCTTGCTTTCAAGTGCCTTTTCTAGGCCAGTCATGGGTGGTGCCCTGTACACTACTTATAGACAATCTAAGATCCATTATTTCAGCAAGAATAAGTACCATGGCCAAGGCCACTCAGTACTTAAGTGGTAGAAGCGGATCCAGTCAAGTCTGCCGGGCTCTAAACCCTGTGCTCTTTCCTCAAATTACCATAATTGCTGAGCTCAGTGGAGTTTTCACACCCAGTCCTGCTGACAGAGCCGTTCTTCCCTGTGCCCTTCTTTCTTCTCTCGTGCCGCTGGGTTTAGGACTCCATCATGGAAGAGCTGGTGGAAATAGAAAGCATTGCCGTTGATGCCCCAGCCAGAGCTAATGTCTTTTTAGCAAAGAATAAAATTTTGCCAACAAGACATATAAAAAGACTAATCCTACATTATTTAGGGACCCTCCTATATGGTTTTAAAACTTGTGCTAATATACAATTTTATCATTTAAGTTCGAACACGTATTTTAGCAATAAAAAGTAAACAGTTTTCAGTCATAGATTGGGGAAGGATGAGAAGGAAAAAGAACAAGCCATACACTGTTCTCTGTGTCTGAGAGAAACGTAATTAGAAGTTGTACTGCGCTGGGGATTCTGGAAGCAGAACCTGCGTTGGGAAATTCCTGTGCAAGTGATTTATTGAGTATGCGCTCTCCGGAGAAGGGGAGAGGGAAGCAGTGGGCGGTGGGGAAAAGTTAAACAAGGATGTGGTCTCCGCTGGAGACTAGCTTCTACCTGATCCCACAGGGAGCTCTGGAGCGTGAATTGTACCAGAGTGATCAGTCCCACAGTGAGGCAGGGGAGGTGACCTTTTATACCCCTGTGTCAGCTAGCTTGGCTTCACAAAAAAGAATGAAATAATGCCATCTGCAGCAACATGGGTGGACCTAGAGATGATCATACCAAGTGAAGTAAGACAGAGAAAGACAAATACCGTATGATATCACTTCTATATGGAATCTAAAAAAATAACACAAATGAACTTACTTACAAAACAGAAACAGACTCACAGACTTAGAAAACAAACATGGTTACCAAAGGGGAAAGGCAGGGGAAGAGAGGTTACTAAGGCGTTTGGGATTAGCAGATACACACCACTATATATAAAATAGATAACCAACAAGGTTCTACTGTATAGCACAGGGAACTATATTCAATACATTGTAATAACCTATAATGAAAAAGAATCTGAAAAAGTAGATATATATACACACATATGTACAACTGAATCACTTTGCTGTACACCAGAAACTAACACAACGCTGTAAATCACCTATACTTCAATAAAAATAAATTAACTAATTAAAAATGTATTACTATACAGAAAGCTGACTCTCCCACCCAGCCAGTTGCCTGTGCCTAAAGACAGAGGCGAAGTTCTGGGGACATTTTTAAAATAAAGTTCTTCTTCCTGGACATCCATTCCCACTACCTCCAGTCTACTTTATTGTCTACCAGGTGGGAAAGTTAGTTTGGAAATGCCATCCTGACAAGGCCACCAGTACCTCAGAGGGTCCCTCATGGAGGATGGTTAAAACAGAATATTCTATGACCACATCTTCTCCAGCAAGAATTATTCAAAAACGGTGTATTTGGTTTAAAGATTTTCTTTTCCTGTTTGTCTGCACAGAGATCAGGAATCTATTTCAAGTTAAGATACAGTAAGAATCAGGTGAATAGCATCCATTGATTGTATAATAATTTCCTTCAATACCTATTTTCATAGCATAGAACTTACTTTATGCTGTGAAGGATACATACATAAAAGATACCTAGTATTTCACACACACACGCATACACACACACACAAACACACACACCCCTTCCTTAAAGGAAAAGAGAAACCATCACCTACTCCATATAAAGTGGCTGACCCATTTCCAGAATGCCTGTTGCTATTATGTAGGTTCAGCCTACAAATAAAATTTAACACGTTAACCTTTTAACCAGAACTTCTCAGAATTATTTTCTGATATTAACATAAAATGCTTGTTGGGTTTTTTTCTATTACTTTCACCCCAGCGGACAGCTATCTCCCCCACAAGAAGATATTTCAAAATGAAGCTAATATGGATGAAAATGAAAACTAATAACCTTTATCAAATTGCAGTGAGATTTACCCTATAAGCTGCCTAGAGTGCCTATGGAAACATGACCTGCTGAGTTTTATTGTAGGAGATAAGACGACGTTTCTTATTTATTTATTTTTGGCTGTGTTGGGTCTTCGTTGTGGTGCGCGGGCTTCTCATTACGGTGGCTTCTTGTCGCGGAGCACGGGCTCTAGGTGCGCAGGCTCAGTAGTTGTGGCGCACAGGCTTAGTTGCTCGGCGGCATGTGGGATCTTCCCGGACCAGGGCTCGAACCCGTGTCCCCTGCATTGGCAGGCGGATTCTTAACCACTGCGCCACCAGGGAAGCCCCAAGACGCCGTTCCTAACGCTGTTTGTGGGTTTCTTCCCTCCGCAGGCCTTGAACCGGGGCATTGCTGCTGTCAAGGAAGATGCAGTGGAGATGCTGGCCAGCTACGGGCTGGCCTACTCCTTGATGAAGTTCTTCACGGGGCCCATGAGTGACTTCAAGAATGTGGGCCTGGTGTTTGTGAACAGCAAGCGGGACAGGACCAAAGCTGTCCTGTGCATGGTGGTGGCTGGTGCCATAGCTGCTGTCTTCCACACCCTCATAGGTAAGGCTGTTGGCCGTCCTTTAAGAATCTAGCTTTGCTAATTCCGTCTGCCTCTTAATTTATTTTTGTGTATTGATTGTAGTAAGTGATTTCTTCCATAATTATTAAATATCATGACAATTTTAAGGGATGGAAAGAATGGAGTTTGTGCTCCTAGGTCAAGAAAAGAAAATGTCCTTTGTCTGGCAAGCTGTATGTCTCTGGTTCCCAAACCCTGTGTCAGTGAGGGAGGAGTTTCATTAACAGGTGAGCAGATCTAGGATTAGCATTCAGTAAGGTCAAAAAAATGTCAGGTGCTTTTGTTAGAGACAGACATTACTTACTGTTTTCTTTTTTAATTGAAGTATAGTTGATTTATAATGTGTTAGTTTCAGGTGTACAGCACAGTGATTCAGCTATATATATATACATATATGTATATCATATATATGCAGTATATAGATATGTTCTTTTTCAGATTCTCTTCCACTATAGTTTATTAGAAGATAATGAATATAGTTCCCTGTGCTATACAGTAGGACCTTGGTGTTTATCTTATCAGACTCAATCTTAAGAATAAAAATAGAATGAGAGTTATTCAGGATTAATTCTTATCCGCAGTGAAAACAAAGGAGATTGTTTTATGTATTAAAATTATCTCATTTTAGGGCCCCATATTTCTATTTTAGATGAGACTCAATACTCTGGGCATAACATTCTTTCCATGAAACAACAAGAAAATTTTATCACAGTGACTGGCCTACGGTTTCCCCAAGACCTAGGAAAGCCCCTTCCTTTAGAGCTGGAGTTCTACTTCTGCTGCCTTCTTGGTGGTGATAAAAAACCCTAAGGGCATGATCTCAGAACCTCTTGGCTTCAAAACAGCTTAGCTTACCTGGCATAAAAATTGAATGGCACACCTACTGAACGCGGTTACGTAGAGCCTGTGAACAACACTTCACAAACCCGTAGTGTGTCTTCAAATTAGCACTGGTTGTATGAGAACCATGAATGTCCGTGGTGAATGAAGAGCCAGGAGATAAACCCAAACCATTTACAGTGTACTCAGGTGTCAACTCATGTTTACTCATCCCAAACCATTTACAGTGTACTCAGGTGTCGACTCGTGTTTACTCATATAATTGTGAATCTAAAAGTAAACAGACTGAGGCCTTTGTGGTCTTCCTTTTTAATACAGCATAGGATTTTGTGCTAAGAACAGTGTGGACGAGAGGATGCTTCTCATGGGCCAAATATCCAGGCAAAGTGTTGCTATTGATCATTTCATTTGGGCTCAGAGCTTCAGGGCATGGGGCAGAGAGGAGATGCCTTTCTTTCCCTTAACTTACACCCTGAATACTAACATATCCACTGAGTTTTAAAGAAAACTTCTGCAGCTAGATTTGATCTGGGCCATTTTCATAGATGGTATACGTACTTGAGAAGATTCCATATGTGAAATGAGTGGGTCTAAATAAATTTTTGCCTAAAGAGGAAGATAAGTTAGTTTCCTTTCAGCTACTTACTTCCAAGTAAACCCAACATTCTCTGTTTTAGTCATGCTCAAATGAGACTTTGGGGCTAACAGCTAATTACTCAATGTCAGTAATTAAGGAAAACTTGAGTGTACTGTGTTATTGACACTGTTGGGAGGGGCATTTGGTCACTGAAATAAAAATCAAAGTCATTTTCCAAGTTAAATGCAAGTTTTTCCATTTTAAAGTGGAATCATAAAATCTTACATTTGAACCAAAATGGTTCTACATCCCAGATATATTTAACAATTGCTTTTATCACTGTTGATAGTTTTACAATTATCACTTTTTTTCTTCCAACAAACAAATGCTTTCTACAGTTACTATGAAAGCACATATCAATTTCTTTCAAACACTTAAAACTCAAATTTTAATGATTTTCCCTCTTCTAGTTTGTTGGCCTCATTTCAATTTTCTGCCTAATGGTTTGATTCTTCTCTTGCCTTCTACTGTCTGCTGCATCAGGCATCTTTGCTCACCTTCCTTTCTCCTTTTTTTCACTAATGCCGTAAGCTTTCCTATGCTCAGATCTTGCCAATTTTTCCCCATAACCTTGACCACAAGCTCCAGGTGGGATGTTGCTCTCTTGCTCTCCACCTTTTCCAACATTATTTTCCTACCATCCATAAACATCCCCCCATTCAGTTCCTGCTTTACAGTGTGTCACCTACACTAGGCACTAAAACCCATTTTCACGTCTTAGTAATGCTAGAAACAGCCACTGACACTTCTACTTTAACAGTCAGCTCTCGGCTGTCTATGCTTGGGACAAGGGAACAGTGACATAGATAAACAAAAAAGCAAATATTCCAAATAATTTGACTTGAGAAGCCGTTGTCTGCTCTCAGGCAGTCTTCCTAATTGTATTTGCTTGGCCTGATACTGAAATGAGTATGTATTCCCCACGTGAACAGCCCCTCAGTAGGGCTCAGAGTAAGTACAAGAAGCCGCATGTTACACGTTCATCAGCTTAGCCCACAGAGTGAGAGAGGAACCAGAGTAATCCAGGCTTAAAACCAAATTTCTCTATATTATTTTGTTTAGGCGAAACTAGTCTAATTGCCTTAGACTTTGCTTTTTAGGTGCTATTTCCCTATCTCCTTAGTAGATTTATTTCTGTTATCTAGACCTTCTAGCTTTTCCATAGCATTTATATAAGGGCATCCAAGAGCATAGAGGAGGAAGAAGTTCTTTCTCTTAGGGGTTGGTTCTGAAAGGCTCGTGGGGTGAGTCATCTCTTAACTGGCTCTGAAAGTGTTGATTGTATTCCAGCACAACTCTTTCTCATTTTTCCCTGATCTTTGATACAAGATGGAGTGGAGAATTTGACCCAGTGCTCTAAATGAATATTTTGCTGTAGCCACGTTAAGATTACAAATGGTGACTCTTCTTGTCTATTACGTTTCTGTTAATTCTGTCTAACCTCAGGCTCGTGGTTTTAACAAAATCACCGTGTTCTATGCTTTTTCAGTTTAATGGCCAACTCCTTGGTTTCTTTTTGCTTTGTTTCCTAATTTACCTGTTTATTCATTTTATTCTTTACAATGTTAGTTACTTTTCCCAGCAAGATGCCTTCTGTATATTTAATGAATATTTCTCTTTTTTTAGATATACTCAAACACTGATAAAATTCATCCATTTCCCCTTATGATGTTATTAACATGCATGTTTAACTCTAAGCAGACACACCACTAGTATTAGTAGAGCTGACCTTCCTGCTTTGAATGTGGGGGGCTCTGACTAAACAAGAGTGAAAGAATTGCCCTTTGTTTAACTCACCTTTAAAATAGTCCAATCCCCATGTGTCCTATCAGTGGTCCAACAAATTACTTATTGAACAAATAGTACGTGCATGTCATTCAGGTCCTACTAATCAAAAGTTGGATACAGAGGTGAGATAAATATCAAAGATGTTCCTCCTTGGGGAGGAAAAGAAGTGGGAGGCACACAGCCACCACGCATTCATGAATCAGGGGAGAAAAAAGCAAGAAAATGAGTTCAGTGTTGAATGTCACAGGTAACAGGGTAGATGCCCAGTGCTAGGGTGCAGGTAACCAGGTAAAGGAGGTGTGCAGCCTGGGACTATAGAAGAGCCCGTTAGGCAACAGGGACAGGAAAAGGGGGAGAGAGGAAGAGAGAAAGCGAAGGAGAGCAGGGAAGGGCAAAGTAGAAAGAGGACCAGCAGGGAGGGCATTAGGCATTGAGCTCTGCGGCTGTAGCTGGGTCCCTTGGAGAGCCTTTGACACCAGTGAGAATTTTTTTGTGACATCTCAGGGTCAGCTATATTGAATAAAGCAGATTGATTCTAGTGTTCATGTATGTTTAATACAGCTTTAACAACAAGGAAGATCTATATATTCTGCTTATTTACTGCTTTATAACCTTATGGCTTCTAAAGAAATTTTTTTAATATTTAGAAAAGTTCAATGTATTTTGTCAGTCTGCATAATCTCCTTGGTTATGAACTAGTGCTGGGGCAAGGCACTCTTAAGATTTTTTTTTTAAAGATTGTGTATTCCATGGCACCTCCAGCCACTGGAGAAATCCTGATTCCCAGCATGATCTCTATCTTAGATTTTTTTTTCCCAATCTGGATGAACTTTGACATTTCAAACTTTCAGTATCTACCAATAATCTACCAACTGCTGGAGGATCTTCTCACTTAGAAGGGACTTCAAACCTAAGCGTCACCAGCTTTGAAAAACCAGTTTCAGATGTAGCTCCTTTCCTTCGCTAACCTGGTGTCGTATCTGGGCATCCGCTGACTGTTCACAGTGAGACGTTAGAGGTAGACTCAGGTCAGAGAGGACCAAGAACTCCTTTTGTAGGGTCATCTGTTATTGTGTTTGCCCCAACAAAGGAGAGAACTTTCACTAGGTCCTTTTTATTACATTTGCTGTAAATAATGTTTTTTCTTGTGTTTCATATTCATTGTCTCTGATTTTTTTCTCTTTTTGGACCCAACTGGTAAGCCACGCATTCTCTCATCCTTGAGAGATTTTGCACATGGTTATGGGTTTCCCCAGACATTTGCACATGGCTGGAGTGGGTCCCACTCATCACACAGGCACTTCCCCAGGAATGTATGGTGGAGATGGTGAGGAAGAGATGGCTCCAGAAAATGTACCACCCCAAACCTTATGCAGTTAGCCAAATGAGTAGACACTTGGAATTGTGTTGGACTGACAGACTTGAAATCTAGAGATCCACTGGTTGAAAAGTTGATATCTATTCTATGTGTACCTGGAACCTGGCTCAAGATACCCAAGTTGCAGGAGCCTTGGTAAACAGAACATAGTGGGTCAATCAGTAGCACTTGTGAGACTTTTAAACATGGGAACTAAGGAATTAGAATTAGAATAAGGGTTCCCAAATCTGCCCCTTGGAAATGCACGTATTATTCTTTTACTAAAAATCGGAAGAGGGCTTTTTGTTCAGTTCCCAATGGAAAATTATAGGTAATGAGGCTTATTTTGACTAATACTAAATTTCATGGCATTTTGCAACAAGTGCTGGTGACTCTGGATGAACAAGTTTGAGAACCTGTGATTCTGGAAAGTTCCATCGCTCCATTACCCCAGCGTCTCACGGGAAAATAATTCTGAGGTCAGAGGAGCTAGGGATTTGGATGGTCCTTCCTGTTTCTTGTTTGGGCAGCTCAGAGCTGTCTACCTGTAAATAGGTTAAGTCTGTGTCCTCCTGCTGCAGCCAGGCCATGAACTCCATTTACATCTATTCAAAAACCTTGCTTAATTTTTCTTTCTAATGTTCTTCTTTTCATAAGGAATATAAGCTATTTCAGAAGAGTCTTGGTGAGGCAGCTTATAGAAGTTGAAGGTTACTAAATGTCATTAAGGCAGCTATCCTGGTAATTATAGACTCTATGCAAAGTACTTTAAACAAATTACCCCCAGCCTACACCTCCAGCCAGAAACAGCTCTGGGACATGGGAGGGGAGGGTGAGGGGGTACTGGGTGAAAAACAGCCGCTGGGATTTTACATTCCCAGCTCACAGGGTGGAAACAACCTTTGTAGTTATAACCAGACTCTTCTTCTACTACATATGGGAGGAGTAAAAGGAAGGAAGAAAGACGGGAAGAAAGCTTCTTCCCTTGGCCTCCAAAGTTTTTCTCTAGTAGCTAAAGGAGGACAAGAAGTAAAAAGAAGCCAAAGCATCCTTGTGCCCACTGGTCTCAAAGTACCCCCGGCACCTGGGGACCCCGGAGCTGCAGTCTGAACAAAGCGAGGGGATGAGATGGGGGGAACATCCTGGCAGAGTCAGAGGCTTGGTTGGGCTCAGCACCCAGCAGTCCTTCAGACCCTGTTAAACTTTAGATGTCAGCTCTACATTGCTCTGCATAAAGGCACTGTTTTTGATGTTTTAGTTAAAATAGTCTAATAAGGTGGTACGCTTAGGTATAGTCACAGAAGTAGAGAAGCTCATTTATACTGATCCCTATACACTCAGGCCACATGAGCAAACTGCACGCCCTGCTCTCAGCTGTTCAGATTCACACGTCCCTTCTTTTCCTGCCATTACCCCAGAGTCTCACGGGAAAATAATTCTCTCCTTCCTAGAAGCCACCTGTATGAGTTTGCTAGGTCTGTCCTAACAAAGCACCACAGACAGCGGAAGTGTGTGGTCTCACGGTCTGGAGGCTGGAAGGTCGAGGTGGTGGCAGTGAGGATGGTTCCTTCTGAGGCCGTGACGGAGAATCTGTCCCAGGCCCCTCTCCCGCTTCCAGTGGTTTGCAACGTGTGCTGTCCCTTGGCTTGTGGAAGCATCTCCCCGATCTCTGCCTTCATGTTTTCATGGGCTTCTCCTTGTACGTGTCTATCTCTGTATCCAAATTCCCCCTTTTTAGAAGGACACCAAGAGCCCACTCTTCTCCAGTGTGACCCCATCTCAGCTGATTATACCTGCCATGACCTGGTTGTCAAATAAGGTCACCTTCTGAGGTCCTGGGGACTAGGACTCAACAAGTGAATTGTGAGAGGACACAGGTCAACCCATACCTTGCCCTCCGGATCTCAGCCTTTTTCTAATCTCAAGGTCCCAGCTTTAGCCGTCCAGTCAGCTGGCGTTTGTATTGGCGCTAACCTGTACCAGGGAATTTCAGTTCCTGAGCCTTTCAGAGCCAGCCCCGGGCTCGTGCACTTGGCATTGCTCTGCTCGCCCAGCGTGGCTGCCTTTACTATTGCCCGCGGTCTCTGCTGGGAGGGGCAATGGGGTGGGCTGGGTCAGGACCATCTCTGCGCAGGTCTCAGCGCAGTGAACTTGACTGAATGAGAAGGAGTGTACAAATCAACAGCAGCCACAGTTTCCAAATCTTGGCACCCAAAGTGAGCTGTGTGTGTGATCCAGCAACAGCTTTATCCCGGCTTTGTGTTTCACCAGCTAATCTCAGGTCTGAATGCACTTCTCGCCTCGCTGCCAAGTCGGGCTGGAGGGCTTCCTCCTGCTTTCCAGGGTCAGGTCACCCACGTGCCTTCTGATCTAAGCAGGACATCACAGCTGCCTTCCTTGTCCCTGGCCATAACTAATCCCATTTCCCCAGTCTTTTCTCTTTCTGCCAAGCGCCACCCTCCCTCCTGGGTTTCTCTCCTTGCTGCCTCAGTGGTTCTGCTGGTCCCGCCACGCTGCACACCTGACACCTGGGCTCACCTGGCAGCTCGCCTCTTGGTTTCCACCTCTGCCCTTCCTGGGAGGACTGGGACCTCCTCTCCTGCATTTGCCTGTCCCACCAGCATTGTATGCTGGATGTCTTAGCCATTCCAGCCCCCTCCCTACCCCTTGAAATCACTTACTTGTACCTCTACCCTCGCTGGGATTTCTATTTATATACACTTAAATATCTTTGATATCATCCTGAAGAGCACACTTAATCCAACATACCCATAATTCCAGACTAATCCCTACAGGGGATAGAGGATTATTTCCTTTTGCCAGTTTATATGGTAATAAGTCGTCCCCCAAACTTTGAAATGGGGGCAGGGATTCTTATTATTTCACAAAGTGAGAGAGACACTAAATTTTATCTCCTTTCTGATTTCAAAGCAGCTTCTGCAGTTGTCAAGTACATGAATATTCATATTTATAAAAGAATGAACACAGCGGGAACACTACTATTAGAGCACTATGAAAACACAGAGATCATTGTTTTCCTATATAGTCTTAAACATCGTATCAATGAGGTAGCCAATAGCTTAATATTGTATTTAACCTTTACTAACAATGTCTGCCAGAACACCTAGCAGACATTAGGAGACCTTTCTCTTTCTTCCTTTCTCTCCCTTTGGCACCAACACATTCATTCAGCCTGTGTTGGTTAAGGCCCATTATGTTCCAGTCACACACTGGTCACAGGTCCTCGTGTTGGAGGGACTTGGAAAGCACAGAGATAGCATTTTTCCCCTGGGGAGACTGTACCCACAGTTACCACCCTCCTCCCCAAAAAATGATCCAAAAGGAATGACAAACAGTGAAAAGCTAGCTTTAAAATTTTTATTGAAAGGTATGTTATCCCATTTTTATGTTAAAACACCCACGCATAACCCACCACACACACCTGTAAAAGAACTGGGGAATTAGAACCTAGAGTGTCAACTGTGACCCCTTCTGGGTAGAGGGATGAATGAGATTGTAGATGATTTTCTTCTTTTTGCTCATCTGAATTTTCTAATTTTTGTACCAAAACCCAAATATTATATTTAAAATTGTTTTTAAACTTTTGAGGGCTTCCCTGGTGGCACAGTGATTAAGAATCCGCCTGCCAATGCAGGGGACACGGGTTCGAGTCCTGGTCCGGGAAGATCCCACGTGCCGTGGAACAACTAAGCCTGTGTGCCACAACTACTGAGCCTGCGCTCTAGAGCCCACGAGCCACAACTGCTGAGCCCACGAGCCACAACTACTGAGCCTGCATGCCACAACTACTGAAGCCTGCACGCCTAGAGCCCGTGTTCCGCAGCAAGAGAAGCCACCGCAATGAGAGGCCTGCGCACCACAACGAAGAGTAGCCCCCGCTCGCCGCATCTAGAGAAAAACCCGCGTGCAGCAACAAAGACCCAACGCAGCCAAAAATAAATAAAATAAGATAAATAAGTTTATTTAAAAAAAAACTTTTGAGATAAAAAGCTTATAAGGATAATGTTTTCTAAATATTGCCATGTTTTGTTTTACCTTTTGCAGCATATAGTGACTTAGGCTACTACATCATCAATAAATTGCACCATGTGGATGAGTCAGTGGGGAACAAAACGAGAAGGGCCTTCCTGTATCTTGCTGCCTTCCCTTTTATGGATGCAATGGTGAGTAGAGAAGATCGTTGGCACTTTTTAAAAAAATTAAGGTAAAAAATACATAACCTAAACTTTACCATTTTAACCATTTTTATGTATACAGTTCAATGGCATGTAGTATATTCACATTGCTGTGACTCTTCAGAACTCTTTTCATCTTGGGATACTGACTCTATTCCCATTAAACACTGACTCCCCATCCTCCCCTCCCCCAGCCCCTGGCAACCCAGAAATGGAAATGGCTCCACTTATTCCCCCCAAAAAATGACCAGCACATCTGAGGCTGTCTTCACTGCCCACCACATTTTTTTCCGATTGTGATAATATACATATAACATAAAACTTCCCATCTTAACCATTTTTAAGTGCCCACTTCAGTGGCATGAGGTGCATTCACATCGTGGCGCTCCCATCACCGCCATCCACCCTCGGCCCTCTCCATCTTCCCAGCTGAGTCTCTTCCCCATTGAACACTAACTCCCACCCCCTTCCCCAGCCCCTGGTACCTACCACTCTACTTCTGTCTCTATGAACTTGACTGTTCTCGGTACCTCATGAGTGGAATCATACAATATTTGTCTTTTTGTGACTGGCTTATTTCACTTAGCAAAATGTCTTCAAGGTTCATGCATGTTGTATGCAGCATGTGTCAGAATGTCCCTCTTTTTTAAGGCTGAATAATATTCCTTGTATGTGTAAGCCACATTTTGTTTACCCTTTCATCCATCAGTGGACACCTGGGTTACTTCCACCTTTTGGCTACTATGAATAATGCCACTATGAACATGGGTATGCAGATATCCCTTTGAGTCCTTGCTTTAGTTCTTTTGGGTATATACCCAGAAGTGGAATTGCTGGATCATATAGTAACTCTATTTTTAATTTTTTGAGGACCCGTCATACTGAGTTCAGCAGCAGCTACACCATTTTACATCCCCACCAGCAGTGCAGAAGGGCTCCAACTGACCACTGACTTTTAACCAGTCCATCTTTTCAGTTTATTTTATGAGAATTATCTGTATTTGCCACAAGTTCTGTCAGTAGGCAAGAGAGCTTGTTTGAAAATTTGATTCAAATATAAATTCCTTTCTGATATATTCAAGATCAAGGGATCAGAATAGCTTTCAGATAAACTTACCACTTGTGTGGTATAAGCACCCAAAGCTTTTTAGAATAAGACTCGCTTGAATATACTGATAGGATTTTATTACTTTAATAGCCAGCTTTGCTAGATTAGCTAAGGGTGGCTGACTTCCATAGATTAAATTCTTTGTCCTGATACTGAAGAGTTCTCAGAGAATGCTTTTTTCCTATTCATCTGTGTTACAGATATAAAAGAGACTTAGCCATATATATATATATATTTATATTTATATTTATGTATTTCCAACAATGTCTAATGTTAGAAAATAAACCTTTTCTTTGGGCTCCATTTTACTCTTGGAAGGAGACTTTAACATATGATAATCTATATAGGTTTTTCTACCACTCCTTACCTCCAGTTCTATATACATTAGACGTGTGAGATGAATGGAGGTATTGAGGTATGGCATTAGCCCCAAATCCTCCGAGGAATGAGGCAATGTAAAAACGTATGTGGTCCATCCTCTCAAGTGTCATCAGAAGTCTTAACGTGCCTGTAGCTGGGTTACAGGGGCAGCCTTCTTGAATCTGACAGCTTCCTACCGGTGGGCAAGGGAGCCTTAGATATTAGACCCTTAGTTTCCACCAAAGGTCCCGATTTTCAGTTGTCATGACATCACTTTAGGTGGAGAATTTGGCCACTGGAACACTTGTCCCTGGATTTTCTTTTATTTTCTTTTTCTTATCACCAGGTGTGTTTACTCTGGTAGTTGATGCATACCCCCTAACTCCCATACCCCCTACCCCCAAAAGAAAAAAGCCAAGGGTTTGGAGTGTGTAGAACCAGATTCCCCACGGGGCCCAGGCTGGACTGAGGTAGCACCACAGTGCTTTCAAAGCAGTGAGAGAACTGAATGGAGTGACCTTTTTCACAACCTAAGAGAGTAAAAGCCCAGCTTCTTCAGCAGAGTCCATGATTCTGCTCTAATGCCTGCCCTCCTATCTGTACTGGGACTGTGTAAACACATAGAAGAATTATAATTATACAGTGAACTCAGGGAACTCAGGACTAAAAGTGACTCACAGACTCTTTAGTGCCCTGTGTTCCACTTCGCTTCTGTGTTTATTTGCCACGGAAGTTTCCAAAGCTCAGTCTAACACCAGAACATCTGTGATGGACAGACACCCTTTTCTTCCATGTTTCATCTCTCAACTCCCCCAAAAGGCCCAGTAGTAAGAGATTGCTAAGAAAAACCAATATAATACATATCCTCACCCCAAACACACACACACATACACACACACACACACACACACACACACACACCTTGCAGCATGGCCCTGATGTATTTGTTGGAGAGATAATATTTGCAAATCACAAAGCTTATCGTCCAGACAGCTTTTGGTCAACAAAGATAGCCTACAAGCCACAATTTGCAAATGTTATCTACACTTTGCATTTCTTTTCACATTTAGCACCTTTGGCCCTTTGAGCTGAGGAGGAAGTAGATGTAGCAGCAGCTATATAAAGTCTTGACACAGACCTAGGAAATAAATCATACTTGTCTAATTATGTTTAGCTCACGTGAAATGTTATTTCTTTGTCGGTTCAGGTCAGCCTTTACTGGTTAGAAGGATGATGCTTAAGCAGATCCTACTTTGAACTTCAGACCTTCTCCAAACCTGCCATCCCCTGGAACTTTCATTGTCTGTAACCCTTGGAGGACCTTCCTCTTAATTTCCCTCAAAGGCACGAAGCGTCAGATCGGATCCTGCCCAGACTTAAAGAGAAGGAAATAGTAGCCCTGATCAGTCAGTGAGTGCCTGCAGTGATGGTAGTAACTCGGATCCAGTTTAGAGCCCTCATTAGAACCTGCTTCACAGATGGAGAATGCGGTGCTTTGTGACTCCCACTGGTCCCCCATTCCTGGTATTCAGCCAGGTTTCCTGCCAGGCGCACAAACCAGTACACTAGTCTGCATAGAATTGGTACCAAATAAACACTGTGCAGTCACTGGTTCCACTTAAAAATCTCATGTGGTCCTAGCCACCAGGCTAAGTTACAGCCATTTTACCAATCAAAGATTTATGAAACCTGTGCTACTAAGGTTGGGGGGCGTGTTTCTGTTCTATTTCAGGAATGCCCAGGGACTCATAACAACCAGAAATAACCTAATCCCGAAGGTGTATCTCATACCCTATTCTCTCCTTCCTGGCAGGCATGGACCCATGCTGGCATTCTCTTAAAACACAAATACAGTTTCCTGGTCGGATGTGCCTCAATCTCAGATGTCATAGCTCAGGTAAATGTGGTCCGTGTGTCCATCAAAGCTGCTCAGAGCCCCTTTCAGGTGATGGACAGAACCGGCTGATGCCTCATTTACAACCACCCACTCCGCGAGCATCCCTACATTACTCAAATCAAACGCGAACTTCCATAAATGCTTGTTAAGTGAATGAGAAAATGGAACCCCTCCATGATGCAAACGTGTAGGATCTTGCAGGAATGGGTGTTGTAGGAATTTAAGTTTACTATCAGAGGTTTTGCCCTTTATTGTTAAGGCACTTGCACGTGAAATGACTCTAAAGTCAAAGCTAGTGGGTGGTCACAGGGTCGCTGTGTGCACGTGGGCCTCTGTGTGGCCAAGTCACTTGGTGCTAGTTTCTAGAGAGCGATCCTAGGAATTATTGTTAAATGTTGTCACCTGGGGCTGCCACTCACTTATCATTCACCCACATTTGGAAAGAATCAGGAAGTCGGCTTCGTCTGAGAACATTATACTTCTGTCCAGTTCCCTGAGGTCTGGCACCAGCCCTGGTTTCCATTCTCCTTCCTGTCTTCTTCCTCCAAAGATACCATGAAAAAATTTAGCAGGAAATTAGATTTAATTCCCATAGTCTGTAAGTTAGACTTTGTTCCTACAGTCAGGGGTTTGGAGAACAATTTCTTCATGGAGAAGGAGGTGGACTGATTTCTAAGCTCCCTTCCCAATTCTCAGTTCCATTCTATGAACATGTCCACGCATTTCTTCCTGGTTTTCCCCTTTTGTACACGCTAGTCTTTCAGCCACCTTTTTGAAATAATCTACTGTTCAACTGTTAGTACCTCCCTAAAGACCAAGAATTAAATTTCCAAATTAATTGCATTTACTCCATGGATCACTATTAAAAGTAATTTAAATTACTTCCTGCTAACATTCTTTTGTGTGTGTGTGTGTGTGTGTGTGAGTGTGTGCGTGTGCACGCACACATGTTGAACACTAGCTAACGTCATTCTTTGATACATCTTTGTTAATTTTCTTGGTGAGTTATTAGAGATTTTTTTGCCTGGTCTTACTTTTAATTCATCCTCTGAGGGATGAACTAAACTGCCTTGTTCACTCTAATCACTTAATTTGAAATTAAGGAAACACCTCTTATTTTCAGCATTAGCATCAGCAACTCAGTGAGCATTTGTAGATGTGTTATCTCAAAAGCAAAAAAAAAAAAGAAACACCCACTTATCTTTGCCTAAGATAAATATAGCAGCATCCAAGGGTAGAGGAAAAAATCATATCCCTGAAAATTTCTTTGCCAGTGCTGCCACAGCCATTTTCCTTCTTAATTTTAAACCTGGTCCTGGCCCCTGCCTGTTGGGAGGGCTCAAAAGTTCAGAATAAACATAACTGGTTAGTAGGGGCGATGGAAGCTGGATTCAGGTGCCATCTGGCCTTGGGATTTTCCTGGTGAAGTTTTTATTTTAAACCTTATAGTTGGAGTTCCTACCACAATTTGGTTGGGGGAATAAATTCAATGTTTGTTCTTAAGTCTTTTGCTCCCCCTCCCACCCCCAGCTTCAGTCCTCTCATTATTTGAAGGCATTTGTTAATTACCAGACTTGGTAATGAATAAATAGATCCTAGGCAAAGTCCTTTGAAATACCACCTTGGCATAGATAGATAGGGAGTAATCACCAATGATAAAATGAAAAGAGTTTATAATGCCTTGAATTTCAGTGGCAACTCCCAGTTTGAAAAAATTTTACTAAGCTAATTAATTTCACATCATAATACAAAAAAACCCTCTTGCTTTGGTTCCAACATGCCATGCTTTTCTGTGTCACCCTTATTGTAATAGTCATATGTTTTTGATTTATTTCGTGATCATCTAGACTTTCTTAGCTTGCTCAGTATCAAATGAGAATTCTCATGGGGTGTTGGGCCTCAGTGGGACCTCTGGTCCTTTCCCCTTTGTTCTGTCATCAGCCCTGGCCTTCTGAGGTCAGCTGAGATCCCAGGGATGGCATCCCAGGATCCCAGCTGAGTAATCTGGCTGCACTACCGTAGGTCCCTTTGTCTCCTGCCTTTCCATCTCCGCCTTCGGGCAAGATCCCCGTCCTGAACCACCCAATGGTCTGCACCTTGCACCACCTGCACCCAGGTAAAAAGAGCTCCAGCAAAAAGTTACACAGCGGGACAAACTGATCAAAGTATAGATTCATACTCTCATCACTCACCTCAGCGGACTCTAGTAACCATATCAGAGGGTCTCCACCTACCTCACTCTCCCTGGCAGGTGACCTCACTGCCCACCTCACTGAGAAATTTAAACCCACATGCCTACTTTCAGACCCTTGCCTCATCTCCGTTCCCCCTCCCGTTACAGGAGAGGAGGTGTCCCTCCTCTGTCCAAGGCCACTTCTTCCTCCTGTGCCTTGAAGCCTATCCTGTCCTGCCTTCTCAGGAACCTTACTCGATCGGTTATCAGTGACTCCTTCTCTCTCCCCTGGATCATTTCTCTTTGACATGGAAACATGCTCAGACATCTGCCTTCTTAACACAATAACAACAGCAACAACAAGCTTTTTCTCATGTATGTCTTTAGCTACAATTCTCTATTACTTCCCAGCCACACCTTTTGGAAGAGCAGTTTCCTCTCACTGTCTCCACTTTTTCACTCCTCTTTCTTCCTTTTACCTACCCCACGCTGACCTCCACTCCCATCAGTTCGCCCACACTGTTCTCACTAGTGACCCTCTTGCCACTGAATCCAGCGGGCACTTTTTGTTGACTGAATGGATGTCTCAGCAACTCTTCACTCTGTTGACTGCCCCTTCGTCCATGAAACATCCCTTCCCATTGGCTCTCACACCACCACGTCCTGGTTTTTCTCCTACTTCTGATGGCCGAGCTCATCTATTGATGTGTAAATGTTGAAGTTCCTCAAGATCCATCTCTCTCCTCACTGCGTATTCTATCCATGAAGAATCTACTGCATACCCTACGTTTAAACCATCTGTAACATGATTGATGATCACCGAATAAATATCTGTGGCCAAGCCCTCTCCTCTGAGCTCTAGACAAGCCATCTAAATATCTCTATGCTATTTCCACTCACATCCTTCAGAGGCATCGTAAGCCTCAATTCATACGCTTCATGATCTTGATGATTGTGTTTTTGAATGAATCTGTGCCCCTACCATCAGCTCAGAAACCTGGGAGCCACCCTAGGAGCGTCCCTCTTCATGACCATCCGTCTAAAATTTTTAATCCTAGATGTTTCTTTTTTTTTTTTCTTTTTTTTTTTTAATGATTTTTTAAAAAATTTATTTATTTCTATTTATGGCTGTGTTGGGTCTTCGTTTCTCTGCGAGGGCTTTCTCTAGTTGCGGCAAGTGGGGGCCACTCTTCATCGCGGTGCGCGGGCCTCTCACTATCGTGGCCTCTCTTGTTGTGGAGCGCAGGCTCAGTAATTGTGGCTCACGGGCCCAGCTGCTCTGCGGCATGTGGGATCTTCCCAGACCAGGGCTCGAACCTGTGTCCCCTGCATTGGCAGGCAGATTCTCAACCACTGCGCCACCAGGGAAGCCCCCTAGATGTTTCTTTATCTGCCCTCTTCTCCCCATCTCTGCCGCCCTCGCCCTGGTCTGAGGGATCACCCCTCCCACCTGAACTCTCAGAGATGCCTCCTGACTCGGGCCTGCCCCTCTGCTCTGGCTCTCCTCCGCCCTTCCCCACTGAGGCCACAGGGATCTATACTCAGTGAAATTCTGGCCATCTCACCCCCTGCCTACAACCTGCTTTAAAATTACCTCCGGGTGTTCTTGAGATAAAAAGCCAAAGTCCTGATCCTGGTCTACGAGGTGCTGAAAACCCACAGGCTCTGCTTCTGCCCCAACTCCGTCGCTCCCCTCTTGTTCCCTTGCTCTGCCCTCCAGCCACTGGTCCTCCCTTCCGACCTCTTCCATGTGGCCGAGCTGCCTCCCCCTGGGGGGCTTCTGCCCGGAAGGAAATGCCCTGCCTCGGCTTTCCCCACCTAACCCTGGCTCCTGCCAGACCCTGCGGGCTCCTGCCAAGGCACTGGGTCTCGGCTCAGATGCACCCCACATGGGGCGCCCTCCCTCACCCCGCAGCCTGGCTCTCCCAGCACCACTGCCCTCTTTCCTTCACAGGCCTTTTCACAGGTTGATTACCATTTCTGCCTTCCCCACTAGGCTGTCAGCTCCAGGAGAACAGAGCCTGGGACAATCTTATCTATCATTGAATCCCCAGCACCCAGGACGGGGCCAGCACGTAGCAGGCTTTCCCTGGGAAAATCCTCACCACTGAGGCAGTAGGTTACCCGCAGAAAATAATCCGACAAAGTTTTGATGGTTGTATCAGAATCAAAAATCTTAATTCTGGATTGAATTGCAAAAGGCCCAGGCGTTATTTTAAGTTGATAAATGCTACAACCCACAGTGAAGATGTAAGATGTATGGTATGTGTTGGACCACACGGCATCAAGCTATTAACAACATGAGGGAGGCTGAGGAAATCTTCACTTCGGCCTTGATCGCTACCGGCCCAATGCCTCCTGCCCGCCCTCTGTCACACTCTAGCCCGCTCTGCTCCTCGGGCCACTTTCTTGTCATCTCCACACCTCCCCCTCCCTTTTCCTTCACTTCCAGATCCCTTCCTTGGTCCTGCTCGTCTTGCATGGCCATGCCTGATGGCGGGCAGAGGAGGGGTTGGTCTTCACATATCCATTTTTCCTCCAATGTGTTTTCAGTCTCTAAACATGACCATCTTCGTTTGCACTGTAGGTTTGTGTATGTCGAATCTTAAGCTTGCTGCAGACAGACTAGTCTGTTTGCATATTAGGGCCCCTCAAGGCCTCTGATAAGTTAGAGAAATAAATGGGCATCTTGGCCACATTCCAGAACTCAATCTTCTGTTCCAAACACAATGGGTCCTTCACAAGGCTTCCCCCAGCTGGTCTTTGCATCCCTCAGTTAATACAGTACATTTGTTCCACTGGGAAGCAACAGGCATGGAGACAGTCACGGGCATCTTTATTTCCATCCGTGGGCTCCACTGTATCCTCGGGGAAAGTGAATGTGAGTGTGTGATCATGAGTGTGAGCGGACACTCACGCGTCCACGCTCCGGGCAGCCTGGTCGTGTCCGTGCAGCCAAGCGGTAGCTCTGTCCCCTGCATTCCCCCAAGGACATCTCTGTCCCGTTTACCGGTTTGAGAACAGCAAGCCGGGCACAAGTGTCAGCTTGTGCTACAAGCAAACCTCCTCTAACGTCTACTACTTTTATTTCGTTCAGAAGAGTTTCTCTGGATTGCCCTGCTTTTCTCTGTTCCCTGTGGCAACCGAACACACTCATTTGATGAACTGTGCTCATTCTCCAGCTTCTTTTTTAACTTTCTGTCATCGCTGATTTCTTGAGAATGCAGTGATCAGGGTCCACCTCCTTTGGTCAGGATCGTTTAGTGGTGGTATATTTCACAAGCCTATCATTCCATGGATATTTGGCTATTAAGATTGGTGTAGCCCAAAAAAAATTTTTTTAATTTAAAAAAATATAAATAAATAAATAAAAGAAGGAGGGGAAAATGGATACTACTTAACAGAAATCTCTAAGGACAAATACAGAACTAATGTAGGGCTGATATTCAGCTGGTTCTTACCGTAGCAGCCAGGCACGTTGTCTGTTCTGTTCACTTGTTCAGTCTGTTGGTAAATATTTAGAATATTACTCCTGAAAATAATCAAACAGATTCATTGCTGTAGTGGATAGAAAATGGATGGATGGGGTTCAAAGGTACTATGTAGACTTTTTATAAATCTTGATATTTAATCACCATGTTCCTCTTCAAAATAAATTAAACAAATAATTTTTTTAAACAAACAAACAAACAAACAAAAAAGATTGATGTAGCCCAGACAATCTCTCCCCTCCCCCATTACCCTATTTGTGCACTCAATATGCCTCAGTGGTCTTCCAAACATGTGAATTCCAGGAAGGACTCTGGACAGAGGCGGGGCTGATTCTCTGATTTCTGCAGGATGGGAGGTTAAATACACGATAAATTTGCTTTAGAGCCTGTACTGTTCAGTAGAGATTGACACTTTACTATTATTTCAATCCCTCTTGACTTTGTATTTTTTGACCTATGCCACTTTTGTAAGTTAATATCTTAAATTTTAATTATCTTGTTTTATAATAATTAACATTGGTGCTTTTGCAGCATTTTCAATGGATTCCAGGTTATAAATGGTAATGTCCATTTGTCTGTGTACTATCATTGGTCACTGTTCTATCCTTTGTGGAAGGTCACTTAGGTCCTCTGGTGTGGATTACATGCATATATGGATAGGGCAAAGCTCTTCTGCATCCTTTGGGGTCTGGGAATCCAAAGTTTGTAGATTTTTTTTAATCGATCACCTTAACCAGATGTGCAGTTGCCTTAAAAGAATCTTAACGATGAATATAACAGAATGATCGTGTGCTCTTCCAGTGAATCCCAAATGCATGACCCTGAATTCTCTGAGAGCAGTACTGAGCTGTAGCCCAATACTGTTTCCGTTCCCCTTCTCATCAGTGTCAAGGTTTTCGCTCAGAGATACATCTCACCTGGGTGCAAGAGGTCGGGCTGTGCTTCCATTGATTGGCTCCGTCTTCTCACTACTGACTTGTTCTTGTTTCCCCATCTCTCAGGTCGTTTTTGTCGCCATTTTGCTTCACAGTCATCTGGAATGCAGGGAGCCTCTGCTCATCCCCATCCTGTCCTTGTACATGGGCGCCCTTGTGCGCTGCACTGCCCTGTGCCTGGGCTACTACAAGAACATCCACGACATCATCCCGGACAGGAGTGGGCCGGAGCTGGGGGTAGGTCCTTAGACCTCGAGGACATCCTGTCTGTACATCCAAGTGGACTATAGTTTCACCCCACACGTATGAAACGAGACATCAGTGTAACAGGCACATGCTCTGGGATGTTATATCTCAAGGCCAAGTGCTTCATAGTGTCCACAGGGAAAGACAGTTGGAGAACTGATGAACTCTGGAGATGATAGAGTCCTTAGAGGTCACTCTCCAGCCTCCTTGCCTCCCTACGAGGAGACCGAGTCCCAGTGAGTCATGTCAGGCCGAGGAGGAGACACAACATTGATGTCCTCCTTACTCTCTGTTGTCAAAAGTAAGTCATTCTGTGCTCGACAGAGATTTTAGGACCCCTGGTACCATTGAACTCACATTTGATTATTTTTAATTTTGCACCAGGGATCCAGGCTGTGTTTGTACTTTCTGTACTGGTCAAACACAATCACTCATTCAGGTGCCTTCTATGGAGGGAGCAGAGTATTTAAGTACCACAGGGCAACACAGGAAATTTTTAAATACGGTCTCTGGCCTCAAGCAGCTTTACGTCCCATTTGGCTTATCCTCCAACACAGAAGCAACATTCAGACATGAACCCAAGAAAGTACAGAGACTGCAATGGGAGTTCAAGAACTTCTCTCACTGAGGCCGAGAGAAGGTAGATAGGGATGAGGTCTAAAAAGCCCCCTTGATGGAGGCAGAGCTTGGCCCGTGCCTCGAAAGGTGAATATGGTACAAGCAAGATACAATCTTATACAAGTGACCAAAGCGTTCTTTTCATCATCATTATAAACAGTATCTGATTTATATGTTTGCTAATTTCTCTATCCTTAGGTATCATTTGGGTTGGTATCCATCTAGCTATAAGGCAGATATGCATGATTATGTATATTATATATATATATATTTATATAAATATGGCCCTGAATAAATTACCGCACTCCACCCCTTGATCCCACCTTTGACCACGTTACTTTTGTCATGTCAGAACAGTAATTGCAGGACTTCCCTGGTGGTGCAGTGGTTAAGAATCCGCCTGCCAATTCAGGGGACACGGGTTCGAGCCCTGGTCCGGGAAGATCCCACATGCCACGGAGCAACTAAGCCCGTGCGCCACAACTACTGAGCCCGTGTGCTGCAGCTACTGAAGCCCACGCGCCTAGAGCCCGTGCTCCGCAACAAGAGAAACCACTGCAATGAGAAACCCATGCACCGCAACGAAGAGTAGCCCCCGCTCGCCACAACTAGAGAAAGCCCGTACGCAGCAACGAAGACCTAACGCAGCCAAAAATAACCAAAAAACCTGTAATTGTATTGACCACCCACCTTGATCTGAGGTCAGGCTATCAATATCAGATCTAGTTACAGTATTTCCATCATGAGGACAACCACATCACATTGGTCTTGATGGTCACAATCCATCTCAACATTCAGCTACCAGCAAAGGGAAATAAAAGTGACTGAGATGGTTCCATGATGGAACTCTCACCCTCATGAAGAATCAAAACCAAAATCACATGATGAAAGCCAGGCTTTAAAGACAGCGCACATCTTTGCTGTAGAATTCTTAATAAGTCGCCTTCTCATTACCATGCTTTTATTTTGCTTGTGCTTCTGAACATTTACATGACTTCTGTCAGAGCTTTGAGAATAGGAACCTCTGAGTAGATTTATATAGTGCCCAAATAATTAGGCACATTTGTGAGCAGGCTGATTCCAAAATAAAGTATAACAACGTTTTACTGCTAAGAGTTACCTCTTACTGACATGGCTTCTAGCCAGTCAGTTTGATAATTTAAACAGAAACTAATTTCCAGCCTGTTTCTTGGGCTATGAAGTTGGGTTCTGCTTGGGTTAAAGTTGCCCTGTTTGGAAAACAGGGGTTTGGATCCATCAAGCTTAAATGTGTGTTTTGATTTCACAGTAGCTTGCCAGCTGTCTGAGTTCATTTCTATTAAGACTGTACATTTTACTTTAATTCAACTTGGCTTGTCTACAGAGGCTTTTTCTATATTATTTTTAAGTATAGTGAATTGATTCATGATTGATATTGAAAGAAAAGGCTTTGACTCTGAATTGTTTTTTTCTATTCTGCTTCCAGAGTTCAGTGAACTTTTATCCCCTTTTCTTGATGCAGGGAGATGCAACAATAAGAAAGATGCTGAGCTTCTGGTGGCCTTTGGCTCTCATCTTGGCTACACAGAGAATCAGTAGGCCTATCGTCAACCTCTTTGTTTCCCGGGACCTTGGTGGCAGTTCTGCAGCTACGGAGGTAGGGCAGCTTCTGGGGATGTGGGTACCCATAGTCACCGTGTAAAAACTGGGTGCGGGGGAGGTGGATTACAAATTTGTTTCCAGTTCCTCTTGAGAGCTCAAGAAATTCTGTGATATTAAATTATGTGACACCTTCACACAAGGAACCCATAAGGATCTCCATCAGTGACTTAGAATCATGTGATTTTATATTTTTATGAGTATGGGAGAAAATATCTCCTTTGTCCTTCTCTTTTACCATATGAGAAAACCGAGATTAAGGACACACAACTAGCAAGAAGCTGGGCTAGTGTTAGAATCCAGATTTTCTCTCTCCACTCAACGGCCTCTCCAGTTTCCCATGGAGTCAGCATGGTGCCTCTTTGCTGTAGTTGCAGAGGACAATGGAACATGCCATGCGCAGCAGCAGAAGTGAAAGTACCAGGGGGTGAAGGGCTGATGCCTCCGTTTTGACCCACCTAGTCTCACCTGTCCTTTCTCCACCTCCTGTACCGAACCTACCATGGCTTTATGCACTCTGGCAATCTGCCCTCCTCCAAAGGAGGGTCTCCATTATTTTTTTTTTTTTTTTTTTTTTTTTTTTTTTTTTTTTTTTTTTTTTTTTTTTAAATTTATTAATTAATTTATTTATTTTTGGTTGTGTTGGGTCTTCGTTTCTGTGCGAGGGCTTTCTCTAGTTGCGGCGAGCGGGGGCCACTCTTCATCGCGGTGCGCGGGCCTCTCACTATCGCGGCCTCTCTTATTGCGGAGCACAGGCTCCAGACGCGCAGGCTCAGTAGTTGTGGCTCAGGGGCCCAGTTGCTCCGTGGCATGTGGGATCTTCCCAGACCAGGGCTCGAACCCGTGTCCCCTGCATTGGCAGGCGGATTCTCAACCACTGCACCACCAGGGAAGCCCGAGGGTCTCCATTATTTACTCACCTCAAGAAACTGATCTGGAAACTGGCAGCTTCTCCAAAGACAGAGTGGAAGCACTTTTTTTCCATCTCTCAAGTATGGTATGAACAAATAGAATGACTTCATTTGTTTCCTCCCCCGCTGCCCTCTGGAGAATTAATCGTCTCGGGAAACGCTGATCCTTCGGGAAGGCTGGTGGCTCCTCCTGAGAGCCTCCTGTTTACACGTTGCCCTTGAATGCGCTGTCAGCATGTTTCCAGGCTGGGGTCTGCTGCCAGTTTCCATGTCCTGGGAAGCAGCTCATGTTGGCTTGGAACAGGAAGCGCATAAATCACAAGGAGAAGGCTTCTCCTTGTCTCCATCGGTTCCTGGATTTTGTTTGTTGAATCATGAATGTCATCTGGGGTGGCTTCTATAACATAGCAGCTTTTTTACTTCAATACTTCAGTTTCAGTTGCCCAGTTAAAAAGTGTGGGACCCCTATCACCTGTGTGCTAGAATTCCATCTTCCCCTAAAAAAAAACAAGACATTATACATTAGAGCCATTTCTAAATGACCTCAGTGCACAGAGACAGACCTTAGCATTAGGGTGACAGAACCGACATAAATTGATCGTCTGCTTCTGATAATGTTGGCACTTATGGACGTTTCATTGGCTCCCGACAACCCCGCATGATGGGTATCGTTATTCTCATGGTTCCGCTGGAGGAACAGAAAGGGGACCTGAGAGCATTCATGCTTCACACGGCTGGGAAGTGATGAAGTGAGGTTTGAACCCAGGTCTGCCTGACGCCTCATAGCACTGTCTTCACCCACTGGGGACCCACCTCACCCACGGTCCTGGCATCACTGTTATGATAATTAGAACAGACGAAGCCTGAGTCCTCCTGTCCTAGCTAGTTAGGGAGTTGAACTTTGCCAAAAATGTAGGGTTAGGTGCTCTGTTTTAACTTTTCTTCCTCTTCATTCACCTAAGAAATGAAACTCTCATTTTCATGGAAGAACCGGTGAGGCTTCCTGTGAGAAGTATTAATTTAGTTTTCTTAAGTTAAACATCAAAATTGGGCTCTCCTGGCTGAACAGATTGAAAGTGAGTTGAGTCGGGTGGAGAATACCATAAAGCCATCGACCAGCGCACACCGTCAGCTTCCCTGGAGGGTGGCGTGGAGGCAGAGAGGTGGACGCTGAGTGCAGAGTATCCAGAGGGCAGGGGTGGGGCTCAGAATCGCACGTGGAGACTCAAGAATTGGGCTGGGCTAGAAGGTATGGTTTAGCTCACTGAGAACTTGGTGGACCTGGGTTGAAATCTTGGCTTCTCAAGCAGTGATCTGGACCCGTTCCTCATTGGATTCATGTAAAACAAGACGCATCCCCCTGGTCTCAGGTGCACACCCTGGGTCCACTCAGCCCACTCCCGGTATGCAGGGGGGCGCCTGCCCCTGCCTCCCGCTCCAGGGCCACCCACAGGGTGGCCCCGCTGTCCCCCAGGGTGGAGTGACCTGTCGGTAGGGACCACACCCCAGACAGCTTGCTCTGCCCCGTGGCAGACGGCAGGCAGCGGCTGGACACAGGCTCTGCAGACGCCCTGCTAACTGCCGGCTCTTCCTCCTGCAGGCCGTGGCAATTTTGACAGCCACATACCCCGTGGGTCACATGCCATATGGCTGGTTGACGGAAATCCGTGCTGTCTACCCTGCTTTTGACAAGGTGAGAACCCCGTGCGGCGTGGTTTCTGAAACACACTCTTTAGAATTAGCGTCTGTTTGATAGACAGGGATCGCCGTTGACGGACGCCGTGATGTTTCTAATCTCACCTCCCTCTGCAAGGTTAATGAGGCTTTGGGGCTGGCGGAGGTAACTCAGAAAATAACAGAGGCGAATTTATTTGATGTAAATGCTTGCCTTGATGCCGCTCCCATGATGCCTCTGCAAACTGATACTCACTTCAAGGTTATTCCTGTCGAGGAATTATTTGCAAAAGGGAAATTATACTCTCAAAAAATTTTAATATATTGGATTTCATTTCTCTTTTGTTGTTTTTTAGTTAAACCGATACTTCCCTGACTTTATAGCAGATGTGAAGGTACAGGAAGTTGTGTGCTTAAGTTCATAAGCTTAAGGCTCTCTTGCGGGGTGCTGGGGGACATGCACGCCGAAGTTGTCCATGCAGCAGCCATGGGTCCAGGCTGGTTGGGATGCAGCGCGGTTATTCCAGCTGGAAACCTCTGGTGACGGCCACTGTGTCCTTCCACAGCTGCTGACACAGCCCAGGAAGGCGCATAAGCCTTCAGACCTAACCTGAGGCCAGGTTAGGACTGATCATTTGAGAAATGCCTATTTCATTAAAGCTTAATTATTTGAACCTGTAGACTTGTATCCTGAAACAAATAAGTAGAAAAACAGACCCCCAGCAAGATAGTGTACAATGTTTTAAAATAAAAAATAGGAAAGAAGCACAGAACCTGCCACTTGTACTCTTAATAGCAACTGTTTGGCCTTGAACTTCTGTAGAACTAGCTCAGAGCCATTGCTGATATCATTTCATCTGATCCCAAAAAGAGCCCTGGGAGGTGAGGAGAGGAAGCCTCTTCACCAGGGTCCCCAGCAGATTACCTGCCTCTATTCCCACACCTATAATCAATCACCCACGAATAGCAACTCACCTCCAAGTGCTTCAGGGATGGCCCCCACGAAGCCTAACGTGAGAGAGGGTAGGCTATTGCCCAGAACTCTTTACTGGGTGTGGAACTTCCCCAGTAAACTATAAGCTGGACCCTCCACCGATTGCCAACATTCACTCACAACATTAGGATGCAGAGCATTTCCGAAAAAATTCTTTTGATTCCTGCTTCCTAGGCCTTTGAGAGTGGATTTCAGAAGGCCTGAGTCACTTGCAGGAGAGAGCTGTGTTTGAGTGGGTTTAATCCACTCCATTGATAGAAATCAAGTGTTTTCATGTCAAGGAACATGTGTATAGAAGTTAAGTCCTCGGAAACCAAAATGGATATAAGTCATCTTGCTAAATGTCTAGCTCTTGGAATATAAGATTATATAATAAAACTCAATAGCAGTTTCTAAAGTGTTAGAACCTCCTGGCTGTGAGCATCTCATCTGAAATTGTTTTTGGCTACCTTGAAATAATAAAACTTAACAATACAGCGCTGTACAGTTTCACTAAGAGCGTCCAAGAAAAACATTGTTTTATTCACCATCACAGAGGTTAGGCGCTACAAAAAAATTATTTTAAGGAGCGTACCTCTAGCCAGATGCTGGAGTTACTCAGAACCCTTTTGAAACCTGCCCCATTGTTGCCATGCATTTCACTGCGCAACTCCAAGCCATTCCTATGAATGCCGTCTGTTCACCCGAATCTTAAGACACCTCTGTGTGGACTTCCAGAATCTGCTGCACTGACAGTTGAAATCCTTAGCCTCCTTGTGCGTTCCAGAATAAGAGATTTAAAATTTCTCGCATAACTTCTGCTGTTTCTGGCTAAACAGTGAGCTGGGAGAGTTTTCCACTCGTCCAAATTCTCTCTAATGTTCAGTTACTATATGCAAAAGACTATGTTTCTGCGAAACAGCAGATGGGGCAAACAAGGTGAGACACAGATGCTAATCTAATGATATGTGCTAGTTTATTCCAACCATACTTGCAGAAGTATTTGCTATTTTAAAAATAAAAGTGCACCTGAAGGAGCTGGGGCCCGTGGCTGTCACCATGGGTGGCGTGTGCATTTGGAGGTTCCTAATTCTTCCCGGCGTGGCCTCCTTCTCGCCCAGGCCACCAGGGCACCACCCTCGCAGATCCTTGGGGGAGAGGAGACAGAGAGATGTCCTACCTGCTGTGATTTGCACTGTGCACAGTCTGTTTTTCAGAAAAGCAGATGTGCTTTAGAGACCGGAGTTAAGAAAATGTCAACCCCTCCAGAGGTGGCATAAAGGGGAAGGGATTCGAGAGATTGCCTCAGCCTCTGAAGGGAAGCAAACATCAAAAGCTCTTTTGCAAGTGGGACCTATAACACCTCTGCTTGTGTGTCTTTCATTGGGCTGGATATGGGAGCCAGGGGCTCGCCGTTTGTTCTTTTTGTTTTTTGAATTTTTGAATTTTATTTTATTTATTTTTTTATACAGGAGGTTCTTATTAGTTTGTTCTTGTGAGTCAGCTCTGGGACTAATGGGATCCGTAAGGAGGCTGGCGTTGTTTTTCCTCTGCTGCCTTTCAAGGCTGAGGGCCGGACACTTGTTTTGATTGGGTGATGGGCACGCCTATGGCCCCAGCAAGCCCTCGGGCACGTGTCAGAGGACCTCTGGGCCATCTGCATCATTTGCTTGCATTTCAATTTAACAAAGCCTGTTTGAGCATCTTCTCCACTCAAGAAAGATGGTGCTAAGTTGCAGGAGCTAAAGAGATGGGTGAGGGACTCCCCTGGCGGTCCAGTGGTTAAGACTTCGCCTTCCAGCGCAGGGGGTGCGGGTTCAATCCCTGGTCGGGGAGCTAAGATCCCACATGCCTCGCTGCCAAAAAACCCAAAACATAAAAAAAAGAAGCAATATTGTAACAAATTCAATAACGACTTTAAAAAAATGGTCCACATCAAAAAAAAAAGTCTTTAAAAAATAAAATAAAGAGATGGGTGAGACACGCAGTCCTTTATCTCGGAGAGCAAACGCGCACCTCACAGGGCCTTGACATGTGCCCTCAAATACGGGCCCAGATGCCACGCCTGCCTGCAGAGCTCCAGGGCGGTCGGGAACTGCAGGATGGGCTGGGGCCCTGGACTGGCTTGGTGGGCACCCAGCGCCCAGGAGAGGCGACTCATTCAGGAGACACTGCCGGGCGTTCAGTCCAGAGAGCCCCCTGGGTTAGCATTCATGTCCAGAAACATGACAGCTGTCTGAGAGACACTCAGAGTGACAGCTGTCTTCCAAGCTGTCGCTTGACATCTACACTTTAGACGCATCAAATAAAACAGAAACGAGATGCTCTGTAAGATGCACGTGTGGTCAGCCAAGGATAACCTGGAGCCTTTTCTTGCCCCCCTAGAATAACCCCAGCAATAAGCTGGTGAGTACAAGCAACACAGTCACTGCAGCACACATCAAGAAGTTCACGTTCGTCTGCATGGCCTTGTCGCTGACGGTAAGGAGAGACCCATCCCCGCCCCCGCCTGTGTTTGTTTTTGGAAAGGGGGGTCATTGCCATTTTAAAGGGAGAGGTCTTGTATCCTGTAATATGATGTTGTGCTAGATTAGATAACAAGCTCTTCGAGACATTTTCATTCCAAAATATGAGTGATCGTTGTTCAACGAGGGCGTTGAGTCTAAGAATAGAGGATCAACTTCTGGCGTTTCTAAGGGCTTCTTACATGCTGAAGAAAGGCAGGCTTTGCCTTTAATTTTTAATACTCTTACTAATAATTTCCAGCCCATTTTTAAATACCCAGAGTCAACTATATAACCATCTCTGTCCCTTTTCCAAATTTAATTGGTGTTGTTTGTTTCGCTGGTAAAAGTGCCTTTCCTCATACATTTACGCTGATGTATCCTCCCTATTTATCATTCAACACTTGCTTGTCAAGCACCTACTGGATCCCAAGCCCTGTGCCATCTTCAGGGATACAAGTGTGAACAAGTGTGGATAACACCTCCCTGTTGGCAGGGCCTGTCAGTGACTCTGCACAGCCTTAAATAAACAGCACACATCCTTCCTTTATCAACTCCCCTGGGTAATTCAAATGTAGGAGACATAACGTTCAAAAAAACATGGAAAAGATTCCTACATGCTCTATAATCCAAAGCACATGGTGTATAATTTAAGGTTGTTTATGACATTTATCAACAGTCGTAAGAAAATAACATTTATAATCAACTTCACATCGTAGACTGTGTCTTTTGGGTTCTAAAGATGGAGATGAGAAGAGGATAAAAAGAAATAGGGGTCTTTTGAACTCAGTTCCTTGTTTGTTGTTGTGACTACATGTGTCCTTAGTAAGTCCTGTAGCAGTTCTCCGTTTTTATAGTACAATGTCAGAATGTAGCAGAAATGCCTGGGTGTGTGCAGTTCCATCGTAAATGACTGATAAGGAGGACGTAAGGCAATAAGAGGTCTGGGGACATGCTGGTGACAGGAACACACTGACCATTGACCCTCTGGCCATTATCACAAGAACCACTTAGCTAGATGAGCCCTAATAGTGGTCCTTTAAAATCAAGCCTGACACACATTTTAAGCCTTTTATGGATTTTTTTTTCAAAACCCACAGCTTAATATTTGATCCGTTGATCCAACACCTGAATAGATTGTATCAAGGGCAACACAAGATATATAGCCCATCGCCTAACACCTCAGACACTGAGTCATGACCTTGCATTCTCAGCTGTCCCGTCACTCCAGCCCAGCCCTTCCCCCCAGTCCTTCCCTCCTGAAACTGGGAAACTGCAAGAGCGGCGGGTGTCAGAAGCCTATTCCAGGCCACCTCCCCGGGGTGGGGGCATCTCTGATCGCATGCCCGCCTGAGTCAGGACAGGTTGCCCCCAGCAACCCTGCTCTCCTGGTTGCATTATTTCTCCCTGTGGTGTGCAAGTTTTTCCACAGTTCCCTAAAATATTAGCGAAACACTGCACAACCTTGAAACCGTTTAAAAGAGTATTTGGGGGAAAAACAGAAGATTTCTGTCCCAGGAACAGACCTCAGCTTTTGGAGACTGTGAAGTGACCGGGAGTTGAGAGCTGAGCTGGTGCAGATGCCAGGCTCTGTGACTGCGACCTCATCCGTCGCCGAGAGCTGGGAGCTTTTGGTCGTTGCTTGCTCTGCTATCCAGAGTCCGGCCGGGTCTCCTCTCTCCCCATTTAACCCTCCTCCCGCAGCTGTGCTTGAGTCCAGTGGAGAACTTTACCAGATTGGGTTTAAGGATATTCCTCCCCTCCTTCGGTTCATGGGCAATAATCTGTACTTCTCAAACAAGAGCAACAAGTGTATTTTGAAATGATAACTAAGTAAGATCTAGAAAAATGCTTTGATTTCCCATGTAGAGGTTTTATTTATTTAATAAATTCAATTAGTCTAATCCTACCATCTGTAACTGGAAATATCTCAGGGTAGATTTGTCACCGTAGAAACAGAGACTCAGAATCCTGTGTTGGAAAGGAACTTGGAGATGAACTGATCAAATCCCGTAATTTTTTAGTAAAGGAAATGACCCAGAGAGGATAAGAGGATAAGTGACTTGCCCCAGTACCCAATACTGGCAGACCTCACTTTATTGCACTTCGCAGATAATGCATTTTTTTTACCAGTTGAAGGTTTGTGGCAACCCTGAGTTGTCAGATGATGGCTAGCATCTTTTAGCAATGAAGTATTTTTAAATTAAGGTATGTGCATTTGTTCTCTAGACATAACGCTATATTGCACACTTAAGAGACTACAGTATAGTGTAAACATAACTTTTATATGCACTGGGAAACCAAAAAATTCATGTGACTCACTTTGTTGCAACCTGCGCTTCATGGTGGTGGCCTGAAACTGAACCTGAAATATCTCCAAGGTATACCTGTAAATAATAAAACTTAAATTTTTTTCCTTGCTTTATCGCGATATTCACTTTACTACAGTGCTCTGGACCCAAACCTGCAGTATCTCCGAGTTCTGCCTGTAACAACACCAGCTAGAAGCCAGACTTCCAAGCTTATTCTCTGGGGCCCTTTCCTCTGTACTGTGCTGTTTCCAACAGGCAGGAACAGATATCTGGCCCTGAGGCTCTGGACTGAGGCACTTGCTGGCATGCTTGAAGCGGTGGTTTGTTCAACACTAAAAACAGTAGTATCTGAGTTTGCAGCTTATGGTGTGTCTCACATACATTATCCTTATAATGATTCAATCAATTGGTCCAACATCTTGGCTAGAGGAATTGCCATTAAAAGATACACAGAAAAAAATGGTAGGGCTTTTTCCCCCTAAATTCAACGTTTCACTGTCGCTATAAAGCGTACACCTTTTTACAGTATTTATCTATTCATTCTTCACATCTGTTATTCCTTGTAGGCTCTGAACTTGCCTAGGCAGGGTCTGTGGCTTAGTCACCTCTTATCCCCAGGGCTTAGCATCCTGCCTGACACAGAAGGGACACAATAAGCAGAACACAAATACATGAATCAGTGAATACTTACCTGTGAGATAAGGATGAGAAAGGCACCGATGGCACCCACCCCTCATGAGCAACAATCTCCTTATTTATACTCAGGTTATCCTATTTTTAAAGCTTTGAAGATGCCCTTTACTCTCAAGTCTATTTTCCCGTTTTTAACTTTGAAACTTCGTAGTGTCAGGAAATGAACGTAGCAGAGCACTTAAGATCAGCACATCATGTATATTCCAGTGGATGGTGTTGTGCACAAAGTACGAGCCTTCTGATGGTTCCGCAGCTTTCTATGCACCGCCTAGGATTAGAGCACTTTCCTGAGCTCTGATCCTTTGGGCATAAATAGCTCTTCTCCCTGGGACTTTGAGAAGAGCTGACCCCGCAGATCCTGCAGACACTTAATGACCCAGTGGTGCTAACTGCTTTTCAAACGAAAAGGTGTACTGTCTACAGCAGAAACTCATCTTTCAGTTAGAATGGGTTCACTCTTCAGGCCCTGACATTTTGGGTTCAACATCCTCCTTTGCCTGTGAAAGATACTTTTGACAGTTAGTAAGAGACTAATATTTCAGAATGCTACAGTGCATGTATGTGTTTAATCCCTAGTATAGATTTTCAATTTAAATTTAGAGCATCTATCCAACTCTAAAAGTTGGTTCTTCCCTCATTTTCTTATCCAGGAGTCTGTCTGATCCACTGGGCTTCAAGAAAAGCAGCAAATGCCTTCTGCCCTATTGGAAGAGGAAGTGGATTTAGGAAGAGGAAGTGGATTTAGGAAGAGAGTAGAGTAGGAAAATAGAAGTATTTCTCAAGTAGCATCTTGCTTTCCTGCCTTCAGAGCTGCCTTTAGGAATGCTTAGTGAAGTGCTGATTGACTTCTTTAGACCATCTGATGCGAATGAGGACAGGGGGAGCTTTAGCTGATCCAGAAGATTAGCTTCAAAATGGTAGAACCATCAGATAAAAATTAATCCCCTCGATAGCAACAAAGGAGCGGGCACGATGCAAACCAGGGTTAGCAAGGTGACTGCAGACTGACACGCCGCTGTTAGGGGCGAAGGAACACACAGTTGAAAAATATGTACAGTTTACATCGATTTGGAAGAACAGCTTCAGATGGTATGCTGCTTGGTGGGAGCTTGTGGTGTCGTGGCCACACAGAGGAGAAACATCGCAGACCAGCCATCAGAGCTGCGCAGGAGAAGGCAGGGCCACAAAGAATAAGGCTGTAGCGGTGCTGGGGTCAGAAGCAAACAACCAGTTTTGCCCTGAACCTTCTGGTAGAGCCATGGTCTCCATTGCTTATGTGACTGACTGTAAAGCCCCATGATAATTAGTGTGTCCTGAAAGGCTGCGTTTCTCTAGTGGACAGTCGTGGTGATCACAGACAGAGGGTGGTGGCAACGAGCTTGTGACAAGGAAAGAGGAGCATCGTTCCTTCCTCTTGGGGAGAAGAACTGGTAATGCTAAACTTACAGAAACATGGCCACTTGTAAACCCCTTGGGACTTACCATGATTCCCTCCTGGATTCCAGATTTGGGGGTAAGATAGTAACCGCGAACCAAGGTAGGATACGTCTTTTCAACAGCCTTTTTGGTGCAGAGAAACGTCCTCAAAAGGTAACAGACCTCCATATTCCGGGATGTTAGGCCAGTTTGCTGAAGCCAGTGGATGGGCTTGCTACATTTACCAGACTTGCCAACTTACCCCAAACGTGTGGGTTGGGTTTGTTTTTTTTTTAATTTTTTCTAAAGTTCGTAGCAAATCGTATTAAGTGGGGAAGTTTTAACAGCTTTAGATGATTTTAGTTAACCAGTTTCCATTTTGACTTCACAATGGCATTTTTTAAACACTTGGTGTTTTCTTAAGCTCCCCGCTGCTCTAGTTTGGGGGAGCTGTTGCCAAGAGAGGGGGCCCCTCTGGGGCCAGGGAGGTGGGGAAGAATCCTTGCAAAGCACAGGCTGGGCTGCTGCTGAGGCCTCCCCAACCCCCTTTTTACAAAATGGAAATGGGAGTCCATCCAGATGGACGCTGGTAGGCAGAGCCCACAGGGCAGCTTTGTGCAGCGAACAGCCTACACGGTCACACCAAGCGCCCCCGGATGCTGAACCCGGAGGGGCAGGAGAGGGGAGAGACAATGTCAGAGAGATGGAGAGAGCAGGTCAGAAGGAGAAGCGGGGAGAGACCAGGGGTCGGGAAAAGAAAGGGGAGGTGGAGAGTCAGAGGAAATGGAGCGGAATGACAGAGGTGGGTACAGTAGACAGTGGGGAGGAGAGAAGGCCCCAGAGACCCCTAGAGCCTTCACAGCCCCACAGGGCCCTGCCAATCCTTCCAAGACATATTGCTGTAAACTTCAGAAAACTTTAAAAGAGGCAGGTTTTTAAGAAAGCAGTAACTGTGACAAATTGTTGGTTGGCCAAATAGGCTATTTCACAGGTTGATTTTGGGTGAACTGGACTGTTTCAGGATGGCAGGTGTGAAGAGGGATTCTTTTTTTTTTTTTAATGTTTATTTATTTATTTTCTTATTAGTCATCCATTTTATACACATCACTGTATACATGTCAATCCCAATCTCCCAATTCATCACACCACCACCACCCACACCCCCCGCCGCTTTCCCCTCTTGGTGTCCATACGTTTTTTCTCTACTTCTGTGTCTCAATTTCTGCCCTGCAAACTGGTTCATCTGTACCATTTTCTAGGTTCCACATATATGCGTTAATATACGATATTTGTTTTTCTCTTTCTGACTTACTTCACTCTGTATGACAGTCTCTAGATGCATCCACGTCTCTACAAATGACCCAATTTCGTTCCTTTATATGGCTGAGTAATATTCCATTGTACATATGTACCACATCTTCTTTATCCATTCATCTGATGATGGGCATTTAGGTTGCTTCCATGTCCTGGCTATTGTAAATAGTGCTGCAGTGAACATTGGGGTGCATTTGTCTTTTTGAATTATGGTTTTCTCTGGGTATATGCCCAGTAGTGGGATTGCTGGGTCATATGGTAGTTCTATTTTTAGTTCTTTAAGGAACCTCCATACTGTTTTCCATAGTGGCTGTATCAATTTACATTCCCACCAACAGTGCAAGAGGGTTCCCTTTTCTCCACACCCTCTCCAGCATTTGGTGTTTGTAGATTTTCTGATGATGCCCATTCTAACTGGTGTGAGGTGATACCTCATTGTACTTTTGATTTGCATTTCTCTAATAATTAGTGATGTTGAGCAGCTTTTCGTGTGCTTCTTGGCCATCTGTATGTCTTCTTCGGAGAAGTGTCTGTTTAGGTCTTCTGCCCATTTTTGGATTGGGTTGTTTTTTTTTTAATATTGAGCTGCATCAGCGGTTTATATATTTTGGACATTAATCCTTTGTCTGTTGATTCGTTTGCAAATATTTTCTCCCATTCTGAGGGTTGTCTTTTCTTCTTGTTTATGGTTTCCTTTGCTGTGCAAAAGCTTTGAAGTTTCATTAGGTCCCATTTGTTTATTTTTGTTTTTATTTCCATTACTCTAGGAGGTGGATCAAAAAAGATCTTGCTGTGATTTATGTCAAAGAGTATTCTTCCTATGTTTTCCTCTTAGAGTTTTATAGTGCCCGGTCTTACATTTAGGTCTTTAATCCATTTTGAGTTTATTTTTGTGTATGGTGGTAGGGAGTGTTCTAATTTGATTCTTTTACATGTAGCTGTCCAGTTTTCCCAGCACCACTTATTGAAGAGACTGTCTTTTCTCCATTGTATATCCTTGCCTCCTTTGTCATCGATTAGTTGACCATAGGTGTGTGGGTTTATCTCTGTGCTTTCTATCCTGTTCCATTGATCTATATTTCTGTTTTTGTGCCAGTACCATATTGTCATGATTACTGTAGCTTTGTAGTATAGTCTGAAGTCATGGAGGCTGATTCCTCCAGCTCCGTTTTTTTCCCTCAAGACTGCTTTGGCTATTCGGGGTCTTTTGTGTCTCCATAAAATTTTAAGATTTTTTGTTCTAGTTCTGTAAAAAATGCCATTGGTAATTTGATAGGGATTGCATTGAATCTGTAGATTGCTTTGGGTAGTATAGTCATTTTCACAATACTGATTCTTCCAATCCAAGAACATGGTATATCTCTCCATCTGTTGGTATCATCTTTAATTTCTTTCATCAGTGTCTTATAGTTTTCTGCATACAGGTCTTTTGTCTCCCTAGGTAGGTTAATTCCTAGGTATTTTATTATTTTTCTTGCAATGGTAAATGGGAGTGTTTCCTTAATTTCTCTTTCAGATTTTTCATCATTAGTGTACAGGAATGCAGGAGATTTCTGGGCATTAATTTTGTATCCTGCAACTTTACCAAATTCATTGATTAGCTCTAGTAGTTTTCTGGTGGCATCTTTAGGATTTTCTATTTATATTATCATGTCATCTGCAAACAGTGACAGTTTTACTTCTTCTTTTCCAATTTGGATTCCTTTTATTTCTCTGATTGCCAAGGCTAGAACTTCCAAAACTATGTTGAATAATAGCGGTGAGAGTGGACATCCTTGTCTTGTTCCTGATCGTAGAGGAAATGCTTTCAGTTTTTCACCATTGAGAATGATGTTTGCTATGGGTTTGTCGTATATGGCCTTTATTATGTTGAGGTAGTTTCCCTCTATGCCCACTTTCTTGGAGAGTTTTTATCATAAATGGGTGTTGAATTTTGTCCACAGCTTTTTCTGCATCTATTGAGATGATCATATGGTTTTTATTCTTCAATTTGTTAATATGGTGTATCACATTGACTGATTTGCATATATTGAAGAATCCTTGCATCCCTGGGATAAATCCCACTTGATCATGGTGTATGATCCTTTTAATGTGTTGTTGGATTCTGTTTGCTAGTATTTTGTTGAGGATTTTTGCATCTATATTCATCAGTGATATTGGTCTGTAGTTTCCTTTTATTGTAGTATCTTTGTCTGGTTTTGGTATCAGGGTGATGGTGGCCTCATAGAATGAGTTTGGGAGTGTTCCTTCCTCTGCAATTTTTTGGAAGAGTTTGAGAAGGATGAGTGTTAGCTCTTCTCTAAATGTTTGATAGAATTCACCTTTGAAGCTATCTGGTCCTGGACTTCTGTTTGTTGGAAGATTTTTAATCACAGTTTCAATTTCATTACTTGTGATTGGTCTGTTCGTATTTTCTATTTCTTCCTGGTTCATTCTTGGAATATTATACCTTTCTAAGAATTTGTCCATTTCTTCCAGGTTCTCCATTTTATTAGCATAGAGTTGCTTGTAGTAGTCTCTTAGGATGCTTTGTATTTCTGCGGAATCTGTTGTAACTTCTCCTTTTTCATTTCTAATTTTATTTATTTGAGTCCTCTCCCTCTTTTTGTTGATGAGTCTGGCTACTGGTTTATCAATTTTGTTTATCTTCTCAAAGAACCAGCTTTTAGTTTTATTGATCTTTGCTATTGTTTCCTTTGTTTCTATTTCATTTATTTCTGCTCTGATCTTTATGATTTCTTTCCTTCTGCTAACTTTGGGTTTTGTTTGTTCTTCTTTCTCTAGTTCCTTAGGTGTAACGTTAGATTGTTCATTTGAGATTTTTCTTGTTTCTTGAGGTAGGATTGTATTGCTATAAACTTCCCTCTTAGAACTGCTTTTGCTGCATCCCATAGGTTTTGGATCGTTGCGTTTTCATTGTCATTTGTCTCTAGGTATTTTTTGATTTCCTCTTTGATTTCTTTAGTGATCTCTTGGATATTTAGTAATGTATTGTTTAGCCTCATGTGTTTGTGTTTTTTACGTTTTTTTCCCTGTAATTAATTTCTAATCTCATAGCGTTGTGGTCAGAAAAGATGCTTGATATAATTTCAATTTTCTTAAATTTACTGAGGCTTGCTTTGTGACCCATGATGTGATCTCTCCTGGAGAATGTTCCGTGCACACTTGAGAAGAAAGTGTAATCTGCTGTTTTGGGATGGAATGTCCTATAAATATCAATTAAATCTATCTGGTCTATTGTGTCATTTAAAGCTTGTGTTTCCTTATTAATTTTCTGTTTGGATGATCTGTCCATTGGTGTAAGTGAGGTGTTAAAGTCCCCCACTATTATTGTGTCACTGTCTATTTTCTCTTTTATAGCTGTTATCAGTTGCCTTATGTATTGAGGTGCTCCTATGTTGGGTGCATATATATTTATAATTGTTATATCTTCTTCTTGGATTGATCCCTGGATCATTATCTAGTATCCTTCCTTGTCTCTTGTAACATTCTTTATTTTAAAGTCTGTTTTATCTGATATGAGTATTGCTACTCCAGCTTTCTTTTGATTTCCATTTGCATGGAATATCTTTTTCCATCCCCTCACTTTCAGTCTGTATGTGTCCCTAGGTCTGAAGTGGGTCTCTTGTAGACAGCATATATATGGGTCTTGTTTTTGTATCCATTCAGCAAGCCTGAGTCTTTTGGTTGGAGCATTTAATCCATTCATGTTTAAGGTAATTATGGATATGTATGTTCCTATGACTGTTTTCTTAATTGTTTTGGGTTTGTTTTTGTAGGTCCTTTTCTTCTCTTGTGTTTCTCACTTAGAGAAGTTCCTTTAGCATTTGTTGTAGAGCTGGTTTGGTGGTGCTGAATTCTCTTAGCTTTTGCTTGTCTGTAAAGCTTTTGATTTCTCCATCAAATCTAAATGAGATCCTTGCCAGGTAGAGTAATTTTGGTTGTAGGTTCTTCCCTTTCATCACTTTAAGTATATCATGCCACTCCCTTCTGGCTTGTAGAGTTTCTGCTGAGAAATCAGCTGTTAACCTTATGGGAGTTCCCTTGTATGTTATTTGTCATTTTTCCCTTGCTGCTTTCAATAATTTTTGTCTTTAATTTTTGCCAATTTGATTACTATGTGTCTCGGCGTGTTTCTCCTTGGGTTTATCCTATATGGGACTCGCTGGGCTTCCTGGACTTGGGTGGCTATTTCCTTTCCCACGTTAGGGAAGTTTTCGACTATAATCTCTTCAAATATTTTCTCGGGTCCTTTCTCTCTCTCTTCTGCTCCTGAGACCCCTATGATGCGAATGTTGTTGCGTTTAATGTTGTCGCAGAGGTCTCTTAGGCTGTCTTCATTTCTTTTCATTCTTTTTTCTTTATTCTATTCTGCAGCAGTGAGTTCCACCATTCTGTCTTCCAGGTCACTTATTCGTTCTTCTGCCTCAGTTATTCTGCTATTGATTCCTTCTAGTGTAGTTTTCATTTCACTTATTGTATTGTTCATCTCTGTTTGTTTGTTCTTTAATTCTTCTAGGTCTTTGATAAACATTTCTTGCATCTTCTCGATCTCTGCCTCCATTCTTTTTCCGAGGTCCTGGATCATCTTCACTATCATTATTCTGAATTCTTTTTCTGGAAGGTTGCCTATCTCCACTTAATTTAGTTGTTTTTCTGGGGTTTTATCTTGTTCCTTCATCTGGTACATAGTCCTCTGCCTTTTCATCTTGTCTATCTTTCTGTGAATGTGGTTTTTGTTCCACAGGCTGCAGGATTGTAGTTCTTCTTGCTTCTTGCTTCTTGCTTCTCCATCTGCCTTCTGGTGGATGAGGCTATCTAAGAGGCTTGTGGAAGTTTCCTGATGGGAGGCACTCGGGAAGAGTGATTCTCAACAGGCTGCTCCAGGGTGGGCTTCATGACCCCAGATTCGAAATACGCTGAGGTCATGGCACTGTGCCAGGGTCTCCAGGCTGTTTCCCACTGGCCTACCTCAGCTTCAGCAAATGGAGGCTGCGTGGTGATGGCGGCAGCGGCAGCAGTGGCAGTGGTGTGTGTGTGTGTGTGTGTGTGTGTGTGTGTTTTGCCGTCACTTAGGGCAGAGAGAGAAGGGAGACTTGCCATCCAACCACAGTGCCTCACACAATAGGATGCAAGGGTATCTGAGGCCAGTGGCTGGCCTTACTACTTAAGGATCTATTTCTTTTAAAAAAAGAGTTAAAATAGGTTTTTACTCTGGATCCACCCTGAGCCTTGCCTTTTGACGTCAATGCGTGGTAAAAAGGGAAAGTGCGACTCTGCACTCAACCCCGAATCTTCTATTCTGATGATCATGGAGTGAATTATGTCCACCCCAAATTCCTATATTGACATTCTAGCCCCAGTGCCTCAGAATGAGGCCTTATTTGGAAATAGGGTTCTGATGAGGTCCTGGTGGGTGAGTCAGGTGGACCCCTCATCCAGTCTGACTGGTGCTCTTAGAGGAGGTGGGGTGTGGACACAGACACGCACACGGGGGGTTGGGGGGGCGGTACGTGGAGACTGGAGTGACGCTGCCGGAAACCGGGAGGCCTGGAGCAGATTCTTCCCTGGTGCCTTCAGAGGGAGCGTGGCCCTGCCCACACCTCGATTTTGGTGTCACTCCAGGACTATGAGACAGTAAATTGTTAGGCTGCCCGGTTTGCGGTACTTCTGCGTTACAGCAGCCCCAGCAAACTCATACACTGGTGTTTCTGGAAGAACGGAGTCCTCTTGTCATTTAGGGCCACATGGATCGATTGACCAGAACTAACTAATCAACTGATTTGCTTTCTTTTTAAATTCTCCACTTACTGTTTCCATAACACGCTTGTATTCTTGTGTTTCCAGCTTCTGCAGGTGAGAATCTGAGTGGAGGATTTGCTTAGAAATACTGTTCATGCAGGTCAGCACTGTCCCCACATTTATGTGCTTCACTCTGTCCTTGCTGACGGGGCTTCTTTTTGAGGGGGGGTGGTTGTTGGCGTCATAGCATCCAGTAGAAGTCCCAGTGTTCTATTTAGGTTGTTTTGCTTTTTGGTTTTATTCTGCTTTCCATTAGTTGAACAATCCAATGCATCTCACCCCGGCCCTGCAGAACCCCCATCACTAGCACTGAAAAGCCGAAACATGTTCGCAATTTTCAAGGAACAAATTAAGTTGCTAGTATTTTATCCAGTTGTATTTATACCCCCAAATTTGTCTCAAAACCTTGATCCCTTCTGCTGCTTCCTGCATAAACGGCAGTATCTGATTTGGCACAAAACCATAAAAATTACTTAGTTTCAGCATCACCTGTCAGTACACACCTGTGTTCTATAAAGAACAGGCGCAGAGCCGCCACCTGAAGGAGTTTGGGAACCAGGGAGAAGACACCTGTGTTCTCCCCCAGCTCCTGCAGAAGAGCCTTGGTTGGCCCGTGGATCCTACACGTCCCCCGTGCCGCCTGCCGGACCCCAGCCTCACATCAAGGATGTGGTTCACAGGCTCCACTCCGAGGCTTTTCTGGTGCAAAAGCAGATTTATCAGAGGGAGAAGGCAATCAGGAATCGTTCCACACAATATTCAAGATAACCCAGTGGGGATCAATTCATAGACTTCAAGGAACTGTATTTTATGACTCCCTGTGGCTTTTTTAAAAACCACTTTTATTCATCTCAGCTTAAAGACAGAAGCAGTAGGGGAGCATTTTTCTTCTTATCCGGTGGGTAGATAACAGTATGTAATGGTCAGATGTGTGGTCCAGACCCTCCCAACAATAATCACGATGAGACGTGTGGACAAAACGAGGCCGTGATATTCGTGGCCGCTCGGTTTTCTGATTTCAGCGTCTGCTCTCGCTCCCAGGTGCTTTGGGCTCTGAACACAAGCAACTTCCTGGTGAACTTGGATATCCTGTTGATTTATGCTGATAAGACATGTAAGGAGTCAGCAAAGCCCATGTAAAATATCTTAAAACTTTTTTTGTAAATTATCTCAGGAAACCCTGAATAGACGTAGTGAAATCAGCACGTGAGGACATAAAACGCCGTTAGGTGCGCTAAGTGATCATTTTGCGTTTAGTGAAGCCAGAGAACATTGGACCCAGAAACAAGAGAAAACAATCAAGGATTATTCTGGTTACACAGAGGTATTTCCCCCAAAACATTAAGGTAACATAAACCAAACACTGGTACTTCTATTGGATGCTGTGATACCAACCACCCTCTACCCTCACCCCCTAAAAGCCCCATCAGCAAAGACATAATTAAGCACATAAATCTGGGGATAGTGCTGACCTGCATGAACAGTATTTCTAAGCAAACCCTACGTTCAGATTCTCGCCTGGAGAAGCCAGAAATACAAGAACAGAGATGTCTTACGGAAAACAGCAAGTGGAGAATTTAATACCTGCTTTACTTCTCCCAGCACTTAGGTGTCTTCTGCACCTGCAGGCAGACTAAGAGAGTGAACGGGGAAGTAAAGTCAGTCTTAGCTAACTGATACATGGCCTTTACTGAAAATGTTCTTTATTTTATCTTAAACCGTTTTACTGCATTTCCAGCTCTGGGTGGGAGTGCCCACTTGTTCAGGCAGTGAAGGAAACATGATTGAGTTGTGCCGTGAGATTATTTCCGGAGTCTTTTTGAACCTTCTGAGCCCAGGGCCAGCCTCAAAGAACCACCATGTGACACTGAGAAAAAGCACGTGTGGCAAATAATAGTGCCTGGGAAAGCTCCTCATCATTAATCAGGTACCAGACAGTTTTCAAAGGCCTGCCTTTAATCCTCCCTCAGAGATGGCTCTTAACCAATGTGGCTCGAGGAATGAATCGGCCCTTACCCAAACAAACAAAAGCAAGAAGGTTTTGAGAGCCGGCCCCTGTGAACCGGAGATGGATTCAGATGCAGGGCTGGGCATGGTGCCAAGGGCCCTGAGCTCTCAGTGACACTTGACTGCCCTCTTTGCGGATTTTGATTTAAAAGGGGTGGGTTGGGGAGGGTCAGAGAGCCAAAGGAGAGGGAGTAGCTTAGGCTTGAATTCAGGGCCACATAACACAGTGTTCATGGATGTGGGCCCGGAGGCCCCACGGCCTGGGTTCAAACCCTGACCCTACCACTCACCAGCTGGGTGGTCTCTGAAAACTATAAGCCTGGGCTTCCCCAGCTGCCATGTGGGCATGAGAAGAATACCCACCTTATAAGACTTTGCAAAGGGGTAATAGCTTAGCATATAGCGCCTGGCACGCTGGAAGCAAAGAATGCCAGCGCTCTCCTCCTTGGTCCCCAGACACGTGGGATTCCATGTAAGGAAAGGATGGCTGTATCTGTAAATAAATGGCTACTGGTATATTCGATGCCAGTGAATAATTTTATGAATTTTTCTAGTGATATCTATAATACCCTTCCAAATTTCTGTGGGATTTCTTTTCTTTTGGTGTTTAAAATAAATTCAGCTTCTTGATAGATTTATACATACCTTCTCTAGACAGACCTCACCCACACATGGGACACGTATTGCGCGTTTTTCTCCCTGAGAACTTGGGAAAGTTCTTTGGATGTCCCATCACCCCTTCCTGTTTATAGCCTCCAATCCCCCGGTGCTGACAGTGTTCGTTCCTGCCTTTGGTCGTCTTGTTAATTCAGAAATGTCAGTTACCCACAAGCTTCAGTGAGCGCTGAAAGAGAGAAATTGATATATTTAGTCCTCTGGCTTAGACGTCTGATACATCAGTACACACCAACCAAATATTAGAAATGCCAGTGAGGAAAGATTTTTAAGCACATTTGGATGCGTTGCCAAACTTGTCTAGAGCGTGGGCGATGGAACACTTTCAGTGGGATGGGTGATGCCTAGGGTTTCTCTATTTACAGCACAGCTCCCCAGAGAAGGAGCACGTGCGTATTTGTTCATGCAGTCATTCAACAAATGCTTGAGCCCCTGCTCCATACCAGGTCCCAGGGCTACCATGGTGGAACTAACACACAACGTCTCTTTTCTTAGGGGGGGGTTCATAATCTCATGGAGAAGATAGGCAATTAACATACACTATGGTGTTGGACGGTGCGTTAGTTTCCTGTGGCTCCTGTAACAAATGACCACAAACCTGACGGCTTAAAATATCAGAAATTTATTCTCTCCTAGTTCTGGAGGCCAGAAGTCGAAATTCAGTTCACTGGGCTGAAATCAAGGTGCTAGCGGGGCATACTCTCGCCAGTGGCCTTAGAAAAGAATCCATTCCTTGCCTCTTCCAGCTCCTGGTGGCGGCCGGCATTCCTTGGCCGAATCACGCCAATCTCTGTCTTCACATCGCCTTGTCCTCTGTGTGCCTCCCTTTTCTATAACAAGGACATTCGTGACGGTATTTAGGGCCCACCCAGACATTCCCAAGCAATCTTATCTCAAGATCCTTAATTTAATCACCTCTGTCGACCATATAAAGGAATGAATACTCGTTCTGGGGATTAGGAAGGGAATATCTCTCTGGGTGACCATAATGCAGCCTTCTACAGGGAAACACAGCTGCTTGGGAGAAAAAAATGAAGTAAAAGGAAAGAGGAGGGAGATGCTATTTTGGACTGAGGGGTCACATGTACAGTAAGCAGGATGTCCCGCAGGCCAGCGGCCTCTGTGTGCTCGCAGCGTGGAGGCAGGGACGTCCCCCCCAGCACCCCGCCCCCGTCTGAGTGGTACCCCCATGCACGCACCTGCACGACTTCAGCCGTCCTTTCTGCTCAGTGTCTCCCTGTCCCCACTGCCAACTTCTCCCAAATCTCTCCTCCCTTTCTACGTTTCAATATGCTCAAGTCTCCCAACTTCATAAAAAAAAAATTTAAAGAAAGCATAAAAATCATGTCCTTATCCAGCAGCCCCCCTACGTTTCTCCTCCCCTTGGCATCCAAGCTCCTTGAGAGAATTACGCAAAAGCACCTCAAGCCCACCCTTCCCGCCGCTGTTGGCCACCATCTGTGCTCCCCACCTGTGCCATCTGCGGTTCCCACCGCAGCCCCCCGCCTCCCTCTTCAGGGGCGAAGGGCCCCACTTCCTTCCTAGATCGTTCCTGTGTGCTGCGTTCTCGTCACCGCTCCGTGTTGTCTCCTTAGAGAGCTTGCCCCGGTCCCTGCGGGCTCACGCCCCAGCTCCCTCGGGCGCCGTCCGGTGCTCACCTGCCGAGTTTGATGCTGCCGTTGCGTGCATCCCTTGCTCATTTCCCGTGGCTCCTGCGGCCCCCTCCTCGGCCGCTTCTCCCTCTCCCTTTCTGAGTGTTGCCGCACAGGCTCCTCGGTGGGACGTCCCTCTCCTCACTCTGAGCGAGCACCCCCCTCTGTCCATCGCCCTCCTAAGCCCTCTCTCTGCAGGTCGTGGCTCCAGCTGCCGTGCCTGGCTGATTCCCAGATCAGCGTCTTTGACTCCCATCTCCCTCCTGAGCTTCGGGCCCAGACATCTAACTGCCTCCCGCCCAGAGATGCACTGATTTCCCACGGGCACTGACAACTCTGCCTGTCCCAAAGCGGACTCATGGCCTGCTCGTGGCCCTGAGCTTTTTCTCCTCTCTGTTCCCTATTTCAGTGACTAGCAAGGACTCCTGCCTGCTTGGTGTTGCCAGAGGCAGAAGCCTGGGCTCATCCTCAGCTCGGCTCTCTTCCTCGGGTACAGAGCCGGGTCTTAGGCTGCTCCTAAACACCCCTCCGGCCTCCCTCTCCTCCATTCCCCACATCGCATCCCTATTTCTGCTTCTACAGCTCCCGCTCAGCTGGGACCACAGCCCCCAGTGGGGCTCTTCTACACACTTCCCCTCCAGACCAGTCCTCACGGAGCGGCTGGTGTACAGACCTTCCAGGGGCTCTCTGTGCCACATAAACCCAAGCCCTAAACAAGCAGTGCGAGGCGCATCTCCACGCCCTGCTCCCCGTCCCAGGCACGCAGAGCACTTGGAGCTGAGGCGCCATTGTGTGTTCTCTCAGCCCAGGCCTCTGCTCACGTTGTCCCTTTGGCCTGAAACCCTCTGCCTGCCTCCTTGTTCAGCGTATGTGGCTTGGTCCCACCCCCTGAGGCCCCCCGCTGTCCCCATCATGACTCAGCGCTCTGGAGTCACCGGGTCTCCGTGAGCACCGGCGTCACTCTGCCGTGTTCGCCGCTGTAAATGCCCAGCATCTGGCGCAGTGGCCGGCGCAGGACAGGTGCCCGGTAATGAGTGAATTGAGTGAATTCATGTATGAAGCCCATTGTCGTAATAACAGACTGATTGCTGCAGGAATCAGTAGGTCACTGTAGAATCAAAACTACAGAAGTAACTAAGATCCGACTGCCTGAGAGGCGGGAAGGAGGCTGTGAAGACGGACTGCAGTGTCCGCAGACGAAGGGCTGGTGAGGCGGCGTCCTCACCTCTGCCCTCAGTGTCCATCTAATCCCTCTTCCACGTGGCAGCCCTTCAAACAGCCAAAGCCCATTTCCAGACCCTTTTTTTTTCTTTTTAATTAATTTATTTATTTATTTATTCCTGGCTGTGCTGGGTCTTCGTTTCTGTGCGGGGGCTTTCTCCAGTTGTGGCGAGCGGGGGCCACTCTTCATCGCGGTGCGTGGGCCTCTCACTATCGCGGCCTCTCTTGTTGCAGAGCACAGGCTCCAGACGCGCAGGCTCAGTAGTTGCGGCTCACGGGCCTAGTTGCTCCGCGGCATGTGGGATCTTCCCGGACCAGGGCTCGAACCCGTGTCCCCTGCATTGGCAGGCAGATTCTCAACCACTGCGCCACCAGGGAAGCCCCAGACCTTTTTAACAGGCTTGGCTTCCAGGCCCTGCGGTGTTTTGCTTGTGCTCCTTGAAACTGTTGCAGTTTGCCAGTGTCCTCTGAGAACGCGGAGCACAAACGCGAAATCAGGTCTGACCTCGGCTAATGGACTAGAATTGTCCAGTTTTGACTTTATAGTTTTCATTAATGCAGCCTAAGCCTACATGGGCTTCTTTGTTTAGCCACATGGCACTGTTAGCCAACAGTAAGACCCAGCTGGCCATAGTCTCATGATAGTCGGGGGCTGGCCCCTTCTCGAATCCATCTTCAGGGGATTTGCCAACCTCGAGGCTCCTGGTACCTCCCCAATTCGTTGCTTTCTCAGCCACGCCAATGAGTGTTTTCACTTCAGATGATGTTAGTGATCTGGGACTTGCACAGGCAAAATGCTTCATTCCCTCTTATCAGTTCCGGTCTTCAGATTCCTTTTAACCATGTTTGCTCATTTATTTTAAGATGACCCTCCTTCGTGGAAAAGGCAGACTCAAAGGAGGGGCTTGGAATGTACCCTCGGCCCCTACGGGTTCTTTCCTCTTCCTCTTCTTACCTCGGGTATAGTTTTGTAAAGCCCTTTCTCTGGATCTCAGCACTTGCACCCGTTCAGCGTATCTGGGCTTTTCCTTCCTGTCCTTATTCATCCACGAGATTGTGAGCCCTTGAAGGTGGTAGTTCTTAGACTTTATCTAGGCTTACCTCCCGGGAGCTGGGGAAGAGAGAGCCTGTGAGCCGGCAAATGAAGGCAGGGAGATGGCCGGTACCCCCTTCCCCAGCTGGCATGTTCCCTCCCCCCCACCCGAGAGCAGCCTGGGGACCACCCGACGTCTTCAGTTGCCTTCTGTTCTCTTTTCGGCTTGTCGCAGGGGTTGGGGGAGAAATTTTCTCTTTTGAGAGGTTTCCAGCTCCTTTCAGAATCTCTGGTGTTATCAGATCTTACTTGCCTCTTGCCCACAAATTTTGAAATCTCTTTTCTGTATTTCATTTTTTTAAATTTCCCTGGTCATTGTGAACTTAACAAGAACGTGGTCACTCTCTCCCACGTGAGTGGCCGTCTCCTCCTTGATGGTCACAGTTCCGTCCAATGAGGCTGTTCTTCGTCTTGGTCCCCAGCGTCCTGAGCTAATACTCGTCTGGGGGGCTAGCTTGCAGGTTGCTGGAGAGGGAGGGGGTGAGTGTGTGCTCTCCAGAAACCAGGCACGGAATTGCAACACCCCCGGGTGCCTGTTCCATCTTGCCAAAGCCAGCGCGAAAATACGTGCCATCCAAGGGGTGGAGGCCACTGTAAAATTTAAGGTGATGATGTTTCATATTTAAAACATTTTAGTCCTAAAGCTTCAGAACTTCAGGGCCTCACAGGGACCCTCCCAGAGGGAAAGAAAGCAAAAAGGCTTTCCATCAGAGAAAGAAGCAGTCGAAAAACTCTGTACCGTCAGCTTCTTTCTCTGTGACACACTGAAATAATCCCTTTCGGGGAGGTTCAGCTAATTTTAAAATACTTCTTCTGCTGTTCACACTAGGTGTGTCCTCGGGAGGCACAAATCCCACAGATACAAACAGAGGAACTCCACTCTGCCCCGCCCCGCAGAGTGGCCACCAGCTCTGAAAGGCAGCGAGGTCACTGACGGTGGCAGTATTTATAGCGCCCTAATCCTGCCACGTCAGCTCTGGCCACCTGCTCCCCGCGAGGTCTGGGCAGCTTGGCTAAGGCACTGCCGGTAGAAAACACCAGAAAACGCCCTGCGTGCAGGTCACAGGCCTGGAGTCTCGTCCAGTCCTGCCTGTCACAGCCTCAGTTTCCCCCCAGTTAGAGGACTCTTTCATCATTTAAGGATCAGTTTTGCATCTTGCAGTTCAGGGTGAGCTCCCCTACTTCCATTTCCGTATATAATGGACAATCTCGAGTGCTCTGGTCGGCACACTAATTCTCCTCTGTTGCTGCTTCATGGGATAGCATATGTCAGCGTGCAACATATGTCAACATCCAACAAGCACATCAAGAATCCCTTTTTCTTAGTTGCGTCCCACCAGTCCGAGCTGCATCTCAGTACAGCATTCAGCCCTGAGTCCTTCAGCTGTGCGCTGGAAAGCAGCAGAATCTGAGCTGAGAAATAGCAAAACCCACCATCCCATAGGACCTCAGCCTGTGCTCAGAGTTAAAAGTTCAGTTCATGAGGGTGACCCAGTCTCACTTCCTGTGGCTAAACTGATCCACGAGCTGTCCCTCAGCCATCAGGGTGGTGGACACTACCGGACTTTTTCTGATCGTGGTACCACGCTGGCCCTGTGTCTCCAACAACGACGGCCTGTTTGAGGCTTTGTTTCTGCTGGGCTGCCCTACCCCCGTGCTCCGAGACTGCCTTCTCATTGTTCACATTATCCGGGAGAAGAAAAGGACCTCTTGTGCATGGGGGAAGGACGAAAAGGACCAAAGATGCTGAATTTAAGACTTGCTCATTTGGCGCCCCTCACAGTGTCTGTGTACCGTGTACCATTGGCCAGTTGGGCGCCTTTAGACATCCCAGAGACACGGGGGGAGCAAGGCTTCTGAGTCCCCAAGGCCGGGCTTGAAATCCTGGCCCTACCCTTTACAAATGGGGTGACCTGGGGAAAGTCATACAGCCCCTCTGGGCCCTGCTGTCCTCAACAGAGGAGCCAAAAACAAAGCCACGATGCTGGGACTGGGATAGGGTTAAATGACATAACCTATGGAAAGCTCTTGGCATATAGTAAGTAATTGATAAGAGTTAGTTCCTTCCCACTGAGCCTCTGCCCCCCTTCACACTTCTCCCCAAAGCTTCAGTCATCCAGCATTTGCTTTTTAAGTCATCACATGTTGTAGATTTGATGGTTCGATTGGTTTGTTCAGGGGATATTAAAACAATTGAGACTGGTCCCCAAATCTCTACCTCGTAATAGAATGACAGTACAAATCCACAGGTGCATTCCTTTTTTTAAGTTATTTTATTGAAGTATAGTTGATTTATAATGTTGTGTTAATTTCTACTCTATAGCAAAGTGATTCAGTTATACCTATATATACATTCTTTTTTATATTCTTTTCCATTATGGTTTATCACAGGATATTGAATATAGTTCCCTGTGCTACACAGTAGGACGTTGTTGCTTATCCATTCTATAAATGATGTTAATCATTTGCATCTGCTAATCCCAAACTCCCAATCCATCCCTCCTCCCCACCACCCTGCCTTGGCAACCACAAGCCTGTTCTCTACGTCTGTGAGTCTGATTCTGTTGCGTAGATATGTTCATTTGTGTCATACTTTAGATTCCACATATAAGTGATATCATATGGTATTTGTATTTCTCTTTCTGACTTACTTCACTTAGTCTGATCATCTCTAGGTCCATCCATGTTACTGCAAATGGCATTACTTCATTCTTTTTTATGGCTGAGTAATATTCCATTGTCTATATGTGCCACATCTTCTTTATCCATTCATCTGTCGATGGACATTTAGGTTGTTTCCATGTCTTGGCTATTGCAAATACTGCTGTTATGAACATTGGGGTGCATGTATCTTTTCAAATTATAGTTTTGTCTGGGTATATGCCCAGGAATGGGATTGCTGGATCATATGGCAACTCTATTTTTAGTGTTTTGAGGAATCTCCATACTGTTCTCCGTAGTGGCTGCACCAATTTACATTCCCACGAACAGTGCACACGTGCAGTTCTTAAAGCAATTAGCAAATGCACGTGCATATTGTGTTGTTATAAGCAGGTTCCAATTTTTTTTTATTTTTTAAAATTGTGGTAAAATACCCCTCACATATAACTTAGCACCTGAACCGTGTGTAAGTGTGCAGTTCAGCACATTTATATTGTCGTGCTCCCGTCCTCACCATCCATCCCCAGAACTTTTCAACTTGCCAAACGGAAACTCTCTACCCATTAAACAATCACTCTGCATACCAGCCCCAACACACGCAGCCTCTAGCAAGTTCCAATTTGACTACTAGCAGTCAAAAAAAGTAAAGGCTAAACATAAGCTAAGGTTGGAACTTTCTAAATATTCTTCAGATCAGGTAAGGAAAGAATTACCATTCTGCAGATATAGATGGGATGGGCGGGAGTCCACAACTGGAGCACCACCTGCGGCCTTGGTGCATGGCGCCCCCTGCTGTTTGAAGTGTGTTGTTTCTTTCAATCAACCCTTTTGTTTCTTACCAAGAATTCAGTCATCTTACATGGGAAAAATGCACCAACTGCTCTGAAGTGTGTATATGGCAGTTTCCCTGAATCTAAGTGATAACAGGGATGACTTAGTTTTCATATTCTTAAGCTGATTTTCAAAATTACATCTGAAAATGTTAATATAATATTTTATCAAAAATGTGCTGTACCCGTTCATGGTTACGTCAACTCCCTTTGAAAATATTCCAGGTAGATGTTTATAATAATTGTAACTGTCAACAAGCCATGCTGAGAATAGTAGGCGGTACCTAAATACTCGGTACCAGGCTTTGCCACGCTCCCTAGCTTAACCGAAAACCAAGCTCTGTTTCTCTCAGTAATAGAGGTGGTTTACTCCATCTGTTTCAGCCTCCTGAAACTTTTGCGGGCCTGACCTTACATCAGAAGTCACCCTTTTTATGTATCTCTTCACTGTATACTACTGTAATTCTCACTGTCCTACCCATGACTCTGTCCCGCCCGGAAGTGCTTGTCTCCGTCGCCTCCTCCCGTGCCGCCCCTTCGCTTGCATGCCCACGTGGCTGTTCAGCCCTTCAGAGGACGGGTCGGCGGTCCCCGATCGGCAGCTCCGAGCGGCAGCAGCCCGTTCCCTCTGGAGACGGCCACAGGCCTGCTCCCGTCACCCACCCCCTTTAAGGCTGCCCCCCAGAAATGGGGCTCGTCAGCCTTTCCCTGGTTCTGAAGGGTCAGTCCTGCTGAAATGCTGTCCTTCCGCTGGGGATGTGGGGACTTCTCGTGAGCTCACCGATGGCACCAGGAAAGCTCTTAGAAACAGCCCCATCTAGTTCAGGCAGCCGCCAGCAAAGAGAGTAACTGTGGAGAGCGCGGGCCGGGAGGGCCCCCCGTGGGCAGCCGGGCCTCCAGCCTGAAGGAGAGCGAAGCTTGCTCAGTCACGTCACATCACACTGCACGGGGACCCCTCAGCACACCCCAGGAGCCCTAACTGCAGGCGCCTCCAGCTTTGACCGTTTCTCACCTCCTGGTCCGAGGCCATCTCTCACCTGGATTGTTACAGCAGCCTCTCCTCCACAGTCTGTTCTCACACGGCCCTGGGAGAGCCTGTCAAAACAGCAGTCTGATCGCGTCCCTCCTCCAGTCCACAAAGTCCCGAGGCTCCCAGAGTCACAACCATGACCTGCAAAACCCTTCGGGAAATGCCCCTGCCCCACCCCTACCCTCCTCCACTCCCACCACACATGTGCAGACAGCGCAGTATCGTGATGCTAAGAACCAAAGGCCAAATGGCATCCCCGGGTCTCTGAAGACTCAAGCGAGGTAGGCGTGTGTGTATCCGATCGAGTCCGCCTTCTTTTGCCTCCGACCTCAACCCTCAAGTACATCGAATCAGGGTGCCTTCTGCCTGGAGTGACATTAGATGCAGTTTGAAAACCGAGCCGGCGGACACCCCTGAAAGCCGCCCCTCGTTCTGAAGCAAGACTGCTTCACCCCTGTCATGGGCACGTACGAAGGTTGACTTTATCCGTGAAGACAGACACATGGGGTCCTTTTTATTCTAAAATGTTTTCTGAACCAGAAGAAAGAAGACCCGCTCTTTGTGGTAAAACAGGGAAAAGTACAAAGAGGAAATAAAATCAGTCCTAATCTCAACACCTGCAGATGACCCCACCGTTGGTATTTTATTGCGGTTCCAGGAAACCTTTTACAATGATGATAGCTGAGATTGATCACATTTGCCGTGCCCGGCAATGGTGGGAGCATTTTGTGCAGATCCTGGGCTCCTCAGCCTGGGCCCCCAGATGTGCTGGCGGTCTGGTCATCTGAGGTGCACTAAGGAGCTGGCACCAGAATGTAAGTCAACTTACTCATCAAGCACACCGTCCAGACCCAAGCCTGTAACCACCGCTTTGTGGGCGGCATTGTTGAGGGGTACCACTGGTTTACCCAGTGGAGACTTAACCCTAATTAAACGTAAGTTGATCCCTTCTTTCTAAGTAAAACCTCCAAATAAGACTGATGCCCAGGGCTGGCTATTTTAATTCAAAACAGCTGCATGTATTTCACTTCTTCTAAATGCAGGGGTTCAGAATGTCTGACTTGATGCTAATCCTGATTATTCAGGGTAATGGAAACAGCCTTGTGAGTTCCTCAAAAGCGTGGTCAACAGCTTCTGGAAATTAAGTCAAAGCCAGAGTTCTTGGCACTGTTCCTTCGTGGAATGGAATCCTTTCAGGACGCACGGGAACGGCTGTCCCACTGTGGCTGGGTTTCTAAGTCCTCTGAGTTCAAATGCTGACAGAGACAATTAGCTTCTTCAAATTCCAATCCCAAGTTCTTGGGAAAGAGACTCAGTCCCAGGGCAAGTCAGCTGCCTCTGTGGATGAGGAAGTTCTTGGGAAAGATGCGTGTGGTGTGGTTCTACTCACATTGATTCAGACTGTAACATCTTAGGCCCAGAAGTGTTATTTCTGTAAGTTTTGGGGCTTCCTTCATCCTTGCTGTACACTCTAATCCTATTTGGGAATCTCAATACATGGTAAAACTGTGTCAGAACTTAGCTCATTATTGCATGGATTTAGAAGTGAAAGGTTAAATACTACCCCCAATATAGAACAACTACATACAGCCAAAGCCTGCTAACAGATTGCTTCTAAGGGAGGTGTTAGATTACTCATTGATTTGCCCAACGAAACCCTCATTAGAAATGTGACCGTGACACATATGCTGACCAGAAACTTCATGTTAAGCTTGTGAATAAAAGGGCTGCATCCCTTTGGTTAGTTTCTACAGAGGCTAACATGATTTTTTTTAAAAAAAGAAACCAATGATCATGGAGACAGAAGGTTTGTCTGGAGTGGTCTACACTCTACTCGAGATGAATGTATCTTGAAATACAAATAGGTATCTCGAGACAGCAGAAGCAAGAAGAACTACAATCCTGCAGACTGTGGAATGAAAACCACATTCGCAGAAAGACAAAATGAAAAGGCAGAGGACTGTGTACCAGATGAAGGAACAAGATGAAACCTCAGAAAAACAAATAAATGAAGTGGAGATAGGCAACCTTCCAGAAAAAGAATTCAGAATATTGATAGTGAAGATGATCCAGGACCTTGGAAAAAGAATGGAGGCAAAGATCGAGAAGATGCAAGAAATGTTTAACAAAGACCTAGAAGTATTAAAGAACAAACAAACAGAGATGAACAATACAGTAACTGAAATGAAATCTACACTAGAAGGAATCAATAGCAGAATAACTGAGGCAGAAGAACGGATAAGTGACCTGGAAGACGGAATGGTGGAATTCACTTCTGTGGAACAGAATAAAGAAAAAAGAATGAAAAGAAACAAAGACAGCCTAAGAGACCTCTGGGGCAACATGAAATGCACCAACATTCGCATTATAGGGGTCCCAGAAGAAGAGAGAGAGAAAGGACCAGAGAAAATATTCGAAGAGATTAGAGTTGAAAACTTCCCTAACATGGGAAAGGAAATAGCCGCCCAAGTCCAGGAAGCTCAGAGAGTCCCAGGCAGGATAAACCCAAGGAGAAACATGCCGAGACACATAGTAATCAGATTGACAAAAATTAAAGACAAAGAAAAATTATTAAAAACAACAAGGGAAAAACAACAAATAACATACAAGGGAACTCTCATAAGGTTAACAGCTGATTTCTCAGCAGAAACTCTACAAGCCAGAAGGGAGAGGCACGATATTTTTAAAGTGATGAAAGGGAAGAACCTACAACCAAGATTACTCTACCTGGCAAGTGTCTCATTCAGATTTGATGGCGAAATCAAAAGCTTTACAGACAGGCAAAAGCTAAGAGAATTCAGCACCACCAAACCAGCTCTACAACAAATGCTAAAGGAACTTCTCTAAGTGGGAAACACAAGAGAAGAAACGGACCTACAAAAACAAACCCAAAACAATTAAGAAAATGGTCCTAGGAACATACATATGGATAATTACCTTAAACGTGAATGAATTAAATGCTCCAACCAAAAGACACAGGCTTGCTGAATGGATACAAAAATAAGACCCATATATATGCTGTCTACAAGAGACCCACTACAAACCTACAGACACATACAGACTGAAAGTGACGGGATGGAAAAAGATATTCCATGCAAATGGAAATCAAAAGAAAGCTGGAGTAGCATTACTCATATCAGATAAAATAGACTTTAAAATAAAGAATGTTACAAGAGACAAGGAAGGACACTACATAATGATCAAGGGATCAATTCAAGAAGAAGATATAGCAATTATAAATATATATGCACCCAACCTAGAAGCACCTCAATACATAAGGCACATGCTAACAGCTATAAAAGAGGAAATGGGCAGTAACACAATAATAGTGGGGAACTTTAACCCCTCGCACCAATGGACAGATCATCCAGACAGAAAACTGATAAGGAAACACAAGCTTTAAATGACACAATAGACCAGGTAGGTTTAATTGATATTTATAGGACATTCCATCTGAAAACAGCAGATTACACTTTCTTCTCAAGTCCACACGGAACATTCTCCAGGATAGATCACATCTTGGGTCACAAATCAAGCCTTAGTAAATTTAAGAAAATTGAAATCATATCAAGCATCTTTTCCGATCACAATGCTATGAGATTAGAAATAAATTACAGGGGAAAAAAACGTAAAAAACACAAACACATGGAGGCTAAACAATACATTACTAAATAACCAAGAGATCACTGAAGAAATCAAAGAGGCAATCAAGAAATACCTAAAGACAAATGACAATGAAAACACAACGATCCAAAACCTATGGGATGCAGTAAAAGCAGTTCTAAGGGAAGTTTATAGCAATACAATCCTACCTCAAGAAACAAGAAGAATCTCAAACAATCTAACCTTACACCTAAAGGAACTAGAGAAAGAAGAACAAACAAAAATTCATCTAGAATAGATAGGTAAATAATGCACTGGGTAAATAAGAATAGATGGAGTAATGTTATTAGTAAATGTATTAAATAACATGATACTCTCATTTACTTAAACTTTAAAAAACAATGTAAATAGTTGAAGTAGATTCTGTTTTCATCAGTGTCTAGGGTAGGGGTTCAAATGGGGAGACCCCTAGAGGGATGCATGAGAATCTGAGATTGTAGAAACCACGCTTGTCTCTCCCAGCCTGGAAACTGTGATCTGCTGCAGGCATAAGACCCATACCTCTGTCCCCACAGAGATACACAGGGGAGCTCGGGTATTCTCCAGCTGCACTGGGGCAGATAAATGTTGTGAATGAATCAGTGTGTATTCATCATCGTGTACATTTGTAAATTTGTCTGTGATGGTCGGTGGCAGTGATCCTGTCCTGAAAATTACTCTGGAATCATGCCCACAACACTGACATGCTAATCACATGTTTGAGGGCTTAACCAGAGAGGCAGGGGTCAGGGGTCCTGTTTGGGCCACTTGCTAGCTGTGTGATCTTGAGCAAGTGAAGAAAACTTTATGTGCCTGGTCTCTTCATCTGTAAAGCGGGTAGTAATAGTACAGCTCTCATAGGAAAGTAAAGATGAAATGATTTAGTATGTACAAAGCATTTCTTCCGGTTCCCGGCCCATAAGAAGCGCTGTATAGTGTTTGCTATTTTAATATCCCCGTCATTGTTGTCATAGACATAGATGCCGAATCTTCCCAAGAAATGGGTTAAAATGATGCAAACAAACAAGTCACTGATTTTAAAAAAAGAAAGAAAGAAAAAGAAAAACAACAAGTAAGTATCTCAAAATTCAAAGTAAAAATTTCATGGTCAGTGACTGGACCTCAGAAAAAGAGTCACAGTCTGTCAAATAAAAGAGGAGTGGGTCATGGGTCTTCTTTTTTTTTTAACCTTTTTGTTTTAGAATTATTTTAGATTTACAGAAGCGTTGTGAAGATAGCACCGACCCTTCACCTCACACTCCATCTTACTCTGCTGTGGTACATTTGTCACAAAAAAGGAACCAACCCCAGTACGTTATTGTGAACTAAACTCCACAGTTCATTCAGATTTCATGAGCGTTTTCCCCGTGTCCTTTCTCTGTTCTAGGATCCCATCCATGCTACCACGTTACAGTTAGTCATCTTGTCTCCTTAGCCTCCTCTGGTTTGTGAGAGTTTCTCAGACTTTGCTTGTCTTTGTGGCCTTGTCAGTTTCAAGGAATACTGATGAGGCACTATGTAGAATGTCACTCAATTTGGGTCTGTCCGGGGTTTTTCTCATGGTTAGACTGGGCATATGGGCTTTCGGGAGGAAAACCACATAGTTAAAGGGCCATTCTCATCACATCTCCTCACTGATGATGTTAACTTGATCACCTGGCCCATTATGTTTGCCAGGTTTCTCCACCGTGAAGGTTTTTTTCCCCCTTTCCTTCTTGTCCTTCTTTGGAAGGAAGTTACTATGATCAGCCCACACTCCAGGAGTGGGGAGATATGCCTCCACCTCCCTAAGGGGGGAGGATTCTACAGAAATTACTTGTAATTCTGTGCTGGAGATTTGTCCCTATTTGTTTATATATATCAGTATAGACTCATGGGTATTTACTCTGTGCTGCGGCTCATAATTCAATACTACATCATTTTTTCTTGCTCAGATTCCTCCAGCTTTGCCGGTGGGAGCTCTCTCTTCTGGACTCCTGTGTCCTTCGATGTATTGTTCCAAGCTGATCGTCTTGTATATTTCCCACCCTAGTCCTAGAGTGAGCCATTTCTCCAAGGACCCCTGGTTCCTTTTATTGGAGAATAAATAGAAGAACCAAGATGCAGGCATGGAGTGGGTTGTTGTGCTTTGCTGGCTGCTTCCTAATGAGATAATGTTGACAGCAAGCTCAGCAGCAGAAAACCCAACCCTGCAGCTACTCCCAGGAACAAATCATGTTCACTGTCAGTAGTTTATTAGGTTTGCTTTCTGGTTTGGAAAAGTCAACGTCATTAGGCTCTGCAAATATTTGAGGAACACGGCATGTCCTGGTCAACTAGGAGGGCATGTTCTAGGTCAAGACTACTCTGGGTGAACTCATCAGAAAGACACTTTTCCTGAAATATTCTTTGTTAGATTAGCTTCTAGAGCTTCTTGTTTTCTGAAACAGACTGGTTAAATCTCATCTGACTATGATGCTAGGGGTCAATATGTTTCTTGGAAAAATCTGATCTGCATATAGAGATTGCAGCTTTTAACCAACACCAAACCTACTTCTGAGTTGCATGTATTTCTTTCTGGGCAATGCTGGAAATAAGTCACTTTGTTTTAAAGAACTTGCTGGAAGGTAAGGAGCATTTTCATACTGGAAGTATAGCAAAGGCAAAGGGTCAAATTCAGGGAGAAAAAGAAAGGAAGTGTCGTTCCATGTGGCATTGCTTCCCTTTAAGCCTGTGATTGCTGAAGCCCCAGACTAGACTGAGAGCATTCAGTTACACCGATCTAGAAAGACCCAATCTAGGCTGTAGGTGCATGGGGCTGAAAACTCTGAAGAAGCACCTCGGTGGCACGTGGCCTTGATAGGGGCCTGTAAGGTGTCTTTGGCACAGACAGATACCAGATGGAGAACAGAGGGGCTTAGTGGTGTCAAGTTAAATCATACTGTAGACTTTTAGAAATGACATATCAAGCCTCCCTCCTGGGAAGCTCTATTAGAGATCCACCAAGCCTTACTGTTTTGCTTTCAAGGGACCAGAACTGCAGTCACCCGCCCCAGTTACTCGATATTTATGTCAGTGTCTCCGGTAATTTGGATGCACTTGCTATCTTGCGTCCTCAGGTTGGACTCCTCCAAAGGTTACTGACCTTTTCCTCCAGGGCAGTGGAAAGCCTCCAGGTGACCATTATCTGTGCAGAGAAGCCAGAGGGACGACTGACCTTTGCCACAGGTGCCTGCTTGCACCTTCCTCTCTGACATGCAATTACACGCTCCTTTTTCCTTGATTTGTTGTCATTTAAAAGGCACTTCACAGTGATTTTGCAAGGCACAGAGAGATTGCAACAGGAGGCATTATCTCACATTCAGATAATCACTGGCTACAAAATAAGTAAAGCCTGCCGATGGTTTTCCTGGAAGCTTAAGTTTTTTTTTTGTTAGCAGAACGCAGCCTAGAGAGCTCCCTCCAGCCAGAGAGGAAACCCAGGATAGCTTATCCTCCATCAATCCTGACGCACAATCAAGTCCAGAGTTGGGGCAATGCTCACTTATCTTAATTCTTTACAGCTTTACTGCTGTGGAAAATATTTGAAGGGAGGGATGATCAATCTACTTGTCAAGAAAGTGAACCGTGTCCCGGTGCTGTGCTCAGTGTCGTTGTGAACGTATCATGAAATTGCCACCATTCCTGGGCCGTACGTGTGAGTGACAGGTCACCATTTCAGGCTGGCAGCTTTGCAGTGAGAAAAGATGGCAGGGCTACTTGTCCAGGACACTAGGTAATAAGGCCTCCGAGCTCCGAGTTGCTAGATCTTAGGAAGTATTTTTCCCTTCAAGTCAGAGGTGGGGTGTAAGTACTTGCATCAGGCAGTAGGGCTAAATGATAGTACATCTGTCATCTTTGAAAATCAAATGGGATATTCTTCCCAGATGCTGAAAAATACAAGATAGAATAAAAGTTCCACTGCATTTATAAAAGTGAAACGTATTTATAACAGACCCTCCAAGGTATCTTTTTTAACATATTTCAACATGACATAGTAAATAGGACCCGCCTAATTCCATGAAACTTAATTTGCCCAAAGCCTAAAGGTTGTTATAGTCGAAAACTTCAGTGTTCTGTTTTTACACGAATGCAATTCATTTTATAATGCGTTCACTTTCATTTTAGAGAAGAATCACTTGCATCTTAAGAAAGGGAGAGAAGTATTTTACGCAACTGGCATTTTTCTAACATCCTCTTCCAAAGTTATAACGTTACATTTTCAAATTCAGCTTTTCAATCGGTTATACACACACAAAGCTTAAAAAGTCAGGCCTCTAAGAACTGGTCCCCGCAATAGCTGTTCTCCCAAACTGCCCTCGCCTTTCCTCCTACTCCCAGAGCTGGTTCAATGCAGTTCTGCCTGCATCCAAATGCTTTCAGGTCACTTTTTATTATTTGGTTTAAATTAATGTAAAAATTACATTAATAAACGTGCTCACCCTGAACTAACTGAGCTGTCCAGCAGCCTAGGTAAGCCTTCCACACTGGCCCAGCTACCCGCTCAGATGCCTGCCTGTCACGTGGGCCCCGCTGCCAGGCTCCCTTTGGGGCAGGTGTGGCGAATGGGCCAGGGCCTGTGTTGTCAGGTGAGAACAGAGCAAGGCGGAGGCAGCTCGTGGACCCGTGTGCCAGTCCCCCGATCGGGCAGGTTCACCCTCTTTCCTAGCTCCTCGGGGATCATGTGATACCTGCCTTCTCATTTCACTTATGTACACCTTTTTTCTAACAACCTTGCTTCCTGCCTTTTTTCCCCACAGCTCTGTTTTGTGATGTTCTGGACCCCCAATGTTTCCGAGAAAATTTTGATAGACATCATTGGCGTGGACTTTGCCTTCGCAGAACTCTGCGTTGTTCCCTTGCGAATCTTCTCCTTCTTCCCGGTTCCAGGTAAACAGAGAATGAAAGAAAAATTCCTATTTACCCTCATGCCTGATTCAGTCTTCTTTGTTGGCAAACGTTTGCAGTCCTCTCCCCCCCACAAAAAAAATTTTTTTTAAGTTTTTAAATTTCACAGTGGATTAAAAAGATGCAAAGACATTATCCAGTCAGTTGAATGTTTGAGAAACAAGTCAAACAGGCATCATTTGTTTCTTAAAGGACATTGGTTGCAAACTCAGTAAAAAGAGCCCAGAGGGATAGCATGGGAAGTTCCGGGGGCAGTAGAACAGTTCTGTGTCTTCACTGTGGTGATGGTTACACAAATCTATGCCTGTACTGGGACTCTACAAGCACTGCTGGAGAAAAGAAGAATCCAGAGTCAAAGCTGAGGCCAGAAATGGGCCGTGGAGCAAGTCGAAGCCGGGGCTGATGGCACACCTGCCACTCTGTGCTTGTTCCCAAGTCAGGCCACGAGCTGCCCCTGCTCTGAGGTGCCAAGCATTCCTGGAGACTGCTGGGGGGCCCTCTGGTCCTTGGGGGTGGGGTGGGGGTCACCGGGGGAGCCAAGCTTTGGTGCCACCTGGAAGAGGCTGCACTTGCTGGAGATCAAGGCACATGTCGTTGACTCCCCAGTCTGGACTTGAGCGGGGGCTGGAGGTCCCAGAGCTAGGACTGGGGTGGGACTCGCCTTTCGTCTTTCCTCGCCTGTCAGACCACAGACATGCAGACAGCCGACCCCACCTGTCTTTGCCACCTGCTGGGTTTGGGCCAATCAGGTTAGCATCCCGCCCCGTGCGGCCTCACCCTCTACCTTGGCCAAACACAAGTGAGCATCTGTGTCTCATAAATTCAGTGCTTCCACCTGGGGCGGGCGGAGCACAGCGTCAGACCAGGAAGACTGCAGATTCTTCCTCCAGAGGTACCCTGGACACGAGCTTTTACCCCAGGAGTGAGCACTTCCTCCCCCTCGATAGGCCTATGCCTGCTGCCGCCCACACGGGATGAAGGGCTAAGCCTCCCGCTTCCCCAAACCCCACCCAGTTTCAGATCAAACCTAAATGTTGCCCAGGGTGTCTGTGCCCCAAACCAGCCCGTCAATCCTTGACGCGCTGTCCTTGGAGCCCCTCCTTGGCGCTGGGGCCAGTGCCCTGCCTGCCCTCCGGAAGCTCACAAGTCAGGGTGGGGAGACGGGGTACAGGGAACACGTTGTGAGGCCTTTATGAAAACGAGGGAGCCAGCTGCGGACCAGCGATCAGGATGCGGGGGAGGAAACAGGGAAGTGATACCTGTTCCTCTTCTTCACTCACACCTCCCTCCTCCGCACCTCCCCCTGCCTGCGGGCCGGGAAACCCAGCTTCTGGTCCAGCTCCTCTCCTCCCAGAGTCAACCGGGATCACCATCAAGTTGCCGCTTCCCTCTGAGTTTTCTAGACAGGCGTGAGCAGAGCTTGAGGCTAGGCGGGGGCAGGGGCGGGGGTGGAGGGACCGGCAGCAGCCCCCTGCCCCAGGGGTGGCGGTCACGGCGGCGAAAGGGGCTGCCCGCAGCCCAGTCTCTGGACACTAAGGCTGTGAGGCGAGGGAGCCGAGGTGGGCACGGGGCTCCCCCAGGCCCAGAGGCGGGGATCAGGAGCCCCGGCAGGAAGACGAGGTGACCGCCCAGGGACCCTGGATGCGCCGCGGGGTCTCCGGGGGGTCAGAAGCAGCAGGGTGGGAGGAGCGGGGCGTTGCTGACGAGTCCTCGGCTCTCCCCTCAGTCACCGTGAGGGCCCATCTCACCGGGTGGCTGATGACCCTGAAGAAGACCTTCGTCCTGGCCCCCAGCTCCGTGCTGCGGATCATCGTGCTCATCACCAGCCTCGTGGTCCTGCCCTACCTGGGGTACGTCGCCGGGGGGCTCGGGGCTGCAGGTGCTGCTGCCACTTGCACGCTCCGCCCGGAAGGTTGCATGTGCTCTTTCCTGGGAAATCCCCAAGCACGTGTCGAGTTAGAAATGCCGAGGGATGCCTTGGTTCGCTGCCCAGGACCAGGTGGGAGGCTGTCGAGATCCATTCTAGAAAAGTACTTTCGGGGTCAGGCCCATACACAAACCGCATTGAGCATCTGTCACGGCGTGGCAGGCACGGGAAGGTGAAAAACACAAGGGAGCAAGGGTGTCGCCCTGGTCCTCAGGGGCTCCCAGTCCCTTGGGGAAGGGGCATGGTCCGTCCCACGGCGTGGGGAACCTCACGGTACAGAGAGGACGGGCGGGAGGCTGTGGGCTCACAAGCGGGGGGCCGGGCCCCTCCCCCAGGAGACGCTGCGCTGAGACCTGGAGCAGGGGTGGGAGCTGCCTGGGCCCGGGGTTCCAGGCCCCTCCCCCCGCAGGTGGCCCGTTTACTAGCTGCAGCCCTAACCAGCAGATCTCGAACGCGATCGTCCGGTCCCCCTGTTGTCTACCCCTTTCCTGGGTTTTGGCTGGGTTTTGACTCTCTTTGTGCCTCGGCGGGGGCTTTAACAGACAAGTGGCCTTTGCGTTCTCATCCCCAGGGTACACGGAGCCACCCTGGGCGTGGGCTCCCTCCTCGCGGGGTTTGTGGGAGAATCCACCATGGTCGCCATAGCAGCGTGCTACGTCTATCGGAAACAGGTGAGAGGTGGCGACGGAACCGCGCCCCCGCCTGGCACTCCCCAGGCGCCGGAGACACAGCCTGCACGGCCTGCACACGGCCGTGGAGGGGGGGAGGGGGGGAGGGCAGGGCACAGCCCCCGCTGGCAAGGGCTGCCGGGAAGTGGCGTCCTCGCGCAGAGGCAGGTCTCCATCAGCTGATGGGCGGGCGGGGAGGTGGGAGACGGGATCCGCCCACCCCTCACCCGCGCCGCGAATGCTTAACGCAAGAGCCGGGCACACAGTCCGCTCCCGAGTAACCCCACCGTAAGGAACACGCTGGCCTAAGATGCAGCCTCGGCGAGGTCGGCCCGGCCATAAACGAGGTCCCAGTCCGCGGCGAGGGCTCCCCTCAGACCCCGTGGCCTCCCCCTGCTCTTGGCTCTGCTGCGCTGCGTCCCTGCCCCAGCCCCACGCTGATGGGTCGGCTTTGGTCTAGAAAAAGAAGATGGAGAACGAGTCGGCCGCCGAGGGGGAGGACTCGGCGATGACGGACCTGCCTCCCGCAGAGGAGGGCACGGACGTCGTGGAGATGCAGGAGGAGCGCGACTGAGGCGCGGCCCCCCCCCCCCCGGGCGCTGCAGGGACGGCCGAGATGACACTTCCGCGTCATCCGCTCTCCCGTCGTGTTTTGTTCCGCTTTCGTCTTTGGTTTTCGTTTGGGTAATGAAAGAGGCCTTGATCTTAAGGCTTCACGGCCACTCTGGCACACTGGGTGTGCCCACGCTGATGTGAAGACCTGCAGAATGGTCTCGCCGTTGCTTTGTGGAAACAAACCAAACGACTGACTTCATGCCCCCGCTCCGTGAGAACCCCGAAGACATAGCTGCCTCGTAGCCCACGTTGCCTCCCCACCCCCTCGGACAGTCTCCCCTTGGAACCAAAGGGCCGCGGCTGTGCCGTCCATCGCCCCTCAGACACCACCGGCCGGCAGGCCACAGACTGACCCTGTCCCCTTGCATCGCTCTCGAGAACCAACAGGTGACAACTCGGCTTTCTTTGGTCGGCTTCCCAGTAACGTGACTGTGTCAGGAGATGTGGCTCAGAGGCATTGCACCGTGGATGCGACGTGTGAACGCGCTGGACCGGTGGACGGCCGGAAGTAATCTCCCGTGGGAAGGTGTGAGGTGCCTTGGGGGCAGAAACTGACACATGCAAACGCTAGCACTTCACCTCGCCTCTTCCTAGATTTGAATGCGCGCTCACTTTCAGGCCCTGTCCTGTACATACGTGAGCTGCCTTGCTAAAGTTGTCCCGAAGCGCATCTCCCGGTTGCCGCGTCCTTGGGCATGACTTTCCCTGAAGGCTTGTTTTTCCACTCGCCTTTCCTGAAGATGGCACTAGAGCAAGGGAAACGGACGGAGCATTCTAACTTTACGTTTTAGTTTTTAAAGTGAACTGAAGCTTTAAGTCATAATCTAGCATTCTAATGCCAGGTTGCTGCATCATCACTTTGGAAGTAGATTTATGACCTGGTCCCGCCGTTCTTAGTCCTAACCTTGCGGCGCAGGTAATTCCGAGTGTACTTCTGTACTCCCCTCTCACACCACACGAGAAAGCAAGACATTTTATAAACAATAGCAAAGTCACTATGTGATATTCCCTGAAATGACACATTTGAAATCCATTTAGTGCAGTATATTTTTCTAAGTTTTGGAAAGCGGGTTTTTTCTTTAAAAAAATTATGGACACGGTTCACTAAATTCTTGATTTAGTCAAAATTCCTAGACTGAAAGAACCTAAACACAAAAATATTTTAAAGATATAAATATATACTGTATATGTTATGTAATTTATTTTAGGCTATGATACATTTCCTATTTTCGCATTTTCAATAAAATGTCTCTAATACAATACGGTGACAGCTCGTGTGCTCAACATACCTGCAGTTGAAACGTATTGTACCGATGAACAGTGTGTCTTGTTTGCAGCAGTTTTACAGTCTCTCATTTGTATATAAATGTAAGGGTCAGTAAATGACAAGAGAACTATTTTTCATTATGAGCAACAGGGGTATAAATGGGTCAGCTGATGTAGACAATAGTGGGAGTGGAAATATATGCTAGAAGGGCAAAAAAGAAAGAAGAAGTCCAGCTTTTTGCGTTTATTGCTTTCAGTGCCGTGTAATCAGATTGTTCCTCATAGAAAAAAGAATGTAAAGGCTCGGAGTCAGCCATGAATATCACAGGGTTCGTTCACATGTCTGGACACCCAGTGACCCCTGGGGGACAAATCCTCACGTGCTTCCTCTGAGCGGTTTTTCCGCTGAGAATTAAGATGTGTTGCTTTGGGGTGGTTTCAGGGGCAGATCTGAGAAGATGGGGAAAAAATCTAATTGTATCGGCTTTTTTAAAGTACATGACTAGAAAATTAAACAGCAGTATTTTTTAACATGTGTGACTAGTATTTCATGCTTGTGGGGTTGGAGCTTAAAGAGTAAATTGTGAAAAAGCAAATTCTTTCCCTCCGAATCGGGGAAGACCAGCTAGGCTCTTCATTATGCAATTAGAACACAGCATTACAACCTCAGAGACACCTTCGGTGATAAAGAGTCACGGGCCAGGGTGTTTTGTTAGAGTTTCAGAAAACACAGGAAACAAGCCCCGACCCAGGCCACGATGACGGGGCTGCGATTGTGCAGGGCGCACATGTCCAAAACCTTTCTCCTCCAGCCATATGTCCTCTCCTCACAGGTTCCTTCATTAGCTTGGGCTGCAGAAGCCACTTCACAGTTTGGGCTGACAAGCACACACCTTAACTTCCAGAGCAAAACCCACTGCTGGCAGGTTCTTCTGCAGCTGTTCTAACCACACAGACAGGAGAGGAAGAGGAATGGGTCTCCTTCCCACTTTTCAGGGTGAGGGGGGCACCCCTTTGACTTCGTCACCCAAAGAAATGTTCCTCCAACCCAGGTTTCTTTTTTCATGCGAGTCGCTCAGCTGACAGAAGTATTTAGGGAGCCGTGCCTGGAGAGTCTCAAGTCAAGGACCGTGGAAAGACCAGACGTGACTTTCTCAGTGTGGACCCGTGCCTCATAGACACACAGGATCTAAAACCACGGGGGCATAAAGCTGCTTGTATTTAGATGCTGAGAAGTGAGTCTGGGCTGCTCAGTGGTCTTTCCATCCCGAGGGCCTTCTCTGGGCCAGCTCAGGTCAAGAGCAGCTTGTCGCGTGGCCTCTCTGCTTTCTGAGGGGCGCAGGCGAGGTCATTCTCAACGCAGCTGCTGCGGGCTCTGAGCGGGACCTCAGTGTCACTGGCATCGGTGAGACACCAGGATCTGAGCAGGAGGAAGCAGGCCGGGCTTGCTCCAGGGAAGTCAGGACAGGCTGCGACCTGCCGGCCGGCACTCGGCTCAGGGCGTGTCCAGAGGTTTGCACGTTAGCGGGAAGCCCTCACTTGCCTGAGACTCTTTAATTTGGGCACAAAGGCCACTGGTTTACGTCACTGTGTGAGAGCCAGGCACGCCCCCCTCGTTGCCTGCCTCAGGCTGGTCTTGTGCAAAAGTCCATCTTCTTTGTTTTGCATGTGTGTTTTGCACCAGCAGTTGGTTTGGCTCTGGAACTGTCCAGGGATGGCCCACACCCTCAGAAATGGAAACTTTTAGTGATAGTTTAGGGTATATGGGATGGGGCCAGGCTTCACGACAGTAGTAAAAGCGCTTGGTTTTTGACTCCCTGAGTCCTCCCAGCAAATAACCTCGGGAGGTGCCCGGGAGGCCCACGAGAAAGGAGGCCTGGGGGCTCCGCTGTAGTCCAGCTCCATCAAGACCCCAGGGCACTTCCCAACCAGGAGCCAGCTCTGTGGTCCCCACATGCAGCCTTTTCTGGTCTCTCTTGGGATTGGGATAATCACTGCATTTCCCAAATATCAGAAAAGTTATTCAGTGATACCTCTAGAGCAAGAAGTGAAAAAGTTAACAGCTCCCTACCCTCCTACCTCATTCTCATTTGGGGTTCTTCTGGAAGGAAGGAGCAGGGGGAGAGCCACTTTTTTGTACCCTTAGTTTCCAGAAACACATCCATTTAAAGACTCAGTAGTTCTCTGACTGGGTTTTTTCTTTTTCTTCAAACTTAAGTGGGAGAGAGACTGAGAAAGTATTTATATAGCTGTAATTAAATGACATTATCTTGAGAAATATTTTCTTGTATTTAAAAATCTTTCTACTTCTGTAAACCTCTACATAGACCAGTGCCCAGGACTGCATGAGCTGGTGTGTACCAATTAGTCAGGGTTTCTGGCCTCTTTGCAGGTGAGCTGACCTCTAAACCTAGGACGAAGTCTTCATCAGTCAAAGCAATGCACGGTCCAGGAAAGGGGCCTTTTCTGTTCTAAGTCCTAACCTTTTTAAAAAATATATAACCAAAAGCGCAATGAGCAGGGCTTTATAGCTCGTGGAGATTTGTAAGTATTGAGACATCTGTGTTGCGCGTGCAGCCAATTCCCTAAAAGCAGCTCCTGCCCGCCTTCTGAGAAGACAGGCACCCTCAGGCAGCGCCCTCACACGGCTCTTTCATAAAAAGCACTTGAACCTAGAAAAGCATGTTTTAAAGCAACGTGCTTGGTAAACATTCAGGATGCTCCTCTATGTGGTTACTTGGAGTCTCTATTTCTGTCCTTTGAAGCAGCAAAACATCACGTGATTCATCGACTGCTCTAACCACACATAAAACAGGATGTAGAGAAAATCTGAAGATACACGGAAAGACCCTGTTGCCTGCCCTTTTAAAGGTTATATGTCTAAAATTAACTACCCAAATGTGCAAAATGAGGGACATGTTATTACACAATCAAAATAGCCCAAACCCCACTCCGGAGTCAGAAAAGGTGTAACGAATTATAGAGCTTACTGTCTGACCTCAAAAGGGAAAACAATGAAGAGGAGCTGGTGAGAGCTTAAGATTTCACTTTCTCCTCCAGAGGGGAGGTCAGAACTATTAGCTACTGCACTCTGCGCAAAGAAGAGCACCAAAGACGTGCCTCCAAATCTTTTTTTTTTTTTAAGTCATCCTTGCCAAGTCCAAGTGGTTCCAGAAGAATTTTTTTCTCTGCTTCATTGGCAATCAACCAGGGTCTCTGAAAGACTGTGTAAGATCCACGCACTTTTATAGACTGCTGTCAGCTACCCACGGCTTCAGCACACGTTTCTATATGGTACCTTTTTTTAAGTTAGGAGATGTAACCCAAAGTGCACTTCACTAACAAGATTTGGCATCGGCTTCTACAATCCGTACATGCAAACAGAAGCGCACGAGAGCCAGGAAGCCTTTCTCTCTCCAGCAATATATGTGGTCTCCTTAGGTTCAAGAAGGGGGGAGACGGGGCAGACCAGCTAAAAATGCTTGTACCATTCGTTCACCATCCAGCTTTGTGGAAATTCAGTGACGTATGGAGATTGGTCGTTACTATAAGATTTAGAGGCAGATGTTCTCCAACCGTGAACCAGGGACAAGAAATGGTGTCTTCGGGGTGGGAAACACTACGGCCAGGTGGACTCTGGTTCCCTGAAGTGTGGGGCTGTGGACATGGGGGACCCACAGTTTGGATGAACCAGATACTGAAGGAGAAGTTCAAGTTACTCTGGTGGAACAAAGGCGGTACAGGGTTCCCATGACCACCAGTCACCCAGCAGCCAAAGCATGGGGCAGTCAGTCACTGGGAAGCAGGCCACGCCCCCAGGGGTACCACATTCGCAGGGCTTCCGGGCAAATACACTGCTCCCTGGGCCCATGCTCTATTTGGTTTGCTTAGCGATGTATTGAGAGGGCAAATATCTAAAGCTGGAATGACCAAGGAGCTAGTCATAGAGCTTCAGGAGTCCTGACAGAGCCACAAATGGGATTCTGTCCAGGTTGGTCACCTGAACAATGAGAAGCTCAGGCCGTTATTGCTAAGGCTCCTTCCTGGTCTAACAGTCTATGCAGGATCTGGGGTTTAGAACATGGTACAGGATCCTGCAATGGAAAAATAAAATTACCTCGTTCTCCGTTTCAGATCTGAATATTAGCACTGATCCAGAATTTTTTGTTTTAACAAAAGTAAGTCTTCTGGGAGTCACTTTTCTCTGTGTGGCTGTCAGCTTACAGGCTTTTCAGTTTTTCATCAAAACTGTGGGTTTAATTTAAACTGTCAAAACCAATCACATTAAAATATTTGTGGAGCCTTGATTAAAACTGACTGCAGAGGTTGGTATAAAATATATGTTGCATTTAAACAAGTGCTGTGTATGTATTAAATAGATGTAAGTTTCTGCATTGTTAAGAGCATTTATATGTGCTTTTCTTTTGAGGATTTTTTTTGGAGGGGAGGAGGTTTGTGCTCATATATTGTCAAATAGCTTTCATACTCTAATTTTACTTTAAGTAAAGCTTGAACGGTCAGCATATTGATTGAGATTGCTTTTAGTTTCTTGATTTTCTTATTCTAACCATTAGTCTGTTTACACACCCCAAATTACGTGGTTATCTATTTCTGACTACAATTTCCCTTTTTTGTCAAACGTACATGGATATTAAAATTTCGCCCTTTGCCTTGGTAAATAGCTGAAACCTCTACCCACTGGGATATTTCCCCAAACTCTCTGTCTTACTTAAATATGACCTATTTCTTCAAATTTTATTCCGTACTAAGATGAATTTTTACTTTCCATAACTGCAATAATATTGAAAGTTCTCTGAGGCCCGGCTTCTCCCCACCCCTTCTAGAATGGGGACACCAGATAGCCCGGCTTTAGGAAAGTGAGAGGAACAGAAGGTGAAAACCCCTCCTGCCCACATCTAAGGGACTCTTGCTCTTATCAGTCTTTATGTGAAAAGCATTTCTCTTTTTAAACCCTAACGTCTTAACCTCAGAGAATGATGGCTCTCATTTTTTTAACCTCCTATGAAAGATTATATAGAGAATGTGTTTTATTACCTGCCTGTAATCAACAAGCATGTTAGCATGCTACTGACTTGCTTGAGATCGCATATTTTCTTTACTGTTTCATGACGTTTTTGAGTTAAATCAAAGATCTGAGCACTACCTCTACCATGCTTCCCTATTACTGCCGCTAATATTACAGGTTTTTGAAGTCTAAGAGGTCATCGTTCTTTCCACCCACAGCACTTGGGATATGGCATGTCTTCCTGCTTGGCTGTGATGCCAGGATGTGGAGCTGTGCTGGCCCAAGCATTGTCAATTTTCCCCATGGGGAGCAGTCCTCCCGCAAGGGGCAAATCTTCAGCCCTCCCACACTTCCTCCTGATGTCCCAGATGAATCACATTATCATCCTCCCAAAAACCTACTCCACGACACCCCCACCCCCCCGCCGGTGGGGGTCCCACTAACCCCAATCAGTTTCCCTCCTAGTTTCTCGCACATCCCTCCCTCCCTCTGCATCTTAAGTCCCACTGGCTTAGCTCAGGGGCTCCTGGTCACCTAAGGCCCAGATGCTAAAGAAGCCTCCAAAACAGTTTCCTTCTCCAGGCTCGTGCGTCCCCCTGGACAGCGATGTAAATGGCACCTCCTAGAGTTTTGCAGTGCACAACCTGCACAACCATTCCCGGCCGCCAGCCCACCTCACCCCCACCCTGCCTCACATTGCAGAAGACCTTTAGGGTTCATACCTGTCTTCGTTTATGAAGGCTGAGGGCTTCCAATCAGGAGGATGTCAAAGTAACTGTCACGAGCCAGTTCCTGGTTTTGAAACGCCTGCCTCTCCCCTCTTTACCTATCTGTGAATTATCCCAAACCACCACATCTGCACCTTATACAATGGTAGCAAACTTCCAGAATGTTTCCCCTTAGGGTAACTAGTTTGGATACATTCACAGATACAATCTAACCGGTGTTTCGGTTAATATCAGGGAGAAAACTATGCCGTCTTCTAAGTTTTCCTATCCAACACTGTTAAAGGCAATGCTGGGATGAAAGGTATACTGGCATTGCTTATATTCTTACTTTCTGCCCCCAACAAGCTCCAGGCTTCTTACTGGACAATGCAAGCCAGTACATACCATGCTAACTTCACAGTTCAACACACTGTTCTTTATGCAAAAGGAACAAAAGAAATCAGGAGCGCAAGGCCTAATTCTATCTCTGTGGCTTATCAGCTGTGAGCCAGGCAAGTTATGGGATGCCTCTGGTTCAGCCTCCTCTGCTCTAGAACGAGATCTTTTCTAGTCCTCATCTACTGCGACATCAGGATTTGCAGAGCCGTAGATGGCAGTGCGTGAAGACGGGGGTGCACGTCTGCTAACCTTCCAAGTGGTTTGGAAGTGCCCCAGCCAACAAATCTATGAACATTACTGCCGGCCTGCTTTCAACAAAGAAAAACTACTAGAGCTTTTATAGAACAAAACAAAGACTAATCGTACCTTAGGTTCAGAACCTTTGAATCCAAAGACCAAAACAGAATGAACAAATAGAATTATTATTATCAAACTTTACATTATACTACACACCTAAAATTCTTTCATCTGCTTCACGTACCAGGCTCTCTTGCTGTAATGGCAAGTGGCTGAGGAAAGCTGGCTGTGGTCGGCTCCGGTCTCCCCCAGCCCTGGGGCCCTGTTAGGACAGAGGCTCCCAAGTTCACACATGATGGAGTCAAAAAGCAATTTCTTCCCCGTGCCTGGCAACGCCACATCCTGCTTCAGCTCTGTTCTTCTGCCTTTCCCCTAAATGCTGCCACTGCCCAGACTTCAGCAGCCTTCCTCACCCTCCAACTGTGTTTCTCAATGCTATTTAATTCCACTCTCTTTAAGAAAGACTCAAAGCGGCCCCCTACACCCCAGGCCCCAGGCCTGCTCCCACCTTAGTTGGGAATCCAGTTCTACACACTCCCGGGTGACCTAACCTGGGCCTGTTTCCAATTCCAAATACACGCTGGGGATCCCCAGGGCTGTTTTTCCAGCCATGACCTGTTCAAGAGCTGCGGTCCAGTCACCTCCCAACATCTCCTCAGAGGGTCCCAGAGGGGCCTTGGCACCCTTCCTGCCCCGCCCCCCATGCCATCTCCTGACTAGATGAACCACATGAGCACCCACCCAGAAACCAGCCCACACCGTGTCCCACCTCTCCCGCAGTCAAGTCACTAACCCTGTCGGTTCTCTCTCACTATCTCTCACTTCTGTCCCTTCCTCTGCAGTGTCTTAGTCCCACTGCTTAGTTCAGGGGCTCCGGGTCACCTAAGGCCTGGATGCTAAAAGCCTCCAAACTGGTTCTTGTTTCTCCAAGCTCATGTGTCCTCCTGGACCATCATGTGAACGACATCTACAGTTTCGCAGTGCACAACCTGCACAGTCACTCCCAGCAGCCTGCCAACCTCGCCCTGCCCCTCCAGGCTGGCCCCTCTTGTCTCGCTAGGCACTGGGGTGCTGAAAGGAGGGCCCTGCGCTTACCCGGGTGGGCGCCAGGCTGAGTCTGGGCTACGTGCAGTAAGCAAGGGCTCGGCCAGAAAGGAGGAAGCTGACACCAAAGAGAAGCAGCAGTACAAAACGGGGACTCCTGATGGCGCCCCAGCCTCCTGCTCCAAGCTTAACGTCACCCCCCCCCCTTCCAGAACCTGTTTCCGCTTCCATCCCTCACTCACCATGAGGGCGTCAAAGGACCAAGAAGAGGTATTTTAAAAAGCGGATTTGGAGAGATGGTTTCCTCGCGGCGCTACACGGAGCCCCGCCCCTCCTCAGGGGTGTGTGCGTACGCGCGTTGGTGGGGTGGGGATAGGGGGTCCCTTGACACTTTAACCCCGACGACTCGGCTCTGCAGGAGACACTCAGAGACCCTGAGGTGGGCCCCTACCGTGGGGGGCGCTCGGTGGACGGGTGTCCTCCTCGCCCGTCAGGTCTGTTGGAAGCGTGAGCTGCAGGAGAGGGGGCGCTGGGGTGGCGGCACGTGCCACGTTCACCGGGGCAGAAGGCGCCGAGGTCTTCCCCGTGAACCAGGCCTGGGCGACACAGATCAACCAGCTGACCTGGGGGTCATCTCAGGTCCTAAGGGGGTGAATGGGCCTCAGCAGAAAGAAGCTAGAGGTAACACTGGACCCTTGGCACTGCAAAGGAGGAAGTGGTGGGCCAGGGGAGGGACCATCAGCCACCTCATGAGAACTGCTGAGGAGAGGTCCTGAGCTGGGGGCAGCGGGGTCTCCAAAGACCCCTGGAAGCACCCTGTGTGAGAACGAGAGAACAAGAGCTGAGCCCCGGGCAGGCCCAGGGAGCAAGGCTGGCATAAGACAGCAAGCAACCACCAAGAGTAAAACCTCTTACCCTCCGCCCTCCCTCCTTCCTCCTGCTCCAACTCCAGACCAGGCAGTAAGTGATCAGCGATTCCATCCCTGGTCCAGCTCATCTGTTACAAATGCACGGGGAGGGGTGAGAGGGCCTCAGAGGGGCCGGGAGGGATGGGGAGCGGAGCGCTGGGCCAGCTCGTCTCGCATCCCATTTTGGCACGTGCCTGCCCAGAGCAGACACGCCTTGGTGAATGAATGAAGTCATTCACACGTGCCTCGCCTGCACACACGCTGAGTCTAGGCCACCTGCGTAACAGCCCTCTTCCTCGCAGTCTTCTCATCTCCGACCCCCTCTTCTTGTCGCTGAGGTCAAGCTCTCCATGAACTAAGATAACCTGAGCCAGTTCCCCCAAAAGGGCTCGACACAGATCGCTGACAGCCCCTCTGCTGGCCTTCCCTTCTGGAAGCTCCCAGCCCTAAGTCTCTCTGTGAGATACAGATGGGAGACCGAAAGCATTCTCACATACAACTGCCTAGTTAGAGACTGTGAACAGCTGGGCAAAGGGAATGAGCAGAGAGCGCCCAGAAACTGACCCGTGAATGGCTTCTACAAAGGCAAACAGGCTCGGCCTCGCTCGAGGAAGGGAACACAGATTGAAAAGTCCAACTGTCAACTCAGCAAAGAGCAAAGTTTGACAGAGCTCGGCGCTGGCAAAGGGCCTAAGGAAACGCCCTCCTGCTCTGCAGCGGAATGCCGATCAGTGGCACCTCTTCAGAGGACAATTCGGTGACATGTTCCAAGCTTACACTCAACTAGGGAAAGAAGTTAATGTCACGGGCAAAGGACGTAAAAAAGCAACGCAGGGAAGAAGTACCACTGACCCATAAATATCTAGGGAAAATGTTCACCCTTATGAGAATCGAAAGCCATTTAAAGCTGAACGCCTTCCTTTCTCTTTTCATTTTTTTTTTTCTTGCCAGGTGGTCAAAGTTTAAAATTAAATTACCCCTAGTGTCACCCAGGGGACAATGAAGCGGGCTCCGCAGTACCTGCTGGTGAGGGTGAAATTCCTGCAACTCTTTTAAGGGAAGGTTGGAAATTCGTTTCAAGAGCCTTAAACAGGGTCAATTTAAGGATGCATAAAAAGACCGATGAATGAGAAGGCTCATTACAGCACCACTTACAATTGAGAACACTGGAAATAGTCAATGATGTTAATTATACAAGTGTTCTAAAGATTTTTTTTTAAGCCTTAGTCTATCACAGCTCCTCACCAGCTAGCACAATTAGGATGTGATCTCCAAGGACGTGAAAGACAACTTCCATGGCGTGTCTGCTCTTCATGTTCTCAGCATTCTCTCCAACCCTCTGAGGAGTGCGGTCTCCTAAGGAATGGCACAGCATGGCAGTGTTTTTATCTGCCATAAACTGCATCCCAGTTTTTGATTTCGGGAGACGGCACTAGGCAGGTTATTTGGAAGACAGTGTCCTTAGCTTAAATGCATATTCCAAATAGTAACAGAGAACGAAAAACCACCATCGCCGGACCTCTCAGCCATCTTGCTAGGGTCTTGCAAGGGTGCAGGCCTGGGCTGAAGGGTCGTGGACAGGGGAGCAGAAAAATCCGCACTCAGCCCCAGGGGGCTGACTGGGAGAGTGTCACCCTGGGCTTTTCCGCCCAAGGGCCAAATCGGTGTTGCCTCTGGAGCTGTGCTGGGGGCCGGAAATCTGGAATGAACGCTCCTGACCCAGCAAGTCAGAAGGTCATTACCAGGCCACTGGTCATGGGCCCAGACAAGAGGCAAGGGCCGGAGGAGTGGGAAGGGGAGACAATTTAGAGAACGTGCAGAAAGAATGCCCAGGTTTCGAACAAGGGAGACATGGTAAGTGGGAATGTACTGTATGTACACATAAATACTCTCGTTTTACACACATGGCAGTTGGCATTTTCTTGATCATTTGCTGGTTATAATTCCTAAGGGCCTCCCTAGGACCCATGGCCCAGATCCCTGTTTTTCTCCACGCTTCCTACTGTCGGGGGGGGGGGGGGGGGCGATGGAGGAGAAACGCCAGAAACGCCGCCCTCGGAATTGAGGACAGCACCACAACTCAGACAAGAGGAGGGGGAAAGGGGAGAGGGTATTTACAGCACTGAGTTTATTAACCCAACTGAACGGGGCAGTGAAGGAAGAAGAGCTTGCTGTTGCTGTTCAGCATGGGAGGTCTTTTTGCTGCCATCACCAACCTGCCACTACTGTTCTCTGGATGCCCAACCCCTAAGCAGTGGGTTCTTCAGAAGCCCAGCACCATTTTGCAAAGACTCAGTGCTTTGACTCGCAGGAAGGTAGGGCACCGCTGGCCGAAACTTCATTCTCTAACCCCAAGAATACCTTTGAAAGCCCGCTGGCTTCCCCCTTCTTCAGATGATTAACCTCTTTCAGTGGCAGTCCGATTCATACGCAGTGCATACAAGTTCTTGCTATCACACTTCTGGGTGCGTTTCCATCGGTCTGGATGGTTCTTGAACACCCAAGAATGCTGCACACGCTGAGGGCCCCTCCTCGGCAAACACACGGCCAGGCTGGGTCTGACTGTGACTGCAGCCCTGCTCTGCAGGTCTAGGGCATCTTCCCGGAAGCCGCTGTTGAGTGCTTGCACCTTGCTTCCCCCCACCCGCAGGGGACACAGACCGTGGTGGAGGTGAGGACTGAGGCTACAGAGGCGGGGTCACTGGGCCCAGCTCCCCCGAGCAGTGGGTGATGAGACTGGTCTTGAATCCAGACCCAAGAAGCCCAGAAGTGTGCATCTAATTTGGGGGGATCCCTTCCTACAGGCTCAGCACTGTAAAGTCATCAGGCATCACAGGCCCGTCTTGGAGGTGCTGGAAAGTTTAAAGCACTGAACCCAAATCTCCCAGGTCCTCAAAGTCAGGCGTTTAACCAGAGCGACACAGCCAGGCTTCTGAGTTTTTATTTTCTGTTTTTTCTTTATTCTTACAATCCTTAGTGGCCAGGTGTGCTACAGGGGACCAGCGGCAAAACCCGAGTAGGCTCTGCCTCTGACAGCGAAGACAAGCCTCAGCACATCACCGAGGAGACTCCTGCCGCGGATGCACGTAGGACCAAGGCCCCAGGCTGACGGGAGCCTTGAGGGCACAGTTTTCTGAGCAGGCGCGGTTCCTGACAAATGCTGACACTTTACAGTGTAAACAGGACACTCTGCTCAACAAGCCAAGACGAGCGGGCCAGGTTCACACCACGTTCCCGGCTGCCCTCCCTCTGCAGCCCCGCTGACACGGAAGGGAAACCACCGCCAGAGACAGAAGGTGGGTCGTTTACCCTCTGCGAATTCACAACACAGAGAGTCGGAAGCGGCTAAAACGCGAGTAACGATACCAAAACGTTTTTATGAAGACAATGGAAACGAGAAGGGAGCTCATTAAATACATTCACTTTGGCTTTCTTCCCACAACGAAATACTCGAGGTGACCAACATTACCGTGGATTGCTCTGGTTCCTGTAGGAGTACCATATTTTAGCACCATTTTTGAGAATACAGATCAAGGCATTCTTCATTATACAAAAGGTCTTAAGTACAAAAAAATTATTTTAAAGTTCAGAATTAAGCTCAACCACCCCCAAAAGATTGCCGAGACTGTGGTTATCTCCAGCCCCGTATCCTTTCCTTGGATTACCCATGTCTTGGCGATTTCACTCCCGACCCACAACTATACCCAAGAAATCAACAAGAATGCGATAAAGCTCTGGTCAGTGTTCTCCCTATTAATGAGTATTCAAAATATGGAAATATACAGATGGCCATAAAGGCCTGGGAACAGAGATATACATAATAAATGGCTTGTTGGTATGACTTTTCACTACAATCATCTATTATCTCCAGACTTAACGACCACTCTGTATAGTTCAATTATGCCTACTAACCCATCCCACCATTCCCAGTAATAAATATCAATTTACCATGAAAAAAACATGCAACAAATGGGACAGCTCACCTTCACCCTCCCAAATGTGGCCGGGTCTCAGGCTGCGGGACCTCGCATACATAAGAACGTCCCAACGCGACTGCAGGCCAGCAAGCAGGCATATTCATACATACACACACGTGCCTTCTGGTCACGGCCGAGCCTGCCTTGCTCCTACTGCTACTGCTACCAAGGGTGGGAGCAGCCAAACCAGTTTAGTTTTGTGCTTCTCACGGTTCCAAGTTATTAACTGGATCACACAGGTGTTAATCATCAGCTGCCCATGTCTTAATTCACTGCATAACTCAGCACTGGCTCCCTGATCTCTCCAGCCCCTCAGAAGACATCACCAAGAAGTTTTTCTGAAAGAGTTAAGCATTACATAGTCTTCTTCTGTTAAGTAGGGGACTTAAACTTTAGAAAAAGGAATTTGCAGAATCCACGCACAGAAGTCTTCCACCGGTTCAGATTTTTATCCTTGTATAACGTAAGCCATGGAGGTCTGTCTGTCAGGCGTCTGTTGCTTTGTTTTTAAAAGGCATTTTTAATCTAAAATCAGTTCCTCCTTCTTCAGTTCACTTCTTACAGTTCCTTGGGCCATTTTTAAATTACTTGACACTGTGCCCTGCCTTTGCTCAACTGTTTGGGGATTCTATACCTTTCACACACATTTCAGATTCAGATTCACTCCACACACATTCAGGGCTTCCTTTTTATTGTTTTTAAGTAGATACAGATCTTTTAAAAAAGGCACCTATGTATTTTTGTGTATGCCTACAAGTAACATTCCCCATACTTCTGAAAACACTTTCTGGCTTTCAAAGGGGGAGAACCTGCAAAGTTTTGCTTTAGAAAGAGACAGAGAGGAAAACAATCAAACTTTAACACCAAAAAGGAGAAAAAGCCAGGAAGTCTATTTGAGTCCTACTTCTACGCTGTGATGTAAGAATGCTAGATCATTAAAGGGCAGACAGCACCTAATAGTCACCACCTGGAAGCTCTTCAAAATGCAGACTACAAACTCTTAAGTGAAAGAGCACCTTGGGGTGAAGAGGGCAGGAGGAATAACACAGCCTCTTAAAAAACAAAGGAAAACACAAGCACACAAAAACCAACAAAGGTGTTTCTTCCAACAGAGGTGTGAGATTCATGTGGCCTGAGATTTTACCCGATAAGCTCTAGAATTGGAGGGAAAAAAGAATAATGAAAGAAAACAAAGGCAATGTCTGTTTTCCACAATCAAAGAAAAACATCAGTATTTACCAGATATTAACCGAATGTATAACAGAATAACCAAAGTGTAAATGGCTCTATCTAGACAGCAGGGTCAATCCTGTTCTGTCTTTTTAAAGCATTTTTGGATATGCTGGATTCTAAGGAAGAGGAACTGACATTTCAGATCAAATCCCCCCCCCACCCCGACGCTGAGATCATAAGTGAAAGAGTGCACATTGGCAGCTTGTTCTCAACGGCCACCATCACTGTTCCATGTGTTATGAGTGAAATCAATGGATGCTGTAAATGTAGGAGCTTAGCAGGTGAGGAGGGGAAGCGGGAAAAGTTCTGAGGGAGCAGCGTTAATTCCATGGAACTTGTTACAGGGAAATTCTTTTAGGTTTAATGCACCTTAAATGAGCTCAAAGGTATAAGTCACGCCTGTTTAAGGTAGACATTATCCTTCTGCCAAGACCATAGGGTCCAAAACCACTGAACTCTTGCAATAAACTCTGGGATAGAAAGTAAGCACAGTGTCGTTCCTACTATCTTCCTTTTTCTGGAACACTATCATTTTAGAAATTCCCTCTGAGTAGATTATCCTCCTGAATCCATTTTGGTCTCAATTCAATTTCAATTCTGCTGCTGTCACCCGACCAGGCCAAGACCAGGAATGAAAAATGGAATTAAAACTTGGGGCAACCGTATTTGCATGTTGCAACAAAAAAAATATTTTTAAAGTTGGCCAATCATCTATATTTCCTGAAGGACTGTTTCTTTGAAAGCTTTACTTCTCTTATGCTGTGATCCCTCTAAGCCTGGATGGCAGTCTGAGAGCAGAGTGTAATAAGGCCTTGGGACAGAGAGCAACTTAAACGCAGCCTTTTGAATTTTATCAATGGGGTGGTTAAGACCACAATTTCTGCACACACTCTAACAATATCACACACAGGAACAAGAAAAAAGTATGAAATGTAAACAAGCTGCCCAGAAGCCCAGCTCAACTCAAGTTCACTAAGATTAGAACATTCGCAAAATGCAAAGACAGGTGATCACGATTATTATTAAATTCAGCAGCGGCTATGAACCAACAGTTAGATGGACACAGACCCCTACTGCCTTATACAACCTAAGTGTTTGAAGTTGTGCTTTTAAAAATGTTCAAGAATGAACGGTAAGCATTTCCTGTTTTAAGTTACATGAAAATTAAGTTACATAAAATGAAGCATCAAAGCCAACAAGAATTCATCATTTTTACTTTCATTTGGCTTCTAGGTACCTCCTTGTTTGAGGCACCATTGCATTTCACAGTGAAAAACAAAGCCTCTCCAACACATTCACACACATTTAGAGCAGAATTTAATTCAAACACTCCAATGAATAAGTAGCTACCAAAACGTGATGAATATTACTGATGAGGTAATGGGAAAAATACCAATATTAATGTAACAGTCTGCATAGTTTTATGGGTCCTCTGAGTTTTCTCAACCAAGAATTTTAATTTTTAAGTGAAAGCAAAACTAACACTATCACAAAAGGTTTGCCCCTCTGAGGAAAAAAAAAAACCAAAGATTAGATAGCTTATAAACTATAAGCTTAAATTGGACCAAATAAAGATCTTACTTACTATAAAATAAAGCTCAGTGCTTCAGGGTAACACCACATCCACAAATACTGAGCCAATTCAGATGCCACTGACACAGTCCTAAAGAGTGACACGTCCCATCCCTTGCGCCGTGGCCACAGTACACACCCCACGTGGATGATTCGGGCCCTAATGCAGACCACACTCAGCTGGGCTGCCCTGTCCAGCCCCCAGGCACCACCCTAGCCTGTGACATGCAATCACTCGTGGCCAGAACACTGCCTACCCCAGGCATAGCCAAATCAAGGGCAGATGCAGCTCGGCCATGCTTTTGCAGTCAGTTTTAAGCACGTGCTCTCTTTAAACTTACCCATGAAAAGCCTGAGACGCTTTGCTGTTATTCATCCAACAGAGGAGCCACACGGATTTGGCAATGGAAGCATTCTCCAAAAAATAGTAATTTGGCCTTGGTCTCCTCTAAAAAAGCAGGTGGATCTAAGCCTTGTTCTGACTATAAAATGGTGAATCCATGGAAGTGGAGACTAAGGAACAGCCCCGATCCTAGAGAGCGACAAGCCGCGCTCGCCCGCCAACCACCCAGCGCCTGCACCAAGCACCAGACCCGGTGTGTTCCCAACCGCAGGCGCCTGTCACGTTCTTCAGAGCCAGGACGTCCTGCTGCCACTGCCTCTCCCTGCAGCTCCTTCTCCAGCCTTTAAATAACTCACTACTGGGGACCCAGTTCCTAACCTTCCATTAGACAATCTGCTTAGAAGAGCTTTAATTAACGTGTAAATCCAAACCACTGCTCGATGAGACTATCAGAGGATGTTACGGCTGGGCCACTGGCAGGCTTTGTCCCAGAACCCTACCATGTAAGCAGACCGCATAGGTGCACAGGAAGGGCACTGCAGAGACCCGTTACCACCACAACAAAAAAATTACCATCTTCAAAAACAACGGAAAGCCAGTTTACGACTAGAGAGAGCTCTGAGCGTATTTTCCTCTCCAGAGTAAGTCTCCGCTGATACAAATGTGTTTGTTTTATGGAGATGCAGTTTGCACCTGTCGACAGGTGTGCTCTGAAGGCCCTCAGTGAAACATATTGCATCATAGGTGAGGGGAAAAACTTGATTAATTCTGATTATCAAAAGCTAGTCTTCAGAGCATTCCAGCCCAGCTTGGCTCACAGGGCCCAAGAGTGCTCAGAGCTCATCCCAAGGGGCCTGCGGGCCCGAGGCCCGAGCCGAGGAGCCGCCGGTGCACCTTGGCCGAGTCGCCGGGCCGCCCGAGCGTGTCTCACAGACTCGTCTCCTCGCACACTCTGACAGGGATGTTGTAGTGCCGATCATCCTCGGCGATCAGGGTCACCACTGGCCAGTCCCCGGGGGGGTCGGTGGGATAGACGGTGACGAACTCTTCGGTGCTGTACTTGGAGAGCCGGTACACCTGAATGGCGTGGCGCACGGCGTAGGCGAGAAGGAACATCTCAACCTGGGGGAAGAGCAGACACTGAAGGGTGTGGCGGGAAGCCACAGTGAAGGATGCGGCTCGCCACCCGCTCCCGCCCTGGTATCCCCGAGGTGCACGGCACGGCTCAGCCACAGCCCTTCTTCCTCCCCGTGGGCCCAGCCCCCGTCCTTTCGTGTATATGGGTCGTTATAAGCAAGCACATCATCAAGAAGAGATCCTGTGCCTGATCAGGGATGCGTGTACAGAACATGCAAAGAACACCTTACAACGCGACAATAAAGAAGCAAATAACCAGTTTAAAAATTGGGCAAAAGACTTGAATAGGACAGATATTTCTCCAAAGAAGATATGCAAATACCAGTAAGTACATGAAAAGTCATCAGGGAAATGCAAACCAAACCCACAGTGAGATACCACTTCCCACCCGCTCGAATGGCTACAATCAAACAGATAATCACTGGGGGCGACTGCTGAACGGGCACCAGGTTTTCTTTCAGGGGAAGGAAACAGTTTTGGAACTTGACACAGGTGATGGTCACACAACACTGCAGAGGTACCGAAAGTGACTGAGTTGTACACTTCAAAATGGTTAATTTTGTGTTATATGAACTTCACCTCAATTTAAAAAAAAATAAAATAAAGAAGTGTGGTAAGGATGTAAAAAAATGGGACTCTGAAACATTGCTGGAGGGGATGTAAAACAGTGTAGCTGCTTTTAAAAAGTTTGGCAGTTCCTCAAAATTTTAAACACAGAATTACCAAGTGGCCCAGCAATTCCACTCCTAGGTAAATACCCAAGAGAACTGAAAGCACAGTTCCACACAAAAAACTTGTAAATAATGTTCACAGCAGGATTATTTATAATTGCTAAAAAGTGGAAACAACTCAAATGGATGAACGAAATGTGATATATCCATACAATGGAATATTATTGTTAATAAAAAGGAATGAAGTACTGATACATGCTGCAATATGGATGAAACTTGAAGACATCAGGCTCAGTGAAAGCAGTCGGTCATAAAAGACCACATATTATAAGATTCCATTTATATGAAATGCCCAGAATAGGCACATCTATAACAACAGAAAGTAGATTAGTGGCTGCCTAGGGCTGGAGAAAAGGGAATGAGGGCATGGGGTTTCCTGCAGGGGTGAGAAAATGGTCTAAAATTAGGCTGCCGTGATAGCTGCAGACCTCTATAAACAAACTAAAAACCACTGAGTTACACACGTCAAAAGGGTAAACTTCATGATATGTAAATCATATTTCAGTAAAACCATTATTTAAAAAATGTTACAGCAGACCTTGTAGGGACTCGGAAAGGATTAACTTCAGTCTAATATGCAAACCACACTCTACCAGGCTTGTTACTGCAAGGTATCTGTAATGGTTCAGGAGACCTAAGTAACTTACATTCGGAGTACAGAAAATTTTTAAAAATAGTTTTATCTTCAATCCTGCCTGACCCAGCAGTGACCACCTCTTTGCTCTTTCCTCTGTACCAGGAAAAGGTAAGCACCAGAGTCAGCCGTGCAAGCAGGAAAGTAGCACTCTGGATAGAGAGACTTAATGCCATTCCAGTGGTTGGCTACTCCACTAAAAACACACTTCAGCTGTTCGGGGCAACGTAATGAACACACCAAAGGTAGATAGTGCAGTGTGTGGTGAGTCAACTGCTGACCCACACGACAGTACTGGGTCTCTGTGTGAAACTCCAAACTTAGCATATCTGTGAAAGCTCTAAGAGCAGGCTGGGCTCTACTGGCTAAAGTGACTCCATTTCTATTTCTAAAGGATGTTACCTAATAATACAGCTACAGCTTCCAAGATTAAACAACACCCTTCAGGGACTTCCCTGGCAGTCCAGTGGTTATGACTCTGCACTTCTACTGCAAGGGGCACGGGTTCGATCTCTGGTCAGGGAACGAAGATCCCACGTGCCACGCAACGCAGCAAAAAAAAAAAAAAAAAACCAAGACCCTTCAGAGGACTCTTCCAAGTGCTTGGTTTATTTGTTTACTGGAGCCAAGGGTACTGATCCCATCCACCACACTACAGAAGAAAGCCCAGGCTGAGATAACCATGGTGGTTATAAAATAGGTTCACAATTCTTCGGCACTCCTCGCTTGAATGTGGGAAGGATTAAGTGACTTGCTTCTAACAAACAGAATATAGTGTAATTGACCATGTGTGACTCGCAAGACTAGATCATAGAAGGCACTGGAGCTTCCTCCTTGCTCTCTTCTTGGATCACTTTCTGAGAGAAGCCAGCCGCCATGTCACAAGGACACTCAAGCAGCCCCACATGGTGAGGAACAGAACCCTCCCACTAACTACCAGTGAGGGACTGAGGCCTCCTGCCAACAGCCAGGTGAGTGTGCCATGCTGGAAGTGGACCCTCCAGCCCCAATCACGCCCTCAGATGACTGCAGCCCTGAACAAGATTCAACTGCAACCTCCCGAGACCCTGAGCCAGAGCCATACAGTTAAGCTGCTCCTCAACTCCTGACCCACAAAAACTGAGATGATGTTTGACGGCTGAAGCTGCTGTTTTGGGCTAATATACTCCCAAAGGTACCACTCACCTGTTCAAGGCCACCGGTGTGTCCCACCTGGTTGAGATGGTTCCTCAGCAGCTGTCCGGGGTCATTTGACGTATCCCGAGCAAACAGAAGCACAGAGAAAAATGGTACTTCCTTTCCCTTCTCTTTATCATCATATAGTTCGATGGCTCTGTTTAGCATTAGAAATTTTACAGCTTCATAGAGGCTGTACTCCTCTTCTTCATTCGTGAACAGTTCATCACAAGCTATCTGCCTCGCTTCAGCAGTTCTCAGTTCAGCCAAGCCTGTCCACTGTAATAAGGAAGTTACATAATAATTAAATTGTTGTTCTAAAAGTCCCTGGTAAAATTCCACACGATGAGCACAAAATTATTTTCAAAACAGGCAGGCGACCATGGGTCACGTACCAACGCTCAACGCTCAAGCTTCCAGCTCAAACCATGGTACTCTTTAGACCTCACAAATTCCTTATTCAGTTCTTCCTGCACTAACTTGAAACAAAAGTATAATGCACTAAGGAGAACTCTAGGGCCATGGAATGGGAATTTCAACTCCTCTATCTTCCCAGGCAAAGAGATCAAACCGGTCAATCAGAAATACTTACAGGAGAGCTAGCACGCGTGTGTGAGGCCTGTGGGAGACGCTGTGAAGGGAAGCTGAAACTACTACTCCCCTTAAGGGGTTTACGGCAGCCGTTACCACCCAGAAACTCCAAGCCAACCCTCAAACATGGAGATGCGCCAGGAAGATGGCGGGGTTTCCTGAATATCTGTTTACTAAACTTACCCTTCTAACCTCTTAAATATACACTTGAGTCTCAAATGAATAAATGCATTCCGGAAATTCTTACCGACTTCTGATTAAGAGTAAAGCAGAGGATCAGGTATTCAGCTAACATAAGCAAACTCTTTAAGTGAAAAAGAAAACCCTATAAACATATGTGCTTTTAAGTTAAAGTGAATGAGGGTAAGAGATGCCAACATAAAACTAATCCTTATGAATGACCAGTAACTACTGCTCCTCCCAAAACCGTTAGAACTTTAAATACAAGAGTAAGTGTTAACGGTCATGACTGTGCCACCGGACGCGCTCCAGTATTTGGGTTGCAAGCTGGAACACCGCACATTTCCCAGAAGGGGACCGAGCTGGCAGGCGAGAACGCAGCTCTGGAGTCAGAGCGTCAGGGTGGAATACAGGCCTTGCCACCCAGCAGCTGGTGGCTTCTGCGGGGCCTCCGTCTCCTCGTCTGCAAAGCGAGGATACCCACAGCAACGACACCCAGGGGGTCGTGAGAGTTAAACACTATCTCATCAAGCGTTTAGTGTGCAGCCTGGCACATACAAAGTGCTGGCGATGCCGGCTCAGAGGCTTTTTTTTTTTTTTTTTTTTTTGGCTCAGAGTATTAATGTATAATTTTAATGTTATTACAAATTGGAATCACTTAACCGTGCCCCCAAATGAGGATCTAGTTACAGTAGGCACAGCTAATAAAGCAACCTCACAAGAACTTAAAGGAGTTCTAAAGGAAACTGTCACCAGTGTCTGAGCTGAAGAGCCTTCCTGTTCACTCCCACAGGCCCGGAGCCCCGTGCTCGACCCCCTGCTAACCCAGGGCCTGGGCAGGCGCAGGTCCCCCGGCCCCCTTGAATCCTGCGCTCTGCTCCAACAGGCAACAAGAACAGATCCCCTCTCTCCTTCTCTTGCTCCCATTTCTTTATCACTAGAGTCTTCCTTCGACAGTATAGTTTCCAGTACACATTTCTCCTATTTGTAAATAAAAACTAGGCTCCAGGAACTCAGGGCCCTCCACTCATTCAACAAAATATTTACCAAATGCCTATTATGTGTCAGGCTCAGTGCCCGGCACTGGCTGTAAAGGAATCGACAGGACAGTCTCTGGTGAAGCTGAAAGTCTCATGGGGGCAGACCACAGTCAAGTGAACAGATCAACAACCGGGGTATGTGCTGGGGGAAATCTTGAAAGCCGATGCCTGACACCTCCTTACCGGCCTACCTCCTCCATCTACAAAGCCTGGAGCAATTAACAGGCCCTCAATCCAGGGTCTCTGGTGAGGAGAGCTTTTAGGCTGTTCAAAGGCCAGCGACCCAGACGTCTGTGTGGGCCAGTGTGCAAGCAGGATATCGACCCACATAAGGCAGCTGAAAGCCACAGAAGAGGGAGTATTTAATAACCAAATCACTGGGAATCAGCAGACCAAGTTCCTCCTCACAATTCTGTTTTAGAAAAACCCTCAGGACAGTTGTCAAAAGACAAGTTATTAAATCTGCTTCACTGGAAAATCATCATGAAAGAAAAGAAGTCTAATAAATATAGACAGAATCTTAAAACATGAACATAATTGGGAAGAATTTAATAAATGTGAATTCATTATCACTGATAATCCTGTAAGAGATATGGACTAAATGATATCCCTGAAACTTGTCAGAACTTAGAAGAAAAGACTACATTTGTACGGTTTCCTTTAAACAAAGTTAAACGTTTCATTAAACACATCATCTCCTCCGAGAATACACGATGTTGATATTTCTTCATTTTACCGAACACTTCATAGGAAGTGTTTGTGTTCGTTTAGAATTATTTTGCCTAAAAACCAGCCAAGAGCGTGTGGTAATCCACTGAGTGAAGACTAAGAAATGGTGTGCTGGGGCACTCGGGAGTGAGAGCTTTGCACTTATCACAGAAAGGAAACTACATGTTCCAAACCTTCTTCCTCAGTAAAGTGAGGGACTCCTTAATTTTATCAACCAGGGCCTCGCTCTTCCCCTCAAACTTCAGTCCAAGCTTCCACTGCTTGATCCAGCTGTATTTGCTTATGAGTTTTTCTGGTAACTAGAGTATCAAGAAACAGAGAGAGAGAATGTTAACATTCCAGAAAGGCCATCACACGATCCAAGCTATAAGAAACAATGAAGCCTACAAGACCTACCTTCGTTTCCAGAATTAATTCCTGCACATCTGTCTGGGTTTAGGACAGCGGACCCAAATCTGGAAGTCAGGAACTCGGAAAGACCCACCCTGAGGAGGGCTTCTACAGTGAAATGGCAGTTCTGGTTGAGACCCAAAGGCACAATGTACCTGGCTGGGTTCCAGCCGCGGGGAGGAACGTTCCACAGCACTTTGTAAGGGTACGTGAAGGCAGTGTCCACACCAGGTCTTCGCGCAAACCACCCAAGCAGCTGCTGGGCTCACTGGTGCCTCCCTACCACTCCCTAATGCCTGACTCAGGAAGGCGCTTTGGGCCTGTGAGATGGTCCAGGATAGGGTAAAAACCTGTTCCTTTCCTGACTAGGAAAATAAAACCTAACTTCTGATATTTACACTATCATCAAAGTTTTCATATTAAAAAGAAATAATATGGTATCTAGTTTAACTACTCAGTGTAGTAAGATAAAAAATACAACTGAGAATACGACGCAGGGGTTAAGGGAGTTGCGATGGGCTAGCTCGTTAAAGAACTGACAGCCGAACTATTATTTTGCCTGTTTCCTTTTTTTTCCTGGAGCGTTTGCTATTTTGTTTTCCCCTCATCATCATTAGAATTTGGAGTCTGAAAAGCAAGCTGGGACATAACTGGATCGATGTCAGCATGGGAACTCAGACTTTCCCAACAGTCCTGGAGAAATCCATATAATTAGGCCGGGCACAGGCATGTCCCTTCAGTGCTATAAAATGCAGAAAGGAAAAAAGAGTTCACCTCCAAGTCAAAAGATCATTAGAGAATAATTAATTCCTCCCTAGAACCGGAGTTTGTTTAACAGTTATAATACAGTTTTAAATGAGGCCATGTGTTCAGTTCTCCTGGAATCTAAGGCTCTGAAGACCCTTTCATGAATGGGAACTCCAGTTTTACCTTCTCTTTACAGCAGTCATGTGGAAACTAAGGTGGTTTCATCTCTACAAAAAAACAAAACCACAATAGGGACGTAAATTCCTCTTTAGGTGGTTACCACAATGATGGCGTTAATGGGGGAGGGGCTGTGTTCTCATCTTATTATGATGACAAATGACCACCCGCCCAAGAGCAGCCCAGCTCTGTGCCCACACTGTCCTACATTTTAGCAACATGTGGGCAGTTCTGCTGCAAACTTTGTATCAGCTTCTCTGGTTTATCACCAGACTCTAAAATGCCCTCAAGTGGCAATAAGCTGAAATCACAACTGGGCACAGAGAAGTGCAATGAGCAGAAAATACTAGCTACGCAGATGTGAGCTGGGAAACGGGGTGGAAGGAAGCCCAGAAAACATGAGCATCACGTGACATTGTGCATGTACCTAAAAAGCAGGCACGATACTCAATTACTCAAGAGACCCCAAAGATCTAACTACACAGAGCAAAACCCAAATAAAAGTCCATTTCCTCATTCCTTCCATGCATGGGCCAAAGTATTGCTGGAATAATTATCAAGGGCTGTATATGCTGGGAGCTGTGGAGATCCTGGAGAAAGCCCAAAACTGAGGTGTGAAAAGAAACTACGAGGAAAGAATAATGGAGCTGAAATTCTTTACTCAGATGAAAAAAATGAGTATAGCTTTAAATGCTTTCAGGGGGTCATGACACATACAACACACACACACAGCCATTCCTTTACACACACAGAGACTGGACTTCTGTTAGGGTAAGAGAGACGTAAAGAAGACACAAAATTAAAAACAAGAAACAATGATGGGAAATACTTAATAAAGCAGGCAATTAGCTTAGGTGTAATTTCATTTGTGACTGAAATATAAAAACAGCCTGTTTTCTCTAGCAAATGTCCATAATTCTCGAAATCAGCACCATGGTTAAAGGGATAGCAAGTAACAAAAATGTGGCATCCCCAAACTGTCTCATGAGTTCTGATATACAGTCTATCCCACCCTAAGCAAGCAAACACTGTCACAGGTCCCACCCACTCAGAGACATTCTAAAACTATGGAACCAAAAGACCCCTGCCCCGAAGGATACCACCTCTTGGGGACCCGGCTGCTGCCCAAGTTTAAGAACAGCCAGACCAAGCCACGTCCAAGGTCAGGGTCAGGGTCACGGTCAGATCACCCGACTGCAGTCAAACACAGAGACTAGGATCTGGACAGAAGCAGGAACGACAGACAGGGAGCCAAGACATGATGACAGGAGGTGAGGGGCGGCCGAACTGTCAGACGGGCCATGAACGAGCAAGGCCAGAGGGGCTGGGCAGCACAGGACGAACGGCCTGGGCCCTCCTCCACTGAGCTCACGTTAAGGGGAGGGTCTCGGTCTAGCGCTCCTATTTCCCTTGAATCTCCTGAAACCAAGCGTGTTCTAGGAGAGAGGGAAAATGGCAAGACGCTACAAAGACCATCTCTCCAAATGTAAACGGAAGCAGATACAGCCAGCTACAGGGTGTGTAGCTTCTCTGGGCTCCCCGAATTCTTGACGGAATGCAAGCTGAGGTCAAGGGATGTTTAGCACAGCACGCAGCCTGCAGGCTGGGCCAGGGCTGGTTCTGAGTCTACAGACTCGCATACAAACTCAGGTGTCCCAGGACCTACCTGATGCCCAGTGCTGAAGAGGTGGGTTACTACAGAGCATGGGCAGTTCAGGAGACCCTAATAATGCTGAAACTAGGTTCCCTCCAACCTGCCTGCTGAGAGCAGCCTTTTTATGTCCCCAGAATTGGTCAGTGCTCCAAGGACTTCTAAAAGCCCCGTGGACACCAGGACATATGCCTGTCACTGGATGCAGGGTGGTGGTCAGAAGAGGCCCTTGGCAATTCAGAAAGATCGAGGATCAGGGGAAACTGAGACAGACTTATTTGCCAGATGGTTATTGTGTTTATAACAGCGAGCCTACCCCATTTTAAACCCCATAATTTATACCAACTTGTAACAGCAAGCATGGCTTAATTAACATGACAGCATGCAAGTTATCCTGATTTAGTAGGAAGATGGGTAAGAAATGGGCACAGAGACTTTCATACCAAAACTCCTGTAAGACCTTCTTGTTTTGTAGAATAGAGTTAAGTATCACCTGATCTGCTTGTCAGGTGACAAGCATCAGGTGTTAACGCTCTGCTTGTCATGAGCGTTAACTAATATTAAGACATCTCCTTATTACAGTTCACAAGTAGTCTCTGGTAACAGAGAGACCCCCCCTTGCGGGGTGAGGCGGTCCGGGTACCCCACCACCACGGTGCGCCACCGGCTTCTGTAGGCCTCACCACCCGTCGGTATTCGTACCTGGTTCCACCCCAACTTCGTCCAGTCACGCTGCACCGCCCTCTCGCTCACTCATCGAGACCCTTGTCAGTGTGGACCTTCCGACAGGAGACCAGGCGGAAGGGCCAGAATGAGAACAGGGGTGGAATGCCATCCACAGGAGGCTGTCTGAGACACCTGGGAGGCGGTTAAAAACCAGTCTGGTCAAGTGCGACTACCAAGTCTGTGTACCCCTTCCTGCACTGGCACTTCAAATGAGAAGCGTGTGGTGCATCTGTCACCCGCCCAAGACACACAGCAAAACAGACCCTGTCAGGAAAGTGCTCACATCAAGGGAATCTGCTGGGGGCTGGAAAGTCAACACAGGGACAAGTCTTCTAGTTGGATGAGAGCAAGAAAAGTTTAATAAACTTTCATACTAAACTCACGATCAGGTATGATGTGCTTTTTCTCCCTGACGTGGGCCTCTTGGCATTCGAGAAAGGTTAGGTGACAAAAATAATACCACTGTGACCAACTAATTATGCTCCCAAGAGAAAAACTCTACTTGTTGACTGATACATACAGAAAAGGGAAGAAATTAGAAAGAGTACTTGAGAATTTCCGCATGACTCAAATGAAGTCAGGAAAACCACCTTAAAGCCCCCATTGCTCATACACGCAGCGTGCTCTCATACCGATCAGAAACCAAGCACAACCTACCTAGACTATTTTTAATTTGGCAGATAACCTTACCCAAAAGTATCCTGTTAGTAAAATAAAAATTATGCTTTACTTTCATGGAGCGTATTCTGTATGTTTAATTATGTAGAACACTACTTGCACCAGAGTTCCTTGGAAAGTTAAAAATTCAAATTCATTACATCAATTAAGTCCATAAATCTAAGCAGCCCCTTAAAGTAAAAGGCTCAAAGGCAAACAGCCTAAAATTGAGGAGGATTTTATGTCACAATCAATAAATAAAGCTATGGTTGTCAAACAAAAGTTAAAGCAAAATACAGTGAGATCACCCATGTCTGCTTCTCAAGCAGTGTCTCATGTCCACAGGCATGCTTTTGACTGACAAACAATTCTGAAATATTTCAGTACTAATATATGTCTAATTTGCAAAGCTAAAAATAGCCTAGTGTATCAATTTCTTTTGCTCCTTTCTCAAAAAAAACCACAAGCTAATACTGAGAAATCTGCTTAAGATGACGTATCTTTGGGACTTCCCTGGTGGCGCAGTGGTTAAGAATCCGCCTGCCAATGCAGGGGACACAGGTTCAATCCCTGGTCTGGGAAGATCCCACGTGCCGCAGAGCAACTAAGCCCGTGCACCACACCTACTGAGCCCGTGAGCCACAACTACTGAAGCCCATGCGCCTAGAGCCCATGCTCAACAAGAGAAGCCACAGCAATGAGAAGCCCACGCACCACAGCGAAGAGTAGCCCCCGCTCACCACAACTAGAGAAAGCCCGCGCGTAGCAACGAAGACCCAATGCCGCCAAAAATAAATAAATAAAATAAATATAAACTTATATAAAAAAAAGATGATGTATCTTTGGTTAGAAGAAAGTATCTTTCACAGGTATTGTTTAAATAGTTTATACACACGTGCTTTGATACCAGTTTATAAAGTAGATAATCACCTGAGAGACAGGTGGTATCCTCCACCCACTGATCCTGGTTTTGCTCTTTGAGGGTATGTGATACCCCGTCCACCTAACAGACCTAATTGGCTTAACTGCCAACGAGTATCCTCTAAAAGTCTTTATTCTAGGCAAATACCCCAGCTCCTTCAACTGTTCCCCAAAGCAGATGAGCCATGTCGGGCACACTCCCACCTGTACTGAGGGTACAGGCACAGAGCTGCACTCGGTCCTCAAGATGGGATCTGACCAGCCCCGTTCAAGACAGGGCTGTCACTGCCTGTGTTTGAGAAGCATTCCTCTTAAGACAGGGCTTCCTTATCACTGCAGGCATCCCACATCAGTGGGCTCGTACTGGGCCTGCAATCCATTAAAATCCTGACTCTTTCTTCCCCCCTCATAAGCTGCTGGTAAGGCAGATCTCCCACAGCTAGCACTTTGAGTTCTGGTTTGGGGTTTTGTTTTAATACAGGCACAAGATTTCCTATTTTCTTCCAAGTAATGTCATATTGTGAGTTCTGCTCGATCGTGCCTGCCCACCAAAGTCTTTTGGGATATTCTATCATCCAACCTATCATGACCTCAAGCTGATGTGTGTCGCGGATACACGACACACTGATAACGTGACTTCCTGGGGTGCAGATGGAAAGCCTTAAAGAGGGCCCGGCACGGGACACAGCCCCTGACCCTCACCTCCCCTGGCTGAAGGCAACCATCTCTCTTCCAGTGTTGCTGCCCTGCCGCCTGCCAAGCCAGTTCTCCTAACGCTCTGCAGAGGGTGCTGCTTCCCTGAACTGGAGCTAGAACCACAGGAACCTGCCTCCTCAAACCCCAGCAGGTTCTCAGACAGTACAATACATAGCCCACTTGGTAGAGACTCCAACACCGAAGTCAAACTGCCCTAAGTGCTATGAACAAACCCTAAACACCTGCTCCCTAATTCAGCTGAAGCACTGAAGATATTTTATCACCCTCCTCTTCTGGGGAAATATCTGTCATTTTTGGTCGCTTTGCTATGCAAAATCATCTCAGCCACACAAAACTGAATAAACCCACACACTGACGTCACACCGCAGACAGTACTAGCACATGGCACAGGGCAGAGAAGGGGAAGTCTTTCTCACAAAAGCGACTGGAAACATTGCAGACTCAAACCTGCAGCAGCAGCGTACCAGCGTGAGCTCCGGGTCCTGCAGCCAGGAGGGCAGCGCGGCCGGCTGGCTCATGGCCTGGAAGAGCGTGGCCCTCAGCGCGCAGTAATTATCTCCACGGACTCGCCTGATGGAGGTGAATTTCTGAGACACCTCCTCGTAGCCCTGGACAAAAGCATCAGAGAATTTAAAATGGTCATTACCGACTTCAGAAGAGTGGGGAGAATTTTATTCCTGTGGAAAAAATGTGCCCCCAATCACTAGAAGAACGGAAACAAGACTGGCTGAGTCTTTCGTGTAAGATATTTGAATTCTTTTTTTAATTAATCAAAGGAAATTAACAAATGTTAGCATTGTACATAGTATCAGCATATGTAGCAGACGCAACATACGAGAACATATAAAATAATACACCAAGTACTACTAAAACGCTAGTCACCCCCAAAGTTGGAGTTATATGCCCCTTAGCAACCGTTGTAACATTCACTTATTAATAACCAACATTCTGAAGGCTTTAATCTGTGTTTAGATTGACCCTAAACTCTTTAATGAAGAGACAGGAAGAAAAAAGCGATGTACCCAGCTCGTATCTCCATATTAAAAATAATACCCCCAAATCCCAAATTTCCGTGAAATACATAAAAAAACTACATGCTAGGAGGTGCCTGGATAAATTGTTAGACTTTTTCAAAAGGCGGATTTCAGTGTCATTCTTGTTCAGCCTGGAAGTGAAACAAGGAAATGAAACTGCTCAGCGACATGCTCAGTCAACTCACACACAGCCACCCAAAGGGAGCATTTTGAGCGCGCCCCCCACAAAGGACGCCATCAAATCCCAGTGACCTGGGCCAGGGGCCCAGACGACTGAGCTCGCCGCTGGGCGCTGCTCGGGCATCGGCATCGACTTCGCGGCTTCCCCGCCTCACTCGCCCCCAACCGGGCAGACCTGTCGCTAGTCCTGCTCTTCCGCAACAATCACTCGAAACCCTGCTTCCTACCCACACTTACACAAAAGAAGAAGTGTCGCCCTCATGGGGTGGGCACCATGTAGACAGTCATCCTGTGTCCAGGCACTGCACCCTGTTATTAGTTGTTTTCAAGTCACAGGACGATGTTCTAAGTGGATATGAAAGTACGTCTTTCCAATAATAAAGTTTTGAGAGTTGCATTTTTATTCAGTGGCCCAACCGTTGCAATGTAAGGGCCCGTCAAGCAGACTCACGCCTGCTAATATGCACCTCTTCCCTATGGTGAACCCCTAGTTATCCCGAATACTCAGGATGGCTAGTTCCATAGCAACTGTATCTTTCCAAGTGTGTAAAAGAATATCCAAAACAAAACAATTAGACAAATAAGGACTAAAAGATAACTGAGATCCAAGCTGTTATCAGGCCCAGAAATGCTCTAATGACTGCCACGGGTCCCGATGGGATGCTTTTCTAACTGATGTGCCTTTGATTACTTGGTCACCGAAGGGTCCAACTATAGGGTCATATCTTTACCTCAAACTGAAATCATAGAGGAATGACTTCAGCATGAGTTCCAAAATATGGACACTTGGATAACTTAGTAAACATCTTCAATCACATGCTTTAAGGTGCCAACCGTTAGAAGAGATCCTTTGAAGAGACTGGGATCAAAAACTAAGGTTGCCAAGTCAGTGTAAGCATTTCTGGGGAAGATGAGAAAACAGTTTAGATACCTGGCCTCTGGTTATCTACTTTGATACAGAGCTGGGGGTCTTTACAAAATCTACGAGTAGCCAATATGCATAGTCAGCAGATGGCCACACAGATCTAAACGTTCTTAAGCTCTGGCAGGAACTGAGAGTCCCAGGTATGTTGTGATCGAGCTCTCTAACGAGTGCCTGAGACACAAGTAGTCTACAGTCCAGACTTGCCGGAAACAGGGCTGACACTTGCTCTCAGAGCTTCAAAAGTGGCAGTGACATTCGAGTACGGTCAGCCCATTTCAGGGCAGGCATGGGCAGCTGAGGTGCCTGATGAAAGGGGCACAACATTTTCTACAAAATGAAGCTCTGAGGACAAGAACAAATATATTCAAATACTTAACAATTTTAAATCCTAAACAGTACAGTTCTAAACAAACAAAAAAACATTTTTAAGATATTTCTATCAAACATGACAGGTCAATATCTCTAACGTGCCACAAGTGCATTCAAACTTGTAACGTAAATAATCCCAAGAGAAAAATAAGTAAAGGGTATGTATAATCCATAAGTTACAAGAGGTGGTAGAAGTGTTAGGGCACAACTGCCATTTCCGTAGCTCGGAGGAAGTCAGATATGGCCACGCCTTGAACAGCCCGGGGTGCCGGGGTGCGCGTGTGGGGCGCAGTTGGCCCGCTGGCCCCCAACTCTGTCAAAAACCCGCATGTAACTTCACAGGCGGCCCTCTGCATCCATGCGGCATGTAGTGCTGTAGTCCATGTTTAGTGGAAAGATCTGCAAAGAAGTGGGCCCAAGCAGCTCAAACCTGTGTTTTTCAAGCGTCAACTGGAGTAGCAACTTCAATCTACAAAGGAACGCTGGATTCAGGATACATCTGAGGGGGAACCAGTAGAGTGTGCTGCTCGACCCGCTGTGCGGTGGGAGTGGGTCAAGGGGCCTGACTCGAGCAATGACCCAACCCAGTCATAGCCACAGCGGGACCGTGTCATGGGAATCCCTGATGTCCCACAGCCTTGGAAGGACTACCTTAGGGTCATCAATCTATGCAATGGGACTGAAAGGGGGACAGCTCCTGGGATGCCCTAAATCAGGGGTCCCCAACCCCTGGGCCACGGACCGGTACCGGTCTGTGGCCTGTTAGGAACCGGGCCGCACAGCAGGAGGAGAGCGGCGGGCGAGCGAGCGAAGCTTCATCTGTATTTACAGGCGCTCCCCATCACTTGCATTACCACCTGAGCTCCGCCTCCTGTCAGCATTATGGTGAGTTGTATAATTATGTCATTATGTATTACGATGTAATAATCACAGAAATAAAGTGCACAATAAATGCAATGTGCTTGAATCATCCCGAAACCATCCCCCTCCCCGAGTCCGTGGAAAAATCATCTTCCACGAAACCTGTCCCTGGTGCCAAAAAGGTTGGGGACCGCTGCCCTAAATAAAGGAAGTAGTTCCAGATCCCTCTGCTTAGAAGGTACAGGAGGGTCCAGGCCCCTAGAACTGGAGGACATGGAAAGAAACCTGAGTGGGGACAGCAGATGTATGAAGTCTGCGCCTTTTACCTCACCAGGCCAGAAGGGCAGTGTTCCCAAATGACCCCAAGAGGACAACCAGTGGCTGGCCCAACCCTGAACAGCGCAGAGCCGTTCATGTGTTTTCCAAAGAAATCAAGTTACTGAATAACTGATTATGATTCTATGTTAATACTGTGACTCCAAACAAGTCCCTTATCTTTGGAGCCTGTTTCCTCATCTCTAACGTTAGAACACCAATAATTACATAGTCTAGTGGCAGTTGTCATAACTAACATCTAAAAATACAAAAGGACATATTACGTAATTACTTATGATAGACTATTGGAAAGACTCAAAATGCGTGCATCCAGGCATCATACCTTTTTCATACATGTTGCTTTTTGCGTATTTCCCCTCCATTCTTTTTTGCAATAGTCCATGATATCCATTTCAGGAGCTACACTTAATCTGGGTTCTGTTAAAGAATTAAAAAAAGAGGGGGGGGGGTGGGGAGGGGGAAACAATGAAACAAAGCAACATCAGAATAATGGTACTGCTTTACCTGAGATTTCCTTTCTCGCTCACTGCAGTCCCCCAAAACCCAGAATTCCACCACTGCCTACCACCTGGTCCAGACCTCCAGCACCTCGCTCCTAGATGACCACCGAGGTCTCCCAGTGGGCCTCCCCGTCACCATACCCTACCAAGCATTCTCCACACGGCAGCCAGAGGGGTGCATTTAACACTGAAGTCAGACGCTACCCACCGCTGCTGGGCTCCAAGGCCTCCCATCACACTCGATTCCACTCCCTTACTACCTACAAGGGCCTCCTGCCCTGGCCGCCCACTGCCTTTCTGGCCTCAGCTCCCACCACTCCCCACACTGACGGTTCCTGCCCCGCCTGCGTGGCACCCGCTCCTCACTCCCTGAAGGTCTCTGCTCACCTCCTGACACTGACGCCCAATATCAAAAGGTCACACGCACCCCTTCACTCTATTCCCCTTACATGGTTTTGTTTTTCTTATTGGCACTTATCAACACCTGACATATTTCTTTTTCTGCACCCTGCCTTCCCCACCCCTACACAGACACACAGACACACACCACACATACACACGGCACAACATGAGCTCCCTGAGGGCAGGGGCTATGTTTTGTTTCTCAGCTGTGCCCTCAGCACCTGTAACCACACGGACCCAGGTGCCCATGAATAATGTTCAAATTAAATACGCAGTAGTCTAAGCTCTGAGAAGATACATCTAATGATTTGTAATTTGTTTTTTACATCCATTATACAAAGAGATAACCCCTCTATTACAAAAGTATATTTAATTGTCTTTATTTAGTTATATCCTGCCTTGATCCCAAAAGGCTATAAACTGTTGATAATCAGCCAGAAATTAATGGAGCTCTCAACATTAGTTGAACCACAGACCTTGTCTGACTCTAATAACACATCCCCCCAAATTAAAAAATACAACTTATGATCAAATGATATAGCAAAAAAATGGCCTTTAAACTTTCCTTGTTTAACATATGAGGTTTGAGATTTGATTTTGTGGCATACGCATATGCACGCACATGCGTATGTCTGTGCGGATGTTCTAGGAAGAAAGAGAAGTAAATTCCCAGGCATCTCTTGACTTCCTTTTTAAAATACTGAAGAAGTAAATGTTAGCAAAGAAATCAGGATATACACACAGAAGTACCTTACAACATATCTACTCAGGAGGAAGTTGAACACAAAATAAAGATGTTATATTCAGCTCAATTCAATAAACACTTACTGCGTGTCTAGTATGTGCCAAGCTTTGAGCTAGGAACGGGGCGGGGGTATGAAGACGTTAAAGCCCCAGATTCTGTCCTGAATGTGTTTAGAGACTAGTGAAGAAGAAAGGACCACAGGTACTCACCACGCAGGGTGTGACGGATGAGGGATGACTGATTGGAGGAGCCCAGCAGGAGCCCCTAATCCCTGTCTGCAGTTCAGGTAAACCAATTTTTTTTTCAAACACAAAATGTAAGAACCGCCTGTTTTAAAAATCTCATGGTAAATCCTTTCACAAGGAAAACAAACCTTTTATACAAAAGGGAAAGTAACACATATACAGATAACAGATACATTTATCTGTGGCATAAGTCAGGACTGGCTTAAAGGTAAAACAGACCCCTGGGGCATAATACACGGAGACCACAAATACCACCGCTGCAGAGCCAACCCTCAAATACAAACCAGTCATTGTTTGAAGTCAATAAACACTGTTTGAGTGTCTATTTAGTGGAGGGAAGATTTCCCTTTTATCGCCCTTCTTACTCACCTCCCCGCAAAGCTTGAGGAACTACAAATGTCCAGAGCTGAGGACACTTCTCGGGGCACGTTCTGCCACGAGGCAGAGCATGCTTCCAGCTCAGGAAGGGCCTCCCGGGAAGAAGGTCCAGCCTTGCCACTCTCCCCACTTGCAGTCCTCTTCCTGTGTGCACCAAGACAGGACCCGGCCCCTGGTCGGCGAGGCAGGCCACACCTCAGGACTGAGGGGAGAAGGCAGGAGGCTCAGCGGGCTCAGAGGCCAAGCCACAAGCCACAGCCCTGTGCTGAATCAGAGGTCCGCGTGACACGGTGAGGGTGGAAAATGGGTGCTCGCAAAGCGCCAGCATCAGAATTATACTTTCAGTCCCATCCTGCCGCCATTCTTTGGGAGGAGGGCTCCAACCGCCACCGCGTGCCATCCTCCAGGCTAGAAGCTGGAGACACAGGACAGGCAGTGCCTGACCGCTAGCGGTTTAAGTATACAACAGTTCCTTGCTTTGTTTAACTGCATCCAACACAGACTGATTAGTGTTCCCAGGAAAGAACATTTCTAGTGGCAAAAAATCCCCACAAAGACAAACACTCTCGAGAACACAAAAAAACACAAAGGGGGAAGCTGAAAATCAGAGTGGCAACCAGAAGCCAAAATAACCAAGAGGTCTGTTCCTTAACCACCATATGGTGACAAAGACAAGGATTCAGACTCTCATTGGATGGGAAGTTAAAACTGAACCCCTCCAGAACGCTGGGACTCTCAATTGAGAGGCTAGGGCAAGAATCGCCAACTTTTTCTCTGGTGGGCCAGAGAGCAAGTAACGTAGGCTTTGAGGGTATAAGGTTTTCTCTCACAACTACTCAACTTTACTATGCATGAAAATCACCATGGGGGATGTGTAAACCAAGAAGTCCCAATAAAACTTTATTTACAAAACCAGGTGCCATGTCAAATTTGGCCAGGGAGCTATAGTTTGCTGACCCCTGGGCTAGGTGAAAAAAAACCTTTTCACTAACAAAGAGAGAGCATAAAAAAAACTCTCTGCCTTGGCCTGGGCCCTGACTCGGGGAGAGAGGAAGCCTCCCCGGAGAATTCATAGCCACGGGCCGGCTCTCACACTGGGACAGGGTGTGACCTCACACTAGCTGCAAGACCCTGGAGGCTCAGACCCAGCAACTAACCTAACGTGGCCCAAGGCAGGTGACTCCCTGGGTGCCTGGCAGAAAGAAGGCAAAATTCTCTCACGCTCAAGACCGGCCGCATAAACTCCACACAGACACACAAAAGCTGAGCTTAGAATTCAAACTCTGAAGAGACAAGAAAGAAGGAAAAATAGCAACTGGCATAATTAGGCCCACCCGGATTTTCAGATAATGGGATGATCAGGCCTGAAGGAGTATGTTCAAAATGCTTAAAGGAATAAAAGAAGGAATAAAAACATGAGCAAAGAGCAATACACTACCAAAAGAAGACCAAGCAAATTCGGAGGGAAAACAGAACCTTTCCAAAAAAAGAAAGAAAAAGAAAATATTTCCGAAGGAACTGTCCTGAACGCAACAGAGGCTGAAAGTCAGAAAATATCTGAAAGGGTGTGTAACAGAGGGACCTGGATGACTGAATGAAAGCTAGCAAACACCTCATTAGAGCTATGAAAGGAGTAAGTAGAGAGAATAGGAAAACGGCAACATTCAGAAAGATAGTGGCTGAGAATTCTCCTGAACTGATGAAAACTAGCCATCCTCAGATTCAGAAAGTAAAAAAAAAAATCCCAAGCAAAATGTTTAAAAGAAAAAAAAAAAAAAAATCCATACTTAAGAAAACTCAAGGAGAAACTGCAGGACACCGAAGACAAAGAGAAGACAGAGAAAGACAGACTTCCAAGGATCGGACTGACTGCAGTACTTTCAACTACAACAGAAACCAGAAGACAATGCAATAAGATCATCAAGAAAATTAGAAAAAACAAATATTCATCTGGGGTTATTCAAGAAAGAAAGTAAAATAAAGAAATTTTTATATGGACAGAGCTTCCACCAGAGGCACTTCCATAGGATGTTATTCCAGGAAGGGCCATGGACCCAGGAGGACTGAGATTCAGGGTATAAAGGGATCCATTCTGACCTCAGACTAAAGCTGGACAAGGCCTCAGACAAGGCCCCCTGAAAAGCTAGAGCACCTGCACAGGCCCTCCCTGGGGGGCAGAGGAGAATTCCAACAGAGAGCCTGCAGAGAGAGCGCGAAAGCAAGGGGCTCCTGCGCCCACAGCAGGAATGAACCATGGCTGAAGAAGCACTTTCTCCTCAGGAATGTGAGCGCTAAGGACTGAATCCGCGGTGAACGGTGTGCAGCTGCAGCAGGGGATTCGAGCATCCTCTGAAGGTTATGGGGGGCCAGACCGTGACAAATAACATCTCCCTCGGCTACCACAGTGACGAGTTCCACCAACGCCTTGTGAGGAAGACTCGAAAATTACCATCAAAGACCCCACTTTGTATCTCTTGTTCCTAATTACACGTATAGTGCTGTGCTAACCGTACGACAAACAGGAGCTAGTTCTTAAACCAGAACACACACATCACACAAGTAGTGCACAAGAAAATGCCACCTGTGAATCACCCCCAAATCGGAGCATCTTCACGGGGCTCCCGCACGAGGCTAGCAGGGAAGGAAGCGGGCACTTCTCCACACACAGCCCCGCCGGCCGCGCCCCCAGCAGAGGCTCACCCTATAGCAGCCGTGGGTCCACGGGTCCTGGCGGGCTGAGCAGAGCAGGCACGACTGAGCAGAAGCATGGACACAAAATCATGAAGTGACGGGAGAATCAGTGCTCTCAGTCCCACGCCCGTTCTTCCTCACCAGTTCATCACGTTCACACGGCCTTCTGCACGCAAAGACCCGGAGAGCCGGCTTCTCAGTAAGTCCTTCCACTTGAAATGAAAAATGCCCTTCAAACCCAAACTCTCCCTCTAAGAATATCAGGAAGTCAAGAACTGAGAGAGAGTGGTGTCAAGAGATTAAACAAAGCCTCACGGGCGCAAAAACCATATGAATGTAAAGAACGCAGGGGAAGTATCTGTAATTAAAACTGTAAAACCTCAGGAAACAGTATTCCCCAAACACACCTCAGCAAAATGAATAATCCAGTACAGATAAGACCACACGCATACGCACGTTTCCTAGGAAGTACATCTCAATATTTCATGGAAATGGATATACCGATGTAACTGCATTTTCTACTATAAACAGTAGGAACTCTATAAAGAAAACAATTCCAAACATACCTGATGACCCTCTTTCATGTATAAGTAATTCTTTCTCCTTTTCTATTTCATCCGCCGCACGATACATGTCCTCCTCGCTGAAATCATACCAAGTTAGACATTTCAAAAATGTGTTGCACTGACATGTTCCCTCTTATCACAACATGCAACTGCTGAAAACATTTATAAGACACGCAAAGTTTAACTTTTTCACATTACATGATGACAGTCTGATAAAATATGGGTCTTTTATCTTAGACTCACGTTTCTAGCATTCCAATTCAGTTTTTTACTTTAAATGAGGCACTTTACACCACTCCACTGGCTGCACGGCTCTGAGGCCATTTTAAATGTAACGTCTTTAATGCCTCACGTGTGTAAGCATCTTAGCACGCACCTTATCAGTGAAGCCATGCCATGCTGGAGATGGTGCTAATAAAAGTATACAGGAGTGCAGGCCAAGTGCCAACCTCAGTATGTCACAAGCAAATTTTACAAGAGCTACTCTAAATACAAGGATAGGAGATGCACAAGTCCCCAAAGCTACGAAACCTCCCTCAGGCCCCTCCTGATCCCCGAGGCCCACACGCAAGCAGCCACCCGCCTTCTGCCGAGCACAGCCCTGGCACCCCGCACGCTTTCACTGGGACTTAGCACAACGGCTCCCAAAAGAGTCTCTAGGCTCCTTCAGTGAGCTAACAAGAACCTACTAAGTCCTGGAAAGGGAGAAAACCCCACTGGGTGCCAGACAAGGATGAAAAACGGGACTTCTGAGTTTTAAGATGCCTCCTTTTCCCCTCAAGATACACCACCACGTGACAATCATGGGAAAGAGAAATGCCAACTCTATCTTTGCTGAAACCACAAGACATGTGAAAGCCCAAACCGTCCAAAAGTGGAAGAACGGGTAGGAAGGGACGGAGGACAGGGGAAGCCTCGAAGCCAGTGGAGGGGCATCTGCTGGAAGGGAAGACCAGTACACCCTGCAGGGCCCCAGTAAGGCTCAGGAACTGGAGGTGCCAAGTGCTTCAGAGGGTATAGGAGACACCCAGGGCTGAACACAAGGCACCTGGCTGGTGTACACATCAGGAGAGATCAGACCCCCAATTCCCAGTACTCCCTCCCCGTGACAGCACACCCCAACTCCTCACACAAGACAGGAGGCTGCATGCACACTGGACATTGGACACAGGAAGGAGGAGTTACTAAGGAACTAAGTGAGTGACTCGAGAGACGTACTCACATCCTGGATTCCCGCAGCTCCCCAGCTCCTCGTGCATTAGCCCAGCGGGAGGAAAGAGGACCAAGTGAGAGGGAGCAAGAGACAGAAGAAGGGCCGCTGAGAGAGACAGACTGAGCTGGGAACTAACATACCCTCCACCCCTCTGAAACCCTTCAATGGCTCCCATATAAGCCAGGAAGTCTAAATCTGGACCCATCCCACCACTCTAGCTTGTATTCTGTGATTGCCCTACACACACCCACACTTCCGTCCAAACACCTGACCGACCCTAGCCTGTGCTTTCATACCTGTGCTTGGCCCCATCCCTGCCCCGGCACGAAGGGCCTACCGCCTACCACCTCAGGGCACATGCCGTGCGGGCGGCCTCGCTGGGGGCGCCATGGCTGGAGTCACCCAGGGTTCAAGCACTCCTCACTAGCCATACGTATAACTGTGCAACTCAAGTGACCACACTTCTCACCACCTAAATGTATCCATCTGTAAAAAGGACAGTAAGAGCGCTCACCTCAAGAGACTGCTGTGAAAACAGACACATAAATACTTAGCACTCAAAAACGTTAGCTAGCCTTATGAATTTTCATGCTACATCCATTCGTGTAGAGTAGTGGTAAGATCATTTCTTATTCCTTTTTTCCTTTTCTTCTCTCCACGTAAAGGTGATGGGGCGTGTGTGCCTGTCTTTTTTAACGTTGTGAGGTTGAGGGGACATACTAGGGAAAAGGTACTTTCCATGTGCTCTAACCCCAGTGAGATTTCAAGTAACAGGTGTGATGTCACCCATGGAGCCCATGCCAGGGTTAAAAGCAAACAGAAACCAGACTCGCAGGGACTATACATCAAACGCTTAAAATAAAAAGTGACTAAATCTGTTAAGGTCTTTTTTCAATAGTTTAATGTTATCTTTTCGCCTCCTTCCTAGCTTTATCAAATAGGAGAGAAATTCTGATCCTATAAAACAGGCATTTAAGTGAATCATTTTCACAGTAGCATTATCAGAAGCATGTCTTTGAGGAAGCCACTTCCCTAATCTTGGCCTCAGTTTTCTCATCTTCAAAACAAGAAGACCAGACAAGACCTAAATGATCTACATGGTTCCTCTTCCAGTTCTTAGTTTTAACAGACTATGCATCTATTCGCACTTCAAGCGAATTCTGTGGCTACGGGCAGGCATATTCGCCTGCACTCTTGTCTCTTTCCTTTCTAATCTACAAAATAACCAAAGTGCAATGGCAACACCAGTGCCCAGAGAAGGTTCTCTAAACAAGCATCTCTCTGCACAGCCGCAAATACAAATTCCGCCAGACCAACAGGAAAGGGACGCAAAGAGGTCAACAGGAGAACTAAATGCAAAAGGAAGACAGAGCAGAAAGGGAGATTACTGGTAATAGAAATGCGGTGACTCAAGAGATACAAAAGAAGTAAAGCAGAAACTGAGGAATGGGAGGCCCGGAGTATATTCAAGTTACCTTAGCCACACTAGATTTCATTCAGATTCCCTGCACAAATGTTTGCCAACTTCCATGGCCACCAAGGACATGTGGCCAAGGACATTTGCTAACTTGCCAAGGCCACCAGGGAAACTATAATATGGCTTTTAAAAGCCACTGTATCTCCTTGGAGAGAAGATAAGTTAGAAGTTCAAGCAATAAAGCTCAATCAATATGATCAGAAAATAAGACATTTAACAGCCAAAATGAAACATTCATCCAATATAAGGACCATCAACTGGAAAGTGAGAGAGGTGTGTGAAAGCAAGAAAAATTAAAATAATTTGACTTAAAAAAATACTTCATTCAATAAACTTCTGCTTTAACTTTTTTAAGTATCAAAATATTAAAGCTGAAAATAACAACAAAAAGAAATTATATTTAAAGTTGGGAATCTGAAATAGCTAGAAGTTTAAATTTTTGTCATGGGAAGGGAAGACAGAGAAACAATGCAAGGAAAGGGGATATTATATGATAAGATAAAATCCTTGATGCTGACCAGTTTCAGAAATTGGGCAATCTTTTGTGTGTGTCAAGTTGGGGTGGGGATGAGGAGTGTCCACCATTTGGCACAAAGAGGCCACTGAAGTCCACAGGCTCACATGATCGCCACAGCAAAAAGTTTCCTTCTAGAAGACACGCCCATCACTAGAGAAGTAGTAAAGAAAAGTGAAAGTCTTAAATGTTACTTGATTACCTGGGGACCCTGGCATGTGAGTCATACTCAAGTACACAAATGAGTTAAATTTTAAAACCAAAATGCTAATAATTCCTACTTAGAAAATTATTAGTTTAGTACCATAATGTTACTTTAAAGTATTTTCAAGCTCCCATTTTTTCTCAGAGATGAATTATTTTACTCTCAATATTAAGGCAATATATACCATTGAGTAGGTTACATGACATTGTCTACTAAATTATAACCTTCCTCTTGCTCTTTTCAAAGACCTGGATAACAATAAATGTTTGAAAACTTAATTTTAAAATGCTTACTACATGTAGACAAAATTACACTACTCCCCAAAACAAAAGCTATAAGCTAAAAACACAGGGCTCAGTGAAGCAGCAGACATTTCTGTGAAGCCAATTTTTCAATTTCTGATACAAGTAAACACATGATACGAAAAAGTGAATTCTAACATAGATGCAAAGCTAACAAGACAGCACTTTAACCACTCCCCGTATGGATCATTTGCACCAAGCTTCCCTTAGTTATCTAAAAAAGCTAAACCGAGTATGATTCTGCTCAGCTCTCTGGACTTGAACGCGGCAGTTCATGCTTAACCTGGCCTGTCCTAGAAGACTAATGGCCCAGGCAGTGTTGCTGAAAGTGTCAACCACTGTGACACCACGCGCCATAACACACAGGCACAGGAAAAGCAAAGACCACTCAACCCAGCCTTTCTCCACCTCTTATCGGTTGTAGAGATGAGAGAACAACACATCAAATGCAGGAAAGTACCGGCACCCAGGCTGAAATTCCACCTCCGATCTGCAAGTGGACTTTCCGTGACTGGCTCGGGCTACTCCACGTGACTCCCAGAGGTGTCTGGGGACAACCCAGACACCCTCAACAAGGAGGTTTCTCAGGCATCCCAGCTCTGAAGCAGGTTCTACACCCAGGAGGGGGAAGGGGCAGGAGGGAGTCGCTGTTACCCCATCAAAGACAGCCCCCCCGCTCCCCGGGGCTGCTAAGGTGGGTGGGAAAACACATTCGCACAATAGCACATTTAGCAACACCCGAGGACAATGGCTTCACAGTTTGTTGTTCACAGCCCTTCTGAGAATCCACAGCTCTCCTCAGAACCTAAGTCCAGAAAAACATACACGCATAATTTTGCCTTCCACTCCAGAGGGGTACACAGACACACCATGCTCCCCTCTACACACAGCCAGCCTGTGGACCCCAGATTCAAACCCTGTCCCACCGTCAGGCAGACAGAGGAGGACCATGGAGTAGTCTCACTTCTTAATTCCCTAAGCATGTCTAGTCTGGCCACCAACCATGTCCCAGAACCATCCTGGTCCTCAGGGACTGTAGTATTAGCTTAGCCAAGAGGAAGAAGTGACACAGCATAAGTTTCAACCGTATGGGTCAGGTGAGCAGGGGATGGAGTATAGGAGACCTGCTGATAGGAGGAGTGAGGAAATTTCCAAAAAAGTCAACTGAATCTGGTCTGACCTAATACTTCCTCAAAAGGGACCCTGAATCATCTTGTGAGCCATCCTTAGGGCTTGTCCAAGGGATGTCAGCCAACCACAGCTCTCAAGTGAACTAAGAAAAAAAGGAAAGAAAGGAAAGGAAGGAAAGAGATTTAGGAAGTAGCTTATCCATATGATTTTTACATCTTTCTTCCCCACTATTTCTCTCCCTTGCAAAACACAGTGAGCTTAGTCACAAGGAATTGGTGTCCTACAGTACAGCCTGTAGGAAATGAGCCATCCCTTCCCCTACCCTTCACTGCACCTCTCAGAGTCACAGCCCGAATGTACAATATAATGGCTACAGAAGTTGGGCTGTGATTTGTATTCGTAATTTCTATCCACTGAATGAATTAAAATGACTCTGCGGGGTATCTCAAAACATCTGCATTTTATGGTGTTTCATATTTCCAGATGCAAATATTTTACTCAATTCCTGTGCACGTCAAACCTAACTCTCTGGGTGGGAAGAAGGGATTTGGCTCCAAGTACAGAACAGCACAAGATTCAAAAACTATTTTAGGACCTAGTTCAGGCATTACACTATTTATTTATATCTACACTCAACTATTAGGCTGCATATATCATCATGTAAGAACTGATGTGCACACATTATACTGCAAACTATATAATGGCAATGTTTATATGCTGCAGTACAGTTTCTCTAGCCCTTAAGAAAATATCAGAGTGCAATGAGAAGTAGCCCCACTGCCCATATAATAAACAGGAAAGCCCAGAACGTAAGATATGATGTTCAGAAGCTGATATTTGAAGTTATCTTCACCTCCTTTCCCTGGCTCCCCCTTGTTCTCTTATGAGAGTTAAAAGAGAATGAGCTCATCAGAGACAACAAAAATAGGAAGAAAAAGAAATTAAGCTAGTAAATAAACAGCAAATTGGAATATCTATTCCAGAAGAAAAAAAAAGTGAAGTTTGCATGATTATATGTCATGTTCCTCTACCTAGTTTTGCTGAGGAAGCCAGAAAGACATGGGGGGAGGTCCCCACCCAGGCATCAGGGAACCTGGCCCTGAAACCTACTCCCTGTGCCTCCCTGGCCAAGCTGCACCTATCAAATCTGCAACTCAGTTTCCTAATGGATAAAATGACAAACCTAGGCTGGGTTGTTTACATTCCCTTCAGCTCCACGCCCATAATTCTACTGACAGTAGAGAGAAGAGGCACCTGTGCCACAAAACCTTTTCGCCAGGGAAGAGTGTTCCTTTTGCACCATGACCCATTTCCCCAGGTGCTCAGACTCCAGGAACCACCTCCAGTAGAAAAGCTTGCCAAATAACTCTGTGTATTTGGGGGACCGTGGTTTGGACTTCAAAGTTTCTGCATCTCCCAGGAGGGCACGACACAGCAGAGGCTGAGAAGCAGCATCTGAGGGCCAGGGGCCGCTAGGTGGGAGCGCAGCTCAGACCACCGGGGCCTAAGTGAGGTAGCAGCAGTCGGCCTGGAAGCTGCAGGCTGGAACCAGCACGGGCTGGGAAGGGGAAGAGGCAAAGACCACCCCCATGCCCACCCCAACTTTACCCGCTGCAGCGTCTCAGGTAGGGCTCAAGCCCAGGGAGCAAAACTGCAGCCACATCTGCTCACATGGGCTCACATCTGCACACACACGGGCGTGCACAGTGGTTTCAATTAAAAAATAAAATAAAAGGTTACTATTTAAAAATCAGGGGAATTCCCTGGAAGTCCAGTGGTTACGATCTCTGGCGGGAGAACTAAGATCCCGCAAGCCGTGTGGCACGGACAAAAAATTTTAAAAAATAAAAGTGAAACACCTGGATGTAATTTGAAAATAAAATAAAAATCAGGACATTTCAAACAAAAGTCAGAATATCTGGAATCTTCTATAGGCTGGAACCTAGTGGACCCTGTCCCCATAGGACTCAGCTCTCCAGGAACCCATGGGACACCTGCCTAGCTCCTGGGGGCAGGAGTTTGAGACCTCCTGCTCTAAATCTTAACCCATTAAGTGTGGATAACACTATCCCAAGGGGCTTGGGTGCTCAATGAGAAGGTCAAAGCCCACGATAAAGAGCCATGCAAGCGAGAATTATTATAATACATTATCTGCAATAACAGCTCCCCCAGGACCCCTTTTTAGGAAATGGGGGGGGGGGGGGAAGCACACTTTCCGGCCAATTAAGATCTCTGTCAAACTGGTTACCTGAGTACTTTCGTCAATTTTGGAATTCCAAAGGCATTTATATGTGACTAAAACTTGAAAGTGCAGAAAAGTTTCAGCCTTCAAGTTTATATTCTGCTTCCACCCCTGCCCCCAAATCCTTGCAGAAACTATAAACTCTTCCGATGTACGCAGCCGCCTTTACAGTTCAATAAGGAATTGATCTAAGCAGCACTGCCTTTCGCATTTGAAAATCAAGGCGGTTGGGGACATCGAGTTAAGCAGCTAACAGGCAAAAGAATTGGGGCAGACTCCGTCCAAAGTCTGTCCAACAGGTGGGACGCTCATCAAGCGCAGACTTGCCTTCCAAGAACAAACAGGTCGCGTGGCTCAGCTTTCCTGGGGTTGTGACAGCGACAACCTTAGTCCCTTCCCGCGACAGGTTGGGGGGAAGCGCTAATGGAGTGAGTTATAAGATAATATGCTTCTGGAGTCTGTTTCCCAAGTTGCTGGAGATTTCTTTAGCTTTAGAGCTATGGAAATGTCAAAAAAGCGGGGGAGGGTACTGGATAACCAGAATTTTAAAACACGCCTTCCGGAAAAACTTTTGTCATCGGACACATTGGATACAAAAGTGCCTTCACCGACGACCTTACTTAAAAGCAAGGGGGCGAAGGGCCCTCCGCCGGCTCCTGCTCCGCCCACCCCACCCCACTCCACGCCCGCCCGTGGGTGCCGAGCCTGGGGCCCCACGCCGCCCCGCCGTCCCCGCCCCGCGACCCGCACTCACTGCTCGGCCGGGCACCGCACCGCGGCTAGCGGCTGCCCCCCGGCCACCGCTTTCTCGCCCTCCAGCGCCGCGGCCCCCGCCTCCCGCGCCGGCTTCTCGGCACAGCTCTCCCCCGGCCACGCTCCGGGCTGAAGCATCGTCCCCCGACTCATGGGGCCTCCGCCGGCGGCGGGGCCGCAGGGGTTCGGCCGCCTCCCAGCAATCTGGAGCCCCTCCCGTCGGGGCACCCGGCAGTGGCCGCCACTGCAGCGCTGCTGCCTGCCGGCTACCGACGGCGCACAGGACGCTTCCGCGCGCGTCACCACTGCCCGCCCCGCGGCCTCTGACCCGCGACGAGTGGGCGCGGCCCGCGACGGCCGGGAGTCCTGCGACGCGGAGCCTGCGCATGCGCCTGCGCGGGCCGAGCAGCCCGAGAGGACCGCCCACGCGAAGCGCTATGGCGCGTGCTCCACCCCCGCGCGCCGCCGGCCCGCCCCAGAGTTCCCCGCGCGCGGTCATTGACCTCAGGCTCGCGGTAGCTGTTCGTCCTCGCGTACCCGGGCGTGAGAGAGAGAAAGCGCTGGACAAGTGGCGGGACTCGGCCTCGGTGAGGAGGAGGAGGGCCGGCCTGGGGCGTGAAGGGCACTAACATGTTTGGGCGCCTTACAGTGTCGCTCTGGGCTTCGGAGCCTCGCCCTCCGCCGGAGGAGTTTCCTCGGCTGTAGAGCGAGGGATGTGGTCCGAGTGGGTGATGTGCGGCTTCCCCGGCCTCCCAGGGGCGATGCCGTCGCCACCCGCCCCGAGCCTGGAGCCCGGCGGGCTCTGGCCTTCGGCGTGGTGCCGCGCTTGTCGCTCCAGAGCTGAGTTAACAGCCATTCCCTCCGTGAGAAGGGGGACACGGTCCTACCCAACCGGTGGGCCAGCGCAGCCGCGTGTGTGTGTGTTGTTGGACTACATTCTTTCAAATAGGAAATTTGGGGGGCTTCCCTGGTGGCGCAGTGGTTAGGAATCTGTCTGCCAATGCGGGGGACGTGGGTTAGAGCCCTGGTCTGGGAAGATCCCACATGCTGCTGAGGAACTAAGCCTGTGCTCCACAACTACTGAGCCGCCTGCCACAACTGCTGAGCCTGCACTCTAGAGCCCACGAGCCACAACTACTGAGCCTGCGCTCTAGAGCCCGCGAGCCACAACTACTGAGCCTGCGCTCTAGAGCCCGCGAGCCACAACTACTGAGCCTGTGCTCAAGAGCCTGCAAGCCACAACTACTGAGCCCACATGCCACAACTACTGAACCTGCACTCTAGAGCCTGCAGGCCACAACTACTGAGCCCACGTGCCACAACTGCTGAGCCTGCACTCTAGAGCCCGCGAGCCACAACTACTGAGCCCGCATGCCACAACTACTGAGGCTGCGCTCTAGAGCCCGCAAGCCACAACTACTGAGCCCGCGTGCCACAACTACTGAGCCCGCTTGCCACAACTGCTGAGGCTGTGCCCTAGAGCCTGCGAGCCACAACTATTGAGCCCTCGTGCCATAACTACCGAAGTCCGGAGCCCATGCTCTGCAACAACAGAGGCTGCTGCAGTGAGAAGTCCATGCACCACAACAAAGAGTGGCCCCCGCTCACCGCAACTAGGGAAAGTCTGCAGCAACGAAGACCCAACGCAGCAAAAATAAATTAATTAATTAATTAAATAAATCTATTTAAAAAAACCAAATAGGAAATTTGATTGAGAAGGAGCAAGAGCAAAGGGAAAATATTAACAGACTTCAAAGATGAGAAGACAAAAATGTTTCCTGTCCAGGGAGGGAATAGCAGAGTAGCTGCTAAAGATGAGCAGCAGTCATGGGTGCAGGGGGCAAAGAGCACAGGGCCAAAGTATGGAGGAAGGGAATGGCTTGGGCAGTTCGGAAACCTACAAGGGGTTCTGGGGTAAAATGGGTTCATAATGGGGTTTTATTGAAAGATGAACCTGGAAGAAGGGTACTGGAGACCAGATCTTGAAAAGCCTCCTTCAGCTAACGGGGAACCTTGTGTTTGATCCTCCTTGAAAGATCGGAAGGAGATTATTTTAAAAGGTCATTTTGTCTGCAGTTAGAGAAAAGGTTGGAAAAGGGACAGGGAAACCAATATAGGGAGACTATGTAGTAATGGGCATCAAAGGGAGAAACTGGCTGGAAAGAATACTTGCATTTTATGGCAAAGAACTGTGGCGGGTTTTCCACTTTAATTTTATTTGAAAAAGTAAAATACACATGCTAAAAAAATTCAGAGCATACAAAAGAATATGCAGTCAAATTTTGTATGGATGTTAAGGGTGTGGGATTATAGTGGGATGACTAGTGTCCCCTAAAATTCATTCTTCAACTGGAAATGCAATGTGACCTTATTTGGAAATAATCTTTGAAGATGTAATCAGGTAAAATGAGGTCCTGCTGGATTAGAGTGGGTCCTAAATCCAATGTCTGGTATCCTTATTTAAGAAGAGAGGATGCAGACATATATAAACACAGAAGGAATTAGGATATGTGAAGATGGAGGCAGAGATTGGGGTGATGTAGCTAGAAGCCAAGAAATGCCAGGAGCTGCTGGTAGCTAGGAAAAGACAAAGGTTATTCCAAAGAGCCTTCAGGAGAAGCATGGCCCTGCTGACAACTTGAGTTCAGATATCTCCTCTCAAGAACTGTGAGAATAAATTGCTGTTGTTTTAAGCCTCTCGGTTTGTAGTACGTTGCAGTAACCACCCTAGGAAACTAATACAGGGATAAAGATGAAGGCTTGTAAAATACTATCAGGCTGAATTTATTGATAAGAGCCTACAAAGCAGATACATTTTACCTCAAAGGGTTAGAAAAAGATTAAGTTTGTTTGATTGTTTGCTGAGTATGTCTCTTCCAATTGTACCTGTGGAACTAAGAAAATAACCACAAGATGGCTTTCAGAGCCCAATGGACTCACTGTGAGAAGAAACTGGCAAAAACACCATTGATCACTGACTTCCTTCCACCCAAAAGTGTCTACACTAAATGAAGTTGAAGTGCCAGAACTGCCTAGGATACTGTAGAGGAAGATCTCCAAAGTCTTGGGAAGATGGGAATCTTAGAGTTGATTTATCATGTAAGACTTTCTCACCCACCTCAGGAGGGTCCAGAGGACATTACCCTTCAACATGACTATGAGAAGTAATTTGTGAAGTGAGTCCCAGCACCTTGAAGAGATCTGCAATTGCTCCTCTCTGTATTCAGATGTATCTTACAATGGAATCTGTTATCATCAAACAGATTCTTAAATGCAGTGGTGATGATGGGATCTCAGGGTGGCAGGTAGGGACCAGTGTGGTTGCTATAATGGACAGCTGAGCCAAAGCAGTAATCAGAATTATCTGACTCGCAAAGACCTATGGTATTGGCTAGTTGATCATGGTGTCCCTAGAAAAGAAATAGATGGATAATTACTAAATTCTTACTTGGTCTTTATAAGCAGAAGAGTTCTGGGAACTCCTTGGTGGTACTCAGTGCTCTCACTGCCGAGGGCCCTGGTTTAATCCCTAGTCAGGGAACTAAAATCCCACAAGCTGCACAGCGCAGCCAAAAATATAAGCAGAAGAGTTCCAGGTCTATGAACAGAAACCCTAACTTGTGTCACCAAAACAGAAAGTCACAGCCCCTCAATCAGTTCCCAGGCTTGAGCCAATTTACATACCCAGAACTCTGAATGAACGGGAGGCCAGGTCTTCTTGAGGAAGGACCCTACTTCAGTGCCAAAAATGTATAGTGTTAATTTTTTCCCCAGCCTACCCCACAGGGTCCTATAGCCATCAACAAGAGTGACTGTGCATTGGGGGAAAGGAAATAACCAGACTTTTGGGGCTTAGTAGACAGTGGGTTTGACCTAATTCATGGAAACCCAAAATATCACTGTATCTACCTATCAGAGTAGGGGCTTGTGAAGGTCAAATTATCAGTGGAATTTTAGCTCAGGTTCATCTTATATTAGGCCCAGTGGGTCTCTGAACACATCCTGTGGTTATTTCCCCAGTTCCAGAATGCATAAAAAATGGACATGCTCAGCAGCTGGCAGGATCCCCACAATGGTCCCCTGACCTGTAGAGTGAAGGCTGTTACTGTAGGAAAGGACAAATAGAAGCCACTAGAACTGTTGCTACCTATAAAAATGTAAACCAAAACAATACCACATTTTTGGAGGGATTGCAAAGATTCGTACCACTATCAAGAACTTGAAAGTTGCAAAGGTTGTGATATGCGTCACATCCCTTTTCAACTCACCTATTTGGCATGTGCAGAAGACAGATGGATCTTGGAGCATGACTGGATTTTTGTAAATCCGGTTATGTGATGATCCCTGTTGCACTGCTAAACCAGATGTGGTTTCATTGCTTGAGCAAATCAACACATTTCCAAGTACCTGGTGTGCAGCTATTGATCTGGCAAATGCTTTTTCCTTTATATGTGTTGAAAAAGACCACCGGAAGGAGTCAACTGACAAGGTCAGCAGCACACCTTCACTGTCCCACCACAGGTTATATCAACCCTCCAGCCCTATGTCATGATTTAGTCTGCAGAGACTAAATCCCCTTCCCCTTCCACAGAACATCACACTGGTCTATTACGTTGATGATGATATGCTGATTAGTCCTGGTAGACAGGAAGTACCAATTACTGTACACATATTGGTAAGATATTTGCATGTCAGAGGATGGGAAGTAAATCCCCCCCAATTCAGAGGCCTTCTACCTCAGTGAAATTTCTAGGGGTCCCTTGGAGTTGAGTATATCAAGATATCACTTCTAAGTGAAGGATAAGTTGTTACATCTGGCCCCTCCTACTGTTAAAAAAAAAAGAGACATAACACCAAGTGAGCGAAGAGAAGTCTCTGCAACGGTCCAGGCTGCTGTGCAAGTTACTTTTCCACTTGGGTCATATGATTCAGTTGACCCAGTGATGCTTGAAGTGGCAGATAGAGATATTTGGAGTCTTTGGCAAGTACATATAAGTGAATCACAATGCAAACCTTTAGGATTTTGTAGCAAAGCCCTGCCATCCTGTGAAGATAACTACTCTCCTTGTGAGAAACAAGTTTTGGCTTGCTGATGGACCTTAGCAGAAATGAATACTTACCCGTGGGCCAGGTTACAATGCGACCTGAGCTCAGTGATCAATCATACTGATGGTATGTAACCTTGATATGATCGGATGCAAAGGGCACCACACCTCTGTGATCTTCCAAACACCCATAACCCCAGTCTAATGAGAGGAACACCAGACAAATTACAAACTCCATTAGAGGGGCATCCTAAAAATTACTTCACCAGTTCTCTTCAAAACTGTCAAGGCCACCAAAAACAAGAAAAGTCTGAGAAACTATCACTCAAGAGGAGCCTAAGGAGACATGACAACTAAATGTAATGTGGTATTCTGGATGGGGTCCTGGAACAGAAAAAGACATTAGGTTAAACAAAAGAAGTATGAATAAACTATGGACTTTAGTTAACAATAATGGATCAAAATTGGCTCACTAAGTAATAAATATACCATACTAATGTAAGATGTTAGTAATAGGAGAAATTGGGTACAGGGTATATAGGAGCTCTGTACTATCATATCCATTTTTCTATAAATCTAAAACTATTCCCCCCCAAAGTCTATTATATTAGAAAGAAATCAAACTCAAATCACCATGTCACAAAATGATAAACCAAGACTTTCCAAAATAAGGAAGAATGTCAAATCATGTTCTTATTTTGTACTTCAATAGAAAGATTTAAATTTAAAATTTAATCATTTCATCTTTAATCCTTTAAAATTGCTATTGTGTATGTGTTTTATAGTATATATAGTACATAAACACAGAGGTATGTGTGTGTATTTTTAATGTATATGTGCATATTGGGAATGTCCAAAAATTTTTTAACCAGCATTACAGAACTAAATTATTAGAGAACAAGTGTGTAAACTAAATAAGTCACAAACTAAATCAGAGTTTCTAAGAGGGAGTTGTGAAACGTAAGCCCATGAACTGTGATATAATTACAATTAGCCTATTGTTATGTCAAGATGAATAAAAAATAGCAGAAAAATCTATAAGCCTAAGTAAAAGCCTATATAATAACATTGCTAGAGACAATTCCAGTTAGTTTCCAGCTTCTTCTTAGAATCAAACATTCCTAAATTAGATAACTAAAAGTAAAATTGTGATATAATAATGTGTAAGTCCTTAGACTTGGTAACATATTTTGAACCATCTCAAACTGATATTACTTCTTCAATGGTCTTGCCTAGAATAGTTAATGCATGAAAGATTCTGAGCTCCTTTTCTTTGAATACTTCAGCCCTTATTTACAGTAACTGTTCATGAAGAATACTACTGAGCCATTACAGTTTTTATTTGTTGGAATGATTGATTTTTTAAATTCTCTATAAGGAACTTAGTACAAGTTGGATGCATATCTCCCTCTTCAATACCAAAAACTCGTATTTTACAGCAAAGTTAAAACACCCTATATTTTTACTCTATGGAATTTCCCAATGTCACAGCTATAAAAAATAGACTACAAGTGTATTCCGTACATCAGTTTCTAAAGTAGTCACAGGTACTTTTTAGTTTATTCTAGTTTCACAGGTTCATGTACTATACTCATGCTTGGCAGGAAGTATCACTAGTTTCACTTAAAAATTAACTACTCTAGGAATACCTGTGTATTTATTTGAAAGACACCCCCCCCCTTTTCAGCATGTCTCTTGATTGTAGAATGCTCATTATTTTTAAATAGGACTTTGGGGGTGGGAGCTACTATGTCTTTGCAGTTCTGAGACTAGAAGAAATAACTTTACAGGGAAAAAATTAGAAATAGTTCATTAAAAAATATCTTGCACTAGTAATAGTTTACCTAAAAACCCCCAAAATTGTCCACAAGAGTTTTTCTTGGGAGAAGTGTGTCATAATGAAATTTTATCATGAAATTCAAACCATTTCATACATAAGGAGATGACAGAGGATGATGTTATAAAAAGACTTGGAATTCTGGAAAATATTAAATGAGTCTTTTGCCTCCAGCTAAACAGAATTTCATCCTAAACAAATAATTCAGGCAGCTGATTATCGTAAATTATTTGAAGAGCTTCTAAAATGGAATTCCATACCCTTAGTGCCTTAATATCTGCTATGGACTGAATCATGGCCCCTCCAAATTCATATGTTGAAACCCTAACCCCCAGTGTAACTATATTTGGTGATATGAGTTGAATATTTGTGTCCTCCCAAAATTCATGTGTTGAAACCCTATACTCAAATGGGGTGGTATTAGGAGGTGGGGCCTTTGGGAGGTAATTAGGATCAAATGAGTCAGGAGGGTGGAGTCCTCATGAATGAGATTAGTACCTTATAAGAGTCACAAGAGTATCTGGTCTTGCATTTAGGTCTTTAATCCATTTTGAGTTATTTTTGTGTATGGTGTTAGAGAATGTTCTGATTTCATTCTTTTACATGTAGCTGTCCAGTTTTCCCAGCACCACTTATTGAAGAGACTGTCTTTCCTCCATTGTATATTCTTGCCTCCGTTGTCATAGATTAATTGACCATAAGTGCATGGGTGTATTTCTGGGCTTTCTACCCTATTCCATTGATCTATGTGTCTGTTTTTTTGTACCATACTGTTTTGATTACTGTAGCTTTAGAGTATAGTCTGAAGTCAGGGCACGTGATTCCTCCAGCTCTGTTCTTCTTTCTCAAGATTGTTTTGGCTATTTAGTTTCTTTTCTGTTTCCACACACAGTTAAAATTTTTTTGTTCCAGTTATGTGAAAAACGCCATTTGTAAATTGATAGGGTTTGCATTGAACCTTTAGATTACTTTGGGTAGTATGGTCATTTCAACAATATTGATTCTTCCAATCCAAGAACACGGTATATCTTTCCATCTGTTTGTGTCATCTTCATCGTATAGTTTTTGGAGTACAGGAACTGCTAGAGGAAAATATAAGCATAACACTCTTTGACATAAATCGCAGCAGTATTTTTTTGGGTCTGTCTCCTAGAGTAATGGAAACAAAACCAAAAATAAACAAATGGGACCTAATTAAACTTAAAAGCTTTTTCACAGCAAAGGAAATCATAAACAAAATGAAAAGACAACCTACAGACTGGGAGAAAATATTTGGAAATGATGCAACCAACAAGCGATTGAGCTCCAAAATATACAAACAGCTCATACAGCTCAATATCAAAAAACAAACAACCCAATCAAAAAATGGGCAGAAGGGACTTCCCTAGTGATGCAGTGGTTAAGAATCTGCCTGCCAGTGCAGGGGACATGGGTTCAAGCCCTGGTCCAGGAAGATCCCACATGCCGCGGAGCAACTAAGACCATGTACCACAACTACTGAACCTGTACTCTAGAGCCTGTGAGCCACAACTACTGAACCCGAGTGCCACAAATACTGAAGCCTGCACACCTAGAGCCATGCTCTGCAACAAGAGAAGCCACCACAATGAGGAGCACATGCACTGCAATGAAGAGTAGCCCCCACTCGCCTCAACTAGAGAAAGCCCACACACGGCAACGAAGACCCAACACAGCCAAAACTAAATAAATAAAAATAAATAAATCTATTTTAAAAAATGGGCAGAAGACCTAAACAGACATTTATCCAAAGAAGACATACAGATGGCCAGCAGGCACATGAAAAGATGCTCAACATCGCTAATAATTAGAGGAATGCAAATCAAAACTGCAGTGAGGTATTACCTCACACCAGTCAGAATGGCCATCATCAAAAAGTCTACAAATAATAAATGCTGGAGAGGGTGTGGACAAAAGGGAACACTTGTGCACTGTTGGTAGGAATAAATTGCTGCAGCCACTGTGGAGAACAGTATGGAAGTTCCTTAAAAACTAAAAATAGAGTTACCATGTGATCCAGCAATCCCACTCCTGGGCATATATCTGGAAAAGATGAAAACTCTAAATCAAAAAAATGCATTCACCCCAATGTTCATAGCAGCACTATTTACAATAGCCAAGACATGGAAGCAACCTAAATGTCCAATGACAGATGAATGGATGAAGAGGTAGTATATTTATACAATGGAATACTACTCAGCCATAAAAAAGAATGAAATAATATGGTTTGTAGCAACACGGACCTAGAGATTATCATACTAGGTGAAGTAAGTCAGAGAGAGAAAGACAAATATCCTATGATATCATTTATATATGGAATCTAAAAAATGATACAACTGAACTTATTTACAAAACAGAAATGGATTCACAGACACAGAGAACAGACTTACACTTACCAAAGGGGAAAGGAGAGGGGATGGATAAATTAGGAATTTGGGATTAAAAGATACACACTACTATATATAGAATACATAAACAACAAGGACTACTGTATAGCACAGGGAACTATATTCAATATCTTGTAGTAACCTATAATGGAAAATAATCTGAAAAAGAATATATATATATATATACACACATATATATATAACTGAATCACTGCTGTACACCTGAAACATTGTAAGTTGATTATATTTCAGTAAAAAATTATAAATACCAAAAATAAATTACATTTATTAATTTTTTTAAAAAGAGTCACAAGAAAGTTTGCTCTTCCTCTCTGCTCTCTGCCAGGTGCAGATATAAGGAGAAGTCAGCAGTCTACAAATCAGAAAACTTTCCTTACCAGAACTCAACTGTACTGTCACCCTGCTCTTGAACTTCCAGTCTCCAGAACTGTAAGAAATAAATTTCTGTTGTTTAAGCCATCCAGTGTATGGTAGTTTGTTACAGCAGCTTGAATTCACTAAGACATTTAGAGATAGGACCTGTGAGGAGGTGATGAAGGTTAAATGAGGTCATAAAGGTGGGGCCCTAATCTGACAGGGTTGGTGTCCTTATAAGAAAAGGGAGAGACACCAGACTTCTCTCTCTACCATGGAGGACACAGAAGGCAGCCATCTGAGAGCCAGGAAGAAAGCTCTCAGCAGAAACCAAATCAGCTAGCACCTTGATCTTGTACTTCCCAATCTCCGGAACTGTGAGAAAATAAATTTTTGTTGTTTAAGCCACCCAGTCTATGGTATTTTGTCATGGCAGCCCAAGCCAACTAAGACAGTATCATAGAGTACTTCTTTATACTTACCTTTTAGGACAAGCATCTGGGTTCCTTTGGAAAGGAAGCCCAACATTCATACTGTACACTGGAATTTAGAAAGAGCTAGAGGGACAAATTGTAGAAGTTTCCTAAGAAAATAGAGGTAAGGAAGAGATTCTTAGTCATTTCTGTGCCCTAACTTAGGAAATCTTCACCTCCTAGAGTAATCTGATGTTAGGTTGATGATTTTCATATAACCTCATCTTGTCTCCATCAAAGTCAGAGGAGAAAACATCACCCTACTATTACCAAAAACTCTCTACTTGCAATAAGGTAGGTTGTCAACCATACTTGGTATGACTTAAAAAAGTCATACCAGGATATTGCTGACAAAGTAACAAGGGCTTTCTAGATCTTTTGCTAATCATTGTCTCATGAATTTTTTCTTTTTACTTGCTCCAGAATTTTAGAGGATAGTTGACTAGGTCTTCTCCAGAAGATAAGGCGGCATAATTTCATTATCATTGCATTATTTTCCAAAGACCCTGGCAGCTAGAATTCACCTTAAAATAATGATCTTCAAAGTGGGGTACCTCTATCTCTTGAGGTACACCAGGGCCATTTCATACAGCTGTGCAGCATAGGCCCTGGGGTGAAAGATACCTTTCACAGCTGTACGAGGGCATGGTTAGGACTATTTTCCTTTCTGACCACTTCGCTTATGTTCACCATATTCTTACTTTACAAAAACAAAAGACTGCTCTCTTATCCATCCCAAATCTTACTACAGTGTGTCTCTCAAGGGCTGTGTTGTCCAATACAATAGTCACTAGTCACATGTGGATATTGAGCACCTGAAGTGTAGCTGGTATGAATTAAGATTTGCTGCTTGTATAAAATACTACAAGGAATAGTACCAAAAAAAAAAAAATGTAAAACTACCTCATTTTTAACTTTTAATATTGACTGAATGTTGAAATGATTATATTTTGGAAATATTGCATTACATATAACATTAATTTCACCTGCTTCTTTTTGCTTTTCAAACAAATTTTAAATTACATATATGGCTCACATTGTATTTCTAATGGATGGCACTTCTGCTTTCAGAGAAGTCTCCAAAATAAGGCATCAAAAATTTGCATTCAGGCTTTGTGTCTTGCCTTTTCTTCTCTTTAAGAGTGGGTATTTTGGTATTCAGTGGAGCAGTTTGGCCAATATGTTCATTCAGATATAATGTAGAGTGTGGTTATAAGAGTGATGATAATTTTACTCAAAGAAAGCATTGCTCCTGAGGGAGAGTGTTGAGAGAACCAAGCAGAGTATAGGTAAGAAACATTGGTAGCATCTTAGGTCATCCAGGTGACATGCAAGGCTCTCTGCCTTACTTAGCACTCTTCCTTAGAATTAGTGTTTATAAGTGAGATGATTGTCCTATAGTAGTCCCAGATTGACTGTAAAGACTGGATAATCAATCCTTTTGTAATTCAGGGGGTTTCTAATTCTTTGCTTTCAACAAATTTGATGGAGAACCTAAAGTTGATGATTTAAAATAACATTTAATGAGAGATTACTGTGAGATACTTTTGGCATGCAATTCAGAAGTTGAAATAATTGAATGACTTTACTATAATAAAACTATTTTCATCTATTTATGAGAACAGTGTCTCTGAGTGCTTATATCTGTAAAACCCCAAAATAGGAATTGAATCTAGATTAAATTGTATCTCTAACAATAAATAACATTCATCAATAGATTTTGAGAGATGTATCCAATAAAATTTTACTAATTATGTGTAATTATTATCAAAATTTATAATATATTGTTTCAAATTTTAACTACTGATAATTATGATAATAAAACTTTCAGGTAATTTTAATTTTTAATTTTAATTTTAAAAGACTTTCAAACATAAAAATACACTGCATTACATAAAATTCTGGGAATGGAGAATGGAGTGAAAATAATATTTCATTGAGAAAAAGGAATGATGTGAAAGGCAATCTTTTTTATGAATGATAGTGAATTTCTAATAAATATGTTATTTTGATGGTACTGGAAACATAAGAGTCATGTGATGATTTTATTTTAAAATGTCAATATTTATAGTATAATGGAAATTACATTCTTTAAAACTACATTTCTAATGGAAAATTTTAGATGTCAACTTTCAAAAGTGGAAACAGTTTCACAGTTTTTCAAAACTCTTCTAGGGACAAAGTGAGCAAAAAGATTCAGATGACTGCCTCAGATGGCAGCTAGTCAAAACCATCTCATCTGATAGATGTAGCAGCTGAGGACCACAGGTTCTGTTCTTGAACCAGAACCCAAAGCCACATTTAGTCACTGGCTCCGCAACTCCATCCCATCTCCTACGCAAAGAGGGCACACGGGGTTCTGAGAGAAAGTCCATGTTTATTAATGACAAGGTACCTCTAAGTAAGAGGTCATCTCTTAAATGTATTTGAGTTTAGAGCTGTCTGACATCTGTGGTAGCCTGTCACCACCAGTCTCATCAGGATTCTTTCTAAGGCAATCATTTAGAAATATGAGGTGTCCATACATCTATCTCAGCAAGTTGGGTTGTGATTTATCTAACAACTGACTTCCCTAACAAAGCTGGAAGCAGCTTAGGGGGAGTAGATATTCATTGTTTTAGTTGGCTTGGGCTGGGCTGCTGTAACAAAATACCATACACTGGGTGGTTTAAACAACAGAAATTAATTTTCTCCCAGTTCTGGAGCTGAAAGTGAGATAGGGTGCCAGCACGGTCGGGTTCTGTTGAGAGTTCTGTTCCTGGCTTGCAGACAGCTGCCTTCTTGCTGCATGTGCCTGCCGAGAGAAAGCAAGATCTGGATCTGGTCTCTCTTCCTATCCTTAAGGACGTAATCCTATTGGATCAGGACCCTACCCTTATAACCTCATTTAACTTTACTTCCACAAAGCCCCTACCTCCAAATATGTCACATTAGGGGCTAGGGCTTCAACATACGAATTTTAGTTGGACACAAACATTCAGTTCCCAACAGTCATAAATCTTTATATTCCTTGTTCCTAACCCAACGGATGGTACTAGTGAGCATTAATAAATTTCTGCTGAATAAATTCATATTAATTCCTTATATCAGTGTCATAGTGGCAATGTAGTACAGCAAAGAGAAAACTAGCTCTATGACCTTGGGCAAGTCATATAACATCTCTGAGCCTCAGCTTCTTCAGATGTAAAGTCTAGATAGCAACTCTTATCTTATAAATATGTTATGAGGCTTAGAAGGGAGGTGTGTCAAGGGTATGGAATCGTATGTGTGAAATAATAGCTCTATATAATACTTCTGCTTAACATTTTATAGTTTGTGAAGCATTGCTGTATACATCATTCTACTGAATGAAGACCTGAATGCCTCAGACACTTCTAGCACCAAGCTTCATGATCTTTAAGGTCTTGGATGAACTGGTATAGTGAAAAGAAAATAAGGTAACCTTGGACTTCACTAGGTCATAATTTCTGTGTTATGCAATGAAGTAATTCACTGCATTGGTCTAGCTCTCGGGGTGATCAAGAGGGCAGGTTAATAAATCTTCCCGGCAGGGAGAGGAAAATATTAGGTGTTTTAATGTCTATTCTTTTGCAAAATTAATCAGTTACTTGCTATTTCCTTAAATAAATTATTTTTCAGAATACTTATAGCCAAAGTTTTGTAAGTCCAATCACGGACACTAGATGGCACCATAAGAACCTCACCTGCACCAATTCCTGACAGTCCAACAGCTCTTTCTCACAATTTACAGCCTGAAGATTTTTAACGTAGAGTCTGGGGTGAAGAAAACTTAGAGAAAAGTTCTTTCATTTCTATGTAGAGACTATAAGTTTTCTCTCTAAGAGGTTGATCTCCTACTGTGAATAGTACGCAGAGGATCAAGACTCTCATGGGAAACTACAGACAGCGTGGATCAAGTCAGGAGACGTGGTCTGCGTCCCAGTGCCGATGCTTCGCAGCTGGTTTTCGCGGAGAAAGTCTATTTCCTGCCCCGTATGCATCTCATAGGATTGCTGGGAAGACCATACAGAGTCATGGATGAGAACTGCCACGTGCTACAGTTAAAAACCAAGGTTCTTTCTACCTCTGCAGCCCCTCTTCCCGGGAGGCTCCTGCCTTGCACCAGCTCCGGGCCTCTGCTACCCGGGCCCCTGCCTGCTCTGTTTTCAACCACAAGCTCACTCCTCAAGCATCTGTAAAGGACTCTGACATCAGATCTGTTTTTCAACTTTCACTCAAGCAGCTGGAACTCATGCTTCTTCGTGTCCTCCACACCAGTGGTGTTCAGCTTCTCTTCAGTAGTCCTGTGGCTACTCGTCATCACCTGGAAGTGAACCCCGTAAAACCGTCAGCTTCACCTCCCTTTGTTCCACAAGTCATCCCTTTCACTGTGATTCCAGCTCCTCCGCGTCTTCCTTCTCTCCCTGTTCATCAGCCCCTGCTTCTCTGCGCATAGAGCCCCTCTTTCTCTTCTCGCCTAGGCTCTTTACTCTCCCACCAGCACCTACGCCTCCCTCATCCCAGTCCTCCGAGGCCTCCAGCCCTCAGGCCGCCACGGGACCAGTGCAGCCCTTGGTTTGAGGCAGGGCAGAGCGCCAAGTGGAAGAGCACAGGCGTAGAATTGTTTTATTGCTCTGACAGTAAACAGCTGCGTAAGTAACTCTGCCCACATTACGGACCCCTCTGAGCATCGGCGGTGGGTATTTTCGGGGGATGAAGACATCTACCCACAGGAGAATTAAGGGAGTTAGTAGGTAAGAAGAGATGTTCTAAAACATATTTTTATGCCTTTATCTTTTGCCTCTTCCACATATGTGACCTCCCCCTGCGATCCAGAGGTCCTTCTCTGGAGGGCAAGTGGATGAATAGGTAGGCTAGAATTATTAGAGTAAAACACAAACGAGAGGCAGGGTGTAGTTTACTTCTAAAACAGGTAACTGAGATATAAAACTAAAGGCCTGAAGAAAGTAGGGCCTAGAGATTATGCCAAAGTATACTTTGGAAACAAAACGGGGGAGAACCAGGTACACCTGCCTTCCGTTCCCCACCACAACCAGAAAGGATCATGGGGACCACGGAGGAGGAGCCTCAAAGGAAACGGGCAGGGAGGGCGGAGGAGCTGGGTTGTCCCTGTATGGTCAGCCCCCCACGATGGCGGCTCCCTTGCTCGCTGTGCGTCCCCTGCCTGACCAGTCCCTGCCTCACCTACCCCTACTCACCTGACTGACCTTCCCTCCTCAGTACGTGGCTGCATGCTCGCCCCGGCCCAGCTGGGGATCGCTCATTAGATCAGAACGTCCGCACCTTGCCGGCTCCTCAAAGGGGCGGTGAGGGGCGGGCTCGCACGCTGGTGTCCCTGGTAACCGATGAGCCCCGCTGACGTCAATTCCCCCTGTAACCGGTGACCTCCCTCTCCCCGTGGCAGTGAAGACGGCCGCTGTCTGCCCCACAGGGTGGGGCGTCACGCCCGGACCTCGCTTCCCACAGGTAAGATCCTCCTATCCATGAACACCATTGAGGTCTCCGTCACTGATTCTGGAGTCCTGCTACGGTCTTCAAGCTGGGCAAACACTGGGCTCACAGGCCTGCGGGGTGCAGCCCAACAGTCCCTTTTCAAGAGTCCTACACTCACCTAATCATGAAACCTAGGTGGGTCCCTTAACCCCCAGAAGCAGGGATGTGGAAAGAAAATCCACAGCATATATATCGTCCTTTAGCCCTCAAAACAACTCCACAAAACCACTGTTACCCACGTAAAACAACACCACAAGACTATTATTGGCCCCATTTTACTGAATAGGAAAGTGACAGGATTTTGACTCAGGCCAGCTGACTTCAAAGGCCGTGCTCTTAACCATCACCCTACACAGCCTTTCAGTGAACATCAGTTCCCTACACCCACCCCAACCCCACCTCTACTCAATGCCAGGGTTAGGAAGCTGAGTTAGGAAAGGTAGGCTGCCGTGTGTTTCATGCTGTTACTGTTTAAGGTCTAAACTCAGCTGGGCCTTCGGTTCCGCTTCGTCTCCTGTTGTTTGTGCTTCGTTGGCTCCCTTCACCAGGCCCTGCAATGGGCCTAAACCCTCCACCTTCCCTGCCCCGCTCACCTCCAGCAGTAAACTCACCTGTGATTCATAGACAAAATCAGTGCCGTTAGGGGTGGACTCTTGCAGCTTCCCTCCTTCCCTCAACTAACTTATCTTCAAGGGAAGCCTCTCCTCCTATCCAACCAGTTTTCGAAGGAGAGGTTCCTCTCTCTCTCCTCCTCTTTCAGACCGCTCCCTCCTTTGCTCTTGCACCTCCTCCAGGAGTTCTCTCAGGTGTCTCTTTTTCCAGTATGTTCAACCTTCCCCCTCTCTGCTGGGTCCTTTCAGCATATAAACAAGGTAAGGTCTTTCCTCTCCTTCATGTCATTTCCATCCATAATTGTCCTAGATGTCAGAAATTTCCAAGCACCAGTCCCTGAACTCTTCCTAAGTAGTGATGAAATCTCACTAATTCATGATAAAAAGTTGAGCAAATAAGGATAATATAGGGAGTTTCTCATTAAACTAAAGTAATTCAATTTAAATGATTTTCTTTTGTTCTGAAATTATGACTTTTTTTTAAATGTTCTGTTATTCTTTGTATAGGAGGCCCTCTGCATCTGTGGGTTCCATATCCTCGGATACAGAAGGCCGACTGTACCACACCATTTAATACAAGAGACTTGAGCACCCGTAGAGTTTGATATCCTTTGGGGGTCCTGGAACAGATCCCCCAAGGATCCCCAGGGATGACTGTATGCCACCTATCAGAAGTGTGAAGACTTCACTTGAGCAACGAACAACCCTCTTTGCTGTAAGACGTTGAGATTTGGGGCTTCTTTTTTACTGTGCATAACCTAGCCAAGAAGTCCTCAAACTCTTTGGTCTCTGAACATCTCTACACTCTTTACACTCTTAAAAACTATTAAGGACCTGTATTGACTGTGTTTCTTTACTTTCTGTCTTCTCAATGCTCTGGCAGCTGGGACCTTGCTAGTGCAGGAGAGACTGCTCCTTTGAGGACTAGCTAATTCCTAGAGATGACAAACTCCCCCCTTGTGAATATACCTTTCATGTGCAAGCTAACCAATCCAAAACCATACCCCTCCGCCCCCATTACCACCCCCTTTACCCAGCTCTCGCAGGGCTCTTATACTTTGGGCCAATACAGCGATATGTTGTTTTACTGCACTTCACAGATACTGCATTTTTTACAGATTGAAGGCTTGTGAAAAACCTGCATTGAGCAAGTCTATTGGTGCCATTTTTCCAGCAGCATTAGTTTTTAATTAAGATATGTACATTGTTTTCTTAGACATAATGCTATTGCACACTTAATAGACTACAGCATAGTGTAAACATAATGTTTATATGTACTGGAAACCAAAAAATTCGTGTGACTTGCCTTATTGCCCCATTTGCTTTATTGCAATAGTCTGGAACCAAACCAGCAGTATCTCCGAGGTATGCCTGTATTCACCTGTCCTGGTCACCTCAGGGCCAGATCCAGGAAACCCTAGGACAGCCCCTACACCTAAGAGCCTGCTGAAATTATTCAAACTAGCCAACCCTAAACCTGCTTACCCTGCCTTGCCTGTTCCTTTCTGCGAAAACCACAATAAGGCTCTCACCCATGCTTTCCCCTCACTCCTTCAACCTTCTGACTGACTAGTGCTTCCCGGGTGGCCCTGTGCGGCCCTGTGTGACATGGCAGGCCTCCTACTCTTGGGAACAGACTTCCCTTTAGTGACAGTCATCTCCTGGTCTATTGACCTAACCATACCTAAGTAATAATAAAGCCAACATTTTAAAACAGGACCTCAGTGGGCTTTTGTTTATGTGGGTTCTATATATTGATATTTACTGTTTTAGATACTAAAACTGAGAAATTTTAAAAATAGGTAAATGAATCCATTATACATTAGCATAGTAATATCTTAATGAAAAATATATTTTCTAGAACAAAAAAATAGCTGTGAGAAGAGTAGCACTGTTTCAGTTTTTACAAATCTCTTTAATGTCTGGCTAAGCAGAATAAAGCTGGATTTTGGGGTCTGCTTCTGCATTCAAAGAGCTGCAGTATCACATTCTGGAAAACTCCACAATACACTCATAAGAGATTGAGAATGAAAAAGGCAAATAACATTTTAGCATTTAATCATTGATTTTGAAACTGACCTCATAGACCCATGGAAAATGTCCCCAGACCACACTTCGAGAATGCTAACCTACACAATATTGACTAATACAAACAAGTTTTTTAGAATTTAATTTTTTTTCCAGTTGTATTGAGATATAAATGACATAGAGTACTGTATAAGTTTAGGTGTCCAGCATAGTGATTTGACTTACATACATCATGAAATGATTATCATGGTAAGTTTAATGAGTATCCATCATCTCATATAAACACAAAATTAAAGAAATAGGGAAAAAAACATTTTTTCCTTATGATGAGAACTCTTAGGATTACTCTCTTAACAACTTTCATATGTATAGTACAGCAGTGTTAATTATCTTTATCACGTTGTACATTACATCTCTAGTACTTATTTATCTTATGACTGGAAGTTTTGTAACTTTTGACTGCCTTCACCCAATACCCCACCCACACCCGTGCCTCTAGTAACCACAAATCTGATCTCTTTTTCCATGAGTCTGTTTGTTTGCTTTTGAAGTATAATTGACCTACAACACTATGTTAATTCCTGATATATAACATAGTGAATCAATATTTCTATACATTTCAAATTGATCACCACGTTAAGTCTAGTTACCATCTGTCACCATACAAAGATATTACATAATTGTTTACTATTTTCCCCACACTGTACATTTCATACCCATGACTCATTTATTTTGTAACTAGAAATGTGTACCTCAGTCCCCCTCACCTATGTCTTATCTCCCCCTCAACTCCTCCCCTTGGCAACGACATGTTTGTTCTCTGTATCTATGACTCTGTTATGTTTGTTCATTTGTTTTGTTTTTTAGATTCCACATGTAAGTGATATCATAATTTGTCTTTCTCTGACTTATTTCACTTAGCATAATACCCTCTAGACCATCCATGTTATCACAAATGGCAAGGTTTCATTCTTTTTATGGCTGAGTAATATTCCACTGTGTGTGTGTGTGTGTGTGTGTGTGTGTGTGTGTGTATCCATTCATCTGTTGATGGGCACTTAGGTTGCTTCCATATCTTAGCTATTGTAAATGATGCTGCTATGAACATAGGGTTGCATATATCTTTTCTAATTACTGTTTTTATTTTCTTTGGATAAATATCCAGAAGTGGAATTACTGGGTCATATGGTAGTTCTATTTTTAATTTTTTGAGCAATTTCCATAATGTTTTCCATAGTGGCTACACCAATTTACATTCCTACCAACAGTGCACAAGGGTTCTTTTTTCCAATCCTTGCCAATACTTGTTACTTGTTGTCTTTCTGATAATAGTCATTCTGACAGATATAAAGGGGATATTTCATTGTGATTTTGGTTTGCATTTCCCTGATGATTAGTGATGTTGAGCATCTTTTCATGTGTCTGTTGGCCATCTGCATATTTTCTTTGGAAAAATGTCTATTCAGATCCTCTGTCCATTCTTTAATTGGGTTGTTTTTTTGATGTTGAGTTGTATGAATTCTTTGTATATTTTGGATATTAACCCCTTATCAGCTACAGTAAGTCCCCTGCTTACAAACAAGTTCCTTTCTGAGAGTGCATTCATAAGCCCAATTTGTTCGTAAGTCCAGCAAAATTAGCCTAGGTACCCAACTAACACAATCGGCTATATAGTACTGTACTATAATAGGTTTATAGTACCTTTCACACAAATAATACATAAAAAACAAACACAAAAAATAAAGAAAACATTTTTTTTTTAATTTATTTATTTAGTTAGTTTTGGGTGTGTTGGGTCTTCGTTTCTGTGCGAGGGCTTTCTCCAGTTCCAGCGAGCGGGGTCCACTCTTCATCGCGGTGCGCGGGCCTCTCACTGTCGCGGCCTCTCCCCTTGCGGAGCACAGGCTCCAGACGCGCAGGCTCAGTAGTCGTGGCTCATGGGCCTAGCCGCTCTGCGGCATGTGGGATCTTCCCAGACCTGGGCTCGAACCCGTGTCCCCTGCATTAGCAGGCAGACTCTCAACCACTGCGCCACCAGGGAAGCCCCTAAAGAAAACATTTTTAATCTTACAGTATGTTTCCTTGAAAAGTACAGTAGTACAGTACAACAGCTGGCATCGAGGGAACAGGCAAGAAGAGTTACTGACTGGAGGAGGGGGAGGAGGTGGGAGAGGGTAGAGCTGAAGGATCGTCAGCAGTAGAAGACTGAGGGCAAGCTGCAGTTTCACTCATGCCTGATGTTGATGGAACGCACATTCACACCTTTGAAAGTTCAAAACTTGAAGGCTTGTATGTAGGGGACTTACTGTATGTCATTTGCAAGTATCTTCTCCCATTTAGTAGGCGGCCTTTTCATTTAGTTGATAGTTTCCTTATGTGAAAAGTTTTTAATTTGATGTAGTCCCATTTGTTTATTTTTGCTTTTGTTTCCCTTGCCTGTGGAGACATATTCAAAAAAAATATTACTAAGACCAATGTCAAAGAGTATACTTCTTACTTTTTCTTTTAGAAGTTTTATGGTTACAGGTCTTACATTTATATCTTTAATGCATTTGAGTTTATTTTTGTGCATGGTGTGAGTTGTCCAGTTTGCTTCTTTTGCATGTAACTGACCAATTTTCCCAACACCATTTATTGAAGAAACTGTCTTTTCCCCATTGTATATTCTTTCCTCCTTTGCTTTAGATTAATTGCCCATATAACTGTGGGTTCATTTCTGGGCTGTCTTTTCTTTTCTACTAATTTATATGTCTGTTTTTGTGCCAGTACCATGCTGTTTGGATTACTGGAGCTTTGTAGTATAGTTTAAAATCAGAGATTGTGATCTCTCCAGCTTTGTTCTTCTTTCTCAATATTGTTTTGGCTATTTGGAGTCTTTTGTGTTTCCAGAAAATTTTTTAAATTATTTGTTCTAGTTCTGTGAAAAATGCCATTAGTATTTTGATAGGGATTGCATTGAATCTGTAGATTGCCTTGGGTAGTATGGTCATTTTTAACAATATTAATTCTCCCAATCCATGAGCATGATATATCTTTCCATCAGTTTGTGTCATCTTCAGTTTCTTCAGTGACAAGTTGGTTGTTTAGTAGCGTATTATTTAGCCTCCACATGTTTATGTTTTTTGCAGTCTTTTTTCTTGAAGTTGATTTCTAGTCTCACAGTGTTGTGGTCAGAAAAGTTGCTTGATAGGATGTCAGTCTTTTTAAACTTACTGAGACTTGTTTTGTGGCCTACAATATGACCTATCCTGGAGAACATTACATGGACACTTGAAAAGAATGTGTATTCTGCTGCTTTTGGATGGAATGTTCTATGTATACTTGTTAAGTTCACTTTGTCTAATGTGCTGTTTTAGGTCAGTGTTTCCTTATTGATTTTTTATCTAGATGATCTGTCCATTGATGTAAGCAGGGTTTTAAATTCCCCCATTATTACTGTGTTATTGTCAATTTCTCTTTTTATGTCTGTTAATATTTGGTTTATGTATTTAGGTGCTCATATTTGGTTTATGTATTTAGGTACTCTTATGTTGGGTGCATATATATTTAAAATTATCATATTTTCTTCTTAGATTGATCCCTTTATCATTCTGTAATGCCCTTCTTTGTCTCTTGTTATGATCTATCTTGTCTGAAATAAGTATTGCTACACCCTGGCTTCCTTTTTGTTTCCATTTGCATGAAATAGCTTTTTTCATTCCCTCACTTTCAGTTCGTGTGTGTCTTTAGATCTCTTGTAGAGAGCATATATTTGCATCTTGTTTTGTATCTATTCAGCCACTCTTTTTTTTTTTAAATTTAATTTATTTATTTATTTATTTATTTATTTATGGCAGTGTTGGGTCTTTGTTTCTGTGCGAGGGCTTTCTCTAGTTATGGCAAGTGGGGGCCACTCTTCATTGCGGTGCACGGGCCTCTCACTTTCGCGGCCTCTCTTGTTGCAGAGCACAGGCTCCAGACACGCAGGCTCAGTAATTGTGGCTCATGGGCCTAGTTGCTCCACGGCATGTGGGATCTTCCCAGACCAGGGCTCGAACCTGTGTCCCCTGCATTGGCAGGCAGATTCTCAACCACTGCGCCACCAGGGAAGCCCCACTGTGTCTTTTGATTGGAGCATTTAGTCCATTTACATGTAAAGTGATTATTGATAGGTATGTACTTATTGCAATTTTGTTAATTGTACGGGGGTTATTTTTGTAGTTCTTTTTTGTTCCTTTCTTCTTTTGCTCTCTTTCCTTGTGATTTGATGACTATCTTTAGAGTTATGTTTGGATTTCTTTCCCTTTTTTTGGTGTGTGTATTATTATAGATTTTTGATTTGTGGTTACCATGAGGTTTATATATAGCAATCTATATATTTACCTGATTGTTTTAAGTTGCCAATCTCTCAAGTTCAAACACATTTTTAAAACCTGGGATTTTTACTCCCAGTCCTCATGTTTACTGTTTTTTTTTGTTTTGTTTTTTGTTTTTTTTTGTTTTGTTTTGTTTTGTTTTTTAATTTTTGTTTATTTTATTTATTTTTGGCTGTGTTGGGTCTTCGTTGCTGCGTGCAGGCTTTCTCTAGTTGCGGCGAGCGGGGGCTACTCTTCATTGCAGTCAGCGGACTTCTCATTGTCGTGCCTTCTCTTGTGGAGCACGGGCTCTAGGCGCGCGGACTTCAGTAGTTGTGGCACGCGGGCTCAGTAGTTGTGGCTCGCGGGCTCTAGAGCGCAGGCTCAGTAGTTGTGGCGCACACGCTTAGTTACTCCGCGGCATGTGGGATCTTCCCAGACCAGGGCTTGAACCCGTGTCCCCTGCATTGGCAGGCGGATTCTTAACCACTGCGCCACCAGGGAAGTCCATGTTTACTGTTTTTGACATCATGTTTTACATCCTTTTGTTTTGTGTATTCCTTAACTACTTATTGTGGATATAGATGATTTTACTACTTTTGTCTTTTAACGTTCCTACTAGCTTTATAAGTAATTGATTTACTACCACTACTGTACATTTGTCATTACCAATGAGATTTTTCCTTTCATAATTTTCATGTTTCTAGTTGTGGCCTTTTCTTTCCTGCTTAGAGAAGTCCCTTTAACATTTCTTGTAAGGCTGTTTCAAGGTGATGAACTCTTTTAGCTTTTGCTTGTTTGTAAAACTTTTGATCTCTCTTTCAAACCTGAACGATAGCCTTGAGGGGTAGAGTATTCTTGGTCATAGGTTTTTTGTTTCATCACTTTAAATATATCATATCATTCCCTTCTGGCCTGCAGAGTTTCTGCTGAAAAGTCAGTTGATAGTCTTAGGGGAGTTCCCTTGTATGTAATTTGTTGTTTTTTCTCTTGCTATTTTTAATATTCTGTCTTTAATTTCTGCCGTTTTAATTACAATGTATCTTAGTATGGTCCTCTTTCAGTTGATCCTGTTTGGGACTCTGTGATTTCTGGACCCGAACGTCTGTTTCCTTTCCCAGGTTAGGGAAGTTTTCAGCTGTTATGTCTTCAAATATGTTATCTGCCCCTTTCTCTCTCTTCTCCTTCTGGGACCCCTATAATATGAATGTTAGTATGCCTGATGTTGTACCAGAGGTCTCTTAAGCTGTCATCATCTCTTTTTATTCATTTTTCTTTTTTTCTGTTCAGTTTGAGTGATTTCAACTACTCTCTCTTTTAGTTTGTTGATCCATTCCTCTGTATCATCTAATCTACTGTTCATTCTTTCTAGTGTAGTTTTTATTTCACTTATTGTATTCTTAAGCTCCATTTCATCTTTCTTTATTTTTCCTTTTTGTTAAACTTCTCACTGTATTTGTTTATTCTTCTCCCAAGTTCTTCGAGCATCTTTCTTTTTTTTTTTTTTTTTTTTTTTTGCCTATGCCATGCAGCATGTGGGATCTTAGTTCCCTGACTAGGGATTGAACATGCGCACTTTGCAGTGGAAGTGTGGAGTTTTAACCACTGGACCACCAGGGAAGTCCCTTGAACATCTTTATGATCAGTACTTTTGAACTTTTTATTGTGTTGATTACCTAGCTCCATTTCTCTTAGTTCTTCTTCTGGGGTTTTATCTTATTCCTTTGTTTGGAACATATTTCTCTGTTGCCTCATTTTGCCTAATTCTCTGTTTTTATTTCTATAGGTTGGTTACTTTTCCCAATCTTGATGAGTGGCCATTTGTAGGAGATGTCCTATGCATTTCAGCAGTGCACTCCCCTCTGGTCACCAGAGCTATATGCTCTCGGAGTGCTCCCTATGTAGGCTCTGTGGGCCCATTACTCTGAACTCTTTCTCGGGTAGATTGCCTATCTCCACTTCACTTGGTTCTTCTTCTGAGGTTTTATCTTATTCCTTTGTCTGAAACATAGTCCTCTGTCACCTCGTTTTTTCTGAGTTGCTATTTGTATTTTATATATGTGGTAGATTAGTCACGTTTCTCAACCTTGGAGAAGTGGCCTTTTATAGGAGATGTCCTATGCATCCCAGCAGTGCACTCCCATCTCATTACCCAAGCTATATGCTTGGTGCTTCCCCCTAAGAGGGCTGCATGGGTCCTTCTGTTGTGTTAGGCTGACTATGTGGGCCGTCTGGTAGGTTTGGTTGGCCCCTAGTCCAGTTGGTTGCCAGGCCCTGCCTTCTGTGGATGCTGTTGGCTGCTGTTTAGTGGTGCCTGGTTACAAGGCAGCTGGTTGCAGAACCCTAGGTGGCCCCAGGGCTAGTGTTGGCTCAGTGGTGGGCAGAGTCAGGGTCCAAAAGACTGGGGTGGTTGCCCACCCACTTGCAGGTGAAGCCAGATCCTGCAGTTAGTGCCAAACTACTTGCAGGCAGATCTGGTTCCTGGAATCTGGCTGCAGGCCTAGGGATCCCAGAGCTTGTTTCAGATTGTTGGGAGGGGGAAATTTCCTGACACAGTTGTGTATGGGGTCCAGGATGTTCCAGAGATTGCACTGACCTGCTAATGGGCAGGGCCGGGGTTCAGCTGGTTCCAGGGTAGGCTCTGGCTTGCTGCTGGTAGGCTCAGTCTGCAGGCTGCGGGATCATAGTTTTCTGCTGCTGGTGTCTGCCCTCTGAGTGAAGCTGGTCTAGAGGCTAGTGCAGGCTTGCTGGTAGGAAGGCCAGTGCCTGCCCACTGGTGGGTGGAGTTGGATCTTGGCCCACTGGTGGGCAGGGTCATGTCTAAGGGTATTTCTAGAGATGGCTGTGGGCTCAGGAAGTCTTTAGGCAGCCTATCTGCTGATGGTTAGTGCTGTGTCCCCACCCAGTTAGTTATTTGGCCTGAGGTGTCCCAGCACTTGTGCCTATAGGCTGTTGGGTGGGGCCAGGTCTTGGCATTAATGAACCAAGATGGTAGCCACCAACAGCAGTGTTCAGGTGTTTGAGTGTCCCCCAGTATGTCTGCCACCAGTGTCTATGCCCCCAGGGTGAGCCATAGCTGCTCCCTGCCTCTCTAGAAAACTCTCCAAGACCAGCAGGTAGGTCTGGCCCAGGCTTCTATCAAATTACCTAGCCCTGGGTCCCAGTGCATATGGGATTTTGCATGCCCCCTTTAAGAGTGAAGTCTCTATTTCCCCCAGTCCTGTGGGGCTCCTGCAATTAAGCCCCCCTGGCCTTCAAAGCCAAATGCTCTGGGGGTTCCTCTTCCTGGTGCTGAACCTGACACGGGGAGCTTGACATGGGGCTCAGAACTCTCACTTCCATTGAAGAACCTCTGCAATATTATTATTCTCCAGTTTGTGGGTTGCCCACACAGAGGGAATGAGATTTAATTATATCGTGAGTCCACCCCTCCTACCTGTGTCGTTGTGGTTACTTCTTCTTTTTTTTTAAATTTCTTTGTTTTATTTATTTATTTTTGGCTGCGTTGGGTCTTCGTTGCTGTGCACGGGCTTCCTCTAGTCACAGCAAGCAGGGGCTACTCTTCATTGCAGTGTGCGGGCTTCTCATTGCGGTGGCTTCTCTTGTTGTGGAGCACAGGCTGTAGGTGTGCGGGCTTCAGTAGTTGTGGCTCATGGGCTCTAGAGCGCAGGCTCAGTAGTTGTGGCGCACGGGCTTAGTTGCTCCACGGCATCTGGGATCTTCCTGGACCAGGGCTTGGACCTGTGGCCCCTGCACTGGCAGGTGGATTCTTAACCACTGCACCACCAGGGAAGTCCTGTGGTTCCTTCTTTATGTCTTTAATTGTAGAAGATCTTTTCTGGTGGGCTTTTGCATCGATGATTGTTCTGCAGATAGTTGTGATTTTTGTGTGCTTGTGAGAAGAAGTAAGCTCAGGGTTTTTCTATTTTTGCCATCTTGGCTGCTCTGTTCTTCCTCATCATAAAAGGCCACCAACCTTATTGGATTAGGGACCCACCCTTATAATCTCATTTAACCTTACTTACCTCCCTAAAGGCTCTGTCTCTAAATACAGTCACATTGGTCATAGGGCTTCAACCTATGAATTTTAGACTGGGGCAGGGGACACAATTCAGCGCATAACAGGAGGTGAAAATTGAAAACAGTGAGTGCGAGGGGAAAAATAACCAAGGCAAAGTGATATAATGTGTTACCAGGCTGGCTACCACTTCATACAAAACTTCAAAAAAAGAAAGAAAAGGCTGGTCATTGCTTGGCACATTGGACTCTTCCAGAAGGGCTGCAAGAAAGAATTCCATCTCAGACTATTCCATGGTAGGAAGATGCTACCTGCCTGACTTCCCACCCCCCATCCCCGCCTCCTATTTCCTGTAAGTCAAGGTTCACCCCCACGGAAAGCTAACTCACCATATTACACGTGTGGTGTCATCAAGCCTTTCCGTGGCCACTCAGGAGGCTAGATTCCATTCTGCATGATGTAGCATTTCATCCAAACCCAGAAGTTAGGGAGGGAAACAGCATGTGAGACTCCAAGCCTGGACCTTTAACTCAGACTTCAGCCAGTCTGACAAATGCAGCAAAAGTGGTGCTGGAGGGGGCACAGTCTAGGAGTTAAGCCATATCTTTTGAAGGAAGGAGTCAGTTAAGACAGTCAGAGGTGTCTGATTCAGAACTACTACTGTTCTATCTAAGTACAGAGGTGGCTATCCTAAAGTCACAACATTTCCTGAAAGGAGCACAACCCTGAATGAAGGTCATTGGGAAAGTATATTTTGAAAGTCATAGAAACAATAATTACATTTTAAATGAAATGTAATGAAAGTATTTAATAACTGAATAATATAATTCATCCAATTTGAACCTTGACAGATGAGTCTTAGCCTATAACAAATATTACATTTGATATACTCTGTATCCAACTGTTAATGCTTGTTACTACACTGTATCCTTCAGAGTTGCTTAAAAACCAATGGAGTAAATTATACTATAGTTTATTTTTCTCATGAAACATGTGAAACATCAAATTGCTGTGAAAAGTGTGAGGACTCAAGATACATGCAGAATGGCAGTCAAATTGAGAGCTGTCTTATCTCATCCAGGTAATTTTTAATTAAAGTGACATTGGGAAATGAGAAGGGAGATGACATGGGTTATACTTATTACAGGCCATTATGCCCTTGCTGTTTTAAAGAACAAAAATATATGACCTCTACTAGTTGACACTCAATAATAAGGAACGTCATGACTGCCTGCCAAATAGTCTTAAATACTGAACTGTAGAACATCTTCATTGCCATTACATCTTTTATGAGTTTTCAAATTACTTATTCCTGTTGTATTCATTGTTAGTTTCTAGGTTTATCACATGCATGTGTGTGTGTTTGTGTGTGTTTTGTGTTTAGGGAATGGAGCAGTTATTTCAAGTGGCTTATGGGAAGAGAGCAGACATGCTCAGCCAACCATATTAAATCTGTCCAAAGAATTGAAAATGTATATATAAGTTGTCACCTCCAAAGTAAACTGGAGTCAATGACAGAGTAGACAGGGATAGCCAGGCAGGTATGTGTTAGGTGTGGCCACAGGAACAGCATTCCCAATGGCCTTAACATCTGTAAAGCATACCTACAAATTCTGTGAACCAGAGGCAGATAATTAAGATGATAGTTCTGACGGCCAGAAGTCACACAAAACTCTGAGATCCACACACAGTACATCACGTCTCCTCAGTTAGAAATTTGTTCTTTTACTGATACCCGAGCACCCATGACCTCCAAATATCAATCTGTAGCCCCATCTTCTCTATCAAGTTCCAGACCATATATTCTACCTCGAAGTTCCACCTCAAAATCATCATGCCTCAAACTGAATCTGTCACAAGTCTCACAAACCTGCCATTCCTTCTATATTTCCTATCCTAGTTGATGATATTGCAAGTCACTTATTCTCTTAAGTTAGCCATTTAATTCATCCTTTCATAAGTAGGTTTTGGTGGTCGGCACTGGGGATATAACAGTAAACACAGCGAAATCCCTTTCCTTATGAACCTTATATTGTACTGGTGAAAAGGGCAATAGGTAAAACACACAGGGGTGTGTGTGTTAGTGTCAAGCTCTATGGGAAAAAAAATAAAGCAGAGTAAAGGGATAGTGAATGACAAAATATGCTATTTTATATAGGTTATCAGAAAAGTCCCAGTTTTATTAAATTCTTCTCCCTTCTTCACCTCCTGTGTCCAATTGGTCATTAAGCCCTGTCATTGATCTCCCTGCCCCTGGTGTCTCTCCTCCATCTCACTCCATTTTCCATGCTTCCATCCAAGTCATTCTTTTAAAATTCAAATGACTGTTCCTATTGACGATTATTGATGTGATGTTCCACTTTCTTCATGATTTGGTCCATCCTACCTTCTAAACTATAACATCTACACTCTTCAGTTGCCTGTGAGAATTAATTTCTCCACCTATATTGGTTCCAAATGTAGATAGGAATAAAACAGCTTTATCAATATTTGTTTTCCATTAGTCTCTCAATTATAATATGATCTCCTTTGGGTAAAGACTATACCATCATTCTTTATGTCCCCACACCTGGCCTGGTTCCTGGCACAGAGTTAGTAACAAGTAAATATTTGCTTGGTTCGTTTGAAGTGCAAAAAAAAATTTCTATTGAAATTAAATTTTCTTCTTCTTCCAGTAGAAGCTAGCTCTGGCAGAATTTCAGAGTGTCTAATTGTTACTTGATTATCCAAAGCTTTATAACTGTTGCCCTTGGAGACATCCCAGCAGAGTGATATTATCTAGACCACCAGGTGATAGGAAATTTTGTTCCCCAGGTGTCATAATAATTCCTAGTGAGTCCTTCCCAGAATTTAGCTTTGTGAACTCCAGGTGAGCTTTGTCAGTTCTGCACGCACTCTGAAATTCTTGACAAAGGAGAGGGTGGAGGTTGACAGAGCCCGTGTTTTTGTAAAGCTCTCATCTTTCTGACATTATCTAGGGCAGGGTAATAACTGAAGTGGTGACTTGACTGAGAAGACTCTTATATGAGGATTTTTGTTGTAGACTATGTCTTCTCCATAACCCAGTAGTGAACAGTGGTTAAAGACAAAAACCAAAATCAAAAAAACCCAAAGCAAAATAAAAAAAAAAAATTCTTGCTTTACTGTAATTCTGGTGACATCAGCAGAGAAAAGTTCAAAGCCAATTTTAATCATTCATATAGCATCCTCAAAAGATGAAAAATTAAACCAGCAGTTTACTATCTTCTAGAAATCACAGTGACATCAAAAATAGAACTCAGGTCTTCTGACTCCCACTATGTATTTATTTTTTAAAGTAAATGTACATAGGAATTATTTGGATAAAATGTAAAAAGTACTTCAGATGGCCCTGTAATGACTTTAAGATACTAGGGGAAAACACTTTGAAAGCTAAATAAATTAATAGTGAATTTCAGATGTTTGTAAATTAAACTATTAGATAACTCTCATATCTGTCCAACAAAATAAGCATTTAAAAATAAATATTAATAAATATCATTTACCCTTACGAACATATTAAACTTTGAATGCTTGAATGATTCTTCAATTATATTGATAGCAATTATTGATTTTTAGCAGGAGGAAGAACATTCCCTTAACTGAAACAAATAATGGAAAACTACCCATGTAGGGAAAATATATTTTTAGCTCAGGGATATGAGAGTTAGAAGATATTTTTCAACTCAGTGTAGGTATTGGATAAATGCTATATTTGAAAGTTTTTAAAATTAAATTTATTTTATTTTTAATGATGTACAGTTGATTTACAATGTTGTGTTAGTTCCTGGTGTGTAACAAAGTGATTCAGTATATATATATATATATCTGAATATATATTCTTTTTCATATTCTTTTCCATTATAGGAGATTACAAGATATAGAATATAGTTCCCTGTGCTATACAGTAAATCCTTGTTGTTTATCTATTTTATATATAGTAGTTTGTATCTGCTAATCCCAAACTCCTGCTTTATCCCTCTTCCACCCCCTTTCCCCTTTGGTAACCATATGTTTGTTTTCTATGTCAGTGAGTCCATTTCTGTTTTGAAAATTAGTTCATTTGTATCATATTTTAGATTCCACATATAAGTGATATATGATATTTGTATTTCTCTGTTGGGCTTACTTCACTTAGTATGATCATTTCTAGGTCCATCCATGTTGCTATAAATGGCATTATTTCATTCTTTTTAATGGCTGAGTAATATTCCATTGTGTGTGTGTGTGTGTGTGTGTGTGTATGTATGTGTGTGTATGTGTGTGTGTGTGTGTGTGTGTGTGTATGTATATATATATATATATATATATATATATATATATATATATATATACCACATCTTCTTTATCCATTCATCCATCAGTGGACACTTCGGTTTCCTCCGTTTCTTGGCTGTTGTAAATAGTGCTGCTATGATCACTGGGGTGAGTGTATCTTTCCACATTAGTGTTTTCATCTTTTCTGGATATATACCTAGTAGTGGGATTGCTGGATCATATGGTAACTCTATTTTTAGTTTTTTAAGGAACCTCCATACTGTTCTCCATAGTGGCTGCACCAATTTACTTTCCCACCAACAGTGTAGGAAGATTCCCTTTTCTCCACACCCTCTCCAGCATTTGTTATTTATAGACTTTTAAGATGATGGCCATTCTGACTGGTGTGAGGTAAGATCTCGTAATTTTGATTTGCATTTCTCTAATAATTAGTGATGTTGAACGTCTTTTCATGTGCTGTTGGCCGTCTATATGTCTACTTTGGAGAAATGTCTGTTTAGGTCTTCTGTCCAGTTTTTGATTGCGTTGTTTGTTTTTTTGTTGAGTTGTATGATCTGCTTGTATAGTTTGGAAATTAATCCCTTGTCAGTTGCATCATTTGCATATATTTTCTGCCAGTGTGTAGGTTGTCTTTTCATTTTGTTTATGGTTTCCTTTGCTGTGCAAAGCTTATAAGTTTGATTAGGTCCCATTTGTTTAATTTTGCTTTTATTTCTGTTGCCTTGGGAGACTGACCAAGAAAACATTGCTATGATTTATGTCAGAGAATGTTTTGCCTATGTTCTCTTCTAGGAGTTGTATAGTGCCCTGTCTTATATTTAAGTCTTTAAGTCATTTTGAGTTTATTTTTGTTATGGTGTGAGGATGTGTTCTAACTTCGTTGATTTACACGCGGCTGTCCAGCTTTCCCAGCACCACTTACTGAAGAGACTCTTTTCTCCACTGTATATTCTTGCCTTCTTTATCGAAGATTAATTGACCATAGGTGTGTGGGTTTATTTCTGGGCTCTCTATTCTGCTCCATTGATCCATATGTCTGTTTTTGTGCCAGTAACATGGTGTTTTGATTACTGGAGCTTTGTAGTATTGTCTGAAGTCTGGGAGGGTTATGCCTCCTACTTCGTTCTTTTTCCTCAGGATTGCTTTGGCAATTCTGGGTCTTTTATGGTTCCATATAAATTTTAGGATTATTTGTTCTAGTTCTGTGAAAAATGTCATGGGTAATTTGATAGGGATTGCATTAAATCTGTAGATTGCTTTGGGTAGTATGGTCATTTTAACTATTTTAATTCTTCCAGTCCAAGAGCATGGGATATCTTTCCATTTCTTTAAATCATCTTCAGTTTCCTTTATTAATGTTTTATAGTTCTCAGCATATAAGTTTTCACCTCCTCAGTAAGGCTTATTCATAAGTATTTTATTTTATTTTTTTGGATACGATTTTTAAAGGGATTGTTTTTTTACATTCCCCTTCTTTTAGTTTTTGCTTGTCTGAGAAATTCTTTATCTCTCCTTCTATTCTAAATGATAATCTTGCTGGGCAGAGTATCCTAGGTTGCAGGTTTTTCCCTTTCAGGACTTTGAATATATCTTGCCACTTCTCTCTTGCAATGGTTCTGTAGAGAAATCAGCTTATAGCCTTATGGGGATTCCCTTGTGACTAACTCTTTGTTTTTCTCTTGCTGCCTTTAGAATCTTCTCTTTATCTTCAACTTTTGCCATTTTAATTATAATATGTCTTGGTGTAGGTTTGTTTGGATTCATCTTGTTTTGGACCCTCTGTGCTTCCTGTACCTGGATATCTGTTTCCTTCTTTAGGTTTGGGAAGTTTTCAGCCATAATTTTTGCAAATACATTTTTGATCCCCTTTTCTCTTTCTTCTCCTTCTGGGATCACTATTATGCATAGATTGGCTTGCTTTATATTGTCCCATAGGTCTCACAATGCTTTCATTTTTTTTTCATTTGTCTTTCTGTCAGCTGTTCTCATTGGGAGATTTCCATTATTTTATCTTCCAGATCACTTATTCATTGTTCTATATTATCTAGTTTGCTATTTATTGCCTTTAGCTTGGCTTTTGTCTCAGCAGATGAATTTTCTAATTTTTCTTGACTCCTCTTTATAGTTTCTAGCTCCTTGTTACAGTGATCTGCATTTCTATCTATAGACTTTCTTAATTCCTTCAGTATTTTTATTACCTCCATTTTGAACTTGTGATCCAGTAGGCTGGAGAGGTCTGTTTCATTGTTTGTTCTTTCTGGGGATTTCTCTTGTTCTTTTAATTGAGATTGGTTTCTCTGCTTCTTCATTTTTCTTATATTTCTCTGACTCTATGAATTTACCTACTGTGTTCTTGAGGGTGTGGGAGCGTCCCTGTGTAACCTGCATGAGTCTTATATTTTTGGTGTGAAGACTGTTTTTTAGTATGGATGCCTTCCACATCTTTCCTCAGTGTGTGCTGAGTGTTGTCTCCTTCATAGGGGGCTTGATTGGTGTTGTGGTGACGACAGCCTGCACTGGATGTTGAGTGGGGCCTCCTCTTTGCTCTGTGGTTGTCACAGCCCTATTGGGGGCAGGGTCTGCTCCTTATTTGTTGAAGTATTAGCTCTCAGATCTGTTTCTGAGCTGCAGTTTGAGGTCGGTGGTACTGGAGTACTTCCACTGCAAGAGGAGCCACTGAGTATTCCTTCATAAGAGCTTTCCACCTGGAAGTGTGCTCTCTAGGGTTGCCTATCACCCATGCATGCTCACAAAGTATACTGCCCTTGGTCCCACCTCAGCTGTGGGAATTCTGGCAACCAGCCTGGATGTCCCTTAGGCTCCGTGCTCACAAAGCCACCAGTACAAATATGTTGGTCAGGCACTGCAACCCACCATAGTTCTACCCCTTGGTGCTACGGAATCAGCCCATACCCCAGCTGCACCTCTGCATGCTTACACTTGCAAAGCCTGCAGCTGCTAACACTAGACCCACCCTAGCCATGGGAGCACCAGTAATCCACTTGGATGTCCCATAGGTAGGTGCTAAGTTTACAAAGGCCCTGGCGGTGTAAATCACCAATGTCATACAGCTGTAGGGATATGGCTCTGCAGATTTTAGCCCTGCTTCAAAGTCACATGGACCCAGGGATCAGCTCAGACTTCAGCCCCACCTCTGCGTGTCGGCAACCCACTGGCACTTGCATGCTCCCAGAGCTTGTAGAGGCAGAGCCATGCCTGCTGTAGGCACACACAGAATGAGGCTGCTCTGTCAGGGCCCTACCCCTCACTTCCTGCACATGTTAACAATGGGGCTGCTTTGGCAGAGCTGGGCTCTGTCCTGAGCACACCCCCAGTTGCGACCTGGACCACACTCCAGCTCCTTCGAGCCATCTCCCTGCAGCCAACCCCAGTCCTCTCCCCAGGTCTGTCCACTGAAGCCTGAGTTTCAGCACCAAGATCCTGCACACACCAGCAGATGCACATCTCGGGCTGGGGAGTGCAGTGAGGTGTCCAGGACCGTCTGTCCTGGTCTGTCTCTGTTCTGCCTGCCATAAGCCAGTTGCTGCACTCTCCTGTGAGCCTCTGAAGCTCCCTATATGTCCCAAATGATCTCCCAACTGGTGAAGGGAGTTCCCAGGGTGAGGGAAGCCTTCTTTCACAGCTCCCTCCCAGGGGCACAGGTACCATCCTAATTCCTTTTTTTTTTTTTTTCTTTCACCCTATCTGGTTAAATAGTTATTTTTCTTGTAGTTTTAGTTGTATGAGATCTTCTGCCAGCATTCAGTAGGTACTCTGTGGGAATTGTTCCACATGTAGATGTATTTTTGATGTGTCTGTGGGAGGAGGTGTGCCCTACATCCTTCTATTACACCATCTTGATCTCTCAACCTTGAAACTTTTTAAAGGAATAAAATTGATCTCAGTTAACTCACTAGACTCTTTTTCTTATTCTGCTTTCCAATAAGGGGGAAAAGCTCTTGCCGATGTAAATATTTTCTAATTAAAAAATAGTTTAATCTTTCTCTGATTGTGTGAGAGGAATATATTTTATTGCCAAAGAATAAAATTTGAAAACAGGAGTTTAATACTTATTAGTATATAAAACAGTTCTATGCTTCCATTATTTTTTTCCCTGGCTATCATTTTCAAGCAGAGTTTGTTTTATTGAGAGGAGAGTAGGTTCCACACAATGAGAAAAGTACAGTGTTATAGTGAGGCATACCTCTTCTCCTGCAGGGAACAGATGCCACACATTCTGCATCGTCCAGTTTTATAAGCAAGCCTTTTACCAGAGAACCACTAAAATTTTTCTTTCATATAATATTTGCCAACAATTATGTTGTAAATGAGTTCCTTCCTTCATAATGAGCTACTCAGAGCATAGATGCTGGAATTTTTTTTTTCTTTTTTCTTTTGTATTTCTGTTGTTCTTTTTCCACAATTTTTTTTTTATTAATTAATTTATTTATTTATGGCTGTGTTAGGTCTTCATTTCTGTGTGAGGGCTTTCTCTAGTTGTGGCAAGCGGGGGCCACTCTTCATCGCGGTGCGCGGGCCTCTCACTATCGCGGCCTCTCTTGTTGCGGAGCACAGGCTTCAGACGCGCAGGCTCAGCAATTGCGGCTCACGGGCCCAGCTGCTCCGTGGCATGTGGGATCTTCCCAGACCAGGGCTCGAACCCGTGTCCCCCGCATTGGCAGGCAGACTCTCAACCACTGTGCCACCAGGGAAGCCCCACAATTTTTAAATTGAAGTATAGTTGATTTATAATATTGTATTAGTTTCAGGTGTACAGCAAAGTGATTTGATTATACATATGTATATATATATCTGTATCCTTTTTTAAAATTGTCTTCCATTATAGGTTATTACAAGATATTGTATATAGTTCCCTGTCCTGTATATAGTAAATCCTTGTTGTTTACCCATTTTATATGTGGTAGTGTGCACCTGTAAATCCCGTACTCCCAATTTATCCCTCTCCCCTTCCCCTTTGGTAACCATAGGTTTGTTTTCTATGTCAGTGAGTCCATTTCTGTTTTGTAAATAAGTTTGTTTGCACTGTTTTTTTAGATTCCACATATAAGTGACGTCATATGATATTTGTCTTTCTCTGTCTGACTTGTTTCACTTAGTATGATAATCTCTAGGTCCATCCATGTTGCTACAAATGGCATTATTTTATTCTTTTTTATGGCTGACTAATATTTCATCAGAGAAGGATCACTGTGTTGAAAACGGTCATTTACACTATCAAGAAAGTGAAAAGACAACCCACAGTGTGAGAGAAAATATTTCTAAATGATATATTTGATAAAGGATTTGCATCCAGAATATATAAAAAACTCTTTCACCTTAACAATAAAAAGAAAAACCACCCAAATTTTTAAAAATGTGCAAAAGATTTGAATGGCCATTTCTCCAAAGAAGATGACAGGTGTCCAATAAGTACATGAAAAGATGCTCAACGTCATTAGTCATTACAGAAATGCAAGTCAACCACAATGAGATACAATTTCACACCCACTAGGATGACTAATATTAAAAAAACAGACAATAACAATTGTTGATAAGGATGTGGAAAATTTGGAATACTCATACATTGCTGGTGGCAACTGCTTTGGAAAAGTGTTTGACAGATCCTCAAAATATTAAAATGATCATATAACCCAGCAATTCCATTCCTAGGTATACACACAAGAGAACTGAAAACATATATCCACACAAAAAAACTTGTACATAGATGTTCACAGCAGCATAGCCCAAAAGGAGAAGCAATTTAAATGTTCATTAACTGATGAATAGAATGTGGTATATTCATACAATGGATTCTTGTTTGTCATTAAACTTAATGAAGTATTGATACATATCACAACATGGATAGTCCTCAAAAACAGTATGCTATGTGAAAGAAGTAAGTTACAAATGGCCACATATTGTATGATTCCATTTATATGAAAAGTCCAGAATAGGCAAATCTATAGAAACAGGAAGTAGATTCCTGGTTCCAGAGGCTGAGGAGAGGGGTTTATGTGGGTTTTTTTTTTTTTTTTTGGCAGTAATAAAAATATTCTAAAGTTACATAGTGGTGATAATTCCGCAACTTTGTGACTATACTAAAATCTAGTGAATTATAACATTAAATTTACCTTTTTAAATAATAACTCAACAAAGCTATAATTAAAAATATTATAAAGTCCTTAAAATATTTAAAACGGAAAATTTTTTATAAATATAATTTTTATTGATAGTATTGTCATTGGTAATAGAAGCCCAGAAGAAAATATGTAGGAAAACTGGTTAAGGCCATCCTCTGACCTATTCGCCTCATGGCAAGTTCAGCACCAAGGACAGCTCCCCTGCCTGCCATCTTTTCAAAACTAGCTTACAAAAGGCTACCAAAGTCCTGCAAAACTTTTCTAAAAGTGGCATTTCTATTATGCTTTTCTTCTTTTCAACACTGCTGTATATTATGGCAGCTATGCTTGCCTTCATTTGTACATTTCGTAAGCAGTTGACCAGAAGACAAAGGATCTGCTACAATACTTCATTAATCCACTTAGCAAAATATATCGTTATGTGCCAGGCACTCACTCAGCATGAGATCTTAGACAAGTGACTTGCCTCTACTAGCTTCATTTTCTTATCTAAACCTTGTGAATAATTATACATGAATGATAAACTAAGACAATATTTGTGAAATAAGTCATATGACTTGTATTCATGAAAGGTATTTTTATTACTGAATTGTTGAGCAAATCATCCCATTGCATTATTAAGCAATTTACTTTATTCTGGGCGCACGTAATATCCTGTGACACTAGAAGCCCAGACTAATGTCTGGGTCATACTCAGGCTTAAGATTAATTCTGTTAAGAGCCTTCATGGTAAGAATCATCTTCTTAAGCATGCTTCACATGGGCGCAAATTTCTAAGACATAAACCTGGCCCTGGCCTGGAAATGGGCCCATTTTCTAAAGATGAGGAAAGGATTAAAAGCTAAGTATCCAATCCTTCACCTTTCTAAATTTAGTCCAAAGATGAACTTCAGCACATAATTGCAGCTACATGTCCCCTACACATATTTGCATGTGATCAGTCCTGTCATAACAGACTTTATCTGTATGGTAGATGTTAATTCTAACCTCATACAACACTGTTATAAAAGAATTGTGTAAAAAATAGCACTTCAAAATATGAAATTATATAGAAAGGTCCCACAAATGTTTGAACAGAAAAATTGTGTCAAATCATGTGACGTCATGTTTTCATCTGTATGACTGTGGGTGGGAGAGGGAAAAGATGACCTACAAAGACCTAACTAAAAATGTATGGTTCAGTCTCACTGGCTTTCATTATTCTCATTCTTACTCAGATGGTTCAACTTTAGCTGCCATTTACCAATCTTATTTGTATTTAAAAATCAACATAACTAGAACAGGATGCTTAACTCTGCCAAATTCCATGAAGCCAGATGCTGCTTCCTTAAGAAGAAAAAGAAGTTCATAAAAATTATTGATTTTTAAAGGGAACAGAGTGGAAGGCAGTCATTTGATCTCTCAACGTCCATTATTTCCTTTGCTCTGGCTTAAGTAAAAATGTTGTGTAAGAGGTCAGAGTACATTTCCGTAGGAGCCCTGGAGTTTCTTAACACAAACGTCGTAAATAGTACTTCTCTTTCTGAGGAAAAGAAAGTGCATCGCTCTGAGCAGGCACACACAGGAGCCCCTATCATTCTGAGAAGCTGGGGATGGATCTTGAGTCCAAATGTTTTCAAAAGCAAACACTTCCCATTTCCATTTCATTTATTCTTTATTTAACCCTTACTTTCTCCTTCAGTGATTATTTATTGCTTTCTTCAACTATAAGCCCATCTGCAAGATGGCTATTCCTTTGTGGTGCACAGAATTTCAACAGTTTGCTTTGTTTCCTTAATGATTTTCCTGACTTGCCCACCTGCCTATACTCTTCTTCAAGGTTTAATTTAAACGTGCCATATCATTTCATATCACCCAGCAACATTTATTATATTTAGAATATCTTTTCCCCAAATGTATTAATGTGGTTTCTTTCCGGTCAGTTTTAGAGCCCCATCAGAAAAAAAACCCAACCCATAATAATTAATACATACTTATGGGAGCACTTGAGATGGGAGACTGAAACTGAAATTTATATTGAAAAAATTAATATAATATAAATAAGCCACCAACACAAACCACTATATCAAATTCCTTCAGGCTAAAGGCAAGCCTTATCATGTCTATTATATTGGGCTTTGGACCATAAATTCAATTCCCACAGATTCATAGTACAAAAGCATTTGCAAACCTTGCCCTCCTCGGTTTGGACCCCAGACTCAGGAATGCAGTGGGATCTTGTGTTGCAGGTAGACTCCACATTCTTGGTATGATGCTCAACCCTGTGAAAATTTCCCCATGATTCCTCTTCCTTTTTCCAGTACCAAGAAAGGTATGTTTTGGTCACCCAGTGTCCATGAGCCCTTCCTTAGAACACCCTGAATTCTTTTGGGGAAACAGACTTCCCTCTCTATGTGCATGTGATTTTGGTAGAACTGTGATTACAGGAAGCAGCCCTCCTGCTACCAAGACCCTAAGGGGTCCTGAGCACCTCCTAGTAGGTCCTAGTGTATCTAGAGAGTGAGCACATGATGAGTCCAGTGGTTTTTTCTGGGACTTTGACACTTGCGCCACTGATGTAAGTTTGAAGTAAGACTGGAATTCACTAGTTCCAGTGGAAGCAACCCAACCAGACCGCGGCTGCTACGGACCATCCCTGGAAGTCCTGCTTCCTCCTTCTGGAGCTGCCTCAATTCCAAGACTAATTTTCTGGTCTTCCCAATGATTTTCTTTCCTTTAAGTCAGCCAAAGTCAGTTCCTGCTTCCTGCAACCAAAGAACTCTGACTGACTCTCGCTTCAGGTGGAGTTTCTTGCCATGTTTAATGACGACCTACAACAACAGCCAGTGCCCTGTGCTAATACCAGATAAGATGCTAAAGCATTTACAGGGCTGGCACTATCTTGGGAGAATTATTGCACAAAAGGTCTTCACTCACTTTCCTTCCACGAAACTAGAGAGTCAAAGAACCACTCACTATAAAAGGAATTTGGGTCATGATTTTCTGTATCTTCAAACTTCATACATTTATTTTTAAATTTTAATATTTTGTTATAAAAGCTATACGGAAGGTCGAGAATCGAAGAATGAAATTAACCACAATCACATCCTAGGTCAGTTCAGTGTTTTCACTTGTTCGTGTCATCTTCTAGTCCTGGTCTATGTTCAGAACACATTTTTATTATCAACAACACTGTCATAGATTCTATTTAACACTTCTTGTTATTTTATCATGCATATGTTTCCATTTTGTCAGTCTCCTTCTGTTTTTCCCTCACCTCTCCCTCCTACTACTCATAGATAAACAAATGCTAACAGCAACTCTGTATGTTGCTTTTTCCACTTCACAGGGCATCAGGAATTCCCTCCAGTCAGCTGGATCTAATTCATTCTTTTTATTTCGAGTGTTTGTAACCATTTACATGTAATGGTTGTGATTAAATCTACCATCTGGATGTTTGTTCCCTATTTATCCCATCTGTTCTCTGTTTATTTTTTACCTTTATTTCCTGCTATTGGTTTCTTAGCTATACCTCTACCTTTTAGCTTTTAGTGGTTGTGCTAATGTTTATAATACATATCCTCAACTTACCAAGTCTACTTTAAATAATAATATTTGACTATTGTATAATAACCTTATAACAATATACTTCCATTTTCCCCTTCCATCCTTTGTGCTATTGTTGTCATACATTTTATTTCTGCATAAGTTATGAACCCAACATGTTTGTTATTTTTGCTTTGTATAGTTAATTAGTCATAGAAGAAAGTTAAAACTGAAAAAATACTTTCATATTTACCCACATATTTACCATTTCTTGTACTCCTCATTCCTTTGTTAGATCCAAGTTTCCATCTGGTTTTATTTTTCTTCTATCTAAAGAACTTCCTCTAACAATACTTATAGTGATTTTAAATGGCAAAGCCCCTCAGCTTTTGTTTGTCTTAATAAGTGTTTATTTCACCTTAAGGTAAAAATTTTAAAGAAGATTTTTGCTGGATATAGAATTCTATGTTGACAGTATTTTTTTTTTTTTTCATTCTACAATTTAAAGATGTCCATTGTCTTCTGACTTGCATCATTTCTGAAATCTGCTCTCATTCTTATCCTTATTCCTCTGTACACCATGTGCCTTTTTCCTCTGGCTGATTTTAAGATTTTCTCTTTATCACTGTCTTTCAGAAATTTGATTTTGATGTGCTTTGATGTTATTGTGTGTGTGTGTGTGTGTATTTGTGCTACTTCAGGTTCCTTAAGGTTCTTAGATCTGTGGGTTCATAGTTTTATTAAATTTGGAAGTTTTCCAGCCATTATTTCTTCAAATATCTTTTTGTCTCCCTCTCCTCTCCTCCTGCCAACACACACTTTTCTGGGACTCCAATCAAACATATAATGAACCACTCTATATTATCCCCAGGTCATTGAGGCCTGATTTATTTATTTATTTAGTTAGTTAGTTAATGTTTCAGATTGAATAGTTTGTACTGCTACATCTTCAGGTTCACTGGTCTTTTTCCATGAGTAAGCTGCAGTTAGTCCCACCAAGTGTATTTTTTCACTTCAGATATCTTAATTTTCATCTCTAGAAGTTCCAATTGGTTCTTTATGTCTTCACTATCTCTCCTGATTATATTCATATTATTTAAAGATCCTTAAACATGTTGAGCATGTTTGTAATAGCTATTTCATTGTCTTTGAATACTAATTCCACCATCTCTGTCATTGGTGGGTCTTTTTCTATTGACTCTTTTTCTCCTCCTGGTTATGGGTCATATTTCCTGATTCTTGGCATGTCTAGTAATTTTTTTTTGGATCCTGAACATTGAGTTATTAGGTCATTGAGTATCTGAACTTAGCTATCCTCCTTTAAAGAATGTTGGTTTTGTTCTGGAAGGTAGTTAAAGTCCTGGAAGATCAGATTGGTTTGATCCTTTCATGGCTTCTTTTGAAGTGTTTAAGGGTATATCTGGAGTAGTCTCTATTCTGAGCTAGTTTAGCTCTACTACTAAGGTGTGACCCTCTGGGTCTCTTGAACAGTCACTTTGGATGCTGGTCTCTTGAAGGCATAGTGTGAAAGATCCATGGCTTGACCTTGACCTGAAAGATCCTTGGCAAGAGATTCATAAAATCCTCTCTCCACATGGTACAGCTTGAGACCAAAGAGTTGCTGTGAGGGAACATGGAATTGAGGTTGCCTGCAGTTGCATCGAGGGACCAAACGTATGGGTGGATGCTGAGAAACAGTTAGAATGCTCCTGTAAAGAAAAGTGGCTGGCGGATAGTGGATCATTAATTACCAGGTCAGTAATTCAGTGTGATACTTGATTCTCTCTGTATACAAGGACTTGGTAGCTTTTTGGCCTGCTACATAGATAATGCTAAACTTCCTGGTCCCTGTTAGGATTAAATGGCACTGAAGATTGCATTAATCTATGAGGTCCTAATGCATCTCCTTAGGACCATCAGCCTACAAATAGGAACTTTGAGGCATTGCTACAATTTTGAAGCAGTTGTCCTTTACCACATGTCTTTGCTTAATTCCTAAACTTTATAAAAGTTGTTAAATGGTTTTATGTTGAGAGATTTCTTCATATTTGAAGAAGCATATCTTGTTTCACTCATTTGAAAATGCCTTTGGTTACTATTTTTCATCACTGTCCTTTGTTCAACACAATAACTGACTTAGAAAATCTCATTATCTGGGGATGGTTTAAGAGTAAAGTAAGGGAGATGGCTTGGAACCATTTGAAATCATTTCACCATATCTATTTACTTCTTTTTCCCTGAGCTGGGGTAAGTATAGGTTTAGCACCAACAATATCTATTTTATAAGGTGTTTGCTTCTTCCCACATGGATATTCAACTTGGTGTCTGAGGTTAGTAAAATGAAGCTTTAAGTCTGACTGCTTTTGTTATTGTGATTTTTACAGCATTGTTCAACACATTTACTCATTCCATTAGGTCTTGCCGACCATTAGCTTGTGGGAAATAGTTCCTCTTCTCTATATGTTTAAGCCTAAACTTACATTGGCTTAGTTTAGTTGCATTGTTAACCTTTGAAATGTAGGTAATTTTAATGTCCCCAACACAGGCTGACCCAGAAATAGATTTAGTGAATATTCATATACAACACCAAACTATCTTTTCTGATATCCACCATGAGGCTCTCCAAAGATTTCCCGTTGTTTTTATTTACTTAGTGTCTAGAAAGCCACAAATGTAATCTGACAGCTGAGAACAACCAGCAGGTTTACCCTTCTAAGGGTCTGGGTTCTCTGCTCTGTTCCCTGGCTCCAGGCTGTATCTCAACAAATATAATATCCTGTAGAAGGAATAAGAGGCATAGGAAAAACAATACCTCATTACAGTAAACATTAAACTAATCTGTGATAGAGCTGTTGGGAATACTGTGCATAAGGTTCCAGACAACCTTGGTGCTTAGGCTTAAGAGTGCAGGAGCCAATCTCCACTGTCGGTAAGAATTTACTACCCAGGGCACAAAGAGAACAACAAATTAAGGAAGTCGTCATGGAACTTGGAGGAAGCAGACAATGCCAAATTTACCCTTTGCAACATGAAGTTCAAGTACTGGAGCCAGAGCACTTTACAGAGCTAGCCAACCGCAGGCCAAAAATGGGGCTGAAAACACACGTAGTTGAGGTTTAGAGGACAGAACTGTAAATCCCCTTTCCATCAAAAAGCTGCAGGAAAGCTCGCAGGACTTCGGTCTGCATTTTAGAAACAGCACATGTGTGTCTTCTAGGCTATTTAAGCAGATCAACAGCAACAAACCTGCACACGAAGGGAATTACTCCGGACACCTGTAACTCTTTTTTTCTTCCTATCTTCCCTCCGACCACTAAGAAAACTGCCTCATGAGGGCAACCTTGTGTGACTCTTACCCTAAAGCTCTGATGTCACCTGCATTTGTCTTTGTTTTTCTCTGATGAATTCTAACATTTCTATTGGTGAGGATGCTAATTGGATGATTACCAACCTTAATTACGAGGTGCTCTGAACTACGCTGATTCTTCTTCCTTCGCTGAAGGTCACTCATGTGTGCACCTGAGCTGTGAAAACTCCACATGTATTTGATATGGTTTGAGGCACGCCCTGAACACACCCGCTTCCCAGAAACTTTGAATCTGTGCTGCAGGCACCCGGGCCCCATGCCCTGGCCACAGATGATTGGATAGAGTTGTGCACGTGGTTCAAGGACTGTAGGTCGGCTGAGCCAATCAGATTCTACTTCTCAGGATTTCGGACTGGTGAACTAAGAGGCAGCTTCCTTCAGTGGCAGGAGCACCCTTGTGTGCCCAGAGGATGAAGAGTGGGAGATGGAGGTGGAGAGGGACAAAGAGAGGAAGGGAAAGAGAGGGAGATCATGTACAGAGTGAGGCGGGGAAATCTTGAGCGATGAGACCATCTCTCTGTGGATCATGAGAGATGCTGCTGGAAGCTTTACTTCTTGGCTCTCTAAGTCCCAGGTGCCTTCCAGGAGGACTGGCTGTACTTCCTGCCCTGTCGGTCTGTGGGATGCTCCTTATGGAACTGACTTAAGTGGTTTTCTATCCTCACAAACTAACTGCTTGAACAGAACCCAAAATATGTTAGAAACATACTTCTTGCGTTTCTGGCAAGACTGGCTTTTAGGCTCAGGCAATATTTCATATTAATCATAAAACAGTAACATGGGCTCATAAACATTTGTCATTCACACTAAAATCCCACACAGAATTGGAATTCATGGAATTGCTCAAAACTCTTCCTTATTACAGACGTTGAGCCCGTGCCCCCTCTTCAGGCCACCATCGACAAGGCCTGTGAGGGTCAAACAAACACAGTGTGCCTTTCAGATGCGTGAAGACCCTCAGGAACCAAGGCGTGATGGATGCGTCTGGTGGCAAAGAGACCATTACAAGCCACCTGTTGTTTAAGAACTCTCTCCTGTCCCATTTGCCACCAAAGTTATTTCCTCTGTGTTGGTGATAAGCTTCCAGGCCTTCATTTTTCCTGACGTCAGTTGCGCACGCCAAGGGGTGTGTCCTTCTGCTTCTGACTTTGGTAAATACCTGAGGTGGTCTCAGGCTGCTATGCCCTTGCTTCCCTGTTTGCCACACCAGCCCCACCCTACACCCTACCTGCGACCTGCCAGGAGGCTCTGCAGAGTCCAGGCTGGGGTCAGGCCTCTTCCACCAGCAGTGCAACATGGCACGTGTGTTCCCCAGACATATTAAGGTTCTGTTCATTCTTAGGAGTCCGTGACCCCAGTAAGTAATGTTTTTTCATGAGCTATATTTGTTTAAGAACCTGTTTCTCGGTGAACTCAATGTCCTTGGTTAATTTTAACCTCACTAGAGATAAAATGTTAACAATACTCGGTTTGACCTCTTATGTCTATTGTGGCCATTCCATAGGTCTCTCTGACTGGATGAATATGTCGGGGTATCATTAACTTCAGGAAGCTTCTCTCCCCAGGACTACATCTAAAAACTTGGTCTCTTCAAGTCCTGGATCAATAAAAAAGAAGGAAGAAAATCATCACACTATGAGATTCTTTGCTTCTTCAAGAAGGTTAACAGCTGAGCATGGCTTTCACTATCAACCTGTGATTCGGAATTCATTTGATATTAGTATGAGCACTGTTCTAGTCACAACAATATAAGACCCACACTCCTTCCCACAGGAGCTTGAAATCCAGTAAAGAAATAAATGTGATGAAGATTTTTGTTAAGCATAACGAACTGAAATCAAAAGGAGGTTCTTGCTGATTTCCGCTAAGAGAATGTAGAAACCTATGGAAGGCGTCTCAAAAAAGCAGCAAATGTAACTGGGACTATCTGATGGCTGATCCAAGGACCTCCGCCAAGCAGAGGGTACGACTCAGAGGAGAGATCCCAGCCCCCATTCACCTCCTCAGTCAGGTGCCCTGAGCAAGGCGCGTACTGGACAATTCTACACAAAAGTTGGACCAATAGCAAAACAACAAAACAAAAGCACTGCCCTCCCATTCTGGGCAAAATCCCAAACTCCCAGATAACAACAGAAGCTATTGATCCTTGCCTGAAACTCATGTTTCACTGCTACTAAAGGGTGCTCTACAGACCAGTGCCACATAGCAAACTCTTTCTGCCCATCTGCAAGAATGTGTACAGAAACTGAGAGCAAGTGTTTAGAAACTTTTACAGCAATTTGATCTCAGTGTAACATTTTAATTTAATTTTACAAAAGTGCCAGTCTGCAAAGAATTGGAAATTTTAAGAATGGGTCCATCACCACAGATTCACCACGGATAGTTTTATAAGCACTGTTCTGTCACAGTTTTCAAAGGGAAAAAGCCACTTTACTTCCTGCTTTAAAAAGAGAATCATGTGACATTTCCTTTTCCTGTACAGTACATGGAGTGTCTTCCAGTCTGCTAGCACCTTGAAAGACACACAGGAGGGACAGCTGAAATGCAACCAGTAATACAACTGGCCTCACAAGCAGACTGAAGTGTCCACTCTTATCTTGTGAAATATAAGCCAAGTGGAAAAATTAATTTCTCATTTACCACTTTCTGACTAATGAATTTAAACATAGATCAAATACACACCAGTGCTGAGTTTTTCTTTTAATCTATTCAGCATGCTTAATTATAGCTAAGGGTAGCTTCTGATAAGAGATATAAACATATATTTATCTTTCCTATTTAGCTATAATGATACGAATACTTTATAATAAACATCATTTTCACCAGGTATCACCTCATCTCTGCTCCTTTTTTATTTAAGGGAGTCATAAATGTGTCTACTTGGAATCACATACGGAAAGTTCCAGAACATTCATGCAGCTTTTCAGGTCTTCGCCCCCACTGTCAGTTTGCACCAGCTGCTTCTCATCACCTAGCCCTGGGGTCCTTCCCATGAAGCTCGGTCCAACAGAGAAGCCAGCACCCAAAGGAAGTCCATGTACACACTGAGCAGTGGACAAGAGCCGAGACTTGAAGGTACGTGAACAACTAGATCCCAAGTTGTTTCCCAGATTCTGTCTTTGGGGATGACAGTGATAAAAAGACATGGGGCCAAGAGAGTCTCAGGCTTTTGTGTTTGTCCTTATAAAGGTGCTGATGTATGGTAAGGAGCAATGGAGTAAAGTTATACGTTGTCCATGAGGCCTTCTAGCATTACTGATTTGACCTTCACCCCACCTTTTCAAACTCGAGGATGAGTAAAACAGAATAGTAAAATGCTATGCTGATAGTTTTAACTACCATCCTCTATATGGTTCTGTCTAGATGTTCCGTCTGAGGTTTTATAAGTTAGAAATAAGAAAATATTCTTTGTTTACGAATAGGCTATTTCAATGGAAAAAATATTTCTGTACCTCAGGAATGCTTCTTAGGACACATTCCTTATTTAAATAAACTACTTGTACAGAAATGGGTTTTACAACCCATCTAGACTAAGTTGAAAATACTTAAAGCGAGCATTTAAAAAAAATTTCAAGAAATTGTCTTGACTAAATTTTCCAAGTGACTAAGTGACACTGTTGGCAGCAAAATGACTTAAATAATCTGAGACCTGATGACGTTGACTATGAGGACCAATGGATCAATTATATTCAGAACTTGGGTTTTTTTGTTTTTAAAACAGAGAGTGGTATTTTCTCCAGAGACACCGGATAGGAATATAACTTGATCGTCCCACATGTGGTCCACTCATCCACGCTGGCTTTGAATCACACTCATTCCACGCTGAGCTCTTGTTTCCTCAAGCGCATTCTATGGTCTTCCAGTGCAGACAGACGGCATGCACTTCTGGTGGTTCTACACAGCCTTCTGGTCCAGGGCTGATTGAATATGTGAGTAGTTGTTCTATCACTTATAAACCATGTTGATATTAAGCATAAATGTAGTCCAGATAAGCTTTCATTTTCTTAGCCTAGAGGAGTATGACAGGATTAAAACCAAAGTGAACTGAGGGACGACTCAACTGTTTTCAGCAAATAATATAGAAGTGATTGTACCATTTGGACCCACTTAATTTTGTGTCTGACTATAAAACAAACATTGTGACAAACAGGATTTGAAGGAAACTGAGTGACTATAGAGAAAAGTATACCTAAGTATAGTCAATACTAAGGTAATGAAACAATATTCAACTTATGACAAGCAACCCAATAGACCGTTAAAGTTTTAGATCTATAAAAATATATATATTTAAAATTTACACAGTAACAATTTACATAGTCTTAAGCAGTGTGAAACACATTCTTATAAAAAGAATCACGCAGCTTTAGAAACTTGCTATTTAAGAGAACTAATTCTGAATTAGTCATTCCTTTATTCCTATTTGTATAGGTTTTCACATATCAAGTCAGTTATCAGTTAAAAAACATATACCTTCTTTAATGTGGATTCCCAACATTTTCAGAGTACTCATAAATTAGATTTTTTTTTTCCTCCCCAAGGCCTGCTTGGACAGAATTAAAATGGTCTTTCTTAGATCTCACTAAAATATGAGAAAATCATCTGATATATAACAAAAACAAATATTTCCATCCAAAATTCATCTGCAGAAAGTCCCTGGAAAATTAACAGGAATGCCCCTCATCTGAGCTGCTCTTCTCTCCTGGAGGCTGGGCTGAACCTATGCTAGCTCTGTCTGGGGCTCTCCCGTACACCAGAGAAGGCCCTGGGGCTTTCCCCTGGCTCCCCCGTGGGTGGAAATGACTTTGGTTCAGGGCTGTGAAGGCCCACATCCAAGAAATTCAAGTCACTAAGGTGGCCCTGAACTAATACAGTTTCTTGGGGACCTTTCAAATGATAGTGTTCCTAGGATGAAACCAGAAGCCATCTGTAGTTATTTCTTTACTTTGGAGACAAAGCAAAACATAATTTGCATGACTCATTTGGTCACCTAAACCTCCCTCACGTTGGACTTTACATTGAGGGTCTTTTAAGGCTGGAGGAAATACTGAGATTAGAAGGGCACGATAGAAAGACAATGTGAAAAGGAAAAAAAATCCAGGTACCAGGCAGGGGAATTAAACTTGCTTATCAAAAAAGTCAGTCTTGAAGATAAAAGTTCTAAGGATGGATGGTGGCAATAGTTGCACAATGTGAATGTACTTAATGCCATTGAACTAAACATTTAAAAATGGTTAAAATGGTAAATTTTATATTATGTATATTTTACCACAATAAAAAAGTCAGTCTTGTACTAATATTCATACAACCCCTCAGTGTGGACACACATGGCCAAAATTTAAGAGAGAAACTTATTCTAACATCAAAAAAGGACAAGGGCATACATTTTCATTTTTGCTAAGATTCCTCTCATCATTTGAACCCTATAAGGTTAGAGAGACATTAAATGTTGGCATCACACAGGAAATTCACTTCCAATTTATTGTTGGCATTTAAAAGTGGTGCTAATTTATATGCAGTTCCTTTTAATTAGTTTGTTACATTCAATTATACAACTGAATTTAAAACATAAAAATACCCAGTACCTCTTCCCTTAAAATCTTCTGTTCTGATGCTTTCCCAAAACACAGGAATTACTGAGAAGTCATCTTTATTTTTTACTTTCATTGTATCAAAATGTTCTTCACAATCTGGTCTTGCCCCTCTTTTTAAAGAATTCTTTTCCCACCCTGCCCCATCCCCCCAACACAGTTAAGGATAAACATCATGGGTTGATATGTCACAGAGTTATAGGCTGCCCATCCCTGTGAAAAAGTTCTTCCTTTCAGTCCTGGATTGATGTGGAAATCATTGCACTGGATAAGGAGATGCAAGGCCAGTGGGAACACACACGTGCCAGGTACATACCTGGACAGGCTCAGGTGGAGCCAGGAGTCCAGAGCAGCAATTCTACGTGTATCAGTCTCAGGAGAACTGCTGCAGGCTGTCATCATGTCTGCTTGTGAACACAGAGGGGAGAGTTCATTTTTTCTTGGTCACAGTAACACATCAAGGGGATAACTTGCAACAGTGCCAATTAAATGACTGGGGTGATGCAAAGCCATAGATGCCTCCAAGCAGGAAAGGGCTGTAGAGCTCACGTGAGAACTCCTGCTTCGCGCGCCTGTCAAGGTAACGCACGGCCCCTGGAGCTGAGCTCGCTACTCTGCAGCTCTTCACCCGGAGAACAAAACGACGGCAGGCACAGCACTGGCTTATGCAGTACAGCTTATACAGGTGATCGTCCCCATTACAGAAGAATCTGATTGTTATTTTCATACACCACAGCACTTAACATACCTCTTTTTTATTTACAGTAAAATATGGAAATGTGAGAAAACGTTAGCGTCAAACATGTTAAGACGTTCTTAGAAGGGATGTGTAACTTTGAAGTAGTGGATCATTAGCCAAGATTTTAAAGGTTATTTTGTATTCAATATTTGTTGAAACTCAAAACAGACGAGCGAAGTACCTCCAAAATAAAGATTACCAAAATAAACTGAAAAAGTATTTCCAAAATAAAGATGACCAAAAGCTAGTTAGCCTGAGTATATTAGTTGTCTACTGCTGCTGTAACACATTACCAGAACCTTAGCGACTTAAACAGCATATCATCTATTGTCTTACAGGGCTGTAGGCTAGAGGCCTGACACGGGCTCCACTGGGCTACAATCAAAGTGTTGGCAGGGCCACGTTCCCCTCTGGAGGCTCTAGGGGAGAATCTGTTCCCTCGCCTTTTCCAGCTTCCAGAGGCCACCCACATTCTTTGGCTTGTGGCTCCTTCCTGAAACTGCAGTAACTTCCTTCCTGTATCTGCTGTAAGTAACCAACGCCAGCAGTGTTGCATCTGTCTCTGACTGAAGACCTCACATTTCCCTCTGACTGACACTCTCCCAAGTCCCTCTTCCACTTTAAGGACCCTTGTGATTATGTTGGGCCCACCTGCAGAACCCAGACTACTCTCCCTATTTCAAGGTCAGTGGATTAGTCCCTTAATTCCACCTGCAACCTTATTCTCCTTTGCCATTTAACCCAACATATTTACAGGTTCTGGGGATTAGGATGCAGGATTCTCCCTACACACATTAAATACACATGTAAATACACATTAAATACACCGTTTAATATTTTTGTGACAGTATAATAATTGTCATTCAGTTGCCTTAATCTACAGAACTTATCTCTGATCTATATAAAACATATTAAACTAGCCAGATGCGATAGTAAAAAAAAAAAAAAAAAAGAGATGATGTAAAACAAATTGTACAACTTTACAAAGTAGTGGCTATGTGTACGTATGTGTTTAGATATATATATATATAAAATTATACATGTTTATGTGTGTGTGAGTGTAAATACACACACACACACACACACACACACACACACACAATTTTAAAGTTAATCGAATGGTTCTGGAAAATTAATATACCATAGATATTCCTGGGAAGGTAATGCTTATAAAATAAGGCCATGTTTATGAAGATCCAAAATCAGTCAAAGATAAGATTCTTAACAAAGAACATAAAGATTATAGACAAAGAAATTCTTTCCCTTTAGTCCTTTTGCCCTACTTGTTTTCTTCTCGCTTTCTTCCTGTTGTTGTTCTTCCCAAACTAAATGTCCTTGTGCTCTGTTGTGGGTGAAATGACCAGAGCCTTTACAAACAAGGTCAAACCACCAACCCACAAATACATTAGTGCAGGGGCTCTGGAGGAAATCACTGGAAACAAAGGGAAGGCACGTGGGTCTCCGTCCAGTGTACCTGTAATCCTGGAAAGGGAGGTCCCGATTCCTCCAATGGCAGCAATACTAGCTTTGCTTTTCTAGAAACATTACTTGCAAGTGTGACCACTGTCACTGGCGAGAGCTGGTGCCCGGTCCAGGCAGACTTAAAAGACAGGAATGTGATAGTGGCGGTCATTCTCAGTCAGCAGGGAGACCTCCGGCCACTCCCTGAGCGACTCCTCTGGGTAGCAGACTTCAAAGTCTCTGGAGTTAAACCTGAACAGTCTGAACACTTTTATCTTTACTTCCAGGGAGTATCCAAGTACAAACATATCAATCTGGGGAAGAGATGAAAGAGAGGTCACAGATACACATTTCCAAATTCCCACCTCTCACCAGCGGAGGGCGAGTATTCTTCTGCAGCTCATGAGATGACGATGTACTTGCTGACAGACCCACACATGGACCAGGGAGTGGGCACGGGGCTGGGGACGAACGTCCGCGGTGCGGAGGGCAGGGGACAAGCGGAGAAACGTCTCTCTCTGGGGAGTAGCGTGAAGAAATCACAGGGAAAGCTGCCTGGAAAAAAAAACTAATAAAGGAATGCTTACAGTAAAAGTTACACTGTTTGTTTTTCGAACGGTTTTTTTTTTTTATCGTTTTAAATCAATTTTTATTAAAATGTCAGATGATTTTGAGCACCTCCTAGGAAAGGAAAGGAAAGGAAAGCAAAGCAAAGCAAAACGAAAGCCCTTTTCTATGGGGAAATAAAAGCATTGTCTGGACTTCTTTTAAAATTTCAATAACTTCTATTTGTCTGCACTAAGTAGCCAAATGCTCTCCCAGATGTTGCCTCAGTTTGCAGCTGGACTTGCTCCTGGGTAACCTCTGTTGTGGGAAAGCCTGTTACCGCCCGAGAGGCAGCGGGAAGGTCAGGAAGGCTCCCAGCACTGCCGCCCGCCAGCCACAGGGCTGCAAAGACGCAGCAGCCAGCACCGGGCAGGAAGGTTTATCACTCTTCGTTTCCTCATTTGAGGGCACTCATACCCACCCGCCACCTCTTTGCAGCTGGATTCATCATGGCTGAAAGCAAACTACAAACAAACAAACACCTATGTGCTCAGGTGTTGCCAGCACCGTCCTTCATCAAACACACACGATTCTTCTGCCCCATTTACCTGCTCTAGTCCACACGTGTCACCTACAGAGTTCAGGTGATTCATCATGAAGCTCAAAGGGTCGGAAGAGGTTTCCCGGGTAAACAGGAGTCGAAAAAGACTGGGAATGACGTTTGTGGTCTTCATTTGTTCATAAGCCTCAGTGACTTGATAGAGCATGATGAACTTCAGAGCTTCGTAAAGTTTACACTCCAGGATAGCATCAGAAAAAAGGGCGTTGCACATGCTTCCTCGCTTGTGATAATCTTTAATCCCACTAAATTCAGTCCACTAAAAGCAAACACAGATGTAAAGTGAAACTTAAACGGCAAAGGTGAATACATACGCCGTTGCATAATTTTTAAAGTACTTATAAAACAAACCAGAGATTAATAGAGGGGAGTCGAACTTTAACTTTTCATTTTATATCATTTGACACTGATTTTTTTAACCCTAAGTACTTATTACTTTTACAATAACAAAATATTTCATTTAAACTAGTTTTTCAAAAAAGCACCACCTACTAGGTAAAATACTAAACAAGTCAGTTTCCTAAAGCTGCCTCTAAGGGTGTTGGGTTACACAAAGGACATTCCAGTGAAGAACAGTACTAATTAGTATTCTTTCTTTACCACTCACTGTGTGCCAGGGTGGGGTATAAAGCAATCTACGTGCATTCTCTCATTAAATCCTTACAATAACTGTACAGGGTTGAGACTATTCATATTTTAGTTTTACAGATCAGAAAACCATGGCACAAAAATGGTATTTCCCAAGGAGGATTCATTTCAGTGATCTAAAATCTGTGTTTATTAAGAGCAGGGAAAAAAATCTTAGTCAAATTAGTCCCCAAGTTACTAATAGGCACATTTCAGAAGGGCATTTCCCAGTGCCTTGTCTGGACCTTGCACCGCATTTTTCTGGGGAAACAACAAAGGTACGTGATTGTTAAGGTTTCTGGCCAGTCCACAAAAGCCCTCTTAGCCCATAATAGGTCTAATCATCACGTAGAACAACACTGCTCTCGTTCATCACTTGGAAGGAGAAAGAAGAGCAGGAAAGGAAATGGTCAGTTACTAGAAGACTATTTCTGCCTGCACTTCCTACTTGCGGGACACAAAGGGGCATGCCTGACATGCAGAAAAGGGGCTGCGTGTGGGATGCATGCTTTCATTCCTAGTTTTCCCCCCTAAAGACTCACCTGTGTTTTCAATAATTCCACACATTTACGTAATTTTCCAAACACATTCGAACCTGTATACTTCTCAGGACCAAAACTGTATTGCTGGATCCAATTACAACCTTGTGAAAAGAGCAGTTTTTCAGGAAGCTTGAAAAGGAAGTAGATGCCAACAGTGATCAGTATCTCAACATGTCTGACACACAATTTGGAATATGTCACAGGAGATAATCTTATCTCATTCAGAAATCTTCATTTGAAAAGACTGTAACATCATTTAAGTAAAAACGTATAGTCTTGTTTTAGATTTGTGGATTAAGTGATTTGGATCATCTTAATTCACAGTTTCACAACTGATGAAAACCTAGATGAAGATTACGTCTACAGAAACAATCTTTTTGGATAAAACATTTCCCGAACTTCCTAGGTATATCCCTTTAGAAATTATTTTTAACCAAGCACTGTTAGAGTGACATAGTACATCAGGGAAATGTGGATTGTAGAAGGATGCACTTTGGGGTTCAAACCTGGCTCTGTCACTCGCCTGCTGAGAGACTGCTCAACCAGCACTGGTTATGTAACCTCTCAGCCTCATCTCCACTGTAATGGAGACAATGACGCTTGTCAGAAATCAATGAAAGTACTAGCCATTTTGCAGGACTCTTGTTGGGACTAAATAAGATTATAGAATACGTAGGAACCTGATCCATTGTGGGTGTCTGATACATTTTCCCACCCAGCCAAGCTTGTGGAGCCCAGGGCCTCAGCTAAGTTCTCTGTCCTCAGCAACTAGCCGCAGGGCTGGCACACAGCATACACTTAACTGCTAGATGCAATTAAACTACCAATAAAAACAGCTCCAAACAAAAGATGTTAAGGAAATAGACCGTGTGTAGTTATATATATGCAAATACTTTATATTTCTTTGCTCCTCCATCCTTAAATGTACATCTGTGGTTAGGCATACTACTTTCAAATAAAAATTAAGGTTATTCATAAGACTGTGCTGCTTTACACTGTTAAGAAAATGAAAAAAACAAGGTACTGACTGGGAGAAAATATTTGCAAATGACATAGCTGATGAAGCACTCGTATTCAGAATATATAAAGAATTCTCAAAACTCAATATTAAAAAAACCCAAACAACCTAATAAAGAATGGGCAAAAGATCTGAACGGAGACTTCTCCAAGGAGGTAATGTTGATGGCAAATAAGCACGTGCAAAGATGCTCAATATCATTACCCATTAGGGGAATGCAAACAAAAAACAATGACACAAATGCACCCCTATTAGAATGGCTAAAAAACAAAACAATAAACCTGAGAATGTGGAGCAACTGGAACTCATACGTTATTGGTGGCAAAATGGCAGAGCCAGTTTGGAAAAGAGTTGCCAGGTTCTTATAAAGTTAAACATAAACCTATCATGTGACCCAGCTATCTCACTCCTAGGTATTTACCCAAAAGGAATGAAAACTTACGTTCATACAGAATCCTGTATGGGAATGTTTATAACAGCCTTATTCATAATTGTCAACAACTGGAAGCAATCTGGGGACCTCCCTGGTGGCGCAGTGGTTAAGACTCCACGCTCCCAGTGCAGGGGGCCCGGGTTCGATCCCTGGTCAGGGAACTAGATTCCACATGCGTGCCACAACTAAGAGTTCACATGCCACAACTAAGAAGCCTGCGAGCTGCAACTAAGGAGCCCGCCTGCCGCAAGTAAGACCCAGGGCAACCAAATAAATAAAGAAACTGGAAGCAATCCAGATGTCCTTCAGCTCATGAATGCATAAACAAAATATGTTATATTCATATCAAGGAACACCATTCAACAATAAAAGGAGTGAACTCCAAATCCATGGAACAACATGGATGAACTACAAATGCATTATGCTAAGTGAAAGAGGCAGATTCAAAAGGCTACACACCGAATAATTCCATTTATGTGACATTCTGGAAAAGGCAAAACTAAAGGGACGGAAGACATATCAGTGGTTGCCTGGGGTTGGGGGTGAGAGAAGGACTGACAAAAAGGGATACGAGGGATTCTCTGGGGTTGAGGTTACACACTGTGCTTGTCAACACTCAAATAACCATAGAGTAGAAAAGTGAATTTTAGCAGACCACCTAACTTATAAAGGACAGATGCCCTTCTCAAGAAAAGATGCCGGCATTAAAAACAAACACAGTTGAGTGCAACTATCCTTCTGAGATGATTTGTTTGCAAACTGACATGAGAGACAGAGGACTGGGCTAAAGGACCTTCAGTCTCCTGATGCCCTGTGCACAAAGCCACCCACAGAAGACCCTGAGCACCTGTGTTGCAGTCCCCGTCAGTGCGGCCTTTCCCGAACTTCCGGTGTGAGAACGTACCTTCGCAATATCTTTCTCTTTCATCCAGGATGGGAAAGAGAGGCCCTGGCTGAAGACTTGGAAGAGCACCGACCTTAGTGCGTCGTAGTTGTCTCTCCTTACTTGTCGAACACATTTAATGTGCCGCTGCCAAAACAGCTCCTTGTAAGCCTATGAGCACGAGAGAAGAGGCTGTCGTTAATTCCACTGGACGAGAGAGTAAAGAAAGCAAATCCACTGCATCTTCAGCAAGGTGTTACTCCCCAATAAAGTGGACAACAGAAACAAAACAATTATAAATTATGAATGCGAACACGTGTAATTTTCAAGTGACTTTTGTGTGTATGGAGTCCATGTCGTGCTATTTTAGCTGGTAACTTCCTGGAAGCCCAGAGCCGGGAAACGTCATTCTGGGGAGATGATGTCTACAACCTGAACACAGTGAAAAATACTATATATACTTTTAAGCCCATGCTAAAGTGTCATTTAAATGTACTTTTCTTTTTCCTTCTCTCTCTCGCTCTCTTTTTTTTTTTTTGGCTTTAGCTAGTGACAAGGTTGGACAGCACTGCTGGGAATATTTACCAAGATTGGTCTGATGGAAAGTTCTAAAAATCCTCAAAGTGTTTTATGTCAAGGTGCCTGAATCCCTTCAAGGACAGAAGTCTCCACTGCATGTGCAGATGTGTTCATAGGCCTGGCCAGGAGGGAGCTGAAAAGGGTATAACGCTCAAGTGTCCTGAAATTACGGGCCTGATTTACCCAAGTCCTCGAAGGCACTAGCTCTAGGTGAAAGGCCTGAACGCAATGTCTAACAGCTGTTTGGCTTTTAATTAGAGCCACGGTTGTTCCTGGTGCCACATTTGGTAAAGCAGAATGGAATGCGTGTTTCCCGATTTTTACACACAAATTCTCCACCCACCATGAGCTGTATAAACAGACACACCTTCCTCATCAGCTTGGCATGGGGTGTCTCTCCTTTCCATTCTCTTGCACAATAACTGAGTATATCAACTTCTGCCTCCACGCTGAGGTTCCCTGAACCAAATCAAATATACAAGGTGGTGAATTTTCCCTTTCCTTTCCCTTCTTGAACCCTCTCTGCACTTTAAAAATAAGGAAACATATGCATGAAAATATTTACTTTTGAATCTCCTCTGCAGATATCCAATCCACCTAAAAGATAAGGGAACGATAATATCAAAATTCTATTTTAAACAGCAAGGGCATTTTTGAAAATTAAAGATGACATAGCCACATACCTTTTCAGCCAGTGCCCTAAATATAAATGTAGCCTTCTGAAGTAGCAGAGGGTGCCCACCAGAAATGAAACTGCCAACGTCACTGACCCCTTTGCTACTCTCCACGCGGCATCTAAGGCTTGGCTGGTGACGAGCGTCCAGGAGTGAACTTGGTCATTTCCTACAAAAATTTAATAATAATGATAATAATACTGTATAGCATGGGGAACTATATTTAATATACTCGATAAACCATAATGGAAAAGAATATAAAAAGGAATGTATATATGTGTCTAACTGAGTCACTTTGCTGTACGGCAGAAATTAACATTGTAAATCAACTATACTTCAATAAAAAATAAAATAAATATACATCACAATTACACAAGCCTGCTTTGTTTAAGGGGGAAAAAAAGATACACTGGATAATTTTACCTGTAAAGAGTCTATCATTGATTTATATAAACATTTTTTAAAGCATTTGAAAATTCAATCTAAAAATTAAAGAAACACCTACTTCTCCTATAATCAGTGTCACATATGAGGATATCTTTGTTCTACGGAATTCAAGAGGAATAGGGCACATAAAGAGCGTGGGTTTCGGAATCCCTCAGACCTGAATTTAAAACCCGTTTCTCCTACTTATTCAGCTGTCTGACTGTGGGACACCTCATTTCTCTTACCCTGAATTTTCTTGACTGTAAAATGGGAGTAAAAATACCGACCTCGCTGGAGAAAGATGGAATGAAATCATTTAAGAACCAGCACAGTGCGCCTTGCACCGTGTAGAATATCTGTTAAATCCAAGAATGACCAAGAGAGTCTGCTCAGCACCGAGCCCACAGGAGTCAGTCACACCAGGGGCGTCTCCTGCCGTGTGGCCACCACCCACTTTTGCCCACGGCGATACTCTTAGCTCATTACGGGCCGTAACACATGCCATCATCTGAACGCACAGAACGAGACTCAGACAGCAGGCACAGAGACATCGTTTCCAGAAAGTGGGCCACTTAGAATAGTCGTGGATGGAGCTAGGTGTGCAGCTTACAGGGTACACTACGATTCCTGATGTGACAGGAGAGAAAATTCACAGGCCAGGAGAGCCCAAACTACGTACTTGCAATATTTTACTATGTGCAGCAGATTCCTAATTATATTATGTTTGAACACGTAAAATGCTGAAGTACAAATGAGGAAGAGAACTTTTGAATGGTGGCCAAACCTCCTGGGGTTCATTATGCAACAGTTCCCTCCCTGGCACATTGGTTTAGTAAAATTCCAATGATTAACTGTAGTAAAAGCCTCCTGTATTCGGAATCTACAATTTTAGCATTTTTGATCGTATGGATATTTGATATGTGTATCTCGGTAAAGTTGCTATACATTCTCAATAAAGAAATATATATACTCTCAATAAAGAAAGAATTTACCAGCAAATAAAGAAATAAAGTTACCAACAAATAAAAATATGCATGTTTATAATTATTTAAAAGTACATTTTTTTATTATTCAATTAAACTATTTACTTTTAGATCGTTGTACATTCATATGCAGCTCTGAGAAATAAGCTTGTAAGAGGCAGAGAGACATCATGTACCCTTTACTGGAAAAGTACATTTTCAAAAGCAGGTACTTACCTGTTTAAAACAATTGATTAGCTGTTAATTATGTATTTACTTCTACTAGATATTTAGTACAAAGTTTTTAATGAATTGCTTAAAAACGTAAGCTATAATGCCTTTGTATCTATAATTCAGACTTTTATTAAAACGTCTACATTATTCTTCTTAAAGAATGTATGATATTTTAGTATAAAGGGAGAGCATCATATGTGTACATAATCACTGCCTTGTTGACGAGCATTTGGATTGTTTCCCAGTTTTTCACTTTTACAAACATTTTCCTCCAACAGTCCTCGTGGACTCACGGTATCTTTTAGGATAATTTCTAGAAGAGGAAACTCTGGGTCAAAGGGTGTCCACATTTCCAGATGTTACAGACGTTGCCAAAGTGCCCCCTCAAACAGTTGACACTCCCGCCACATGTACGAGCCTCCATTTCCCTAAACCCCAGGACCGGCTATGATTTCTCACTGCAGTAACACGTTCACAGTTCTTCCTCTGTGAAGAGCCTCTTAGAGCATCTGCCTGCTTCCCACCGGCTCGTCCTGGTTTTTGCGTGCACTTGGGGGGCTGGGGGCCGGCTGCTGCCCCCTCCACGGGGCACTGCTCTCACCCGCCGCACACAGACTCCAATCGGCGGGCTGCATTCTTAAAAGATACTGGCCGGCCCCTCGGGGCACTTGGTCTGAGACCCCTGAAATGGGGGCTTCTCCTGAGCGTGAGGCCTCTCGACAGCTGCCAGGGCCTCCATGGGGGCCCACCGCGGGTTATGGTCTCCTCACACCTACACACACGTGCGTGCGCGCACACACACACACACACACACACACACGCACGCACTTCCCTAGCCTACTGCCCTAATCCTTGAAATTAAACCCACCTCCAACCCAAGAAAGGGCGATATGATCAACTTCTCAGAAAAAAACATGTGAGGGCTCAACACCCCCTTCCCATGCAAACCAAGAATACGAGCCTAAACTCCTTGTATCCACTCTACCCAGTGCACCCACAGGTACTGGTCAAGTGACTCAAGCCAAGAAGGGCCAGGGAGCGTATCATGGGGGCTGGTGTGGGTACCAGGGAGCGGCCTGGAGGCGGGACTCAGGAGGTCACAGGGGAGTGGGCTGCGGCTCAGAGACAACCCCGAGGTGTTCACATAACTTCGTATGAAAATATTATCAGGAGTGGGGCTTTGACAGTTCAAAAGAGCTACAGTTTGAGCTTTTGCTATGTGCCATACCCTGTGGCAAGCGTTTTACAGAAATTGTCTCATTTGCTCCTAGAAACGCAGTGGCGTAAGGAGGCCCTGGTCCTGCAGTACACGGGGTGGGTGACTCCATGCCCCCACGTGCCTGTCCCTTAACCCCGGGAGGGAGGGCAGCAGGACAGCCCAGCGCCGGGGTCGCAGGGCGGCTCAGGGGCTCCTCTCGCTGGTAACACGGAGGCCCCCTTGGAGCTGCGGGATGGTTTAAGGAAATGTTGGGAAAAGTGCCGAGCTCGTGGCCGGGCACACGGCAAGTACCCAAAACATGTTCGTTATTATTTTATCACCTGAGGACACTGCGAGGGAGAGAACGATGAAATAAGCCGCAGAGCTGGAATTCAAACACACGGGGCAATGCGATGCGGAAGCTGGACGCTGTCCCACTTGCCTACCCTGCCTCTGAATGATGGAGCTGAGTGAATCCCAAACCAGCTCTGCTACAGCAAGTGGAATCCAGACTCTTTAAAAAGAGAGTTTAAAAAATCTCTCCTGCATGTATCAATAACTGGATTACAACTCAAAACAACAGACACGGAGGAGAACGCCATAAATGAGGCACCCAGCAAAATACTATCATGATCACAGCTTTGATGATCTCCTGAGTCAAATCTCATTTCCCCCAAAGCAGCCGAGACGGGATAAGATCTTCCATGTCAGAATCTTCCCGGGGTCCCCCTCGGCCAACCGGCCAGGGAGAAGTCAGCACCCGCCCGCCCAACTTCCCCTCCCCCGCCCGGTGCCCTGCCTAACGGAGAGCTGGCCTTGGGGGGCGCCCCCTGGACTAACAGGAAAAGAGAGAAGTCCCACCACCATGGAGTCAGTCTTTCAACATAATAAACAGAGGAGCGAGAACAAGGGCAAGAAACAAGGGGAGTGGGGACGAGGGGTGGCTTTGGCGACGAAGAGGCGGAAAACAAGCGTTGCCAGGAATTATGGATTTGATCCTTTTTAATGCTCATCAAGAGATAAAAATGAAATTTCTTTTTAACCCTTTTGGGCTGGACCGCTTGGGTGGTGGCTGAAATGAGGTGATACGTGAGGCACCAGGCATTCCTATGACAGCGGAAAGTGGATGAACTAGGTCTTACACACCCCCCCAGTCATCACCATTACCACCTGCTGAGACCTCAACCCACACAATCCGAGGTAACACTTAGGTAGTTGCGATGTCCTTTGGGTAATGACACCAGAACCTCCTGAAGCCAGCAGTGTGGCCATCTGACACTAAACTCCTATCTGTGATCACTCAGACTACATGTGGCAGATGAGACCACTGACTGGAACTGAAAAAATTAAAAGCCACTGTTTTTTTGTGGTAAAACTCTACTTAGCCTTTTTCTTTCCGTTCTCTAAACTGTACCAAAACTGAAATAATTCAAACACTCAAACAGGAAACCAAAAAGAAAAAAACAAACCTGAAAACAAAACTTAAAAGACCCAGAGGAGCCGGAAACCGAGTGATCACCCTGACAGCACTTTGCCCCAGCCTCAGGCTGGCTCGCAGGGAGAGCCCCGGGGTCTGGCTCGCCGCGACACCTGCAGTGGTGCCCCGGGGTTCAGCCCGGCCCCTGCCGCGTCCGCCTCCCCGCAGGCCGCCCCTGGGGCTGCAGCGGCACAGGGAGCTCGCTCCACGCTCGGCTCCTCTGCCCCCGGGTCCGGCCCACTGACGTTCTCCTGAAGCAGAGGAGGCGGATCAAGGGCTACGAGCGGGCTTCGCGGGGCGGAGCCTAGGCCTGAGCTACACAGGCGGCAAAGGCGATCTAATTTCCACATTGGAGACAGCAGGGGCAGCGAGACATATCACATGGGAAAATCACCTTGTTAAAAACTTTAAGGTGAAAAATACTAAATTTAATATAATAAATACAACAGATATTTCTATCAGCTTCAATGCCATATTCTGGTTGATTAGCAGGAGATGGTAGGAAGAGTGGCCAAGAGAGATGGATGGGTTAGGAAGCAAATAGGGCCCGGGACGGCCATGCCCCTTCTCTGTGGCAGGAGTGGTGAAGGGAGGGGGGTGCCCCAGAGAGGGGTACACACAGGCCACGTGGCACAGTGGACTGGGAGGGGCCCGGGAAGCCCCCCTCCCTCCTGCCCCTCGCCCTTCGGTTATGCTACTTCTTCCGACCCTGGGCTGGGCGCCAGGCTGGCAGGCAGTGAACTGAAAAGACACATGCTCTGGCCCCAGGGAGCTCTTGGTCTGGTGGGCGATGCCCTGCTGTCAGGAAAGGCTACTGGTCAGCTTGCCCAGGCCCACAGGTTATCACGTCCTGGTGTCGGGGTCCGGCCGGGACACAGAATAACACGAGGCCCTCATGCTGGATGCCCAGGTGGGTCATCTCTCTCAGAGGGGAGTTCTGAGAACCTCAGAGGCTCGAGAATAAAGCAAAATACGGTACATTCGTCCAAACGTATAAACTAAGCAATAAGCAAACAGAACGATAAACATACAGAACAAATCCTGTTAGGTCATCAAGGCTTCTGAATAATTTAGAGCAAATGGGAGACTCCTAGAGAAAAGTCAGCACAGTGGAGTGAAAGGCTGCGTTTAAATGGTCTTGGCTCATGCAAAACCATAGGTTAGTTGGGGTTTTTTTTGTATCAGCTATGTGGGAAAGAGGACAAATATCCTCTTAATAAATCTTTGAAATGGTGAGGTCAAAAGACTTTCTACACTTTTGAATTTCAGGTATTAATCCTGCTCAGTTAAGAAACAATGGTCTCCCACTTAGTAGAGTTCTATAACCAACAACTACGAGATCAGTATCACTGAGGAAGAGAACCACCAACGCGAAAGTTTTTATCTCGAAAGTCATGACCAGCGAGACACACAAGGGTAGCCCTGTCATGCAACCAACTTATCAAGGCTACGCGCGCAATCCCACATCCCATAGGACTGGGCATGCTTCACCCAAGGCTCCTGCCAACCAAGAGTCAGCAAACACAGCAGGAAATGCTCCTTGCCAAACACTGAGGGGACTGGGTGCATGTTTTTAATAACATCATAGCTCAGGGTATTTTCAGGTACTGGGCACAGCGTTAGGTGTGTAAAATTCCGCCCATCACTTTAATTTTCTAACCATGTGGCAGAGGTTTAAAACCCACCCAACTACAGAAGCACAAAAGCAGTAGGTGGGATAGGCTCCGGGGACCCCAGAACTCCAGGTCACTGTACCCAGCCAGGCTGACGCCCTGTCCCTGGTCTGGTGGAGACGGTGGGCTGGCGGAACAAGCCTGGGACCCAGTCTTTATTCTGCCATTTTCCAGCTGCAGAACCTCAGATGAATCACTTTGTCTCAACAAAGAGGCAAGAGGTTGGTGTGACCAGAGCTGTCACCACCACTTGAATCGTTACTGCTTGGGGTCACGAGGAACGTGTCTGATTCTTCCTCCACACGACAGCCTTTTAGATCTTTGACAGAAACACGGGATGCTTGGGCCGAAGGGGCTGGAATCCCACTGGTTCTCCAAGGCCTGAGTCACACCAGCCCCTCAAGCAGAATGAATCTCTCCCGCGGTTCCCCCCTGCGCGCGCACACACACACACACACACACACACGCCATCCACACTGCGGGTGGGTTCTGGTTCAGTGGATTCATGACTGCGTCCCCCACTGGCTGGAAAGCATTTCTGAGGTGAAAGCTGAAGCTTCATTCACTGTGGACCTGGCCACCTAATGAGATGTCACATGCACACTTCATCTTTGAAGCCCAGAGAAAGCAAGCAGAAGCCTGAACTTGAACCCACGTGTTCTGACCCAAGGTCAGTGCCCTTTGAATTAACTACCCAACTGCCCTTCCTGAGTAATTCTCTTCCAAGAATGCAAAACAATTAACAAGCATGAACTCAGAAGGCAGCTGTCATTCCCACTGTGCCTTTTTCTCTTCTAGATCAGACACGCCCCCTTCTCTCCACCAGGCCTCACTCGACATGACTTGGTGGCGAGGGGCAGGGGGGTAGTCTCTTCATCATCCCGGTCACCCTTCTCGGGACCCACCCCACACTCAGAGTGAGACCGCAGGTCAGAACACACTGCCCTGAGTGTGACCCAAGCAGGAGAATATTCAACCACGTGACCACTTCTTCACGCTCCATCGGGAGTCAGCAAGTTTTCTGTGCAGGGTCAGAGAGTATTTTAGGCACTGCCAGCCATCTGGTCTCTGTCCCATCCACTCAGATCGTCCCCGACAGAGGGGAAGCAGCCATCAGACAGTACACAGCGGGGTGGTGTTCCAAGAAAACTTTTTTACAAGACGCTGAAATTTGAATTTCATGTAAGTTTCACATGTCAGGAAATGGTATTCTTCTTTTGATCTTTTTTCCAACCATTAAAAAATGCAAAAACCATTCATAGGTCACAGGCCATATAAAAACTGGGTGGGACAGATCTGGCCCGTGGGCCGTGGTTGGCCAGACTCTGCCTAGATGATACATTCACACTAATGCAGCCTGCGATTGTATTAGTATTCAGCCTGCCATCAACCTAAAGCCGTTTAGACCTGTTGCTGGAGCACATCTCCCCATCTGCCGAAGGGGGAGAGGGAAAAGGTGCTTTCATCCCACTGTCCTCAAACCTCCAGGGGGAAGAACTGTCCTGGAGATCTGATACTGGCCTCCACCCCTCTACCCTCTCCCCTTCCTCTTTCTTGAGGGAGGGAGACTTACCTGATGGCAGGTGTAAGACCCTCTGCTCAGCTCAGCCCCCTCCTCTCCACTAGGATCTGCCTGCCTGCCGAGAGGTGCCCTTGGGGCTGCTGTCTCTCTGGGGGAGAGGCCTGACCTCTGAGGGGAGAGTACAGCTCAGGCACTGCCTGCAAGCCCATCTGGCCATACGACTAAGACATAGGGATTTTATCACCGAGCCGATATTTAAAAAATCCCTGACTTCCGTGTCTACCTTTTAGTTAGTTCAGAACCTGGGAAGGGAAGCAAGGGATTATCCAGATCGCGTGTGCAAGCTCTGTGCATTTTAGATCCAGGAGCTGACACACATCCCTGCTAAATTTCACGTTACTGGACTTGGCTCACTGCCCTGACCTCTCATGGCTTCCGTGGTGCTCTGTCCCTCTCTCAACTCTTAGACCTTTAAAAACTAAGCTTGTCTTCCACATCCCAAAATAGATCATTTATGAACACGTGACCAAGAGAGAAATAAGGTACACCCTGAGACAAGCCACTTTCGCCACACAGGGATTTTTCCGTTAACCAGAATCATTTGGCCTCTGTCGCTACTGGTTACTCATCCTTCTAATTGGCTTCCCTTCTCCAACGCCATTTTCCACTCTGAAGCCAATGGTGTGTGTGTTCTGTTGGTTTGTTTTTTGTATCTTTTTTTACATTCAATGGATGTGTCATCTCCTATTCAAAAATCTTTCTGGCTTTTCTTACTTATAGGAAAGGCCCACTCCTGGCAGCCAGTGGAGTCATCTGGAAAGGCCTCTAAACAAGTGAGAGAGTGATGGGGCATCGCCTATTGCACCATCCCAGCCAGAGGCCTCGGAGAGCTGGTCTTCCTGTAACCAGGAACCGGCCTCACCACGTAACCCCAGCCACTGGTGGAACCAACTGAGAGGTCGGGCTGGGCCCACCACTGATGGGAGCCCAGGGCGGAGGTCTCCCTGTCCCCCACCCCCAGTCTCTCCCCCTCGCGGCCCCGTCTACCTTTACGTGGTCCTTCAGATCTGCTCTCCTGAAAAGAAACCAGAGGCTTCAAAACAAACTGGCCAAACATTACAGAGCATCGTACTCGAAGTCTACAGATGCGCCACATCCTGACCAGCGGGGCTCGTAGAAGGACGACCCTCGGGCCCCATGGAAGCAGAATCTGTGTTCTACAGGATCCCCAGCGATTCAAGCGCAACCAAGGCCTGGGAGGCGCTGCCACCGAGAGGGAACCATGCTTGCCCTGGCTCCACCTGTGGAGAATCTATTTATTGGCTGGGCGCCGGTCCTTTCTTTAGTTCCCAGGTGATTCCAATGTATCACCGGCGATGAGACGCACTACTCTGGAGTCAGGGCTTCCTCCGTCCTTGGCTGCTTCTGTTAGCTCAAATATACTATCACACGCCTATTGATTTCCAAAACTACCCTTCGGGGAAATCGTGACAGATAAAGAAAAGTCTCACTGGTCGTGTAATCCAACTACCAGTAAGCGCTGCCTGTGTTCTGTGCCTCTTTCCCTTTGGCCAAGGTGAGGGGCTACTTTTACTAGTCAGTTGCTATTTTTCCAAGGCTGGGATCTATGCCTACCTAAAAAAGAACTTTGCTGAAATTAATAATAAAGGAACCCAGGGCTTCCCTGGTGGCGCAGTGGTTGAGAATCTGCCTGCCAATGCAGGGGACACGGGTGCGAGCCCCGGTCTGCGAAGATCCCACATGCCGCGGAGCAACTGGGCCCGTGAGCCACAACTACTGAGCCTGCGCGTCTGGAGCCTGTGCTCCGCAACAAGAGAGGCCGCGATAGTGAGAGGCCCGCGCGCCGCGATGAAGAGTGGTCCCCGCTTGCCACAACTGGAGAAAGCCCTCGCACAGAAACGAAGACCCAACACAGCCAAAAATAAATAATAAAATAAATAAATTAATTTAAAAACCACTGTTCGTGGTATTTAAAAAAAAAAATAGTAATAATAATAAAGGAACCCAACTACTAATGTGACCTCCGGGGAGGCTGACCAACTCCTCCTGGCTTGCCTGGGGGCCCCCCAGTTTTAGTGCTGAAAAGCTCCTCGTCCGAGGACATCCTTGGTCTCAGGCAAACCAGGACAGGTGCTCACCCTGCCTCCAGGGTCCCCCTTGGTCTGACCCTGACTCTTCCCTACTCTCCCACCTCTTCCTCTTGCTCCAAGATGAATGGCGGCCCTCAGTTCCTCCATCAGGGCTCACTCCTGCCTCCCGGCCTGCCTTTGCCCGTGCTCTTCCCTCATCTGGAATACTCTTCACCTTACTCACTCTCCAGCTCTCAGTTCAAATGTCACTTCCTGAGGCCAAGCTTCTCTGACCCGATCCCAACCCCCAGGCTTGGTCATATCCCTGCTACACTCTCTCACAGCACACGGTGTCCTTTTCCTTCACAGCACTCATCACAGTTTATATAACTGTGTTTGTGTTTGATTAGTGTCTGTCTCCCTGTGTAGGTAAATGTCTTAAGGACTGGGATTGTGTCTGTTTTCTCTCTGCTTTCTTGGTCCCTAGAAACATGGTAGACAGTTAATAAATATTTGTTGAATAAAGAAGATGAATTGATGTAGTCAGAATCCAGTCCACATGTCTCCACGAGAGAGACTGCCAGCCAACCCCAGTATCTGTTCTCTCTTCTTCCACAGGAATAGAATCCTGACTTTGGCTGACATTCCACCTTCCCTACGTGCTGGGTATAGCCATGTAAGTGAATTCTGGCCAAGAAGTGCTATGTGCAGTTTTCAAAAGGTTCTGTTGAGAGGGGTGTGTACTCCTTGCCCTCCCTCCTCCCTCCTAGCTGGAATGTAGGTGTGATAACCGACATTCAGCAGCCATCTTGGATCAGGAAGTAGCTGTGGGCGTGAAACCCCTGCAGGGTGGAAACAAAGTGGAAGGAGCCTGGGCCTCTGACACTCTGGAGCCCATTCCAGCCCTGGGGAGCCATGTCTGAGCTTTGCCGTAAAAGAAATAAACTTAATTCACTTATTTGGGGTTGTTCTGTTATTCCACCATACCTAATCCTGCCTAACAGCCTCTCTCTTGCTGGTCCCTTCTGACTTCTAACATGCATGTCAGAAATGGTGTGGGAATTCCCTGCTGGTCCAGTGGTTAGAACTCTGCACTCCCACTGCGGGGGGCACGGGTTCAATCCCTGGTCAGGGAACTAAGATCCCACAAGCCATGCAGTGTGGCAAAAAAACAAAAAAGAAAAGAAAAAAGAAAAAAAAGAAATGGTGAGCCACCACTCTGTTTTCCCTTCCCTTAAATACACTCATGTAAATATAAAGCAGGAAGTGAGGCTGTGAAGCGGTCACCTAGTGGGATGGCTTCAGGGTAGTGGAAAGAGCAGGCCCCAGGGAGTCAGGAACTCAGCTCCAGGTCTGGTCCTAGACAGTCGAGCAACTTGGACCTCAGCTTCCTCCCCTATAAACAAACACAAGGAGGCCAGGCCACTCACCACCGTTCTCCTCCAAATGCCTCTTTATGTTAACATGTTTCAGAGTTATGTTAGTGGAATAGTCACGCTGTGGTACAGGCACAGGATTTTAAGTAGTTGTGAAACAACTGAGGTTCAACTAAGCTCAAAACATTACTCAAAACTTGCCCTACAGGAAAGATGCCTGAGCGTGTACAGAAGATACATGAGACCTTGACAAATGCCAGCAAATACTCCACCCCTAAGACATGCGTGCTTAGATCTGCAGGTCTATTACACCAGCTGACCTGAAAGCAGAATTCTGATAAAGAGCCTTTTCCGCAAGGGCTTGTCTGGGACCCCAGTTTCTAAATGACAGCAAGAAATAAAAGAGGAAGGTTGAGGAGCCTGGGGGAGCGGGAGGGGAAAGGAGAATTGTACCATCACATGTTACAGGCTCCAAACTTTGAATGAATCAGTGAGGTATATGTGGGAGAAGAAGCTGGAATATCCAAGCATGAGGAACAGTGCAGTACAAGGTAGGTCTATAAGCAGTGGCCGTACCAGTCCTCTGTCATGACAATCAGCTGAGTACCCCAAACTGAGTTTAACAAATGTTTAAGAAACAAAAGAGAGGGATACACCGTGGATAAAACTGATCTAATAAACTCTCAGTTTGAGTGATTTTTCTCTTTATTTCAGATTTCAGAGGAAGGAATCGATGCACCCGAGTCTTGCACTGCTTCAGGTGCAAAACTGAGGGACCCAACATTTATATTAATAATTCGATTGGCTACGTTTGCATTTCACGGTTCGAGGCCAGCCTTAGCTACAAACTGAACTCCCAGTTCATTTGTTAAATACCAAGTAAAATGACACAGAGCTGATCGGGTCCGCTGACTTCAGTGCCACTCAGCCCTTCACATCTGGATGGTGACTGACTGTCCTCGCCCACGCCGGCCTGGCTGGCCATCTCTTCCACTTCCCCTGTCCTCTCAGCCATTCTGCTGCTTCCACAGCATTTCAACCTATCCTGGCAGGCGATTTGGAAGACACAGAGCACTCAGTTTTCCTGTCACTTTAGCGATCTCACAGCAAAGTTGAGGTCTTCTTGTCACAGATCAACAAATATAACCACGATGTGCCTGCTGTCACTCACTCTAAGACCCAGGGAAAGGTTCTCTCTTTACAGGGAAGAAGTTCAGTCCACTTCAGCTTGGGAGACACAACGCTCCGGGGAACCCTCTCTGCCCCGGCTGAGGGGAGAGACACACAAGGTTCAAAGCCCGCGCCCCTGCCCACCTCCGCTCCTGAGCCACTTGGGAACTGGCCTGTACCCACGAGGTCCTCCACGCCTGGGGGCAGCAGGAGCTCAGGTCCACTGTAATGGGCACACGAGAAGGCAGGATACTTTTTTTTCTTTCAGTGAAAAAGACAGCTGTATTTGATTTACATTTAACAAGATTTACAAAAAGGGGTAGGGGTGGTCCTGGGCTCCTGGCCCCCCCAGATCTGGGCAGTGCCTCCAGGACAGCCTGTCTGACAGGCCGAGACTGGGACCCCCAGGTCTTCTGGGTCCCTTCTGGCCGCCTGGGCCTCAGCGTCTGACGTCCAGCTTGACCTCTGAGGTGGGCCCACGGCACGGAGCCCACCCGGAGTGCGGGTGCCCCACAGGCCAGGCCAGGCCGGGAAGGCATCTTGTGGCTCTGGGGGCCGCAGGCACTCAGGCCCCACCCAAGAGGCCAAACCCAGGTATCTGGGCAGCTGCTGGTGCCCAGGGAAGCGGGCTGGGATTCTGCTTCTAAGTTGGGAGAGGACTCTTGAGAAGCTAACTTCCAATTATCGATACATTATTACTCCCTCTGCCAGAAGACTAACCCTAACTAATATTCAATAAAAGTCAATAACACTGGCAAGCAGAGAAAGAGCTAATAAGGTGTTTTAAATTACTATGTATCTAACATCCAACAGTTCCACATAAACTCAAAGTCAGAGTCACCTGGTTAAATCAACAATGAAAGACTTACTATTAAATTCTTAATTCAGAGGTTTATTGAGCATAGCATCTTACGTGCTACAGTTTCTGGGATTGTTGTTTATTACCTGGGAATCCCAGCAACAGTACTAACAGACAAGGGTCCTTAGTCTCCTAGAAATGAACATAAACATTTTATTATCCTCTGATTTTAAACATGATGGCCCTTGTCTATTCCGGCTCAATTAAATGAAAAAGTAGAAAAATAGAGTATGACTAGAACAAAAGATCACTGGAAAAATGAGTGTATAAACCAAAACTTTTCCCTGTTGACTTACTGTAACGTGACATTTAAGTGTTCTTCCATTCAATTAATTACAAATCAATAAATGTGTATATAACCTCCGTCTTAAGAACAGATTGTCCTAAGTAACTGAACCAGAGGATTCAAGTGGGCAGGAGAGAAAGGTCAGATACAATAGTCCATTAACTCCTTTAAATGGTACATAGAGACTTCAGAGCCACGTATAAAGAAACACACGTGTAGGAAGTTTTAACTCGATAATGATGACTTTTTCTCCCGCACACAGACCTGTGAGTTCCCTTGAGCAACAACGATGGTATTAAGTTGATAAGCCAACTTTGCTTTAGAACAGCTTAACTGTGATGAGGTACCTTTGGAACCTGGAGTGCTCCCAGGTATAAGCCTGACCGTTTTAGGAGACAGAAGCGGGCGATGGTTAAGAACACGCTGCGGGAGGAGACAGGCTGCCAGGGCTTGAATCCCGGCACCACTTACTAGCTGGAAACTCTGAGGAAATTCCGTGACCATTCCGAGCATCACAGGACGGTGGTTGTAGAGATTACATAAGACTGTGGGCAGTGTCTCCGTGTCCAGCACCGTGAAGAGAGCTCCAGTACCCACTGTCACTGTGGCAGGGACAACGCTGGGGGCTGCAGACACATAGGACAGCACCCCCCACTCCGGGAAGCCAGGTGAAAGGTCACTTTCAAATTCAGTCATCGTGCCAATCAAGAATTTCTACTTAGCTAAAACACATGGTGCCAAAATTTACACTTTATTTGCTATTTAATCCATCTCACAGAAACGTAAGAGTAGAAGTATAAAAGTGACAAAACCGGCTGGCAAAAAATAGCAACTGTGGACCACTTGGTTGTAAGCATTCTCTTGTAGGCTCTGTTGCGGGCATGTGTTTTCCATTGCAGTGTTGGTTTTCCTTTTCCTAAGCCCTCAAACTATTTTTTAAGGAGGGAAAATGTTTCCCTTTAGGCTGGAGCTGAGGAAAGAATTCTCTCTGCTCTCACAGTGCTGGCACACCTTGAACTTGGTGCACTGGAAGGGAAAATTCCTGACAATTACATTAAGCCCAAGAGTAGATACCCTTCGGCGCCCCCCAGCCAGCTTTTCCCAGCTGTGCCCCACCTCCGCTTCCAGCTTTGCTCTGCCGAAACAACACAGGGAGAAGGGAAGAAAATCACATATGAAAAAGTTCAGATGGATACACCCCCAGGAAATATTTGGCTAATTCTATAAGAATCCAAGGTGCAGAAAGGTTGAAAATTAGTTCGTTCTCCAAACTTTTGAGAGTGGGAGATACGTCAATCACAGAATTCTAGACTGGGAGGGGCTTTATGGATCAGCTAGCCTAGTGCCCTCGTTTTATGGACCAGGACCCAGAAGCTTTGAGGCCCGCAGTCCTGGGCAAAAGGATGTCTAGAACTCATGTCTTGTCTCCCAGAACCGGGCTGTTTTCACCACACCCGACACTTTGCTGTGTGAATCAAAAGCTCCTGCTGGGACCAAGAATCCGGACTAAGAAGCAGTCCCAGTAACTTCCCATTGACGCTGCGGCACCTGGAACAGGCGTGCTCCCCAAATTCACCCGTGGGCTCTCACCCCCGGGGTGGCCTCCAGGGAAATACACAATCGGGAATGTGCTCCAAGCTGAGAAGCAGATCATCTTCCTCAGACCTGGGGCTGGAAGCCCGGCAGGGAAAGCGCCCTTCACCCGTCCGCTGAGGGCCCAGCTACGCACGCAGAGCGCAGAGACGCCGCGACACAGGTGGCGCGCGGCGACCTCGGCCACCTGTGCCATACTGGGTTGCCGCTCCTGTCCCTGGTGACATTTTTGTTTCAAAACCCAGAGTTTTCTCTGTTGCTCATCGAGTCTCGACTGCTGCGAAGGTGTGGGCCACATCCTCTGCCAGCAAAGCGCGAAAGCCGTCAACTTCCCTCCGACAACAATCAAGGGCTCGGAGGGGACACCGAGAAGGGGACACCGGTGCTCGTGGGCGCCAGGGCCCGACCCCAGCCGCTGCCGGGGCACCCCACCCCGCCGCAACGCATCCCAGCCCGCAGGACCCGCTTTCTCTTTCCAGGAACCCGCCTGCTCTGCCTCGGAGGGTCGCTCGCTGCCTCGGCCCGAGGGCGCAGTTCCTCACTTAGGGGCGACCCCCGCCCCCGACGGCCCCCCCACAAACCCTGCAGCCCGTCCCCCTCCCCGCCCCGGGCAGGGGCGCCCCGGACCTCCCACCCCTGGGATGGCGGGCCCCGAACCTTCCAACCCAGGGCTGCGCCGACGGCCGGCGGGGGCGAGCGCGTCCCGGGCGCCCGCGGCCCCCGCCCCGCCCCGCCCCACCGGGCCCCGGGCCCACCTGCGGCGGGGTCGCGAGGTCGTTGCCGCTCCCGCTCCCGCGGGGGGCTCCTCCGCGCCGCCATGGCGGCCGCGTGCTGCTGATGGGCGCGGAGCCTCGACCGGTGGGTCTGTCAGAGGCAGCGGCCGCCGACCGGCGCCCGCTCTCGCTTCCCGGCGGCTGGCGTGCGATAGAGGCGCCGAGAGGGGACCGCAGCCTGCGCTCCCGCCCCGGGAGCCCGCTGGTTGACTGACACACCGGGCCACCAATGGGAGGCCGCGGCGGGGGCGGGGGCGGGGCCAAGAGGGCGGGGCCTTGAGGGGTGGGCGGGGTCTCCGCGTCTTCTGGGTCGCCTGCCCGGGCTTCGCAGAGCCGCTGGTGCTCCGCGGGGCGGGGGTGGGAAAGCTACTGCAGGGATGCAAACGCCGCTTCTCGGGAAACATCCTGGGGATTCCACCTGGACGGGTCCTACGACCTCCCTGGCACTTTATATCGAAGGCCCATTGAGTGGGAAGGAAGGAAGACTGGTGGGTGGGATGGTGTGGGAGAGGGACTGGTCCCATTTTCCTCTCATGGCAAGGTTACAGCATTCCCTTCCCTGGCCCATACGTTAAACCGCTGGTCGGTCAAGGTTATGGGTGGGCGAGACTGGAATCCAGCTGTTGACCCAGGGCCTGTTCCACTAGACTGGGCAGATTTCCTGATCTTGATTTCCCTCCGGCTCAGCAGAACGGGGTTGTGCTTACTTAGAACTCAGTTTACATTAGGAGCGGTTATTGACAAAGCTGATCATCTGTTAAAGTGGTTTATCAAAAGGAAAAAACAAGGCAGTAGCGAATAGTAAAAATAAACAGTCCAACAATAAAAAGGCACAACAAGGTCCTTTCACCCCTGATTTTCTTGTCAGATGACCTTTTCTTTTCACGAGAAAAAGGAAGAAACTTAAAATCTTGGTGAACACTTCCTCCTTCTCCAATATACACAATTCCAGAGACAAACAGACTTGCATGTGACATGGTTTGGTACCTTTTGAAAAATTCCATAACTAAAAGATGTGGGAAACACCCTGGAATTTTAGGTGGCTCCATTATACTTAGGGCAATGTCTGCAAGTAACCACTTCCCCCCTCTGAGTCTCAGAGCAAATGGTTAGAGGATCCCACAGGTCTTTGGCAACTTCAGGAAAATTCTGAAGCAGAGCAACAGCAATTAATATAATGCTGGACATTTACTGAGAGCTGACATCAGGCCAGGCACTTCGGTAATCCTTTTATGTATTATTTTACGTATTATTTCACCTAATCCTCACGCTGGCCCAGGAGGTAGGTACTATTGGTTGTTTTGTTGTTGCGCTGGGTCTCCACTGCAGCACGCGGGCTCTTCGTTGCAGGCTTCTCTCTAGTTGCGGCCAGGTTTAGTTGCCCGGGGCACGTGGGATCTTAGTTCCCAGACCAGGGATCGAATCCACGTCCCCTGCATTAAGGGCGGATTCTCAACCACTGGACCACCAGGGAAGTCCCAAGGTAGGTACTATTGTTATCTCCAGTTTACAAATGAGGAAACTGAGGCTCAGTAAATGCTAGTGCAGAGTTTGAACCTAGGTCTGATCTCTCAACCACCCCACCATTCTGCAACCCATGATTCACAGAAGATAATAAGAAACGTTCCCAAACTCTGCTGCATGTTTAGAAAACAAAAATCCCTTCTATCCAAGTCAGATTTTAACCTAGAGAGGTAGTTTTCCACAGCCATAAGCCATGATTTGCGTGTATAGAGCCATGTTATACAAAATAAATGACTTAAAATTGCTGTGTATAATTAAACCTAAACAAAGTGATGAGCTGTGATGAGTACAAATTGTCTATTCTAGAAGCTGAAAGTACCAGGACTAATTTCTTGTGATATAATAAAATTTTCTTGAGTCCTTTAACCACAAAACAAATGAGCCAGTAACTTTCCCCTCCTCCCACAAGAGAAAATTTATGAACACAGCTGTTTGGACTCAGCCTAAAATCCTTTCAATTAATTCACAATCAGGGTTCCGTGGTTTGCTGTAATGTTCACTGTTATTCTGAAAGCTGAGTGGAAGGCCTCTTTGTGTGGTACTTACAGACCTAGGCCTTGGAACCAGACTGCCTGGCCTGGCTGCATACTAGCCATATGGACTTGCTCAATTATTTAAACTTTTTGTGCCTCAGTTTCCTCATCTGTAAAATGGAGCTCAAATGAGTATCTTCCTCTCATGGGACTGTTATGGGGATGAAGTAATTAAATATATCCCAAACCCTTAGAGTAATGCTTGGCACATAATAAACACCACATAACTATTAGTCAAGTAGAGGATGTGACTACACGTAGAGATTTCTGATTGGCTTTCTGGTCTACCCAAGTGTGCTTTACTACCTGTCTTAACAGTTACGAGGCTATCGATCTTTTTTATCAACATGGATTATAAGCTTTTTAAGGGCAAGAATTCTGATCTAGAATCTTTAGTGTCTAGCTCAGTGATTGAATTTTTTTTTTTTTTTTTGTATATAGACTATGACAAACCTTTATTGCCTTTACTAACACATATTCTTGCCTTCTACATTATATCACATCTTGAATACATAGGCTTAAAAAAAAACTATCTGGCTGGTGCTGCACTAGAAAAATAACTATCATTGAGCCCAGTATAATAAAATCATATTTCATGGACCTATTATGTAGAACTTGAATTATTTTGAATGGGTGAGGCCATACTTTCATAAAGGCTGCACTCAGCAAAGATGCCTGTAGCAATTGTCTCAGCTGAAATGTTGACACATATTATTATACTCACGGAAATATTGACCTTAGAACAACTGAAGACAAAGTCAGTGCCTAGCATTGTGCCTAGAAGCACATCACTTGATTGTGATGCTGGAGAGTTTGGACTGAGTGGCCAGGGACAACGGCTACTCCAGGTAGTCACATGGACGATCCTGATATGGTCCACATCAGAAGAAAGAAAGGGGGGGGGGGAAGAGGAGGGAGGCTCACTGGTCAATAAAGCATAGCAAATATTTTCTGAGAATTTTTGTTTTCATAAAGTTTTCTTGACCATTTGAACTCTGAGAATGGAATGTGAATATCCAGAACCACTGAAGACATTGCAAAATGTATTCTCCATTGCTATGCCAAACTTTTCATGTTACTCAGGGGTCACTCATTCATATCTGGATCAGCCTCAGGCTAGGACAAGTTGACGTTTGTTCTGAGAACAGTGGCACTCGTTACACCTTTGGGCAATAATTGCAATCTTCACTTCTATTGAGAGTTTGCTTGGTTGACGGGCTTCTAGTTAAATATCCTCCTCTAGCTGGGAGGTTGCAAAGGGAGTTGCTGGTCGGTTGCCGTAATTCCTGCCCCAAGAATTGTGCCTGGCACATGGAAGGTACTTATTCAGTATTCATTGAATGAGAATGAGTGAATGTGTGAGGGAATGCAATGATTGGACTTAATACTAAGAATCCGTGGAATTTTCCCAACTGTACTCACTTCCAACTGTCCTTATCCAAATTCATTGTCTTTCTTTTTGGTGGTAAAATATATGTAACATAAAATTTACCATTTAACTATTTTTAAGTGTATAGTTCAGTGGCATTAAGTGCATTCACATTGTTGTGCAAATATCACCAACCATCCATCTCCAAAACTTTTTTCATCTTCCCAAACTGAAACTCTGTACCCATTAAACTGTAACTCCCCTTTCCTCCCCCTCCCCTAACCCCTGCCCCTAACAATCATCATTCTACTTTATGCCTTTGACTACTTTCTCAATGTGACTGCTCTAACAACCTCAAGTGGAATCATACGGCATTTGTCCTTTGGTGATGGGCTCATGTTACTTAGTATAATAATGTCTTCAAGATGCATTGCTGTTGTAACACATGTCAGAATGGCCTTCCTTTTCAAAGCTGAAAAATATTCCATTGTATGTGTATATCACATATTGCTTATCCAGTCATCCATCAATGGACACTTAGGTTGTTTCCACTTTTTGGCTATTGTAAATAATGCTGCCATGAACCTAAGTGTACAAATAACTGTTTGAGTCTCTGCTTTCAATTCTTTTGAATATAAAGCCAGAAGTGGAATTGTTGGATCATGTGGTAATTCTATGTTTAACTTTTTTTTTTTATAATTTTTTTTGGGGGGGGGGTTATTTATTTATTTATTTATGGCTGTGTTGGGTCTTTGTTTCTGTGCGAGGGCTTTCTCTAGTTCTGGCAAGCGGGGGCCACTCTTCATCGCGGTGCGCGGGCCTCTCACTATCGCGGCCTCTCTTGTTGCGGGGCACAGGCTCCAGACGCGCAGGCTCAGTAATTGTGGCTCACGGGCCTAGTCGCTCCGCGGCATGTGGGATCTTCCCAGACCAGGGCTCGAACCCGTGTCCCCTGCGTTGGCAGGCGGATTCTCAACCACTGCGCCACCAGGGAAGCCCCTATGTTTAACTTTTTGAGGAATAGCCATACTTTTTTCCACAGCAGAAAATACTCCCACCATAAAGATTATATTCTGCATAAAGATTATATTCTCTCCACATCCTCACCAGCACATTTTCAATTTTTAAAATAATATCCATCCTAATGGGTGTGAAGTGATATCTTACTGTGGTTTTGACTTGCATTTTCCTAATGATTAGGGATGTTGAGCATCTTTATAGGTGCTTATTAGACGTTTGTACATCTTCTTTGGAGAAAGTCATTTAAGTTCCTTGACTACTTATTGTCTTTGAAAACATTATGCCATCACTGTTGATATCTATAAAAATTAAAATTTGAGAGACCCTTATCTTTACTTCGGTTCTGCATTGTATCAGGTAGGGTCAGTTTTTCTAACAGAGGGCAGTGCGTAGAGGTTAACAGGTACTGATGCTGATGATGATGGTAGAGCTTAATTGAGCACTCATGAGGTGCCAGCTTCTATTAAGTGCTCCACATGTATTAATTAATTCAGCCCCCCACTTGAGATATGTACTATTATTATTCCCAATATACAGACAAAGAAACTGAGGAACTAGGTCATTCCGCTAGTAAATGGTAGCTGGAGAGTTGAACCCAGCTTCTGGGGCCGTATGGAAAGTATCTCCTAAAAAAAAAAAAAAAAAAAAAAAAAAAATCACTTTTCGGGAACTCAGTGATTCCCTGAAAGCCACGTCTGTTCTTTTTCCTGAATGAGCTGACGCTCAGAGAGCCCTGGTCCACCTGCAACAGCCCAGTCCTGGGCCTGGCTGAGATGCACCATGTCCCCCATCCCAGCATGAGGCAGAGCAAATGTGTGAGGCCAAGATCCAAGCTGGCGTTTCACAGCCAAAGCTGAGAAACACAGAGGGTCAAAGCAGGAATGGGGAAGCCAAGGTGCGAAGCCTAAACCGGCAGAGAAACCAGGAGAGTCCTCGAGAGAGGGGCCAACATGGCAGGAGTAGAAGCAGGTCTAAAGAACTCTAAAGCTGTCCAGAGGGCACAGGCAGAAGCTTCTGTGACTCCCGACACTGAGGCCTTAAGCTGTCCCAGCTGGGGCCTCATGCGACAGTTTAATCTGTGTTCCTTGGTCTGGGATTTTGTCTACTGTAAAAATAGTATCAGTCAACTCAATTACAACACTATCCTATCAGTCATTCACACCTTAGTGTCAACAAGCCTTGGTTCCCACCAAGAGCAGAGGTTGGTAAGGAGAGTGCAAAGAGAGCCTAAGAGCTGGCGAGAGGGATAAAGGAGATCAGCTGAGAGCCATAAAGGGAACTGAAGGATGTGAGGGTGCTGTGTGAAGAACTTCACAATTTTGTGTACGTCCAGACCAGAACTTACCAGAACTTAGTGTTTCCTTTTTTTTTTTTCCAGCAAATTAGATGGCTTCACTTGTTCCTAAATTCCTGACATCTGCCCTGCCTGCAGTTTGCATAGAGCGGGGCTTGCTCACCGTCTCCAGCCTTTGACCTTGGTGTTTGCACTCCCTGGGTGTGCTTTCACCTGGCTGACTCTGGTGGTCCTTCCAGATTCGGCTCAAGCCTGCTGGAACCCCCGTGATGAGTGAGCAGCCTGGGCCACTGCCCTCTCATGTGTTCCCACTGTTCCCACTGCACCCAGTACTCATCTCCCCACACTTGACCATGAGTTCCCAAGGCCAGGGACAAGATCTCAGTCTCCCCTGGGTCTCCTGCTCAAAGTCTGGTGGACACTGCATGAACTCTTGCAGAATGCAGAATGTAGGAATCATGCCTCTCTTCAGGGGCTTGCCATCCACTTGCCTCCTCTTGGCTGGGCTCAATGAGTCTGCAGATCGATTCCTTCTCTTTCTCTGCAAATGGGCTCTGAGTACTCAGATGTCCTTGTCAACGAATTCGTCTCCTGAAGGTTGGCACTTCCTCTTTCATGCCTGGTAAGCTCTTTGAGATTACAGAGACAGCAGGAGCCTCGCCACATGAAATATACAAATGAAAAAACAGTTTTGCTGTAAAATTTGACGATTAAGTGAAAATACATGAAGAGGGATGATCTCTAAAACTTTTAGATGTGTTACTGGGCTTGCAGCTCTGACTAGCCAACAAAGCATATTTTTATATTTAGTTAAAGAGGAACAGACAAACAGCAGCCTTTGTGGCTTTGTCTACCCCCATGCCACCCTCACTTTTATAAGTAAATCCAGGAGCAGGGAAGAAAACCATATTGCTCTTTTTCTCTGAATCATTTATTTTTCAGGCTCCCTGGGCACGCACACTCCGTTAGTTGACTGCTTTTCCAGCCTGACGTTTTGCTTCAGGGTTGACATTTAAGAGAAAGCCGCTGGAAAAGAGTGAACCTTGGAACCATTTAGATCTGGCTCTCCATCATCAGTTACTTGAAAGATAATGGGAAATCGCTTACCCATTCTAGGTCTCAATTTCCTTTACTGTAAAAGGAATAGAATGTACTGGATATGATTTCTCAGATCCCATCTAATCCTATAATCATGATTCTGAGATGAAGATTTCCTCCAACAGGTTGTTTTAAAAACTTGTGGGGGCTTCCCTGGTGGCGCAGTGGTTGAGAATCTGCCTGCCAATGCAGGGGACACGGGTTCGAGCCCTGGTCTGGGAAGATCCCACATGCCGCGGAGCAACTAGGCCCGTAAGCCACAACTACTGAGCCTGCGCGTCTGGAGCCTTTGCCCCGCAACAAGAGAGGCCGCGACAGTGAAAGGCCCGCACACCGCGATGAAGAGTGGCCCCCTCTTGCCACAACTAGAGAAAGCCCTCGCACAGAAACGAAGACCCAACACAGCCAAAATAAATAAATAAATAAATAAATAAATAAATAAATAAGTCAGGAGCTCTTTAAAAAATAAATAAATAAATAGTAATTAAAAAAAAAAAAACTTGTGCATTTTGGGACTTCCCTGGTGGTCCATTGGTTAAGAATCTGCCTTCCAATGCAGGGGACACGGGTTCGATCCCTGGTCGGGGAATTAAGATCTCACATGCCGTGGGGCAACTAAGCCCGTGCGCCTACTGAGCCTGCGCGTTCTAGGGCCCCCGCGCCACAACTAGAGAGCCTGCGCCACAACTACTGAGCCTACACACTCTGGAGCCCGTGCAGCACAACTAGAGAGAAGCCCTCGCGCTGCAACTAGAGAAGCCCGTGCACCGCAACGAAGAGCCTGAGCACCGATCCCGCGTGCCGCAACTAAGATCCCGCACGCCAAATTAAAAAAAAAAAAAAAGTTAAAAACTTGCGGTGCATCTAAATGATTACATATCAGGAAGCAAATAAAACTCATAGTGTCAAAGATATTGATTGACACTGGAAAGACATATTTGTTTCTTTTTGGGGAAGAAACGCTCTTTCTTCCCTTCTGGAGGGATTGTTACTATGTGGGTTAAAGGTGCAATGGGGACTTTTTCAGCCCTTTTGTCACTATAAGGAAAAACCTTGCATGATATTAACATGTATATGGAGGAAGTGGAACCAAGAGATGGAGAAAGAACCCTAGTACATTGTTTGAGCTCCTCTATTCAGCCATACCCGAAGCAGTAATACTCCTGTATCTTGCAGTTACATGAGCCAAAAAACCCCCCTTACTCCCATTTTTTTTTTTTTAATAGCTCAAGCCTATTTAAGATAGGTTTCCTATCGGTCACAACTGAAATAATACTAATACAGTGTATGCAGCCAAATTTTGTAGAAAAAAATATTTGTCCACAGAATAATATTGGAAGAATAAACCCCAAAATATTAACAGTTGTTATCATGGGTGATAAGATTAAAGGCTATTTTTTATTTTCTTCTGCTTACTTCTCAGTATTTTTCAAATGTTCCAAAATTATATATTACTGGTATAATTTTTAGTGTTATTTTAACACATGATCCCCTAAGAAACTGGGGGGACGTTTTTGTGTTATAGAGAATCTTGCCTCCTTGTTTTGGCCCTTTTATCTGAGGTTGGTTTCATACACTATTGATGTTTCCTGTGGAATAGTCACTGCTCAGGCCCTGGGTGGGCAAACTTTCTGTAAAGGGCCAGATAGCAAATAGTTAAGGCTTTGTAAGCCACATACTCTTCATGGTAACCACTCATCTCTGCCATTATGGCATGAAAGCAGGCCTAGATAATTTATAAATGAATGAGCATGGCTGTGTTCCAATAAAGCTTTATTTAGGAACACTGAAACTCAGATTTTATGTAATGTTCACATGTCACAAGATATTCTTCTTTTTTTAATTACTTTCGACCATTTAGAAATGTAAAAACCAATCTCAGCTCATAAAACTTACAGGACATGTGCTGGGCCGTAGTGGGCCTGCATGATGTATTTTGCTGACCCCCTGCTCTGTAATAGGATTTCTGTCATCACACTAGCTTTTGCTTCAACTTGAATGTCTGTGACATTCTGGGTGGAGTTTCCATTAGGAACGATAGTCCTACAGTGTCTGGCATGGTTTTTTAGCAAATCTCAGGGGCTTGGGAGTCGTCGATGATGCTTGTGTCTGTGCAGGCATTAGTGTTCTTTCCCTTTATTGAGATGCATGTAGGAATCTTCCTGCTTTTCCACCCTTTATGTTACAGTCAGAATCCCCACACCTCTGCTCAAGAGAGCAGCCATGTGGCAGTTCTTGGGGTGGTCAAGCCCTACTTTGGAATCTGAGCTTGAAGCTGATGGAACTTTGAAGGATTTTTTTGTTCATGGCTGCCAGACTGGCTTTCTACTCTGTGATGATCCCTAAGTGGAAGAAGTTTATTGCTCAAAAATATTAGGTAAATGATCGGCCAATGGCAATTTCAATTTTTAAAAGAATATTCGAGTTGGGAACATTTTTGAAGTTTCATTTTAAGAAGGAAAAGACAAGTAAAGGGGTTTACATTGATTGCCATCTTGGTGTGTTGGGAATGTTTCCAGCTATAACTAACAACAAATCTAAATTATGGTGAATAAAATGAGTAAGAGTCTCAGGTCACAGGAAGTCCAGAGGCAGGCATTGTTGGTGTTGAATCCACTGCTCAATCCTGTGACTCTCTCGGTCCTTCTAACATGAAGGCTGTTGATGCTTTAAGCATCGTGTTCAAATTCAGCGAAGGAAGAAGGGGAAGAGACAGCACCAGCTATAGGTATCCTTCCCAGAAGCCGCCAGCAGACAACCACTTAAGTGACATTCTACAGAATGGTGTCATGTGACTGTCCTGACTTCAGTGGAAGCTGGGAGAGAAAGCGTTAGCTTTTTCAGCCTCTAAGGTGGAGGTAGCAATAGAGACAGGAATTAGGAGGAGCTGGTGGTTGGCATAACATTTATGTGGTACTGAATAAAATTCCTGAGAGCAAGCAAAGCTATCTCACCCTACACAGTGGATCAGACCACTCAAGGAAGCACAGACTTCATCTGTCCGTGCATTGGAGTATCCCCAGCCCATAGCACACCGAAATCACTTAATAAGTACTTGCAGAATGAATGAATGAATGAGCCAATGACAAGACCTCCTGGAAACTCATTGTTGGTATGATCTATCCTTTTCTGGATAACACACCAACAAAGAACCCTTCGGTTCACTCATGCCTCTCCAATCTTCAAGCGTGGTTGAAAGCTGCACCTTGTGACAGAAAGCCCTTACACACAGCTCACCAGCTGTCTCTGCTCATCATTTAAACCCTGCTGAATCCTACCTGTTCACGGGCATCTTCCTTGACTGAGGAGAGGAGATGCACTGCTTCCACCAGCTTGCCCAGTTCAGAATGAAGCTTGTTTAGTGGCTACCTAGAGCCGGAAATCAGGAGACGTATTACCACAAAGAGGATAGAGATGGGGGTTGCGGAGGAGCGTCACAAATCTTCATGCAGCCCTTCCTATGTCCCAGATACTCCAGGGGGGATTACATATGATTATTCACACTTTATCATTGAGGAAGAGAAAGCTCACACAATTAAGTGTGAGCCTTTGAGAAATGTCATGGGTTAAATAAAACAAGATAAAAAAAGGAAAATTTTAAATTACCAAAAGTTGAAAATTGGTAGACGGTGGTTAACAGTGGCAGGTTCCCTGAAGGCATTGTCTCTTCTAACCTAACATGACCATAGGAAAAGAAACAAGGAAATGGAAAACCAAAGAAGAAACACCAGTAGGTAAAAAAAAAATTGCATCACATTTTTAGGTGAGAGAAGGTAGACAGAAGGGATAACTGAACAGAGGGAGAAAGCTTCCCCCTTCGATGCCCACTATGAAGAAACCAAGAAGAAGAATAGCTAAAAATAATCTTGATAATATATACTGAATGATTATTATATTCCTGGTACTTCCGGGTGTTTTACATGCATCATCTCATTTAATCCTCACCAAAATCTCACCAAGTAGGTAAGATTATTGTCCCTATTTTACAGATGAGGAAACAGAGGCACAGAGATGTAACAAGGTGCTTAGAAACTGGATTAATCAGAGAACAAGAAAGAATTCTTGGAAGTTAAAAATGTGATAATCCAAATAAAACATTCAACATTGCCTGGCCCAGAGTATAAGTTTAATCAAGGAACACTTACTTTCCAGTTTCACTTTTCTTTTCCATTATTGTTTTATGATCTACACCTGCATCCAAGACCGAGCACCCTTTATATTATTACAAGCTCTTATTGGACAGAGGATAAGATTTTAGTATCTTGGATAATAGCACAAACTCGACTCTAGATCCCTCCTTTGAAGGGAATTGACTGAGGTGAAAAGAAGCCCATCAATTTTCCTAAGGTCGTGCAACTACTTAGTAGGTACAACCAAGAATACAGCCCTGGTCCCCTGGCTCCCAACTGAATGCCCCTCCATCGGTCTTTTCTTGGTTCAGCACTGCAGTGGACATGCGGGGTGGGTCAGCTAGGCCCCTTCTTTCAGGGCATGCCCACCCTCCCTGGTTCTATGATGTCTTAAAGGGAATGCAAATCACAGGGGCCATTAGATCACCTCATTGCTCTGGTCAAGAAGGGGTCAATGACCCACAAAGAGCCAACTGGAGCCTTCCCTGGGTTTGGAATATGGACATTAGAATAAAGAAGTCACTTTTCACTAGGGTTGCTAGTAGAGGAGAAGGAAAAAAGATCTTTTTCCTATACTCATCTTAGGCACCCCAGCTGGGATCCTATAAATTAGGCAGGCAAAAGACAGATTAAAAGTGAAAAACAAACAGAAGTTTTTTCTCATGTGCATGGCACATTACATGGGGACACCCAGTGATGAGTAGCCCAAAGAGGTGGCTAGAATTTGGGCTTATATGCCATCTGAGGCTAAACAAAGAAGAGGGGTTTGGGGCTTTTGGACAAGGGAGGCACTATGAGAAGGTGACCAGGAAAGCTGTGCTAAACCAGGGTTGTTTAGTAAGGTTTGTTATGCAGATTTAAATCGGTGCCTTCTCCACTGATAAGAGTCAAAAGTCCTTCTCTTCCTACTACAGAAGAGGGAGACCTCTTGACAAATGGAAATTTACTTCAAAAATATAAATTTCCTTTACCAAAAAAGCCAACTTGTGCCCTGTTTTTGGAGTTTTTCCTGTGTCTTCTGATTCTCAAAAGTCTTTATTTTTTTTTCAATTCTTATTGGGGTATGGTTGATTTACAATGTTGTGTTAGTTTCTTCTGTATGGCGAAGTGAATCAGTTAAACATATACATATATTCACTCTTTTTTAGATTCGTTTTCCATATAGGCCATTACAGAGTATTGAGTAGAGTTCCCTGTGCTATACAGTAGGTCCTTATTAGTTATCTGTTTTATATATAGTAGTGTGTATATGTCAATCCCAATCTCCCAGTTTATCCCTCCCGTCCCCTACCCTTCCCCCTTGGTAACCATAAATTTGTTTTCTACATCTGTGACTCTATTTCTGTTTTGTAAATAAGTTCATTTGTGCCTCAAAAGTCTTTAGCTCAAAATAATTTGGGTGTGGAATGTTCTGGTACCCTTTCTTTGTTGGGGAGGATCTGCAGCCAGAGTGGCCACAGCCATCTTACTGTATCAAGTGTGATGGCAGGCCATCCCCGGAGATGGAGACAGAGATAGACGGCCTTGGTAATGCCACTGAGTGTGGCCAAGGGAAGTCCCTAGATGACAGCTGTGTGTGCAGCTGGTCTAGAGATCAATCAGACCAGTTGAGACAGGAAGCTGGAGAATTCCAGAAGGGAGGCCTCCAGGGAGAAAAGTGGAATTGGTTTTGTATTAATGCATTTGAGCTTTTGAAAAGTAATATGGTAGGTACCTGGTGGAGCTGATGGCACACTTGGAAAAAAATAAAATATGAGTACATAGGAAACAAGCAAGCGGATGAAGTGAGGCAATGAACTCCAGGAAGAACAAACAGTTGTACAAGAAGGGAAACATATATTACATCATAATTCTTGGCTCATCGATGGGCAATATTGACATCCTTAAAATAAGGTTAGAAAATTGTGACATACCATGCTAGTGGGATGGGAGGAGATTAAAAATGTGGGAAAGAGTAACAGAAATTTTCACCTCTTGTAGCAGGAAGTCAAAAGATAATGTCTAAAACGATAAACAGTAGAAAAGGTATATTATTTAGAAATATGAAAAGAAATACCAGAAGAACTAGGAAAAGAGTTGAAGTTATAGAGCACAAAGCTTGGGAGTTTTGCTGTTGTTACAAGCTTTTAAAAGCTATGCGGTTTTTAAATTTATGATTACTGGGGGGAAGGGTGGGGGAGAGATGAATTGGGAGATTGGGATTGACATATACACACTACTATATATAAAACAGATAACTAATAAGGACCTGCTGTATAGCACAGGAAACTCTACTCAGTGCTCTGTAATGATCTATATGGGAAAAGAATCTAAAAAAGAGTGGATAGGGGAATTCCCTGGCGGTCCAGTGGTTAGGAGTCTGCACTTTCATTGCCGAGGGCATGAGTTCGATCCCTGGTTGGGGAACTAAGATCCCACAAGCCGCATGGCCACACAGCACAGCCAAAAAAAAAAACAAAAGAAAAAGAAAAAAAAGAAATGGAAAACTAAAAAAAAATAAAAAAGAGTGGATATATGTATAACTGATTCACTTTGCTCTACACCTAAAAATAACACAACATTGTAAATCAGCTATACTCCAATAAAATTTATTTTTAAAAAGTTATGTGGTATTTAAAGTTATACATACTATTTTATACATATTATGAACATAAAATAGAAAATACTTGTACAGTAAATATGTGTATTTATATATAACCGTATATACGACTATGTTGTATATATACTAAATATATATATTCTTACTAAATACATATAAATTTCCAAAAAGTATTTATTTTGGAAAAATGTAACATAATCAGTAGTCCCTCAGAAGCCATAAATGTGAGTGGGGTCATTATCTTACTCTATTATATAAGTCAGCAAATAAGCACAAGAAATAAAGTCCTATGCCTCCCTCAAACACAAGTCTCTGTGAATACAGTAAAACTTAATGATATAGAGGGAAGAAAAGGAAAGGAAAAAGGTTTTCATTAAAATCAACCTCTTTACAACAAAACAGTGCAAAAAGAGGTCTTTATCTCCACGATGGCCCTGGAACTCCACCTAATAGAGAGGTAACCAGGCTCTGGCCCCATGCCCTTTAGCACACCATGTTCAAAGGCAGGGCTGAGAGCTCAGGCCATAAAAATGTCAACAGCTTAAAAATAACAGCTATGAAGTGTGGGCATGTATCTGCGCCAGAGAAAAATGAAGAAAGTTTCCATTTTCCAGGCACTCAGTATTCTCAAGACTTCTTTTCTTGCTGCAGTTCTTGGGACTAACTCCCTACAACCCTTTCCCTTTGATCCCAGCCCTCCAAAGTCCTGCCAGTGATGCACGGGACATTTGTGATGCTCTCAGTTCTGCCCTGAAGGCCAAGAGAATATCCCTGAGCTGTGTGAACCGCGAGAGAGGGTTGCTACTTGCCTTTCTGCCCAGGCTGAGCTCCAGAATCACGTGGGGTATGATTTGGGAACTCCTGGTCTGAAGCACCATCTCTAACTACACCAGGAGGACCTCTTCCACGCACGGGATCACAGGAGAGCAAAAGATCTGAATAAGAAGTGGGATCCGCCCTGTGGAGTGCCGCTTATATGATGTATAAGGGAGGACCTCGTGGTTTTGAGTGACTGAATCCTAATTGGAGTTATCGCTCAATGAATATTACCTAGTTTTAGTATAAACAAATCCAGTGTTTTATATTTGGAAGCCTTTCTTGACACCCAACAGCTCGGATATTGCTGCTAGGTCTAAAGGAACTGGCTTTAATTTAATGCCAAAGATGAGGGTAGTGAGGGTATGAGGACACGAGGCTCCAGAAACACTTAATCTCCTCCCGGATACGGTCCCTCGAATCTGCATGTCACTGGTCTCATGCTTGGCCCCTTTAGGAGCATTGTCAGTGACTCAGTAATTACACATACTATCTTGAAATTATTATCTTGAAAAAGAAAAAGAAAAACAGTTATGCATAAATAATCACAATATTTAAATTGGTTCAACATACTACAAAGCAAGGCTCAAAGACACCCAGATCCCTGATCCTTCAGGGAGGTGAAGTCGGCCATCTCCCTGTCCCCATCCCTCTTCCCATCTCCCTCTTTTTTTTTTCAGCTTTATTGAGATATAATTGACACCTACCATTGTGTAAGTGTAAGGTGTACAACATGTTGATTTGATACACTTATATATTGCAGTGGATCACCACCATAGCATTAGCTAACATGTCTATCAATCACTCACATAATTGCCATTTCTTTTTCGTGGTGGAGAACGCCATCTCCCCGCTTTGCTCACTTAATTGAATCTCTCATCCTACTTCTTTCCCACCTTCCGCATGTCCTCTTTATCCCTGTGAAGAACTAAAGAGAAATTTTAAATTAGGTCATTGCTCTCCTGACCCATTTACAGGTCAGGGTATTTCTCAGCAGTTCACATTTCAGACACGTTTAGGATGGAAGAGACATTGGTCCCAGCTCGAGACCGAGGATGGCTGGCAGCCGTCTCCTGAATGAATTCTGAATGAAGACGCTGTAGAACCCAAGTTTCATGTGGTTTTTACTCTATGGCTGGCAGCTTGAACTTCTGGTAAGCACGTCCACACCCATTCCGGCTCCCACATGGCAGCAAGTTCACTTTCACCCGCTCTGCAGCCACTGTGCTACTGGTTCCACCCTGACCATTTGCTGTTTGCCCCGGGAGCAGCTTGGGCAAACAGAGGAGATGGGTAGGTGGGGCAGGAAAGGGCCCTAATTACTGCCGACTAAAAACACAAGGTAAAGATGGTTTTATAGCAGGTAGCAGTGCCAGCGACAGTCTTACCCTGCAGGGCCCACAGGAAGCCAGAGAGGAACTGAGTTCACCTCACTGGGTAGTCACTGCCTCTAACTGGTCTGCTTTGAAGCAAAGTCTCATAAAACACTTCAGCAGCCACTCAGACAGAAGGGACAGAAATCATGGAATAAGCGTTATCCTGTCCTGTTGCTGGGTACCCTTGGAGTCAAGCATGGAAAATGTTTTCTTTTCTTCTTTCTTTGCTTCCTTAAAAATAAAATAATAGGGCTTCCCTGGTGGCGCAGTGGTTGAGAGTCTGCCTGCCAATGCAGGGGACACGGGTTCGAGCCCTGGTCTGGGAAGATCCCACATGCCGCGGAGCAACTAGGCCCGTGAGCCACAACTACTGAGCCTGCGCGTCTGGAGCTTGTGCTCCGCCACAAGAGAGGCCGCGATAGTGAGAGGCCCGCGCACCGCGATGAAGAGTGGTCCCCGCTTGCCGCAACTAGAGAAAGCCCTCGCACAGAAACGAAGACCCAACACAGCCAAAAATAAATAAATAAATAAATAAATAAGTAAATAAATAAATAAATAATAAAAAATAATAATAATAACAGGCAGCTGTCAGTGACCATAGAAATTCAGCTTTGCTTTTTTGGGTTGATTTGAGGCTTGTTATTGCAAACTGGGCTCGCTCCCTGGAGTCATTCTTCTGCCCCCAGTTCCTAAGGCTGCCCTCTGTGTACAAAGACAAAACTCAAGACATCAGTGTGCACAGGCAGAAATGTATTCTAAAGCCCTCCTTAAAAAAAAATTTTTTTTGAAGAGCTTTCCTCCAAACCTCTACAAATGAAAGGGTTGAAATTTAGAACTGCTGCGATTGTCCCAACTACAGTTTGAGGATTTTCTGGTGGGAATTCACTTGGGCAACTTGAAGGTCATATATACACTACCAAATGTAGAATAGATAGCTAGTGGGAAGCAGTCGCATAGCACAGGGAGATCAGCTCGGTGCTGTGTGACCACTTAGAGGGGTGGGATAGTGAGGGTGGGAGGGAGACGCAAGAGGGAGGGGATATGGGGATATATGTATATGTATAGCTGATTCAGTTATACTCCAATAAAGATGTTCAAAAAAAAAAAAGAAGTACATCTAAAAAAAAAACAAACTTGAAGGTCAGAGGCAAATGGGCGGCTTCTGTCGTTTACAGGCATCTTGAATGTAAACAGGGAGAGTCTGAGAGTCACTCAGCTCCCCACGTGGTTAGTTTCCTGGGAGAGCCGCATGGACTTAAAGCTTCTTGGTCTCTGCTGATTAAGAAGAGGAAAAGGGAGGAGAGAGCCAAGGTGCAGCATCCAGGGGAGGGAGCTGGGTGGGGACCTGGTGTGGGCGCCCCTCCCCCTCCCAGTCAAGTTTACAAAAGTGCAGTATCTCCAGGGAACAGACTGAGGCGTCTGTGTGGAAAAGGAGGGGACCAGGCAAATCAAGTCCATAACGGGTGCTGGTCATTAGGACACTGCCTGGCTTTCTGCCCCTCTGGCTGCACACTTGAATCACCCCGGGTACAAAGTGATGACTGTGAGGGATGGAGAAGGTCCTGAGGGGGGAAAAGGACTTGCCCACTGACGGAAGGTGTTTCGCTCTCCTGCTCTTTGGTTGTCTGGGTTAATCCTCAGCATTGCCGGCCAACAGCAAGGGAACCCCGCTGGGCAGTAGTAGTTCCTTTGATTCAGAGAAACCAGATTTAAATGCTACGTTATTTCAGTTATCCTGAAAGGACTGGAGCTCTAATTTACAAGGTCTTTTAGTTTAAGTCCTTCCCAAATTGGAATCACCCCCGAGGGACTTTGGAAAACCGAAACCAGATTCCAGACCACCAGCCCCAGAGATTCTAAGATGGAGGTTGGAATGGGGCTGAGGTTTCTGTGGTTTAAAGTTTCCAGGTGATTCTGATGGGCAAATTCTCTGTTTAGAAAGTGGGCTAAAGCTTGGATATGGTTTATTTTCCTATGGGTTATTTTTCAGGCATTACTAGGTTAGTAGCCAGAATTGGGTAACTGTCAATCAGGTGACTACTTCTATTAAGTAGAAGGCCAACATTTATGAGATGATCGTATAAACTGATTAACAAAGATGTGCACACACACTGGGCATGTAAAGGAGGATGAACAGACCAGGGAAATCCAGTCTCACTGCATCACTTGGCTGTCTCTCCCTCCAAGGGTTATAATCTACTCTTCAGTACAACAGTGAACATCATAAATAAAAATCATAAATTTTGTTGTTGTTGGTTAGAAGTTACAGGCATAACATACAATAAATAAGAGAGTATCTTCAAAAAGAAGATGTTATTAAGATTTATAAGTTGGGGTATGGCATTTGGGTATAAGTTTGTCCCCATAAATAAAAAGCATTTTTGTGTAGAAGATTTAAAATGAATGTTTCAGGGACTGATGGTCCCCCTAGGAAGGTGAGAATACTTGGACTGATGTGTGTTGAGTTTGTCCTACAAGCCTGGATGATAACACTGTTGTTTTTAATAAGCAAAACCCTCACAGTAAAAAACCAAGTTGTGTACCTAACACTAGCTAGTCGTACCTAAAGCTAGATGTCAGCTTTCTAAAAATTAGAGCTCACCTCAAAAAAAAAAAAAATAGATTTACCATATGATCCCAAAATAGAATTACCATATGATCCAGCAATTTCATTTCTGAGTATATACCCAAAAGAATTATAAGCGGGGTCTCAAATAGATATTTGTACACTCATGTTCATAGAAGCATTATTCACAATAGCCAAAAGGAGGAAAGAGCCCAAGTGTCCATCAACAGATGAACGGATAACCAAAATTGTGATATATACACACGACAGAATATTATTCAGTCTTAAAAAGGAAGGACATTCTGACACACACTACAACATGGATGAACCTTGAAGACATTATGCTAAGTGAAAGAAGACAGTCACAAGAGCACACATACTGTGTGATTCCACTTACATGAGGTACCAAGAGTGGTCAGATTCATAGAGATAGAAAATAGTCCGCAGGCACTGGGGAGAGGGAGGAATGGGGAGTTGTTTAATGGGTACAGAATTTCAGTTTTGCAAGATGGAAAGAATTCAGGAAATGGATGGTGGTGATGGTTGCACAACAATGTGAATGTACTTCACACCACTGAATGGTACACTCAAAAATGGTTAAAATGGTCAATTTTATGTTACGTACATTTTACCACAATGTTTAAAAATTAGAACAAAATCAATATAATTTTATTAGTTATGCTTCGGGGGGGTGTAAAAGAAAAGAGACCCAGTCTCCTTCCCTATTGTGCAAACAGAGGAGCATGGACCACCACAATGGCCAACTTTAAGATCATGATGAAGTAGGACAAGCGAATTTCTTTTTAACAGAAGTTTATGTTTGATTGTTTGTTTAGGAATGTCTCTCGCCTGAATTTTCACATTATCTAAGCGAGTTTTCAAAAACGTACATACAAATGTAAATATTCCAGTGTGCCCCCAAACCCAGGCAGGTATTGCCCCTTACAAGCCCACTCTAACAGCGTGTGTCCTTTTAGACTTTATAGGGGCCGCATCCCGGTGGCAGCATCACAGGAGGGTAGAGCTGGGAGACCAGGTTGGGGTAATACCGCCCTCCTTCTCCGGCTTCTCTCAGTCACCATCTCCAGCCAACGTAGCAGAAGCTCTTGTAAGTGACTTGTGAGCAGGATAAGCAGCTGCTCAGGTCGCTCTGCGCCCGCACCTGGCCCTCCACCCCGGAGAACACCCCCCAGCACTTCTGCCCCCAGCGGCTGAGTTGAGTTACACGTTTCCCAAGAGTCAGTGTTGTCTGTTCCCCACCAATTGCAACTGATTATCACAAATGTATAATGAAAAATTCATATAGCCCACTGAAGATGTGATTACAAGAAGAGAGTTGCTTCTATGAAAACTAAGTTGAAGGCTATTGGCTAAAAAAAATTAATTAATCAAAAGGCTATTAATTAGGGATGAACAAGATAATGATGGAAGAAGATGGGGGTGGGTAGGGAGAGTCCAACAAATCTATTCAGATACCACTTAAAGGAGAAAGAGCCTGAAAAATCACAGCCTGAAAAGACTGTGCATTTCAGGTGTGGTTATTTAAGAACAGTGACATAACAGTCCCACAGGCAGACCCGTGGGCAAAGCAAAGGCCTTGGTCTCACATCGAGAGATGGGGGAATGAATGGACATGTACATACTTTAGTCAAGGTAAGATGTGGAAGCCATGCATGAATCATTTTTTCAGTTCCCTGCGCTAACCAGCTTTTCCAATAACTGGCTACTCTTGTGGTTCTAGGCCACTTCTCCTGCCTTGTTCTCTCCAGACCTATAGTTTGGTTTTTCCAACGACTAACTACTGGGTTAACAAAGCCAACCAGCTGTTGGGTTGAAGGGGGGCAGATGGTAGTAGTAGCTGCCCTTCCACAACCAGAGAGAGGGGCACCATCCAGGTGTAGCTCCTCCCAGCGGCCGGGCTGTGGGCAGTTCCCTCCCCCATGTCTCAGTTTCCTCATCGGTGGAATGGGGCAGTAACAGCCCTCACTTCACAGTGTCCTTGCGAAAATAAATGAGAGGGTGTAAGTGAAGTGTTTCGTGGTGTCTGGCACGCAGTGACTTAACCAACAGCGATGTATTTTCCACAGCTCTGGAGGCCAGAAGTTCAAGATCAGGGGTCGGCAGCGTGGGTTTCTCCTGAGGCTTCTGTCCCTAGTTTGCAGGTGCCGCCTTCTTGCTGTGTCCTGACACGGTCTTTCCTCCGGTGCCCACCCCTGGTGTCTCTCTGTGGGTCCAAATTTCCTCTGCTTATAAGGTTACTCACTGGTAGCCTTGGATTGGGGCTCGCCCCATGGCCTCGTTTTAACTTAACCACCTCTTTAAATGCTCTGTCTCCAAATACAGTCAAATACTCCAAATACTGGGGGTTGGAACATCAACAGTGAATTTGGGGGGGGGGGGGGGTGGAACCCAATTCAGCCCCTAACACTCTTCTTTCACCCTCCCAAATATATTTCCATCTCTCCCACAAGGATGTGAGTCCCCCAGGGGCGGGGACTTGGTCTCTCCTTGCTGAGTCTCAAGTGCCTGGAATAGGGCCCGGCACACACACAGTAGGCTGCAGTACATGTCTGCTGAACGGCTAAATTCAGAATAAATAAAAGGGACCCAGGTTCTTCTCATAAGAAGTTCTCTCTTTGCGGTTAACTCACTCTCCTCAGAGGTAAGCACTAAGTTGAAGTTCTAGCTTCTACCAGGGCTGTTTCTCCCTCCTTGAGGGCGTGCTCCCTCTTCTCTCCCTTTCAAGATGGCGCGTTCAGGGATGCTCCAGGCGCCCAGGGGTCTCTGTGCCCCTTCCTCCATGTTCTCACGGCCTCCTCGGCAGGCAGACTGGTCGATGCCCTGACGCCAGAGCCCCCCACCCCCTCACGGCCAGCCCTGCCTGGGGCTCGGGAGCGGGTCTGGTGTGCCCCACCCCCGGCCCTGGCCCCTTGCCTCTTGCCCTCCTGCCCTGCTCGTCCGCTGACCCACTGCTCCACCGCTCTGTGCCCTCCCACCTCCCATGCATGGTATGTGCATGTCTCAGGCTTTGGGGCACTAGTACCCTTCTATCTGGATGCTTCCTTCACCCTCCTGCTGGGAAGCGGGGTCCTGGTGGGAGGGGGGACGCACGAGTGCCTCAGGCCCAGAGAGGCGGCACGCCCAGCCATTTCTAATTCGGCCGACGGAGGTTGGCTGTGGCGTGATGCCTGCGTGAGGCCTCCTCCGGGAACCAGCTTTCTGCTCGGGGGTTTCCTGCCCCACTTCCCTCCCCTGACTTGGTGTTTCTAGCTCGTCCTCACCCCCATGGGATTCCGATCCCAAGAAGCAGCAAAGTCTCTCTCCTTCCTCTTCTGGTCTGTTGGGACTTCTCTTACCATCAGCCTTCTTCCCTATTTTGGCCTCAGGGCTGCTCTTTTTTTTTCTCCTGGAGGCAAGGCTGCCAGAGGAAGGAGAAGGAAAAGGAGAAACAACCCAGGGGACCAAGAGGAAAATTCATCAGTCGGCATTTCAAAAACAGCTTTCTCATTACACCATAATGATAGAAACTTTTCCTCTCCTAGTTGCTGAGGGAGAAGTCAGCAAGCCAGGGAGGGAGCAGGGAGCCCTGCCTCTGTCTGGAACGCTCTGTGTCTTTCTCTTTGCACCCTGGAAAGCACCGTGGGCAGCTCGGCCAGGAGACCAGGCACCGACCGCCACTCTGACCACCCGAGTGTAACTATGGGGAAACCGTGGACAAGCCCCCTACTCCCCACACCTGGAAGGATCAGCCACTGACCACCCTGACCCTCAGTAACAGAGTCCCAGAATGAGGAGTGGAATTCCAACACGTACCATCGTGTGCTTAACCGAGGAGGGGGACGTCATCTAACCCAGGTCTTTCCCTTTCAGCCAACGATCAAAAGTAGATTCTGTGTGAAGCTTCAAAAACTGTAGACAGTAAAGAGCCATCACGGACCCCATCCTGCTCTAGACTCCTCTCCCCACCCCCATCCCCGTTAGAAGCTGCTGGTTTATTCTTGTGGTCAGGACAAGCTGTCTCTCCAGATTTTCTAGGGCATTCCCCGCCTCCAGCCTTCTGGCAAGTGTCCCACTGAAAGAAAACTGAGAAGTAATTCTGTAACGTCGTCTGTAGAACTTCCTCTTTGAGGGCTGACTGTTGGTAAGCAGTTACAATACCAGGAGGGGCTCTGGGCACTGTTCAGAGCTTCTCAAGTGTTCCAACCTAACTTCTGGAGCCTGGAAAGGCTGGTGGGAGTTGTGTTGGCTGGCATTTCCAGATGGGCATTGCCATAATGCCATAAGATGTCTGCAAAACAGGGCAGAACATACAGGAACCAGCTGTGAGAAAGCATCCCTAGGGGGGTCATCTATAGTTTAAGTACGGCTTAATGATTCTCTTGTGATGGCAGAATGCATTTGTAAATTTAGGTAACGCTGTAGCCCACAAAATACTGGGCATGTGGCAATGAAAGCTGATGTCCCTGGCCACACCTTGTGCCCTCGCTGTTGAGAGGATGCTTATTGGTGTTATCCTGGATGTGACACAGAATTTCCATGCAAGTGTTAAGAGAGAAGAGGTCCTGCCAACCCAGGTGGTCTGGAGCATAGAGAAGAAAGTACAGACTGGACCCAAATAGAATCTGTCTTCTTCTGGGCACAATGGTTGCCGTCAGACCTTCGGTTTGATTTATAACAGAACCCCATTGATAACCTGTGCCAGTTATTGTTTATTTAAGTATGCAAACTATCCAGGACTCTTGCAGCTGGGAGTGAAGGAGTCATAACTAAAACTGCCATTAACAAAAAAGGGAATTCATGGCTCACGTTATGAACACATCTGGGTTGTTTCTGGTTTTAGACGTGGCTGAGTCTGGTGTTTAAATCATGTCATCATCATCCTTTCTTTTTTATCTAATGATTTTTTTCTGTTCTCAGTGTTATAGATTTCTTCTCTTATCTTTATATTCTATACTACAAATTTGGAAAACGATCAGTGTCACCTGGTTTGCAGGACCTCTTTCATTAGATAAAAGTCCATGAAACCAGCACCCAGATCTCTGTTTCTAAATAAACATTCTCCCGTAAAAGGAACCAGGATGCCTTAGAGGAGTGGCAGGGGTGGGGAAAATACAAGATGAATCTGAAGCATCTTTAGTACCAGAAGGTAAGGAAGTACAAAAAAAAAAAAAAAGATAGGGGTATGTCAAAGGGACACAGGAGCCAACCAGAAAGAGCTCCCAGAAAGAGCTCCCAATGACCAGAGCTGGGACAATCTGAACAACAGATTAGGGCATGTTAAGCAGGCAATACAATAAGCAGTCACTATAGTTATAAATATTAACATTTTAAAGCACATGGAAGCAACTTAGACTTTTGAAAACAAGACATCAAACTGTAAATCCATCTATATAAAATTTGCATAGGATAAATAGTGAAAGGTCATAAAACATCCAAAATGTCAAGAGGGGTGATGTTGGTGATGGAATCCCTTCTTAGTTTCCACAATACTGTATTACTTTTAAGTAATTCTTAGGAAGATTAAATTCATAATGCAAATAATCACTCTCTAATTGCTTTTAAGACTATAGATGTTCTTTCTTGCCTGAGATTTGCTTCAAGACCTGCTTATCTATAATCAGTCTGTGCTGCAGACTTTGAAATATAAATTTATGTTGTGTCTGATGACATGTCAAGAAACTCCAGAAAGAAAAGGGAACCCTTCCACACTGTTGGTGGGAATATAAGACGGTGCAGCCACTACGGAAAACGGTATGGAGGTTCCTCAAAAAGCCAATAATAGAGTTGCCATATGATATAGCAATCCCACTCCTGGGCATATATCTGGACAAAACTATAATTCAAAAAGATACATGCAAAAAAAAAAAAAAAAAAAGATACATGCACCCAAATGTTCATTGCAGCACTATTCACAATAGCCAAGACGTGGAAACAACCTAAATGTCCATTGACAGATGAATGGGTAAAGAAGAGGTGGTACATGCATACAATGGAACACTACCCAGCCATAAAAAAGAATGAAACAATGCCATTAGCAGCAACATGGATGGACCTATAGATTATTATACTAAGTGAAGTAAGTCAGAAAGAGAAAGACAAATACCATATGATATCACTTATATGTGGAATCTGAAATGACACAAGGGAATTCCCTGGCGGTCCAGTGGTTAAGACTGTGCTTCCACTGTCGGGGGCATGGGTTTGATCCCTGCTCGGGGAACTAAGATCCTGCATGTCACACGGTGTGGCCAAAAAAATATATACGTGACGAAATGAACTTATCTACGAAACAGACTCACAGACATAGAGAACAGACTTGTGGTTGCCAGGGGGAAGGGGGGGTCAGGGACTGAGAGTTTGGGATTAGCAGATGCAGACTATTACATATAGAATGGATAAACAACGAGGTCCTACTGTATAGCACAGGGAATTACGTTCAATATTCTATAATAAACCATAATGGAAAAGAATATGAAAAAGAATACACACACACACACACACACACACACACACACATATGTATAACTGAATCACTGTGCTGTATACCAGAAACTAACACAGCATTGTAAATTGACTATACCTTAATAAAATGAATTAAAAAAAAGAAAACTCCAGAAGGATTTAGTATCGCCTCTGCAACCCGATGGCCATCTTTGCCGTTGGATAGATGGACACTCCTTGACTTTGAGGGTGTAGTTTCTCATCATAAATCATCTTTGGGAGTGAAGGCAAACATGCGATGGGAGTAAGGAGGGCAGCTGAACTGAACCAGGCTCCAGAAGCATTGGGTCGGGGTAGGGGATGTGAGCTGAGATTGTCTCCCACGTGAGACAAGCATGGTTAGGGCTTGCCAGACATGGTAGGGAAAGTTCCTTCCACATTCCCCAGGGAGAAGCATGACCCTGAGGTTTTCCCTTTTACGCCAAATGCCAAGAAATAAATCCCACATAAAATATCTTGTTGATGTTAGTACCTGAGGGGAAATCAAGTTCAGCCCATGATGTGAACGGGAACGCACAATAAATAACACACAACTTAGGGACTTTGGGGTGTGGCCAGCCTGAGTTTCCCCCTGCGTTGTAATTGCTAGAGAGTCTGGCTTGTAAACCACCAGCACACCACAGGAAGTGCAGGCAAACAATGAGAAAATCTACTGGGACAAAGGAGATCCCTAACCTATGAACTGCCCAAGGCTGGAAATCTGGTACTCCAGGCACATCTTACCAGAGAAATAATGTGAGTGGCCATCGGGCCCTGGGCTGCCCACAGGAGCCTACTTGACCTGCCGGAAGCTGAGCCCAGGGGAGAGGGGGTCCTTGTCGTGGAGCAGAACAAACCCAGGGTGATCTTGGTTTCTCCCTCTAGAACCCACATGTTTGAAGAACAGTGGCTTGAATTTATAGAGAATGAGGAAGCAGATGGTGAAACGGCTTCTTTCTTATACAGCTTGGAAGGGAACTGTGGGCCCTTGCAAAGACTTTAGTAACCAAAGCACTGATTCTCTGCAAGGTCTACTCCGCCTTGAAGGCGTGTGTGTGTCTCCCTGTGTGGATATGCACGTAGACATAGGGCGTATACACAGTTGTCCCATCACACCCAGCTGCAGTAAACGCCACCTTCACTTTTTAAATCACATAACTACCTTGGTCCACTCCTACAAGAGAAATGACCAGAATATCTATCTCCCTTATGTAGGAGGGGAAGTCCCTCTCTGCTCCCAGGGTGTTCTGTCGAAATTCCTTGAACTAATGCCTTCTAAGAGCGATGGGGCAGAGCTTCTGCTGGTCCCTGCAAGTAATAGTAGCAGAGCTACTGTGAGCCTGACAGTGTTCTAGAGACTTTCTATGTGACGATTCCTTCCATTCCCACAATAGTCCTGTGAGGTGAGCACTATCATTATCCCAGCTTTACAGATGGGGGACCAGGTGGAGCTTGGGCTCTTACCCGCCGTGTGGGACCGCCTCCTGGCCCGTGGCCACCGACGTGGCTGAAGCTTGGCACTTCCCTGTGGCCTGGGGTTGTGCACAGCCAGGACAGGTGAGGAGCCTCACGATGCATCTTTCTGAATCTGCCATGTGGGGGACGGAAGAGCCACCACGTGTAGGGACGTCAGGGCCTGTGCATGGGCACGAGGGATGATGGACGCAAAGCCAGCTCCCCAGCAAACACCACGTGGGTGCAGGATCGTGCCCATGATGGAGGAGAAAGGGGATCGCCTGGATGGGCACTGAGCCAGGCCTGGCTCTGCTCCCCACCCCAGGGGCTCAGCTATGTGTGAAGGGCAAGGTGAACAAGCTGGGATGAGGGCCAGAGCGGAGTGACAGCTGGCCCCGGGCTGTGAGCGAGACCCGGTCACTAGAATATAGGAATATGGTGATCGTCAGCTGCATCTATTTTATCTACTTTTAGGAGCCGAGGATGAACAATAACTTCATTAAACTAACACAGAAATGGCAGTAGGTGAAGGAACAGAAGTCATACAATGAAACTCGGATAAAAGAGTTGAAATTTACAAACAAACTAACAGAAAAACATTCTAGGTTATTAATATTCAGTTCCACAAAATGATGACATATTTAGCTCTAGAGCCTATTAAATAAGCAGTTATTTAGAAGAAATAAACTTGATTCTCTTCATTTAAAAAAAAAAGTCACTCACTGGCTGGAGTAGTTACTTTGGCCAGAATGACCACATTTAAAAGCATGAAGTTTTAAAATTGATTTCAATATTATAAAAGCCAAGACACACGTAAAGAACATATAGCTGAGAGTCCTCCCCCACCCCTGTCACTCAGCCACTGTGTTCCTTCCCCAACGTTTTGTGTCTTTAAATAGTCCACCAGAGGGGCTTCACATACATAAATGTATATAGTCTCCCATTTCCTTCTCTTTCTTTATACAAACAGGAGCTCTTTATACCCCATTCTACATCTTGCTTTAAAAAAATACCTGTCTGTCTATCTATCTATCTATCTATCTATCTATCTATCTATCTATCTACCTACCTACCTACCTATCTATCTTATAGATCATTCCATATCATTTATAACACATTTCCTGGGGGAATGAGATTGCTATAACAAATACAAACTCTGGGGAGAGCATGTCATGAGATACTTTGTTTTCAAAGGCCATACGTATATAAGTCAACGTATTTATTGTGTATGAATAACCCAGGACAGCACAGCAACTCCTCCCAGACTCATTGCTGTTAAACTGGACAGAACAAAATGTGTTGGGATAATTATTTATCAATTTATAAACAGGGACTTCATAAATCCATGGGGGAATGTGTGGCTAGAGCGCCAAGCTTTAAGATCGAAGACGTTCAAAAGTTTCGACACGTGAAACCCAGCGCCAGCCCATCCCCAGTGGAGGGGAAATAGTGTCAGAATTGAATTGAATTGTAGGACACCCAGCTGGTGTCTGAGAACTGCTTGGTGCTGTAGGAGAAACCCCACACCTTGGAACTGGGTGCAGAATCTTAGTGTAACCGAAAGCGGGGTCCGGCTGTTCACCCCTCAAAAGCCAGTAAAGAGGCCAGGTTGGTGGAAAGGAAAGTTTGCTTTAGCTTGGATGCCGACAACCAGGGGGGAGGGCAGACGCCTGTCCAAAGGCCACCTCCCCACTCACCCCCCAACAACCAGTGGGCAAGAGCTTTTATAGACAGAGGGAGGGGGCTGCATGCAGAAACAGCTCAGTCAGCTCTGACAGTCACCTTGAAATTGGTCATTGGTGGTCTGATCAGTGTCATCTTGATTGTTCTAGGTACAGTTCATCTTCAGTTCCAGGGTCGGTTTGTTCCCATTTCTTTGAGGCCAGTTCTCGGAACTGTGGCAGCTTATGTCACGGCTACAGCCTGGTCGTCATGTAGCTAACTTCTTCCACCTGGTGGAGGTCTCAGCATCTATAAGACAGCTCACAGGAGATGGCTTGGAATATTATCTGTAGCCCTTAAGGAGGAACTAAAGGTCCTCGACTCTGCTTAACGACTAAACTATTATTATTTGGTCTCCTTTGACTGTTCCTCTGTTTCTGCATTTTCTCACTTCTCTGATGAAACTTATTCTTTGGCCAAAGTTTTTCCAGAGACAAAAGGCAGGCTGAGGACATGGCAGGGCAAGGACCATAGGGTCCTGTTCCCGTTTCATTAGGTCCACCTCCACGGCTGCTGAGGCACCGGACGGTTGGTTCAGACTCCCAGGCATGTGCACCCTTTGCCTAAAGCCCCCGTGGCTTGAGGAAGCCCTGCGTCCTCAAGACCCCACGTGGTGCCTTTGCTGAGGCTAGGAGGGACCCGGGTCATGCCATCCTGCCAGTGAGCCTGCAGCTTAGGAAACAGGCTGATCTCACCCTACCCTTCGGGGAAGGGTCTCAAACTGAAAACGTGAATAACCCCTGTGCAGGGGGTGATGTTTTGGTTTTGGGTTAGGTTCTGATGCGGTGTGAGGAGAAAGAATAAAATCTCAACGAAAAGGGCACTATGAAAGCCCATGGAAATGTTCCAGACTTCCCTGGTGGCACAGTGGTTAAGAATCCGCCTGCCAATGCAGGGGACACGGGTTCGAGCCCTGGTCCGGGAAGATCCCACATGCCGTGGGGCAACTGAGCCCGTGCACCACAACTACCGAGCCTACGCTCTAGAGCCCACGAGCCACAACTACTGAGCCCACACGCCACAACTACTGAAGCCTGCGCGCCTAGAGCCCGTGCTCCACAACAAGAGAAGTGACCGCAATGAGAAGCCCCGCACACCACAAGGAAGAGTAGCCCCTGCTCGCTGCAACTAGAGAAAGCCCACGTGCAGCAACAAAGACCCAATGCGGCCAAAAAAATAATAAATAAATAAATAAATTTATTTATTTAAAAAAAAAAAACCAGGAAGCATTTTCAAGGAGCCTTCTCCAAATAAAAGCGGGGTTTTACAAACACCACCCTGGTTGGAAGACTCTCCGTTGGGGACGAGTGGGCCTATGTTTGGGAAATGACCCCTGCCCCTTCCCCCTGCCCTTTTCTCTTCCAAAGCATGGACTGCAGACAGCGAACAGCCCAGCATTGCTGACTCACAGGTTTAGACCCAACTGGCGCTTGGAGAGGGCCGCTGGGTGCCAGGACCCCTGCCGGTGCTCCTCCACTCACAGACTGATCGTTCCCACTTTAGAGGTTAGGAGGGTGACCAGTTGTCCTGGTTTGCCCTGGACTGAGGGGGTTCCCGGGGTGCTAAACCTGGAAACCCAGGCAAACTGGTCCTACCCTAATATGAAACCAAGACAGAAAAGATGACCCCCTTTCCCAGGTCCAGTGGTTAAGACTCTGTGCTTCCACTGCAGGGGGCACGGGTTCGATCTCTGGTTGGGAAACTAAGATCCCGCAAGCCATGCAGCGTGGCCAAAAAAAAAAGAAAAAAGAAAATGCCCTGGATCCCCCTGTATGACTTCACCAAAACCACTGATGCCTCTTTTTGACAGACTGGTCTCTCCATTCTTTGGTTGTCTTAACTAACAAACTCGTTCGCCAAATTACACCTTGCCGGTAATAGGACTTCTGGCCAAAAGAAGAACATAAAACTCAAATTCTAATTTTATTCTTAAAACATTTTTTGTACAACTCAAACTGATGACTGGGATATTCAAACCTTAAGTGTTTTAAGTTACTGGGCACTGGGCTTTCATTATTAAACATTTAATTACAATTTTATCACCAATTCAGCAAAGAAGGGATACAGAAAGAGATGATGTGAAAGCACCTTGTTTCTTACTCCCAAGGCCCTGGCTGTCTGTATATTCTGGAAACATACTTCTTAAGAGTCTCGTGCCTGGCCAAGGACCTCGATTTCCTTCCAAGTTGTTGCTGTAATTTATGGATTAAAAACTTTCCTCTTGCAGGATGTTGTTCGATGCTCCTTGTACAAGCGTTCTGTCTTGTTTATCATGCGAGACTAACAAAGCCTGGCGTGTTTACTCACTGGGAGGAACGGGGCTGGACCGTGAAGGGACAAAGGCAGCGAGACGCACAGGCCCGTCTGACTCACCGCTGCTGCCGCTCTCTGACTTTGTTCTCTTCCTCACCCCTGCTCCAAAATAACCGCAACTATTTATACCAGGATATAGAGGCTGGAGATGCATCGTGTCATTCCCAGGTAACTTTCCACCCTTATCTTTGTCATTTTTAAAACTCTGCCTTGACGGTTGAAAAGATTTCATCTCTGTGTCTGTGGTTTTGATGCTAATGGACTGACGCTCAGAGGCTTATACAATAAGAGCAGAGCAAAGCTTTTCACCCCCATGTGCTGCACAGACTTTAACGAGCGTCCACAGCACTGGGGATCTTGCTAAAATGCCGATTCTGATTCAGTGGGACTGAGATGGGGCTTGACATTCTGCATTTTTTTAGGCTGAAATAGATTTGATTTAATTCTTTTTAGTTTAATAAATTTATTTATTTTATTATTGATTTTTTTGGCTGCGTTGGGTCTTCATTGCTGCACGCGGGCTTTCTCTAGTTGAGGCGAGTGGGGGCTACCCTTCGTTGTGGTGCGCAGGCTTCTCGTTGCGGTGGCTTCTCTTGTTGCGGAGCACGGGCTCTAGGTGCGCGGGCTTCAGTAGTTGTGGCTTGTGGGCTCAGTAGTTGCGGCGCACGGGCTTAGTTGCTCCATGGCATGTGCGATCTTCCCGGACCAGGGCTCGAACCCGTGTCCCCTGCACTGGCGGATTCTTAACCACTGTGCCACCAGGGAAGTCCCTGATTTAATTCTTTATTCCTCATAGATATGCATGGGCAGAAATACTAGGTCATGAATGAAGTAATGAGAAGTCATGAGGTAATTAGAAGACTTAAGATCAGTCCTCTCTTTGTCTATGGATTTCTCTCATTACTTCTGTTACCATAGGTTTACATGCTTTCATGTAGCAGCGAATTGCAGGTCTTGAGCAGGATGCAATCGTAAGTTCTTTTCCACCACATGGAGTTTTACATTGGCCACTAGGCTTATACATGCATTCCACAAGTTAAAACCAGCATGGCACTCTTTACTTTTGGCTGAAAGCAGGAAAGAATGGCTGGGGTTAATAATCTGAGAAGGAAGCGACATTCTGCATCTCTAACCAGCTCTTGGGTAATGCTGATGCAGCTGGCCCAGGGACCACATTTGAGCAGTGATGGAGTTGAGCGTGACACATGCCCAGGATTTAGGGGGCCAGGATGAAGTTAACAATCAAATTCTTCATGAGACTCCAGTAGAATTAAACACATATAATTGTTCTGTAGACCACAGATTCTATAACTTGTGAGCTTCTGTTTCTTCACCAGTTAATAGGATTAATTATACATGGCTATGAGGATTAAATAAAAATAACATTCTCTACACTCAGGGGTCCACACATACTGTCTTGCACTGTGCTTTCTTTCTTTTTAATTTATCCTGGTGATTTTTCCAAATCCACAGAGAAATGACCTTATTGATTGAATAAATAGTATAGTATTCCCTTCTATGAAGGTACCTTATTCAATTGATCCAATATGAGTGATCCTTTAGTTTGGGTTTAGATCTATCTTTGGAGGTTTTCAGAATACCCTGAACATTAGCATTTTCAATGCCCCAAAAATGACCAGTGGAGACCTCGTGTTCATGCTCGCCTGGCATCCTGTGGAACTCTTGAGTGTTGGCCTGGGGTGAGGGGTCACACAAATTGATGATAATCTAGTCAGTTGGCCTAAACCATACATCTCCCAAGAGGAAGTTAATGAAAGGGAAATTTAGAAAAATATGTTCTTAAAGTAACAGTGATATCACTTTCTGAATGACAGGCCTATGGCCCCAGCCTCCGTCCCCTCCCTCACTTACCGCTTGCTCTGCCTTCTTTTCTTAACAGGGAAGTTTTAATACCTCTGACGTCAACATTCTGATGATTCTCTGACCTGTGGGTCCAGCCCAGGTCTTTCTCATAAGTACCAGCCATTTACTAGGTGGTATGAGTTCCAGGATCTTCTCCCAAGGAATCATGGTCTCTTTGAATCCTGGCATAGCCTAGAACAACTAAAGATAAAACTAGGCTGTCCCACTGGGTTGTCTGTCCCTGTGTCAATCCCAGTGTCCTGATTACTGGAGTTTCCCCCCTGGGGAGGGGGAAACTCCAGTAATCATCCCCTCCCCCTCCCCCTCCCCATAAAGAGATTTAATGCACCTTCTGTTAGATTTTTCCTAGGTATTTTATTTTTAAAAATATTATGAGAAATGAGTCCGTTTTCTTTCATAAAGTACCCTGGCTACCACCCCCCAAATCCCTGCTTTCATGACTATGATTTACATTTGCTTAAAAAAAATTTTTTTTAACTCAAACTGAGCAATAGCTTCCTTGTTTTGGGCTTATCCACCCACCCTGAAACATGAACGCCTTGGGGACATTGGCACCCATTGATAGGGAGGATAAGATTTCACAATCATTCCCAGCTGTAGACAATTAGAGTTTCCTCAGGAATCAAAATGCTCCCAACCAAGAAAGAGACAGAACCGTGGAATAGAATCCAGTTGCGGAAATTAGAGGCAGAGCGGGAAGGTTCTGACCATGCCAATGGACACGCAATGGTCAGGTCATCCTTGGCTTCTCAGCTTCACAAATCCTCCTTAGAAATTATTTTATGGAAACACGTTTGATTTGCCTGCTTTCCAAATTTGGGAGCACTTTAAGCTGTGAGGTGCAAATGGGTTATCACTGGTGTGGAACTGGAAATTCTTGCCTAGAGTTAGGACTTCAATACCACTTTGCTCAATGTCAAGTCCAGAATCTGTCAATTTCGATTACGGGCCAGAGCTGACAGTTACTATTCCTTGGTGAAGCGAGCAAAGACGTCCCCCTGCAGTGAGACCAGACTAAGCAAGGAGCAGGTGCAGCCAAACTTCCAACAGATGGAAACCTATTTCCAGGTCTCTAATTGAGAGAGCAAAGCTATCTGCTCAAGGCTTTTTTTTTTTTTAATAATTACTTTGCTTATCTTCCAGGCACTGTTTTCCTTCCCGGCCTGGGCAGCAATTTAACCTAAAAGAAACGACTGCCAAGCTCCCTGGCAAAAGACCAAATGCCACCTAAAGTCAATACTAGGACAGATTAGTTCTCCTTAATGTCATTTAGAAGTGAAGGACAGTGTTATGTATTTAAATGGTGTATGGAACCCAATGCAAGGAAATGGTCTTTTCCATTTAGTGTCACATATCTTATTTTTTTTTAAATTAATAAACCGCTGTTCTCTTTTTACTGGCACCTGCAAAATGACAAATAGCCTTATGAAAAGTTTTTTCAAACACAGCAATTTTTTAAGCAAACATTTAAGAATTTTAGATTAATCGTAGAAGCAAGCAGTCCTATAAACACAAATATAAAAATTTGAAGCTGGTGCCCTCATTAAAAACAACCTGCACTGTGCCCACAGAGTCAACATATAATATGAGGTAGAAGCCGCCCGGACTTTTGGCAGATAGTTTAAGGACGTTTACTCACGGGGTTTATGTTACGATAAGGATGGCCCATCACTTTCACCTTAGCAGATCAGGTCCCAACTTCTAAGCTGGACTGTGGTCCAATAGGAAACAGGGGTTATGGATAAAATTTCCTATGCACGTAACAGCACATAGGTAGTGGTTAGCTTTCCAGGGCAGCTGGCAGTCCGCTGAAGCCAGAAAGTACCCAGGACCCCCTTCCCAACTAGCCAGAGGGACGCAGATGCCCTCGGGGACCAGCCCATGGAATTTGGCTTCCCCTTCCAGTGAGAAAGTTTTCCGGACTGTGCAGTAATGGGGTTGGGCCTTGTCTCTGGGGTGTGGAGCCCAAGGGGATTAGGAGCGACGGGGTGCAGCCTGGGGCTGAGACTGGCATGTGCTGGCTGAGGGAGAAGGCCCTGAGGATGGGCTCCCTCCTCGGCACCCCCGTCCTGGCCTCGCACTGGCCTCGCACTGGCCTAGCAGGGGAAGAGCTAAGAGGTAGGCAGGAGCTGGACGGGAGAGGGGGCTGGCATGGGCTTTGCAGAGAGCCTCCAGGGGGCACGGGGAGGGACTTCCGGCTCCTGAATCGGAGGGAAGGGTATTCTTGGGGTAATCCCTGGTCCCAGCAGCTTCGTCTGTGGGATGTTCATGGTTCCAGGAAAGTCTGTACTAGTGGTCTGGGAAGGAAGTGGGCTGGTCATCCTAAAACATGAGTCCTGGGCCAGCTCTGCCTCTGGCTGGCTATGAGAAGGACGAGACTTTTCAAGGGCTTTTTATTTTGAAATAATTATAAGCTCACAGAATGTTGCAAAAATAGAACAGGGAGGTCCCTTATACCTTTCAGCCAGTTTGGTTACATTTTAGGTAACTATAGTGCAACGTCACAACCAGCAAACTGACACTGGTACAATGGATGTGCTCAGTTCTATGCCGTTTTATCACACGTGTAGATCTGTGGAACCACCACTGCAATCGAGATACAGAACCGTTCCCTCATAAGACTTCTCTCACCACCACCCTCAGCCCCTGGTAACCACTAAGCTGTGTTCCCCTCCATAACTTTGTCATGTTGAATGTGTTATGTATATATGGAATCACACAGTATGTACCTTTGAGTTTGGCTTTTTTCACCCAGTGTACTTCCCTTGAGATCCATCCAAGTCATTGTGCGTATCAGTAGTTTGTTACTTTTCACTGTTAAGTAGTATTCCAGGATGTGGATGGACCACAGTTTGTTTAGCTGTTCACCTACTGTAAGATAGATACTGTAGTTGTTCCCAGTTTGGGGTTATTAGAAATAAAGGCACTATGAACAATTGTGTACAGCTTGGCGTGTGCACGTCCATTTTCATTGCATTCCTGGGTAAATGCCCAGCAATGTGACTGCTGAGTTGTATGGTAAGTGTATGTTTAGTTTTTAAAGAAACTGCCAAACTGTTTTCCAGAGTGATCGTATCATTTTAGGTTCCCACCAGCCATGTGGGAACCAGTGATGCAGTTTCTCCGTCTTCGCCAGCATTTGGTGTCATCACTATTTTTAGTTTTTGCTGCTGTAATGGGGGTACTAGTAGTCATAACTCACCATGTCCTAATTTGCTTTTCCCCAGTGGCTAGTGATGTTGACTTACCTTTCCAGTGCTAATTGTCATCTGTGTATCCTCTTTGACTTTGGATTGCAGTCCTTTGTCTGCCAATTCTGGGAGCCGATGCCCTTTAAAAAACGGACTTACTTTTCACAGCAGTTTTAGGTTCACAGCAAAATTGAACAGAACGTAGAGATTTCTCACATGCCCCCTTCTCCAAACACACAGAGCCACCCTGGCTAGTAACATCCCGCACCAGAGAGGTGCATTCGTTGTAACTGACGAACCTACATAGATACACCATCACCACCCCCAAGTCCATAGTTTCATTTCACTCCTGGTGTTGTGTATCCTACAGGTTTGCGCAAAAGTATAGTGACATATATCCACCGTTATAGGATTATGCAGAGTAGTTTCACTGCCCTGAGAATCCTCTGTGCTCTACCTGTTGATCCTTCCCTACCCCTGAACACCTGGCCACCACTGATCTTTTTACTGTCTCCCTGGTTTTGCCTTTTCCAGAATGTTATATAGTCGGAATCATACCATATACAGCCTCTTCATACTGCCTTCTTTCACTGAGTATGACGCATTTAGTGTTCTTCCATTTCATGGCTCGATAGCTCATTTCTTTTCAGTACTGAATAATATTCCACTGTATGGATGGACCACAGTTTATTTATTCAGTCACCTACTGAAGGACATCTTGGTTGCTTCCAAGTTTTAGCAATTATGAATAAAGCTGCTATAAACATCTGTGTGCATGTTTTTGGGTGGACATGTTTTCAACTCCTTTGGGTAAATATTAAGGAGCAGGATTGCTGGGTTGTATAGTATAGTATGTTTAGTTTTGTAAGACACTGCCGAACTGGAGACATAAAGTTAGGAATTGTTGGCACAGAGGTGGTGTGGTATGTTGAAAAATGACGCTTCATTAGTCATCTATGTCCTAATCCCTGGAACATATGAATGTTACCTTTTATGGCAAAGATATGATTCAGTTAAGGACCTTGAGCTAGGGTGATTCTCCTGGATTATCCCTGTGGGCCTAAAATGCCATCACAAATGTCCTTATAAAAGAGAGGCAGAGAAGGTTTTTATATACACAGAAGAGAAGGCAATGTGAGGATGGAGCAGAGAGAGATTTGATGATGCTGGCCTTGAAGATTGGAGTGACGTGCCCACAAGCCAAGGAATGCTGGAAACTACCAGACATTCCTTGGAAGTGCTGGAAAGGAATAGATCCTTCTGCTACAGCCTCTGGAGAGAGTACAACCCTGCTTACACCTTGATTTCAGCTCAGTAAGACTGATATTGGCTGCCAGAACTGTGAGAGGATGATCTTTATTTATTTTTTAAATGTTTTATTTATTTTATTTATTTATTTTGGCTGTGCTGGGTCTTTGTTGCTGCGCATGGGCTTTCCCCAGTTGTGGCGAGCAGGGGCTACTCTTTGTTGCGGTGCACGGGCTTCTCATCGCAGTGGCTTCTCTTGTTGCGGAGCACGGGCTCTAGGCACGTGGGCTTCAGTAGTTGTGGCACGCGGGCTCAGTAGTTATGGCTCGTGGGCTTAGTTGCTCCGCGGCATGTGTGATACTCCCGGACCAGGGCTCGAACCCGTGTCCCCTGCATTGGCAGGTGGATTCTTAACCACTGTGCCACCAGGGAAGTCCCGAGAGGATGAACTTTAGTGTTAAGTCACCAAGTCTGTGGTAATCTGTTAAATGCCACAGGCAACTAACACAGTGTTATACAAAAGGATGAAATCAATTGAGGTCAAAAGAGCCCGTGTCATCAGAGAAGGTGGCTCCCAGCTGACGCCTGTTAAGTCCCACAGGGGGGAGGTGGCATCAAAGAAAAAAGGAATGGTCCAGGGGACCGGAGGCAAGTGAATTTAACATCTGCGCAGCTGCAACGCCTGCTCTCATTTATATTCCCGATTTTGCCCACTTGGCCATGAAATTCAAAGAGAAAATAAAGGAACACTGACTTCTTCCCACCTTTGGGGAATATTATAACTCCTGGCATGGTAGAGCTTAGTGCCATGACGTAATTTTCATGTTTGCAAAAAAGTGATGCTTTGCATCTTTTCTCTTTTGGTGTGAGCATTTTAAAATAAATAGGGAAACCAGGTCATTTCCATAGCTTAACAACCCAGCAGTTCTCAAATTATCAGTAGGTGTGTCTCAAAAATCTGTTTAATGTCACCTGTTCTGACCTCTTCTTTCCTGTATAAGCACATTCACGTGAGGTAAACTTAGTTATAAAGAAACTGATGGATAGGGTAATATCAAGTGAAAGGTTTTTTTAATCTTCAAAAATGGAGCAGAGATGCATGTTTTCTATAAGCAGTAATTATAAAGGAGGCAATTAGTTTTAAAGGCTCCACTTTTCTTGGACTTTCACAGGAGGCTTTGCCTTGCAAGCCCTTTACCTGTTATATTCTATGGAAGGAGGAAGCAGGAAAATGCTCTGGTAAACTCAGCAGTCCTGAGAAGAGGCCTCTGCACTGGGGCTTCAATAGAATGAGAGCCACAGAGTCAAAGACAAACCCCTATAAAAGCTTTGACTTGTAAATGAGAAACGGCCAATGGAAGCAAGAGATCTCTAAGGAAGCAAATGTTCTGCTGCCGTAAATTACAGCAGAATCATATCCTTCTCTCCCAGCCTTGCCATTGCTGGAGCAACCTGACGCCTGGACCCAACCCGAGGCCAGTCTGGAAACCCTGCTCTTTTCTGCTCCTTCAGAACTTCTGTTGGACAATTCATTGCATGCCCCCTTCTAGAAGATACTTGAGGCAACGCTCTTCCCTTCTCTCCCTCCAGATGTTTCTAGAGACCAGGGCTGGCCACGCATTCTCTGCAGGCCCTCCAGCCCTGTCCTGGGCCCACCTCTTCCCGTCCAGGCCACTGGCTCTCAGAAGCCCGGCCATTACTTACCATCCTCGTCAGTTATCCTTGCCTAGGTACTCTGTCTGGTTATTGTGGCATAGGAGTAGAATAGCAGTGTTGGTAGTTAAATAAGGCTTCAGCAAGAAATGAGTCAAGAAAAGGCACAGACAGTAAAATGTGCAATGAACTTAAATTCTGACCATTACTGGTTGTGTAGTTCCCCCCTTTTATAATTGATAAAATTGGTCGCTTTTGAAAAGACGATTATGCAGTTGTTTTTGTACCTCTCAGGAGACCAATGTCACATAATCTTAAAATTAACAAATAAAAAGAGAAGCACTGATTCTGGACTTCTGTTTCTGGGAAGCTGGGCTCGATATACTTTTCCTATTCTCGCCAACTAAGTACAATGAAAACCCTGGACATTTTATATAAAACAAACTTAAGAAGACTCTGCAAGGTGAAGGGAAGAAAGCAGAGCAGTGAGGGAGCTCAAAGCTGAGAACCCAGCTGAGTTCTCTGGGTTTCTTTTTGCCTCGGATATCCCAGTCTGAGAGCTGAAGAAGTCTGCAATTTAGAAATGCCAATAGATGCAGTCAACGAAGGTCCAAACACAGCCCTGCTCTCTCTAGACAAAGGACCAGGGGAGGGGCAGCCTTGCAAGACAAAAACTTTCAGGCAGTAACTTTTTCACTCAGCCAGACACTACAGAAGACACTGGCCATCACCCCACCCAGCAGCAAAGACTGAGCTGGGGGGAGCCTAGACCCCACCCTTGTCAGGTTACAATGGGCACCCCCTGCCCCCAGCCAAGGTGGTGTTAGAGGAGGCCAAATAGGGAGCTGGGACCTACATCCCCTAAGGGCAGTAACAAGATCCCCCAACCCCTTTTATCAGTGGGGATTCTGTGGGGAGCCTACACTTCCGCTCCCATCCCACCAAGCAATCACAGGGCCCCTTCCCTACCCCACTGGGGTGGTGTCAGAGGAGGCCTAGTACAGGGTCAGGACTTGTATCTTCCCCATGGTGTCTCGGGAGGCCTCGTGGAACCCAGAACCCTGTTCACCATTAATGAGGCAGCACCCAGCCCCCTCCCCCTGCTGGAAAGGTGTCAGAGGAAGCCAGCTAAATCAGAAGGTTTAACTGAGATTCAGAGTCTCACAACCTCATAATACCTAAAATGTCTCCATTTCAAGTGCAGATCATGCATGATACCAACCAGGAAAATCTCAACTTGCAAGAAAAAAGATAAGCAATAGACACCAATCATGAGATGCCAGGGATGTTAGAATTATCTGACAAAAGTTTGGAAGCAGCCATGATAAAAACCCTTCAGGGAACAATTACAAACGTGCTTGAAATAAATGAAAAGATCAAAAGTCTCAGTGACCAAATAGAAGATATAAAGAAAAAACAAATGAAATTTTAGAACATAGAAATACAACAGCCAAAATAAACTCAGTGTATGGGTTCAACATAGGAGTGTATGGGTGGAGAGAAGAAAGACTCAGTGTACTGGCTGATAGAAAAATAGAAGTTACCCCATCTGAACAACAAAGAGAAAACAGCTTGGGGAGGTGGGGAGGGGAAGAACACTGCCTCAGAGACCTGTGGGACCAAGTCAAAAATGTCTGCATACTCATGTTACTGAAGTCTTTGAAGGAGAGAAGAAAGAAGGCAGGGCTCTAAAAGTACTGGAAAAAAATGACTGAAATTTGGCAAAAGATATAAACCTACAGATTCAAGAACCTGAATGAATCTCAGACAGAATAAACACAAATAAATCCACACTAAGACACATCATGGGCAAACTTGTGAAAACTAAAAACAAAGAAATCTTGAAAGTGAGAGAAAAACATCTTACTTAGAAGAGAAAAAATTTGGATGACAGTAAATTTCTCATCAGAAGTCATGAAAGCCCAAAGGAAGCGGCACATTTTCTAAGTGCTGAAAGAAAAGACCTGTCAGCCCAGAATTCAAGGTCCAGGAAAAATATCAGGAACGAAAGGGTAAATCCAGGCATTTTCAGATGAAGGAAAACTAAGGGAATATGTTGCCGGCAGAACTACCCTAAAAGAATGGTTTAAGTTAGTTCTCTAAGTAGAAAGGGAAGGATAAAGGAAGAAACCCTGGAATATCTGAAAGGAAGAAAGAACGATGGAAAGAGCAAAAATATGAGTAAACAGAGTACATTTTAGTCCTTTTAATTATGTTTGACAGTTGAAGCAAAGTTCTAACATTGTGTGATGTGTTCTGAATAGAGGAGATATTTACAACAGTTATAAACTGGAGAGGGTAATGCGACAAAAAGAGAGGGAAGTGTCACAAAAAGTGGTAAAATGGTGACACCGGTAGGCTGTGATGAGTTATGGATATATAATACCTAGAGAAACCACTAAAGTGATACAAAGAAATCAGTAGAGACGAATCAAAATGGAATTCTAAAAGTGCTCAAGCAACCCACAGGAAGGCAGGCGAAAGAAAACAGAAATGGAAACCAGAGAAAAGAACAATAAACCAAAAAATAAAAGTGCAGGCTTAAGCCTTACTTTTACAAATAATTACATTAAATATAAATAATCTAAATACACCAACTAAAAGAAATGGGCACTGTGGATTAAAAAGCATGATCCAATTGTATGCTGTCTGTAAGAAATCTACCATATATAATGATATAGTTATGTTAACAGTTAAAGGATGGAAAAGATATATGATGCAAACATTAGTTTAAAAAAAGTAGGAGTGACAACATTAATATCAGATGAAGTGGGTATTAGAGCAAAGGAAATTACTAGAGAGAAGAATGGAATATATTACAAAGTGATACAAGGGTTAACCTGCCAAGGAGACACAGTTATCCCAAGTATGTGTGTGTCAAAGAACAGAGCTGCAAAATATGTATGAGGCAAAACCAGATAGACATGAAAGAGGAAACAGAAAAATCCATAATTATAGTTGGAGACTTCAACATTCTTCTATCAATAATTGAATAACTAGACATGACATAGATCAATCTGAAAAGCACAAACTATCACAATTCACTCAATATGAAATAGATCATTTGAATAACTATGACAATTAAGGAAAGTGAATTCATAAAGCAAAAATTTCACATAAAGAAATCTCCAGGCCACATGGTTCCACTAGAGAAGTCTCCCAAACATTTAAAGAATTAACACCAATTTTATACAATCTCTTCCACAAAACAGAAGAGGAGATAACACTTCTCAATTCATTTTATGAAGCTAGTAGTACCTAATACCAAAACCAGACAAAGAAAGTTCAAAAAAAGAAAATTATGGACCACTATTCCTTATGAATATAGACATAAAAATCCTTAACAAAATATTAGTAAATACAATTCAGAAACAGAGAAAGAATGATACACCATGACTTAGTTGGGTTCATTCCAAGGATGCAAGGTCGGCTCAATATTCAAAAAATCAATCAGTATAATGCACCATATTAATAGGTTAAAGAAGACAAATTACATGATCATATCTATTGATATAGAAAAAATCTGGCAATATTCAACACCCATTCATGATAAAAAACTCTCAGAAAAACAGGGATAGAGGAGAACATCCTCAACTTGGTAAAGAGTATGTATAAAAATCTATAGCTTACATTGTATTTCATGGTGAAGGATGGAATGCTTTTCCACTTAAGATGAGGAACAAGACAAGGATGTCTGCTCTTACCACTTGTATTCAACATAATATTAGAAGTTGTAGCTAGTGAAATAAGGAAAGAAAAAGAAATAAAAGGCATACAAATTGGAACAGAAGAAATATAACTGTTTTCTATTTGCAGATGACATAATTATGCAGAAAATCCTAAGAAATCTACAAAAACACCTAGAACCAGTGAGTTTAGCAAATATGTAGAATAAAAGATAAACATTAAAAAATTAATTGTATTTCTGAATAGTAGCAATGAATTCATGGACACCAAAAGAAAAAATACAATATTTATAATTGCTTAAAAAAAGAGAAATACTTAGGTATAATTCTAACAAAACATATACAAGAAATTTTAAAACTACAAAATGCTGATGACAGAAATCAAAGAAAATCTAAATAAATGGAGAGCTACAGTGTATTCATGGATTGGAAGACTCAACATAGTAAAGATGTCAATTCTTCCCAAATTGATATATAGGTTTAACGCAATTTCTATAAAACCTCCAGCAAGATATTTTGTAGATAAAAACAAGAGTATCCTAAAATTTATATGGAAAGGCAAAGGAACTAGAATAGTTAAAACAATCTTGAAAAAGAAGAATAAAGTGGGGGGAGGAGCAGTACAGTCTACCTGATTTCAAGACTTACTGAAAAGCAACAGTCATCAAAACTGTGTGGTTTCAGTGGAGGGACAGGTAATTAGATCAGTGGAACAGAACAGAGAACCCAGAGATAGACCTACATAAATGGGCCCAACTGATTTTTTTTTTTTTAAATGTATTTATTTATTTTTGGCTGTGTTGGGTCTTCGTTTCTGAGCGAGGGCTTTCTCCAGTTGCGGCGAGTGGGGGCCACTCTTCATCGCGGTGCGTGGGCCTCTCACTGTTGCGGCCTCTCTTGTTGCGGAGCACAGGCTCCAGACGTGCAGGCTCAGTAGTTGTGGCTCACGGGTTTAGTTGCTCCGTGGCATGTGGGATCTTCCCAGACCAGGGCTTGAACCCGTGTCCCCTGCATTGGCAGGCAGATTCTCAACCACTGCACCACCAGGGAAGCCCCCAACTGATTTTTAACAAAATCAAAGAAGGGTAGCCTTTTCAACAAACAGTGCTAGAACAACTCGACATCCATCTGCAAAACAACAGCAAGAAAACAAACAAAAAAACCCCAAAAACCCCTCAACTTATATTTCATACCTTATACAAAGATTAACTCAAAATGGATCATGGACTTAAATGTAAAACTTAAAAACGTTTAGAAAAAACAAAAAACTTGGGAGAAAAAGCTTCAATGTAGGGCTAGGTAAAGAGTTTTTAGACTCAATACCAAGAAGCTTGATCCAGAAAAGAAAGAACTGATGAGAAGGACTCCATCAAATTAAAATCTTTTTCTCTATGAAAGATCCTGTTTGGAAAATTGAAGGACACACTACAGAGTGGGAGAAAATGTTTGTGAATCACATCTCTGACAAAGGACTAGTGTCTAGAATATATGAAGAACTCTCAAAACTCAACAATAAAAAGCCAAAGACTCCAATGAGAAAATGGGCAAAGGACACGAAGAGACATTTCACAGAAGAGGATAAACAGATGGCAATTAAGCACATGGAAAATGTTTAACATCACTAGCCATTAGGGAAATGCAAATTAAAACCACAATAACATGTCACAATGCACTTGTCAGAATGCCCCCTCTATCCCTGGCCAAAACAGTGACAACACCAAATGCTGGAAAAGATCTGAAGACACTGGATTACTCATGCATTGCTGGTGAGAATGTAAAATGGTAGAGTCTGGAAAACATTTTAGCAAACCTTCAAAAATGAAATATGCAACTACCATACGATCTGCCAATTGTCTGACATTTATGCCAGAGAAATGACGACGTATGTTCACACGAAAATCTGTACACATATGTTCATAGAAGCTTTACTTGTGACAGCCAAAAGCTGGAAAAAATTCAGACGTCCTTCAATGGGTGAATGGTTAAACAAACTATGGTACATCCACACTGTAGAATACCACTTAGTAATAAAAAGGAAAACTTGATACCCACAACAACCTGGGTGAATTTCCAGAGAATTAACGCTCAGTGAGAAAATCCATCTCAGGTTATATAGTATATGACTCCATTTATGTAAGATTACAGAAATGACAAAATATAGAAATGGAGAACAGATCAGTGGTTGGCAGGGGTTAAAGGCAGAAGGGAGGTGAGTGTGGCTAGAAGAGGGCAACAGGAGGGATTCTGGTGGCGATGGGATGCCCTGCACCTTGACTGTACTGACGTCAAAATCCTGGTTGTGACATAGTGTTAAGAGTTTTCAAGATGTTATCACTGGGGAAATCTCGGTGAAGGGTACATTTCATACACCTGCATGTGACTCTACAGTGATCTCACAACAAAAAGTTTAGCTTAATTTTGAAAAGCACATACTAGATGATCCTACTTACGTGAAGTTCAAAGGCAAACTAATTCATGGGTGATAGAAATCAGAACAGCCATCAGCTCTGGCAGGTAGGGACCTATTGGGAAGGGGCTGGAGGAATCTTCTGGGGGACGGTGGAAATACTGGACTATTTTGCTTTGGGTGATGATCACAGGTACAAACACATGTATAGAAATGTATTGAGCTATTTACTTATGGTTTGTGTACTTTATTTTTTGTAAGTTAAATCATGCACACACACACACAGAGCAACCTATCAATCCCACGGATTCTTTGTCTCTACAGTTATGTCTCAGAGATGTACAGTTGAAAGGCCTTTCCTTCCAATGATCTACGATGGTCTAATATTCTTTGGATATGACTTGCTATAAGATGATACTCATAATTTATTGTACAAAAATACTGGTAATCTTTTTTCCTTTAGAGCTAAAGAGAATGCCTGGATTAAAATACATATATATAGAGAGAGAGAGAGGGAGAGAGAGACACAGAGAGAGAGAGAGAGAGTAACATGCAGAATAATATTTTGCTATTTGAGAAATCTAGGTAGTGATCGTGATAGGCCACTTTTCACTCGTGGGATGCTTTGCTAACCCGCAGGCATAACTACTTCCTTCAACAAGTGTCCGATTAAAAAACAGCAGAGCCTTGCCTCCCTCCTGCTGCTGAGGTGTGCCCTGTGGTGGCCACAGGACTCCCTCTGGGGCCTGACGCCGAGCTGCTGCGGCGTATTAGGACTGACCCTGCACTTCCGTCCCTCCAGGGCCCACCAAGCCTCGCTGCCCTGGCGCCCGGGAGGAGGCACACACCTCAGGGGGAGCGAGCTTCCCACGCCCGGACTTGGGGTCTTAGCACAAATGTCATCCTCTCACACTTGTCTGAACTTCAGGATCAAACAGATGAAAAATATAGCCTTTGCAGTGTGCTGAGCGAAGAGTCACGATCCCAGGGGGAACAAGTCAAAAAAGAAAGCAAAAAGGCATCGCAAGACAGATGATAGTGTTCATCAGGAAAGCTGACCTACTGTCAGAAGCAGGCAGAAGCCCCCACCGGGGGGTCTTCGCAGGTGTGAGTTCTTGGGATTGTTCCTAACGCAGGTGCTGGAACCTAGTGTTTCATATGCTTTAATCCATCTGAACAACATTAATTTTGCTTTTCTGTGGCCAAGTTGCAACAGCTTTTCCCCTTGCTCTGATTATGTGTACATCAAGAACCAGGGGTACCTTAGTTATTCTAACCAGGACCGGTGCAGTCCCTCTGTAAACAGTCAGCTGACGTTCTGGTTTATATGCCAGTGTCTTCTGAGTCTGGGTTGTGCACCAGTCTGCAGGGGTATGACCGACTCCCGTTGCTGGTGGCCTACAGTGGATTCCCAATCCAGAATATTCTCCTCCCCACGCCCCTCCCCTGACCCACCAGAGGCCTCTCCTTCAGTCTCTCCCTCATTGATCTCGCTTTTTGATTCAATAGTGACCAACTTGAATAAAAGGCCTAACACAAAAATCAGGCAAATATGTTTAATTTTTTAAAATAACTGATGGCAAAATAAAATATTTACATCACATCATACTGTGTAAACATGTAAGGTCTCTGTACAAAGAAATATACATGCAAAATAATGTAAAAATTTAACTGAAATAATAAAAGAAACAATACACAAATAAAAGTTGTGAGGTTACGAATACACATCCAGTTTTGAATCCAATTTCTTTTAAAAAGTTTCTGTACAATTTTACAAGAAACAAACAAAAACCCAACAAAAGAATAAATAAAATACATTGGAAGCTGCAAAGCTCAACTATGCCAGTTTATGGCTGAAGACCCAGGTGTCTGGCTGGCTTGGGAAGCGGGCTGTTTTTTTTGTTTTTTGTTTTTTTTAGTGTATTTCACACAACGAGGATAAAAAGACATCCAGAAAAATTCAAGCGTGCCCAGAAACGCAGCGTCTTTTGTTGAGGGCCTCCCACACCAGCGTGAATTCTGCCATGGTGCCACAGACGTCACTGCCAGCCTCCAGGCGGCTAGTGCTTAATTGGCTTTTATTTCTTACCAAAAGCTCAAAATCCAGCCAATTTTTGTACAGAAAGTTGAATGTCAAAAAGTCTAAAAAGTAGGAAATGTCCAGACTGATTTTGGGAAAAAAAAAATAATACTTTGGCATTCTGAATAATAGCATAATAAAATTTAAAACATTACCCTATTATCCAGTTTTATATTCAGAGTATGAAATCACTTTTTACAGTCCTCAAAACTGACAAATTTCACGAAGAGTTAAGCCTCTTTGAACCGATGGCACAGGGCAAAGACCCCCCTCCCACCCCCCCGACACACGCACAAAACCATAAAGCTCACCGTACGAAGTATGTGCTTTTTCTATATATTTATTACAGGTACAACAGAGGTCTTCATAAATAGTTGCATAAAATGTTAAAGCCACAACATTGCACATGATATGAAATAAAACCAAAAAAACCCCAATGAGTGCATTTACAGTATTTTCATCTGACTGTATACTGCTCAACAATCTGATTGACGGCTTGGGGGTGGGACGTGTGGGGAGGGGCAGAGGGGCAAGAACCAACCCGATGTCCTCGGTGGATGGGCAGACCCCTCAGACGCCCGGGGCTTCCTTTGGGCGGGAGGCGGGGAGTGGGGGGCAGGGGGGTAAGGCGGGGGGGGGGGGGGGGGTGGAAAGGACAGACCGAAGGCAGGACCAGTCTTATATACAAGTAAGGCCTACATTTCCTCAGAGCAAAACGATTCATTCTATTTTTATGCAAAAGTTTGAGGTCGAATGCACGTTTCAGAAGCCTAGTCTGGCGTCGGGGCCAGAGGCACACAGACCAAGCAGCTGGAAAAGCTCAGAGCCAGGGGGACCCCGAGCTGGACGAGGCCGCGGAGACGGCCGCCACTGGGGCGGGGGTCTTCCCCAGAGGTGTCCAGTATCTCTGTTTTGTTCGTTAACACCAGTGGTTGAACATAGGCATTTCGCTTCCTTGAAGAAATCCTGGAAAATGTTAAATTTGCAAAATTCTACTCATGTTCGTTTAAAAAAGTTTCCTTTTATTTTTTTTGCAGAAACCTGAATAAAAGACTGTGACACAGCAATGCTGTCTCCGCCCTCGCAGAGTGTTCGAGAAGGTCCTCCACCCCAGCACAGCTTGCAGCCCGAGTCCCAGGCACTGCCGAGCACAGCTCACTCGGAATGCAATTTCACACGATGAACGTACGGCAGCTGATCAGTTATGTTGGTTTGTGTTTCTCTCCAAAATTCAAACGCACAGCTGATTGGCAGGTGAAAGAGAATGAGAAAGGACTTCAAGACAGGTCAAACCCTAGGCAGGAGCCTGCTCTGTAAGAAGTTCTTAACGCTACGAATCGGTCGAACATCGTTCTGGTGTTTGCGCCGTTCAATGAAGGAGGTCAGTCTGGACGTGTCGAGGACGCCCGCGCCTTTGCCGTGGCCATGGCCGTGGCCCGCCTGCAGCCACTGCTCCTGGAGGGCCAGCGCAGCCGAGGGACGCTTGCCAGGGTCCTCGTGCAGGAGGAAACACACGAAGTCCTTGGCCCTCTGGCTCACTCCTTGGAAGTAGTCATCTGGGAAACTAAAGTCTAGCCGGCAAATGTTCAGGCAGGTCTCTTCCACGCTGTCGTCCAGGAAGGGGGACACGCCGCTGAGAAGCACATAGGCCAGCACTCCAACACTCCACGTGTCCGAGGTCAGGGAGACCGGGTTCCCCAGGATGATTTCGGGGGCTGCGAACTCGGGGTTCCCCAGTAACTGGTGGATGTGGTAGGTCGTGTTGAGCTGGACAGCATCTCCAAAGTCCGCTAGTTTGATGGTTGGCTTGGCTAAACTCTGATCCACTAGGATGTTTTCGGGCTAGGAGACAGGACAAGACAACCGTCATCCACTCCAGCCACCCCCGTCTCAAGCTGAGGTGCGAGGCTCACCAGGCATCTACGAGGTCGACTGGCGCCGACCGTCCACGTGCGAAACAGGACAAAGCCCTCGGGAGGACAGAGAGCCCACACAGAGGAGAAGCTGCCCTGACTTCTCTGGAACTTTCACGCACAGCTGCCGTGTTAAACCGTGCCGGTGAGTGAAGCCGGGGATTCACTTCCCTCCCGGCGGCGGCGGCAGCGACCCTCCGCCTCCCGCCTCCCGCCGCAGGCCTTCCGCCTCCGACTCTGCCTCCGCCTCCCGCCTCCGTCACCCTGCTCCAGCCCCAACCCGACCCAGCGACACTCACAGGAACCCCCTGAAATCGCAAGAAATGTCTGAAGACCTCACACGTTTACCTGGTACTTTATTGCTTGTGTATATCCAACGTTTAAAAACAGAGATTAGAAATCACTGCTCCCATCTCCCACCCCTTGTGTTGGTCCCCAGTCCCCGCGGGCTCCTGGCCTGGCTTCAGAGGACAGGCCGAGAGTGGGCTCTGCATCCCGCGTGGCCGCGCTGGGGTCCCTCGGCTTTCCCGTCCCCGGGGCCCCACTAACCTTTAGGTCCAGGTGTGCTATCCTGCAGTTGTGAAGGTAACGGACGGCTTCCAGAACCTCCCCCAGATATGCCCTGATCTTCCCCTCCGTGAGGTTTCCCCATCGCACCACACATTCCAGGAGCCGTCCCTGGTCAGCCCTGCAGAGGGAGGAATGCGCGTTATGGTGCAGGTCGCTTTAGACCCGTCTCCTGTGATATACGCGTCACCTCCGTGCCCCGTTGTCACTGTTCTGTCAGCTTTTGGGGATCATACCTCTACCTGAAGGCAGGACGGGATCAAGAGGGCAATTTCTTTTTAAGCTCACTGTGGAGGCACAAGTGGGGAACAAGGCATCTGGACCCACAGAGGGAACTGGGAGGCGGAGATGGGTGCACCCAGGCTCCCCAACCCCGCCCCCAGCAGGCTTGACTCACACCCTGCCCCTTGGATGTGAGCACAAGACCTGGGCAAGCTGCCTGGCAGTGCCCGGCACACAGCAGGCGCTCTGCAGGTACCTGCTGGAGGAGGGGATGATGTGGGACCACCTCCCCAAGCCTTGGTCTCGCCATCTGGAAAACGGGTCATGTGACGGCTGAACGAGAGAACGTTAAGACACATACAGTACAGTGAGGGCTTCACGTTGGGCTCAAAGTCTTCCTACTGTGAAATTACTTTTAACATTTAAAAAACACCTATACAGAGCTGCCCCGTGCCAGGGACTAAGTGCTTTCTATCAATTCATGTAATCCTCACGACAACTCTCTGGGAAGAGTGTTTTACGGTCCCCATTTTACAGATGAGGAAACGGAGGCACAGAGAAGGTATGTAACTTTCCCAAGGTCACACAGCTCATAAGGGAAGGCTAGACTTGCAATGAGGTGGTCTGGCCCCAGTCTCCCTGAACACCGGGCTAGGCTACCCCCTTTGCAAAACAGAAATTTATGGAAAGATCAGCCACCTGTTTCGTAATGTCAAGTAATCAAGGGAACTTTGGTAGTAAGTAGTTTGTTACGAAAATAAACCCTATTAACAGCAATGATGAGGCCAAACCATTTAGTTTCCAGTGAAAAGAAATGACAGCTGAATGTACTGAAAATGTAAACTAGAAACCGAGGTCCTGCAGGAGATTTCTGACAAGGACTCTAGGACTCTCTTTCTGTTGCAACTCCCCGGGGAAGATGAGCAGAGGCTTTTAGTCACCAAGCTTCTAGAGCCAGAAAGTGCCTTCCCCGGTACTGAGGGCCCACAGGGCCCAGGCCTCTGCCTGGACATCGTTTTAGCCCCGTAACGATCCCTCAAGTAGCTGAGAGTCCACGGGAGCCGAGGTTGAGAAACAAGCCCCAGGTCCGCCGACCTGCCCTTCGCACACGACGGCCAGCCTTGGGGGCGGCTGGGGAGGCCGGAGGTCCTTCCTGCTCCCTCCGCCATCTGGGAGGTTTGTTAGGCCGGAGAGAGGGCTGAACAGGCCCCGGGAGATGCTCCAGCAGGAGCCCTGGGCGGGGACACCCTCAAAACATCCCCTCCCCGGGGTTGGCGGGGAGCGGGGCTGGGGCTGGACCTGGCGCCGAGGGCCCTGCAGCAGCTGCACCTGTGAAGGCTGTGACACGGAGACACTTCCAAACTCCTTACGAATGTGACCGATGGGATGGCGGGTGCGGGGCCTCAAGGGAGTCCCCGCGAGCAAGGAGCCCACGGTCCCTGTGACCGCGCCCCGCGCGCTCCACGGCTGGTCCTCCTGCCAGGCCCACTCTTCCCAACAACGCGTCAAGGACTAGGAAATGGCACAAAAGATGGTGCTCTGGCCAATGGAAACGAACTCGTGAATCCAAGTAAATGTATGAAATGACTCCCCCTGAAAAGGAGGACTAGGAATTTCAACAAAGCTACATGACGAGGTGTCTCAGAGAGACCAGAATGTTCTAAGGGCAGGGCTTCTCAACCCGGTGTTACTGATACTTTGGGACAATGGTCCTCTGTTGCAGGGCTGCCCTGTGCCCTGCGGGACGGCGAGCTGTGACCAGCAAAACGTCTGCAGACTGTGCCAAATGTCCCCTGAGGGGCAAAATGCCCCCAGGCTGAGGCCCCCTGCTCTTGGGTCAGAGGTCTCACACTTTATCTTTAAACGACTCCAATGTTTCCCGAGATGGCACACAGGGCCCAGTAAGCACCACGGGGACCAGCGGGCTGCCCTGGGGGGATCCACCCCCCTCCAGAGGGCGCACCTACGCTCCCATTCTCATCACCCTTGGAGGGGCAGGATGGGCCCCGGGGCAGAGCTGGATGCCGAAGCATCAGACACGAGCAGGTCTGAGCCAGCCCGCTGCAGGCGCCCACCAGCCGGCCTCGCCCAGCTGGGCAAACACGTGGGATCAGGTCAGCCCGAGGGCACGAGCAGGGGTGTGGTCTGCAGAGGCCTGGCCTCCCAGGACCTTTGGGAACCAGGGGGCATCTCCAGGTTGGCTGAGACGCCCGAGAGAGCCTGGGTGGGGAGCATTTTGATGCTAGGTTTGTGCTTCCTTGTCAGGCAGCTATACTTCCCTCTAGCACTGCTGGAAAGCTCTAGAACTATGGTCTCTGAGAGCAGACGTGTGTTTTTAGAAGTTCTGTGAATCCTAAAATCCTGATTTCTATACTTCTTAGAGAATAAACAGCAAGACCACTTGGGGTTGAGGCCGAGCACTAGAAAGAGGAGAGGCAGCTGGCGCGTACGCACATTTCCAGAATCAGGACGTAGCTGGTGGAGGTCTCGAAGGTGTCGAGGAGGCCAACCAGCAGCGGATGCTGGAGGTTCTGCAGGATTCCGAGCTCGTGGGTGACCTGGTCGCGCTTCATCAACTTCTTGTTCACGAACTTAGTGGCCACTGCTCGTTTGGTGCCCTTCTGATCGCATTTCTTAACGACAGAGAATCTGCCCCTAGAAGACAGGTGGAGAAGACCATTTTCAGAGGACTCTGAGCGTGTCACGGAGAAAAGACTCTTTTGACCCAGGCAGCCTCCCCAGCTGGTGGCCCTGCTCTCCCCGGCACCAGCGGAGGGGCTGCAGCCACGCGACGGCCCCGAGGAAGCCTGCCTGTGCTTGTCCTGTCTCCTCCCCTCCCCTCCCAGAGGCGGGCTCCGTCTGGCCGAGGACAGCCACGTGACGTGCTCCCGCTGCTGAACGGAGCAGCCGTGACATCGTGACATTCACCAGGCGGCTTCCACCTTGCTCTCATGGAAACCTCGCCGCACGAAGAAGCTTGCAACGGACTACTAGGTGGCCCCTGGGCACCCCATGACCCCCACTTCGGACGGGAGCGTTGACTGTCGTCCCCGTGTCTGTCTTGCCGCTGCAGGATGTGAGTCGGGGGGCTGGTAACTCATCTCTAGTTTGTGGTCTCCGGAGCTGCACCCAGCGAACCACATCCAGGAAGCCGCGGCTGCACCTCGACTGGATCCGGATAACAAGATCCTGGACCTCAAGCCTGAGCGGGCTGCCACGGTGGGATGAGATTCGGGGGCTGGGGAATGCAGACTGCGGGGAGGAAGGTGGGCACACTGCTTTGCCCCTCCTCCCACGGACAGGCGGAGTCTCCTTCTCCTCCCTTGGACCTGGGCTGGCGGGTGGCTGTTTGCGTCCACAGAATGTGGACAAAGTGTGGTGGTTAATTTCTGAAGCTGGGCCCTGAGAGGCTGCAGCCTCTGCTTCTGCGCTCCCGGGCTGCGTCTGCCATCACACGAGGAGGCCCAGGGTGAACGTCTACGTGGAGAGAGGCCACAGACACGCGGGTGAGGCATGGGGGTGCCAGCTGACCGAGCCCAGGAGGGACCAAGAGAATAACTGTCCGGTCAGTGGCACGCTGCACGAAGGGATACATCTCTGCTGCTCCGGACAGCAGGGCTGAGCCTCGTGCGGCGACAGGTGACTGACGGGCGCCTCGGGCTGACCCACACAGGCGTGTGCGTGGATCCCTGGAGCCAGCGGACCAGGAGTGGCCACCGGAGTGTACGAGGCCGCTGCGGGGGGTTCTTGGAAAGCTTTTAACGGGGACAAGCCCAGCTGTCACGCTTCTGACCTTCTTCTTGCCCTACGGGACGTGACAGGAGGTGCGGCTGAGTGCCGTGCCGCGGCAGAAGGGGCGGGGTGACCGAGGGCGCCGCTGAGCCACCCACCGCCTGAGCCCGGGCTGCCGTCCGGAGGGGAATGGCCCCTCTCTGTCGAAGCCCCCTCTTGGTCTACGCAGGGGGACCCTAAATCTCCAGGCACAGCTGAGACCTGGAGGACACATTCAGCCCCTCTCAACTGGGTTCCAGAGAATAATGTCCCATGAGAAAGGGTCTGAGTGGCTCTTCCCTGGATTCTCCCAAGGATGGGGCGTAGCTAGTGCTGCCCTGGACACGGAGCAGGAGGGAAGTCATCACATCACCGGACGGCTCACGGTATTGAGCCTTAATTCTCTCTTGGAACCTGCACTGGAAATCTCCTCCTCACTTCCTCAGTGTTTAAAACCAAAAGGCAATTACAGGTTACATTTCGGATGTAATACATCTAACTTCCAACTGCTGGCAAAATCCGCCATTGAACTTTGTGGGCTCCTACAGAGTCGTGTCTCTCACTCTGCGATCTCGGGGCGGGGGGCTCCGGGTTCTCCACCGTACCTGCCAAGCTCAGCCACTTCGCTGTAGAAGCAGTCAAAGTTGTCCTTCCAGGTCACCATGATGCCATCACTCCCTGGACCTGCAAGAAAGGCAGCATCTCCCTGAGCCTGGCGTACGGGGCGCCTCTCGGGGAAGGAGACTAGAGCCCTGCACTGTCCAACGTGGCAGCTGCCTGGGCCTCTGAGCGTCTGAACGGAGGCTCGTGGAAATGGAGACGCACCAGAAGTACAAAATCCACACTGCGCTGGGACTTAGTATGAGACAAAGATGGATTTATGTGACAGAAATAAACACACACTTGCTTTTCCATTATTTTCCCATTTGCACTTCTGTAAGACCATTCCTATGAACAGCCTTCTGTCTCCCTAAGCTCCCTTGCTTTCACCAGGGATTTGTTAAAAAAAAAAAAAAAAAAAAAAAATCACCTGTATACTTTTTGTGACATCTTTTAAAAATCAGAACATTGGTGATTCTCTACTGTCAAATTCAAAATTATCTTCCTTTCCTGCGCTGTGATCCAAAAACCAAAACCCTTCCCTTCTTTGACTTATGAGGTTAAAATATACGGGATTAAGATATACAGCATAAAAACTTCTAAAGACAATTCTGTTTACTGTCTACACACAGGGCACTCCTGGACTCAATTCATCTTTTAGTCCTTTTATTTATTTACTTACCATAGTTTTAAAAAATTGGTTTTATTTAATTTATTTAACTTATTTTAGTTCTTTAAGTGTCACTCTAGGAGGCTGCATCCTACACCTGGTGCAGCTGGAGGACCCAGGAGAAATCTCAGCAGCCCTGGGCTGCACAGCTGTGAAACGGCAGCTGGGAATCAGCCAGGACGTGTTGCTCACTAAGCATCTGCATACGTCAAGCGCATCTACAGGAAACGCTAAAAGGCCTAAGATACGAGTTCTGCTGCCAGCAGCTCAGGGTTTAGCTGAGGAGAGAGATCAGACCTTGCTGGGCATGGAGAGAGCAAGGGCTTTAGCCCCACCAGGGTCGTCCCGCGCTCATGGAAGGGCTGGGAGGACACACCCTCTGGAAGGGCTGTTACGGGCTAGGATGGTACACAGAGCCTGCTCGGGGCTCACCCACACTCCCATCTTTCCTTTCTTTTCATTCTATTCTACATGAGACTGACTGAGGATAGCTTCTCTTAGAGCTAAAGCATCAACTGAACAATCGGACGAGCGAGAAGTTGGAGACGAGAATGTATTTTGAGCACAGGCTGCCTTGCTCCCACCTGGAGGCTGGACCAGAGGCTCACACGCTCAGTGGCCGTGGGCAGAAGCCCTCACCGTGCTCCTCCCCTGCCCGAGGGCACCCGCCTGGGTGTCCCAGAGGCTGGCCTGCTCCTTGCAGCCCCCGAGTGACTTGTCACGTATCTCAGGCCACATCGAGAGTGTGTGGGGCTCGGGGTGCAGCTTACCTAGAACCCTCAGACTGGCTGAAGACGAGGCTGACCCCATGTCGTTCACTGCGATGCATGTGTAGATGCCGTCGTCCTCGGTGGTCACACCAACGATCTTCAGAGCGGCCTCTCCCAAGTCACTGCCACAGAGAAGGGCACATGGCGTTCAGAAAGGCTCAGGTCTCCCCACCACCAGCCCCCCGACCTCTCTCCTTCGGGGTCACAGGAAATGAGGAGCTCAAATGCTGATGGGCAATTTCAAGTGGGATTTCAATCCTAGCTGCACACCCAGGTATGACACCTGCCCTCACAGGAGACATCCCAGGGCCAGAGGTGACCCAGGGAATCGGCTGCGTCAGTCCCAGTGGAATGAGGTCATGCTCACCGCCTGTGAAACTGACCCCCAAGGGGGCTTCCCTCACCTGTAGGAGATGCTGTAGTGACCATCGCTGTTCAAGGTGTTGTGTTCAGGGCCCTTCCAGGTGACCGAGGCCTTGGGGCGGCCACAGACCCGACATCTAAGAACAACGGTCTCCCCTGTCTCACACGTGACCTCGCTCAAGGGAATGACGAATTCTGGGGGAACTACGTGAGAAAGGAGTCAGTAACGCTGGTCACCCAGCCCCCCTCTTGTGCCCACCAACCTCCCCCAACAAATGAATGAGATGCTGCCCAGGCCCAGAGTGCCACAGAAAGCCCACGTCCACAGGCTACACTCGAGTGTCCTGACATGCCCCGTAGACCCACCCTCTAAAGTCTACAAGAAAAAGAACAGAACTCACCGTCATAGATGTAGTTGGGATTGAGAAGCTGAAACGGAAAAAGCGCACAGCTATTAACCAGATACATGAGCTACTCTGAGAAATACTGTTTCTATTCTAGGGCTACAGTTGTTGTTGAAAGATGAGAGGAAACACGACTTGGTTTGCCTGCGTATCAATCAAAACTGACCGCATTCCGACTGCCTTTGAATGTACCGGAAGGCTTCGTGTCACACAGATGGAGGAGAGATTGTTCTTCCTACGCACAAACGCACAAATGCTGCTCACACTCAGAGAAGTCCCCTTTACTCATCCCATGGGCTGAGTCCAGCAGGTCCCCGAACCGCCCCCTTCTGCAGAATGGCCAGGGCCCTGACTCAGGGGCCTCGAGTTCCCCTCAGGAGGTATTTCCTTTCTCCCCAGGCAAAACCTGCACAGGTTTAAGGCAATCTGATTACAGAAGTAAAGTGGACTGAAGCACCCGCCGAGGGAATCTGCTGCAGCAGTGAACCTGCATCTCGGTGTCTGGTCACTTCCCCTGTGGTCTGAGCCACAGCTGCTCTGTGCCCCGTCTGCTTCTGAGGTCCTAGTGTCTGCTCCCTCTGGGAATCCCGCGGCCTTCTTTGTAAGCTACACATGTGCCCGCTCAGGGGTTCACCCGTACACCCGGTTCCTCGGAATACGTATGCATACCTGCGCCACACCGCCCATGAGAGCCCCCTACAAAGCCCTGCGGGTCTGCTCACAGGGCAGAGAGAGGCGGGTTGCTGCCAGGCAAGGCTGGGCGCCAGGTCCGCGACGGCTCCTCCTGGGCCGGCACCAGCCCTGCGTGCTCCCCGAGGAGCACAGGTTCCTGGAGACACCCGTGCTCACCTTCACAGATACCTTGTTGCTGAGTCCTTCCCGAGACTTCCGATAACCGTTCTCTAACTTGCCTTCCCGTTTGCCGTCTTTATCTTTTTTCTCAGATTTTTTCCTTAAACGGAGTGCTGTGTGCCAAGATGTTGACTTCCTAGGGGGACCACAACACATTGTCAGTATTACGCCTTCCTGGTGCTCAGCAAACAATTCCTGAAAGCATCAGAGAAAAGCGGACTGTCCAATTTACGTGGATATAGGGTGACTGAGATTCCTTTAGCAACAGCGATCTCTGCGAAGGAAAACTTTTCTGCGATTCTCAATGACCAGAGATAAAAGCCAAGTTCCTTAAATCAAATTTTAAGGATTAAATATAAAGGTGTCTGTGATGGTTAATTTTACGTATAACTTGACTGGACCTAAATATTTGGTCAAACATCATTCTGGGTGTTTCCGGATGAGATTAACATTTTAACTGGTAGAGTGAAGCAGACTGCCCTCCGGAGTGTGGTGGGTCTCATCCAATCAGTTGAAGGCCTGAGTCGAACGAAAAAAAGACCAGCCTCCCTGAGCATGAGGGAATTCTCCAGCAGAATACCTTCAGACTTTACCTGCACCACTGGCTCTCCAGGGCCCCCAGCCTGCTGGCCCACAGTGCAGGTCTGGACTCACCAGTCTCCACAACTGTATGGTTACAATAACCACCACCTGACCACACATACACCCTATTGGTTCTGTTTCTCTGGAGAACCCTAATACAGGGTCTAAGAATATTTTTGAGGAAACAAAGTATAAAATGGGATTCTTGAACAATGTACTAGAATAAAATATCTCTGTGTATCAAGGAGAAACAGGACAAGGGACCGTCATGGAAGATGGGCTCTTTGTAGCCTGAACCCAAGCCTGGACTCCCCATGGGGTGTAGGCGCTTAGCCCAGAGGTCTGGGGCAGTGCTGGAAGGGTCGCCAGTCTGGGCTGCAAACCAGCCAGGGGTACTGCCATGCTTGGAGAGGAACGTGACCACCGCCTGTGCCTTTGAGTCTGGTCTTTTGTGTTGAAGCCTCTGGAGGCTTAAAAATCACAGTTTTGCGATGTTTCCACGGCCAGAAGCCATCTGGCTGGCGTCTCCTACAGCCAGAGAGATTCAGGGAAGGGCAGAGTTTGAAACCAGCCCCTGAATTCAGTTTTCTTTAAAGTAATGTTTAACGCGGCAAAATTGGTTTCAAGTTACTTGACTAAAGTAACCTAGTATACATAAGGCACGATGGCAGTGGCATCACACGGATCTTTAGTTGAAGCTTACGGAACGAGGACGTCAATGATGCACCCTCAGCACGCCCGATACGAGTCAGGGGCCCTCGGAAAGTCCCCACCCCTCACCCAAGACCTCTGGGAACTAAAATATCACGATGCTCTGTCTAGCGGCTTAAAAAAAGCTATGTGTGTGCAAATGCAGGTTAGTAAAAGCACCCATCAGAACAGGTCTGAGAGATGGAACCCGCCCCACCTTCACGGTGGGGCTCCACACTCTGTATAGAGATGACCCGCTTCAACAGACCACAGCACTGCTTTCTCTCAACGGGCTTCACCCTCCCAGGGCCTCTGTGCCTCGTCTGTGCTCAGCAACGCCTGCCCCCCGCCCCGCCCCGCCACGGCCGCCCCGCCAGGCACTCACTTGAGGGTCCCGTCGGGGTTCTCCATGATGACTGCGCTGGTATGCCCCAGGACGAAGCCCGGAATCCAGCCCTCGGCTGCGGGGCACTGGTCAGTGGCGGCTCGGAACACCAGAAACATGTTCTGTTGATTGCTGGCCAGAATTTGAACGACCTCTCCTTGATAGACGTTTATCTCATCCTCCTTCACTGCCGTGTAATCGTGTGTCACCAACATGGTGGAGATGTTGCTACTGCTGCTACTTTCACTCTGTAGAGGGAAAGATGAACAAAAAGGCAGAGGGGAGCTGAAATGGGATCTGATGACACGAGGTCGCTCGTCTGCGTGCGCCACGGCACGACGGCCCAGAGCAGGGCCCACTGGATGGACGCCTCCACACTCTTTAGCTAACTTGGTGCCTCTTTTTCAGTAACTGACCATCAGGATTTCTCTAGAAAGCAATTTAGGAACGATCTAAAAAAAATAAATCCCAGCGATGATGACACTTTACTTTGGAAGCTTGATTATTTCAGTCCCATCTTCCTTGCACCATCAGAGGAATGGCTCATTCTCACGCTGATGCCATGCTGGGTTCCATCTATGTCACAGTCATGTCACTGTGACTGTCATGCTGCTGGCATCCCTAACCATTTCCACCTTTTTTCCCTTCTAAAGGAAGAATGCGGGACACCTGAAAAGCAGACCAACTACTGTTCTGCTCTCATGGAGAGCTGCTCTGCCTCCTGTATGTATCCCTGGGTGGGTGGTCCTCCTGTGAGCGTGATGATTCAACCGTCCTGAAGGTGCGGCCGTCATGGGGACGGCACAGCATCGCAGAGCACCTGTGGACACCACCGGCCTCACAACTCAAGTTTCGGGGACAGCCCCTGGCGTGGGAAAGCCTATCTTCCCCTTATCTTGGAGTCCCAGTGGTACCCAATGTCTTCAGGTCACCATTGTGCCTTTAGTGTCCATCACAGTGACCGGCACATAGCAGGCACTCAATACGTGTCCAGTAACTCACTCAATGGGGCAAGACTGCAAAAGTTAAACACAGATCATTTCTCAAGACCATCTACTCAGGTTCACAAGCTGAGTGCTGTTAGCTGCTGAGTAGAAGAAACGCAGATGGTGTTTGTCCCAAGCTGTCATTTACCAAGTGACCCCTCTGTTCCAGGGGAGGAGGAGGAAGCTGAGACCTCCAAATCCTGAGCTACATCTTGTTCAATCCCCTCTGTCAACAGCTGGGATGTGGAAGTGGTGTCAGGCGCCCCACTGGCTTGTTCTCAGGGGCTCCCACCGAAGATGCTGTCTGGCCATTCACGGCTTCCCAGGGCTCCGCTGCTTCCCTCCGCTGGTCTCTCGGATGTCTGGGGCAGGTCCTGGGTCGGTGTAGACACGACTGTCAGAAACCTTGCCATACGCCTGACAGCCCTGGGCTACTGAGCTGGTACTGGGACACACTGGAGTAGATGGCTGACCACGGTCAAGGAGCCTGTGTGCTGGGAATTCCAGGGGCCAGGACTCTAGGCCCACAGTGGGTGGTGAAGTTAAATACACCGGAGTGCCAGGTTCTCGGTCCTGTCGCGGCTGAGGAGCCTGGTACGTGTTCCCGTCCCTCATGGATGTCCACGTCGGGCTTTGGCCTGTGCACACCCCTTCATGCAATTTTATCCTTTTAGCATGACTTACATAGCAACACCCAATAGTGTTGAGACTACAAAGCCACATTTGCTAGAAAATGTAAACAAAACCAACTTCTGTGGCACAGCTGTTTTTTATCATATAGCGTACCATCCTGTGTCTCGTAATGCGAGTACTTTGCCACGATAATAATGCTATTAGTAGTTTCTGAAAACTTCCTATGTCCCAGTCTAAGTATGAGGCATTTAAAAATCGATCTCAATTAACGCCAGTGAGCACGATCACCACTCCCTTACAGAGTGGAGGTTAGGAATTTGCACGGGTCACCCGGCCTCTGAGAGAAAGGCAGGGCTGTCCTTCTATTGCTGCCTGGTGGGCGGACGCAGGGAGGTTCTGCATCCGCGTTTGGGGGCTGGCGCAGTCACTGCCTGGGTTGATCCACATCCACTCCGCTCTTGCTCTCAGCAGAACTTTCCAGAAGGTGTGCGTTGAAGGAGGAAGAAGGACCTGGGCCGTGGGTTAGGCACAGCTGCTGGGCTGTGACCGCAGACAGCTTCACGGAAGCAGACAAGGAGGGAGGTGGCCGCAGCTGACCGCCAGGGGGATAAGATAGTCTGAATGGGTGGGAGCAGGCAGGGCGGTAGTTCTTCTTAACCGAAAAACGTAAGAGTCCCCGAGGACACTTTCATGCCCATTCTAAGCCTCTCGTGGTCCTCCCAGGCCTCCAGGGCATTTCTGTAAGGCACTCGGACTCACTGGCAGTTTCCCTTTCCAGGTTACCAACCATGTAAGAATCAGTGAGAGGCAGAAATAAGAGGCACCTTTTGCGACCTACAACCTGCCAGGAGGTGTGCCGCCTGCGACGGTGCTGGCTTCAGAGTAAGCACCCCGGGGGGAGCCAGGCAGGGCCGGGAACCGAGCACGCTCACGGGGGGCGCAGGGACCGGCACGGGCTCCCACGCTGGGGCGGGTGAGGGTTCCCTCGGAAGCACAGGCTCCAAGAACTCCTCAGGCGCTTAGGGGAAAGCGTCCAGGTTAGGGTGGCCTGAAGAGCTGCTCCCTCGGCCGGTTTCGGAGGGGGTCTCGGCTGCGAGGCTGCGCCTGCACCCTGAAGCCTCAGCTAGGTGCCGGCAGGTGCAGCACCACTGGGCCTCCGCGTCTCTTCCTCTGGCTGACACCGCGCTGACGCCCTCCTGCACACCCAGCATTTCAGAGCTGACTGGAGGCGGAGGGCCAGGCTCTTCTGCAGGACACGGGCAGGCGCCACGCCCGGGATGCTGGTGACGGCCACCGCGGAGGAGGCCCGCCCTGACCGCTCATTTCTGAGAATGAGACTCCAGGGTACATGCACCAAGACCCGTTTTTCAATTTCTTCCTCAATTAAGTATAAAGACCGAGGTTAACAAAATACGTAACAAAAAACAGGAGGAACGAATAAGGCCATGTCCACCCAAACAAGGCATTAACGGAAGTCCAGAGGAAAGAGAGAGACGTGCAAAAGCTGGACTGCTTTCCTTCTTTCTTTTTTTATAAAGAGAGACACAGACCCTTTTAGGGAAATGTATTTAAAAATTTATAAAGCGATCAAACACACACGCATTAGAACAGTTCTATTCCCTCACGCATGCCTTTAGGAAGGTGTTGCGGGTCAGACCACCTGCCGTGTGGGAAGCAGTCGGGTAGGACAGGGAGGAAGCCAGAGGATGGGGGCAAAGACCCCCAGTAACCCTCCTGCTGAGAACGCGGATAGTGACCTGCGACGCCCGGCGGCGCCCGCAGCCCGCACTGCGCCCCCTGCCGGACAGAGCGCGGGCGCTCGGAATCCAGCCTGCCTGCGCCTCCGCTCCCAGCCGCCGGCCAGAGCCCAACATCCAGGGGCCCTAAAGCAGTCTCTCTCTCTTCCACCTTCCACAGTGAAACTTTTTCTTTCTTTTTTTTTTTTTCCCCCCCCCACTGTGTCAGCTTAGCTTGCTTTGAGTTGCCGTTGGAAATTTCTTGAGGGATTTTTTTTTTCTTTTTTCAGCAGATGAGTCAAAAACGCTGCAAAGATTAATTTAAGGCATAAAAGGGCACAACCAAGCGACGAGAAGAAAGCTTAGAGTGTACAGGTTTCAGTTGACGCAGGAGGTAGACAGCAGGGGCACGGACGCCCCTAAAAGAAGTGTGCGAGGAAGGCAGGGGCGAGAGAGGAAGTTCCCAGATACGCTGCTGCTCGGAAAACGTGAGAGGCTTAGAGACGCTGCATTCGGAAGGTTAATGATGTGCTTCCCCGTATTAAGGAGACAAACAAAGCAAGGAGCGAGTTAGTAGAGATGAGAGCGCGCCGTCCGCCGGTGGGAGCAGGAGGTTAGAAGGCGTCCCCGCGTGTCCGCGTGGCCAGGGCCCAGGGCGGACGGAGCTGGTGGCCGCGGCGCAGCGGCCGGGAGCCCGGAGTTAGTACGAGGACAGCGGCGGCCACGCGGGAGGTTTAGCAGGAGAGCCGCGGGACAGAGGCAGCGGGGCGGGCGGGCGGAGGCGGCCGGGCGCGCTTACCCCGTTGCTCTGGGTGGACTGCACGGACTGCTCGCTGGCCGAGGAGCACGTGCTCATGCGGTCCGTGTCCTTGCTGGGGGCCGCGTGGCGCTGCGCCTGCCGCTGCAGGGAGTCACTGTCCCCCGGGAAGGTGAAGGAGCCGGGCCGGCTGGCGGGGGAGGCGGGCATGGAGCTCCAGAAGGAGCCCCCCTTCTGCAGGGGGCTGCTGGGGGGCAAGGGCTCCTTGCCGAACGGAGAGGGGAACGCAGCGGAGAGAGGAGAGTTCAGAGGCGAGATGGCCCCGGGCCTGGGCTTGCCCGGCGGCAGGGAGCCCGGGCCGCTCCGCGCCTCCTTGGCGGGTCCGTCCTGATGCGCGCCCGCGGCGTTCCCGGCCGCCTTCCGGGGGCTCTCCAGCACCTTCATCTTGGGGATCGGCTCCGCTTCTCGCTCGGGACCTTCGGGCTCTCCGCTGGGGGGCGCCCTGGCGGGCTGGCCGGCCTCCGGGGCGGGGCTGCTGCTGGGAGGAGGCAGTGACGGGCCGGGAGTGGACATACCTGACATCTTGTCTGCCTCTGCCTGGTTCGAGGCTGCAGAGGAGACCAGCACGGGGGAGTGGTGTCTGACAGGCTGGGGGATCCGGGAGGGCCTGCTTCTGCTCGCGCTGGGGAGGCCGCCGCAGCTGCCGGGACCGCCGCTGTGGTTGCTGCCTGCGCCGCCGCCGCCGCCGCCACTGCCGCCGCCACCGCTGCTGGGGGCCCCGCCGCCCCCCCCGCCGCCGCCCCCGCCGCCGCCCCCGCTGTGGTTCCTCTGATACTCGATGGGTGATGTCAAGGCTGCAAGACACAGAAGAGACTCGGTCAGGGCACCGAGAAAAGGACGGTCACAGGGGCGGAGGGAAAAGGGGGCACGATGAATGGAAAGGGAGCGCTGGCTTAATGGCCCAGGGTCAAGTCACAGGGTGGCCACCAACTTCCTGTCACCGTCATCCAGAAACCCCCACCCACCCTCCAGGCAGCAGGCTGACACCACCCATCAGGGAAGGCAAAAGAAAAGCTCTTAAATTTAACTACTCTCCTGTCCATGAACGAGCTAAACTGGCCCGGTCAAGGCGTGTGCGAGGGGGGAGGGAGCAGGCGTACAGGGTGACGGAGGAGGTGCGCTGCCGCGGGGAGAAGTTTACTGCCCAGGAGCAGCCAGCACGGCCTAAGCATCTCCGCCAAGTGAAAAGGAGTGGAATCGGCCTGGAGCATCCCAGGCAGATGGCCAGGGTCAACCGTGAGGCCCAGGGCTGCCAGGGGGGATTCAGCCGGGACTCCACCGGTCCCAGCTGGCCCCCGCGCTGGGAAAGCTCAGTCCAGCTGCCGCAAAGGTCTTCGTTAAACCAGGGAGCAGTCAGGCAACGAAGAACCTGGCTGGGGGTTACCCCACGCGGAGGTGGTGTTAGAGACCACCCCGGGAAGGGAAGGAGCTCCACAAACCCTTGTGGGTCGTGAAGCTGTCCCATCTCCGGGCTTTAGTGATTCAGTTACGGCATCATCTGCAGGAAAATGCAGGAAACACGCCAGATAAGATACATGGAAACACCAACACAAATTCTTAAAGAGCTAAAACCTTTGAGACGTACGACAATCAGATGTAGCCCCTTCCTGCCTGGGAGGCATGAGGCAGATGTGAAGGAGCATTCTGGAGCCAAACGACACTTGACAAGCTCCGTGTTGGCTGTGGCCCCCCAGCTCACAGGGCGAACGGGAGAGCAGAGTGGGGCGGCAGGCCCGGAGCCCACTCCATTCCCGCCCTCCTTCAACCCTCGGGAAGAGTATCATCATCGGTCTCTAGGCTGAGGGAGCGCCCAGGAAACGTGAACAGCACGGCCCACTCACGCCTGCAATTCGGGAGGCGGTTCATTTTATTTTAAAGAAGATGGTGAAAGTTTAGAGATTTCCCAGTAGTTACCTGCTATGGACTGGCATTCAGTGCAGCACTTAAGAACGACGCATTTAAAGAGACCTGCATTCGCTCACAGTCACGGGAGCAAAACTGTTTTCTCCACGCACAGGAACCGTCCCCCCAGCCATCCAGTTCCAACTGCACATGGAAGAAATGCTCAGTCTACAGTCTGGGCGGGAGCCTGGAGTTAACACTCGGGCAGCTGATTACCCCTTGGCCAAAAATGCCACGTGACCTTGACTTTTCACTGAGTGCCTGTGTTCCTGGCTCCTGAATGTCACTCGAGGTATGGGGGTGGTTTTATGTGACAGAGAGATTAAAGCGTCCTACTGGACCGGGGTGTAGACACAGAACACGGACATGGAGAAAAGGACAAAGACATGACAGTTAAAACCAGAGTCCAAGTCAGTGGCCACCAAGAGAAGCCAGCAGTTTCAGGTCGGGAATATAAAGAGTCGAACTGTCTGCAACGTAAGGTCAGTGCGGTCAACTCTCCCTGTGGAGAAGACCTTTCCCCGAGGTGGCTGGCACCTTACTACTGTCCTGTGTTATACTGTATTATTACTGTATTGCTCCTCTAAAATCACTCATGTCATGGAAGTGGGAAGGAAGAAAGATGTCTTGTTTTTATAATGAGGAGGGTGGTGTAGATGTACAATGTGGTCAAACACAAATTTTAAAGTTGCACGCAAGAATGTCTCCAACATCTTTGGCCAATTACATCTGCTGCCTTAGTTTTTCTCATGCATTTCCTTCCCAGGACAGGGCTCTGGGCGCATGTGGTACGAGAGCCTGTGGGACAGGGTGAATAGTACAGTGGTGAGGGGCACATGGCTGCTCTGAATCTCGACTTTGCCACCAGCAACTCGTGGAACTTGGAGTGAATTACGAATCCACTTTGTGCCTCAGCTTCGCCGTCTATAAAATGGGAATAATATCACTACTTGCCACTTTGGGTCGTTGTGAAGATGAAATGAAGCAATATATATGGACAGTGCTTAGAACAGAGCCTGGTCCACAGTAAGTGCTCAGTAAGTCCTGTCATTCCTAGCTGTGTGTAATAGGGGAGAGACGAGAAATAGGAATGTGTACATTAGGGAAAGAAAACACGTGCCCAGTAACAACACACATTACCATTTAAAAAATTGCGCTGGTTTTCTAAAATTTGGTTGATTTCATGGATCCATGCTTGCCGAACACTTGGACTGGATGAATGCAAGATGAAGGTCTCCACCACGTCACCCGTCCTTGATGTCAGAGCAAATTTACAGGGATCATTTTCCACGTTTTCCTCCAGGCAAAGGCAACTCATCTTAAAAAGAATTAAAGCATTAGTCTATTTAATTTAGTCTACAATGGCCAAAAGGTAGAAGCAACCTGAGTGTCCATCAACAGGTGAATGGATAATCAAAACGTGGTCTGTATATACAAAGGACTATTATTCAGCCTTAAAAAGGAAAGACACTCTGTCACAGGCTACAACACGGGTGGGCCTGGAGGACATTATGCTACGTGAAGTGGGCCAGCCATAGACAACGCTGCTATGATTCCACTTAGATGAGGCACCCTGGGTAGTCAGATTCCTCGAGACGGTAAGCAGAAGGGTGGCTGCAGGGCTGGGGGGACGGAATGGGGAGCTAGTGTTTAATGAGGGTGAGTTTTACTTTTACAAGATGAAAAGAGTCCTGGAGATGGATGGTGGTGATGGCTGCATGACAGTGAGAACATACTTAATGCCAGTGGGCTGTGCACTGAAAAATGGTTAAGATGGCAAACTTTATGTTACGAGGTACCACAATAAAAAAACTAAAGCACATTTATTTCCACTGCTCAAGTGCGAAGTGAAGTTCATCCTAGGTCAGAACTGAAACCACCACTTTTTGGTCGAGCTGCCATTTTTACTGCCTCAGAAATCATTGTCTTGCCTTTTTATGACTCCTTTAACTCAGGTACATGGGGATGACCAGGGGTTTAACTAGTAGCCTAAACAGTTAACTAGAAAGGTTAACCTGCTGGGACCTCAGGCCTCCTCTGTCTCACCCTTGGTTTGTCCCCTTTACAAGACTCAGGGCCATCTGCAGTCATTTTATTTGTCTTTTTCTTCTATCAGAGAGCAAGCCAACCTACCTTGTCCATCCCTACAGCCCCTGCCCAGCTCTGAGGGCAGAGTAGGTCCTTGTTGAATGGAGAAGAGAAAAAGACCCTGGGTAAGCTACCCTCTGAACTTAAATAATTTTACATGGTCCTAGAGAAGATGGAGCACAAAAACTAACCAAGATGAGGTCTTCTCATTGTGGTAAAAATGAATGCTGCAGCCACATGTGTAAGACATCAGCCACTGGGGAATACAGACAGTAGACAGACGGAGTGAATTTAAAGGTTCTGAAACGTATTAGAAAATTCTCTAAATATTTAATAAACTAAAGATCAGGACATGTCATAAGAAAGAAACAGTTTATCAGCATGATGGGTACCTGCGTTAACACATGAGAAAACAGGCAAACACAAGTTACCTTGATACTGTTCTTGAACAGGAATCCTGGCACGGAGAAGCCCTTTTTTTTATCGAGCGGCTCACTGAAAATGACGATCTGCTCAAAGAGGAACACCCGCCTCTCTTTGCATCGAGGCAGAAGCCCCGTGTCTTGGTCCGTGACCAAGAACGTGTCCTGCAAGAGCAGCTTGCCCTGGGCAACAATTTTACCCTAGAACACGGAGAAGGGGGCAAAGAAATAGGAGAAGAAAACATTGCATTCGAAGTTAAGACACAGGAAGTTCTGTTTTTTGTTTTTTAGCTTTCCTCCCACAGAATGCTACATTTTAAATATATTTTTCTTGTATTAATTTATACAGCATAAACATTTCTTTCACTAAAACGAGGTCTTAGCTCCAAACAGAAAAATCATCTAAATAAAATTCTTGCCAACCTCTGTGTAAATCACTGGCCTCAGTTACAGTCAAAGACTGAAAGTGGATCTAAGGATCTAGTTCCCAGTGGAAGAATGCTTCTCAAGGTGCGGTCCGCGGCCCGGTGGCGCCAGCACCCCTGGCTGGACCCGCTCACAAAAGCGCAGGAGCCTGGGTTTTCAGAAGCTCTCCAGGAGAGCCTGTGTGCGCTTTCTGGAGAACCACAGCACCAGCACGTTAAACCCAAATCTCTAGCAAAACAGTAGGCAAGAAAAGTAAAACCTTCCCGTTTTCTTACTTAATAGTCAAATTGAAAAAAAAAAAAAAAAAAGGTTTCTGGTTCTGAATATCTTTAGGGTGCTAATAGGTAATATGCAATCTGAGTAGACTGTCAACTCAGAGAAAAGTCTGTAGACTAACGATGAGCACAGTGACCCTGGGGTCAAACTCCCAGGGCTGACAGACGACAGAAGGACGCGCCCCCTGCTTTCCACTACGCCTCATGCCAGGGAAGGAAACTCCGCTCCTGCGGCAGCAGAGGGCCCAAGAGACAGAGTCCTGCCTGTTCCCGCCACGAGGCGCTGGGCTTTGAGCAGAGGAAGGTCCCCCCCAAAGCAAATCAAATGCACCAAAAGAAGTTGAAAGAAAATATCAATCAGGTTGAAGGACGGTGAGAGAAGCCAGAAAACCAAGCAAAAAGGATCAGCTTTCTCCAGGTGGAGACAAAGAATCCGAGACCAAAGAAAGTGATGGCAGCCAGAGGCCGAGTTTAAAGAAGAACAGCCGCATTACGTCAAATCCTTGCAGCCGCCCGACGTTCATCATGTCGTTGCAGCGCTTGGGGACGATGCACATGACCTCCACGGCTCTCTGCGGGGCGGGGCGGGGGGAAAGCAGAGTGAGCGTTCAGTTCCAGAGGGCAAGGCTGGAGCGCTAACCCTCAAATGCCTCTCCTCCATCAGTTCCTCCCCGTCCCCGCCTGCTGGCGTGCAGAGGGCACATCCGGGGCTGGGTAGACCCGCCGTCACCCACTGCCCCCACCCCTCCCAGGGACAGGCTGCTTCGGGGAAGTGCGGGGATTGAGAGAGGAGCCCAGGGCCCGGGGGTGTAAGTACCTCTAGCTCCGATGTATCCAGGCTGGCTTTTTTGGAATACTTGAGGAAGTCCTGCATGGGAAATGGAGAGAAGGGCATGACAAGGGTGACGGTCACACGGCAGTAACCTTTTTGATCACGTGAGACGCCAGGTACTGGGCTAAATCCTCGTTTCTCCCTCCCAGTAACACAAAGAAAAGGTATCCTTTTGTGGATTTCAAGGCACAGTAGAGCAAAGTCAGACCAGATCTATCTAAGTGGGTCATGGTTCCTGTTTCACTCCAAGACAAGCGCTCATCTCTCTTTACATCCAGGTTCTAAGTTTTATACATGAAGGAATCTCAGCACCTTTATCAGTCACTTTTATTGTGGAAAATGGTGTGACTTTGCCTTCAGTGGTGCTTAGGAATTTGAATCAATCAAGGGCTACTGCTGAGCCCACAGAGAGGAATAGGCAGGGATTAAATATTTAATTTGATCTGGAGCCCCAAGAAGATTAGAAAATATGTAAGGTGGAGAGAGCCCAAGAAAGCTCACTAGTATTCAAGATCTGTGGTGGGGAAAAAGCTCACTTTCACGGACCTTTTGGTTCAGAACCTAATGTAAATGATAGTGTAAGGTGTCTTATTAAATTTTAAAAAATTTACTCAAATATTTCAAACCAGAAATGACAAGACTGCTTCATATTTTTTATAGAAAAGATTCCCGTCACCTGCCAAACCCTTCCATCCCCTCACGAGTCTTGTCCTCCCGCCAAATGGGCTCCTGCCCCCAGCACGGGCACTGGCAAAGCCTCACCTTCAGCAGCAGCTGGTACTTCATGATTCTCTGCACTGGTTTGATCAGCAAATCTGTGAGCTGCAGCCTGTGGCCAAGGCGCTGCTTTAAGTCCTGTGGTTTCAAAGTAGAAAGAAGGATCTTAAGTTTTGTCTTTTAAGGTCCCTGTAACTGTCAGAAATGCTAACTAACTACACTGCAGTAGAAGTAATTATTTCTAGAAAAGAGTAAAAAAGAGAAAAGATGCCACGCTGCACACAACCAACAAGTGCTGTGCCTTCGCTCAGAATGTCCAAGTTTGACACTGGAACCTTTCTGAGCTGTTTTTCAAAACAGTCTTTTATGCTTGCCTAAAATGGCCTTCTCTCAATTGCTTTCTTTTATTCATACAAACAAATATTTTATTTCTAGGCTAAAAGCCTAGATCATGAATTATTCTGAATTTGAAATGAGCCTTAAGTTTGAAATTGATTTTTAAAACCCCTTATTTTAACCACGACCCCAGTCCTCTGAATACTAAGGGATACGATCACAGCTTGAATTTACACTCGTTTCTCTGATTTATAGGAAAGAAACACAGGTTCAGAACTCATATAACTGAGGCTAAATTTCCTGAGGATTGCTTAATGTCCTGGGAAACAAATGATATTTCAATTTTTTGAAATCAACTGTAACAAAGGATTCAGAAATACTTTGTTTGTAACTTAGGTCTTACCTCAAAAAAGGTATCGATGTATTCTGAGACAATGTGCTCAGACTTTGGTTTATTTTGACAATAAACTATGTACATGTGCAACCTTCTCTCCTAGGAATGAAAGGCAAACAGATGGGTTAGAATACAGGCGCACATGCACGTGTCAGCCCATTCATAAAGTAACGTTTCTTAAAACCCCATACTTCACCCGGCAAATACGAGAGGCAGTGAAAGGACACAGTTCTTAATATTAAGCGAAGAATCATTCTTCCCCCTTCAAACCCTGCCAGTGGTCCCAGGAAGCCTGGCTCTTTTCAGGAGGTTAGAAAAACCTCTTTAGTCTCAAAATACTGAAGGCAGCGAGCCATCCCTTAATGCCCTGATCCTCAAAGTGTGGTGTGCACACCCCTGGGGTCCCTGAGGCCTTTCAGGGACCCATTAGATCAAAACTATTTTCCAAACAATACTAAGCTGTCATCTTCCCTTTCCGTTGTGCTACCATTTGCAGTGATGTGCAAAACCAGTGGTGGGAGAAACTGCTGGCATCTTAGCAAATATCTTTCACTGCTACACATGCCAGTTTCACCTAAGGATGTCCTTGATGAAGTGGTAAAAATTCGTTGTATTAAAACTCAGCCATGGGGACTTCTCTGGTGGCACAGTGGCTAAGAATCTGCCTGCCAATGCAGAGGACACGGGTTCGAGCCCTGGTCCGGGAAGATCCCACATGCTGCAGAGCAACTAAGCCCGTGCGCCACAACTACTGAGCCTGCGCTCTAGAGCCCGTGAGCCACAGCTACTGAGCCCACGTGCCACAACTACTGAAGCCTGAGTGCCTACAGCCTGTGCTCCACAACAAAAGAAGCCCACGCACCACAACGAAGAGTAGCCCCCGCTCGCCACAACTAGAGAAAGCCCGTGTGCAGCAATGAAGACCCAACGCAGCCATACATACATACACATACATACATAAATAAATACCAAAAAAAAAAAAACCATCTCAACCATGGACTATACATCTTTTTAACGTTCCTGTGACAAAATGGAGATCCTCGTGACACTTGCACCATGTGCTACAGTAGTCAAGGCAAAGCCCTCGTATGGCTGAGCCATGAGCGGAACCGACTCGACTGCTTGTTTTCATGGACCATTTTTACTTGAAACAATGATGGACACACACTGTAATTATTTACACGTGGGTATCTGGTAGACACTTTCCTGAATATGAATAAAATAAGCCTGTCGTTTCAAGGCAAACAACCTGCAATGTCTATTAATAATGAAAACTTGAGCTTTCAAGCAAAAAATTATACTTTTGGAAAACACGGATCTGCTACCTGGAACTTGACAATACTTAAAGACTTTTCTGAAGAGATGGGTGGTGATATGAACAAATCTGATTTTTTGATACTGTTTATTGAAATGTTTCAACATCTGGAAGATCTGTCTGAATCAGTGAACCAGAATTTACAATGCAGGATGTCACAAGCTGGTGCAGGGGTAAAAGAGCCTTTAAGTGTGAGACAGTTCAATGGCTTTTAGTGCAACAGCAAGAGAGAAGTTCACCAATGGGTTTTCAGATTCCATGTTGCGACTAACCTTTAAGAAATTCTCACTTGTTGAGTTTTGATGTAGTATCTAAGAAAATTATCTATAATCATCAGAAAAGGCTATTAAAACACTCATCCCTTTCCATCCAAATATCTGTGTGAGGATGGATTTTTTTCATAAATTTTAACTAAAAAACATACTACAATAGGTTCAATACAGAAACTGATATAAAAATGCATCTGTCTTCTATTAAGCCAGACATTAAGGAGATCTGCAAAAATACAAAAATCCTGGTCACTAATTTTTTGAAAATATAGTATTTTTTCCTAGAAAAACCCCCAAACCTTTATTGTTAACATGCTTTAGATACACACAAAAATTTGATTACTATATTAAACCCACTGCACGTCTTGATACATCACCACCTGCACCAGACACTTGTTTGCCTACAGACATTCCCAAATGTTCCTCCTTCTGGTCTGGCTCTGGTCCCCTTCTGACCATCCTGTACTGTCTGTGAGCTGAACAGCCAACTGGGGCCAGGTGACCGTGAAAGCTGATCATTCACATGTAGAATAGCAAAGGGGGATTTTGAGTCCAACTCACTGACATTGTACCATTTGATCTTATTCTTAATATAAGCACTTCTGTAACCTACAAATGAGTTCTCCTTTAATCTGACAAGCCAATTTACTAAATATGACAATACAGAACAGAATATAAATAATGCTATTGTACTTACATGTTTAACAAAAAGGGATCCTAGTTTTTCCGGATCTTCAAGGCACTTCTCCAACTCTCCTAAAAAAAAGCTGAAATGAAAGGAGAAATATTAGAACCATTTCCAATTTGGCCTTCTAATTTTAGATTGAGATTTATATTTTCAAAATATTCTGTCTTGACACAAACAATTGGGAAGTGTAAAGTATATGCTTAACAAATATAATGCACACTGAAAACATTTTGTTAGGATAGAAAGCAATAAGAGACACAGTTTTACAAGGCAAGGCAGGGTGAGACATCCCCTTGACTGGCAAACTTCCCCTCCTCTGGATAATCAACCTTTTTGTCTCCTTTTGTTTTTAAATGACACAAACAATAATATCCCATCTGAATATGGGGTAAAAAATAAATGTTTCAAAGCAATTGGTCATTTTTCTCTCTAAAAACTTGGTCCTCGTACCTGTGAGTTTCATATTCTTTCCATGGTAATTTTTAGGAGGCTCAAATTGGATAATAACAGATACAAAATACTGAATGTTACCTGGGCCAGCTTTATAAAGTTTTCTCAAATATTATCAAAATCAACTTCTAAGTTGCAAATATTAGCTTCCATTAAGATGAGAATTAGGTATCCGCAGAAACAAAACAGCTGTGGACAACTACTCTTCACTTCTTCTGGGCCACAGTAGTTGGTAAGATGTATGCCCACCTTAATTATCACTTACATATGCTGATATTTGTATCTGGTATTTTACTAACCTGCAAACCAGTACACCAATAAATGCTACGCTGAACTGCCTTGCACTTGAGGATTCAATATCCCCTAGTTCTGCGCACACCACGGCACACACCACATTGCTGGGAGCAATTTCTCTGTCTGGTCGTCCCAGGAGCCTTGTGCCGTTTCCCCTTCCCGGTCACAGCTTAAAACCAGCCTTGGGAGCAGATGACTAGATAATAGCACCAAATATCCTTTTTTTAAAATAGGTTTCACTGTAGATTAGGACAGGTGTGGCAAGGTACTGGGATCAAATTTGATTTTCATGGGCAATCATGTCTACTTTCCCTATTAAAGCTGACTTGAAAAAACTCTCTAACAGTAATTTGTATTTATTAAAGAGGTGGCTGCAATTCTAATTAGAAACACTCATCGAGGCTCACTCTATGCAGATGTTATTCTAAGTGCTTTACATGTATTAACTCAGTCACTCTTCACAAAAGTCCCATGAGGAGGGTAACACCATGACCCACATTGTGTAGAGGAAAGGATGGAGGCAAAGAGAGGGGAAGCAAAGGGCTCGGGGTCAGGACCATGCTGTGAACCCAGGCGGTCAGGCTCGGTGCCCGGGCTTCCAGCCTTCCCAACACAGGCACCTGGATGGACCAGCACAAAGAAGGTAAGAGACTTCCTCGTGCTGTGAAATGCAACCAGAAAAGGCCTCGGAACACCAGTATTTCCTTTACACCAGCTACCTCCATGGGGCCACATAGGTAAGGAAATGAAATGAATCAACAAATATCCTTTCTCGTTCGCTTGACGTGATGCAGTTTAGCGGGTGATGACAGACTGTCCACCAATGAGCATGGTATGTATTTTACGTACTCTCTGTGCCAGTCGTAAATCTGATGGATGTTGCCAAACACAATCTTGTCTTTGCCTTTCATGTCATCGGGAACGCCATCTTCTTTCATAAGTGCCATGTAGCCCTAAAATTAAATATTTAAAGATAAGATTATTTCATTGAACATGTTTCAATCAAGTAATGGTTTACTGACTGAGAGCCACAAAGGATAAAAGAGACATACGCACTGTCTTGTAAACCAGTTCTTTAGAACAAAAACCCTTTGTGAAATGTGTCCTTAACTGGCCCTTGAAATACAGTTACATTCATTGACATGATTTTCTCTCCCTCAACTATTTAGCATTCAAAGATCAAAACTCTTCTGAGGAATTGGAAAGTTTAAATAAATGTAAATGGTTTCATAAAACAAATCATCTTGTCAGCTTGTAAAGATTAAATATTTGGCCAGAAGCATATTTCCTCTGTTCTTGGTACTGATCTGATATAAACAGATTTTCTTTTCTTTTTGGATTATTTACATAATTTGTTAAATAAGGATTTAACAACATACTTTTCACAAATTGATTTTTAACAACAGTTGATTAACTATGTTGCTAAAATGTCGTTTAAAACTTCTATATAACTTGGATGTGATTCAGCCTGTACAAGAAGCTCTGAAGTTTTCAAGTTATTCTTAGTAATGATTACAGACATGTCAAGCATGTTTAATTCTTTATGTTATACAATTAACTGTAATAGGCATTACTTTTAATGGAATGTACATCCAAAAAGTATTGCCCTGTACATATTTGCAAAGTTGAAAGAATAAGTGATAAAGTTTTATATTATAAAAATAGCTTTTTGATAAGTTGAGTTTATTAATATGATTATGCCCTAAAGTTAATGGCAGGGACAAGCCTAGAGAGAGCCCTTGATTTAGTATGAAAGGCAGTGGTTTTGCTATGGGTACAAAGTGCGTATCAACTTCTGGTCAGTGAAAGTGGTGACATATTCGTTCTGTGAAAACTACAAGCAAATGGCCTGGGGTGGTAGCCACAGACCAAGCTCTGAACCCAGGTGGATTCAGGATGTAACTGAATCCATAGCTGGTCACACTGACTTTTCAACCAATGATGTCCTCATTTCTGTGGTGATACCCACTCTTGTAAAATAATTAAAGGCCAGATTTCCATATAAGAAATTCAATGGTTGGAGATAATATTTACAAACTCAATTATACAAAGAAGAGACTATGTCAAGATGCACCATGCAAAAAAGAAGCCTTTAAAAAGTGAATACCGATTGTTGAGATAATTGGCTAAATTTTATTTTTCAGAAATATTTTGTTGGTTGTTGTTATTGTGTTTTGTTTTAGTCAAAAATATTTTTAAAGCTTTTGAGAAGGTATCGGCTTTCAATTGTGCAGTACAACACCCCCGTGGCAACCCTCAGGGCGGATACAGGTTATCACATCTCTGAAACACACACCTCTACCACACAGCCGAGGTCCCGCACATAGTCACGTTCTGTCTCCACTAATTCTTGCAAAACGTAGCTGAAAAAAGAGAGAAAAAACAGTGTTTACCACCTACAATCCAAGGAATTTTCCGAATGAATTCATCCGCCCTTTTGCTTTTGTCAGGTCAGATTCTGCAGGGGCGGCTGTGAAGTGACCTCTCAAACTTGCACAAGTGGATCTCCAATTCTTGTGTATCCCCAGTCACTGACAGGTTCATGTGGGTGACCCACGGGTGCTGCAGAGGTCACAAGACACCTCGCATTCCGGGTGAGTTCACACCACTGGCCTCTGATCACGTGTACGAGGAACAAAAGCAGCACAGACATAACTTTGTTATAAAGGCATGATGCTAAAGGAAGTAGGGTTTTTGCTTGCTTGTGTTTTCATGATAAAGTCATTTTAAGCTTTGTTGGACATACAAAAGAAATTTAACTCAGATGTTTAAAGCCTTGGGTCTGACCACATCATTCAGAAGTATTTCTTTTCGTAAGGTTCAGTAACCGTTTAAGGCCACTCAGATAATAGAAGACAATTCCTGGGTCGGTTAGAGCAAACAACCTCAGTTGACCTAAAAAGGTTCGTTGGTTGGTTGGTCAGTTTGTTCATTCATTCATTCAGCCAACACTGGTCAGGCACCTCCTATGCACCCGATGCCACTCTAGGTGCTGGGATATAGCACTCAATAAAACCAAGTCTCTGTACTCATGCAGCTGGTAAGTTTTTTCCTCTTCTCCAAATGCAATTTTAAACCTTTTGTAATATTCTTCAAGACTTTTAAACTGAAACTGAAAAGCTCTACCACTAAGGTATGTTTCAAGTTTTGGGGACTGCATTTAATTTTATGTTATCTTCTTTTTTCTTCACAACTATGTATATAATAGAAAGTAAGGCAGTTTCTCACCAGAAGTGACAAAAAATATTCTTGTATCATTCTCATTTATAAATAAAGTATAATATACAAATAAAACAATAAAAGCTGCAGCTATGGCTTACTGCGCCCTCTTGAGGTTCTGAGTACTTTGCAAACAAACGTACAATCGCTCGGCAAGAGACCCTGGGTCTCCTCCTCGTGTGACTCAGAGATGAATCCCAGCCACAGCTCTGTAGGTGACAAAGCCAGGAGGGAAGCCACCAAACAACGACAATGAGAACATTTCTTACTGCCGTCTCTTTAAAGAGCTGGATTTCCTCTCTTCCATCTCATCAATGGGCGAGGAGGAGGACAGAAGGGAGTTGTCTGAAGGGTTGAAGGAGGGGCTGCTACTTCCTCCCTGGTCGACGAGGAGTGAGCTGGGACGATCCTCCAGCGCCTACAAGAAACCAGATCGCCAGTCAGGCCTCCTGCCCACACAGTGCATGAGGCTGAAATTAGGGCCAGAAAATCTCACACGTCAGAAAATACCGAAGGCCTGATTACAACACTATAGAGTCTATGTGTGTGAAATCACATCGCATTTAACAACAAAACCCCCAGCATTAATTCTGAAATTGAGTAAGAGGAGCTGCACAAAAGAGGAAAGTTAGAATGAAAAGAACGGTGGATTTATACCCATTAATATATTCTGTTCCTGGTTACCAAATAATTAGAAACAATACCACAGACCGTACCCATTTCAAATCTAGCCCTTTTCTTTCCAGTTGTATTCCTGCCACATGAAAGCATGACCATGTCAGAAGTGTGTGCAGTCGCCTCGTTCAGGCCGGTGTACCCAGACACACTGCCCACATTCCTGGCCGGTGGATCATGCAGCAACGTTAGCAAACCTATAGTTTAATTAAACAGACTCATACTTCAATGCACGGAGATCATGCAGCTAAAATTAATCTCTAACTGTGACACTCGCAACTTTCTTCTTCCTCAGGAAGTGGTTGCCATGCCAATCTTGAACACAGCTTTTTCAGTGATCAATAAATCTGTGACTTGAATATTGATGACTTTCCTCCCTGGGTTAGTGTGACAATGATCAGCAACTGATTACTTTCTAATTGGTACATATTAATTTTCTCTCTTAACCTGAATTCATAAAACTACTAGGGGTATAGGTGATATTGCCTTTCTTTTAAATTGAAATATAGTTGATCTACAATGTCGTGTTAGTTTCAGGTATCCAGCAAAGTGATTCAGCTATATGTTTTTTTTCAGATTCTTTTCCATTATAGATTATTACAAGATATTGAATAGTTTCCTGTAGGTCCTTGCTGTTTATCTATTTTATATATAGAAGTATGTACCTGTTAATCCCAAACTCCTAATTTATCCCTCCCCGCCACCTTTCCCCTTTGGTAACCGTAAGTTTGTTTTCTATGTCTCTGAGTCTATGTGTTTTGTAAATAAGTTCATTTGTATAATTTTTTAAGATTCCATATATAAGTGATATCGTATGATATTTGTCTTTCTCTCTCTGACTTACTTCACTTAGTATGATAATCTCTAGTTGCATCCATGTTGCTGCAAATGGCATTATTTCATTCTTTTTTTTTTAACGTCTGAGTAATACTCCATTGTGTATATATACCACATCTTCTTTATCCATTCATCTGTCGATGGGTATTTAGGTTGCTTCCATGTCTTGGCTATTGTAAATATAGCTGCAGTGAATGTTGTGGTGTGTGTATCTTTTCGAGTTAGAGTTTTCATCTTTTCTGGGTATATGCCCAGGAGTGGGACTGCTGGATCATATGGTAACTCTACTTTTAGTTTCTGAAGTAACCTCCATACTGTTCTCCATACTGGCTGTACCAATTTACATTCCCACCAACAGTGTAGGAGGATTCCCTTTTCTCCACACCCTTTGATGATGGCTATTCTGACCAGTGCGAGGTGATACCTCATTGTAGTTTTGATTTGCATTCTCTGATAATTAGCGATGTTGAGCATCTTTTCACGTGCCTGTTGGCCACCTGTATGTTTTCTTTGGAGAAATGTTTATTTAGGTCTTCTGCTCATTTTTTGATTGTTTTTTTTTTTTTGATATTGAGCTGCATGAGCTGTTTGTATATTTTGGAGATTAATCCCTTGTCAGTCACATCATTTGCAAATAGGTGACAGTTCTTTTAAAATTTTCAAAGCACCCTGACTGGACAGAGATGATCAAAAGGTATTTCAGCAACTTAACTGGGAAAATGTGATTTACTTCTCTTCAAACAAAAGCCCAATACAAACTACAAGAACACTGAATATTTCCTATCATATTAAAACCTCTAATGCTTGTCCTATTTCCCCCCTAAGAGTAACAGGCTGAAGCTGACGCCATCACCGAGCACAGCTTTGAGAACACCAAGTCTGCTCCTGCAATCTTGTTCACCAAACCCACGGAGCTGTGCAAACACACCAACTCTTGTTCTTAGTTATGAAAAACAGTTAAGGAACGGGGCTTGATGGGAAAGTAGCATTCTGATTTTTAAATAAATAGCTCTTGACCTCTAGTGGAAGCGCACGTTTCGTGGTAGCAGCAGGGCCTGGTCCATGCGCGTGGGCCCCGGAGGCCTTGGACGGGAGACTCAGGAGACTGGAGGCTGGAGGACGAGGGGGAGGGAGCAGCGGTGCTGTCTCCTGCCCAGATGTGCAAGGAAACAGCCGAAGCTCTTTAGCTTTAATTACGGTCACTTGAACGGTGAGCAAAGAGAGAGACAAGAAAGGTTCCAGATGGCCGCTCACGCAGAGGAGCGGGGGGGGGGGGGGGGGGGGGCCGTGTGGACCTGCCCCAGCGGCATCCAGGCTCCTTCCGCGGCCTCTCCTGGACGTGCTGGTGTGGACCCCGGTGGGTGGCCGGGCGGGTGCAGGCGCGCCCCCAGGCTGCAGTCACGCTTGTGCCGTCCACTCCTGGCCGCCCAGCGGCTCTCCCACCGACTGTGCGTGAGTGAAAAGGCTCAAAGCTGCCCCGGAGCTGGAATCACAGGGACTTCACAGGTTCGGATGAATAATCTGTGAAACCTTCTGGGTTGGGCGGGTTTTTGTGGGTAGGTTCTTGTCAACTTTCCCTGTTTCTTACATGAAGAGAGACTATCCGTGCAGACCTAGCTCTTCTGAGGTTAGTGCTGGTAAATTATATTTTCTTAAGAAACTGTCCATTTCATCCAGGTTTTCAAATTTGCTTTCAAAGAGTTGAACAAAGTAACGTGTCATGATTGTCTCAATTCCCTCAGTTTATCTTTCCTTTGTAATTTCTTATTTTGTGAATTTGGGCTATCTTCTTCAGAAGCTTACCTGAAGTCCATGTGTTTTGAAAGAACAAATTTTGGGTTTTATTTCTTATTCTATTTTTCTGTTTTCCAACTCATTCATTTCTGCTTTTATCTCTGTGAATTCATTCCTCCTGCTTTTTTAAAAAAAATTTTGTTGTTCTTCTAATATCTGGAGCTACATGTTTATTTATTTTCATTCTTTCTTGTATCTCCCTTTACATTCAGATCAACAAAGAGAAGAAAACTCCAAAGTCAGATTCAGTCCCTGCAGCTGTCAGCCGCCATTGCCCACACCTTCCAATACTGATCAGGAACGTGGAGGTGGAGAGAGAGGCAAATTCCAAGGAAAGGTGTGCAGGGTGGTTTTTCCTTTTCAGGCGGAATCCTCAGGTTCAGGGCGAGGAGAGTCAGTTCCCTGAACACACACTGCACGACAGCAGGACACCTTCTCCCCTCGCCTCCCCAGACCACTGCACACACAGCTTTGGAGGGATAACAATTCAGCGTTCAAATCCGATCACCAAGTCACGAGGGCCTAAGAGACAGCCCTCAGGAAAACGAACAGGAAGCCCAAGGAGCCACAGCACACGGTGAAATATGCAGGAGTAACTCAGAGTCGTGGGGAGCATGACGGTGAAGGATAGTAAAATGGTTCACTAGAGGTTTTAGTGACAAAAAGTACTTCCTGTTTGAGGATGAGTGACCAGAAACCAAGGGAGAGTTATGTTTCCCCTGAACCAGAAAAAGAGGGCAGAATTTAGATCACATTCCATGGAGAATGAAGAAGAGATGAGCTCACCATAAAAAGCCTAAATATGGTTCTCCAACGGGGAGGGAAGGCATGAGTGAGCGCCCAGGTGGAGGGAACCCGGCTGGGAGCTTAACAAACAGCAGTCGCTTTACCATCCCCTGCTTCCAGCTGAGAGATGGGCTCAGAGAGGCGGAAGCAGTCAGTAGGAGAGTCTGAACCCACATCTATCTGATACCAAAACCTACGCCCTTTCCACTCTGCCAACAGCTTTATGCCCATTAACTTCGGAAGAGACATAAGTGAGTAGAAATAAGTCAGTTTCAATGGATAAAGTTTAATTATTCAGAACTTAAAAGGGGGAGTAAACCAGTAAGAACTGAGAGACCAGCCATAGAACTCCTCTCCATCTGAAGTCCATCTGAATTAATTACACATGAATCTCAGCCCACTTACAATGGAATCCATTCAAATACCTGCAGAATAATGACTAGCAGGTTGACAAAGTGCTGTCTTACAACATTCCTTGGGAAAACTACTTAAATTATTAGACAAAAATGATTTTAATGATCATATAACTGATGTGTATAAACGGCTGTTTTTAAAATGTTTGAGGATGTTTAAGAATGCTTGAAAACTCATTAGATATAATTTAAGCATCTTTTTAGACCATTAATCAACTTGTCTCTCAAAAAGATAGCCAGGATGTGGTTTAGCTCAGTTCCTACTGACATGATCCCGAATTTTTGACCAGTGGAGTCAAGTTCTTGACTTATTTACCAAGTCCTAGCAGCCCTCCTGCCTAATGTCTTGTCTAAGCTCGAAGCCCACTGCGTCCTTCTCAGATCACGGCACAGAACACCAAGCAGGGGGATTTCCAGCTACGGCAGGGCAATACCTGCCGGTCTGAATTTTGGATACAATTCCCCATTTGACCTAGTCAACCAGCCTCATTAGAAGCTGCTTAGGGGTGGGTGGGAGAAGCAACTGGAGTTATATACATGGTACCTAGTTACTACTGGCTTTGGAAGATAAATTCCTAACTGTAAAGAAGTGCAGCTAACTCTCAAACAATGCAGGGCTTGGGATGCTGACTCTGTACACGTGGTTCCTCGGTGTCTGTGGTTCTGATTCTGTGGATTCAACCCAGGGCAGACTGTGTTGTACGACAGTAATCACTATTGAAGAAAATCTGCATGTAAGTGGACCCATGAAATTCAAACCCAGGTTGTTTAAGGATCAATTGCATACCCTTTGATCTAGCAATTCCAGTGCTGGAAATTTACCCTACAGGTTTAATCACACATATTAAATGACAGTGGATGTTTACAATGGTGAAAACTGAAAACAATAGATATATATTATTATGAATTTATTTAAATAAATTATAGGAGATTTCTATCTCTGCCCCTTACTAGCTGGTCAAGTTTTTAAGCATTCTGTATGCCTCAGTTTTCTCATCTGTAAAATGAGAATAGGACAGTACATGCCTACCTCATAGGGCTGCTGTGGGGAGTATATACAAAGAAACTATCTGGAGTGAAACACATCAAACTCTTATGGAGAATGGAATGTGGGAGAGGCCGAGGGCTTTTACTTTAGGAGGTGCGACTTTTAAAAGATGTTGTAGGGTAGCAGGATATACTAGTCTAAAATGTTGTTACCATTACTGGTTTTTCTATTTCACAGGAAAACTAAAGAAACACAGAAATTTATTGATTTGAATCAGTTAGAAACAATGCAAACCTGTCTAACTTCAATGAATCAACATTTGATTTGGGGCTTTTATTAAATGAATCCATCTTGACCAACTGGCAACAGAGAGGTCACAAAAAGAATAAAGCCCTTATACAGCAATGCAAACCCTTCTCTCTCATACACTGCAAACCCAAGTGAAAGATCTCAGCGACAGCAAGAGAGACTCCCAGTGGTACCTGTTGAGTCCAATGACCCTGTGCACAACTTTGGACAAGACTGGAGTTGACCACATTGGCTATGACGGTCCCAGCACTGCAGACAATATGGGTGTAGGAAAGGACTGACCTTGGCTCCTGGGAGGTCCCTCTAAGCCCGTGGAATGTCCTGCCTGATGAAGTCTTTGTTTACCGGGGGTTCTTGGGCTAAGACAGACAGTCTATGCTAACAACGTGACTTTGGGTGAGGGCTTTGGTCCACGTCCTCTCTTAATCCCCGGAGAGGCAGGGGACAAGGGTGAGCCATGTGAGCTCACCCTCGTGTACGTGACTGAGCCCAAATAAAAACTCTGGACACCAAGGCTCGGCGGGGCGGGGGCAGGGTGTCCTGGCTGGTGATACCCTGCACGTATCATCACACACTGTGCGAGGCGGGGAGAGTCAGCGTTGTGCACGTGACTCCACTGGGAGAGGACAATGGCAGCTTGAACCTGACCCTCCTGGACCTGCTCCCCTTCCCTGGCTGATCTTCACCTGTGTCTTTTCATGGCAATGAACCACAACTGCGGCTTCTCTAAGTTCTGTAAGTCTTTCAAGCCAATTACTGAGGGTGGTCCTGGGCTTCCCGAACTCCGCCCTGCAGACCAGAGCCACAGCTGGACGAGGGCCCACCCGCCTACAAGGAGCACCCTGGAGCAACTTCCAGCCCTCAGCCTGAGTCTCTGGGAAGCCTTACCATCTTGCTTTTCACGAGTTCCTCGATCGCACTGACAAGCTCGGCTGCGCTCGGCGTTTCGGAGCTGGTGGGGCGGACTAATAACCGAGAAGAGGCCTATGGAGGAAGTTGAGAAAAAGAGAGGGGGAGGGAAATGCCTCGTGTTAGTCCCTGGGCAGACAGAATTCTCCTGCAAGCTCAATCTCCTTCTAAAAGTAATTCCAGACAAAAAGACCACAAGTTTGTCTTTGTTTGCATTTATTTAAAGCCATCTTTTAAAATTTACAATATTCTGACATGAAATACTAAATAGGACCTGTCTGGGATACATGTGGAAAGCAGACAAAGTCTGTTTTTAATCCGCAGTCATGTACCATCAGAATGTTTTTCAAAGAGGTGACTGGGCACGGGAAAATTCTAACTTTTGCAACTGCTGACTAGGCTACTGGCTAAGGAGGAAAAGGCAGAGAATCTGATCAACGGAAGAGTGAAAGGCTTAAGGGCTAATGAGTGAACCCTTTAAAAAATCGGGAAACAAAACTGGATACTAAAAATGGCTTTACTGTGTGGACGGGGTTAAAAGAAAGAAACAAGAAAAGGAAAGGAACCGGGAGCACCGGCCAGACAGGGAAGAGGGGGACAAGCTCACCATTTTCTGTGCCATCCACTTCCCCAGTGATTAGTGCAGAGGACAGGAGATCTGTGGCCTCACAAGCTATCAGATGCCACTTACGGCTAGAGTCGGGGTGTACAGGGGTGGACAGGTAAGGAATCTGGGAGAGGGGCTACTGAGCTCGAGTTTCAGTAATTAGCAAACACGCTGTGTTTGCGGATTACTTGCACCGTTAATTTACTGGAAACTAGAAGAGGGGTGTAATATGAACCTTGCTTCATATTAAGGACAGCAGAGATGCATGTGACACACGGCTAGCTGTCCTAACGATGCATGTCTCACAGCAGACAGATACGGATTTATACATTTACAACAAGGCTGTTACAATACGGATCCAGATATGCACTTGGCAAAACAAATGTTGGCTTGGTCTAATGGAATCTGGAAGATGAGGTGAAGAAAACAAGGAAAAAATTCAAATGGAGAGGTAAGGAAACTGAGCCAAAACAGACACAGAACACAAATCAACATAATGCTGCAGTGAAAGTTTACAAAAAGAGAAAACAGAACAAAACAAAACATTAGTCACAAGATAATATACTCTCTGGGAACATCACTATAGACTTTTGTAAAAGAAGAATTTCTATGGGTAATACCCAATGAGGTAACACAATAACCAATAAATGATTTTGGCAAACAGAAGAATATAGTGCAATCCACTCTTTCAATGGAGAAAAATACCCTCTTATTCGGTGAATAAGTCAACCAGGCCTGGCACCTCACTTTCGGCTAACCATCCAGATTTACACAATTCCAGTTTTCTGCTTTTAAAGAGGTATGGCTTAGAACGCTACAAAATAACCGAGGAGTTGTCAGAGCCTGGCTTCCTGGCGGGTCTGCTCTGGGCAGTGGGGCGCGAGCTTCTCTCCCATCTCAGGCCACCCTGCCCACCACCCCCGTGGCACGGGGGGGTCTGCACCTCAGATGCCCTCCAAACCCCAGACTCGAACCCAAGCTCCCTCCTTCTGCCAAGCCCACTGCGCCCCTGCTGTGCACTGAGGGCCCCGGAGGAGGAGGGGGAGGAGGAGTTCTACAGAGAAGGCGCCTTAGGTTACGACTAACGCGTGATCGGCCTCGGCCTCATGGCCGTCGATCACTGAGCCAGGGCGACCCCGGGTCATCACGCACGGGCCCATCCAGCGAGTGACTGTGTTAGCACTGAGGGAAGTCAGGGAAGGAAAAAGGGGAAGAAGGGGGAAAACTGACGAAAACATCTGTTTTATTCAGAAACCTCAGTTTCTGCCAAAAAAAAAAAAAAAAAAAATCACCAGTAATGACTCCATAGGATGGTTTTCAACACCTGCCAGTTTGGAGAAGCAGGACGGGCCAGAATGCGAGAGGATGTATAAGCCACAGTTACCAGGTTTCCTTCTTGATAGTTTAGGGTTGTACAGAGTAATTTTAGATTATGTAAGGACTCAAAAAAACCCAGAAAACAAAAAATAAGATTTACTTGGCTTGAAGCCTCTGCATACATCCAAAGAGAAAATTCATGGCTTTGAACTGATTCCTACGCTTTGACAAACTCCAGTTTGACCCAGATGTTTGCCATGTTGGAAAAAGGAACTGGACAGCAATACCATCCCACCTGAAAAACCACACCTGTGTGCAGACACCTAACAGAGAGAACCAGATGGGCTCGTGTGCGTTTAGGACGCAATCACGCAGGTGGCGTGCGACTTCCCTGCCCTCTCAGGGACCCTGGTTAGTACAGTGAGAAAAATTAAAATGACTTGAAAAGTAGCAATTACGAAAGCATCCATGAAAAATGCACTGAACGTATTTATACACGCACACGTGTACGAGAGACTGCGCGTGTTCCTACAGCTTGGTCTAAACGGCCTTTGCTAGCTATACTTTTGGGGTGAAAGGCATCTTCCAGGTGCCTTTTCACAGCCCGGGTCGCTCTCTATGCCCCGCAAGGAGGCTGGGGCACAGCGGCAGGCAACCACCAGGCCCTCCCCTGGCGAGGCTTGGTGTGGGCGTGGGCCCCCCTTACCTTGTCGTCCTGTGAATCCGGCTGGAGCAGGCTGTGCTGCTGGATGGCCATGGGCGGGGGCAGGGGCACGGCGTCGGCCCCCTCCTCCCCTTCTTCCTCTCCGCAGCTCTGCATGCCCGAGGATGAGGACTTGGAGAGCGTGCCGCTGCTCAGGCCCTCGTTCCGGCCTCTCTGAAACCAGACCGACATTCGCCCATTGGAACCCGGCCCTGACTGCCAACGTCAGTTCACAGAAACTGAGCCCTCAGGGGTTAACTGGAAAAGCACAGCCCGGACTGAAACTGAGAGCAGACATCAAGCACAAGCTCCTTCCAACCCTGACGGGAGCTTCCACTCCCGCCAGCGACCCAAGCTCCCTCGCTTGCCAACTTGGATGAGGGAAGGGCCACTGAGAGCGTCTTTGGAAGGGACTGCCAACGTTAACCGTTAGGCTCTGAACACATCTGATCTTCAAGAAGCCAATTTAAAAAGAAGGTTCAAAAATTTGAACCATAACCCTTAGTTTCTCTAGTCTCATATTTCACTTTTTGTTACTTTGCTCATATAAAACTCACCGACATCAGGAGGGCATAAAGAAAAATAGAATTCAAGGTGTATTTTAAGAATCTGAATTAAGTATGCCCATTAATTTTCCCCATTCTTACTTTCAGAAAAAAATTTCAGCTTTTCATTTCTATCACGAGGACACAGTATATAAAACAGATAGATGAGGACATAAATGAACCACACGCTCCAGTGAAAACCCACGGCAAAAACACGCCCAGGAAAAAAGCAGTAGAAACCCCACATCTGCAAAATAAATGGAACGATACAAATCCTGTCTTCTCTCTCTCTCTCTCTCTGCCTTTTTTTGAGTCTGTGAGGGAACTGGGGGATAGGGGTCCCAAGTTAAAAACTCTGAGGGCCCCTCACTGACACCACACTGCTGAAGGCCCATCTTGGGGATCATGAAGGAATTCGGTTCCTTGCAGTATAATTTTAAGCTCCCACCTCCTCCAAAAAAGGGGAAATTAAAAATAATTCCTGGCTGACCTACATACATTTATCTTCGATGACATGGGAATAATCCAGGGTTTACTGCTGGGTTAGCAAAGTATATTAACTGTGTGCTTTCTACTCAGGACAAGACATAAGCATGAATATGTATGAATACGGGGGCAGGGGTGGTGGTGCAGACAACTGGTGGATGCAAACATTCCCTTAGCCCTTCCAAGTCCAAAACGGGTGCTTTCCTTGCAAAATGCTGCCCCCGTGGTTGACTGCTAACCTCAGGAGCCACTTAAATCTTCTGCCTCCCGGGAGGCGCCCCTGGCTTTGCCTGTGATGGAGGTGAGAGGGGGCTAAGGTGGCCGGGCACCACGTTTTCCCGAAGCAGGCGGGGTTGCCCACGGCCCTCTGATTTCTTGACCCGAGGCCACGCGTGGGTCCCTGGCTCTAGACGCTGCTGGAGGAACTGAGTGGGGCTCTGACCCTGGTCCTTTCCAGAACGTAGGGAAAACCACCCAACGAGCGTATGCACTGTTCCCACAACTCGGAGGGAGATGCCCGAGGCCCTGACCTCTTCCGCCGTCTCGTCCTGCGGGGTGGCCGCACTGTCGTCCGAGTCCTTCTGCGAGCCGGCGTCGGCGCTCTTGCGGACCTCCCTGCTCTTCTTGTGCTTGTGGGCCAGCTTCTTCACGTGCCCGTCGGCCTTGCCGCTGCTCAGCCGCCGCACCGGGCTCGTCAGCCACTTGCGCAGCGTGTTGCCTGGGCGCTTGGGGCCCGGGGAGCTCTGCGCCCCCATCATGTGGGGCTGGAGGGAGGCCACGGAGGCGGGCGGGCTGGCATCGTTGCTGGAGACGGACAGCGAGTCTGCGGGGCGAGAGAGAGACAAGTGTGACTGGCAGCCCCCCGAGTCCTGGCTGGTGCCACTGCGCCGATGAACAGCGTCACCACCCAGGCGAACACCACGTTCGGGGGCCGCCGGGAGCTGTGTCTGGTGGCTCTGCCCTGGGGGGGAATGTCCAGGGAGACCCGACCCACATGCTCACCCATCAAATGGCTCCCCAACTGGAGCTCTGCTAGAGGTGATTTTTCTCCAGGTGTACTGCCCCCTCCAAAAACCCCCAGGTCACCAATCCTGGAGACCAGCATCATTATCGCACAGGCTCAAAATGTCACTGTCACTTAAAATATCACAGACATTGGCGGACACATTGTTTGAATTATCTTCACCCATTTTCTTGAGAGACAAGAACCAAGAAAGAATGGCTTAAAGAAGAATTTAAAGGAAATTAAAAACTAATCCTGGTGGATAAATGTACAGTTTCACTCACTCCCAGTGAATAAAAGTACCACTCAATAAATAAACATGGGCTTCCTTGGTGGCGCAGTGGTTAAGAATCCGCCTGCCAATGCAGGGGACACGGGTTCGAGCCCTGGTTCGGGAAGATCCCACATGCCGCGGAGCAGCTAAGCCCGTGCACCACAACTACTGAGCCTGCGCTCTAGAGCCCACGAGCCACAGCTACTGAAGCCCACGTGCGTAGAGCCCGTGCACCGCAATGAAGAGTAGCCCCCGCTCGCCGCAACTAGAGAAAACCCACGCGCAGCAACAAAGACCCAATGCAGCCAAAAATAAATTAAAAAAAATAAAATAAAATGTTAAAAATGAATAAATAAACAAACACAAGTACAGGCACACCTTGGGGACGTCGTGGGTTCGGTTCCAGACCACTGCCATAAAGCCAATATCGCAATAAAGTGAGTCACAAATTTTTTGGTTTCCCAGGGCACATAAAAGTTACGTTTCCACTTACTGTAGTCTATTCAGTGCCCAATAGCATTGTCTAAAAAAATGTACATACTTTAATTAAAAAATATTTTATTGTTAAAAAATGCTAACCATCATCTGAACTTTCAGCGAGCTGTAATCTTTTTGCTGGTGGAGGGTTTGAAAAATTGTAAGACTCAACAAAATGTGACACAGAGACATGAAGCGAGCAAACGCCATTGGAAAAATGGCTCCAACGGACTTGCTCGATGCAGAGTTGCCACAAACCTTCAATTAGTTAAAAATGCAGCATCTGTGAAGTACAGAAAAACAAAGTGCAATAAAACGAGGTATACGTGTATGTATGTATACGTGCGTGGGTGTATAAATCAGTATAGACGTGAGCTGGTCAGGCATTGTGACAAACGGCACCCTTCTAGAAAGTTGAGTGTGGAAGGGTAAAGCTGGCTGGTTCACTGGGAAATCCGGCTCATGGCCCCTTGTTTCCCAGCCGTTCTCTGGAACTACACAGGCATCTGCAGCCCCTGCTCTCAGCCTCAGCAAAGTTACTTCACGTGTTGGAGAAAATACCAGTAACACTTAACAAAACAACAACACATTTTAAAAAGAAATGTGAGTAGCAGAAACCTTCCTCAAGTAACCAAAATGTTACTTGAAAATATATCCCAATGAATCTTCTCACTGCATTTGAAAAATTAAACATAGTCGACCCTGAGTTGCTAATTTTTCAGGAGAAAAAAGGAGATATAAACACACTTAGGTAACAGCTGACACTCAACAGATCTGTGGAATTACGTGAGACGTTAACTTTACAAACAGAAGACCAGTGACCTGGGACACTTCTTGGCCCTTTCCCGAGCACTGGACTCCGGAGGACTCCTCCCACAGCAAAACAGAATAAAACGCTTCACTTTAGGAAACGGAAGAGCAAGATCATTCACTATGCTTGTTATTTTCTTAAATCTTAATAAGTCTTGAAAATAAATTAAAATTAGTCTTCAAAAAGATGATTTCATACAGCTACCTGTATTAGCTGTATTTACCTCTGCGGCACTGGAGACCATTACCTGCTGCAGTTAAAAAGCAAGACAGTTAATTCCTCCCAGTCATGTGATTACATGTACGAGAGAGTTGACAGCAGTTTCCCACTCACGCTCAGACGCCCGGGCGAGACAGCGGAGCGCCGTCTGACTGCTGCCCGTTCCCTCCTCGGCTGAGCCTTGCAGGGGAGAGGGTATAATCTTCCATAAACAGATGACGCGTTTCAAGCTGGATCACTCATTCTTAAAAGTCTAGATTTTCTCAGAGGCAGACTCAGGCTCAATACAGCATTTCCCCCCTCCTCGTGTATATATGTGTGTGTGAGCATATATTTTTATTTTATTTCTTTTCACAGAAGAGTGACTAAAACATCCCCACGTCAGCCTCGTTTTCCTCAGGTACCATCGGGAAGAGGTAGCAGAACGAAGCCATGAAGTTAACAACGCGCCTGCTGTAAACAGCTTCCTGGGGACTTTCTCAGGTGCTGACTCAGGGTAAAGGGCAAACAAGGCAGGCACGGTCGCTACCCTCGGGCACTCCTGCTGCAGTGACAACAGGAAGGACAGAAGGAAGAGGAGGGGTTGGACAATCCACATGTAGATGATACCTCATTCAGCTTAAGTTTTTCTAAGTACCAACTATCAGTATTAGCAAGGCACTGTGCTGGCCACAGCAGGGGACATATTTCACAGTCGTTTACTGTGCGTTTACTGTGCTGGGATGCAGAGCCAAGCCCTGTACTTGCCACCGGACAGAGATGAATAAACCTACATCCTTTACCCAGGGGATCCCCACCTGCAGGGCTTTCAGTGATCACATAACCATCATTCAGGCAGAACTGTGACACTTCATGCTGTAAGCGAGTACAAACCCTGGTAGAGGTTGAGAAGAAGGAGAATCAGGTGGAGGGATCACGGAGGCCTTCCTAAAGGAGGTGACGCTGAAGCTGGCCTTTGAAGGAGCTGGGCCTGAATAACCCATTAGGAGGAGCTCACAAGGGCATAAGCTCCAGGAGGGCGGGGGCCTCGTCCGCCGTGTCTCTGGAGGTGTGCCCAGGGCCTGGCGCGGTGCCTGGCGTACGGCAGGCACCGATGAAGTATCCACTGGAAACAGCAGAAATCCCAGCCCAGAGAAACAGAGCAAGCTGATCCACAGCCCTATTCTCGGGACGGGCGTTTCTTCGAGGAATAGTCACTCAGCCGAGCAAGCACACAAGACAGAGAACCACGAAGGTGGCGCCCGGGTGGAGGAGGGGGGCCGTCCCCGACAGGAGACGAGCATCCGTGACAGAGCTCCGCGGTAGGAAAACGACAGAGGCAGACTCGCTTTCATAAAACCAAATCAACTGCAGGCCTTAACGTCACCAGCAGAACCCTCACACGTCCCAAGTGAGGGGACACCGCCTAAGACAACAAACGAACCTTCCACGTGTCTGGGTGCCTAAAAGCGAGCATCTGGGGGGACGCAGCACGGGAGCAACGCGGCACATAATACGAACCTTCAGTGAAGAGGCCGCCCACCGGGAGACCTGACACGGTCTCTGTGTCCCCCAAACGTGCGGGGTTATGGAGAAGTGAGAGCTCTGGGCCGGGTGGGCAGCTGAGGGCCGTCGCCCCGACACGCAGACCTCGCCCCCGGTCAGCAGCCCCAGCGGCCTTAGGCGGCACGAGGCGATGAACTGCAGTCTGTCACCAACGCCTCATGGGACCCGGCTGGCTTTGCAAGTGTGATTCTCAGGGCATCCCTGCCTTGCTTAGGAAAGGAGATGGTGGTGGTCAAAATGGTTCAAAAAGAAAAAGAAATTAGAGACGACACTGCCTAGCTTCTCTCTGTCTGCTCAGCTGCATAGGAGTTGGTTCTCTGCACTTTGAGAAGTAGGTTCAAAAGAGATTTTTTCCCTCAGTTAGCAGGTTGAGCATTATAAACATGGCCGTGGCCTGACCAGTCCAGCCTAGACCCAGGAGGGAGGCAAAGCTGTCCAAGGTCAGAGCTCACCAGTGCTGCAGACGAAACGCTGTTCTCAGGGAATAGCGGTTCTCTTCTTGAGCTGCTATTTATCGTCACTTAAGTGACATTATTTCACTTTACTGGAATATTCATGACTTAGAAATATGCTAGCAGCAATTACAAACTAAGAAGAAAATTTTGTCGTTTCTTAAATTTTACCTTGAAAAACTATTTCGTTTCAGAAGTCTGAAAATGTAGAGGGAAAATTTCTTCACCTGTCTCTAAGATTAACAGATATTTCGTGTTGTGCAGATCTGATACATTAGTCACAATCCGGGGGATTAGCAATGAAAAAAATAACCACAAACTAAAGCAAACAGATACATTCCTTCTCTCTCCAGTTTGTTTTTAACAATAATACTTAATTCTTCATGCTGTTTGACACTTTCCAAAAAAAAAAAAAATCTTATTTTTTTCTTTTCAACATAGAAACTCATTTTGCCCACATCAATGGATTTTAACAGTCCATTTACATGCTCTGTGACATAATGCATAAATCAGATTTTAAAACACTTAAAAATTACTTAAACTTAAGTCAATTATTAATAGAATGAAATAAAGGACCTATTATTTTTCGTTACCTTAAGAACAGACTTTGACCACTAGACCCACTGCTCTGATGCAAATTTTAAATTAAATAACATGTCCTAATGACATCTAGTAGAATTAAGGTCTCCAGTGTTACTGGGCAAAAGGTAAGCATGACGCACACGATAAACGAGCTTTCGGCGTTCTCCTTGGGAAGATCCTAAATTACTGGTCTGCACACAGGTGCCTCACGCAGCTGAGCTCCCGGTGGCTGTGACACGCTGTGTCTGAAGGGTCACGGTCGGGCACAGACACTGCTGGGAAGGCCCCCTTCCTCCCTCTAAGACCCCCTCTCTGTTCAGGCGGATTGTGGGTGGCTCAGGCCAATGACAACAGTAATCCTAGGGCGGAGGCCCACGGCCAGGCTCTGCATCTCCCTTTCATGACTGCAGTTCCAGCTGGGTAACTGTCAGGACAGGAAACCACCGTGACCTAGACTCCAGGCCACACGTGGGCGGGCGCTGGGTCTGGTTTGTTTACAGCTACGTGCTCAGCTGGCACATCCCTGGAGCTTAATCAGTTTATGTTGAATACATAACAAATGGTCGGGACTTCCCTGGCAGTCCAGGGGCTAAGACTCTGAGCTTCCACTGCAGGAGGCACAGGTTCGATCCCCGCTTGGGGAACTAAGATCCTGCATGCAGCCAAAAAAAAAAAAAAACAACAACCGAACAGGTGAGTCAGTGAATCGATTGCCAGCTACAGGCTATTTTCCGGCCTGAGCTCTCGAGCCTGATAACTTACGCTGACCCCGTGAACGGTGACGTCCTGACTTGGTGCTATACTCCACCAGTCTGGAGACGAGCTACAGGTCACATCTAATTTTAGTCCAGTTTGTGAGTCTGTGAACTATGTACTTACAAGATGGTAACTCAGAGTAGATGACAGCTGTCCCTGTACCGGCCTGCGCTAGGCGATGCCTTCTTGCAGGCGAGAGCCAGGCCCAGGAGCCCTTGGTGAGGGTGGGGAGCACGTGAACACCCCCCAGCATGTGTGGTGTGGGCGAGGCGGCAGAAAGAGGGGTCGGGACTGAACTCACCTGAGAAAGACGATGGAAAACTCATTTGTCACTCAGGGCAATTGTACTGTTCCTGTTCCCATCTTCAGTTACCACCTCTTGCCTTCCCCTCAACTCCTACTTTCTTGGAAGACAAAAAAGACTCAACACTCAGTACATTCAGTACCGCTGCCTTTCCACCCTGTCACCACCGTCCACGTCTATGAGGATGCCGGCACTCACAACACGCCTTGTTGGGATGTGCCTTCCTCTTTCCAGCCTGGGGACACTCCGCTGATGCAAGGTCCAGGTGGGAGATCAGCTGAGGACGTCGGAAGGACTCTGGACTTGTCACAGGGTCTGAGTTTGAGACTGGCTCTGCCACGCCACAGCCCTGACCCGGGCCAACATCCTGGCACCTGAATTCCCTCATCTCCCAGGGCTATGGTAGGATTACATGAAGTAACGAGAAGGAACGAGCTTTGCAAATTGTAAACTGCTATTTGCAAACATAAGATGGTTGAGGCAAGCTTCTCCCGGACTCCGTGGTAGCACAGAACTTGCTACATTACATGCATGCAAACTGTGAGTGCCCAGACGACGGCGATGTGGATTAATGGTTTTCTAATCACAGGCCTAGCGTGGTAATCAGCTACATACTCAGAATCATTTTTAGACCTATGAAAGATGAGTGAGGCAATGTAGATGAATTACTTCATTCTGTTTCCATTTAAAAAAATAACTTGTCCCTTATTAAGAGGGCAGGGTAAACTGTAGCGTAAAGATACTGTCAGCACGTCCCACTCATTTCAAAAGACGCTCATGTGTGTATAAGAGAAAGCCAGTTGTGAGCTGCCTGAAGCCCTAAGAGGGGAAATCAAAGTTTCTCTTATTTTGAAGGGAAAACAACTCCACAAAGATGGTTCTTTGCTGAAGTCAGAGTTCACCCAAAGTCCATGCTAGATTTCTTCTTAAAATTAAGAAAAAAACTAAAAAAAAAAAGAGGGGGAAGTGGGAGCCCTGCCCCTCCGGCCGCCCCAGAAGAGTTCCACCATGGGAACACACACAGCCCCAAACTGCTGGGAGGAGGGAAACCGCCCTTGAGTCCCAGTCTCGGCAGTTGAGACATCTGTGATTAATAAAGCCTTTTTTTTTTAAATGTAAGAAAAAAAGGAAAAGGGACCGTATCCTGCTAGCTGCAGACTGAGAAAAGCATCACGTTTCATTTTAACCCTCTCCTCGTTTTCACGACGGTAAGAAGGCGTGAAGATGTTCCTAAGCGTCCCAGAGTACAGACCGGATTGCTGAGGATGCTGTCCCTGAATTCAAAACGCCCGCCCCTGAGTTTGAACACGCTTCACCAACGTGCCCTCCTGCTTGCCTTCATTTCAGCCCTAGCAGCACAGGGGCTCCAGGAGGACAGAGGTCGCTGCTGCTTTGTTCAGACTGTATCTCTAGAGTATAAGGTTTGCCTTTCCCTTCAAGCGAGCGCCTCATAGATTAATGGTCATTCGAAGCAATGGGGCAGCCATTGGGGTTCCAGCCTCTCCCTGGCAGGTACTGGGCGTGGGTATCTGACAAGTCCTCCAGTTTCCTAACAGTGAAGTGACTGCGATTCCTTACCAGGCTGCTGCAGGGAAAAGGAACAAAAACGGTCTTTGTAAACATATAGCCTAACACAAACACGAGGCAGTACTCACATTTTTACACAGAAAAAGAAACTGCGAAAGACAAGCAATAAAACAGGATGCAGTGGGGTGGTGAGATGTGTAAGGATCCCTCTGAAAGACAGGCACCCCGGGCTGAGAGCAGGAAGAAAGAGCAGTTGGAGAGCAAAGCGTGATCTCTCCGACGGCTGGCGCTGCCGCCTTCGCTGTGTCACCAAGCGTCTGCTGTGACAGGCACCCTGCACTCTGCAGCATCAGCCAAGCGTGCACACATGGGACCCACGCCGATGGCCGGTCACGTCTGAGGCACGACCACCGCGCAGAGGCGCACACTCAACACTGGGACACTTTCCAACAAACAGCTGACTCACATTTCAATCGCTCCTCCACGGAGGCTCCCGGAACGATTTTAGCTGATTCGTTTTAAAGAAAGACATTCCTATCTTTCTGTCCATTGTAGGTGTTCAAAAATATCTGTCAAACGAACCTTGCAGGGCTGTCTTGATGCAAACTCCAAACAGGGTAAGCTAAACTCAGAGCCTGGCACCCTCCCAAAGCAAAGTGCTAATTTACAGTTCTGGTTGTAAGGACTTAAAGAAATGCTTATTTAGCCGTTATTGCTATGGGCTAGAAAAAGATAATTCAAGGACACTTTGGGGCTGAAAACAATTCCATCAGACCATTTTAGAACAGACTGGGCAGGGTCTGATCAGGTATGCCTGGCCTCTGGCAGTTTCTCAAACCACCGTCTTGTCATGAATTCAACGCAGCAAATCACCTTTTATTTAGGGAATTCTTCCACTGTATCAGGAAGGTTGTAATGTACATGTGGAAATCGAGTCTACAGATTACTTATAAATCAAAGAGAGTAAGTTGTTAGCCTATGATTGATGACTGGGCTGGTTAACGTATTTTAGAGCAAAATTTTCTGAGTAAACGACTGTCATCTGTCTCTACAGTTTTCAAACTGGATTTTAATTCCCTGCTTTTAGAATCAAGGTAACTTTTTTGGGGGGGAATAATAATTGAAAACAATCACACACTAGAAATTCTCCTGAAGATCACACAAAAAGTGAGGTCATCCCCAATCATTCTTCCAGATGCATTTCTCGGGATCACATCTTCTCTTTGATTTACACAGTGATTACAACTGCCTGGGCAGGCTAGGTGTCTTAATTCACGACAGTGAGGAGTGAGATGAAGCTGCGGTATTACTTGGAGAACTTTAAGGAACTAAGAAGAAGTAACTGACTGCCTGGTGATATGGCTACACTTTTGGTGGGTCAGAATGTAAGAGCAAGTATTTTATAATACTTTCCCAAATTTAAATCCTCTTTCTATTTGTGAATAAGTATCTGAAAACTCTTCTTGCTAGACTCCTAATTTTCCATTCTGGGCATCTCGCTCATCTTCTGTCTACGAGAGTCCTTGGTTCTTAATTTGTTCCTCAGCACAATAAAGATGCACCAGGGGTCGAGACACAGGCTTGGATAGGACACTGCATCCTCAGTGGGTTATCTGCTCCTCTGCACACCCCTAGGTTCAGGTGGTCCAGGGCTTCACTCTGGGCTGTCACTGTCATGGCAAATGCATGTTAACATGGGAAACAATCTTTTTTAAAAAGTTAGAAGCTGTACAGAGGCACCGAGCACGGATGTGGGATGGTAATGACTGAACACGTGGCATAAGAGTATTAAAAACCAGTTTTACATACTTCGCAATTTGGTGCAGTGGGTCCTCAGTGCAAAAATGGGAACTTTGTCTTTGCTTCACATATGAAGTGAGCGCAAAAAACACAAAGGAGCAAGATAAATTCCCCAGCTTTTTTTTTTTTTTTTTTTAAATAATCCCCAGATTTAACCAGAGGTCCAGCACAGCATGGCCACGGATCACGCAGTAATGAAGAACACATGGTCTCTGCTGCCTGAGAAAATGCACATGAATGACCAACACATTCACTGTTCCCTGTGCAGCCCCCTTCCACGAACTCACACCACGGGAGCGCTCACTCGCAGGCCACCTCCCGGGACCCCTGAATGGAAGAACACAACGAAACTACTGGCATCAATTAAAACACTCAACTAGAAACAACTGGACTCAACTGGAAGCAACTGCCCTACCTTTTTCTTTGTGAAGGTTGAAGGCAAGGGTGTGTGTGCACACACAGAGCAGCTGACCCGTCTGGTGCACTAGTCTCAGGGAGTCGTGCCATAAAAAGAGAGCGTCCTCTCACCAACGTGACGAGCAAGAGAGATACAAGGCTTGTAAGCCCTACCCAAACAGAACATGCAAATAGAAGCTGCACATGCAATTCGCTCTTTGAATCTTAGGGAATCTCTAAATGCTATTTATTCCTAGTGTGGTTTCTGAAAACACCTACAACATTACACAGTCTTTGGAAAATGTGGCTATGTCACAAACACAAAACTTCAAGCGTTGTTTTTCCTCCTCAAATTCATTCCTGTGAGAAACGCTAACCTGTCAGAATTTCTAGTCAAAACCCATCTCATTTTAAAGGTTTTCCCTCCATCCGAATTTCACTGCTTGAACTTCCAAAAAGGAAATGTGAAGAAATTAAATAAAGATAAAAGCAGATGGCATAATCCTTTGCTTGGCTAATCAGATGATCAGGATATCTATCACACACTGCCAAAGCGGAAAGCTGAAACACCCCAGAAATGAAACGATGAGGAAGGAGTCATTACTGACAGTGGATAATGGAAAGGACGGGTTGTCTGGACCAATGTCAGGAATTTAATACAAATCTAGTGAACTGAGTTACGAAGCCCGCAACAAAATCGGACCTGGCTCATCTGTGGGATCAGGAACATTCCAGGTATCAGTGGGTCTGCGGCTGGTGACTGTTTATCACCAGGCTGTTCGCCTCCAGGAAGAGATGAGATTGGGAGCTGCCATGCCTGGTGACCAGAACGCTGGGAGAGGGCAGCCGCGTGCCAAGGGGCAAAAGGGGCCGTGGCAGAGACAGAGGGCCTGACGAAATCCCCCGGCACCGCTGTGCTATGACCTGCCTGCCTGACGCCCTCCCAGGGGTGGGACGGGGAGGGGCAGGAGCACCTGGGTCACCTGCTGGCCCGGAGCAGACATCCTGGAACGGTTAAAACCATACCGTCACAAAACGACGACTGCCAGAAAGCTCTCTTCTTTCGAATGCCAATGTTATGCCGGGGCTTATTTCTAAGGGGATCTTTCTCTACTCTGGACAAACACTGGCCTTGTTTGAGGAGAGTTTCTAGCCCATGTTCCTGTCTCCTTGGAATGACAGGGCCATTTTCTCTGTGTTTTGGTTTTCTTTTGTTTTGGTTTTTAATGTGGACTAGCCCTTGAAATATATATTTTTGGGGAGATGAACAGCAGGCTTTTCCTGCAACCAAAACTCTATGCTGCCACAGAAGGGGAAAGAAATTCCTGAAGGGTTATCTTGCCAGGGAGGGCTGGGAGGGGGTTTGGGCTCATTCCTGACTTTTATACAAGGACAAAAACAGATGTTTCAAGATATCCTTGCTGGATGAAAGAGAGACACTTTTCCAAAAAAAATTACATAGAAGTGAGACCAGAAACACACACACACAAATCTTGCAAGCGGCAGACGTTTACATCCCCATGCCCCCATCCCCATCCTGACACTCTCCCAGCCCAGCCCCGATACTCCGAATGGATGGGTCCCCCCCCCGGGTCCCCCCACAACCCCGGGGATGTCTGAAGGGTGAAAGGCCGGTTAGCAGCAGCCTCACATGGAAAGCTCTCCAGCCAGCGAGTGGGCCTGCTGCCCACCCCGCGCCCACACGGCGCTGGCTGCAGGTGAAGTCCTGGGCCTTGGAAGTGACGGATGACACCAGCCCTGACACCCAGTGAGGGCAGAGGTGGGGGAAGGAGGCCCTCTGACACCTCACCTGGCTCCACGGCCCCCTCCTAGGTGATTAAACGAAAGGTGTCAGCCCGAGACCAGGCCGCTTCTGTGGAGGTCCTGCAGGAGAGGGTGCTGCCCCGGACCGCCGTGACCACACCGCCACGCTGGCGACGAATGACATCCCGTGGCCCGCTGCTCTCGCCCAGGGCTGCTTAAACGCTTAGAAACCGGAAAAGCTCCGAAAGGCGCCTCTGTCTGTTTGGCTTTTTCGGAGGCTGAGATCCTCTGTGTTCCCCCCCAAAAGTCAAATGGCTGTTCTTTTCTTTATGCAAAGAAAACGTAATTAAAAAAAAAAAAATTTCTGCTTCTTTCTCAGATTGCTTAGTATTTAGTATACTGCTGACTTAGGGATAATGAGGTTTTCTCTGTGATAAAATGGTGGGTTGTTGATTCTTAATTTCTTGATTTGGGAAGCTATTTCCAAGGCAATACAGTATTTATTATTGCCTTGAATGGATAATCATCTTTTAAGGGAACAGAAAGTTAATTTGCGGGGGAAAAAGGAATCACATGGTGCTCACAAAATATTCCCTCCATCTCATCCTGGCTTTCAGAGGTTCTTACACTGCTAATTAGAAACATGAATGTTTAACCCGTGGGCAAAATTGTCCCTGCTGTCAAACACAAAGTGTTAGTCAGTGGAAGATCTAATCTTATTTGAAGGAGGCTGACATTTGGAACTGTATTCTTCATGATGGATATTGATGCTTTCGATTAATGTCTTCATATTGTTGAAAAAGATAAAATAACTTGGGTTACCCTCTTAAAGAGGAAACCAAAGAAGTTTTTTAGGGGGCAGTTTGTAGATTTTTTAAGTTGGACATGGCTCTAGGTGAAGCCAGGGACATGCAAAGACATTCCGCTGCAAAATGGTTTAAGAGAACATTATGCAGTTAGTGATTTAAACTACGTGATTGATTTATTTCAGGTGGTGACAGATTTCTCTTCATTCGTATATAAATTTATTATTATTTTTAATTGAGACCAGATTCAGAATGCCAACATGTGAGTCTTTTTCCTACATTCCAGAAAATGCATGTATTACATAAGAACATTTCTAACCAAAATATGCTATAAACCACACAAGCTTATAAACGTTTTCTTAGAGCCACATAACTCATTCATAGAGCCCGAGCCCTATACTCATTTTTGTGGAGCATCAGGAAACAGAAACTGGCCTTGGAGTGTTTTGCAATCAGCTTGCCAAGCACTATCACTCTTCACGTCATCCACCCAGCAGGTTAGCTGAAGTTTCGGTCTCAAGGGACAGAATATTAGTTTAGAAAGAGTTACAGCTGTGGAGAATGAGGAAATGGACGATTCCATCCCCCCAACCCCAAAACCACAAAGCAAGTATCTAGTACATTATATTCTAGGGTCCGTGGTTGTTTGGTTCAAAATCAGAGAGCCAAAAAGTCCTAACCAATTAGGAATTCCTTTTACAACTGTATTTTAGTAACACCTTTACCAAAGGCAAAATGCTGCTCTAACTAAAACTAAGCACTTGAAAACGGGATTAAAATGTTAACCACACAATTGTGGCCTTTTGCCCAATTGCGTGTGTGTATCCTGCATCCACAATCCACTTCCGAGCACACAGAGGGTTAAGGGTTGCAATCCCATAACCTTATCTCGTTTGATTTTATGACATCTTGCCCCCTCACTCCCCTATAAGAACTGAAGGGCACTGAATTTTATTTTTCAAATTATTATTTCATACTTTCTTGAGGACTGCCCACTCCCTCTCCAGGATATCACATACTAACACAACAACAACAAAAGCCAAAACACAAAAAGAAAAGAGGATCGGGGCAACTGTTTCTAGAGTTCTTCATGTCTCCAACACCGGAGGCGAAATCTCCATCTGTGCTGTGTCCCAGGAGGAGCGCGCAAGGCCAGGGCGGCCTTCTAGCATCCCCCGCACTCCTCACGCATAGGTTGTCCCGTTAGCACCTTCCCCACATCGGTGTTACTCAAGCAGCTGAGCAACTACAGTGGGAAGGAAGGAAGGGAGGCCTGGAGTTATTCCAGGAAGGAACAAAGCCACCTCAGAGACAAAGGGAATGAAAAGAACGCCTCTGCTCTGAACACCAATTAACGGCACAAATGCTGTGCTTGGCTTTAATTAGTGCCCGGTGTGATAGAACGGCACTGCTGAGGACCAGGGCGGCGGTGGGGGGTGGGGGCGGCGGAGGCGGGGCGGGGGGTGGTGGAAACGACAGTAGGAAACAACCAAACAGCCTCCGCGCACGGGGCAGGGGTGAGCAGGGCTGGGTAAGCGCTGTGTGCCCGAGAGAGACAAAGGGAAAAACCTTCAATTTCCAGTTCTACGTCATAATGAGCACCGTCCCTCCTTGTTACTAAACACTCTTCTTCAACTTCACATGTGCTTCTGGCCATTGGGCCATTTCTTAAAATAATCCATCAGCTTATTTAAGAGATAAAAGAGGAAGGGGGGTTGCCTGGAGGTGATGTCCTTTGTCTCAGATGTTTCTCAGTGGCTCCATCCTTAGAAGGAAGCATGACTCTGGTCTTTTTGCAACAGGTCCATTTTCATGACAGTGTGAACCGTTACTACTATTAACAAGATGTGACAATGGAAACTTTCTTGAACCGTGCACTTGAGAAAATGGACGGTGGAAAGCATTGAGAGATGATGTCTTCCAGTCAAATTTTAAAAGTATCAATAAAAGAGACATCATTTTTTCATATAAAAAGCCTAAAAATTTGTCTGAACATTGTCCCTGGTTGCCTGTGGGCGTTCTCTCCTCCCCTCTGCTGCTCCATATGTCTGTGAATTTTCCTTTTTTTTTTTTCTTTAAACCCTTGGCATACAGTTTCAGAGAAACACCAGCTCTGTGTTGGGCTGGTACACTGTGTTCACGTTTGTGCGGTTTTATGTGAGGACTGTCAGAACTGGGGAGGAGCATCTGGGCTGTGGCCCCTCAGCCCAGCCTCTCCCGCCCGTCCTCAGAGGCAGGAAGGGGAGGCGGGAGCCTCGGAGGATGAACTCCCAGGCGCATTACCCGCCCCCAGGCAGACGGCGCCGGGTCCTCGGACTTACCACCCGGCGGCCAACTGGAGCACCTGGAGGAAATTCTTCAGAATAAAACGCCATAAACGGTTGTCCCCACAAAGCCTAGCTGAAGGGATAGAAAGAGCACACACCGAAGGGAGCCGACAGCTGAGGAGGAGGGGGCCTGGTCCTGGTCCGCAGAGAGGAAAGGATTCCAGAACAAGGCAAGGCCGCTTGGTCTGGAGGCTCCTAACCTGGGACCTTCAGGGCACTTGGAGGGAACTTTTCAGCCTATTTTCCACATGAACTTCAAAAAGCTTTACTATTTCAAAGTTTGTATATTCACCTTAAATAAGGCCCAATAACTTAACGTTTCTTTGCATTTTGGCTGGAAATATACATGTATACAAATTCGGCACGTAACACTTCCTCCCCCCCACCAAACTTGCCATCCTAAGCTCAGAGGGACAAATACACCTTTGATTAAGTGAAAAGTGAGAAAACGAATTAAAATTATTTTGTAATTGTGGTTTGTCTAAAATAAAGAAAAATAACCTTTAATGTAGTAGTTTTTGAAGAGCGTGATAACCAGAGCAGCAGCAAGCTTCCTTTTTTTTAAAAAATTTTTCAGGCGAGGAAACTGCAGTTGAGCAAGATGAGCAAGGATCTGGCTCACTCTGGCGGCGGGAGCCCAGACTGGTGGTCTGCTGTGCACGTACACGCTACTCCCACCGTGTTACCGTGCAGACCATGCCTTAAACGCGGATTCACTTAAAATACTTAAAGAGCAAAAAAGGTTTAAGATAGAATTTAGTTTGCACGGTACTTGCATGCAACAGTCAGTCTTCATCGTGGGAACAAGACAGTATCGTGCCGAGTGCTTCTGTGGTTTCGCTTCCTCACAGGAGACCGATGGCCTGTGCGCTGGCTCCTTGATGTGAAGTGGGCACTGCTGCTAACCTGAGTACTTCTAGAACAAGTTTCACATTCTTATATTTAGTCTTTGAAAGGTTTGTCCTTCCATTTACAAAAACAAAAACTGCGCTGGTGAGAATCCACACTCCTCATCGAAAAAGAACAAAGACGACTTGAAGAGAGTTCTAGAAGAATGTTGAGGCACACAGCTCCCTGGGTCCAGGGGTCTGCTTAACGTTAAGGAGGATCACTACTCTCTGTTTTTCCAGCACTGGGATAGATTCCATGTGTCCCATAAACGGGAATGCTCGTTTCAGAATGAGAACCAACTCAATAGTCCCACTATCTTATCAGTATGAATGGGCTCTCCCACTGGAACCCTCTTAAAAGATAATTTATCGTTCTTCTTGACCTCACCTTCTCTTAAGTCCTTTTCCTAACAACAGCTTAGCAGTAAAACTCTCAGGGCTTATGGCTGTGTGAGTGACGGGAAATGGCAACATCTGCAAATAAAATTCCAAGCGAGACTAATTCACATTTGGACAAGGAGAATGCCCCACTGCATACGTCAGAAAGCAGAAAAACTGCCTTTTCCCAACGTACTCCAATAAATGAACTCCCAGATTGCTGCCGGGTATAAAGAAAGGCTTTGCAATCACTCTCTACGATCTGTTGGGTATTTTAAAGTTACTTTGGGATTCATTTCTTGCGTATTACTCAGAATCATCATTTTTCATTTCCCAATCTGATGCATGTATATGTCCCCATGATCAACTGAATGAGTGGAATCAGAATGTGTTAAAATATCACTCTGATATAACATGGTATTCAGGAAATTGCCTAGGAATTACTATGAAGGTTTAGAAAGAGATGGACAGTCATATTTCTCTAGGGAAAAAAAAAATCAGAGTAGAGTTTTGCTTTCCTCTTCTAGTCTTTACTGTGAAGAGATTAGTTTTTTTTTTTTTTTCCCCCATGAAAATTCTAGTGGACATCTATTTCTTTCCAAATTTGTGTTAGCTTAAAACTTTTGTGTGACAGCTTGGATAACATCACCTGGAGTTTCCATTATAGTCTGAGAATTACCAGGACAAAAATATATCCAGGGGAAACCCAAATTACAACAGCATAACGATCCTCCTGTATGTAAAAAGTTAGTTTAATCATGTCTCTTCGGAAGAATTCCTAAGGATCTAAAATGCTGCTAGGATTCAAAATCCCCTCTATAAGAAGAATGCCATGTCTTCTTAAAATCTTAGCAAAATTGTTTATTAAAAATATTTTGGTCTACACTTTGGGGATGTTTATGATCCACTGAGAGGGGTGCTCTATTGCTTTTCCCATTTTGCACACAAAGAAGTGAAGTTCAGAGAGAGAAGGTCATTCACTCGAGTCCCAGAGTTACTGGGTGACTGAGACTTTAAATCTGACTTTTGACATTATCGGTTGTTCTTTTCACTGCACAGACGTTATTATTTTCAATAAAGAGACCTTACAGACCATCTACTTCCACCCCCAGGGCAGATTCCCAGTGCACAGAATCACCAACGGGGCCTGCCCAGCTTGGACCCCTCCAGAAAGGGAGGCCATTCTTGAACAATGTAATTAACATAAATATGACAAAAGTTATGGTCAGTGACTTAAAAATGCTTTGATAGCTTTGTGAACAAAAAAATACGAGGAATATTATCAAAACCCACGTTCACACCAACAAAGTCAATATTCACATAGCCGACACCTCCTTTGGGGCTCCTTTGGGGCCCGTTAATCAAAGAAATTTGGTTGTTTTCCTCTGGCATTTCATGCACAAACATGTAAACAGTGCCATGTCCCCTTCAGATGCTCAAAGCACATTTCTGCGCCTCCCTCTTCCTCGGATCCCCCCTTCTTTGGTGGGTCCCTCCACCTCCACCTTGTCCACTGAGCTCACAGTACACTGAAGTGCCCCCAAAGGTCTCGCCAGGTCCCCTGGGCTCTCTCCTGCTTGCTGCCCACTTCTAAGTGCACATGTGAATAACAGCGGGTGGGAGAGTGAAGGCAAACATTAAATGCCCACCAGGCCAGCACCAACGTTCTGGTAGAAGCCATCCCGGCTGGTATGCAGGAGACAGCCTGTGAGAAATTCCTTTCCATGGCTGTACAGTCTGGACAGATGTCAAAGGCGATGGCTGGAAAGTTAGCCTCCTCTGGAGTACTGCAGGGCAGGGGTTCTCCGCGACCCACAGACCTGACTTCTTCCCTAGCTTCATTCTTTTGTATCCTATTGCCTTTTCCTCAAAGTGCAATTTATCTACTTCTCAAATGACCTTTGCAGGAATCATGTTTTGTTGTCTTGACTCCAGTTCTGTGTATAAACCGCAGCCTGGCCCACACACTCCCCTGAAATAGACTAGTGGTTATTGGGAGACCCGCTCCCCGCATAAAACTTGATATTATCTTATTATATGGCTGCAGTTCTTAAGAGAAGGGAACAGAGACTCTAAATATACATGCAGGACAGCTGAACAGTTTGAAAACCCTAAACAAAATTAAACCTGAAACACACATACGACCACAAGAAGGCAATTTGTAGCATAGATTACTTTAGACTGTTTTATGCCATTTACAAGAAAAAAGGGATCATCAAAGCAATCCCCAGATATTAAGAATAACTTACAACAAAGCAATCAATCAACCAACACATCACTGCACAGAGCCCAGTTCCCGTTTCTCACCCCCTTCCTAGAGGTCCCCCGCAAAACCTCCCCGCGCAGTCCCTCTTACAAGGCGGTGGGCAGATTACGCATCCCAGCGGTCGAGCACAGACCCTTTCTGTTTTCAAGCCCACCGCCACCAATGCGGCAGCTGCCTGGAAGAACACAGCCCGGGGAGAGCAGCGGGGGCTGCAGGGAGGTGTGTACCTAGGTCCAGGATCCAGTACTTGCAGGTGCCGGGCTGCCCGCCGCTGCGGTAGGCTGTGCTGACGGCCGAAAGCGAGTCCAGCGGATCCACTGGCTTAATTCCGTTCGGCATGGTGCGGCCGGGCTGACCCGAGCCTAAAGGCTCAGCACCCTGACCCTCCCTATGCCTCCGGACAGCCAGAGCGACCCTGGGGGCAGCGAACCGGGCGCCAGTGCCCCGGGCACTCAGACGCAGGCGTGAGGGACCGCTCGCTCTGACTGGCGGCCCGGCACTGCCTTGCAGGGGGCTTCACATGTGGGAAGAGCCAGACGCCGCCGTGGATTGCTTTCTACCACAGTCACTCTAATTGGAGCTCAAGGAAATTCTGCAGGCGCGCTGGGAGCCAGATGTTTCTCCTCTCCTACACGAGCCAGAGCTGCGACTTCCTGACTCAGGGAGACGTCAAGTGCCAGCTGCCCTCCCCTCACCGGGCTCTCTGACTTGGGCTTTGTGTGCCTTTGGATGGAGGGCTTCTCTGAGACACACAACAAACAGTGCCTCCTGATGTGACTTGATAACAAAAAGAAACGTAATTCGGTCTATAGCCAACTGGTTACATCACTGAACTGCAATGCCGCGCCTCGCTTATTAAAAACATATCTTCATCCTTCCTTACAAAAAGCAGCCGTACGAGTGAAAATAAATATCCTTACTTGTGATCTGTAAAGGCGTTTTTAGTAGAGCATCTTAAAAGCTTACTTTTGTCCTTTTCAGAAACTGGATATTTAGCCTACAGAAACCCTCACTCTCTCTATGAAAGTTTACATGTGTTTTCTCCCCGTCTCACACAGCACAATGGCTTCTTAGGGGAGTATCCATTGTTTAACAATCACCAAGTCGGACTTTTCAACGTCTATGCTAAGTGGACGCACTCCCTCTCCTGTTTCTCATTAATTCGAGAAGCACGCACACGGCTCTCCAACCTCGACTTTCGTGGCCCAGCTCCTGCGGCGAGGCAGTCACCTGGAATATTCTTTACACATCTAAAACTGTGATGTGGCCCTCAGTTTCCTCAACATTCTCCGAGGGGGGATTATTGAATAGTTTCCTTCTCATTTTAGGACAATTAAGAACTATTTAAAAAAGGAAAAGAAGAGAATAAATCCAGGGCGCCCAAAGAAAGCTGTCCCCGGCACTGTAATACCTCCCTAAAACAAACTGCTACAAAGTGGGGTTTGTCATTTATAGGCCCACATTAGGCCTCATATTCTTCTTAAAAGACCAGAAACAAAGCATAAGGTTGTTTTTCCTTATAAATGGTCCCGTGATAGATCCAGATGGCATACTTATGCCAGGACCAAGCAAGAGGCGGAATTCTGCACAGAGCACTTTTTATGCAAGAAAAGAAAACTTTATTACTGAATAAATAACCCTCTCTCTTGTTGGCAAAAAAAGCAGTAAAAATTATGTCCTAAAGGAAATCAAGTTAACTGACATTCTAGGGTTTCATTTGCTACAACCTTTATTAAATATTTTACTTTGTCCCTTTCCAAAAATACAGACCGCCAAGCGAGGGCCATTAATTAAAAAACAGAAAAAAAAAGAGCTGTCAGGGAAATTAATTACTTTATGTGTAATATATGTTCTCTACTCAAGAGGCAGGGAATGATGCTTAAAAACGAATAAAATAATTTTGGCTAAGATATATGAGAAGTTTCCTCAGTGACTGCTCTCTTCAAATTTCAAGTTCACATCTGTCAGAGAAATGTAGCACAGCAGGAGTAAAGGAAGGAAGGAAGGAAGGAAGGAAGGAAGCTTTTTCCATCTCCTCCTTCCTTCTGTTCATGGAAGTGTGAGATTACAGAGTGTTTACTATGTAATTTTGAAAAAAGTAGTAAAGATAAATTATGTCAACTAATGGTACCACATGGCCCTCACCTGGAAGTGGTGATAATCTAACCGCTGGACAGACAAATATGGAACCAACAGAAGTGCTGATGTGTATAAGTGAAAGGGATGGGAGAGGATTGAGGAAAAGGAAGAAAGTCCAAACAATTGGCAAATGCTTCCTGGAAATAAGTTCTGCCTCTAAGGCGTGTTTCTACCTCGGTGGTATGAGCGGGACTCCAAGAGTCTGAACCAAGTTCAGGTGAGAAAGACGCATGGGTGACCTCAGCTGAGCTGGGGGGCAAAGCCTGTGGGAACCGAGGCCCTGAGGGTGGGAGGGAGCAGGTGGTGGGAACAGAGGCTGGGGAATTCAGGTGACTGGCTGTAAAAGAGGCGATAATGTGCCATGACCAGAAAGGAAGCAACGGGGAAGCTCCAGAATGGGTGGAGTGGGGCTAAAGCTCCAGCACAGAATGAGTCTATCTGCAGCGTGAGTGTGAGCTAGCGGGCAGGAAAGGTGGTCAGGAGACCACGACAACAGTGTGAGACCCGGGAGTGGGACGGAGCACTGAGCTCATGTAGGACAGATGGAGGTGAGCTTTGCAAAGAAGGCAGACAGACATGGAAACTGACTAAGTGGGGTGGGTTAAAGAACAACATTCTAGGCATGCGGCAAAAGAGGAGATACACAATGTAGAAATTAAAAAGTGGACTTTGTGAAGGAAAACAAGAAATTCTGTTTTTTTTGGTATTTTTGCTGCTTTCATTTGATGGCTAGACATATAATTAAAAGCGTCACAAAAGAAATAGAAGATGCACTGCCGAAGACAGTGCGTTTAAATGCATTAACCCAGTGTTTCTCTGTAAGGCTCAACAGCAGGGGGTGCTGGGAAGAAAAAATAAGACGTATCTGTATGTCAGAAAACCGGGGGTGTTGACTCTTGGAACCATGGTTATGTTTCACACACCCCCAAAGAAGTAATTAAGATCAATGAGGATTGGGATGTGTCCTCTAAATGCAAGGTAAACACAGTAGCAAATGAACCTAGTTGTACTGCCAGGGAAAAACATAACCACACTGCAGAAGGTGGGGAAGAAAAGAGCTTACTAAGCGACTTTGAAAAACAGTATTTTGATTGTATACTGTAAAACCAAAGACAACAAGAATTGTAAGTTCCTGTCATGGGTGGCAGTGAGAAAAGGTAGCGTTGAGTCTTTCAAAGTCAAGTCATTTTAGGTAAAGAAAATATTTAATTTCCAAAGAGGAAAAAAAATGGGCTTCTGGACTAGGATTGAACAAATAAGTAAACATATTTTGCATAATGAGATGCAGGTCTCTCACTGTCAGAGAAAATGGTTCCAAGGAAGGAAAGGCGGAGGAGAGGCAGAATGAATGCTGTGCTGTTCGACAGAGGTCAGAGGTTTCAGCGTGATGTGAAAGTATGTTTCTTTATGTCTACACACACACATACATATATGGAGAGAGAGAGAGGGGGACACAGAACATGGCTATAGACGTGTGTACACATGGGTAGGTGCACATACACGTCTGCTGAGAAGACCTAAAAGAAACAGTTGACCCAGCACTGCAGCAAGGAAAACACAAGATGAGCCAGGAGCACCGTGCATTGCCAGAAAGCAAGGAAGTGCTCCAAAAATGATGCGATGTGTCCAGAGTACACAGAAACCAACCTGAAGGAGCTCCTAACGGCCAAAGCGGGAATAATTTGAGCCACAAAATAAATAATGACAGTATTGGATAATGACTCATAGAATAAAATAAATATCCATGACTCTGTACCAATATAAATAATTGAATAAACAAACGAGGCAGGGGGAGCACTCTTCCTGACAGAATTCTAATGAATAAATTTAACAGGAATGAGGAAGACAGAAAATCACCAGTAGGCAAACGCCACAGTAATTATTGTTGTAGGCAAGACCCACGGATGGATGGAAACGAGTGGGTGAAGGCAAGAGGAGAAATAGAATATTCTCAGTTTCAAAACATCTCCCACAAGGTATTTGTTAACTACAAAGAGAAAAACCGTGACCTCAGAGTGGAGAAATACGCAGATATCACTTTATCCAGGTGACCGAGGTCACCACCACCGGCAAGGAGACACATCTGGGTCCCCCTGCACCCTCAATATGATGCACCGAGTGGGGCACAGCATCATTTTTGCGATGTTCCTGCCAAAAATGCGTAAGCTCCACTTAATCACGAGAAAACGTCAGATAAACCCTAACTGGGGGACATCTTACAAAATAAGGGATGACTAATACCTCTAAAGTGTCAAGTTCATGAAAAACCAAAGAACTACCACAGACTGGAGAAAACTAAATACGACATGGGTCCTGGATCCTGAGCCAAAAAGAGACATTAAAGCAAAATCCAAAATCACGTCAGTGGCCCGGTTAACTAGGCTGGATTCCTAGTTTTGGTCACTGAACCAGGGTCATGTGACACGTCACACCAGCGGAGCCAGGTAAAGGGGTGCAGGAATTCTCAATACTAGTTCTGCAACTTTTCCCCAAGTCTAAAATGATCTCAGCACTTCCCTGGTGGTCCAGTGGTTCAGAATCCGCCTTCCAATGCAGGGGACGCGGGTTCAATCCCTGGTGGGGGAACTAAGATCGCACAGGCCACGGGGCAACTAAGCCCACCGGCCACAATTACTGAGCTCGCGCGCCTCAACTAGAGAGCCCGCACGCTGCACGCTACAGAGCCCGTGCGCCCTGGAGCCTGCACGCCACAAATAGAGAGAAAACCCGCCGCCACCACTAGAAAGAAGCCCACGCACCACAATGAAACATCCTGCATGCCCCTACGAAGACCCCGCGTGCCGCAACTAAGACGGGACGCAGCCAAAAAATAAATAAATAAGTAAAAATTGAGAAGAAAAAAAAAATCTCAAAATGAAAAGTTTTTAAAAATAAAAAATTGAATGTTGTTATAGATACGTAAACAGCTAAAGAAATTGAAAGTGTGAAAAAAGTTACCAGAGAAATAGGCAAAGTCAGAGAACTTCTGTGGGGGGGAAAAAACCCCTATTAGGGGGCCTTCCCTGGTGGCGCAGTGGTTAAGAATCCGCCTGACAATGAAGGGGACACGGGTTCGAGCCCTGGTCCGGGAAGATCCCACATGCCGCGGAGCAGCTAAGCCCGTGTGCCACGACTGCTGAGCCTGCGCTCTAGAGCCCACGAGCTGCAACTACTGAAGCCCACGTGCCACAACTACTGAAGCCCACGTGCCACAACTACTGAAGCCCGCGCGCCTAGAGCCCGTGCTCTGCAACAAGAGAAGCCACCGCAAGAAGAAGCCCGGGCACCACAAGGAAGACCCAGCGCAGCCAAAAATAAATGAATAAAAATAAATAAATAAATTTATTAAAAAAAAAAAAACCCTGTTAGGCAAATTGATCACCTGTGAACAAAGGGATCTTTGATTTATTGAAAAAAATCTACTGAAGAAATATAAAATCATCCTTTGCACAACTGTGTGTAAAATTATAATAGCCAATCTCATTCTCATGAAAATAAAGGTATTTTTATTTAAATTGGTTGACAAGAAATTCTTTTGGTCAAAATCAATGCCCCCACCACCCAAATTACTTTTCATGTAAGCTTCTCTTGTGATAATTAATCCTCAAATATTTAAAATGAGAACTTCAAATTTCAAGTGCCCGTTATTAATCTGTTCAGAAAAAAATGAGACAAGGTCATTTTTGTCAAAGGTCGTCTCAAAAAAAAAAAAAAACACACAAAAAAACCCCAAAACTCACACCAATAAAATAGGTCCATATATAAATGGTGCTTTATTACATCAGAACTAAAAATATACTTAATGCTATTTGTAAAACTAAAATTCAGATGAACCAAAGGACCTAAAGTCTTTCTATTAAGATTATAGCACTTTTTGAAGAGGGAACAAACATTAGTAATTAGGCAGTTAATGTAGGATGAAAAGGTCCTCGAAATCTTAAAGGCCAAAGATGGGATCCGTAAAACAACAGCAGCTACATTTGGAGATGGAAACTCAAATAACACAGCTATGAGGAATATTATTTATAATCTCCTCTAAAAATGAGTAGTGTTTTCTTGAGACCTGGAACACTACCGACCATTCTGGTAAGTTTTCAGTGGTCGTATCTTCCATCCAGTCCTGAAACGTCAGCTGTTAGGAGAAGCAGGCAGCGCTGCAGCTGGACCATCCGAGACCCCACTGCTTCGCGTGGCTGCTTCCCATGCTGCCTCCCCGGCCCTGGTTCCCTCCCTTCCCGGCATTTCCTTTCTGTCCCGCGAGCCCACAGCGCTGGCCTCTGCACAGCTGCACAGCCGGGATGGAGTTTCTCAGGTTCCACGCACAAAGATACTCCTGTTCAGAGGACGTTTTGTCCAGTTTCTTACCCCGCAGATAACACCTCCCGCTCTGGAGGGAGGGGACAGGACGACTGAATCCTGCATCTGAGGGCCCCATTCAGCACATTATTTCCTGCCGCTTTCTAGCGCACTTGCCAATCCACAAAAGCACCTTTATTGAGGCGTTCAAACTCTTCATCTGGGTGCCAAAAATTCGATAGGCTCCTTTTCACTGCTTTACTTACTATCTTTTCACAAACGGTGGGAGTTTTTCTCTTACTTGAACAAAACCAACATTCAAGGACTCCTCTTTCCCACTTTAACTCACTATGTGACCTTCTCTGTTTGCATCAGCATGTGGATTATTTGCAGGATGGCAATATGAGATGGTAACCTCACAAGAACGTTCCCTAAAAAACTAACAAAAACAACAGTGTTCAAAAAATTAGAGCAATGTCGCCAACTCCTGGCAGCCAATACGCGCCTTTCATGTCCCAATTCTGTGAAGCGTCAGAGAGCGAGGACACAGGCCACAGAAGCACCCAGGGAGGGGTCAGGGTGAATGGGAAGCCCTGACAGGAAGCTTATCTCTCCAGCTCTTCCAAGGAAGGCCAAGTGGCAGATTTTTTATTTTTTTAGGCAGGGAGGGAGGAGAAAAATGTTGCTCCTGGATGCAAATTGATTAAAAAAAAAAAATTCGTTTTCACTCTTGCTATTGGTTCTTCCATTCACTGACTCACAACAAGCCCCCTGAGGGTCAAGTTCTGTGCTTGACTCACAGAGGAGGGAGAGGAGGGAGAGGAGGGAAGGGGCCTAAAGAGAAGAAAAAGACAGATTTCCACCAAGGTGGCTTCTTCGGGTGGTGGAAAGCAATTAGAATTATCGTATTGTAAGTGAAATCAGAAGGTTGAAAATGGATCCTTCTCAGAGAAAAACGACTGCTGGGGGTGGTGGTGGGGTGGTCTAGGGAACGTCCACAGCCCCCAGAAGGCAAATGGCCTCGAGTGTGGTGGACCTGGGAGACCGGCTTCTGGAATCAGCTCTTCCACAAATATTGCCTGGCCTTGGGCAACTGAGTTTGTCTCTAGAGGCTACAGCTTCCCCCCGGGACCAAAGGCTCCTTCCAGCTTGTATGGAGAGCAGGACCCACAGTGGCTAAGAACTTGGGCCCTGAAGGCTGACCGCTGCTTTTAAAACCCCATTTTCCATCACCTACTAAGCGTGGTCAAGTTAATTTCTCTGTGCCTCCATTTCCCTATCCTAACACAGGAATGATAATAGTATACACTGCCACCGGGGTATCTTGAGGATTACATGTACAGAAAAGCAGCACACTGCCTGGCACAGGGCAAGCCCTCAACATATCCTACCTGTTATTACTGTTATTCTTCTGAGGCTCCAACAGTCCCTCTGCTGTAGGCTGATTACGACCCCCCCAAATTCCTAAGTTCAAGTCCTAACCCCCAGTACCTCAGAATGTAACAAATTTGGAGACAGGGTCTTTAAAAAGGTGACCAGGTTAAAATGAAGCTGTAAGGGTGGGTCTTAATCTAATCTGACTGGTGTCCTTATAAGGACAGGAAATCTGGACACCCAGAGAGACGCCAGGGGTGTACACACAGGGAGGATCACGTGAGGACAAGCAAGAAGGTGGCCTTCTGCAAGCCAAGGAGCGAGGCCTCAGAAGAAACCAGCCTTGCCCACACCTTCATCTTGGACCTCGAGCATCCAGGACTATGAAAAAGTAAACGTCTGTTGTTTAAGCCATGCACTCCGTGGTTTTTGTTATGGCACCCCGAGATGACTAATGCAGCCTCTGCCCCCGTCGGATAACAATCTGCTCCATAATCTGGGACTGAAATGGTCCCATTATTTTTGAGGCGGAAGCTAATCTATCTCTAAGAACAGAACTTAATATTCTTTCTAGTAAATTCTAGTAAATTCAAAGTTCTACAGACTCAGGAGAAGGGGTGGGGGAGGAAAAGGGTGCAACTGAATACACAGGGAAAAGAATACAGAATTCCAGAGCTGCCTTGCAACACAGCCAAGGTGAATGAGCCTATTTACTGTCTTCTCGAATGTCTGAAAGGGCCCTCAGACAACAAACATGCTGGGTCCCCTGTCCTGAGCTCGGTCGGAAGACTTTTGGGAAAATGACGACCCCCTTGAATAGCTGGCCACGTGGAACCACCAAGCTGTCCAAAGCTTCCCAGCCACCGCTGGTCAGACCACGCTACACTGCGCCTTGAAGGCCCAAGCACCAAAGCATGTCAGAAGATTCCAGGGCAGCTCCGCTCTGTCCAGAGAGCACCAGGAAGGGGGCAGGACCCTTCTCCTAGACAGAGCTGGGTCGGGAGTGGGAGTTCAAAGGTCAACCTCTTGAACCCTCTGACTGACCCCCAGCCCCCCGCACTCTTCTCTTCCCTCCAAAATCTTTTCAGAGTGTCAGTAAAGAAAGAAAAAAGTTACACTGGGGAGGGTTTTAAAAACAGCATGTTTCAAAATTCACTGTGAAATGTTCGTGATTGGAAAGTGAAGCCTTCAGAAAGTATAGAGATTATATGGAGACTTCAAAGCCCATTACAACCACGGACAGCACCGTCTCCTGAATGTGTTTCTCACAGGTGACGGGTGGCCTGGATTCCGAGGCAGCCTGGCATGGGTGGAAAGCAAAACAGAAGCGCCACAAAAAGCTATTTTTAGACACACACTACGGGAGGTTACCCATTCTTTGGAAACTACGACCACTCTACGTTTAGTGTCAAACTCCTAATTTGCACCTCTTTGACTGAATCTGCAGTAAAATGCAGACACTGGTGAAATATTATTTGCACTAATATTGCACGCTCCTGTGCAGAGTTCTGTGGGAGAACGTCCACCAAAATCTCATCTCACAGGAGTCACACGGAAACTTCTGATGTCATTTACATGAATGATTTTAAAGAGTACTCCTACTCAAGGGGACAGTTTTTGTTTTTCCTAGGTGGGTAAGATGAAATTAGAGAGCTCAAGGGGTTCGGTACAGTGCAAATATCACGACTCTGATCAAGAATTAAAAATACGTAAAAGCAAATGTCATTAAATAGCATGTTTACTGTGATTTTTTTTTCTGATGTGATTAATTTATGATTCAGGTGACTCTTCTTCAAAAGTTTGTTTTCCATGAATGCATTTACCCTTCAACCCACCAATCCCACTTGTAGAATTCCGCTGTATAGACAAGCTTGCATATGAAGGAAAAGACACATACACACAGTGATCCTCTGTGACTCTCTTTATAACAGCAGCAGACCAGAAGCGACCTGGGGTGCTCAGCCTTGTACTAGTTACTAACCTAAGCCACGTGCACATGGGAAGCTCTCCTGTCCGTGACAAAGGATGAGGCACGTACCTCTCCATGTACTAAAGTCATTCCTAAAAGGTATGGCTGAGTGACAAAGCCAGGGGCAAAATACTGCCTTTTATGTAGGAAAACGGAAGGAGGAATGAATGAATACATGTTTATCTGTGCCTAACACAGTACCAGATGTAGAAGTTGGGAATGAATAAAAATGGTGAACTATACATGGCCAGCGGGACTGTGGGAACCAGACTTCTCAGTTTATACCTTTTCAGTTTTATTTTTGAACCACGCGAAACATCTAAAAATAAGTTTTAAAATTTGGTATTTCTTCCCTTCTTTAGAAAAGAAGTTCTGAATATGGTGTCGCTGAAATTGTATGTAAAAGTTTTGTACTGATGTTCGTTCTTCTGGGACTAGGTTAGGTACCACAGCTTCCATCAGATTTGATCAGGGACACGTGATTCTAAAGCTTTCCGGGCACGCTGCTTCAGAATCAGCCAGGATCTCTGAAGGTATTTTCCCTTCTCCTTGCCATTTGCAGCTCAACTATTAGGATCTACAGTCAAATCTTTCAAAATTCTGACTGCTGATGGGAAAGTAAGCTCTAGGCACACAAAATAATCACAAAATCATCTCACGTTTCTCAGAACAGAGAAAGGAATGTAGAAGCCAAAGCCAAACACACTTTAGTTTTTCTGGCACACACTTGCCCATGGGCGCTTAGGTGCTGTTTTATCAGGTGTCCTCAGAATCACGATCTAGTAAATACTATCAGGAAACAAGTGCCAACTGACTCTGACTGAAACATACATGAACATCCCCTCCAGGTACAGCATTTATTCATTTTCAAAATACTTAAGAAAACCAGCTCACTGTACTACTGAACAACCTCTTACCAAACACATCATCTCCCTGTAATTTTTCACAGCTTCTGCAGGCGCTAGTTAGAGTGAGTACATTTAAAAGAGAAACCCCAGTTTGTCTAGTAAATTGCGAAGTCTGGTATGTGTACACGTCAGAAAGGAGGTAGTGAAAACCATCGAGTCCCCATCTGGTATGTGTACACGTCAGAAAGGAGGTAGTGAAAACCATCGAGTCCCCAGAGAGGCAGGAAGCAGCCACCCTGCCCGGCCCGAGTCACCCTGAACAAGACACGTTTCAATTCTCCCTGGGATCACCTCTCCCCCGATTACATACCTTTGCCTGAACACTGTGTCATGACCGGCTGTGGGAAGACGGTGTTCGCATTCATTGTTTATGGCTTTGCTATATATATAATTTTTTGTGATCAGCTAATATGGATGGCGTCAATACCTGCTCATGGTTTTTTCCTGTTTTAATAAACACTTTCACGTACAGTTGGAGCATGAAAATACCTCCAACGTGAAGCACTCAAGAGAGCTACGGTGCGCTTATGAGGCTCCGTAATTACACGCTGCATGCAAAGTGCTCCTTAATCACAGGTCTAGGGCTGATCCCCGAGCCCCGGATCCACAGGGCTCAGGAGAGAGACTAAGTCTTTGTTCTTGGTGCAACTGTCTGTTCCTCGGTTTTTCTTCCCACAGGGATTTACATTAGCAGCTGTTCAAACAGACGAAAAAGTGCTCTTTTCCAAGCTAATTAAAAAAAAAAAAAAATACAGATCTTCCATTATATATATTCTTAAAGAACATGTGGGCAGATACAGGTTCGAACGTCTATGCATTGGTGGGCCTGGGGTGGATGTGTTTTCTGATTAACGGGGACAACCTGGCACGAAGCAAATGTCTAAACACAGCAGAATCACAATATATTCAACTAAAAATTTTAACATTATTAAAGCCTTTTTAATGCGTTACGTTTTCCAAAAACATACATGTCATTTAAAAGTCATCAGCAGTCATCAGTGGTAGGAGACTTAGATTCATCCTTGGGGAGGAGGGTTTCATGACTTGGGAAAGATGATATATTTGGGTTGAACAAATTTAAACCAAGTTGTCCCCAATATCCTTGGCGAAATGCAAGAGGCCTGGGACCGGGAGCTCCATTTTTGGTTGCACAGATTTCTATCGAAGGTAGAGAAGCACCTGAGCATCTGCAGGGCTGCTGCTTTTCTGGGTGGCAGGGGGGCTGGGCAGAGAGCACAGGATGAGGCCTTGGCCCCGTGCACAGAGGCCAGGCTTCCTCTCCCAGGATGGGGCGCCCCTCTGCCGGCTGCGCTGTATGCAGCGGATGCCGTCCCAGGAACTGGGAAGGTGGTCTGGATGCGGGTGAGGAATCTTAGTAACTGCTTGTATTCCGAGCAGGGAAACCGCTTTAAAGTGCCCCTGAGCTGGGGGCCAGCCAAAACCAGATGTCGGGCACAGGCTGGGGACGCAGGTGGTGAGGCCAGGGCCTGGGATTCCTGCGGGAAGACGCACCAGTGGCCTTCTGAGTCCTACTTTTCCACTATCTGCAAACCTCTGCTAAGTCCTGTCACCTGGTCTCACTTGTACGGCACGGGACCAAGGGGCACGGGAGCTGCGGGGCGGCAGTGGTGGGCGCCACCCAGCAAGCAGGCAGAGCCACGACCTCACAGGGCCCCGCCGTGGAGAGGGAGGCTGAAGGGGCCAGGTGAGGAGAACAGCCCTGGAGGGAGGGCAACAGGGGCTCAGACGCACTGCAACTTGGGTGCCCTAATTTTACCCTCACCTAGTGGCCGTGCCAGTGGTTACCCTGAGAATCAGATGTGGAGTTTATAACCTCCAGGTCTGGGACCAGGGCGCTTCATCCATTCGTTCATTCTAAGAGATTGCATGTGGTATAAATGGTATGTCCATTTGTCACAACTTTGAGCAGTGGCTCCATGGATTTATCTATGTAAGGTGTGTACCTTTAAAGTAAAAAACACAGAACAGAACTGGACAAAGCGGATTACGATGAACCGTACTCATTTGCCTGCGAACACTGCTGAGACCCCTTCCCCCCCAAGTTACAGGCCTCGATTTTTCTTTTTTGGCTGTGCTGGGTCTCAGTTGTGGCACTCGGGATCTTTAGTTGTGTCCTGCGGACTTTTCTTAGTTGCGGCATGTGGACTCTTAGTTGCAGCATGCATGTGGGATCTAGTTCCCCGACCAGGGATCAAACCTGGGCCCCCTGTGTTGGGAGTGCGGAGTCTTACCCACTGGACCACAAGGCAAGTCCCGGTCCCCAGGCCTCGATTTAAAGCCCTCGTGCCCACCGTTCAGGGTCCCTTCTCTCCACGACGGCTGTGGGCGGAGGCTCTCTGCCCCTCATCAACCCTGCTGTTTAAAGCCTGTGTTACTTGTACTTCCTCCATCACATTTGTAAGTTCAGCACTATTACTGCACCCATCGCTCCTACTAAAACGTTTTAAAGTTCTTTCAGTGAGTTCCTATGAGGTTCCTTGTGTGTCTTTAGTGGTCCCTGGAGTTCATCATCTCATGGGGCCTTTCTCAGGTTACCCTGATGTTAGCCTTTGTGTTGAAAAACTTGTTAACTGCACTCTCACCCCCCCAGACTCACTGGATACATTCATTTTTTCCTGTAGGGTTTTTTATTTGGTGAGAAGGGACAGGAGTGTCAGGCAGGGGCAAGGGAGTAAGAACCCCTGCTCCCCGTTACTTGATGACCACACCAGGGGGAGAAAGAGGGGATGTGTACACTCATCGTGTGTGTACCTGTGCACACGAGCATGAGGGGCAACGCCTTGTGGCACATGTTGGGAAACTGGATTTTATTCCGTGACCAACAGCAAGACACTGAAAAAATTTAAACAGGAGCACAGTTTGACCGGATCTGTGTTTTAGCTGCAAGAAGAGGATGAGCAGTGAGGCTGGGAGACTTAGTGGGAAGGAGGCAACGGTGGCAATGGAAAGACGAGAATATGCTTGAAATATACTCTTTAGATAAAGGTAACAAAATGTGGTAGGCATGCTCAAAAATTAAAAACAACACTATCATGATCCAGCAATTCCACGTCTGGGTTTTTTTGTTTGTTTTTTTTTAAAGCCTCGGTTGGGCAGGAAGGGCTATTATTATTTTTTTAAATTTATTTAATGTATTTATTTATTTTTGGCTGTGTTGGGCCTTCGTTGCTGCACGCGGGCCCTCTGTAGTTGCGGTGAGCGGGGGCCACTCTTCGTTGCAGTGCGCGGGTTTCTCACCGCAGTGGCCTCTCTCGTTGTGGAGCACGGGCTCCAGGCACATGGGTCTCAGCAGTTGCGGCACGCGGGCTCAGCAGTTGTGGCTCACGGGCTCTAGAACACAGGCTCAGCACTTGTGGCGCATGAGCCTAGTTGCTCCACGGCATGTGGGATCTTCCCGGACCAGGGCTTCCTCCCCAGTGCACGGAAAGCAGAGACTTGAAGAGAGCAGTACTGCTCACAGCAGACCCCAGTGTCCATCGACAGGTGAATGGATAACAAACTGTCATCTATCCCTACAATGGAGTAAGAGTCAACCTTAAAATGGAAGGACATTCTGACACAGGCCACAACACGGATGAACCTGGAAGACATTATGTTAAGTGAAACAAACCAGTCACAAAAACTTGGGAGGACAGTCCAGTGACTGAATATTTGAGAGAGTCAAATACTCAGGCAGAGAGGATGGATAGCAAAACCCTGGCAGAGAGTTTTGAGAGAGACAAGGAGGCAGCCCAAGGTGGAACCCAGAGAAAAACCTACATTTCAGGTAGTTTCTCATGAAAAATCTCTCACTTTCCTAGTTTTCATTTGGATTAAAGAAAACGTCCCATTTCATTGATATCAATCACGCATCACTGCATTTATAAAAGATAATTCCTGGGTCTTCTCTTTTACCTGATTTTGATGGCACCCACTTTTCTGTAAGTGATGTGGTAAACCGGAAACCACAGGGGATTATTTCTGGAACGTCGTTTTCAGTAAGTGTGGTGTGCTGAGTCAAAGCCCCAGGGTGTAAGAGGCCCAAGTGGTTAGCAAGCAACAAATTTTATTTCTCATGTTTTTGTTCCTCTGTTTTTCTAATGAAGAATTCAGAGCGAAAAAAGTCATGTTTTTAACTTCTTCAAAGTGAAATGCAAGTACTGACCTATACACTATCCCAGAGAGAAAAACTTTATAAACAACTTTAAGAGAGATTAAGGTTAAGGTTCCTAAGTGGTTATTTTCTCCTAAATATATCAACAAACTAGCAAAAACACCACCCGGCCACCTCATTAGGGGTCAGCATAAGGAAAAGGGGGAGGTTTGGAAACTGGCCTTCATTCAGAAAGGCCTCATGAGAAATATAACCTGAGAACGTCAGAGCTGGGGAGGACCTCAGGGACCACCCATTTCCACCCACCTCAGGCCCCGGGTTGCAACGTCACCAAAGACAGAGATGGAATCAGAACGCGGGTCCTCCTGACACAAAGCACAGACCTTGCGAGTTCAACACATCACGTCTTCTAAATGTTCCACCATAAATGTCACTCTCACCCCCGAAATGTCTCCTCTTAAAGCTGAATTTTAGCAAAAAACAATTCAGTGGTGGCTAAAAGCGCAACTCCAACTGGGCCAGGCCAGGCAGTGGAAGACCTCAAGCGACAAGTGGCGCCATGACAGTCACATGGGCAGTCTTTCAGAGGCAATAATCTGGGTGTGAGGAGAGAGGAAGGACCTCCTTAAGACTGATGACAGATTACTGCTTTACCCTTAAAAAAAGCAAATACAGTCCAAAGGCTGCCACGACGCGCTTCAGGCATGCGTCCTGCAGGAAGCTCGGGATGCGACTCTGTCTGGTTCCTGACCGAGACAATCCTACTTTTACTGAGTATCTTCCACCCGCTCACCACCAACCCTGGGCACTGTTGCCCATCCAGGGCCCCTGCACTGCTCCAGGGATGCTCGCTGGGTTATCCCCGAACCATGGAGCTAAGCTCTCAAACACTATCACATATGGTAGTTCTGGCTGTGAAGAAAGAGGACAGCTGACCCACTCAGTCTAGGGTAGCGCCAAAAAGGGGATGTGGTGAATGGGCCTCGTCGGGAATATAAACATTTCTGATATTCCTGTTTACTTTCTGGGACCAAGACTAAGTAAATACACAGAGAACAGTGGCAGCTTTCCACGTTGAGACAGTAGGACAGAAAAATCCCTTGGATTTTCTAAGGGACTAAAGGTAATTCCGTGACCCTGTATCAGCACAGTCAATCAATGATCACACGCAGGGGGGGTTTGAGGGCCAGTGCTTCTCAATCCGGCGGCTCGGCGGACTCGCCGGGCCCCAGACCAGGAGAAGCTTCGCGGCGGGAGGCGCTGTGAACCACACACACGCGCTGGAGGGGCACAGGGACTTGCTGGGGACCCGTTCTGCTGGCTCTGGCTGATGCCCGGCTGCCACCTGTGACTGAGAGGCTGTGAGCGGGGACAAGGGCGGCCAGGGCAAGATGAGGGCGAGATGCCAGATGCCAAGGCTGCCCGTCGACAGACACCGCTCCGCGGCAGCCCTCCCGTCCGGACCTTTCCCCCGGGTCACGTCCACACTGGAGTCCAGCCTCAGACCCAAAAGTAGCTTCTCGAAGAACAAACTGTACAATTATACTTCTTGTTCATTTAAATCGGTGACGTTCTATCCTCCCCCGACATCACCCAGGGAAACACAGCAGCATGATCCAAGGAGCCCGGGGCTCATAAATCCTAAGTCCTCGCGTGGCCCAGCAGACTTCCCGCTCCAGCCACGCCTCAGAGCGCCGGCGACCCGGGCGGCACTCACAGTGCGTAACGGGCCCTTCGGGGCCGACCTGAGTATTGATCCTCACAGCCACACTGCAATTCTTAAATATCACACACAACCAAATACACAGACATTTAATCTCAATGTCTTTCACATTGGAAACTTAAGGTGTTTGGATTGGGGAGTTGTGAACAAATTGAGGCACTAAGGCTGGGAAAACTGTGGGACTAGAGATTAGCGAATGTGCTTGTTCCCCCACCTGGAAGGTCAGAGCGGCAGGAATCACAGACATTTAAGGAACCAGAGGTCAACAGCGAGTGACCAGGGATGAGACATCACGACACCCACCCGGCGCTCCGGAGCTCTGAAGCGTGTGAAAGGCAAGACGGCCCCACGTGCGACTCTGCGAAGGAGGCTCAGCGGGTGCGGGGCACCCACTTCTGCGGGAGGAGGGGCCACACTGGAGCCCTCGCTGCAGTGGCCCTGCGGCCCAGCCCGGCTCTCAGAACGGAAAGGGCTCAGAGTGCGCCGCCGCGCCAGCAGACGCCGGTCCAGCGCACGGCGGTACGCGAACAGCCCGCGGTCCCCTGCACACGAGAGCCAGGAGGGGAGCTGTGCCCGAGCAGAGGCCCTGGGGACTGCCTGCTCCCCAGGGGGGCGGCGGCCTCCTTCCCGCAGTCCCTGGGGCTCGTTCTGGACCCTCGCCCCTTGCTGTCCCGACTACCCGATGGAGACTCTTCTCCTAGACGGAGCCGCTGGTCACTGCCCGATTCCCTGGACTTGACCGCGCACAGGAGGCTCTGGCACAGGCTTGTCCAAGGGCCCAGGAAGGATCCTCCCTCCCCCATCTGCCACCGAAGTCCCAGCACTGCCAGGGGCAGACCACCTCAAGAGCTTCCCTGCACCACAGGAAAAACAAAAATTCGGAACAGAAGGAACACAATGCCTAAGGCTCCGAGCCCCAATCTATGAACTGACTGTTAGTTCACAACAGGTTTTACTCAACGAAGAGACACCTTCTTAGTACGTAGAGGGTTTGTGAGGAGCAGGAGTGACGCCTCAGGTGCCGGAAAGTCACAGAATGTCAGAGGGAAAAGGCTCAGGGGACAGAATGGTAGTTAGGCCAAAAGACAAGCACAAACCCAACCTCTGTAGGAAGTCTGCAGGACAAAGGCAGGTGTGATAACTACACGGTTCTTTCTGCTTGGTTAGCCTGCAACTGCGAACACCAGGAAGTAGAGAACACACCACAGGAAAGGCACATGTGAAAAGAAATCTTTCAGAACAAACGTTATTGGCAGCTTAAGTTCACCGGGGCTCCTCTGCATATAATAGACGAACTTGAAGAAAACGTTGTACCTCATTTTCAACTCAGACTCAAGGACTTAAATACATTGTGCAACTCTGGAAACACCCAGGCCAACGGGTGGCCCAGCACACGCCGCCGTCTGAACTCCGAACTCGGTACCACAGCAGGGCAGGTCCAACCAAGGCTGCCGGCACTCAGGGGCGGCTCCCCCGGAAACGCAAGCAGATGCCTCAGCTTCGGGGCAAAATCGGGAAATTCCCTGCCTTTCTCTTTGGATCCCTGGAGACACCGTAGCCTAATTCTTCCAGCTGCTTACTGAGGTGACGATACAGTCACATTCAGGCCCCGAGGGATCCGGAACATGGTTGGGCCTGTAATTCCCGAGGGGGCTAGTCACCGGCTGTTTCCTGTGCAGCTTCACGTAGCTCACCGCCAGGACTGACCCCTCAGCAGCCAGAGGATGGTCCCCAGGACGCGTCAGGATGAATGTAAAGAGGGCACAGCTGACCAACGGAGGGAGCAACTGGAATGTCCCAAAATTAACAGAAAAGAACTGGAATATGCAGAATATAGTGGAGTTCCCTCAGGAAGGGTAAACCAACCGCAGACCCCCAGATCTGGAAGAATTGGCCATCTGCCAGCATGGCAGAAAAACAAAGACTGACCTAATGCGGTTCGAAGCATATAAACTCTACCCGCTCTGCATTTTTCTAGAAGCTACAGCTCAGTGTTTCTGGAAAGGTCTTACAGCCTCAAATTAGCTCCTCAGTGAGATGAGAGATTAAACCAGCACGGTCCAACAGACACAGTGCAAGCTGCGTATGTAACTGAAAATTTTCTAGTAGCCATCATTTAAATAGTAAAAAGAAACAGGTGAAATTAATTTTAATCATACATTTTATTTAACCCACCCTATAAAGTATGTTATCATACCAGTTTGCAACGAGTATAAAATAATTACACATTCTTTTTTCATGGCAAGTCTTGCAATCCAGTGTGTATTTTGCACCTGCAGACCAGCTCAATCCAGACAGGTCCCGTTTCAAGCCACATCAGTCCCACAGGGACCACGTTGGACATTCAGGATAAACAGACTCTCATACTCTTGCGGGGAGCTCGTTACTGACCCATCCAGACACACGTGGAAAAGCGGCCTTGCTACAGTTGCCTGCCTCTAAAGGAGTCCCCATTGCCAAATGCCATTTTGTTCCAATACCCTGTTATTTCAGTTGAAAAGCATTTTTTTCAAAAGCCACCTCTCTTGTCACAGCTGCAGACCCCTGACACTGAGCCCTGCCTGACTCGGCCAGCCTCCCCACTGGGGGTCCAGCTGCGTTCCCTCTCCAGGCAGGGAACCTGGGGCATTTGGGATGCCCCGAGACACTTTACCAAGCGATAAAGACAAACTCTCAGGACCTGCATGCTTGACTGTCTAGCACTGAACACTAACAAAATAAAGAATCCACAATGTGAAAACCTGATTAGGAAGATGCTGAGTCTGGCCCCACCTCCCCTACCTGTTTTCAACATCACCTGGAAGAGAACAGTGCCTTCTCTGTCTTCTCCATTTATGAATGACACTGGCCCCCAAAACAACAGCCCCCTTGTCCTTCGCCAACCCGCTATCTTATTATGCGGCCTTGGGAAACGAGGCGATGCTTCATCATTTCTGAGTGACAGGTGAAATCCTTATTCCATCTCAGCTCCAGATGGATCAAGAAGTCCCGGAGACACAGGGATAACGGGCTGGGGCACGAGTGACCAGGAGGCATCGTACCTATTATGAGGCTGCAGGAAGCGGGGACAGAGCACCGGTGTCGCTTCCAGCAGGACCGTCATCGCCACGCACGCCCGCGAACGCCTACCTTTGTGGTTGAAGAAGCCCTCCATCTCCATGCTGCTTCTGGAGTGGGCGATGCACAGGGAGCCGCAGGGCACCAGGCCTTCCGCCGCGGGGGACCGGTCGGTGGTCCGCACCAGACACCAGTCAGGCTTGTCGTGGGGCCGCTCCAAGACTTCCACCGTCTGGCCACGGCGGATGGTCAGCTCGGTGCTGTTACAGGCCGTGAAGTCGTGGATCACCACCGTCAGCTCACAGCCGCCGGACAGCTGGGGAGGGAGGGGACAGGTCAGCGAGCCCAGGCCACCGGCCCTCAGCAGGCGAGGCTGGCGCCTGGGCCGGGAGCTCAGCTCCCATTCCACAGCTGGCTCAGAGCACCGGGCACCAGCCGAATGAGGGCTCTCCCGTGTCCCTGTCCCTTAATTTACGTCCCTTGCAAAACACTCGAATATCTACTTTTTCACATTCTAGCGTACAATAATGATTTTCTGTGTCTTACACTGTCAGAATCTGATGGTTTTCCATGAGAGTGTCCAACTACTTTTGTGCCTGAGACATATATCCCTTCTCAAAGAGTGCCACAGACCTTTGAACAACGTGGGGGGCTAGGGGCGCCGACCCCCCTGCACGGTCAGAAATCTGCGTCTAACTTTCGACTCCCCCCAGACATAACAACTGGTAGCCTACCGTCCACCAGAAGCCTTACCGATGACATGAACCGTGGACTAACGCGTATTTTGTATGTCATATGCTTTACGCACTGTATTCTGACAATAAAGTATGCTGGAAAAAAATGTTATTAAGAAAATCATGAGGAAGGGAAAATACATTTTCAGCACATATATGTACTTACTGAAAAACAACGCACATATGAGTGGACCAGGGCACTGCGTCTATTTAAAGGTCAACTGCACTCATTTTTAAACTTAGGGCAAACTAGTAAGAACTCTGCTTGTAGGCCTTTTGGGGGATTGTTGTGAAATACGGTGATAAAATCAGATGGAGGCCAGCTCCGGCCTGGCGAGAGCGGTGTGGCCGGGGCACTGCGGGCTCCTCAGCGCCTGTGCCCCCCGGATCGGCAGAAGCAGCCGCAGAGCAGAGAGCCCGGCATCCGGAAACACGGGCGGAGCACGCCCTTCTCTCTCCGAAAGCCTTCGAGAGCCCTCGCCAGCCCCCAGGACACTCCCTAGCGCGACCCTCCCGACCCTCTGCCACCCACCCCAGCTCCTCCCGGGCTCCCTCCCCGCCCCAAGCCTCAACACGTCCCTCCACACGCTGCATGGGCACCGGCTGACCCCTCATGTGCCACGTGGCTTCTGGCCTGAAGGGCCTTGCCCTCCTTCCCTCCTCTCTCCTCTCCTCTCCTCTCCGCTCACTCCCATCTTCTGTCCGAACTCTTCTAAGTCTCGGCCCTTTGAAGCACACCCAGGAACTCTGTGAAGAGCATCAACGCCATGATCCTGCTTGGAAAACAGGTGCGGGGCCTTCTCACGACCGCTTGCCGTCCATCTTCCCTTAGACTGTACACTCGCTGGGGACAGCTCACAGGGATGCTCATTATCGCCCCTCCCACAGGAGGATCTTGTGACCAGCTCCCCGTCTTAGGCCCACCCCCTCTGGCCCTCCAATCCGGGCAGCCCCAGGCTCAGGCTGCACACCGTACCCTCCGTGCTGGGCACTTCCAAGCAGGCACCCGGGCCTGCTGCTTCCCCAGCCCTTCAAAGCAGTGAGTCTGGGACGTGACTCATTACTCGCCCTCACATCTGTTTCTCTTCCAGCGTTGCCTTTTGGGTAACGGTATCACAGTCAACCACACTCCTTTGCACCCCCGAAACGCGGTCAAACGGACTCTAGAATGTGTTTCTGACTCCTCCCTTCCTCAGCACGCCCACACCAATCACATCATTTGGATTTCTGCACTGGTCTCCTGAGTGCCCTGCCCGATCCAGGCTTTCCTTCCAAACCACCTGAACACCGCTGCCAGAGTTACCTTCTTAAAATGTTCACACATGCCATCCTCCTATGCAAGAACCTTAGACACACATTCCTTAGTGTAAGACGCAAAGCTCCCGTAACCGGGTCCTAGCCCGCCTCCCCGGGCAGGCTCGGCTGCTTCGCCCGTGCTTCACGGCCCAGAGGGGCCATGTCCTCCTTCTGAGGTGGGTCCTGCACGCCCTGTGTCCATGATCCCTTCTGCTTGGAGCCCCCACCTCCCCAGTTGGTCTCGTCTCAGCCCCCGTCAAATCCCTCTGAGAAGCTGCTCCTGTCTACCGTCCTTACCACTCTGTCCTTAAACAAATTACATCTCAAGTCTGACACCAGCCAGGCTTTGGGTTGTGTGTGTGTGTGTCTGTCCTCGGCACCAGAAAGCAGGTTTGTGTCATTCTTCTGCGACCTTCCCATGCCCAGTGTGTGAGCCCCCAAGTGCCAAGGGCCGGCGCACAGCTTGTAAGAGGAAGCTAGCAGCAGGCTTCTCCCAAAGCTGCCTCGGGCGGTACTTTGTACCCAGCAAGCGGTCACACATTTGCTGAAGTGAAAAAGGTAAGATAGGTTTGCTGTAAAAATGAGCTGCTTGAAAACCAAAACAAAACATGGGCTCTTCCTCTGTGACTTCGGGAGTGAACTCTGCCTGTGTGTTTCCTGTCCCCCCTTTGGGCATCAGCACGGAGACCACAGAAGAAGAGAAGACGGTCGCTGGGCTGAGCTGCGATGTGCAGGGGGAAGGGGCGGCCGGGCCCGCTGCCGGGAAACATCCTGTTCCAGAGAGGCCGCCCGGCCCCACCCCCCGGCAGAGAACTGACTCCTACCCGGGCTCGCAGCCCTGCAGTGTCCTCGGCTGCCTGCCGGCCCTCTGTCACGCTCCATGCTCTCCACTGCCCTCCTGGTCTTTCCAGAGAAAGTTCAGATATTTAGAATAAGAAACACATGTCCACTTGACAACCACAGAAAGCAAAACAAAACTCTTCCAAAATGAAGCATAAATATCGACAAAAGGAATTGTCTTTGCTGGGCTACAGAGGACATTTTCCCCAAGTGACTAACCCCCTTCTAAATGTTACTATGCTGAATCTCACATATGTCACATATTTCTCTGTGAACAGTCGAAGATGCTAATGTTAAAAGGTTAACAGCAGAGGCCCAGCCCGGAGAAGAATCTTCCTCGTAAAACCCCACGTTATGGAAGTGGTTGATCCCTGTAACGAAAAGGAGGAATGTTTCCCATCCCGGGGAAAGCGTGACCCGTGAACAAGCCCCGTGGGGAGCCCAGCCTGCCAAGGCCCCTCAGGCCTGCACCCCCTACGAGCCTTCCCGCGGCCCGAGCCGCCCGTCTGCTGGGCCCGCTTGCGCACGTGGTCCCCGCGTGTCACCACCCCCGGCCCTGGGAAGCTCCGCTTCAGACGTGCTGCCTCATCACCAGCCTCTGCTGGTCTCCTTCTCCCGCTGTAGGAACTTTTCAGACTGCTCAAGGCCACGCGGTGTGTTCTGTGGGTGGGGGAAGGGTGGGAAGGGAGAAAGCGGCTGCCAAGAGGAATGAAGCTAGACTTGCTTTCTGGCGCGGAGCGTTCAGCCCCTCACAGAGTAATCAGAACTATTGGAAACATCTGTGCACTTGACAGAGCCTGAGAAATGAAAATCAAGCCTGTTCTGACAAAGAATCGCATACTGAGTCAAAATTCTTTTCCAAAGCCTTTAGAGAGTTAGTAACAAAACCTAGTACCAGAAGAATGTCTTCAAACAGTGCTAGAATTATCATTAAAAAAAACCATATCTTCTTGGCTCTACCCCTAAGAATAAACTGACTTTTCCCATGAGAATCTCCTGCACAAATCTATAAGGGGGAGGATTAAATGGGCGTTTTCTAGTCCAGAGAGGAGACAACCCATGGATTTCTGCCTCAATGTTCGCATTTGAATATTTTAAACTTATTCCAAAGCTTGTCTTTAAAACCAGGCTTGTTAATTAAAAAGACTTTTTTTTTTTTTTTGTATAAAAGACTTAAAATAACTATTTTGGAGTATCAATGCAAGTCATTACAGCCTTTTACGTAGAATTAAACTCCTAATTAGAAAAAGTTTGGGTTTTATCCTATCTATTATCTACAGTGACACTTCTACCCCTAGTGACACAATTTCATCACTATGTTGAAAGTGTTACCATTCCATTTATCTAGTTTAAAAATTCACTTTTCCTTTCCAACCATATTTTGTGAAAGTTTTCACATTATCTTTTTCACATCTATGTATTTTATGGACTTGTATCAGGGGCTCCCTACCACAAGCATTTGGTTTAGGACTGTAATTTATGAAAATCTCAATTTCCATGACTCACATTAACACTTGTGACATTCTCATCAGAAGATATTTTTTTCCCAATCTTTCTGCTTTTCACCTTAAAAAAATTAAATGTGGTGACTAAAAAGCATGACAGTAAAATGGCCTTAATTGGAGCACGGACCATGGATACTATAATGAAGTGCCTCCTCCAAGACCAGCCATGTCCCTCCGAAAGCGCTGCTGGGGGAACTCCTGTGACGTTGATGCACAGACAATTAGCAGAACCAAAGCAGGGCCCCTTTGCCTGAGTTCCCTCAATGACTGAAAATGAACAAGCTGCTGTGTTTCACCCAAAAGAATGAAATACTCACCTGGTCGCAGGCACGTGAACCTTCAAAAACCGTCACACAGGACAGAACTTTACTTTTTACATTTTCTGGAGAAACCATGGTATATTGTTTTGCTTTGCCTGAACCCAGTTAAAGACAGTAACTGAAGCAGGGCCGTGGCTGGGCGCTTCTCACCCACCGCTCGGGCTCTGGCATCCCCTCCCTGGAGCTCTGTAATGAGGCATGTCTACTTTACAAGAACGTACAGTTCTTGAGAGACAACAGCAAACACCTGATTTGAATGACTGGCTCGCAGGTGAGTTCTGGGGCGGGCTCCGCCAGAGGAACAGGGGCTCTTTACGACTGACACGCGGATGGTGTAGTCCTCTCTGTAAATGAACCTGCTTCGAGAAGCTAAGATCAATTGCAGGTGGGTGTCTGACCAACTTTCCGAGAGCGCTTCAAAAGAAGAGGGGGAAGCATTCTACTAAAAGCCACCTTCCCCTATGGAACAGAGTGTACCAACCCACAGTCACATCCTACAGCCCAGCACGGTGCAGGCACTCGAAACCTCACAAAAGGGCCTTGCGGTTTTGTGCAGGCTTCACACAGAGCAGACCAAAGAGTGGTTCCTCGGTTAAAGGGGACTAGAAAGTAGAGCTCCATTAATTACCAGCTCCGTGGTTACAAGAGGAAGGCCGCCACCAGCAGCCAGAACAATTCCCCAAGGAAACGCGTTACCCCAGCTTCTCCCTGGGCAACTTTGCGGAGGCCGGAGGCTTGGGCTTCTCAGCGGCCGTCCTAACCACGGGACCATCAGGCCCCTTGCTCACCCCAAACCCAAGGCCAAGTTCACAGGAGAAGCCGTCACAAAATCTGCTGCTGGGTTTCCAAGAGGACCACTGTGAATCTCTCACAGATTGGGGTGCAAAAAGAAATCTGTCAGAACTGAAAAATGGTTAAGATGGCAAAAATGTTGTTTCTCACCACCCTTCCCCCAAGAAAAAGAAAAAAAGAACGAAACAAAAGGAAACAGAAAAAAAGAAAAGAAAAGAAAATCTGTGAGAAAAAACTTTTTCAAAAGCAGCAGCTTACCCTACCCAACATTTTTACCCAGAAAAAAAATACTGAGTATAAAATTCAGGGAGGTTAATCCTCTACTCTTTGCTAATGTGATCACATGCTGGTTTTGACACATGAAAATATCCCTTGGAAGCCTTCCTTGACTGTGATACACATGAGGTGCAACGGAAAGTTAGACATCAAGAAGCTAAATTTAAAAGATATATTTGAAAAGGCAAACTTTAAGTGTAAAAAGCCAGGCAGATCAGAGAGAGGTCAGCGCCGAGGTACCAGGCCTCCAGGCTCAGCAGAAGCTGGCCTGAACCAATGCCACACTTGCCCTCACTCTGAACATTTTAGAACGAGAGGCGCCGAGGGCTGAGCCGCGGGGCATGAATGAAACGCTGCGTTGGCTGAAAAGCGGAAAAATGAACGAGGCTCGGGAAGCAGTCGGCTGGACCCCATCCGTACTACTTTCAATCACAGGTCCTGGAAAGCAAGACCCCTCTTGGGACAACTGAGCCCAAAGGAGCCTGTTTGCTGTGTTTCCTGAGTAAGCAGCCCTTATCCAGAAAAGTCCATTTGAAAGGCCTCTTTTTTTTCCCCTGAAAATCTAAGGTATGACAGCCAGGTGACAGGCCGACTGGGTCCCTCACCCAAAGGAAGAACCACCAGAATAAACCACCAGCCTCGAGTCTGAATCAAAGATGGGCCGTCATTGTGAACAGTGACTTTGACCAGGACTGTAAAATTTACATGGAAAAGCACTTCTCGATGCACCGCTATTTTTAGAAACACTTTTGTTACAGTTATACCTAAAGTTGTAGTTTTGAAAAATCTGCCTTTTCTTAGAAATGAGGCTCTCTGCTCTAGCGTGGGGGATTTTGTGTTTCTGATTGAGGAACTAAAGTCAGCAAAGACTGCATTCATTCTGTGGCTTTATGAGAGCACTTAAGAAACTTGTTAAAAACTACAAAAAGCCACAGTCACTTAGAAAGACAGAGGGAACCAATGCCAGCAGCCAGCCTCGCCAGGCTGCCGGCGGGGAGGGCTCTCTCTGCTTGTTCCCGTGGAGCAGCACCTGTCCTGGGCTGCACAGGCGTTGATGCCCTTGCACCTGCGAAGGCACGAACCAACCTCGTGCAGAGCACGGACTCATCCTACGGCTGATGCGGCAGGATCACAGGGGAGTGGCTGGGAAAACGTTTCCAGCGAGAGTCTCCCGCTTCTTCAGAGGCTGCCCATTCAACACGCGATCAGTATTCTGCTGTTGGGCCCCAAGGACGTGCAAGTTCAGGAACTGAGTCTGAGCAATTTACCCTTAGCACAGCTTCTAGCTCCTAATGAACACAATTAGCTTCTAAATGCACTGCAGTCAAGAGCGCTAAGAGGCCGATGTACGGCGGTCGGCAACAGCCAGTAATGAGTGAGGGAGAAGGAGGCAATTTCTGAAATGAGGACACAGTGACAGTCGACATCTAGGCAGTGCTCAGGGCGTGTAAGGCACTGTTCCAAACGCACATTTTTAATGCTCACAGCCCTAGAGTGGGGAGTCGTACTGTCCCCTGTTACAGATGAGGAAACTGAGGCACGGAGAGGTTGCTGAGAAGCAGAGCTCAGAGGCCTGGCTGGGGAGCACCTCCTTGCTCTTAACCATCTGCTGTTGGACGCTAAACACTTTGCTTACTCGACTCTGTTACCCTCTGGGCAGAGTCGGGACCCGTAACTGACGTCCCGGGATTAAAACCATGTGCTGTCCCCAGAAAGGCTTCTGAACGAAGCGACTCAACTTCACGCCCACGCGGGCCAACCTACACGAGGCTCCGGGACCCTGGCAAGGGCAGCAGGCTGGGCAGCTCCTGGAGCCAAGGCTCCTTCCTGCTTCTGGCAGCTGCAGGCAGAGGGGAGTGTGAGCTTAGGCGCGTGGCACACAGGGCCAGGTATGTGAGGAACGGGGCTGAATGCAAGCGTGAGGCACTTCCTAAGTAGGCTGAATGCAGGCTTCCTTTCTCCAAAACTTGAATCCAGCCTCATTTTAAAACGTATTGGCATTAATTACTTTATATACTACCTCAGCGCTGCAATTTATGTAAATCCATTCAAGTTCCTACGGTGCAGACTGCCACTTCACAGAGGTTTATTGACTTTTTAAACTACGTAAATTTCATATCCCCAACAAGTGCTATATATACTTCATGAAAAGTAGCTGAAACCATTTATTTTTTTAAAATGTGTGAATTCATATACTCACATCACAAGCTTAGGGGCAATTCGTGCCAAGTATCAGTCTCAACTGAATTTCTCGTTCATTACAAATAAGCACGGCATGGCTTCAGACCTAAAGAAGGCTCACACCTGGCCCCCTGCTGGCTTGGGCCGCTTTTCCACAGCCTGCCCTGTCTGGCCTTGGTTATTTTTTTCATCCTGACCTCAAGATGGTTTGTTCTATAGTAGTAGCCTGTATTTGATTCGCATATTTTCTATTTTCCTTATAATATAAATTTTTGTTATATGAAGCAAACCACAGACTAATAATGCATACAGAAGGAAAAAATATTAAAAATGCTTCTTTAATACGCCAAAATATTTAGCTCCTCCTCAGCTCTAGTGTGAAATAACAGGGTCTAGACCCCGCCAGGTAATTAGATCCACATTCCGTTTCTGGCTTCCGCTCTCTATTCTGGGTGGCCCTGCGAGGGTCACCTGGCCTCCCTCGTCCCCGCAGTGACCTGGAGGCGTCCCCTCCCAACATCAGGGAGACAAGCTCAGGACAAATGAGACAAGAATCTGGCAAGCATTTGATTTCTTTGGAACCCAAATTATATTTTCATGAGATCACTTTATCAGCACAAGCACCATTAATATGGGCAAGAATCAGTGCTACACTTACATCTGGAACAAAGAGATGGCAGATTTTAAAACCGACCTTTTCGAAGAAGGAAAGGTGCTCGGGGGTCCTGTGGTCTGTATCTGCTAACAGTGTCCCTGGAGAGAGGGTGTCTCCAGGCCCCTCCTTAACCGACTCTTCTAAAACCCTGTGCCTCATCTGAGAGTTACTACAGCCCTGGGCAGACAACTTTTCCTCAAGAGTTCTCCAAGAGGCCAAGCCGAAAACATCCCCCCACCCAGTTTCTGAAATGGAACCAAACTCCATGATAACAACTAACTCATAACAGACATCATAAATTAAGTCAAACAGGCAGAATATGGTTAAGTAATTTCCCTTGCCAGATCTATCTGCCCATGTCATCAGAGGCTATTTAAACTTGAAATATGTAGGGTGGAAAGAACCTTGGGACATATGAAAAGTTACTGCCATCAGAGATAACAGGGTTTTCTGGTTAAGCCTAGTTCAGAGGAACAGTGCATTTTACAAACTGACTCCATAAAGGATGCAGTTTCTTCAGTGTATTCTCCGGAATCATCTACTGACCCTGAAATGTTCTACCAGAGAAGCACAGAAAAGGAGATGGCTACAAGAAAACCTCCCCAAAGCAGAGAACAGACACGTGTAGGCATATGTGTGGTCGCAAACATGGGCCTTCTTTTGTACAAGGCCTCATGGGTATGGCCCCTCCAAACTCCACATTCTGACTTATCCATAATAAGTCTCACACGCTGCTTATTTTCCTCCCAAATACAGAACACAAGAACGGAAGAAGACAACCCGTTGCAATTCTACGGTCTTAGGAAGACATTTCATCCTTTTTGTGTACTTCCTATTAAGGACCTATGGCCTCAACGAGGGGTATTAAATACATGCCACATCCACTTAAGAAAACAGTTTTGGCATGTCACTACGCGAGGTGGTTAAGAGTCATGAGAACATCAGGTAGGCTGAGAGCGGCTGAGTGAGAGGCTGCTATCACAGCTTCACCCGGGAGCACAGGCAAGGCGGCACCTGCAGAAGGGGCCCTGGGGGGATTTCTGAGCTATGGAATGAAGTTCGGTGGTAAGGTATGAGATGAGGTAAACAGAAACTGGTGAGTTATCTTCACAGATAAAATATTTAAGAGGCAGTTCTTTAATAATTCTAATACCCCAGTAGATCCCCAGTGTAAAATGATTAATTTCCGCAAACCTATACTGTTGTTAGTGATGTATCCCTTCTCTCTCACTGGGTACACAATGTGTTGTCTTAAAAGCAACAGTTCCTAGGATAATGCCTTATTTTTCTACAGGAGTTGTACAGACTCAAATCCAAGTTCACATAAGCCTATTTTGCTATAATAGATTCGAAGTAGAACTAGTTGCCTCTTCCTAACTCCAGGGCAGAGCCTTCTCTCTGGGGCAAACCTCCTGTGAATCCCGGTCGGCGCCCCGCAGCTGCCAGCCCCCAGTGTCAGGGGACAGGGCGCCCGGGGGCACTAGCACACGGTTCTCTGTGGGCCAGAGGCACAACCTGGCACCAGGCAGCTCCATCTCAGAGCCGGAGGCTGGAGAGCCAGGAGCCCCTTCCCAGATGCAGGGGGCGTTTCCAGACTCCCACCACCACCCATTTACATATAAACCACCCAAGAAGCAAAGCCACCCTTTCTTCTTGGGCCAACCACCAGAAAAATCTTAACACCCCTTCCAAAAGACAGAACTTTTTACATTTATTTTTCTCTGGCAATTTCATTCAAATAACCTGTTTTTTAGATAAACTTTTAGACTCAGGTAAACCCAGACCAGATCCATGAGAGGACACCTGGTAAGACTGTGAGTTTGGGGCTTGGTGGACCTCCAGCTGGGGCGGCAATGCTCAGCCTCGGCGAGGCTGTGAATTGGTCCCCTCGGCGGGAGCCACGATTACTGTGGACTTTTCCTTCAGGTGGAAGTCTTGTGTAACTATTAAGATAACCCAGTCACCTCAATTACTACTTTTTTAAAAGAAAATAATCGGGATTACTCTAATGAAATGTTTCCAAGTTCAAACTTTATTTTCTTCACTGAATGACTATGGTGGGGGGGGCCTCGGGGAGAGAGGCTATTAGGGACCAGATGACTGAACATGTCATTTATCTTATTCCTCATTATTACTACTGGCGAGAAATATTTGCTGAACGTAATACACTGAGCTCCGAACAAAATCACACGAGACACTCTTTTTGTTCTCCAGTCCTGTTACTCTAAGCATTGTAAGTTCTAGGACTTATTATTTAGTGAAGTCAAAAAGGAGGTTGAGAAAGAGCTAATTACTCAAATTAGAAGGATTCTGAAAATGAAATCAGTGTAGGAAACCAGTATTTTTAAACCTACTTACTTCTGTCCTGGAAACAACATTCAACACCGTGAATTCTGCAAAAGCAAGTGAGAAAAGACCGAAGCCTGGGACCCAGACTTGCCGCCTGAAGCAAACCCTGACACTGGGCCCCCTCCTGTGACAGCGGCCGTCTCCAGTGACGGGAGGTCAGGACAGCGAGTGGCTGCGGAGACACCGTGCAAAGGCAGACCTCTCCATCCCCTCGGGACTAAGGCCTCTCGCGGGGAAGTCCAGCCGTGCCAGGCACTGAGAAACCCAGGAATTCTGGACCAACGGCAACTTCAATGAAACCCCTACTTGCTGTCAAAAACTTGCTTTAAGAGCTTGGTCTAGCCTTCCAGAAAAAGAACAGAAGAGGGGCTCATCTCAGTAGGAACTGCGGACTGCGGATATCAATGCCTCCACCGGCTTGTACAGGGAGGGGACTCTGGTCACCTGTGCATCACGTAAGCCCAGGGTTCCAACTTCTCCCATCAGTTTATTTCGTAGGTTTGTGGATTCTATCAAGACAGAACCACAGGACGCTCTAGGCCGCTGCTGCAGAAGGTAAACCACAGACTTCTCTGCTGCCAATCAGACCCTCCCTGCTGGCGGTTAGTGCACGGGCGCCACAGGGCCCACCCGCAGATGCCGCCGCCCCGGCTTCGATCAGAGCACCCCGCTTTCACACACCAGGGCTCTGTGTACGATTTAATTTAAAACAATAGGGTCTTCTGCTTAATATAAAATAAAAAAGCTTGAACACACTGCCTTAGAACACGCGCACAGAAAACCATGTAACAGCACTGGGGAGGGCGAGTGATTTTTTCCTGAATCTTCGGGGTTCAAGTCTGCTAGCCCTGACACTGCAGATCTTTGCTCCTGGTACCATGTCCGGGCACCTCTTTTAAGCCACGGCAGCTGTCTGAAATGCTGATGACAAACTGCCATCTATTGACCGACCGGAGACCGGCCGCGTGCACCGGCCCAAAGAGCGGGCCAGCTCAGGCTCACCTTATCGCTGTCCAGCGTGTTCTGAGACGTCCGGGACGCGATTGAAATCGTATCAGGCTGGCTGCTGCCATCTCCTTGGCTGTCCACATCCTCTCCATCCCTGGAGACACAGAGAAAGCCCTGACATGGCTGGATTTGCTTTTCAAGAATGGTAAAGATGGGCTATCAGCCATTGGAGGAAGAACAGATTTGTTTAAAGAGGTGCAAATCGGTCTCTGTGATTACGGCTGCCACCACGGTATTAATGACGATAGATGACTCTTCACTGAGAACAGGCTTTTTGCTGGGCCTTGGGCTGAGAGTCTAACATCGACCACTGCACTGAGTTCTCACAGTAATAAAATCCAGTTGATAGGGTCACCACCATTTTAGAAATGAGAAGCAAAAACGTCTAGATGCTACCTAACTTGTCCAAGGTCACATGCACGACTTACACATGAGCACAGATTAACACTTGGGGTGGAAAAGGAAAAGAATTAGGGGTTTGTATATAGACTTTCATTTACTTTAAGCTGAAGGAGGCTGTTGTCTTGACAAAGGAATTTCATTACTAAGAATGATGTTATATATAAATTGTATTCTTTAAAAAATTACTCCTCAATATTTCTCAAAAATATTTGAGAAAAATGATTTTTGAAAAATAGTAAGTTTACATTGCCTTGTTCCTTTCCTTCAATAAAAGCAAACTTACAAAAAAAATCCCCAGGCACTGACCTCCTCCCCTTCTGTCTCGTTGCCGGAGCTGTTTTGGGGATGTGAATGGGCTCCTTCAGGGCGCCTTTCAGGTGAATGGTCCTTTCCTGGATCACCTCCCGGATGTGCTTGATCCAGTCCTGCTTGTTTTCTATACTGGAGGCCTTGACAAAGTGTTAGAATCAATCAGGATACAGAAGGGGCCTTTTCCAGAACCTGCACTAACCACACTCAGGTCCCCGCATTCCTGGAATTGCCCATTTAAAAAATAACTTTTCAGCAGAAAAGCAACCAGCTCCTGTGTTTAATTTCCCACCAAATAAATGACTCTAATTTTGAATATCTTGTCATCAAGACCGTTTTTATTCTATAGCGTTCATGTTATTCCACATCTCTGAATATTCTAGTAATCAATCATTCTCCAGCCCTAAGACCTGTTAAGCAGCTCTGGGTAAATATGAAAACACAGCCACCCCCAAACCCAAGTGTCTTGAGGCCCTTTAGGCAGACAAGTGGCCAGTGGCCCGTGGAGCATCGGCAGGAGCCTGAACCAGTGCCCCAGAGCTTGCCACCTCGCCCCCTTGGACTCACGATCAACAGGTGCAGCTGCACCGTTTCCCCACCTGCGTCCGCTCCCCATCCCCACTTGCACGCTACGCAGTCGGGGCCTCCCTAATCCTCCTGTTATAACTGAGGACCTGTAGTGCGGACACACTGGAAATGTGCCTCAGGCCACACTGCCAGCAGGTGAAGAAGCCGGGATTCCTGGCGGGTGGACACCCCAGCCCACCCCCCCAACCTCTGCCTGTATCCACGTCCGGTTAGACCGCTGGGACAAACCAGGGTGGCCTACTGCCAGTTACATATGGTGGATTTCCCTCAACTCCACCGCAACACTGGAGAAAGGTTCTCTGGAAATGACACATCGTAGATACTCAACAAGCATCGGTTGAATGAACACATATGGCATCACTTTTTCCAGATTTTTTTCTTTCACTATGCCTCAAAGGAGGTGGTTTTTTTTTTTCCTTTTTACATGTTCTGGGCCTTAGTAACAGTTTTTAATTTCCTTACGGAAAACATCAACCTCCTATGATATAAGCATAATTCCCTGTGAATGATTAAAACAATCGTCAGTGGGATTATGGATGAGATCACGCAGGGAGGGGAATCCAGCATTTTCTCATGGTGGACCTTGTTTTTGAAAATACAAAGTCAAAGCCCGTGCTGGGAAAGGTAATTAAAATTGAGAACTCTCTTTCTAAATAAAATGTTTTCACTGGAGGATGTGTCTTCAAAGTTAATGAGAGGTAGTAACAGAGAAATAAGTGAAGGATAAAAGGGGCCTCCTGCTCCTCTCCCCAGATCTGATGCCTGGAGAGCAGTAAAACCGATTTCTCCTGGGGTAGGAGGCAGGGTGACTAGGGAACGGGGGAGGCTGTGCATGAACTAAGCGTCTCAGGGTGGAAAACTGTGAACAACACAGAACTATTGGAATTTAAATGCCTGATACAAATGTTTGGGACGTTAAACAAAGGGAAGGACAAACAAAGAAAGGACATTTGACAAAGTCTGGAGATCTGTACCATGTTCAGAAATAAAGAAAATTCTCATAATTTAAGTAGAGCAAACTGACCATTACATTTATGGAGAGCAATTCTCCTAACCTTAAAGAAATTAAACAAGGAAAAAAGGCACCAATTTTTCAGAAAAAGTAAAAGAAAGGTATCCCAGCTAGAGTACTAAGCAAAGGCCCCACTTGGCTAAGAGAAGGGAATAATTTGTTTCATACTCTCAGTAGTCTCAATCTGTTGAAGAAAGGATTTAGAAATAAAATTCTCCTTTCCAGACTATAAAAGTAAAAAAAGGTCACAATTTTGTTCTACAAGTACTAGGCCATCACCATCACTGTCATTACCACCATTACTGTCACCACCTCTACCACCACCACTGTCTACACCATCTACACCACTGCCATCTCTACCACTGTCTATACCCTCAGCACCATCTACACCATAACCACCATCGCCACTGCTAAAATATCCACCACCTCCACCCTCACCATCTCCACCCTCACCATCTCCACCACCATCTACACCCTCACCATCTCTACACCCTCACCATCTCTACCACCATCTACACCCTCACCATCTCTACCACCTTCTATACCCTTCACCATCTCTACCACCATCTACACCCTCACCATCTCTACCACCATCTACACCCTCACCATCTCTACCACCATCTATACCCTCACCATCTCTACCACCATCTATACCCTCACCACCTCTACCATCATCTATACCCTCACCACCATCTACACCATAACCACCATCACCACTGCTAAAATATCCACCACCTCCACCTCCACCCTCACCACCTCTACCACCATCTACACCATAACCACCATCACCACTGTTAAAATATCCACCACCTCCACCTCCACCACCATCTATGCCATCAACACCACCACCACCACCACTAAGCAGTCTCTAAAATTAATAAGGACATCATTTCCTTTAGCCTCTCATTAGAAGTCAGAAAAATATTACCCCAAATTCCCTAGAAAACTTTCATTTGGTAAACCCTGCAAGGAAATCTGATTCTTCAATTGCATCATGAGTATTTTATTATGTCCTAAATGAAAGTAGTCCATATCTGGCTAAAATATCTGGCACTATTTCTCAGATGTACCCTTTGGCATGTGTCACTGCAGCTAATCTGGATAAATACTCATAAGTTGGAAGTTTTAAGGTCTTGAGTATACTTCAAAACTTTATCCCTTAGAAAAGTTCAGCTATCTAATATCGAGCTATCAGTGCAATTTATATTTTATAGGGCTTTACGCCAGTATTGACAAGAATACACTGGGTTGGTAGTCATATATTCATTGCAAAACAATCCATCATTTCCATGTGAATAAAGACCTTAGGGACACAATGGCTTCCACGGTCAGCGGTCACTAAAGTACAGGCTCTACAAGAGCGCCGTACTGTTAAATAACTCACAGTTGCTGGAAATACCGTAGAGAGATTCAAAAGGAATGTAAGGGACAAAATTGCTGACATGCAAGTCCACACACCAGAGGCCCATTAAGCTTTTGGCTCGTCTCCCAATATTCTACAAATCTTCAGCTACATCTGAAGTCGCTTATGGTCTTTCCAGATAGCTCAGAGAAAGACAGTTCCATCTGCATTTTCTCAAACACAGGAGGAGGGAAGTCCACAAGACACCCTTAGAGCCCTCCAACTTTCCTAGGAGAGGTTAGTGTACTCAAAACAGCATTCAAATTAAATATTCAAAGATATATTCCTCCCTCAAAGACTACATACTCCAAAGCACCCTTAGTGTTTCTGAACACTTTAAATGATAACATTACCAAACCCTATACCTGACCATGACCGACCCCCCTTTTTTCTCTGCCTCCAAACTGGAAAGCCAAAAAGAGTCTAGGACCCCATGAAGACTCCTGGCACGTTCAGCCTTGAAACTGTCAAAGGCCCTCACAGACTCATCAGGTGCCTATTTTCCTTTGGAAACCAGAGGTCAAGTGTACAATGGGAGCTACTGGTCCATATCTCCCTCCTCCTGTACCTCAACTTCTTGCATCTCTTATGGAATCACCCAATTCTTTGCAAGACTGGAAGAATGGAGAAGTTTAGAAAGACCTTTCTCCAAGTGACCTTTTGTAGGCAAGCAAAAACTTAGCTCGAGTTATTTCACCACTAGAATACCAAACTGAATTTATTCTACTTACTGTTCTTTTTGTGGTAATCACCAATCTCTACAGAACACAAAGGGAACAATAAAAGGACATGAAAACCAATATGGTTCAACAACAGGACAAAGCACTCACAGACGCGGTAATCTTGTCACAAAGCACATTCCCGAGCTTCGAATGGACGTACCTTAAGGACAATTTTATTATCTGAAGTTGGCGTCCTCCCCACCCACAGTGCAAATTTGCAAGGATCTCCTTCAACGTGTTCTGTGACACCCAACTCTGAGGTCTGGATAAAAAGACAATTACATAATTAGGCAACAGTAAAATTCTGGCAGGATATAGAACAGAGACAAAGGAGACCGTTTTTGATGACTTGTGCTCACGCTAGGTTGTAATGACACAGTTTGTTTACACTGATACATACTCCTTAGACCTCACTTTAGTTAAAATGAGGAAATTTTGTTCTTAGGCTACACATGATTGGCTTCATCTCTTTCGCTTCCTCTGAGCACCTCCACTGGAAATCCTGATGCAGGTCAACAAGCAAATCCAGAAGAAGAAAACCAAAATATCTAGAAAGTCCTATTTCCTATTATCTGGAATATCAAGAGTTGACTATTTTCAACCTTATAAACAATAAAATGAATCTGTCCTAGTTGCAAAAGAGCTGCTACCATGTACCTTCATTAACGAGCTAGCTTCACAGAAGAAGCTAAATGATATTTTAAAATGCAGTTCGTTTCCAGTGTTTATCAATAGCATTAATGTTTAATATTTCGCCAATCATGTTAAGGGCTAAGAGACAAACTTTCTCTCTATAATACATGCATTTGCAGGAGATGCAGAACACGGAAGAGTGTAGATGAAGGTCAACATCTTCATCCTCCCCTGCAATCAGGTTCACCCCAATGCATTCTCTCCCTTCCAGCAAAGGAAGTGATTCATAATTGTGGCCTCTGAGGGAACCTTAACTTTTAAAAGATAAATTAAGTGAAGATGTATCAGCTTCTAAAACAGACTAGCTTGGTCCCTAGGGACTGATTAAGGCCAGCTAGTGAAATTATTAGCCAGCAATGCTTCATGTTTTCTTTCCAGTTACAATATGATCTAAAATGATGTAAGGTGGGCTGTGATCCAAAAGACAATCTCAAACAGGAAACAAGCCAAAGAAAATGGTATGCCTATCATTACTTGAACTTGCAAACTCCAGATTATTATTAAGATGATTTCTACACTTGGTAGTATTCTATTACTTTGGGAATTTGATTAATACGTGGATATCATAAAAACGTATAATGTATAAGTTATCCAAAGTCCAAACATCTACCAATATTTATAAGTGATTTGCCATATCTTGTGAAGAAACCAAATTCTACCGCATTTTCTATTCTCTGATTGTGATTTTTTCCTCCCCCTGCCCAGCAATTTTGTGTTGAAAGCCCTCTGAGATATCGCCCACGAAAGGAAGGCGAGGATGACACCCGCCCGAGACTTTTCGGAGCGTCGACCTGTGGTTTAAAGATACTCGTGTGGGGCTGCCACCCGTGGAAAAGAGCACCAGGTGTGTTTCTCTTGCCCGGAAGTATGCCGTCAAGTTCAAGAAGAATTCAGATGCATCACTCTATCTACCAAGCGCTCAAGGGAGGCTGTCTACAGGCAGGTGGGGCTGTGTATCTTTAAAACGATTTCCGCTTATAACATAAATTTTCTCTAATAATGGTATTCTGCTGCTGTTTTTCATAACTGTATTTTTAATGAAAACATCAAACTTCATCATTAAGAGCCCACAGTGAGCCACCCAGTAGGCTGCTTCAATAAATTCCAATGTCGGTGAATGAAATATTAATTATAAGGATACGAGACCTTACTTAATCATAGTCTAACATGATTGATTTATTTATAAAGCTAGTTAAGGCACACAGGAGAGAAATAATTTAAGTTCACTTACAAAGTGTCTTCTTACCCTGCAGCTGGATTCTACGGAATTTAGAAAAAGCAAGTTTCCTACGTCTAGGGACACTCAAACTCACAAGCGCCCTCTAGTGGACTCAAGGCTGTTAGAATTTCACTGAAGAAGCTGCTTCAGAGTCACACTTCAGGAGTTTGGGAGGTTAAACTGAAGGCCACACACAGTAATTTTTCTCTGACCACAAGAAGCTGCAACTGTGTCACCTTTAAACTTACAATTCTGAAGGCCTATACTTACAAACAATTTGCTTTTATAAAGGTACTTGCTTCTGCCACTGGAATCTTTCACTTCTTTACTAAACACTAAGGACATTTCAAAAAGGAAGAGGTGCCGTTCTCGACCCTTCCGAATTAAGGTTTTCGGGTCCCACACTTGGAAGGATTCCTGCAGGATGAGTTCTCCCTGAGACTCAATGTTTTCATCAAACCCTAGAACACGAAAGAAAGGAGGCACGGTCAATTCGAAAGAAAATGAAAAATGATGCAGTAGTAGCATTATGGCTACTTAAACATTTGCAAAACGCCCATCGGTTACATCTCCGATTAAAGTTTCCCATCTGGGCCTCTGGCTCCAGCCTCGCCGGCACTGACAGAGGATCATTATTCCTCAAATACAACGTTGCATGTATTTTCCCGTGTTCAAAACAAACGCAGCCTTATTCTGTGGGTCCCACCTCCTCACCCCTGAGGATCTGCTTTCAGCCCGGCCCGCAGCGTCACTCATAGCGCTCCAGCACACAAGCCTGCTCCGTCCAGGAGCGCTCACCGACCACCCCCCCACCTGCCACCAACTTGCAGCTGCGTCTCGACCCTCTGCTCCCTCAGCCTGGAACATCCTCCCCGGACATTCTGCTGAAGTCCCAGCCTTTCTTCAAGGCCCTGGTCTGGCCTTCCTTCTGGGAGACGTCCCCTTCCTTGGGGGGTTTCTCTCCTCTGGACACGAAGCTCTTCCAGCGCGTCGGTCGCGCTCTGGTCACTGGCTGCCATTCACTGCGGCTGTCTCTTCCTGAAGTGGCCGACACCCGGGCAGGGGCTGCTAGCCATGTGCCAGCCTCCAGGGGCCCCCTCCTCGACGAGCAGAAGCCCCTCCGCGGCCGCTCAAGCCAGCACTACATTTCCCAGCCCCCCCTGCGGCCAGGAGCAGCCACACGCACGCTCACCTACGCCCGGGCCACGCGGGGAGACGCGGGCACAACTTCCGGCTTCTGCCCTTCGAGCTGTCCCCTCCCCGCTCTTTCCCCACGTCCTGGTAGATGGAAGGCTAATGTGGCCTTGACACACCCTGCAGCTGGCCAACCAGCAAAACGTCCAAGGAGCGGAGAGAGAGCAGCTGGACAGAGCCTGAGTCCCTGGTGACGCCCTGAGGGCTGCCCACCAGCTCGGGATTTTACATCAGAGGGGGAAACGGTGCTCCGGCTTGGCCTCTGATTTGGGGGGGGGGGGGGTCTCTGTAACTAACAAATAGCAGCACCTCTGCCCTAACTGGGAAACCGTTCAATGTGACCAGTGGTGACCACACAGGCTGGCTAAAGCGTTTGGCGCAGGATTACTTCGCCGGACGCGGGGGGGGGGGGGGGGGGGTTGGTCACGTGGCGCTGGCGGGAGGCGGGAGGCGGGGGGACGTACCTTCCAGCATGCTCAGGTGCATGGCGTCGTTGGCCCGCTTTGGCACGCTGAGCATCACCTCCAGGCCGTCCTTAATCTCCCCCTTCCCCTCCTCGCAGCACGTGAGCAGCTCCTGTGGGAAACCAACACCGTGAACGAGCCCAAGAGAGCAAAATGCTCCACTATGGAGGTCTTTGCAGAAATGAAAGAGTTTGTGAAAATCCATGACTTTCAAGATAAAAACAGACTGTGGTCAATTGGGCAGGGATTCGCATAGAGAACGAATGATAAACCTGAACTGCCTCTTAATCCAATGGATGCAAGGGTTTGTCCTGCTCAAATCAGGACGTTTCTTCAGTTCAGAGGAAACCACATGCAGTCAGAGATTAAAACGAAGTTAGTGTACACGTCAACTACCGAGCCTCAAAAATGACAAATAAAATATTTAATCAGTGTAGCAAAGCACAGTCAGCTAGTGGTTACATCCGAAGGTCAAGCCAGAGTCCAATTAGCACTGCTCTGCTTGCACAGGACCCCAGCATGATTCTGAGCCCTCTGGTGCCGCGAACACGACGTCCCCTCTGCCCTGGAGCTGCCCTGTCTCACAGTGGGAACAGCATCGCTGCACAGTTACCTACAGGGAAACGCTTCTTCTCTGTGCTGGGACATTCAGAAAGCTCTAGTGATTGCAGCACGCCTCCCTGGGCATAATTACATTTCAGATCTGCGTAGGGGAACACCTGTCATTAGATGAGCGACAGCAGGACAACAGATTCACATTCTGGTGGGCTCCAAGATATTTTCTCACCAGAGCATATATGATTTTTATCAGGCAGTAACAGTAACAACAGCTTTCTGTGTCCTGGTGCTCAACAAGAGGGACGTGGCCCTGCAGTCAGCTTTGGCCATACCCTAGATGGTTTCGGGCAATGCAGCTGCCTGACAGGCCCCTCTTCTCATGGCCAGATGATGTGCACCTATTATTCTGAGCAGCTTGGCAAAAAGTGCCTTAAAACTGCAATGTGCTGAGACTAACTTCACTGTCAGAAAACCCTCCTCGTTGGGGAGCCAGCATAGCTCATGACTGCTCTCTTGAAGAACCCCTGGGCAGAATAAAGTCAGGTTTTATAAATTAAAGCAGAGGTTTAACAGTGAAAGACTAGATGTGAGGTCACCGAGGAAGAGATCTTTACTAGAATCACGTGCTAAAAACAGAACCCATCAATCCTGAGGACACTAAGAGGTAAATTGCCTTTGCAGAATTAGAAAGCAAAGGGCAAACGTGAATATAAACAACTTAGCCTCCTGACTTCTATTTCATGTTTATAGCAACCACATATTTCTGCCGTGGTGGTCATAAAATCACTTAATGGGGTTCTGATACCGAAGTGCAGGAGAGCTTTTCCAATATAAGAATGCCATAATGGTATCCCTTCACAAAAGAATGTAGCCACTTTTTACTGTTTCTAGATTTTTTTGTATTAACAAAAAGGGTAAAAATAAGGGTTTCAGGCATTCATAACTTCATCTTCTGTATTTCTTTTATATCTAGAAAAATTACATGATCATCTCCTATTGCTGTGTTAGGACTGAACTGAGGACTTAGGTGGGTTCATGCAATGTTCTTACTGGGATGAATGGATGTGGGTACGTTCTAATGTTTAATAACATTCACCAGCCAAGGAAACGGTGGGGTAAACACCATGAGATAGAATTTGTAAATTATTTTTCTTGTAGTCAAGAAAATGTGCGTCAATTATATATAATGAATTCTGTAACAACTCTTATCACAAATTCTAAGTTTTCTTCACCATTCTATTGTCAGAACTAATCATTATTTGATTTTTACAAGTGTGATTTTAACTATAATCATTCATAACCAAGAAACAGCAGAAGTCAGTCTGATACAAGTCATACTGGGAACAATGGTACTAAATCATCCAGGACTGACAATTTTTCCTTCCTTTCTCATTTTATGTTAGGGACTAGGGTCAGTCAACAAAGTTCAGGTGCGTAATCAAGAAACATACTATTATTTACCAGATGCACTGACAAATCGGTCGGGGCAATAAATGGCAATGAGTTATAAAATAACATTAATTTGCTAGGTGTTATTTCAAAAACTCGGGGTACTTTACATACATAAAACAATGTCAAAATGATAATGCACAGTGCATAAAATTTTTCAGGTTGAAGAGGCTTCATACATACTTTTAAAAGGAGCTGATACTTTGTTATTCGCTGAACAGGTTTAATAAGGTAGGAAGAGATGGAATTGGCTAATCCGTGCCGCTGTTGTATCTCCTGAATTAAAAAAAAGCACACACACACACACACCACTGTGTAAGTCAGATAACAGGAACTAAAAATTTACATTCATTTACCCCCATGATGAATACACACAAACCACTTTTTCTAAAGTAGAGATCACTATTGCTTCTTTTAATAAGCTCAACGTAAAAATAACAAGTCTCGGTCATCACTTTGAATACTAAAGACACAGCGCTTCCCCTGTATTACAGGCCTTCACGTGCAGAGGTCAAGCAGGGAAGCCAACCACTCCTGGTGCCGGCATCACCGCGCCCGACCGGCAGTCAGACCCTCCCGCTGCGGCTCCTGAAGCTTCGGCCACGTGCGCACCCTCGTCACAGACCACATCGCAACCCTCCCTACTGGAGGCTCCCGTCGTCCTCGCTATAAGGAAGTCCTCTCTCCTGCTTGCTCTCATTTTCACACCAATCTACTGTATTTGCAGTATCTTAGCTCTTGGCACCCTCCTTAGGGCATGGGTTTTTTTTAATGACTTTTGATTCCAAACAGCACACGTGCCATACGCTCAATGAGGCCTTCGATAATCCCAACTGCATGGAACCACAGTGTTGAGCTCCACATAACGGCCAAGACCCAGGGTCGTGTGAAATGCCGGAAAGAAAAGGCCTCCCTGGGCTGGGAGCAGCCTTCATATGCACCCAGGCAGTGATGTGTAACTACTGGTCATGAGAATGGCAACGAAATAGGGGCATCTACAGGCAGGGCTCCACCTCAAAAGACAGGAGCTAAAATGTATCCTAATTTCCCAGACTTTCGGAGAAGAGCAAGATGACCACACTCGGCCATGTACAAACGTAAAGACGGAAACAAGTCTGATACCCTCGTGGCCTCATGCACCAAATTATACATAAAATTCGAAAGTACCTTGTCTTTTAATCAAAATTTATTTGGCACACATTTGACTCTGTTCTGGAAACCCCCAAATCACTCTATATATTATATCATGAGGCTCCATCACCTTTCGTACTAAATAACCTCCCTGCAACGTGGTCCCAATAAAGATGAACCATGTTTACACCAATGAGAATATAATTAATGAATCTCCCAATGGTCTGAGCTGTTAGAGTGCTATTTGTAAAATTTTACTGATAGGCCACTTTTGGAAGTTAATAACATCATGAAATTGAAATGGGAAAAATAAATGATCAAAAAAAGATTCAAAGTTATTTTTTTTATAGAGGGGAAAAGAAGCTTAATTTAATAGTTTATACTCATGCTTTTTACATGATATTACATGGAAAAAATTAATGATTATATATAAATTGTAAGTAATGACATATATACACATGTATATATTAAAATCTGAATTTTTTACAGATATACAGCTTGCAGTATTTGAGAAGCATCTTTTAAAAACAGAATATAAGAATATCCCATTATAAATGTGATAGATAAAAATGGTATCATGCCGGGGCTTCCCTGGTGGCGCAGTGGTTGAGAATCTGCCTGACAATGCAGGGGACACGGGTTCGAGCCCTGGTCTGGGAGGATCCCACATGCCGCGGAGCAACTAGGCCCGTGAGCCACAATTACTGAGCCTGCACGTCTGGAGCCTGTGCCCCGCAACAAGAGAGGCCGCGATAGTGAGGGGCCCGCACACCGCGATGAAGAGTGGCCCCTGCTTGCCGCAACTAGAGAAAGCCCTCGCACAGAAACGAAGACCCAACACAGCTAAAAATAAAATAAATAAATAAATAAAATTAAAAAAATAATACAGACATACATTTAAAAAAAAAATGGTATCATGCCATCCATTAGGTGAAAGTTATGGGTCATGCTGCATTTTATGTACACGAAATGCAACTTAGAAAATATCACAGCTTCTTTAGTAATCTATTACTTACATCAAAGTAGGATCCTGCATGCTCTAATATCAGCTGAGTAGAATCAGGCTTATTTTTGCAATATGTGACATACATCTGAAACTTGTCTGCCTATATAAACAAAAAGAAAATTAGACTATCTCTTTCAAATGACAATAAATCAAATTCTGATAAACTTTTGTGTAGAAAAGAAGCTGTGTGTATAAATGAAATTCAAGCCCCCAATTTAAGAAACCCTACTTTATAAAGAAAGCTATTAAAATAAGAAACACATCCTGCTAATAGGACACACGTCCTCCCCTGGCCTGGAGAGTCGCGGCTGGATGCCGGCCCCTCTTCCCATGATGCTATGTGCAAGCGTGAGGGTCACACTTAGAGAGCAGGGCCTGATCACCAGGTCACTTGCCTCCTTCCCTCCCTCCTGACCGCACAATCCTCCCTGGCAGGGCTGGGCACTCATGATTTACCTGCGAATCCCCAGGGCCACGAAGAGGCCTGGCACACTAACTCAACATTCTATTTCAAACCATCACGACTATCAATAAAAAGCTTATTCCACATTAATAACTAGCTGGAGAACGTAATTCTTTGAGGTAAAGTCTACTTCTCTCTCTGTAGACACCAGGAGAAAATGGCGACACTTGAGAAATGAACAGTATTCCTTCCAACTTCCCTCAAAGCAATTGTGACAGAACAAGCAGCTGAGGAGGTTTCATTACCCAAGTTACAAAGCAATGTCCAACGTCCTCTGGCAACTGTTCATATTTTTCCAGCTCTTTTAGGAATATGCTGCAGAGAGAGAAAACGATACTAAATGATTACGGTGTTTTAAAACATTTGACTAGTGCGATATGCTGGGAATTAGACCAAGCATACTGTGAATTCAGACGATGTCAAACTTCATCATTTTAATCAAATGCAGTGAAAACTGTAACTTCTAGATTTTAACTTAACAAAATGTAGAGCAAGTGCTCTGAACTAGGGTAAGTTATTGCGACTTTCAAAGAGTTAACCAGTTTAGCCTTTGAACACTTTCAACAGTAGCTTACTTCTGGGGAAGTGGTATGTTTAGTAGCTAAGGACATAATTTAGGGAGGTAAACACTCAACCTAGAGAACCCGTTTAGATGCTAGCGTCCTTGCTGGGGTGGGGGGCAGGGAAGCAAGGAAGACACCGCCCGTTCTGGCCCAGCATCATCTTTCCACAGGCTATTTGGGCTGCAAAGACTCCACCTAGAGGAGCTTCTGCTGCCTTGTTTTTGATCTTGAAAATAAAACCATGTGCCTCCTATGGCCTGTGGAAAGTGCACTTTATTTTGGTCACACTACACATCTGTTCAGTCCTCAGTTCCTTCCTCCTTCTTCTTAGAAAAGACCAAACACCAGCCGGCAGCCCACAGAGGGCAATTCTTTCTTTTAACCCTAAGAAGTAACTGATGTAGCAGCTGATGACAGAGGCTTGAGAGAAGTTAGGGTTCCTACAAAAACAGCTTTCAGTTTTCCTAATCTCATTTCTATAAAAAGTAAATACAAAGTTGAGTCTCTGCTAAAATAGTCTCTAGAATGTCTGTCCTTGTGAAGCAAGTCTGGCAGGCCTCCTTCAAATTTCAACAAAATCACTGGAAGCTATGCTTATTTACTGGAAACTTTCATTTGTCATGAAACTTTAGCACAGATTTCCAGAGTAGCTAATGAGGTCCCCAAAGATAAAGCCACTCACTTATTGTGAAACTCATAGATTTCCTGCATGTTCCCGAAGATAATGAGCTCTTTGTTCACAATGCCCGGCGGGATCTCCTCCACACCACTGGTCATTTCCCACAGGTAGGTCTGGCCGGGAGGGAAACAGAGAGGGTTAGAGGAAAACCCATACCTCACCTTCAAGAAACAGGTACTCCTGACCTCTGTAAATACGTACCCAGAGTTAATGTATAATTGAAAATATATCTTAACAATACAACCTTTTGCAAAAAAAACATGAGGAACTATTTTTTTAAAATCTCAGTTGTTATTAATACTTGAGAATCGTTTCCATACTTTTCAGCTCTAAATGTATTCCCAGCTTCAAATTTTGGGATAAACCTACTCCACAAGGTACAGCAAATATTCGTTAAACTACTGAGCATCAGGTGCCAATCATAATCGGTAGGCACATTTCTCTGAAGCTGCTGTAAAATTCTACACAGAGAGAATGTCAGCCAGGCCATCATGTGGTAAATGGAATGAGAGGATTAGTGCTGTATCATCTCTGTAATGAGCAAAAACACGCCTAGAACTTCACAGAAGTGCAGAAACATGCACAGAAGGCGGCTCGTGCACACTTCAAATCTCAAAAATAACAACAAAACGCGATTATTTTAAGAACTGCCAACAGGTAAGAATAAACAGCAACACTATACTCCATCTAAATAAATAAGCAGAAAAACTTACTTACATCCATACACTCCCGGAGGTCTCTTACGTAAGCCTTTTCAGTTTGAATTAGCTCAGCCATTATGAACCTTAAAGCAGAGGAAAAGACAGCAACTAGTTTAGTTCACAGTCAGGATACGTGCTTATTTTAACTATTTACATTTAGGGTCTATGAGATAATAAGGTGGTTGAAAAAGCATTAGTCAGTGATATGTTCTGGAGAATTAAAGCAAGAATAGATAGAAGAATTAACAGTATCCAGTAACCAATTCAAAGGAAAAAACATTCTGGAAAAAACTTTGTTAAGGTACCTACTGGTCATGGTTTCTCAACTTGGCAGTACTGACGTTTGGGGCTGGAGGATGCTTTGCTGTAGGACTGTCCTGTGCATTATAAAACGTTTCGCAGCATCCCTGGTTCCGCCCACTAGATGCCAGTAGCCCTCCCCCCTCCCCACTGGGTGACAACCAAAAATGTCTCCACATATTGCCAAATGTCCCTCCGGGGAGACAAAGCCGGCCCCGACTGAGAACCACTGGTTTAGGGCAATCTTTTGTCTTTATTAATATCTAGTACAGTTTACTAATTAGCAACTTCCAAACAGCTGCACTTGTGTTATTAATTTCTTCTCCTTAGTATTATTACTCATGACCTATTGATGACAAATAACACTAAAACAACTTGTCAACCACATATGAAATGGGGGTGCATGGACAAAAACAACAGGATACTGTTTCTGCATCAGGTGACAAGGGGACAGTGGACACGGTGGCATTTTTGCTGTAAAAACTAAGCACATTCAGAGCAATGAAAAGTATTAACACTGCTTGATTTCAAAGCACACACAGAAGTAAGCATCTTTGCCCAAGTGACATTTTCTTCACTTTTTCAATGAATCCTGGCAGGTTCTTAAAGACAAGCTTACTCTTTCCTGCGGGCAGATTTCCGTTTTTCTTCATTAAGTTCATGAGCGGCATCGCGGAGTTTCACCTCTGACCCGGGGATACTGGCCGGAATGATATCTAGCTGAAGACTTTTACTCTGTGGAACAAGGGAGTCAATGAACTTCAGTTAATTAAATCGACAAACAGTACACGAAGGAGAAAACAGTCATTTATTCAGTTTGCACAAAGCAATTTACCGATTTGTTGGAATCTGAAGAAATCCCCAGGGCTTTCTCCAAAGAGGTCCTGTACTTCTCCATCCGCAGAGAGAAATCTCTGTACCTCTTATCCACGGCAGTGACACATTTTTTTATCTCTGCCGCATGGGCATGCCCCTTTTCACAAAAGCCATCAGCCAGCTGTATCAATAGCTTCACTCTCTCTTTGGTTTGCTGCAAAAAAACAACAGGAAAGTATTGTGAAGCAAATGAACCCAACTGCCAGAAACCAGAAACACAGTGGCAACTTGCCTACAACTCTGAGCTCTGAACAGGAAAATAATTGCTGGTGACAGAGACTCAGACTGAAACCCTCAGTCCACCCAATTCATCTCCCCGATCCTAGACTGGCTCCGTTTCCTCAGCTCTTCCGCAATGAATGGCATTTTTATGACCTCGAGGAAAAAGCCTGGACTGTCTTTGGACGGTGTCTTCACCTGGTGGATGCTCGGTCACTCTGCAGAATGAACAGGTGGGTGCTCACTCGGGACGGCCTCTACATTCCACGACGCTCCTCCTGTGAAGGCCGTAGGTACTGCTTACAGACACCTCCCGCCTTACGCTTGTTTATTCTGTGTCCCCAGTTAGACCGAAAGCCCTTTTAGGGCAGCAGCCGTCTGAGATTTTCGTTCTCCTGGAGCCTATGTGGCTAAGCCCCCGCCGCCGCCCCCCGCAGATACTCAACCAAATCCCTGATGCCGCGGCATCACAGCATGCGCTCGTTTCTTCTTTAATTCTCAGTAGACCCGGAGGAAAAGTCACGACTAGGGAAGCTGCCTTCATAGAGGTATTTTAAACTTAGTCCCTATTTTAAAACTCTCTCTCAGAAATACACTTATTTCATTTTATGTGCACATAGAAAGATCTTTAAGTATGACTTTCCTACTTTTATAGCCAAGGATAACCATAAAACACTGGTCCGAAAGATAGATGGATAGATACATACATACATACGGCAGTGATTTCACTCAAATCTGATTCTTCAGATAAAATCAACAGATTTTTCGTCACGTCCGTTTCATTTATTATTTCACTCGCTATGACTCACTACTTGTATCATTAGTTGTCACCATTTCATTTAGTCCTTCAACATTCCCACTGGCACTTCGTAAGAGTACGGTTACTCTTCTGCAATGGAACCTGCTTTTCTCACTTAGGCTTGAACTAGAAAATCTTTATGACTAACGCTCAGGAAATTGACTTTAAAAATCCCCCAAAGGAAGGAGGTCAGGGTTCAAAACCTGGATAAACGGTCTCACTTTGTGCAGTAAAAGTTCTGAGCAGAGTTCACCAGGCAACCTGCAGAGCCAGCTGCGAGCATCCTCAGACTCTACACGACGCCCCCCACCCCGGGCTCCTCCACAGGGTCCAGCTTGCCCACCACCCCTCCAGGCTTGCTGGCCTCCGCCTCTGTGCACCGGTGCCCCTTCCGCCCGGAATGCTGTCCCCCTGGACGTCCCCGTGGTTCCTTCACGCTTTGCTCGAATAAAGGCCACTTCTCACCGGCCTCCCTAACCCTCACGACTGCCACGCGCCTCCCTCACCTTGCCTGCTCTGCTCTGCCCCACAGCACGCCTCGCCCTCCAAAGAGGTGGAATTCACTTGCTCAGATCGCCGCCTGTCTCTCTCCTGGTTCGAATGCACCTGCCAGCAGCCAGGGACATTTGCTCACTCTGTTCCCTAGTATCTCACACACCTTCTACGTGTCTGGCACGTGGTGGCCATCTACCAAATATTTATTGAGATAATAAATTAACATTAGGTCCTTTATGCGAGTGTGTATACACCTGCAACTTTCATGGGAGTGGTAGTTACTTTTAACTGGCATGAATACATACTTTACAAAAAAACTACAGGAAAACAGAACTCCAGAGACATTAATACCTCTGTGAAAAGAACTGCTATTGCAAATTGTGTAAAAGCTGTTTATTGGAGAAAGTCAGCCGAACAAAACACTCTGAAAGTTTTTAGGGCCTTCATCTTGTGTGCAAACGAACTCAAGTAGAGTGAGCTAAAAGGAAAATATCTGTCAAACAAACCTTCTGACTTGTGATCAACACAATACCTTTCTGGTTAAGACAAGCCTAATTATATATCAAGGAAGTAAGAAATCAAAGCTTCAGACTTGGAAGCATAAATTCCAAAAGGGATTTAAGTTAGAAACATTATTAAATTTTAATATCAAAGAGAATTAACACGGCTGATACAGGATTTTTAAAAAATCAGGTTGCCTAAAGAAGGTTTTGCTGTTTGCCAAGATGTTAACCTTCTGAAAAGCACAGGGAAGTTGTGTTTTACCACCATTTAAGCATTTCCTTTCCACTGTCATGAATGACATCAGTGGAGCGCACTGCAAACAGCTGACCCTTGAACAACTCAGGGGTTGGGGTGCTGACCCCTGCACCTCACTTCTCACCCCGCCCCCATGCAGTCCACATCCGAGGCTTCAGTGGGATCAGGCAGTACTACAGTACGTATTTGTTGACAAAAATCTGAGTATAAGTGGACCCACACAGTTCAACTCCGTGTTGTCCAAGGGCCCCTTAATCTTTAAAGGTGTTAAGAAAGTTATTTCATGCTTTAAGCAGTGGAGACATAGAAGTGAAGATAAAAAAGATAATGCATCTTACCTACATTAAACAGAAAACAAAAGCCACCAAGAAACTAAAGGAAGATTTTCATATATGTCAAAAACACATCACAAAACAGACTAGTTGCAAGCATGTGACACCAATAGGCTGATTCTATGAAATCAGATACAGAACAAAAGGTTTCCTATAGGCAAAGCGTGGTAAATCTATAAATCTTCCATTTGTAAACTTCATTTAAACAAAAATGCTCATCCGATAGTCAGAGGCTTCTTGAGGAGACCTGCCGTAGCCTCTCTATCAAAGATGACAACCCTCCCCTCCCCCGTGGCTTTTTCTCTTATTATTTAACATGTATGTATATATATATTTACTCATTCATCATGTTATTGCTCGTTTCTCTAACTAGAACGTGCAATCCATGAGCTCTGCACCAATGAGTGGTTCCTGGTATACTGTAGAGGCCAATAAATAATTGTTGAGTGAATGAATGGTGTGATCGAAATTAAGTAGGATGAACCTGCTAATCTATGAACCTTTTATAACGGTGTATTTTTATTTTAACTGGTATTTTTTAAATGCATTCACAGAATTCAAAATTCAAAAGGTACAAAAGGACACAATGTGAAAAGCCTTCTCACTCCACATTCACCTGTTACCTGTATCAGCTTCTTGGGTATCACCCCCGAGATGTTTTATTACATACAAGCAAGTGCGTGTATGTATAATATGTGTGTATTTTTCTCCCTTTCCTTTTTTGCATAAATGCCTACGATAAGCACTGCTTGGCACCTAGCATTTTCATTGAACAACTCTTGCTTGCCCTTCACTATCAGGACACAGCTGCCTCCTTGCTTGTATAAGAGATTGTTATGAAAGCAGATTTTCATTTTTGAAGAATGCAAATGTAATTTGAACCACCTCATCTTTAGGCATAATCAAGGGGCTGGAGAAAAATAAAAGCAGACTGAACGTTTACGTCCACATGCTCACAAGAGCTTTACTCACCATGTTCTCAGGTAATCAGAAACCCAGAAAGGATGCACATTCAATGGTCTCAGACACTTTCTAGCAAAGTAAGGCATTTGGCATTGGGGACAAAGTTGTGAAGGTCTTAGCAAGGCAGTGGGTTTCAAACTTGAGTGTGCATAAAAACCGCCTGGTGGGCTTGTTAGAAATGCTCCTTTTCAAGCCTTGCCCCCAGAGAGTCCAAGGCAGTACATGCCTGGTGAGGACAGAAATCTGCTTTTAAGTAAACACCCATGGCCTGGATGCCGGTGGTGCTTAAAAGCAGTTTGAGAAATTACTGCCTTGAGTTGCAAAGGAATCAAGCTGAGTCTTAATCAGATAGTGAGGAGAGGTTTCATTTCCATTAACCCTAAAAATGTTACAATATTAATTATGTAACTACTGAATCGGAAGATGTCACGTCAGAACGAAGGATTCTCTACATAACAAGAGAAAAATGACTTTTTAGAAGACACTAAGACGAGGGACAGAAGGTGAACAAGAGCATCATTTCAACACGAAAAACTAAATGATGTCTCCAAGCACCGAAGCAGGTGCTTTCTGATTAAAAGAAAAGGAGCCAGAAACCAAAGAAAAAATGCTAAGAAAAAAACCTGAGAGGTGTTCTTTTCAAAACCTATCAGTTCCTCTTAGCAAAACTGATTCAATATACCCAACAAAAGAAACAGCTCTATTTGGGAAATAGAAAGATCAGATGTCACCTATGATTTTAGATGCTTATTTTTTTTTATAAAATACAGGCAAAAATATGCCTGTTACTGCTCATTCTTCCAGAAACCACAACCCAGGTCTGAGGAAAAGGGAAAACTAGAAATAATGGAAAAATCCCTTTGTACGTGCTCCACTGGTGGCACAAAGCTGCCACGCTACTCAGCTCTAGATGACGACATTCCCACCACAACCTGTGTGCGTGGCATGGCGCCCCCTGGAGCTGGGCAGTGAACAGCTGCGTGGCTTACACGTGGCTTGCAGAGTGGAGCCTCCATGGAAATTTAAGTCAGTGCAAAGGAGCAAAGCTTGAATCTACCTGAGTGGTATCTTAGGCATTTTCTTACTATCTATAACCAAAGGACATTCAATGAAACAAATATAAATCATATAAGGCACATAATAACTGTATTTATTATCCAATTCTTAACAAAAAATAAGAATTATACGGCCAAACATGTGCTGCAGCTAGAGGAAGGAAAAGATATGATCCTTACCTGCAGAGGTACGACAGGCCAGCTCCCCTCAACCGAGCGGGCGGGGGCGCCCTCGGAGCGCTCATGGCCCCTCTGGGTGTGGCTCGCCCTACCCACATGCTCCTGCTGCCAGGCCTCCCCACTGAGCCCCGCTAGACTGTGTGTCCTCCAGAACAGAGACCAGCGGTTCCCACAGCCCGGGCACCGAGAGCCTGAATGGAAAAAGTACACGTACAGCTTGGGGTGGAGGGGAGCTGAGAAGAGAGCCCCAGGAAGAACAGCAGGAGTCAGAAACTGTTACAGAATGTATGAAAAAGTACAAATAAACATAATACAAAGTAGCTGTTGTCATTCTAAACGATTTAAAAATTCCCCATGGATATGTTTTCAAAGCCAAGTCAAGGGCCACACAAGAAATCCAATCTTTTTACTGTACAGGAACACTTCTTTTTTTTAAGTTTTAATTTTATATTGGGGTATAGCCAATTAACAATGTTGTGATAGTTTCAGGTGCACAGCAAAGCGACTCAGCCATACATATACATGTATCCATTCTCCCCCAGACTCCCCTCCCATCCAGGCTGCCACATAACACTGAGCAGAGCCCCCTGTGCTCTACAGTAGGTCCTCGTTGGTCATCCTTTTTAAATATAGTAGTACATATACACCACTTCTCTTTTTGTTGTTTTTTTTCAATATAACCTTTGATTTTATTTTATTTTTTTAACATCTTTATTGGAGGATAATTGCTTTACATTGTTGTTAGTTTCTGCTGTATAACAAAGTGAATCAGCTATACGTATACATATATACCCATATCTCCTCCCTCTTGCGTCTCCCTCCCACCCTCCCTATCCCACCCCTCTAGGTGGTCACAAAGCACCGAGCTGATCTCCCTGTGCTATGCGGCTGCATCCCTCTAGCTATTTTACATTTGGTAGTGTATATATGTCAATGCCACTCTCCCACTTCGTCCCAGCTTACCCTTCCCCCTCCCCATATCCTCAAGTCCATTCTCTACGTCTGCGCCTTTTTCCTGTCCTGCCCTGCCCCTAGGTTCTTCAGAACCTTTTTTTTAGATTCCATGTATATGTGTTAGCATACAGTATTTGTTTTTCTCTTTCTGACTTACTTCATTCTGTATGACAGACCCTAGGTCCATCCACCTCACTACAAATAACTCAATTTCGTTTCTTTTTATGGCTGAGTAATATTCCATTGTATATATGTGCCACATCTTCTTTATCCATTCATCTGTCGATGGACACTTAGGTTGCTTCCACGTCCTGGCTACTGTAAATAGAGCTGCAATGAACATGGTAGTACATGACTCTTTTTGAATTATAGTTTTCTCTGGGTATATGCCCAGTAGTGGGATTGCTGGATCATATGGTAATTCTATTTTTAGTTTTATAAGGAACCTCCATACTGTTCTCCATAGTGGCTGTATCAATTTACATTCCCACCAACGGTGCAAGAGGGTTCCCTTTTCTCCACACCCTCTCCAGCATTTATTGTTTGTAGATTTTTTGATGATGGCCATTCTGACGGGTGTGAGGTGATACCTCATTGTAGTTTTGATTTGCATTTCTCTAATGATTACTGATGTTGAGCATCCTTTCATGCATTTGTTGGCAATCTGTATATCTACTTTGGAGAAATGTCTATTTGGGTCTTCTGCCCATTTTTGGATTGGGTTGTTTGTTTTTTTGATATTGAGCTGCATGAGCTGCTTGCATATTTTGGAGATTAATCCTTTCTCCATTGCTTTGTTTGCAAATATTTTCTCCCATTCTGAGGGTTGTCTTTTCATCTTACGGTTTTCTTTGCTGTGCAAAAGCTTTTAAGTTTCATTAGGTCCCATTTGTTTATTTTTCTTTTTATATCCATTACTCCAGGAGGTGGGTCAAAAAGGATCTTGCTGTGATTTATGTCACAGAGTGTTCTGCCTATGTTTTCCTCCAAGAGTTTTATAGTGTCTGGCCTTAAATTTAGGTCTTTAATCCATTTGGAGTTTATTTTTGTGTATAGTGTTAGGGAGTGTTCTAATTTCATCCTTTTACATGTAGTTGTCCAGTTTGCCCAGTACCACTTACTGAACAGGCTGTCTTTTCTCCATTGTATATTCTTGTCTCATTTACCAAAGATAAGGTGACCATATATGCATGGGTTTATCTCTGGGCTTTCTATCCTGTACCACTGATCTATATTTCTGTTTCTGTGCCAGTACCACACTGTCTTGATTACTGTAGCTCTGTAGTATAGTCTGAAGTCGGGGAGCCTATTGCTCCAGCTCCATTTTTCTTTCTCAAGATTGTTTTGGCTATTCGGGGTCTTTTGTGTTTCCATACAAACTGCGATATCTTTTGTTCTAGTCCTGTGAAAAATGCCATTGGTAGTTTGATAGGGATTGCACTAATCTGTAGATTGCTTTGGGTAGTATAGTCATTTTCATAATGTTGATTCTTCCAATCCAAGAACATGGTATATCTCTCCATGTGTTTGTATCATCTTTAATTTCTTTCATCAGTGTCTTATAGTTTTCTGCATACAGGTCTTCTGTCTCCTTAGGTAAGTTTATTCCTAGGTATTTTATTCTTTTTGTTGCAGTGGTAAATGGGAGTGTTTCCTTAATTTCTCTTTCCTATTTTTCATCATTAGTGTATAGGAATGCAAGAGATTGCTGTGCATTAATTTTGTATCCTGCAACCTTAGCAAATTCATTGATTAGTTCTAGTAGTTTTCTGGTGGCATCTTCAGGATTCTCTATGTATAGTGTCATGTCATCTGCAAACAGTGACAGTTTTACTTCTTCTTTTCCAATTTGTATTCCTTTTATTTCTTTTTCTTCTCTGATTGCTGTGGCTAAAACTTCCAAAACTATGTTGAATAACAGTGGTGAGAGTGGGCAACCTTGTCTTGTTGCTGATCTTACTGGAAATGGTTTCAGTTTTTCACCACTGAGAACAATGCTGGCTGTGGGTTTGTCACATATGGCCTTTATTATTTTGAGGTAAGTTCCCGCTATGCCTACTTTCTGGAGAGTTTTCATCATAAATGGGTGTTGAATTTTGTCGAAAGCTTCTTCTGCATCTATTGAGATGATCATATGGTTTTTCTCCTTCAATTTGTTAATATGGTGTATCATATTGATTTGCATATATTGAAGAATCCTTGCATTCCTGGGATAAAGCCCACTTGATCATGGTGTATGATCCTTTTAATGTGTTGTTGGATTCTGTTTGCTAGTATTTTGTTGAGGATTTTTGCATCTGTGTTCATCAGTGATATTGGCCTGTAGTTTTCTTTCTTTGTGATATCTTTGTCTGGTTTTGGTATCAGGGTGACGGTGGCCTCATAGAATGAGTTTGGGAGTGTTTCTTCCTCTGCTATATTTTGGAAGAGTTTGAGAAGGATAGGTGTTAGCTCTTCTCTAAATGTTTGATAGAATTCACCTGTGGATCCATCTGGTCCTGGGCTTTTGTTTGTTGGAAGATTTTTAATCACAGTTTCAATTTCAGTGCTTGTGAGCAGTCTGTTTATATTTTCTATTTCTTCCTGGTTCAGTCTCAGAAGGTTGTGCTTTTCTAAGAATTTGTCCATTTCTTCTAGGCTGTCCATTTTATTGGCATATAGTTGCTTGTAGTAATCTTTCCTGATCCTTTTTATTTCTGCAGTGTCAGTTGTTACTTCTCCTCTTACATTCCTAATTCTATTGATTTGAGTCTTCTCCCTTTTATTCTTGATGAGTCTGGCTAATGGTTTATCAATTTTGTTTATCTTCTCAAAGAACCAGCTTTTAGATTTATTGATCTTTGCTACTGTTTCCTTCATTTCTTTTTCATTTATTTCTGATTTGATCTTTATGATTTCTTTCCTTCTGCTAACTTTGGGGTTTTTTTGTTCTTCTCTCTTAATTGCTTTAGGTGTAAGGTTAGGTTGTTTATTTGAGATGTTTCTTGTTTCTTGAGGTAGGACTGTATTGCTATAAACTTCCGTCTTACAACTGCTTTTGCTGCATCCCATAGGTTTTTGGGTCATTGTGTTTTCATTGTCATTTGTTTCCAGGTATTTTCTGATTTCTTCTCTGATTTCTTCAGTGATCTCTTGGTTATTTAGTAGCATATTGTTTAGCCTCCATGTGTTTGTATTTTTTACAGTTTTCTTCCTGTAATTGATATCTAGTCTCATAGCATTGTGGTCAGAAAAGATAATTGATATGATTTCAATTTTCTTAAAATTACCAAGGCGTGATTTGTGACCCAAGGTATGATCTATCCTGGAGACTGTTCCATGAGCACTTGTGAAGAAAGTGTATTTTGTTGTTTTTGGATGGAATGTCCTATAAATATCAATTAAGTCCATCTTGTTTAATGTATCACTTAAAGCTTGCGTTTCCTTATTTATTTTCATTTTGGTTGATCTCTCCATTGGTGAAAGTGGGGTGTTAAAAGTCCACTACTATTACTGTGTTACTGTCAATTTTCCCTTTTATGTGTGTTAGCATTTGCCTTATGCATTGAGGTGCTCCTATGTTGGGTGCATAAATATTTACAATTGTTATATCTTCTTCTTGGATTGATCCCTTGATCATTATGTAGTGTCCTTCTTTGTCTCTTGTAATAGTCTTTAAAGTCTATTTTGTCTGAAATGCGATTTGCTACTCCAGCTTTCTTTTGATTTCCATTTGCATGGAATATCTTTTTCCATCCCCTCACTTTCAGTCTGTATGTGTCGCTAGGTCTGAAGTGGGTCTCTTGCAGACATGATATATATGGGTGTTGTTTTTGTATCCATTCAGGCAGTCTGTGTCTTTTGGTTGGAGCATTTAACCCATTTACATTTAAGGTAATTATCGATATGTATGTTCTTATTACCATTTTCTTAATTGTTTTGGGTTTGTTATTGTAGGTCTTTTCCTTCTCGTGTTTCCTGCCTAGAGAAGTTCCTTTAGCATTTATTGTAAAGCTGGTTTGGGGGTGCTGAATTCTCTTAGCTCTTGCCTGTCTGCAAAGGTTTTAATTTCTCCGTTGAATCTGAATGAGATCCTTGCTGGGTAGAGTAATCTTGGTTGTAGGTTTTTCCCTTTCATCACTTTAAATATGTCCTGCCACTCCCTTCTGGCTTGCAGTTTCTGCTGAAAAATCAGCTGTTAACCTTATGGGGATTCCCTTGTATGTTATTTGTTGCTTTTCCCTTGCTGCTTTTAACATTTTTTCTTTGTATTTAATTTTGATACTTTGATTAATATGTGTCTTGGCATGTTTCTCCTTGGATTTATCCTGTATGGGACTCTGTGCTTCCTGGACTATTTCCTTTCCTGTATTAGGGAAGTTTCCAACTATAATCTCTTCAAATTTTTTCTCACACCCTTTCTTTTTCTCTTCTTCTTCTGGGACCCCTATAATTCGAATGCCGGTGCATTTAATGTTGTCCCAGAAGTCTCTGAGACTGTCCTCAATTCTTTTCATTCTTCTTTATTCTGCTCTGTGGTAGTTATTTCAACTATTTTACCTTCAAGGTCACTTATCTGTTCTTCTGCCTCAGCTATTCTGCTACTGATCCCTTCTAGAGAATTGTTAATTTCATGTGTTGTTCATCATTGTTTGTTTGCTCTTTAGTTCTTCTAGGTCCTTGTTAAACGTTTCTTGTATTTTCTCCATTCTATTTCCAAGATTTTGGATCATCTTTACTATCACTACTCTGAATTCTTTTTCAGGTAGACTGCCTATTTCCTCTTCATTTGTTTGGTCTGATGGGTTTTTACCTTGCTCCTTCATCTGCTGCTTATTTCTGTGTCTTCTCATTTTGCTTTTAACTTATTGTGTTTGGGGTCTCCTTTTCGCAGGCTGCAGGTTTGTAGTTCCTGTTGTTTTTGGAGTCTGCCCCCAGTGGCTAAGGTTGGTTCAGTGGGTTGTCTAGGCTTCCTGGTGGAGGGGACTAGTGCCTGTGTTCTGGTGGATGAGGCTGGATCTTGTCTTTCTGGTGGGCAGGACCGTGTCCAGTGGTGTGTTTTGGGGTGTCTGTGAACTTATTATGATTTTAGGCAGCCTCTCTGTTAATGGCTAGGGTTGTGTTTCTGTCTTGCTAGTTGTTTGGCATGGGGTGTCCAGCACTGGAGCTTGCTGGTTGTTGAGTGGAGCTGGGTCTTACTGTTGAGATGGAGATCTCTGGGAGAGCTCTTGCCAAATGATGTTACGTGGGGCAGGGAGGTCTGTGGTGGTCCAATGTCCTTAACTCGGCTCTCCCACCTCAGAGGCTCAGGCCTGACACCTGGCCGGAGCACCAAGACCCTGTCAGCCACATGGCCAGGTACGTGGGGAGTTTCTTGCTTTTTGGGAGGTCTGAGGTCTTCTGCCAGTGTTCAATAGGTGTTCTGTTGGAGTTCTTCCATATGTAGATGTACTTTTGATGTATCTGTGGGGAGGACGGTGATCTCCACGTCTTACTCCTCTACTATCTTGAAGGTGTCTCCTCAGGAACACTTCTTTTTACCCAAAAATTATTATGCAGCTTCATCATTTATTTTCTACTTTTAAATGTGAATTAATTTCTAATTTTTTCTAAAACCTTAACTCTATCATCAAAAACAGAGGTGCTCCTGAAAACAGTACACAGAATGTATATTCAAAACTTTGAAAAACAAAAACAAAAACACCACAGGTTGAGAAGGGAAGCCTAGAAGCCTCAAAATTGTTTTGAGGTAAAAGAAGGAATTAGCCCCTGCAAATTTTTAATTGAGAAAACAGTCGTGTCCATGTGTGAATTCTTACATATCTGCTTAAAAATTCACAGTCACATGTACTGCATATGCCATAAAGATGTATTTAATTCAGCAGAAAAGTGAAAATGCCTCCAGTTTCATAAGCCTATGCACAGCCACTGACATAAACTCTGCCAACTATAAAACCCAGACAGCTTCGTGACTGGACAACTGGGGGTGATGCTACTGCAGCAGTTTTCACTGTTCAAGACGAGGAAAGGAAACATGCACAGGATCCATCTAAATCAGGCTGGGAACACCAGTATTCCATAAAAATAGCAAGTACTCAGAAAATACGTGGAAAATAGAACAGAACGAAAATAAGAGAAGAATGCAAAGGACAAAGAAGAAAGAAAAAATAAAGGAAGGAGGTGGGAGGCGTTTCCAGAAATCAGAGGAACAAGAGGAAACAGATAAACGAACGGACAAGTGAGGACAGTGTGAAAGGCCTTAGAATTACCACTAAATTAGGGTCTAACCGTCCATCTGGCTCACCCCGTTCCTCCAATTGCATAAGGTATTTCTTCAGTGATATTTTTAAGAAAGACCTCTTCTACACAAAGCATCCTGTTCGAGGTTATCTCGGAAGCACCCAGGCAGGCACGCAGGCACTGACCCAACGCGAGCTCACCTTTGCCGTGATCTGGAACTCCTCGTGCTCCTTTAGCAGCTCCTGGGTGTGCTGGATACTCGAACCCGTGGAGGTGTGTGTGGAAAGGTAGAACTCCCCACTGTCATGGATCCACTCCAAAGCCTAGAGACGGAAGGAATGGAAACATGTTCACAGCTGAACGTCAGTGAAGCAAGTCCCAATACCTCAGGATCTCATTTAAATGCAAAGTCACAAGCCCAGGCGCATAAAGAAACACTCCCTCAAAGGGAGATGAGCTTCTGAAACATGTATCTTAATTCCAAAATTAAAAGTTGACATTCTAGGAAACTGTAATCATGTCACTTAGGCATCAACAATAACAAGCTGAGGAGTTTCTTATAAGCATGAACCTAAAGGACAATAAGAGTCCAGTGAATAGCCTCCCTCAAGAATACTGAGACAGTGCGGGGAAGGGGAAGTCTGAGACCCTCGTATTGCTGAATACTGAGACATTCACGTCACAGGGACTTGACAGCCTTCCTGGGGTGTTCTAACTTAAAAAAGGAAAAGAAAGCAGATGCAAATTCCCAGCTTTCAAATGTACAATGTTAGCCGTTTCTTCCTATTCCTGCCTTCAGTGAGCACTCAGGTGTGCACCCACTTCACTTGCCTTCTGGGGGCTCCTACAAAGCACCATTATGCATAAAGATGCTCTGGGGAGATGCCGGCAGAAGTGGCTTAACCTCCCAGATGTAGGAGAGAGATGACCCCACCTGGGAGGAAGGGGGCCGGCAAGGTCCAGATGGCAACAGAAGGACACATTCTGACTCCTATTCTTTCATGTTTTCAGATGGAAGCCATTTTTTTCCTTCTATGTGCAAATATCTGAAGTGAAATCTTACTTAAACATACACATCTGAAAAAGCAACACTATGGAAAAGAAACATAAAAACATAGAAGCTTTCATATCTGCCCTTCACAGTATCTGAGTCATTTGCCGTGATTTGCTGCTCTTGGACCAGAAACGTCACTGTCTCTGTTAGATACTTCACAGCATTTATGGCATTTTAGAAGAAAAAAATGAAAAGGAAACCACGACCCAGATTACTTACCATGCAGCTTCCGGGCTGGGAATTTACTTCCGTTTTGCCCGAGCATGGCTATCCCATCTCTGACACAATGCTGACAATGACAGTGCACCGAGGCAGAAAGCCATTTTGGTCAATTTATTCAAAGGTCCCTACTTCCTCCGTTCACACAGCGAATCGTGCCCAAGCGCCCTCTACGCAGGCAGGTGCTGAGGGGGGCACTGGGGTGGGAGAGGCTTGGGCCCTGCCCTTGTGACCAGGAGGGACTCACAGGCTGAGAAGGGATGGGCTCGGGAGGAAAGGGGCCCTGCACAGGGGGAGGCTGGAGGCGAGGCTGGAGGGCGACAGGGGGCCCTCGGAGGCCACAGGCCTTTGGACTTTGGTCTGGAAGTGAATGGGGCTGCCACATGGAAAAGGGACTGGAGTGGAGAGTGAGCGAGAGAAGCAACACCGGTTAGCAAACCGGTCCAGGGGTTTAGACGAGACACGGCTGGGCTGGTACCCGTGAGGGCTCCGAGGGGCGGAGGAGGGGGCAGATGTGCTGCATCAGGCCCCGGTGAAGGGGTGAAGCTGGGAAGATGAGGGAAAGGCAGGAATCAGGTAAGATGAGGGCGGGGACACGGCGGACGGGGAGTCCCGGGTCCACTTCTGCTTTGGTTAAGGCCAAAGTGGAGAGACGCAAGGAGGGAGCTGGGGTTTCTACGTCTGGAGACCAGAAATGGAGGTCAGGGCTGGGAGACACCAACAGTGAGAGCTAAGGAGAGAGGAAAGAGAAACAAGAACAAGCCCTGAACTGAAAGCCAACTTTCGGAGGCAGAGATAAGGGAGGGGGGGGCACAGACAGCCCGGGAGGAAGAGCCCAGAGGCAGGAGGCGTCCAGAGCAGAGCAGGGGCTGGAAGTCACCTGCCACACCCCACCCGCAACTCGGTATTTACTGTGGGATTGTTGCTATTGTACAGCACAGAAGCCAACCCTACAGGGCCGCGGGGCTGACGGGCCATCATCTGTAACGGCAGAAACTGAATGATTTTATTTTTGGCACGTGAACTGACTTTAGGAAAAAGCAACAGCATATTCCATTATTTCTCTCTGTCAAGGGAATTATTTACAATTTTGTTCTCCGTAGCTGAATGACTCCTTGTCTTTCAACAGAGAGATAAACAAAGATGTGAGAAAAGATTATGAAATAATCTCTAATTAGAAATAAAATCAGGCCCTCATAAATCTGAAATATGGTTAGATTATCCTTAAATAAAATGTTAAGAAAATGGAATTTAAACATGAAAAAAATACTACTGCTTGCCACCCCTGCTGGGAATATGATAACTGCATATGGGAAGGTCAGTCAAGACAAGGGAGAGGCCGGGTCGGGGCGCCAGGTCCAGGGACCACGAACTCCTGCTCACACCCTGGGACACCCAGCTGCTCTGGGCAGCAAGTTGCCCAATGAGAGACTGACATTTACCAAATTCAACAAAATATGTTCCCCACGTGAGAAACCTGTGCTGAGGAAAATGTAATCTTTCTTGAGCTAAAAGGATTTTATCGAATGCCTACGATGCGTCAGGCACGTGTCAGGTTTCCAGGTGGATCCAGAAGACAGAGCAGGTCACACGTGGTCACCAGGGACCGACAGCCCTGAAGAGGGCCTGGGGATGCGGAGGATGTAAGGTGCCCGCGGGGGATTCTGAGAACAAGCCTTCTCCCTTCCACTCCCTCCTGACCCTCTGAATTCTGGACTAATGGGCATGGATTCTTATGCTACTGTTAAGGCCAGAGAGAAGTGACAGGCATCTTCCTGTTTGAGTTACAGTCGGACAGACTTTACCCTAAAATGATCTCCATGACTGGCCATCGATCCCAAAATGACTTCCGAGGCGGGGGGGGGGGGGGGGCACTGCAAACGTACCCTCTTGCCTTAGCCAAATGCATGACCTTTTTTTTGAGTATACTGAATTCTGAGAAATTCTGCCACATTTCTTACTTAATTTTAGCTCAGTTTATCCGAAGAACAAAATTTTGTCTTGAAAATATAAGTACACCAACATGGAAAACTGCCCACCATATTATTTTACAGTGACTTAACTCATCATGACCATGACTGCTCGTACTTTGCTGTCTTAACTGTGGGGTGATGGCAGCTGGGCAGAGCTGAATGGCACACCTGTTGAGGCCAAAATCACTGAGTAACACACTTCTACGAGGCTGGGGGTTTTTTTTTTTGCAACAAACTGTTAAGCAAAAGGCAAGGCTGTTTTGATCATCAGGGAGTGGTTTCCCATCTGCTGCCATGTCAGAAGCTGCCCGTCTGACGATGGAGGCCTGAGCGTGGGGAGGAGGGCGCCGGGGGGCCCGTGGGATGGCTGACCTGCTTGGCGCTTCGCTCAAAGACCACGTACTGCTGGCACTGGTCCAGCCGCCGCTTCCTCATGGTCCAGTAATGCAACACCCTGTTCTCCCGCTGGAAGAGTTCATTCAAGATATCTGAGAGGATGCAGAGAAAGTCGCACGTTGGTACTCGCCATCGAGCAAAACACCCACAAAATCCCGTTCATTTTTATTTAAAGACATTTTAACGCAAATGCCATTGTGAGCCAGAGTATCATTCACTGAGCCACATGGCCTGCCTGCCTGGCCTTCCTGACACGCCTGTCCAGACCTCTCCTTGTTCTCTTACTCCAGTTTACTCTTGGGACTGACATCACTGGACACTCGAGCTGGCCTCTAATCCCTCAGGTCGGCTGGGTCGGTGGGATAGCTACTGAGTCCCCTGCTGGGGCAATCTGACAATGGCTGGAAAAACACCAGTATTAGATGTTTTGTGCAAGACCATGAGAACTTTCCTGCGGAAGGAATTTAGTATACATCAAAAGATGTCAGATGAAACAGTGGAGTAATAGAAGAAAACGACGGGCTTTAAAAACAAAACCAAAAACATAAACCCTTAGGAGAGGGAAGGAAATGAAGTTGAGAAGCATGAAGCTAGAAAGGAAAAGTTAAAACAGCAACCTGATTACATGAGAATTAAAAATCTCATAACCAAATAATAACCGCCATAAAAATATTACACAAATAAAAAGCTAGGAAAAACTACTGTGAACATAGAAGATGGATCTAACTTACTTAATAGTCAACAGGAAAATATGGATAATCTGTTAGCAAAGTGAGCAAAGCATATAAACATGGAGGTCATGATTATATGAAATGAAATATGGCCACTAAAAATACAGAAACGTTTCGTCTCACTCAAACAATGAGATCAGTTTACACCATTTCCTGGCAAGGACTGCGCTGCCCAGGGCTAGAAGGGACAGAGGAAACCTGTGTGTCTGTTTTACTGAGGGAGGAAAATGGAGCACAACCCCTGCAGAGGTCATTTGGTGACAGGTAATGACACTGAGTGGTGCGCACCCTTGAACCAAGAATTTGTCTTTCAGATACGGTGCTGACACAAGCTCTCAACACAATTTGTACCCAGATGCACGCACACTGAGGTGCTGTTTGGAAAAACTGGCAACAACGTATGAGCCCATCGATTAGGGGTCAGATTAAATCAATTACAAAGTCACCATACTGGACGTTAAAAGTAACAGAGCAGATCTCCAAATTCTGATATAGAATAAGATTATTACTAAGCGTAAGAAGAAGATTGCAGGGGAATATAGTCCCACTTCAATAAAAAAATTAAAAAGCCAGATGGGTGAGTTGAAGCTACACATGTTTGTATCTCTCTGCATATTTTCATTTATGTGCATAGAAGGATGCACAAAAAGGTCTTCACAGTGGTTACCACTGGCAAAGGAATTTAGATAATATATATACATTTGTACACTTTAAACATTCTTTACAGCGAGTCTGTTTTACTCTAGAAGTTTACAAAGTAAACAGATAAAAAAAACTTCAGAAAAAGATTCCCTGACTGAAATTGCAAATCAAATAAGTGGTACCTGGAATATAACTTTATTGGAAAACTTTAAAAATAATAACCTCTCCACAAATATCTACCGAGTTCCTCATAGGCTGAGTACTTCGTGAGAAACAGGAGCCTGCGAGCTGCATGTACCCGCCAGCTCACTGGTTGGTCCTGTTACATTATCTTTGCTCGCCTGAAAAGTGAACCAGTTTAGTGAAGCAAATTAGCACTGAAATTTGAAGCCTGCAAAAAAATAAGCTACCACTTAAATGAAACGAAAATGAGCGTAAGTCTTCTCTAGTCTCTTATTTCCGTAGCCTCTGCCTGGGGCAGGACTGAAGCTCAGGTGAGGATTAAAGCTGATAGAATAGGGCCTGAATACTGAGACTGTTTTAAACAACTCCCATCATTTTCTGAGGACCCACTTCCATGTCATTTCAATTAAACTTTTAAAAAAAATTATGATTAAGTTTAAAATGATGTATCACCTGGATGCATTTTTACTGCAAAATATTCAATCAGAATTCTACAGCATAAAAATCATCAGTACCCTTAACTTCCACCCATAACAACCCTACTTACAGTTTAGTATAATTGTTCCCAGGTCTTTTTCTATGCATTTATATATATGTGTGTGTGTGTGTACGGTTTTGTACATTTTTAAACTCAAATGATACCCATCTATCTATATAACATTCTTTGGCAATTTGCTTTTATTAATAATGCTTTAAGTATGTAAAACTGATACATTATAGCAATGAAATGGGTATATAATTTTTGTGATTTAAACTTTTAAAAGTATTTTGCCTGTAGATAATTCTTTCATTTTTTTCCCGACTTACATTTTCACTTACTTTTAACAAAACAGTCGATGCCAATAAATATCCTGAACATGCTGTATTTTCTCCCTGTTTATATTCTTCAACTTTATTCAATAAATTATCAACCTATATATTTGTTTAATATTTTATTATTAAGATAAGTTAGGAGAACTTTAATGATATGAAAAGGACATTCAAAATGAAGCCCTGGACCAAGATTTTAGAACATGTCTTGTCAAGCTCATCAGTCAGCTGACTCCTAGGTGTACTCACTTTTCACTTGTTGTTCAGGGGCTTTGATATGTGTCACCATTCCAGGCATGTTCACGCTGTTCCTGTGCAGGTATTTCAGGAAGACATCTGCATTCCTCCTAGCAAGCGTGCAAGCCTAAGAAATAATGCAGAGCAATGGGTTCATGGGACTCATACAGACATGTATCTTCAGAGTATATGGATGACATCACGTGGCTCTAACATAGGTCCTAATCTAAAGCGTTCATCTAGCCAATCTGTGTCTGGAGAATACATAGGCTAAATCCTATTTCAACTTTTAAAAAAATCTCTGTCTTGGAGCCCTTGCTCTGCTGAACCCAGCTGCTATGTTGAGAGCTGCCCCATGGTGAGGTCCAGGTGGGCAGGGACTGAGGGTGACCCATGGCCTGCAGCCCGAGAGGAAGTAAAGCCCTTCCCCAGTCGAGCCTTGAGGTGACCACATCCCTGACCAACAACTTGATCACAGTCTTGGGAGAAACCCTCAGTCAGAGGACCTGGCGGCTACGCTGAACCGGGATGTCTATAAAGGGCAGACAGTAAATATTTTCAGCTCTCCGAGTCATGTGGTCTCCATCTCTCTGCTGCAACTACTCAACCTGCCCGTTGTAGATGAAAGCGGCCTCGAAAGATACTTAAGTGAATGGGAGTGGCCAGATTTAGCCCTCAGGGCTTAGCTTGCTAACCCTTGGTTTAAGCCATTGAATTGTGGGGTGGTTTGTTATATGGTGTTATTGTGGTAACAGAAAACTGAAATTCCATGTTTGTAAACCAAGTAAGTAATTTCATTAATGTATTTAAAAAAGAGTTTTATTTAAGAGAAAAGAGATATAAATATAAAATCAAAATGGTTCAGGAAAAAAAATCCCTTCATTATAATAGAATTGGAAATATCTCGCACATTTCCTAGCCCAGATCTGGAATCAATCTTTTTTTCAAGGAGCCCCGTCTCCTTCTTGTGGTAAATGGCACTGAAAGCCCACAACGTGGGCACTAGGGATGCTTGCTGTCATATATCAGGGATGCTGGTCATCGTTCCTAGGCCTTTTCAGTAGTTGGAGCTGCAATACCTTTTTTTTTTTTTTTAAATTGAGAGAAAAATACATCATGAGTCTCTACTGATAAGAATGAAATAAGTTGTCATACCAAACAGCAAGGAAGCCGTAAAGATTGCTAGAGTTACATCAAAAGGACATCTGAGCCAACCTGACTTGAAGGGGCTCCCACTAGTGGGACAAGTTGAATATAAAAAGATAAATGACTGTAACTGATTGAAACACACCAAATGTTAAAATCCATGATGATACTAAAAGAACAAATTAATCATATGCAGAGGTTGCTAGGGCAACAGATCATTATTCTGAAAATCATAAACAAAGGGAAGGAATCAAGCATTTACCTCCCCCCCCTTTTTTTGGACAACCTCTATTTTAGCATAACCAAATAGCTGAGGAGGGAATAACTGCAGCTAATCAAGGCAGAAAGAATGATAGAATACCACCATTTTGCAACTCCTAATGAAACAATATCACCACTGGCTACTCAACCCAGCGGGTGAAAGGCTGATGGGGAAGTACACAATGGATGACGTGGACTTACGACATCTGAAGCATTGAAAAGCCCTCATATCACAGAGACAGCAGGAGAAGCAGACCTGTGTGTGTCCTGGAGCAATGCCGTTGGAAGTACGCAACACCACCCATCAGGTACCCTAAGTGTACCCCACACACTCAACTTAAACCTGAACCGGATCAAGGCCCTCAACCCAACTAACAGAAATGTAGAGAATCCGGGATGGTGCTGAATGACTCCACGGGATGCAATTACGAAATCCAGAATGAGGGAAATTCCACAGTATGAATAACTTATTTCTTCAATTAACAAATGCTAATAAAAGGGAGGGTGGGATTTAGACTAAAAGAGACTTAAGAGACATACCAATCAAATCAATGCATGGTCTTGTTTGGATTTTGATTAAGACCACGTATAAAAACACATTTATGGGACAATCAGAGAAATGTGAACACCATTGGATTTTATATAAAATAAGAGTTACTGTTAATTTTTCAGGTCCAATAATGGTATTGTGGTTGTAGAATGGTTTTAGAAAGGTAGAATTTAATGCTTAGATACACACAGAGGTATTTATAAATAAAATTGTGTAATATCTAGAATTTAAAATAATCCAGTAAAGGTGGGCATATGCCCATATGTTGGTAATTATTGAAGGTGGGTGAGAAGTACATGGGGGTTCATTATCCATTCTCTTAATTTCCATACGCATTTTTAAACTTCCATGATAAGAAGTTTAAAGATATCCAACACACCAAAGACATAATCCTAGTTGAATGAAAGAATCTGACCAGGTCTGTGATTATTTTTGTTTTGTAATTTTACCTAAATATCTTTCTTAATTATATTAACTAAGTAGTATGTAATTTTGTTTTATACTAAATGGATTCCAGAGAAAGAGAGGCAATTGTAACGATTCCACCTCAAAACATCCCAATAGTGGTGGACTTTTCATAAACTTCAACAGCAGCAACAAGCAGGGGTGAGGCTTTCAAGTCCTGTTTGGAATAGTTACAACTAATGACCCTGGGAAGCTCCAACTGTTTTCCCACCTTGATTTGCTTAAAAAGAAAATCTCTGTGGTGGAAGCTCATAATAAGTTACCAGGTAAGAATTTTCAAAGAGTTACAATTTGTTCTCCCAGACTAAACAATAACTCTCTGTCAGCTCAGAGGATCACCTTCAGAAATGAAACAGAAACAGAAATGATTAAAAGTGACAGGAAATGGTGTCAGAGAGGTCAGGATGCTGGAGATGAGGAAAACTAAACCAAGCAGCATGGAAAGTAAACACCACAACTATTTTTCATAGGTCTGAGTGGCCACCAGCAGAACCTGAGATCTTTTTCACAAGTGAAAGAATGCAACGTGGAAACATTCAAAGAAGTCAATGTATCTAAACATTCTGACCACTTTTAAAAATTTAATTGTTGCAAAGCACACCAGTAACTCAGCTATGACTATATATACAAATGACAAAGCAGGCTTGATAAGTGCCTCATTTAAAGCTTCTCAGAGTTAAAACTTCCAGCCAGGCCTTGAATGGGATTAAATTTCTCTTGCAGGAAACATTTCCTGAATAAGTACAGTATTAGTAACTGGTCCTGTGAACCACAAGGGGTGTTCCTGCTTTGTGTCCACTCTACACTGGGCTCACACATGTTCTGAGACAGTCTTTATTCCTAAAAAGGCTGAATTTCCAAAGGAAGATTACTTTAAGCTCTAAGCATTTTTGTTCCCCCAAATCAATCTCTCTGCGTGTGTCTGTTCAGAATCACTTGGTATTGTGACTTCTACCCATTCTTTATGCACACAGGTTTCTATCTAGCTCTTTCTCTGTGAAAACTAGAAGGAGAGTACAAATCACAACTGAAAAAAGATTTTAAGATCTTCTCCGATCAGCTGACTTATGGCTGAGAAAGGGTCACCCCAATCTCTCTCCAGGGCAGGGGCGCTGTGAGGCAGGAGGGGATGGAGGAGTGGCCGCAGCTGTGGGACTGACGGTCCGGATGCCCCACCGGCTCAGGTGGACCCTCGGGGGGCTGCGAACCCCGCCACTGAGGCACCAGAACCGGAAGGCCGGCTCCGTACCTTCAGGAACGCTTCCTTCTGTTCAAGGTGCTTGCTGATCATTGGGGTGACGTGGTCCGTCTCGGAATTGGGGCCCAGCTTGTCGGCCCCTCCACACCAGTCCTCTTCTCTCTTGTACTCCTGCTCCAGGCTCTCGAGGACGCTGCAGACCTGCGGCAGGAGAGAATCCCGGGCTCAGAGGGGCCGCTCGGCACCGATGGCATGACAGGTGCTGGCCCGAGGACCGAGACCATCCCCTGACGTGCGGCCACGCAGGCCTTTCGGAACAAGGGCAAAATGGAAGGTGAATTTCCCGCCTCTCTCTGCCCTGTGTCAGGCCGTACATTTAAATGAGGGGAAAAGGGACGTCTCCTCGGATCCTTTCCAACCTGTCATGCTTTGATACGTAAGGGAAGCCGGAATCATCTTAATTCTATCACGCCGCCCGTCTCTGCTCGACTGGCCCAGGACCGCGCGCGCAGGCGCGGCAGCGGCCCCGGCGGCGGCCCACCTGCTCCGAGGTCTTGTAGAAGGCCACGGACGCGTTCACCAGCTTCAGCCGGTCCTCCATCCTGAGCATCAGCTGCTGCCAGTGCGAGGCCACCTTCTCGGCGCAGTCGCGGATCATGTCCACGTCGTAGTGGTTGGCCTGCAGCATGGCCTCCGCCTTCTGCTGCACCTGCAGCGCGCTCTGGTGGGTCTTCTGGGGGGAGAGAGCGGAGGGCTCTTCAGCGGGGCTGCCGCGCACCCGCCGGGAAGGGGCGGGAAGGCCGCAGCCCTCCTGTCGGCTTGCTCTTACGGAAACGACCTCACTTAATACGCATCAGGACGCTTCGAAAGACACAGCTCACAGGTTAGTTAGGAAAAAAAAGTTCTTATGCCTCCCAACAGCTATTTATATTTACCCAGGGAAGGATGACATGCCTTAGGACTTGGCAGAATGGGTCTCGGTTGTGGAGTTTCCAGCTTTTGAGAAATAGCAGGAAAAACCCTTAGCAGCCAATACGCTAAAAACAATATGCTCCTATTGATTCTCCTTACACTAGCAGCCAGGGGCGAATGAACAAGTGGAGAAAAAGGCGGCCTAAGCGAATGCTCTTTACGTCACTTCTACCTTAAACTCTGGACTCGAGTAAAAGGTTTTCAAAAGCTACTGATTTAAAAAAAGAGAAAGAGAGAAACACAGTTAAAAGCTAAAAATGAACCAACTGTGTTCTCTGGAGGTCCATGCCAGACAATGAACCTATGAAAACAAACTGGCAAATCTGGTAACAACCCCTGCTCTCGTATCCTCACTAGAAGCTTCTGTGAGGGGCTGGGGTCAGGCTTCTCGGGGAAACCAGAGGGCCCGGCAGGGCAGCCGTCAGGGGGAAGCACATGGGTCTCTGTGGACACAGAGTTTTCTCTTTTTTTTAAACAATGGCAAAATTTTGCGTTCCACCTGAAGTGGTACTAATGGCCCCATAAAATACTGTACCCAGCGTATTCCTGTCCGTTACCCAGACGGTGGGGCGCATCAGTGGTTTAATTACTAGAAGGCACTGGGCACAGGGTACGATTTTCACAAGATTCACCCAGAGTCTGGGCTTCAGGGAGAAGTGTGTCTGTCCACTGGCGCTGAATAGTTGAGAGTAAATTAATCTAGGGAAGAAATTAATGGTAGTTTCTTTGGTTTTCATCTCTGGCTGAGAATATGTATATAACTAGAGCAGGAAACAAGTTTCCTATAATCAAATGCTCTTTTTCCCTTGACTGCGCCTTGAGACCACCCATCACAATCATTAACTACCCCCCCTCCAAAAATACTCTAAAATGAATTAATCCATATGCTGTGAGAGTGACTGGCCGAGCCATTTTGCTCAAGTCCCGGCACAGCACTGACCCCGTCAAGGCACAAAACCCTATGGTGAGGGACGCTGCTTTTCCCTAGGGTCACAAGAGCTATGTGCACAGAACTGTTTATGAGGAACAGGGAACTGGCGATTGGCACCCGGTCCTGAAGAGCCACCCCGAATGCCCTGATTTTTCAAGACCGGTTACACAGCAGCAACTGTGCCTATAATATCAGCAAAATGTAAAAAACCTCAGCCGAGACCCCAGCTCGGGCTCCCTGGTGCCGAGATGTTCCTGACAGGTGAGGTGCATCCTGCCAGGGCCCTCACAGCAAGGGGACAGAGCCACCACTGGCCTCTGGGACCCTTGCGGTGAGGTCGCCCTGGTGGGCATGGACAGCCTCACATCACTGCAGTTGCCAGACTGCTTCCCCGTCTGGTAACGAACTGCAGGTTCGTAAGCGCAGCCGTTTTGGGCTCCACCGAACCCCCTTGGGCTCCCAGGGTCAGTGCCGCGTGAGGGGACTGAACGGGCGGCCGGGCGTCCCCACCTCGATGGCGTGCTGGAACTGCTCGTGCTCTCTCTGCAGCTGCTCCGCCTCCTGCAGCGAGCTGGCCGTGATGAGGCCGGCGTTCAGCATTGACTCTCCGTTGCGGATCCAGCCCAGCACCTGAAACGCGACACAGGGAGCTCCATGCAGCAGCCCCTCCAGGGCACCCAGGCCGCGGGCCAGCAGTGACGCAGGCCGCGTGCGCAGCGGTCGAGCTGCTCACTTAGCTACGAAGCAGTGATTTCCTCGTGATCCTACGGGCGACAGCCTGCTACCCTTCCATGGTATCTGATCGTAAGTGCTGCATTTTAAAATTAATTCTGTCATGTTTATTTTCAAGTGGGAGCTGGAAAAGGTGGAGGGTCCGGCGGATTGATCATGAGTCCACAGGTCAAAGCAGACTGAGGCTCACACACTAGAAAACCTACAACTGCAAAGAATTCCCTGACACTCAAAAATATGTATCTTTCACTCCTTTTAGGCCTCGTGAACATGCAGAATTAGCAAACTGCTTGATAAGGGAACTGCTTTATTTCACTAACGTATTTTCCACTTTAGAGTCAGCGTTAAGACAGCACACTAACCCAAGGGTGAACTTAGCTGTCCGCTAACGCTCAGGGCCACAGCACCAGATTCTCAGCATCACAGAATGAGAAGTCAGTTCTGACCATGGAAGCCACAGGGATGTGGAAGGTCATTCTGGGTAATCATGTGTGGCAGAAACTGCTGGTTACCTAACCGGTACCTATTTTCCTCATGTCCTTTACTCAGAAAATCCCAACTTGGGAAGGAGCTTAAACTACAGCCAGTTCTCAGCTCCTATGACAGCTTGGTTGCAGACGTGACGCAGTTCTAGCCACTGGGATCAAAGCACGGGCTTCTGGGCCATTTGGGGAACACATTTCTTTTCTGATCCCGGCGCCGCCTCTTTCTTGATATGCTTTCCCCTTCCTGATACCTGGAATGTGGAGGTGATAGCTGGGGCTACAACAGCCATTTGGCAACCATTAAGTCCCCTCCAATCAAACAAACAGATGCTTTTCTACACATCTACAAGAATCCCAGAAAGCCATACTTCCATGGTTTCCCTGCTCACGTGATAAAATGTCACGGACATGCTAAATATACATATGCATGGAATCCCATTGGCACCGAACCAAAAGCAATCTCTTCCAAATGTCCCATTTTTATTTTGCCATGCTATCTGGGAGATGGCAGTACCGTATCCCGATAACACAAAAAGACCCCAGCCATACACAGCCTGTGATCCCGGCCAGACTGCTAACAGTCTATTTGGGGGAAAAAAAAAAAATCATATAGTTATTCAGCCCGGGAAGGAATGTGCTCAGGGTTTCAGGCAAGAGACGACCAATAACAAAACAAGCTAAGTGGAGGTGACTCTCAAGTGACCAGCTGCTGGGTGACGAAGGCTTTTCCACTACAGAGTAAACACAGAGCCGCCCAGGCACTGGCTCAATTTTACACACTAGCTGTGGTGTGTCAGGGGGTGTGTTGTATTCTACACCAGGACAGCTGTGTTCTGATCAGGGACAATCTGCCCCAAGGCTCACACGTGCGAGTTACCGGGAGAGCACTCATCGAGCGCTTGCGTGTCGGCTGGGCCCCCTTCTCTCCGGCCCTCTGTTTACCTGCTTCACTTCGGCCTGCAGGTGGCGGAGCTGCACACACTGCTCCAGGTGCTTCCGATGCTGCTCGGCTGCTAAATCCAGCTCCTGCTGCTTCTCGTGGAGAAACTCCAGCAAGTCCTGGACCCGGGTGGCCATGTCTACATCTCTGTCGCAAAGCAGCTCCACGCCTGCGGACATTGGAGGGAGGCCCGGAATTCAAATAGCACTTCAACCTGTTCTTTTTTTTTAAAATCTTTATTGGAGTATAATTGCTGTACAATGTTGTGTGAGTGTCTGCTGTATAACAACGTGAATCAGCCATATGCATACATATATCCCCATATCCCCTCCCTCTTGAGCCTCCCTCCCACCCTCCCTATCCCACCCCTCTAGGTGGTCACAAAGCACCAAGCTGATCTCCCTGTGCTATGTGGCTGCTTCCCAATAGCTACCTATTTTACATTTGGTAGTGTGTATATGTCCATGCTACTCTCTCACTTCGTCCCAGCTTACCCTTCCCCCTCCCCATGTCCTCAAGTCCATTCTTTACATCTGCATCTTTATTCCTGTCCTGCCCCTAGGTTCAACAGAACCATTTTTCTTTTTAAGATTCCACATACATGTGTTAGCACACGGTATTTGTTTTTCTTTCTGACTTACTTCACTCTGTATGACAGACTCTAGGTCCATCCACCTCACTACAAATAACTCAGTTTCATTTCTTTTTATGGCTGAGTAATTATTCCATTGTATATATGTGCCACATCTTCTTTATCCATTCATGGACACTTAGGTTGCTTCCATGTCTTGGCTATTGTAAATAGTGCTGCAATGAACATTGTGGTACGTGTCTCTTTTTGAATTATGGTTTTCTCCAAAGAAGATATACAGATTGCCAACAAACACATGGAAGGATGCTCAACATCACTAATCATTAGAGAAATGTAAATCAAAACTACAATGAGGTGTCACCTCGTGCAGGTCAGAATGGCCATCATCAAAACATCTACAAACAATAAATGCTAGAGAGGGTGTGGAGAAACGGGAACCCTCTTGCACTGCTGGTGGGAATGTAAACTGATACAGCCACTACGGAGAACACTATGGAGCTTCCTTAAAAAACTAAAAACAGAATTACCATACGACCCAGCAATCCCACTACTGGGCATATACCCTGAGAACACCGTAACTCAACCTGTTCTTAAGGGAGCTTGACGTACATGCTGCATTTGTGAACTACCTGCCCGGCGCTGGGCCAAGCCATTACCGTGAAGGCCAAGTCTGAGCAGGGCAGAGGCAGCAGAGGAGGTTTATGCCTGCCTCCGAGCATGTCTCAGAGGATAAATTCGATGTGGTCCAAAGCCAAATGTAACGTACAGCTAATCAAAGCAAACCCATTTCCTATCAATCTACTTCTGCTCCTACACTGATATCTGGTGAAAGTGAGTCCTTTTTAAATGCACAAACTTCGGTTTGTTTCCGTTGTTATCCACTGTATACCCGTTCACTCTTGAGGAAGCATTTAATTTGACTTGTGTAAGATGAGTAACGTAGGACACAGGTTGTTGCTAAGTTTCTAACACTACAGTTCCCTCTATGTTTTTGAGCCTAGAGTGACATCTGCTGGTAAAATATAAACTAAGAAAAAAATAAAGGACATGAAAATATTTTCTTGGGGTTTACACTTCATTCATGGAGATCCAACAATACATAATTTGTAAAACTAAAGTTTGTGCCACTTGAAATAACATGCAGGAATATGAAGGGTAAGTACACTATCCAGTGTTAAACGTGATCATATTACGTGGGTGAAAAAAAGCAAAACGTTTCCTTTCAGAGAGCAGGTATTTATAACACCTCAATCACAGGGGTAAGTGACCTGCGTAGCCGTCACCCTGAAAGGAACCGGACGCGTTCCTGCGGGGACACGAAACCCGCCCCAGGGCGGGACGCGCTGCTCACCGGAGGCCTGCACTTCGTTGACATACTGCAGGAGGTCCTGCCCCTGGTGGATGACGTCGAAGGTCAGGTTATTCATGGTCAGAGCCTTGTCCGCGTGGTGCTGCAGGCGCTGCTCTGCTATTGTGAGGTCCTCCGTGTCAAAGTCATTCATTTGCTGAGAAAGCTCGTCGTTCCAGGACTCAAGGTCTGAGATGATCTGACAGAGGAGAGCATCTGCTTAGGACCAAGGCTTAAAAAATAAATATCTGCTGTGACATCTCACTGTGCCAGGTAGGGAAGGAAGAGTTATGGCGACTGTGTCAAAAGGACACGGGAGCCAGGTGACTGGGACCATGAGACCTTGAATAAGATACACTGAATATACAAAAGTCCATTAATTCCTAATGATGTTAAAAAAAGAAGAGCTAAAAAGCCAAAAATTCAATGAAAAGCTCTTCGGTTTTGATTAAAGGGAACCAACCTTTATCCTCAAAATTGGTTCTTAAAGGAGAAAGTTAATTATTTAAGCACACAGCGATGAAGGAAAGTTCCTCTTTACGGTTAAATCTAGCTATTAAATGTAGAAATAATAAAATTAGAAAACTTCTTTGTAACCAAAAAGAAAATCCTAGTACACCACCTGCTCAGGTAAAGGTCATCAGCGCCCAGTGAACTATCACAGGAGAGGCTGACGGGGCCCAGGCTGTACCTCCTGCCCCGAAGGCCGCCCGCAGAATCCCCGAAGATGCGGGATGAGACAGCACACGCCTCCTGGCAGGAGGAACCACGCTGAGCCACCTGCGCAGCTTCTGGTCCCAAAATGAACCTGAACCTAACTGGGTCTTCCCATCTGCCTTCTAAGGTTACAGGAAATGCCGAGGAAAGAAAAGCAGTTAAACAGCCTACCAGAGATCAAGCGAGAAAATGCAAAATGTGGGACCTGGTTCCTTTGACAACTGAACAGTTATTTCAACAAGTCACAACACGGGAAAAAGAGAAGGGTGGATGGGGGGAGGATTCTAGATGAAAAGACTAACCACCAAACGCAGGAGCAGACCCCACGTGCCTCTTCTCTGCAGCACTTGCAGAAATCTGAACAGAGGCTGGGTATTAGCAGACAACAAAGCATCACTCTTAACGGCGAGGTGCTTAGGATGTGGTTATGCAAGAAAATGGCCTATGTTTTAGAGATATTTACAGAGCCTTTAGGACTGAAACATGATCAGCTGGCAAAGTTTTCCTCTGAAATACTACAGCACAGCAATAGCAAGAGGATACTTGACGTAAGAGGGGGAAACTCATGTTGAATTTACAGGACAGGCATCTGGAAGGTCGTTGTACTGTTCTCGCTACTTCTGTGTAGTTTGAAAACTTTCACGGTATACTTTTTAAAAATTAAGACCAAAAATTATGAAATCCAGAAAGGAGGAGAAAAACTTCTTGTGAAAGAATATTATACTCTACACTTCAATGAAATAGCATTTCCCATGGACCCTCATTTACTTTGTCCACAGGAGCTGTAAGGAAATTAGTTTGACAATTTGAGAATGTGAGAGAGTTTACACAGAATCCAGCTGGGAGATGGGAAGTAATAAACATCTTAAGGCTTCTCTAAATTCCTATTGCCCAAATCTTCCTGATTTCTTCCTTTTATTACTTGGTCTCCATAATATATGTACACATTATATTAAATTATATCAATTTATAAAGTAATCATTTTAAATAACACCAAATTAGACACAAACCAAGTGGCTAAGAGAAAAATATTTTTTAAAAGGAAGAAAACTACCATAACTTTAATCTTTATTTCTATTCTAAGGGGACTTTTTTTAAATTAGTTAATTAATTTTATTTATTTATTTTTGGCTGTGTTGGGTCTTTTGTTGCTGTGCATGGCTTTCTCTAGTTGTGGTGAGCGGGGGCTACTTTTCGTTGCAGTGTGCGGGCTTCTCTTGTTGCAGAGCACAGGCTCTAGGCTCACAGGCTTCAGTAGTTGTGGCTCGTGGGCTCTAGAGTGCAGGCTCAGTAGTTGTGGTGCACGGGCTTAGTTGCTCCGCGGCATGTGGGATCTTCCCGGTCCAGGGCTCGAACCCGTGTCCCCTGCATTGGCAGGTGGATTCTTAACCACTGTGCCACCAGGGAAGTCCGGGAATTTTCTTTCTTAATGTTTGTTTGTTTTCTGACACTGAGGGAGAAGAGAGGTGTGGTGGTGAGTTACAGACTCAGTGACAGTGCCTCATAGAGACAACATTAGGCTCAAAAAACACTCAAGAAATGGACAATAAACAAAGGTCAATGTGCTAAAAGCAGCAGGATTCAAAAACACTCACTGAGCACAAAGAAACGCTGGCGATGGTCAGGATCCAGGATCATCAGGGAAAATCCTGCCCTCGCGTTCAGCATTGTTAATAACCACACAAGCCAAGAAAAGAAATCTGTGGCACAAACAAAGCTCCAGAAAGTGGAAGGTTTTTTTGAAGAGGGATTCTTTAAAGAAATAACTTTGACACAATTTTTTTAAATGTAGCCCCGAATTTTTAGAAAGTCTGTTTTTCTTTCTAAATGCACAGATAGTTATGACTGTTCTCCATAACTAAACTGTCACAAGATGCTAGTGTAAGGCTTTTGTTGTTCTTTTTAGACCAACACAGCAGATTTTATATGGAATATTTGGAGACTGAAATAGCAATATTCTAAGCCCTAGGAAACCCTGCTCCACTTCTGAGAGATGGAAGTGCTATTTCAATTGAAATACAAGTGATACGGGCGATTTTTCTAACTGACCAGGTAACAGATGAACTTCTACCACAAAGATAACTCCATGCCTCCTATGGGCAGTCAGAGGGGGCATCTTCCCAGACAGGAGAGGAAATCCCTGCAGAGCCTAAACTGCTCAGGTTTTTCACATTTTCAGGATTACTCCAGAGAACAGAGGCTCTCAGGCTGTGACATTTAAAAGCTTTTAAACTATATTTTAGCTGGTCTGTGACCGAACTGCAGGGTTACGTTCCCAGCTTGGGAAAGCGCTTCTCCCAGGCCGAGGGCGGGGGCTTTGCTGAGGCCATGTGGAACTCTGCGGCTATCACGTGGGGAAAATGTATGTTTTTGGTTCCTGATCTACGTTTTAAAACAGTAGTTTTATGAAAGTAGAAATACAACAACAACAAAAATTCTTCCCTTTGCGATAACATTAATACAAGTAAAGCCAATATTTTTTTTCAAATATCAAAATGTCCTGGAAGGAAAACTTCCAATAATGTTTCTGATTGCTCTGTGTTCCTTGATCGAAACTATTCCGTAAGCAGCTAAGTCACCAGGAGCAATTCCCATGAAGCGGAGGTCAGAGAGGAAGGCAGCCACACTGGCTCTTCTGTTCATGCAGCGCTGCACCCTGACCCTGGCCAGCCCCCAAGGATGCACCCTGACCCTCGCTGACCACCAATAATGCACTCTGACCCTGGCTGCCCACCAATGATGCGCCCTGACCCTGGCTACCCCCCGATGATGCGCCCTGACCCTGGCTACCCCCCGACGATGCGCCCTGACCCTGGCTACCCCCCGACGATGCGCCCTGACCCTGGCTACCCACCAACGATGCACCCTGACCCTGGCTACCCACCAACGATGCACCCTGACCCTGGCTACCCACCAACGATGCACCCTGACCCTGGCTACCCCCAAACACTGCAACCTGGCAGCTGTGGCGCGGCACTGGGAGTTGAGACCAGCGCACCTCTTCTTCATGTGGCTCCACGTGGATGGGAAGGTCAAGACCAGAGCCCTTGAGTAGCTGTTACCAGGCAACATGTGCAGGGTTTAACTCCCTTCTTGTCATCAACCAGTGATGACAATGAAACAGCCAAGACGGCCTTTCTTTAATGAAAACATTGATGGAATTTTAGACAAGCAGGCAACCAAAGGCCCCTGTGAGAGGCACACACACCAAACCACCACTCGGGGCGGGACCGAGGGACTAGCACCAAGGCCCACTTCGGGCAGACGGTCCCCCTCAGCTGTGGCAGCCCTGCCATCCCTCTGCCTTCGGTGGCACCTCGGTCTGGACCCCATTGTCCTCAAGGCCCTGTTCCAAACGCAGGACAAGTGATAGATGTGGAGACAGCAGGCTCTACAGATCCTGGCCGCCAGGCCCGGGCCACCTGGGACGCCTGGAGGTATCTGGACACGCAGCAGGTCCCTGCCAGCAGCGGCATGAAGCCCACCGGCTCCAGGAAGCCAGGCCCACCCAGGGAGTTCTGGCTCCTTTTACCATATTTCACACACAGATTCAGCGTCATCCAATTATACTTACTTCTGCTTGTACTTCATCAAGTTCAAAAATAAAAGATCTTGCCTGGCAGAGGATTAAGAACCGCCCTCTTAAGAAACCTGTCCTTCTTTTTCCTAGTCACATATAAGGTGCAAAAGTTGATTTTTAGGTAAGAAATACAGATCACCTGAGAACATTTCTGTGAAGAAGAAAAAGAAACCTTTTTCGGAAAAAAAAGAAAAGAAAAAGAAAAGAAACCTGTCCTTCTTTCTCCCGGTCACATATAAGGTGCAAAAGTCAATTTTTTTGGTAAGAATTACAGATCGCCCGAGAACATTTCTGTGGGAAAAAAATGGGGTTTCCTGGGGCGTACAACCTTATGACCACAGGCTCAGGGAACACTCACTCTTGAAGGGAGGGGAATGGCGGGGGCAGGGGGGGCGGAGGGAAGGAGGGAGGAAGAGCACCACTGCCCTGAGCTTGTGCTCCTGCTTCCAGGACAAGGGGCTGCTGTGAGGGGTCCAAGCAGGGACGAACAAGCCAGGTGACGAGGTGGCCCTGTCTGCAGAAGCCCTGCCCAATCCACTCTCAAAGCTCGCTCGCTTTGCTGTCCTGCTGTGTGGTGTCTGTCCCGCTACCCACCTGCCTGCCCCAGAGCCAGCCCCCCCCCCCAGGGCCGAGCTGGGAGGAGCCACCCTTTCCCTCCCCCTCCCTCCCCTCCCCTCCCCCCCCTCCCGGCGCAGAGGCTGGGGCAGTAGGCGAGGGGCAGAGGAGGGGTGCTGGAGCTCTGGGAGAAGGCCAGGGTGGGCGGGGCGGGGGGGACACTCACATCGATGGCGTCCCTCTCGAAGATGCGCAACTGCAGGAAGAGCTCGAGCTTGATCTTGCGCTCCTGGAAGAGCTCCTCCATCTGGGCCTGGGCCTCGTCCAGCTGCTGCAGCACCGTCTCGATGTGGCTGATGGAGCTGTTGTGTGGGGTCTTGTTGCTGGAGATGGCGGAGTCCCTGAGAAGGGGCGGAGAGGGACAAACAGGAACTGGATGGGAGAGCCTCACCCTGCCGGGGGCCAGAACCGGCGGCTGGGGCCTCGGGAAAGAAGCCGGCGGGAAGTGGGACTGCCGCGCTCCGAACACGGAATCAGCCGCCCCTCCCGCCAAACCAGCCGGGCCTTCCTCCCTGGATCTCAGGATACGCTGAGGAGCTCCTTCCGCACTTTTTCACAGCCCCTCTCTTAGAAGAAGGCTAACAATCATGTGAGTCATGTCGCAGAGTTTCATCTTCAGCCACTTTTCTCCGTAAGTAGAGAACAGATGGCACCCGTTCACTACAAATGGTGAAGCCACGTCAGCTGTGGGGTTAAGCTGTAATGCAGCCAACTGAGCCTTTATCGAGGAAGTCTGCCGGACTCTCAGAAAAGCAAGCATCATGGGAAGTTGTCAGGGGCGATGAGATAAGCGACCCCGAGGGATCCAGCAGGGGCACTGCATTTACGTGACCGTTCCCTGTGACCCAAGGACAGGGATATGCTCTCTGCCCCAGTCTGCCTCCCCTCTTCCTGCCACTAGGAGCACCTGAGTGCCACCTGGTGCCCCCCGAGGCCAGGCCTGCCGAGCCTGGACCCTGAGAGGAGGGACGCCCACCACACTGTAGAAAAGCAGATCGCTCAGGGCCCGAAGGACACGGTCCTGGGAGGTTTAAGTTCATCTGGTTTGTAAAGAAATTTCAGTAATTTCTAGGTAGGTGTTAAAAGGAAATATTAATAAGACCTGAATCCTGGGGAGGAGTATTAGTCAATGCCATAATGAGAAAAATCGTAAGAGTGAAAAAAACTGTGAGAGAGAAAAAGAAAAGAGAGAGTGATATTAGTCTCCTTTGCACGCATGGATGTTACTCGTTCTCTGCCTAGCTGGACAGAGAATTATAGCTAATTGTTCCAAAAAGTGAGGGGGAGGGGAAGTCCCCCGCAGACCTCAGAGCGTCCGCGCGGGGACGGGGCACAGGGACGGGGCGTGGCCCACCTCAGCTGCTGGATGAGGTCCTCCCCTTCCTTGATCACGTTCACGGTCACCTGCAGGGTGGTCTGCTGCTGCTGCCCGAAGCGCTTGATGAGGTCCTGCACGGCCTCCACTGACTCGGCGTACACGTCGTCCAGCAGCTCCTTCTGCAGCTCCTCCAGCCATGTCCACAGCTGCGGGGACAGCGCTGTGAGCCCGGCCCTTCCCGCTTCCCCGGGGCTGGCGGGTCCGGGCCGGGAGGGGACCGGCGGCAGCAGGTCCCAGGGAGCTGAGAGGGAGGCGGGCAGCAGGGGGGCCGGCGGCCAGCGGGACACAGAGCAGGACACGAGGTGAAAAAACAACTGGGCAGAGAGCCCAAGGGGACTGTCACAAAGGAGAGAAAGGAAAGGGGAGGGCAGTGACTCTTCCCAGTCCTTCCCAGACCCAACCCAAGTGCAACAGGAAACAGAAAAACCCTCCAACAGCTGGAACGTCTGCTAAACGTAACGGGCATTCTTCTATGCATCTTCTGACTCTTACTTAGCAGATGGATAGTTTTATTTTTAGCAAGAGCATGACAGTCCATTATTAATTATTAAACTGCTGCTCAGACAGGGGGGCTTTACATCCCTCAAAAAGAAGGAAACATATAACGTGGTAAAATCAACCCGTCACCACGCCCGGCGGGAGATTCGGATGAGGCTCTGCCAGGTCCCCACTCCCAACACAGGCCACGGTCAACCAGGACATAGGTCAGTCCTTCGATGACAGGAGTACATACTGGAAACACCTGATCACCTTCATTGCCATGACCATTAACAAGGTGTTCGCACACGGGGATAGGCAAAGACAACTTGGGACAAGGACTGCTTCCAGCCTGGCGGGGACAGAGCACCTCGCCCGCTTCTGGGAAGCCCATTGCCTCTTCCAGGTCCCTGGGTAGCCATTCAGCGAACTGAAAGGACAATTAATTAAACTGAAAGGGCCCTGGTGGCTTGGGAGCGGTTTGTGCGTGGAGAAAAGGCTTCCTGCTTCCCGGGGGATGGAATAATCACCTCCCGTACCGTAATGTACGTGTACATTACAGACAGCTGCCCCGGCTGCGGGGAGAGAGGGGGACCCGACCCTGCCGGCCACGCGGCCTCGTGGCTGACAGAGCACCACTGCTTACTGAGGCCTGACGGACACAGAAGAAACGGCACAAGTTTAAAATACACAATTTGATAAGTTTGGACATATGTAAACCTATGAAAAGATCAATGCTATCAAGACAGTGACTAGCTCCATCACCCCCAAGAGTCTTCCCGTGCCCCTGGGTTATCCCTCCCTCTGTCTTCCTTCCAGGCGATCACCAGCCTGCTTTCTGCCACTATAGATTAGCTTGCATTTTCTAAAAAAAAGAATTACATTCACGGAATCATACAGTAGGTCCTCTTCTTTTTTGGTCTGGCTTCTTTCCGCATAATTATTTTGAGATTTCATCCGTACTACTGTGTGTATCAACAGTTCTTTCCTCTTTGTTACTGAGTAATATTCCATTCTGTGTCAACGCCACAATTTATCCACTCAGATGTTGACGACATCTGGGTTGTTTTCAGTTTGGGGCCATTACAAACACAGCCGCTATGCACACTGGTGTATAGTCTCCGTATGCACCTGTGCTTTCCTTTCTTGTAGGTACACATCTAGGTGCAGAGTGGTTGGATCATATGGTAGGTGTATGTTTAACTTTTTAACAAAATGCCAAACTGTTTTCCAAAGTGGCTCATTTCACATTCCCCGGCCCCCACTGCCCCCGGCAGTGTATGAGAGCTCCAATCCTTCCACATCGTTATGGATACCGCGGTGGTCGGTCTTTTTAATTGTAGCCATTCAAAATGAGGGGTATCTCATTATGGTTTTAATTAGCAATTCCATAATGACTAATGATGGCAAATCCAAACTAACCTTTTAAGAGTTCTTTTGTTGTTAAACATGTGTTCAGTTGAAAACAAAGTATGTTTTGGCTGGCTGGCTCTTGTCAGGTCAATAAGTATTTTAAATAGGGCAGGTAAATTTAAAAATAAGGGAAGTGTTGGCAAAGAACTTACTTTTAGTCAAGTACTTGGGGTCCTAAGAGTTAATTTTACTAAAAATGTTAAAATGTCAACTTGTATCATATTATTTACCCACCTTTGTAAGATATCAAATTTCATACAGTCCAAGGATTGTAATTATAGGCATTTTAGACAGAGGCTGGTTCACCTCTGTGATCTTACAGATTAAGGAAAAGAGGCCAGAGGTGATGAAGTGACCTGAACAACATGGGCAAACCTATTAGCAGCGCCAACCTATGAGCAAAGCCAGTACAGTATCAGGAAGGAGGCCTCCAGACCTGGTCACACTTCACATGGATACTGCATTTCAACATGAAAAAATGCCATTCATCGACAGACCAAATATGGACTGATACTTTGCACATCTATTAAGGGTCCAATCAATAACATACTCTTGTTTTTCATTTTGTTTTGTTTTGTTCTCTAAATTCTCATGAAACTGGTTGCTGCAGTTATAAATAACAGGAAGGATGAAAGCATTATGACCATAAAGAATCTCCCAATTTGCTCTAATAATTCCCATGAAAAATCTTCCACGGGAAGGTGATCATTTCACAATATATAGAAGTACTGAATCATTATGCTGTAAACCTGAAACTAATAGTATGTCAATTATATCTCAATTAAAAAGCGTTTTATCCACAAATAATTAAAAAACACTTTTCTCATAATATGGAATAACGATTACGAGGCATGGGTTCTGAAGGCAGATTGCCCGAGTTCAAATCCTGACTTAACATTTCCTAGGGTGTGACCTAGGGCAACTTACCTGGATCCACGTCTCGGCATTCTCATCTATAAAATGGACATGGTAATAATGCCTACTCCAGGGAGTTACTGAGAAGATTCAACAAGACGATACATATTTCTTCAAAATAACATATGTTAGCCACTATTATAGTTTTGTTCTTGTAAGAGAAGTTGTGATGATAAGAATCACAAAGTTTTTAGAAGTGTTCCTTCTCTGGGTATTTTTCAAAACACGTCCAAGTTCCAACCAATTGTTCAAAATATGTCACTTAGTCTGGTAAACTGAATACCGTGCCGCATTTAAATCTTTTTACACCTAAAAACAGTGCAGTACGAGGGAAGAGGTGCTGGAATTAGTCCAGATCCTACAGAACTCTCTTCCCATTGGTTCTGGGGAAAGTGCCACAAGTATGTGTGGGTCAAACCCTTTCCTTTCTTCCTGGTAAGTTCTGAAAGAACTAGCTAACTCCTTCAAGAGCCTGGACATCTCGACACACATCCATGGTGGAGGGTGCACGCCGCCCAGCCGGCGGCGGAGCCAGGGAAGGGCCCAGCTATGGAGGGGTTCACGCAGTTGGAAAGGGGAAAATAACTAAGTAGAAGGAGTGAGACTACATTTAAGTCCATGATTAAAACGCCCAAAGTTCCTCTGCCCCTTTAGAATTTCTCTGTCGGGTCCTACAGGAAATATGCTCATTCATTTTGGAGGAAAAAGTCTCAGAGAAAGGTCATTTCCAATGCCAGCCGATGATGAACTGATGCATATCATGATACAATATGAGTCAGACAAAGTCTATTTTTAAGCTTTCGAAGTGGTACATGTGACGCCCAAAATAACGTCTGAATAAAGGAATGAGAAATAGTCTCTAGGATGCCTGTGAAATTTTTGCCATAGACTTCCTGAGAGTGAAAAAAACTGTACTTCTGTGCATGCTGTTAATTTACAATGAAAAGGTAAGTCTTTGCCCGACAGTGACAGAGGAGCTGTATTTTATCCAAGTTCTCAGCAGCATGGAATCCACTTCTAAGAGAAGAACTGTGCCCACAGCCAGGTGATGGCCAGGCAGCCGGAGTTAGGCAATGCTGCCCCCTAGAGGCCATCCGAGCTGTGGCCAGGAGCGTTCCACGCAGGAGAACTTGAACCCAGCCCAGAATGGGGTGCAGGTGCGTACAGACTTGGGTCACGGTCCAGGATCCAGAGAGAAGGCTGGTTTAGAAAGACCCATGGAGTTCATGGAAGAAAACTCCTGTGATAAGCTGTGGGAGAGCCTGGTCCTCGATGCAGTATCCGGCTGGGTCTGACCCCTGTGCGTCCCCTATCCCAGTCCCTTCCCCTCACTGCCTGTGCTGGGTGGAGCCTAAAGAAGGAGCCAAAGCTCTGCTGGGAGAAAGCCCCTGAAAAAGCCCCTTCCTCGCTAGAGAGGGTTCTGAGAGGAACTCACTGGGGTGGAGATCCCAGGAAAGCACTGGGTCTCCAGCTGGTTCAGTGGGTGGTCAGATGGGAGCCCCGAGATTTGGGGACTGCTCTAGCTGCAATCGCTCCCAGATGCACAGTCTGAACGCAGGCTACAAGCCTGGTCCATCTGGAGGTAGGAGCGCAACACACCAGCTGGGGGGGTCCTTATCCCCCGTGTGACCTTGGGAAAAGTCCTTGGAGTTCTCTGCCTTCAGTTTTCTCATCTATGAAATGGGATCATTTTACCATGAGTTTGAGAATCAAGTGAGATGACCACAAATGTGTGGCAGTGCTCAATTACCACAAGCACTTTGTAAACAGAAGCTACCACCATTGGTATCCATTTCCCTACTCTTGTTTTTGACAATCATTCAGGTACCAGTGGGGATGGGTGAGCTGCAGGGCCAGCGTGGGCAGTGTAAAAGCTGGGAGGAGCTGGGACTTCCCTGGTGGTCCACTGGTAAAGAATCCGCCTTACAATGCAGGGGACGCGGGTTGGATCCCTGGTCAGGGAACTAAGATCCCACATGCCTTGGGGAAACTAAGCCCGCGTGCTGCTAACTACAGCGCCCACGCGCTCTGAAGCCCGCGTGCCACAACTACAGAGCCCATGTGCCCTGGAGCCCGTGTGCCACAACTACAGAGCCCATGGGCCCTGGAGCCCGCGTGCCACAACTACAGAGCCCATGTGCCCTGGAGCCCGTGTGCCACAACTACAGAGCCCATGTGCCCTGGAGCCCGCGTGCCACAACTACAGAGCCCATGCGCCCTGGAGCCTGCGTGCCACACTAGAGAGGGAAAACCCACACGCCACAACTAGAGAGAAGCCCGAGCGCCGCAGCGAAAGATCCCGCGTGCCTCAGCGAAGATCCCGCCTGCCGCAACTAAGACCTGACACAGCCAAAAATAAAAAATAAATAAATTAAAAAAAAAAAAAAGGCCGGGAACAGAAGCAGGCAGCAACTTGCAGGGCAACTTGCAGGGGGAATTTCAGGGGGCACCTGCTATGAGCACAGAACGTGATTCCGTTTCAGGCAGAGGAAGCAGTGATCAAAGGGGAACTGCTCCAGCCACGAACAGCATGTTCTTTAGCCTGAAATGACCAACTGTGATTTGGGGACACATGCCTGTCACCTGACTGAGGAGTAAGGGTTTCAGGAGTACCGATTATTCTTGGATGGGTGATAAAAGATCCCTTCGTATGATGAAATGAAATGTATGAAGGATGTATGGAGGGAGGGGCAGAGGGCAAATAAAGTTAGTATCATGAAGTAATACCAAGGCAAATATGTGTAAGGGGGGACAGAAAAGGAGGAAACCCCAGGAGCATGGCAAGGGCAGCCCACACATTAAGGAGGGACACCATGAAGGGGTGCATCGGGCTCTGTGGTGGATGCGAGGACAAGGTGAGGCACAGGTGGCACAGCTGGGCCCACGGCCGACTCGGAGATCGGGGCGGTGCCAGAACCTCAACCTCCCAGATATTTCCATGAAGTCTAATTTGCTAAAAACAGATTTGGAGATTTAGAATTTTAAATCTGCTTTTTTATTCCACCACATCCCCAGCGGGTAAGACACTCCCTCCAGCAGCTGTCGCTCCCGGAGGCATCAAGTTGGGGGAAAGTGCCTCGCCACCCAGGGTCGTTCTGAGCGCAACCCCGTCTCCCCGAAACAGGGCGCAGCTGGTCCGGGTGTACTTCCTCCTGAGTTCTTCAAATCTCTGGAGACAGTGCCTCTTCCTGCAGCCTGGCCTCCCTCTCCGGAGACTAACACGTTATTCCCTGCACTCGGCCAGCTCTAGGAGCACCAGCTCGCTCTCCTCTGAACTCCCCGCCCCCCAATTTGGGGGCTGAAGCACTGAAGGCAGCACCAGATGTGACCCAAGCAGCAGTGAGCGGGCGGGCGGGACGACTGGCCCCCTCGGCGTGACTCTGCCTTTACTGGTTACAGCCAGATACGTCACCCTGGGGGAGGAATTACTGTGGACACTGTCCATCAACACAGGTAGGAATATTCTTTGTTTAACACATGCTGCTGCCACCTATGTGGCTTACGTTACCTCTGTAACCCGCCTACTTCTGGTTCAAAACAGACTCATGAATTAAAACCCAAGAATGAAATTTCTGTCATAGATTTGGACTTATTCTTGCTGGGATCTTTTCTGATTCTATTTTATTATCTGATATATCTGGCAGCCCCTGGTCTAGACTTTGATCAACTTGCCCTCCATGCCAATCCACCCACTCACAGGCCTCGTGCTTAGAGACAGAGGTCTGCAATGCAAACCACCTCCAGCCCCGCTGAGGTCATCCACTAACCAACACTCCCACTGCCAGCCTCAGCTGTAAGGTTTTTAACGCAGCCATGATTACTTCTGCTTCAGCACCGAGTCTGTCCTGGCTTTATGGCAATTTGACCACTTTCAAGATAAAATGCTCTCAACACAACAAAGGCAAGTTTTCAGGGTGCCTGGACTTGGATGTACAATCTCTCCAGATGTCCCAGACGGACGCAAAAGTTCTGAATAGGTGGGTGGAGGCAGTTCAAAGACATGGCAACTGCACAGGCTGCTCCCCTACAGCAGGTGACACCAGGGATTAAAACCATCTGTCTGTGGGGCCTCAGGTTCACCTGGGATGACTGGTCTACCACCTCCCATCACCCCCTTCATCAGAAAGCTGATCCAATTGTGGGTCTGGGCTGGAAATGACTTCCTCATTCACAGGCAGGGTATGAGCAATGTCTTCCCATCACAAACACTTTCTTCCTGGCATGGTCTACTCAGAGATCAGTAAGGGAGGATAAGGACAGTCTTGGTCTTGTGTTAACTGACACCCTCAACTGATTCTTTTTCACAGTGATTCAGCCCATATTTTTCTGTCTGTGTACAAATTAAATGTCAAATGCTTGGTTAAATGCTCACTAATTCCACTGCATACTCTTCATCAAATCAGAAACCTAGTAAAGAATGAAATAAAGTTCACATGGCGTAACTTGTTCATTCACTTCTTCCCTTTTAAAAGGCAGTTTATAAACTGTCTTTTCTAGAACTCTGCTTAGGAGTGACCTCAACCTGAGTAATGTGTGAAATCTACCTTCTTAAGAATGCACAAGTGCATTTTTGGCCTTCTGGCATCTCTTCCTTTTCCCACAGTTCCTTAGAGAGCAGTACACCAAATTTGGTGAACTAACTATCAAGTTCTTTCACTACCCAGGGATCTAATTTGTCTTGGAATACAGACTTGAAATCATTTAGGAGAAATAAGTTCGTTCTTATAAAAATCTTCACCCATTTTGGTCATCAACTTGTATCCATCAACATCCTGGGCCCCAAGCAGAAAGCCCAACCCTTCCTTGATCCTGTGGTTCTGCATTTTGTGCTTTATAAAAAGGAAGAGAAAACAAACAACAACAAAACCCAAAAAGCCTTTTCAGTCTCTATAGGCCCAGCTTACCTAGAACTTTTAAGCTTTCTGACAAAACATTGCTGGTGATCAATCTTTCTACCACTTATTCAATAAGAACAATAAAGAGTAACAAATAGTCCATGACAGAAATACACATGCATAGTTTACTTCTCTCAATTAACCGAAGCCCCATCACATTTAGTTTATGAAGCTGAGTATCAAAATATTAAAATGCCCTCGAAAAAGAAGTCTAACAAGTAAACAAGATTACACATACATCCATTTTCAGCTGGGCATTTTAAGACCTAATGTTGCATTCCCTGGACTTCTGTACAAGTGCCTCACCTCCTGGTTACATTAACTGAGGCCAATCTACAAACAACTAATTAATTAAAGCAGACGTTTGCGACTCTCCGTTTAGAAGCAGACATTTAGACTCTCCCTTCAATAAGAAATGATAAAATCTGGAGTTAGTGCACAGGGATATATGTTTAGTCCACACTGTAATAGTGAGTTACAAATAAAGATAAGATAGTATATTATTAATTCATTCATTTAATAATCATCTACTAAGTGACTATTCTTTCAGGCATATTAGAGTTCCCTATAGTTTTACACACTAACTTCTAATTTCTCTCTTGATCTAAAAATTTTCTCTGCCTCAAAATATGGGGTCGATAAGAAGAAACAGAAACTTCATCAATTTAAACCATTATCTAGGGAAAAAAAAAAAAAGCTTTACATGAATTAAACTAAACTGACAAAAGGATTTTCCTTTTAGATAATAACATCCCTCTTCCCCACTGGCCAACCCAAATGTTTTACAGATATTTACTTGGTGAAAAAATTTATTTATTTTGCAGCTTTGGCTGGGAACAAAAGTCGTTAGTGATGTGAACAAAGCTATGTACGCCAATGTGATGGAACCATGAGCAAAGATTCCTTGTCACAGCCTCCTCTGCCCTGAGGACGCAGCGCTGGAGCTGTACACCCAGCAAGGCTCGACTGCTCATCTGAAGGCTCAGAGTGAGGCGCTCACCCTGAGAAAGGGCAACAGAAGCAGATTCAGCAGTTCCTGTTGCTCAAAGATGAGTAAGGAAGGTATCAGGATTATACCCAAGTATTCATACCCAGGTATTTATACCTCTGTGTCTTATATTTCAATCATTTGTCGAGCAACAAGGCAGGTGAGGAGGAAAAACAAGGACATTTATTGGCAGCTAGGATGGTGAGTGTGTAATTGCATCCAATTGGTCCACAGCCCTCAGAGATGCTGTTATTCCCAATTCTGCAGAGAGAAAGCTGAGGCACCACAGAGCAGCCTGTCCCAGATCACTCAGCCAGTTAAGTAAGGGGATGTGCTACACTACAGTATACTTTCTTAATTATTTTAATAAAGATTATATTTTAACAGAAAGAAAGCATAAATGATTAGATCTATTTTTTTGGATATTCCCACCTATGGGAAGACCACCTATTTCTTTTTTTTAAATACCAGATACGGGCTTCCCTGGTGGCACAGTGGTTGAGAATCTGCCTGCCAATGCAGGGGACACGGGTTCGAGCCCTGGTCTGGGAAGATCCCACATGCCGCGGAGCAACTGGGCCCGTGAGCCACAATTACTGAGCCTGCGCGATTGGAGCCTGTGCTCCGCAACAAGAGAGGCCGCGACAGTGAGAGGCCCGCGCACCGCGATGAAGAGTGGCCCCCACTTGCTGCAACTAGAGAAAGCCCTCGCACAGAAACGAAGACCCAACACAGCCATAAATAAATAAATAAATAAATAAACAAACAAACCCAAAGTTTAAAAAAAAAACCCAGATACCACAATCTATGTGAAGGCATAATTGCCAGAGCAGTAGGTAGCAACTGAATATTGACTTTGAAACCAAAGTCAAATCCAATGCTCACTCTTGCAAGGGGCGATGATGTAGTAGATGGTTCTAGGCCCTGAGTTTCCTCTTGCTTTCTCTGTCTTGTGGCCATTTAATTGCTTGTTTCTGTCTACATCAGATAAACAAGCTAAAGAAATCAAACATTTAAGAGTGTATCTAGAGAGTTCATCTAAGGAATTGAATATTAACATAAAAATTATCGAGATTTGATCATAGAAGGTAAACTTTACTTCCTAAAATATTATGCATTTGATCTTAACCTTTCCCACTGGACTTCTGAGATGTTAAAAGCTAGAGGTCACTCATACATTGCTACTGGGAGTGTAAAATGGTACAGGCATTCTGGAAAAGTTTGGCAGTTCCTTTTAGAACAATGCGTCTACCAGAGGACCTGGCAGTTGCACTCTTGGGCATTTATCCCAGAGACGTGAAAACTTAAGTTCATGCAAAAACCTGTACATGAAGGTCCACAGCTTCTCTTTTTGGAAAAGCCAAAACTTGACAATATCCCAACTGTCCTTTAAAGGATAAATAGTTAAGAAACTGTGATACACCCAAACCATGAAATACTACTCAGCAATAAAGTACTGACACACGCAACAACAGGCATGGGTCTCAGGGGAATTTTGCTGAGTAGAAAAAGCCAATCTCAAAAAGGTACATATTGTATGATTCCATTTATGGAACGTTTTTGAAGTACAATAACAGAGATGGAGAACAACAGACTAGTGGTTGCCAGGGGGTAGGGGTCAGGCATGGGTATAAGGAGGCGGCAGAAGAGAGCCCGCTGGTGATGGGACGATTCTGCCTGACTCTGTACATTCCAACTGGTGGTGGTTACACGAATCTACACACGATAAAATCTCACGAAGCTAAGCATGCGTGCGCACGCGAACACATACACACACACACGTGAGTGCATGCACTGCACATCTGGGGAAAGTGGAATCTAGGAATAAGCTCTGGGGAGTGTGGCAAAGCCACTTTCCTGCTTTGAAAGTGCTCGTGGTTATGCGAGATGTGACCCCTGGGGGGAGGCTGGGAGAAGGGTGCAGGGACCCCCTTGTCTGTTTCTTTTTTTCCCAGCTTTCAGGGATTATAAATATTTCAAAATAAAAAGTTTTTTTTAAAAAAAGCTGGGAAATATGTTTAAAGGTATCACCCATACATAGGAATGCACAAAAAACCAAATCATTTTAGAGAATATAGAGAGATGAGTCATCAGTAAAATCCAGCTGAGAAGGTCAAAATAAAAGGCTTGAAAGTTGGAAACCAAATTTTAGAGATCTTTGCATAGGAGACAGAAGGGATCTGGAAGAACCCGATGCCGAGAGGCTGGGATCACCCCGAGGAGGCTGTGCCCCCCCCCCCCCCGCTGAGAGTCGTGCCGTGCAGAACAGCCACAGGGCTTCTCTGGAAAGCTGGGCGTCCTGAACAGCTCTGCATCACGACTGCCAATGATCCCGAGATCCGTCAGAGGGCAGCTGGTCTCCACGGGGAGCACCAGCTACCTGTAGTCAAGTTTCCTGAATTAGTTTACCTGGCAGATGCCTGACTGGCTGGTTCTCCAGCTCCACGGGGGAAGAAGAGAAAAGGAATCCGGGCCCTTTGAGTGGTGGCTGGTTGAAAAGGCACTGGGTATGTTTTCAAACTCAGTGAGGATGGCGGGAGACGCAGCTGGGAAGCTCCACACCCGGAGGAGAGGAGTGGCGAGCACCTCGTAACCCGCCACCCACTACAGGGCGAGATCCGGACGGCGCTCTCCCTCCTCCCCGGGGAGAGCTGGGCGCTGGCCCGGGTGTAAAGAAAGAGGTCTGCCTGCCTAACCGTTAGGCATGAAAATGAAGCCAGGCTGGTATGCTGTGACCAAAAAACCTCCAGGTGCTTGGGAGGCCTTTATTTTTGACTTCTGAATAAAATGAAAGGTTCCTCTTTTCCCAGGCATCACCCCAAACAAACATTTGTCCCAGTTCAGTGTGTAAGTTTGCAGAAGCAGAACCAAAAGGCTTCTTTACGTAACCCAGCAAGAATCACAGCCCCATTCAAGTGGAAATGATCTTTCCTGGGAAACCATGGTTTCTGGGAATCAAGTGAAGAAAAACCAGCTCGAGGCCACTGAATCAATTCCAGAAATAAACTCTGGCTGAGAACTCAGTGTCACCACCCGGTTGCCTCAAATAACCTGCACATTTCAAAGGTAATTGTCAATTAACTCGGGACCTAATTTTGAGAATGAAGTTGAAGAGAACGAATGGATGAAAATAATTATGCCTTTGCTATATCTGAAAATGGAACTATGTCCCTCTGTCATTAAGTCTCAGAAGGATGGACTAGAAATAGACATCATTTGTCCCACAAGCTGACTGAGTATTTGCTAAGTCTGGGAGGCAGGCTACGAAGACAAGTGAGACAGGGTTCCAGCCTTCAAGTAGCTTAACCTCTATCAAGAGAAACCAACAGGTGTCTAAAGTACGTGATGCACACAGAAGCAGAAGTATGTTCTTCCACTGGTCATTCATTTTTATACCCCCTCCCTGTATGTTACAGTTGGCTGTGGGAGACACGTTGAAAGGAGTAAGTGAAAGGGTAAATGAACGAATGAACAAACAGTGCAAAGAGCACTGAAAAGGAAAGGAGGACAGGTAACAAAGGCCTAATAACGGGAGAATTATAATCAGAATGGATGCAAATAAAATGCTAGAAACACTGAAGGGAAGAGAGGGATACAGCAGGACAAAATACAGGAGGCCAAAAACTCTCCTAAAATGAAATCAGCATTCCTTCTTAATACTACAATACTACTTCAAAGACATTAAAAAAAAAAAAAAAAAGAGGCCAGATTATCAGTCTTCAGGTCTTCTGAGAGGAGATTAAACATCTCATGGCTTCTTTCAGAGAAAAAGAAAAAAGAGGAAAGGGTCCCAGGATGCTTCCAAATCTGGGTTTAAGGGTGAAATTGGGCTGAAACCTCTATCAACCACCTTCTGTATTCAACCTCAAGGTATAAAATATTTGCCACCCATGTGAAAATCCAGATGACCCTTGAACAAAAGCGGGGGTTAGGGGCGCCGACCCTCCGCACAGTCAAAAATCCACGTAGGATTTATAGTCAGCCCTCCATGTCTGAGGTTCCTCCACACCTGAGATTCTATACCCGCAGATCGTGTAGCACTGTAGAGTTTACTGCTGAAAAACGGCCACGTGTATGTGGACCTGTGCAGTTCAAACCCATGTTGTTCAAGAGTCAGCTGGGGGTTCCTCTTTTCTCTCTTCCCGGGAACAAGCATCTGCCTTCTGTCCTCTGGGGTAAGAGAGTAGAGCCCAAGGTCTCCACGCTGAATCTAAGTGCTTGGCCTGCAACGAGACTTAAAACCACCAACCTTCTCCCAGGTGTGATTCTTAAAAACAATCTGAGTCAACACTGAGCAGATATCACCTTGACCTGGCACTTTTTCAAAGTTGGTTGTTAATGAGATCACCTTTGTATTACTTGCTCATCAGAGAGCCAGAAGTTTACTGCAAAAAAGAGAGGGCTAAGGGCTACTCTCCGGATAAAGCGAGACTTAAAACCACTGCCGAACATCTGGGAGTGAGGAAGGTTAACCTCCGCGTCAGGAGAGCCTTTGACAGCTAACTTCTAAAAAGCTTCACGTATTCGCCTGAATGAAAAAGGCCACTTGCTTTTTCTATCTCCCTCCAAGTAATTTGAAATTGTATGATCTTCTTGAGAAAATTAATTCTGATAACTTAAATCTTCTAGCACTTTTTCATTCATCTGATATGCTAAAATACTTAGTGACTTGATGCAAGCACACATTTAATTAGCATGATTTCCTCCTCTTGGTCCTCCTCTCACAGTTAATTTTGTTTAGGAACTCCCTGGCGGTCCAGTGGTTAGGACTCCGCACTTCCACTGCAAGGGGCTCGGGCTCGATCCCTGGTTGGGGAACGAAGATCCCGCAGCCTGCACAGTCCAGCCAAAAGATAAAGAAATAATAATAATAAAATACTTTTTAAAAAAAGGAGTTAATTTGGTTTCAAAACACATAATCAAATTTGTTCTAAATGAAGTTTTAAAACACAGCAACTGAAGAAGCCATCCCTTCCTGCATAAAACCTACCAAGTATCCTGGTGGGTCCGAGGGCATTTGTGCAGCCCAGAGAAAGGAGACCGAGGAAGATTCTGGGGCTGGTCAGGAAAAAATAAATCTACCGAGAATATGGCTGAGGCTAAAAATGGAGTCCAAGCACGTCGAGGGGAAGAATCAGACAACATTCCATGCCTGTGTGTGGCCAGCTCCCCTCAAGTTCTGCCCCCTCCCAGTCACCTGGGCATGTTTGTGTTTGTGTCCTGCTAGGTACCCCGCCTCCAACTGTCACAGAATCCTTCCCTGACCCGGGTCACTTCGGGGTCACATGAGATTAAGAGGAACCAAATCACAGTAAAATACCAGTTTCTCTGCTACTGTGATGGTCTTTCATATAAAAAGGAAAGAATGAATGGACTGACAATTCTCCAGTTGTGAAGGTGAACCACTTAGCCTTTAAAGCAGCTTTAAGTTCTCCTCAGTCTACAAACTTCATACATACCAGAAGTTCCTACAGCGTAAGTCGAGAAAACAAAATGTATTTTCACTTTTCAATAAATTTCCAAGCCTAGGGACAAAACAGGCTCCATAGTTTGCTAACTGGAATGCTTCTACTGTAAGATTTTTCCTTAAAAATGCTGCTGCTGTTACAAAAACCAGTGAACCCAAACGTAGTCTCCGGAGAGCAGCTTTCGTAAAAGGCTTTCCTTCTAGTTTCCTTTAACGCCTGCTTTTTGAGAACCATAACAAAGTTGAAAAGGGGATTGAAGCCATAAATAATGCTTCATGGAAAGAGCCTTTCTTTGTCCTAACTGCAAGTTAAATCTTCATGCATCCTGCTAAAGAATATTCCTAAGGCCTGTGACACAGACAAACGTCAGGATACAAGCACTGGCTCTCGACCTCCAGACTCCAGGCCTGCCGCCACTGCTGCCCTTCCCCTCTGCTCAGTCTGTGAACGCTGCCCAGCGGCCTGCCCCTCCTCCTGGGCCCGTCCAGGCCCACGGCGCTCCCTGCGGCCCGAATAAGGACCGCCAGCCCCCATACCCACCCACCGCGCCTCCCTCGGGAAGGTCCGGGGTGCACAGAGCCCCTCGCCTGCTTTCTGTCTGCCACAGCTTAATGAACAAAGGCACAACCTGCTTTTTCACAGGCATCATCTTCTCTCCCTCTCGGCTAGGGTGTAAAAATGCGTAAGAGAAAGAGGAGGTGGCATACGAGTACTGATGGGAAAGAGAGGGTAACACACAGCTATACCAAAACAGGTGCTATAACAGGTGTGTGTAAAGAGAGTTCTAGAGTGCAGGGGGCACAGCTGACTCTGCCTGGGGAAGTGAAGGGAAGCAGTACGTAACTGCAGGGACCAGAGCATGAGGATGAGGCGATTCAGGCTGGTGCTCCAGATACACACAGAATCTCTGATGGTTCAAAAGCAAGGGTATGACCTAATCAAATTCACATGCCTTGGTGGCAGGGCTGCAGAGCCAGGGAGACTAGTTAGTGGTTGTGGCTTGATTCGAGCTGAGCGGGGAACTGGTGACACATGCACCCGTCATCAGAAACTGCCATGGACCGATGTCCACTTAACGTGTCTCCTTGGAAAAGAACAGTCTCTTTGTAAACACCGTGAAGTCTTTCTCAGTGGTGGCATTATTAAACCAGGAAAAGAAGCCACTCCTGTCAGTTTTCTATTCTGACAACTGTCCAGGGTCCACAAAGCACCAGCCCCTTTGTAGAAAGGGCTGCTCAGCGTCCCGGCCATTGGCCAAATATGCTCCCTACACTATCTTCCTGGGCTCACGAAGTTTCAGACTTGGAAGTGAGGATGGCTGTTCTGAAGTCAAACATTCAAGTCAAACGGCCTGGTGGAGGACTGACTGCCCAAGATTCCGGATCTGTCAGTGAAGTTCTTTTCCTTTAAACAATTTCATTGGTTCCTGATCTTGGATGCCTTTAAACAAGGCAAGCCAGGCCTAGCCCCTTCCAAGTGTCTCTCATAGTCTTACTCTTCCCAGCTCCTTCTTCCTAGCCTGTTACTACAGTCTTCATGCACTCAATCTCAAATTACCTAAAAGGGCCCCTCATTTCCAACTTATAAAGAGCTGTGAAGTGGAGAATTCTTTTCACCTTAGAAATAAGATGTAGTAAGTTGACATCTTAATTTGTAGTCCTACCGAAAACTTTAGTTTTTATTATACATCCTTCTATCTCAAAAGCTACGTAATAGTTTCTTCAATTGTAACTTCCTATGATTTTCTTTTTTTTCATTTTTATTTTATACTGGACTATAATTTTCACAAGAATAACATATATGCAAGGTATAATTAATACCAACGTGTTTTCCATTTACCAAATAACACATTACCTCTTATCCTGAGACAAGTTTATCAGAATAGCATACCTATGACAGTAACGTGAATATTATCAGGCCATGCTGGCTTTGCTACGTTTAAATTCAACGTTATGGAAAATGCACTTCTGCGAGTATCTGAGAGCAGCCGCACAGCCTGATAAAATCAGAAGGCAGCCAGGACTTCAGCCACATGACAGGCTAACAGGCAGAAAGGAGGTCCCACAGCTCTGAGCCCAAAAGGCAGGTCGTCTATTTCTGCTACAATGGCTGTGCCCTGCCTCTCGCCAAGGACCCCCTTCAGCTCCTGTCTTCCCCGCTCCCCTCCTGGCCCACAGCTCCCAGCCACGCCCTCCCTCACAGGTCTGCTCCTGGCAGATGCCACCCCCTGCAATGGCACGCGTGTGCCCGGGTGGCGAGGACGGCCAGCAAGGAGGCCAGCCCTGTCCCCACCGGCGCAAACGGCCACCTCCGGTCCGCTTTCTCACATCACGCCCATCCTCATTCCTCCCCCGGAGTCCAAAGGCCCTTCCAGACGGAGCTCCGTCTCTGCCTCCGGATGCCTCACCTCTTTCACGTGGGTGTGAAAGGACACCGACATGTCCAGCAGGATCTTCCGCTGCTCAACTCGCCGAACAAAATCTTGTATCCGGTCCTCGAGCTGATGGGCGGCCTGATAGATCTCTTCCGGGTCACATTCCCCAGTCTGAGCCAGCTGTTCTGCTGCTTCTAGTAATTTATCCGCATTGGTGTATGTGTTCTGTGCAAGAGAACATTCAGAGACACAGAAGGTGAATAAAAGACAAACTGGCCAGGCTGGGAGCCATAATACACTGGAACAGAGTCAGCGTGTGATGTTCCTTTCTGTAAATCAAACAGAAAAAAGAGGAGGGCAAGAGATGATTTTAGGAGCTCAGAACATCTCCATGAGCAGCCTATTCCATTCTCGCTTGAGGTTGTTAAACTCAACCTCACGGCAAAGCCCTTCCGTCTGAGGCAGGGATGGGGTATCTGTAGGCAGCTGCTGGCCGTCTCGTGACTCATAAAGGGCTTTGGGCCTCTAGCTGCCGCGTAGCCAGAAGACAGCGCGTAGCCACAAATGCCCACTTCACTTTTTCTCCTGGTTTTATGACAGAGTGCAGAGTTCCAGTTTTGTGTCTTTCAGTATGATATACCGCTTTAGGATAATTCCCCAAGATCAAGTGAAAAAGTTACGTTGCAAACAAACATAAGCTGCTGCCTCTTTTCACATGTTTCTACTTATCAGTAATTCTGTGCTTATCTTTTCTTTACTTCGGGGGAAACGTTTTTTAAAGAAAAAGGAAATAATAACTACAATGGCTATAAAGTAGCCAGAGTTTTAAAGAGCCGAGAGTTGAGTGTCAATGGGTGTCTAAAATACTCTGAAAATTACTCTGTTTTAATTCTTGATAAATGAGGCTGCAAATGTCTTCCTCAAATCAACAGGTCTGTTAGAGACCCGACAGTGTTCGAGGGACCTGCTAGCGAGAGGGCTGCCGAGGGGGTGGGGAGCAGTCCAGCCAGGTGGGGGACCTCAGTGCAGGAGAGAACAGAGTTCAGGGCCCCGAGACGCCCAGAAGAGGCATGCGGCTCCCCGTGAGACACTGGCTGAGCCCTTCGTCCTTCTCCTTCCCCAGCATCTCAGTCCCACAGCCGAGCAGGGTCGGCTCCTCATGGGTGAGACGGGGGGTGGCCCCAGGTGTACGGGGGGTGGCCCCAGGTGTGCGGAGGGTGCCCCTGTGGCGAGTCCAAGCCTGATGGGGCACGGGGTGCCCCTGCAGTGGGAAGCCTCCCAGGTGGAGACTGGTGACCTCCAGGGGTATTAACCTACTAAGCCAATGCATCGAGGATAATGAGAGGCAGGTTACTCATTTTGGAGAAGGGAGTTACAAATATGAAGAAGGAGAACACTTGAGTCAACCCTGCAGCACTGAACTGGAATTGGAGGATCCATGTAAGTTCACGGTTTTCAAGAGACACGTGTGTAAATGTGCACGTACCCTCATGTCCCTCCTCCACCCCCCATCCACCAAGAGGGCCTGGGAACAGCAATGGCCCAACGGCACTAAGCATGGTAGTACCCAGATCTCCACTGGTAAGCACCATTCTGCTCTGGAGGGAACCAGGGCTCCGTGGAGAAATGGTGGATTCCAGGGTTGGGGTGAGACAAAGTACAAGATGAGTCTGAGACATCTTACCATGCCCCAAAGCAAGGAGAAGCCCAAGAACAATGCGGACAGGAGAGAGAAGCCAGCTTGAGGAGGTGCAGGTTGGCCAAACGAGGGACAAGCTGAGCATCAGAGGAAACAGTGACGGCGATGGAGGATAATCCATCCACTCAATAGGAAACCAGGAGTCCCGACTGACACAGAAAGTAAAACTGGATGACGGACGGCATAGTTATAGAATTTCAAAGTACCTCCCCGCAAAGTACTTGCTAATTACAAAGGGGGAACGACTCACTTTACAACGGAGACATCTGGCAGACACCACCTTAACCCAGGGATCAAAGTGGACACCACAGGTAACAGGACAGATTAATCTGTGCAACCCTTGAAGGGACAGAGTTAGGAACACGGCAGCACTCCTGGATACACCTGCCGAAGACGTATAACCAGAGTACCACCATGAGGCAGCATCAAACAAACCCAAAGTGAGGGGCATTCTCCAAAACAACGGGCCTCAGATTTTCCAAAATGTCATGTCACAGAAGTTAAGGAAGGACCAAGGAGCGACTCTAGGCTGAAGGACACTAAGAGATGTGACGACCAAATGTCACAGGTGGTTCTACACTGGATCCGTTAGCTATGAAGGATATCGTGGTCTGAGGGTTAGAAGGTAGTCATGTGTCAGTGTTAATTTCCTGATTTTGATGGCGGTATTATGGCTGTATAGCAGAATGTCCTCTTTGGTAGGAAAAACACACTCAGGTCAATGGTTAAGCGTGGAGGGTAGGTTCTTTGTGCTGTATTTCCAACTTTTCTGCAAGTTTAAAAAAATTTTACAGCAGAGTTAACATTCAGTGTGACAAGTATGAGGTGATCTCAAAAATGATGCTGACGCACGCTTACGGAGCACGCGAGGCCCAAGCGTCAGGCTGGGATGGGTGGAGCGGCCCGTCCTGGGCAGGCTCTAAGGGGGTACAGTGTCGACAGGGGATTTAAACGTGACAATAAAGACCAGCTGGAGGGCGGTCTGCTCTTCGTCACCAGCATAGGCTGACGGCTCCCGGCTCCAAGTGTGCCCCTGGCACGAGCACTTACTGGGCGTGGGTCTAAGGGCCTCCCCCGCACTGAGCTGTCTGATCCTAACCACAGCCCCTTTTACAGGTCAGCAGACTGAGGCCAGGAGGGCAATGTCAAGACTCAGAGGCCAAGGCTGGCAGGTGGTGAAGCGGGACGCAGCCAGGTCTGACTCAGGGGCCCTGGCTTTCAACAACCCAGTGTGTTGTTCAGCTCACCCCTCACCACGGTGGCTCAGGCAGCCCTGCTTCACACGCTGCAGGGCTGACAGTCACCCCCGTCCCCCTGTCCCTCTGGAAAACCATCTTCAGGGGACTCTTCTTTCTTGGTACTATCCAAGTCTCACGAGAACGTTCTGCACTATTAACAAAGGATCCTTCAGAACTCCGAGAAATGATGGGAGAGATGTCAAAGAGCCCCGTAAGACTGACCGACACGGCCAGACTCGGAAAATGCCTATGTGCACACTTTACATAGTCTTCGAAATCAATTATGTGGCATCATTTGAAAAGCACAGTCATTCCCAATCTGACTGCAGAGCTTCAATGCACAGTTAAAGGGTTTTGTATATATTCACCGTGACCCACTGGGAAGCTAAGCTGTCCTGATTCCTGTGCAGAGCGGACAGTGAACGTGCCCACTTCAAAAGCGCTCTGGAACAACAAAAGCACTTTTCAGAAAAGTCCACTCTCCGTCCTGTGCGACTCTGGGCCTCCACATCCCCTGCGGGGCAGTCTGGCAACCTGCCAGTGGTGACTTTGTGACAAGAAGCCCTTCACGCAGATTATCAAACCACCTGGGAGGTTCCGCGGGACAGGACAGAAAGGCTGTCACGTCAGTACCTGGGTGTCGCCGACGTGGTGACCCGCAGCCCCAGGCTGGAGAGGATCACCCCTCCTTGTGGCCGGATGGACGAGGGAGGAGTTAAACTACGAATGAGAATCACAGCAACGGGGTAATGATGAGGGAGGGATGGGGAAGCCATCGACGACGACACAAAAAAGAGCGACGGAAAGTGTCGGGGCCAAGAGGGGCCTCAGGAGGCCTCACAACCACGTGCAGCGCGGATCCTGGACGGGGCCCCAAACGGGGAGAAACGAAGGGAACCTGAACAAAGTACGGACCTCAGTTCATCAGTATTAGTTACTAATCCTAACAGTATCGGTTCAGTATTATATTTGTATAATATTATATATTATTAGTATGACATCAGATCAATGTTAGCTTATTAATGATAACAAATGTACCGCACTAATGAACGGTGTGAGTTTTGATAACAGGGGAAACTGGGTGCAGGGTATGAGAATTCTCCGTATCATCTTCACCATTTTTCTGTAAATCCAGAAGTTGTCTAAAAAAGTTTATTAAAAAGATGTATGTGTATATATGTACACACACACACAGAGAGCAGATTTCTGAAAACCAGCCTCCACCTAGGGAAGAGGTCCGGAGCACTGTCCACAGATTCTGTCACCTAGTCCAGCGGTCCCCAACCTTTGTGGCACCAGGGACCGGTTTCATGGAAGACGCTTTTTCCACGGACGGGGCGGGGGGATGGAGGGAGGATGGTCAGGCGGTCCTGCGAGCGATGGGGGCGGCGGAGGAAGCTTCACTCGCCCGCCGCTCACCTCCCGTTCCCAACAGGCCGCAGACCGGTACCGCTTGCGGACCCCTGACCTAGTCCTTCCCTCCTGGGAGGCTGGCCCCCGGCCCCTCAGCGCAGCCCCTGGGCACAGAGAAAGCTCTCCTCGCAATGGGCAGCTACGAGCCTCAAGGCTCCTCCTGGGCAGGTTCTGCATACACGCTGCCCCCAGAGGTCTCTGCTCATCAGAGGCCGCACAGTGAGGTGACACTCCCGGGGACGGTGGCTTTAGGGGGATCCACGCTTCCCTGAGGGGCCTCCCAGGACCGCGCTCGGCAGCTCTGAGCAGAGGCACGACGGGCCTCGGTGCTGGACGGAGCCGACAGTTTAGCACGCTGCACGGTGCACGCACACACCTGCTACGAGCCGAGTCCTGTTTTCGCATCTGTTGTCGCTACAGCCGTGAAGCCGCTTCCCTCTCGAGTTTAGTAAGCGGATCTGCAGGTGACAGAGCCTCCCAACACATGCCAATTCTGAAAGCTTTCCGCCTCTTGGCCAGCAGGTAAAGACAGTTACAACAATCAACGTCCCAAAGGAAGAACTGCATTTCTGAATGATCTGGGACACGAAACAGCACTCATTTCGTCTCACCTCTCATTTTACACCTGAAGACCCTGAGCCAGTAGGAGGGACTCCGTGACTCTCCCTCAGCACAGCAGTAGGTGCTGGCGGAGCTAGGGTCAGCCGTGGCCTCTCTGAAACCCAAGGCCAAGGCCTCCCTGTGCACAGAACCTACCCTGGATCCTTTGGCCGTGGAAGAAATAGATCTCCGTGTGTTCACAAACATACGGATGAGAAATGCTAGCTTTGGAGCACTTGCTCTGTGCCCCGAAGCAGCCCTGTGACAACGACACGATTTCACTTCTACTTTATAAGCCAGGACACCAAGACAAAGAGGTGCAAAAACTCAGCCAGCAGTCAGAAGAGCTGGGACTGTCCCAAAAACAAAGGCCTCGGCCAGGGGTCCTCTCAAAAGGGAAGGTTGAGTCACTCAATCTTAGACTTACAGCAGGGAGGAGGTGTCAGGTAAAGCAGGCTGTTTCTGAGTCTGAAGAGACTGGACTCCCCTCTTCCACCCACTGCCCTGTCCCCAGGGCATCTCCCCCGGGGCCCAGTTCCTGGTCCATGGGGTGGGGTACCAATCCCTGCAGCGAGGACTGAAGGAGATACTGCAGGGCCAGGCCGGGGTGCGCCCAAAGAGTTTCCTATTTTCTTGAGAAGTAAATTAAAATTGCACAATGTCCTAGGTCTCAAGAAACACAAGAGCCTTTTCAAAGGAGGATCAGACCTTCTCCTCCCTACAATCCACAACAGCTACAGCCTGGGTCTTACCCAAGAGGGCCAGAGGCTATATTTAGAAACTGGTAAAAAAAAAAAAAACAAAAAAAAAAAACAGATGGGTTTTCTTGATCTTAGGAAAGACAGGAAAGGAGGAAAACACAAGCATGTCACGCCTGAATTGCAGGTGTGCCGAAAGTGCCCACGTGCTGTGCTCAGGGCACCCTCCCTGCAAAAGATGCATGAGTTCAGGAGAGACCCCGGGGGTTAGAGAACTGGCCTGATTCGCTTCTAAAAATCCAGAATGAATGTTTAAGGTCTCCTGCTTTCCTGAATGCCACACTTCTTTATCCTGGAAGACAAGTTAATTATATCGCACACAAAAAAAGTTACTGACAGAAATGGCTTCCTGGAGAACAACTTCGAGATGTTTACATCTCTGGAAGGTGATCTGAATCCCAGGGGACAAGCAGACATGAGAGAAGGCACCTACGGGAAGATGCTACGCCAGAGATGTATTGACTCCTATTAGAGAAATCTTCTGTGCTCTTGAAACCAGCTTCTTCCTTGAACCAGAATGTTCTCAGCTTTCCTGGCTGCTGTACTCATAGCTTTTTAAATCTAAAAAGGGACATTAAACTTGGATGATTATTTAGAAGGTAAAAGAGCAGGTGACTGTCAAAGAGCACCTTCCTTTCCCAGAGTCATTTGCAAAAAGCTTCACGTGGAAAGCGTTGTTAATTTCTTTTTTAAAGCTCCTGCGTGAACATGCACCGTGGCTCCATCTGCCACGCTCTAGAAATTCATCAGCACGGAGTCATTGGATAGGATCTATCTACTCAAGAATCACGGTACAACATAAAGAAGGAATGGATCTTCACATTAGTCACAAGGAGGTTCTCGGGTCTGCCGAACTGTGTGCCAAAATGGTCCAACACTTCCTGATGTGGCTCTAGCAGTGTCTGAAACAGCCCGAGACCAGGGGCCTCGCCGCGAAGTCGAGGGCCTGCAGAAGTCACACCGGCTGCACAACTCGCTGCCACCAAGTACACAAGAGGCTCTTTTCGGGTTCCCCCTTCTCAGAACACTAGAACTGTTCTACAGAATAATCTATATTTAGTAGGTCTTAAATGAATTCAACCGTAAGACTTTTGACACTTCCTTTCTGAATCTGTCATGTTACTTTACCATGTCATGTTTTGAAGAAGTTGACTTTAAGAATAATTCATTAAATAAACTGCTAATTCAGTATCTTGAAACTAAAGATTGTCGAGACAATTTAGAATTCATTTTACAAAGGACCCTTCAAAACACAACCCCAAGACACACACTAACTCACCTTAAACTTAACCATGAAAAAGAAATTTCTTTTCCCTAAACCCAAAATGTGTTTTACCTTTGTGAGTATGTTTCAGAAAATGAGAAAAGGCTCTTTATTAAGCACTAAAGATGCCTCTGTTCCTATTTTTAAGGTGCCTCCAAAGGCCATTCTGTCCAAAAAATACATACATCTAAAGCATGACCGTAGATCTCCCTCTGCCATAGGACTGGTATTATACTTTGTTTTGACAGAAAGCAATCGAAGACAGGAGGGTGGAGAAGGAAAGGTGGGGAAGGCATTCCCTCCAGTGGCCTCGCCCCCTGCACCAGAGCAAGACTGATGTCATCGTCTTCTCTGGGAAGAGGCAGACAGCTTTCCATGAATGAAGCTACAAACACAGAGCGTGATTTGGCTCGATACCCAGGCCACTGTCTGTCCAGCCCGGATCTGCTGCACGTGGTCTTAATAAAGCGCGGCTCCTTGCGGAGCCACTTCACAGGCCAGACCGCTCCTGGCTTAAAATGCTACCCTCCTCCCTCTTAGGCCCCTCAAAGAATCTTTTTAAACAAGCTGGGGGGCCTAGAGAGAGAAGCCCACTCTATTTCTTCAGGTCTACAGCCCCCTCCCAGCTTACGACGTTTAATCTGTTCTTATCGTAGAGGGGTCCAGGGTGGCCCCCCGGTGTACGGAGGCAGGGCACGTTCCTTTCAGAACCAGCCTGAAGCAGGTCTGTGATGCGCAGTATCTGCAGGTACGCGGGCGGCGAGCACCGGACTCCAGAGCCCATCAGGGACCACTCGGGACCTGTCACACGACACACACTGAGGTGGACGCGTGTCTGTGGACAGAAAAGATCAGAGACTTTCGCCCTAAGGCAAGTGGAGGGGATTCGTCATACATGAGGGGCTGGTCCCCTTCACAGCCAACCACGACAGACTGCTGAATGCCCACTCTGGGCAACGGCACGTCCCTGGGTGCCTCCTGCCTACAGTTTTATCAGCCAGAGACGCAGACACCGGACGGCCGGCGCCAGGGGCGATGCGGAGGTAAAGTGCACAGCACTCCCTCTGAACCAGCGGTATCTAAAACATGCACCAGCATCAAGCGACATTCTCCAAGAGACGGGAGGGCCTATAAACATTTCATGCCAGAAGGAAAAGAACTAAGAGAAGGAGAAGCTGGAGATGCTGGGCCAAGAGGCCAGAAGTGAGGGGCCAGGTCCCGGCAGGGGGTGGAAATGAGCACAGGGCCAGGTCCAGGGCGGAGCGCTCAGAGCCTGCCCCCCGGCGGGTTTGCAAAGGAGGGAGGCCCGCAGAGAGGGGAGGCTGGGTGTCTGTGCGTAGCTCCCCAGGCCCTGGCAGAATGAACCCCTGGCACACGACTGGTGATGGTATGAAGACCAGAGGGAGGGAAACTGGGCGCAGATGTTTGCAAAGTGAGCAAAACGTGCCTACATTGAAGGTTTTTGTTTTTTCATGCACAGTTCAGACTCGGGCTTAAGGACTTTCAATTTAAGGAAAAGAGGGCCAGGTACCCCTTAGAGTCCCAGGGTCAATGTGCCAAAGATGATAAGAAAGCAGCGAGACTCGGCCGGGGAACAGCGGGAGCTGACAGGCCCCTGCCTTTCTCTGAACCAGGGGTAAAGGCAGTCCTCCCTCCGCTCTGGGGCTCACCCTAGAAACCTCAAGACGCAAACGTGTCCTACAAAGAAAGTGTCTCCCTCTTGCTGCCCCGAGCCCCTGTGTTGACGGCTTTGATTGTCATCTTAGATCTGAAGAAGTAAGATTACCATGAAAAGATAGGGCGAGGGTCGCCACAGAAGGCACCACAGGAATTAAAGGGAGGGGTCAACAGGTGCTGGATCCACAGGAGGACACTCGGCAGGCCAGAGCCTTCACACTGGAACACGCTCGGGAAGGTGCGAGGCGGGGGCCGGGGCGGTCGAGCCCACGGTCACGGGTGAACTTGCTACTCGGGGCAGGAGTCTCCTCTGGGTTTGGTTGTTTGCAGTCCCGCCTCTTAGATTCATTGGTGCCTGAAGTCTTTGCTCAGAGGATCCAAATCTCACATCCATCCTCAAACCACATGGCTACAGCAGTAGCTTATCTTATGGAAAAATCAAGGGGAGATGGAACACATTTCCCACATTTCTTCTGCTACGAGAGGAAGGCAAAATATTTTCCAGCAACCTAAAGTAGGGACATCACACGTAATGCAGAAAAGAAAAATCCAGAGACCCATCCCGGTGCGGCAAGGCCGCTGAACACAGAGCCTCTTCCATCCCGCTTCTAAGATCAAGAATGCAGAAGGCTGGGTTGTCACTTTTACTTTACATACAGAGACTTTTACAGTGTAAAGGAGATAACTTTTTAAAGGCATTTTCCCTGAACAGGACTGAAGTGCAGTTTGCTTTCTTATCCCATGACTCTATCTCACATCAGTTTCCAGGGTACAACTGAACCCTCTGTCATGTGAAACCCATGGACGCACCCACTCCTGCTTATTTTGGTGTTATAGATTTTGAGACTAAATCATTAGATGTATATTGATACTCTTCCTTTTATAATTGAAGGCTCTCTTTATTTCTAATAATGTTTTTATGCTTTCAAGTCTATTTGCTTAATACCAATATTCCTATACCAGTTTTCATTTGCTTATTATTTGCCTGGTGGATCTTCTTCTAACACTTTACATACTTTCAAAATTCCTGGGTATTTATGTTTTAGGTTTGCCCTTTGAAAACAATACACAGTATGATTTTTTTTTTTTTTTTTAATATTTTTATTCTTGGCTGTGTTGAGTCTTCGTTTCTGTGCAAGGGCCTGCTCCAGTTGCGGGAAGCGGGGGCCACTCTTCATCGCGGTGCGCGGGCCTCTCACTATCGCGGCCTCTCTTGTTGCGGAGCACAGGCTCCAGACGCGCAGGCTCAGTAATTGTGGCTCACGGGCCCAGTTGCTCCGCGGCATGTGGGATCTTCCCAGATCAGGGCCCGAACCCGTGTCCCCTGCATTGGCAGGCAGATTCTCAACCACTGCGCCACCAGGGAAGCCCCACAGTATGATTTTTTAAAAACTATTCAATCAGAGAATCTTTCTTTTAACTAGTATAATCTATTTTGCATTTACTGTAATTACTGCTATTTGGGGACAAATTGCTACATCTTATTTTGTGATTTCCGACATGATTTTTGTTGTTCTCCTTTCTTTTGCTTCCACTAGACCCATTTTCCTGAGTTTTTACTTATCTGGTTTTCTGTATTTCTTTTCTCTTTATACTTATGGGAAGCGGTGCTTTCTATCCCTGCATTTAGTAGTCATTCAAAAACGCTCACACACACCCCTGTCTTTACAAATCTAAGATAAGCAACACCTCCTGCCATCCCCTCAGGACACCTCTCCACCTTCTGTGTTCAGGTGCTCCGGGGCTTTGCTCCGTCTTGTTTTTAACTACCCCCCAATTCTACTGTCTTGTGTCTAAATGGTCAATCCTTTGATTTACAAACATATTTACCAATTTCTGTGCTCATTATTGACCTCAAGCCTTCCTTCTCATATTTCCTTTTTATTCATTAAATTAACTCATTCAACAAATACTGCTGAATGCTTAGCTGCACCACGCCAGCCTTGTTCTAGGCGCTAGTGACAGAGAAGTGAACAACACAAAATCCCTGCACTCGTGGAGTTTAAATTACAGTGGGTGCTTCCATTATTCTGACTAAACTACACACTTCAGTTCTCCTGTAAGTAAGTGAATGGTAAACTCTCTTGGTCTTGGTCTACATTTTATTCTCACTGTTCAATGATAGCTCCACTGGGTGTGGAATTCCGGGTTCAGAGTTCCTTTCCCTTAGGACTCCATCCCACTGTCTTCCAGAATCTGCAGTTACTGGTGAGAAGTCAGCTAAGAGTCATTCTCACGGTTGTGATTTTGTTATTTCTCTCTTCTTGTTGTTGAGACTCTGCCTTTGGTGTTCCTCCGTTTTACTATAATGTGTCTCAGTTTGGATTCATCCTACAATTTCTTTTTAAAACAACTTTTACCCTAGCTCCTACAGCTTTCACATATATATCATGGCATGGTAATCTCTCCCTCCTTCACTCCTCTTTCTTTCAAAACACAAAACAAAATGAAAGGCACATTTACCAATGTGGGAAAGACCTGGGCGAGATGCCATACATGACACTGTCATACACACCTTACTTCCTCTCCAGCAGCCCTCACTGTGCCTACTTTACAGGTAAAAAAGTTAACCTCAGAAAGGTTAAGAGACTTTTCCAAAGCCACACAGCTGGTGAGCATTACAGCCAACAATCCAACTCCACAAATCTCATGCTCTTAACATACCACACCCCTGCCTCCTGTTTCTGAAGCACATGACTTTAAAAGAAATAGAAAAGGGAAAAGAAATGCTGGCCCATCATTACAGAAATTCAAGGACTGTTATTCTCTGATTATGAAATGGAATTTTACAAACTAGTCAACAGACACTTGTACAAAAAATATGGCAAAAATATCCAAGACATTTTTCTGTTTCAAGAACTTCACATTTACAAAAGGGTCAACTGTCTAAATCATCTTTCTGCCCAGGCAATGACAGCTTCATCTGAAATCTGAGCATTATCTCTGAATCACCTTCAAACGTACCTCATTAAAGCTAACTCAACAGAGGTGGGGTTAAAACTGTAATTCAAAACCAACCACTTAGGTATTTATGGAAGAAAATAGTAAAAACCATTGTTTTACCTGTGCTACTTCTTCAAAATCTTCATGACGTTTCTGCAAAGCTCTGGCCCGATGGAGAGATTTCCCCACACCTGTATGTTTGCTCAGAAATGCTTCTCCATGGTTCTCAATCCAGTCCAGCACCTACAATGAAATACAGATATATATGCCATAAAAACCATGCCTGCCTCCATCAGTTTTAGGGCTCTCCATTAACGATACAGTCTCTTATCTGAATTCTATAAGAAACAAGAAACAAAGGAGAAAAAAAACTGGGAGCAACTGGACAGTAATCTAACACGTTGAGAATTACATCTTCTGTCAGCTTTCCCACCATGATTTTAATCACCTCTTACTTTAATAGTGCAAGTCTGTCCATATATAAATATTACATGCAATAATGATTAAATCTCACCTCAGTTTATGCATGACTGAGCCAACAAAACTGCCTAGGTTTTGTGTGAGACAGTGGTCATCAAGTCACAGAGGAGCAATTTAACTGAACATTTTTATAAGGCTCAAAGCTTCACAACTCAGACAATTCAAGTTTAACTACAGAGTTCATGTTTTTCTGTCTCTTCTAAAAGACTTGAAATGTGTAAGTAAAACCCAAGAAAACAAAACAGTTAAATGCCTCGGTCCTGGTCTTCGAGGATAATTTATTCTATAAACTAAGCTGCTGTGAAAGCTAAACATTCCATGAATTTAAATACATAAAAGTTCTTGCTAGTTGAAATCCACCACACTAAAGAAAAAGAGTAAAAGTAAAGCCGGGCAACCCAATGATTTTAAGTCACAGCTGGGGCTGAGTAGTTCACTGGCTACTGTACTTGAGAAGTTACAAAGTGCCGACATAATCAAACAACATATTTAAGACTACATCAAATACACATTTGTCTCTTTCTGATGGAGAGGGGATAACCAGCAAAAAACTAAGTCAGTGACGTCTTTAGCCAGAAACTTTCGCTAAAAGATATTTAAATATCTGAAGACATCTGTTCATGTGTTGCAAAGTACTGAAGGCCACCTCGGATTCTGCAATTAGTAACGATGGTAACTAAGGATGCAGATCAAAACGATCTTGGACTAAAGACCTGCCTGGAGCCGCACAGCTAGGACAGTGGTCTAGAGGGCAACCTGGAAGGGGACCAGTCACAGCCCTCCACTAACTGCAAAATTAAGGGGGCCTTAGGGTGGGGAATGCAATGCACAGCTTGGGGAAGACAGTGGATAATACCGCAATAACTGTGTGCGGACAGGTGGGCACTAAATTTATCCGGTGATTGTTTCACAATGTACGCAAATGCCAAGTCACTACAGAGTACACCTGACACTAACCTAACACTGCGTGTCAACTATATTTCACTTAAAGTAAATAAATACAAGGGGCGTTAATTTGAGGTTCATGGCTACAAAAGTGATCCCTTGCCCTTTGTTACCTCCGCCACTGAGAGATCAGTTGTGCTGACAGACATCTAGATAAAAAGAGGCAGCAGCTAAAGGCCTGTCCAGGGACAACCGGACTTGTTCTCTTCCGCTCCACACCAGTGACCTTCTGGTCTGTTTGAGGGTCCTTTCTGCATAGGGCTTAGCACAGTTAGTAGTGCATGTAAATAAAATGGCTCACGAACCTGAATAAATCCCTGGTGGTCCTCTGTAAAGAGCCTTGTAGAAGGAGCAGGGGTGTGTGTGTGTGTGTGCGCGCGTGCACGCACACACACGCATGTGGGAGGACAGGGTGGGGTACAGAGGTCAAGCCTCGCAGCGGCTGCTCAGGCTAAAGGTACACGCTTACCTTATTACCATAGTTCATTCCTGAACCCCCCTCTCAACACCACGCTCTGTCAGTCACCCGGGGTCACACTATCCAAGTGATTCCTACTGGATCCATTTGTATTCTGTCTGTCCACCTCCCAGTGCTTCTGAAAGCTCCCTCTTTACCCTTCGTTTCTAGCCCCCTGCCCCACAGACACGGGGTAGCCTTTCTGAGCCGCAGCTTCCCGCCTGCTCAGTGGGGATAATAATGGGGGCCTGTGAGTTGTCGAGCACCTTAATATCCTGGCGTGGCAGGTATACAGCACACAAGCCATCCCCACCCACAAACTGTCACCAGAGACAGCTTCCATCTAATGTCAAGCTCTTTGGAAGCACAGGCTATGAATATTCCATTGCTTTTTAACCAGTGCACTTAGTACATTATTTTTCTTTCTTGAGATTAAAAAGAGAGAGACCTTCAGTATCACCATTAGTAGGTAGTACCACATTCAGCACCTGATATCAAGCTGCTGTTTATATGACAGTCTCTTAGTACATATTACAGAACACAGGTCCTGTCTCACTCCTAAAGAAATGCCCAATGACAATTTCAAGATGTCTCAACTTCAAAGAATGGATACAGTTAATGGAATGTGCCTTCGGGTATGAGGCCAGCACCAGGCAGAAGACCAGGATCAACTATATTAAGCTTGAAAAGAGTTGAGAGATACGTAAGTAACACCTATGCCACCGTCCACTTGCCTATCAGATCTGCATGAAAGACTAGGAGACTCTTTTTTTAAACTACAGCTACAGTATCTGCTGTATATTCCTCAACATAGTGTAAAAAGAAAAATCGACGTTTGGTAAACAGCAAACCTGATGAGTACTGATGACTCAATACAGACTTGAAGTAAGGGCACAATTTCAAAAAGTAAAAGACAAACACTATTTGGTATAAAGAGCTGGAGGGAGCAAAATATAGTCTTTTTAAAAAAATAAGAATTTGTTTTTTCAAGCCCAAGAAAAGTTGCTTCAGAAAGCGTAAGTTGGAAATAAAAGCTATTATGAACCAACCACTCAGGGTTACAAATGGGTTACAATTTTTCTTTTATTAGTGGTACCTTTTCACAGAATTGTAAATACCTAGTGAAATTATATTTCCAACAAACATGACAGTAATTCAAAGAAGACTGTATAAATTCCAAGCACTTTTTAAAAACAGTCACAGACAATTATGAAATCCAGCTCATATTCAAAACCAAACTTCCCCACGAGGCTTTTGCTTCTCATTAAGTCTGAGAATGTTTCCCAGATTGCCAGGGAATCCTGAATGAATGTACCTGCCCAAGGAGCATTTGAAAGACAAGCTTGTGGAACCTTTCCATTTAAAACATAAAAATATTTGCCAGTGAGGGGCTCCATCAAGCTAGTCCAGCCGGCCCCCTCCCTGACTCAGCCGTGGTGGCAGCTGCCCTCTCGCTGCCTTGTGACCTTCACCTGAGGAACAACTTGCTCTCTGCAGCCGGCTCGAGGAAAAAGGGCAGAAGCCGGTCCTTCCCACGGGCACCCGGTTCACAGGCAGAAGAACAAGGCTGGGAGGCCGACAGCGCCCCCTCCCTGTTCGGGGAATGTGGGGCAAGCTCGTACCTCTGCATCAGTGTCCTGTAACAGGCACCATGATCGCCCCAAGGTCAAGGTCGCTCCAAAGTGAGCCACCAAGACTTAAAACACAGATAACTCGTCTCAGCATCTCAGTCAAGATGTCAGCTGTGCAGACAATCTCACAGATTGTTTAGCTCCCTGTTTGTAATGTAATTATGAGATTGAGCGTGACGATGGCAGTAGGATGATGCCCATCTCTTAACGAATAATTGCACTGCTGTCTGAGCACCTGCTATTGAAGCCGGCCCTGACGTACACTACACCACCAGTCCTCAGGGAGAGCTGGATGCGGGCATGTCGTGACTCTGTTTCACACGTGAAGACACAGGACCAACGGCTACCAAGTGGAAGAGCCAGGCTGTGGACCTGGACCCAGGAAGCAGGGTCCATTCTCTTAACCTCTAGTCTCCACTGCCTCTTCAAGTCGGCACAGCTGGCACACAGGTGGCAAACTGAGGAAGGAAAGAGCTGCTTTGCTTCAGAACAGTTCAGGCTATTGGGTAAATGACCTCTGATGAAGTGACACTATTATAATAGACAGCAAAATGGGGGGAGGTGAACCGGCAAACACCACCACGCCTCAGGAACTGGCCACTGTTGCCTTTTCTACCCTCACTCATGTGGCCGGTTCTGGCCATCCTGTGCAATCTATCTATCGCTAAACTAATTTTCTGCCATAAGCCCCTACTACCTAACATTCACTATGCTTTGTGGATTAATATTTCTAAGTAATTACTATTTAAGAACTTACAACTAAATACTAAACCCTTGTCAGAGAGGAGACCTTCTCAAGGGCCTATATGTCAACAACATGCGATATAAAAACCAATGTAATGACATTCTCCTTTGAAAATGCAGAGGTGTTTATTTCAAACACTTACTAGAACAGCCTTCTATCATCACCACGCACCACGTCATTGCCTCTGGCATCATTTACTGAGAGATTATTCTGTGCTGTGCTTGGGAGGGCAATACAGGTCTATAACCCCTTATCCACAAAAAGCTAAAAACAGCTCTGAAATTCCAAATATTTTTTCAAAACTTGGTCACAAAAAGTTACTAGCGATAAGACCCAACCTGAGGCTACTAATAGTCTTTACTGACCCCTTTGGTGTGAGTCCTTGAACATTTGGCTGCAGAAATCTCCATGTGCTTGATTACGGGGGGCTGCCCAGACCTCCCCAGAGTGTGTATCACAGTGTATACACACTGTTCTCTTTCTCAACTCTGAGAGATTCTTAATTCCAAAACATATTTGTCCCAAGGGCTACAAATAAGACAGAAGACTTTTATTATTATCTCTGTTAAGCAAGAACTGGACACTCCGGAAAGTTAAGAGCCCGGGAAAGAACACCTAGTAAAAAAGAGAAACAAACACAGGACTTCAAGACTCCAAACATAGGCTCCTACCCCTCATTATACTGTGTTACTTTATGAATTGTAAATACTATATGAAAACCTTTGAAATATTTCTAACATTACAGTTCCAGCGCTAAGATTTACTGTTTGTAAATGCTAGACCAGACCTCTGACATAAAACCACCAAGAGCACATTAAGCTTATCTAATTTTACTGGGAACTTTGGATGCAAACGGTATTCAGGGAAAGCATACAAACATCTGTCAATTTTAGTTACTGTTTTAAAGAGACAAGGCCTAGTGAATCAGTGTTTTCTGTCACAATAATGAGAGTTCCCGCTAAGTCAGGGGTCCTCAACCCTGTTAAGACCCAGGCCGCACAGCAGGAGGTGAGCGGCGGGCAAGCGAGCGAAGCTTCATCTGCTGCTTCCCATGGCTCGCATTACCGCCTGACCATCCCCACCCACTCCAGTCCGTGCAAAAAAACTGTCTTCCACGAAGCCGGTCCCTGGTACCAAAAAGGTTGGGGACCGCTGCTCTAAGTCACATTTTAAGCACACAAAAATGAAACAATTAACTCTGCTGATTCTATATTCAGTTTTAAAAACTACGGTTACATGAAACCAATGAAAAACAAAGGTAATTCTAAAATATTCTGAATTTGTTCTTTGTTATATAAAATCAGATTTTCTAGTGGCAAAATATGAATTTCCTCCCAGCCCTACCCTAGATTCCCTATAAAACCAAAACTAACCCAGTTTCACTTACTTTAGTTACTTCCTTGTTCAACAGGCTGGCTGTTATTTAAATCATCAGGATACCAATCTAGAAATGGACACATACTATGGTTCTAGTTCTGCTTTTAAATAAGTGCTCCTGACAGAAGCATTTAGATCAGAGCTTTCTTGATGATCAAATCAATGCTATTTTAGTGATTATAACAAAGGATGACCGAACAACTAAGCCACATCATTTGAAATTTGCTAAACTCAAATGGGGGACCAAAAAGGAGGCCTGCTCTTCGACAACATAACTTTTATTAAAGGCCAGTGTTTCAGCCACTGCCGCAAGGAGGACATCCAGTATTACGCTGTTAATGACACTTCATCACGAAGTTAAGAATCAGAAGTGAGGGAACCCACACACCCCTGCCATCTTCGCCTGCCTGACACTTTCTTCCCCAGCGCTCAGAGCGTACTTTACTCCTGAAGCCGGCCTCCTAGTCACGCTCTTCCCTTTCCAGTGGAGGCCAGGCTACGCCATCAGCTGCTCAGAGAAGAACACGAAGCTGTGAGCTGGGAATAGCTGGGCTCGGGACCGCTGGGGGCTGGGAGTCAGCGCCCTCTCTCCCTTGCAGCCTCCGTTTCCCCTCATCCACTCCTAAGGTGAATGCAAACAGTGAGTGAGAAAGTAAAATGTGAAGATATTTAAAGACTCTCCTTCAGTAGCTATTTTCCTTTGCAGTGATGGGCAACTGCAGCTTCTATGAAAGCCCCTTCCCGGAGCCTGAGAAGCCCCACTTAAATATTCCTTCTTAAGTAAGACGTCAGTTTGACTCTTTGATTAGCTCAGAGTGAAGCATCCTCCCCAGGTCAAGAGCAGTGACGCAGTTAAAAACCCACTAGGCTTCCTGCAGCTTCGGCCAAGACGCTCGAGTTTTTGGAGTCTGGGGTTTTTTAACCTGGAAAATGAGGGGCTTGGCCTGACGTGATCACAAGGGCCTCTGGCTCTAAATTCTGTAAAGTGCGTGGCATAACATTTACAGTGAAATGAAACAGACACAAAATTCCACATGCATCTGTGGGCTCTTGGGGACTGAGTGAAGAAAGAGTAACGTTCTAGGTCCAGCATTCACCGCTGCCTGACAGTAACGACTATCTCCACCCACACATTTCTTTACTTCTCTCCAGTGGAGCCAAGAACTCTCCATTTCTTCAATCACTGTATTTCAAAATTAGAATTAAGTTTGTTCTAAAAATATAATCACTCTTTTTTAAAAATTTATTTTATTTATTTGTTTTTGGCTGCATTGGGTCTTCGTTGCTGCGCGCGGGCTTTCTCCAGTTGCGGCGAGCGGGGGCTACTCTTCGTTGAGGTGCACAGGCTTCCCATTGCGGTGGCTTCTCTTGTTGCGGAGCACGGGCTCTAGGCGTGTGGGCTTCAGGAGTTGTGGCTCGCGGCTTAGTTGCTCCACGGCATGTGAGAATCTTCCTGGACCAGGGCTCAAACCCTGTCCCCTGCATTGGCAGGCGGATTCTTAACCACTGCGCCACCAGGGAAGCCCCTACTCTTTTTTTAACTTTTTATTTTATATTGGACTATAGTTGATTAACGACGTTGTGACAGTTTCAGGTGTACAGCAAAGTGATTCAGTTATACATATACCTGTCTCTATTCTTTTTCAAATTCTTTTCCCATTTAGGTTGGTACATAATATTGAGCAGAGTTCCCTATGCTACACAGCAGGTCCTTGTTGGTTATCCATTTTAAATGTAGTAGTGTGTACACGTCAATCCCAAAGTCCCTATCTCCTCCCCCACCCCCATAACCAGAAGTTCCTTCTCTAAGTCTGTGAGTCTGTTTCTGTTTTGTAAGTTCATTTGTATCATTTCTTTTCAGATTCCACCTATAAGCAATAGATATTCTTTCTCTGTCTAACTTACTTCACTCAGTATGATAATCTGTAGGTCCATCCGTGTTACTGCAAATGGCATTATTTCATTCTTTTTAATGGCTGAGTAATATTCCATTGCATTATATACCACATCTTCTAATTACTCATAATATGGAAATATATTTTTTTTTAAAAAATGGTTTCTAGAACATTTCAAAGTACACCAAACCTAATGCTCACTTGGAAAAAGATGCCATTTAAAAGACCTCAGTCAAGTTACACACAGCAAACATATGATACGGAACACCAAATGCCCTGCGTTGCAGGAGCTCCTTCTGCTTAAATCCCATGAGAGCACAGGAAAGGCCAGGAGCGTGTGCTCCACACACACTTTCTTGGCTGGAAGGGAGCCTGGGCGAAATCAGGGAAGAAGGGCTCAGAAGGAGGCTGGAAGGCTTCTAAACTTTTACAACATCCATCCATCCATCCATCCATCCATCCATCCATCCATCTTCCAAAAAAATTTAAATTACTTCTCCTGGTATTACCATAGTTTTAATTACATAAATACATTAAATTTCTTAAGGAAAACAAAGAACCTTAGGATGGGAGGGAGGGAGGGAGGAAAGGAGGTAAGTAGGTTACTATTCATATAGTCTCACCTTGGATACTCCCATCACACCCCAACCAAACCATCACTCTACCAACACGGGTTAACACCCTTAGCAATATTCTAAACTTTTAAAAATTATTTTTCTCATTCTTAATTTGGAAATAAGTATAAAATAGTCCAAAGTTGTCCAAGAAAAATCTTAATATGTCTAGATGTTATCTAGGAAACACATCCAGACGTTATGTATACCTTAAGTCTAGTTACTGAACTATAGAAATACACATACACACATGCATGCATGCACGCGGTCTTCCCTGTCAGCTAATCCCTGGGCACTTTCCTCTTAGGGGACCCTGGCAATTCGGCTGACACTCAACAACGGGGAGACCAAGCTGCCTGGGGCTTGTTCTTGGCTCTGCCCGCTCCTGGTCATCCTGACCCCTGAGTGAATGTGTCCTCGACGTCCCATCCCACTGGCTCACAGCGCCAGCTCCCGCGCCCTGCATTCCTGTATTGCATCCACTGTGGGGAAGAGATGCGTCCCTTTTCCCACCCTTTTAACCCCACCATTGAGCTGTCGGCTCCTTCCGAGCTGCGGTTACTACGATTACGCTGACAGTCGAGTCTCTTCTCTGTTTCTATGACAAAAGGTAATGAAAGCTGGCTCCAGATCCACCAGAGAGATCAACAGTTAGCCTCTATCTGCTCCCAGCAGGTTCCCAATCCCTAATCAAACACTCGCCCTCCAGTACTCCCTAATTCTAACTGAGAAACTCTCAGAAAAGATGGCCATTTTCTAACCATTCTTATCAGGAGGCACAGTAAGATCTGTGAGCCTGGGAATGTAAACAGAAGAGAGCGTTAAATCATTACATAGCGAGGGCTGTATAATGACCCTGAGGAGAAAACCCCATCCTTCTGACTTAAATTAATGAGCACAGGACAAATGAGGTTCCGGAACCTTCCCTTAAGAGCTAGGTCCAGTGTAGGTGGAACCTCTGGGTCAGGCATCACCGAGGGATGACTTTTACTGGCAAATGGCTAGCAGCCTAGGACCCAAGGCAGAACTGTGAAATAGCTTCTCCGTGGACCTGAAACCCACTTCTTTATGTTCAAGTGGCCAAAATCTTTAATATTTTAAAGATCTCACATGTTGGCAAAATTCCCAGGCAATGAAATTACCCCTTCCTTCCTCAGCCACCCCTAACTCCCCAACCTTAATCAAAGCTCCTGGTCCCTTCACGAAGCTCTCCCAGTTAGATGACTTGATTCCAACGTAGGGCCAACCCTTCGCCATTCCAGAATAAACAAAGAGACTAACTCCAAATAATCTTTAATTAGCAAAATTGAGGAATTCCTTAAATTTCTTCATCTACTCATTCATTCATTCATTCATTCAGCAACTACTGAGCATCTACTATCCCAGACGCTTGGGAAACACCAGAGAATAAAACACAGACCACTGCCCCATGGACCTTAAGTTCTGCCCTCCAGGACTCCCCGCTGACTTGCACGTTGGTCCACGGTGGGGCCTGAGCCTGTCTCCTCGCCTGGAATCTCGCTCTCACGCCGCACTTGTCACCCTGCAACCAGAGCAATCTTTCCAACACGAGTGCATCCTGTCATCTACTCACGCAGCATCAAGTCAAAACACACGGCCTACGGGTTTGAACTCAATGTGGTGAAACGGGGAAAACACTAACCCCTCCACCACAGGCTGGCCGAGAGCACTAAGAGAGGAAGGAAACATTCACGGCGCTCAGGTTCGCTATGTCCCCTCAATGTGTCCCAAAGCTCACAGAAACAACTCCCAAGCCTTCGTTGCGGAGGTCGTCCTTCCAGACCTGCACCAGCTCAGGCTCCACACTCCCAGCTGTCCACTCTGGGCACCTGCTGCTCCGGACAGGCCCCGCCCGTTGTGTCTCCACCGTCCCCGCAAGCCCTGTTGCACAATCCTCAACCTCCTGACTTTCCAGCCACCCGTCAAAGACCAGCGGAAACCTGCATCTCCCAGGAGGGCTTTCCTGGCACCCTGGCAATTGTGACTTGCACCTCTGTTACAGGAGTCTTCATCTTCCTCACAAGCTGCAGCCTCGATGTTTGAGGATACGGTCAAGGCTCCTTGGAACCCCCAAATCTGCACACGTCATCACAGCACAGACATGTCCCCTCGGATGGCATGTGCAAGGCAGGCAGACCACACCGACGAGGGCGGCTAGTTTTATTCACTCCCTCGTGTGGGCAGCACCTCAACAGGCATGACTCAAACTCATGCCTGGGCAAAATGACACCTCACAACAACCAAAGACACACACGCCAACGCTGAGCATGTTACGGGCTCATTTATGAGGCTATTACACCATCCACTCTCACTAGGCTGTAATCCCTCGAGAAAAGGAAGGTTGAGCTCGTCAACATATTCACCTCTGTGCCTCTCGGAATACCACGCATTCAATTTGAGATATTTGGAAAAAAAAGAATGAAGTGTGGACGAGAAGAATCTAGAGCGGACTAGATTTGCTTGACCATTTTTTCAGAATATTAGCTAATGGCCCAACACCAACCTGGAGGCAGTTTTTCCAAGAGACAACTCTGCGAGGGTGAAAGGCTATGGGGGGTGGGCCAGAGGCTTTTTTAGGAGAAGGTCTCCTTGTCTGAGGGGCTTCTTTGGGGGTAGTCAGCCTGCTTCAGGAAAGCAGATTTCCGGGGCTCATTCACCTCACCCAACATGTGGGAGCAGCTAAATCCCACCAGCCCAAGAGGCAGGCAGACTGCATCAGTGAGCAGGAGAACAGGTTTGATGGCATCCTGCTGTGGACTGCTTCCAAAACTGTCATCTCATTTGAACGAGTGCAGCAGTGATAAATTATGCTGTTAGAGTAAACTAAAGCATACCCTAAACTGGAAAACACCGCTTGGCAGTAAGACAACTCTTCATTCACTAATTCAACCAAACAGCCACTGGGGGTTGCTCTAACAGTAAACAAAAGGCAATGGGAATAGGTATATTATTTGACCACCACGAAATAGGACAAATGGTATTAATTTTATTTTTAAGCTAACGATGACCAAGGTTAAGGCTATCCAGTAGGCAGGACATGTGTTTGGGCAAGTCTTCGGCAAGTCTTCCTACCACCCGCGCCCCCCAACCTTTGATTTGGACCCGTGCTCAGTGCTCTGGGACGGCAGCTTCACACCCCCTACCCCACAGCGCCTGACTCCTATCCAAAACACTGTCCACCCAGAAATTACGAAATTGCCTTTGCTTGTTATGAAAAAAACCACTAACCACAAAATTACGCGTCTTAAAAATGAAATCCCCCGTGCCATCCCCCCAGCCCTCCCTTCCTCAAGGGCACGCGCTATTAATGGTCTCACATCTTTTCTTTCAAGTATTTTTCCACAGACAAGCATACACTCTTCTTGGAGGGCTGTCTTCACAAGAATGCCATCATCCTTACCTCTTTTGTGGTAAGCTGCTTTTCTTTTTCCTCAGTATTTACAGATGCCTTTTCACGACCCAAAGCAACCAAACAAAAACCACTTGTGGTATTTCTAATTGGCTTATTATGTTTCTGTGGAGTTTGATTGTTTTTGTCTTTACAAATTTATCTTCTGCTGACAATATCTTTCTAAAGTACTATTTTCTTTTCCTCACTTATCCTCAGCTTACCTTTCCTCCTTTATGCTCAAGATGGCAAAATTTTTCCCTGTGTGTGATTAATTTCTTGAGTTTCAGAAACACAGTTTCAGTTCTGACATCCTAAGGACTCCTCCTAAGCAAAGTGTTTGCTTTGCTTAATCTTATCAACTTCGCTCCTGGCTTCACAAGCTGACAGAGCAGTTTCCCGTTTGCATAATGAGTCCAAACCATTCCCGATCATTTAGTCGACAAAGTGTTTCCCTTAAACAGCAATTATTATTTCTTCAGAATGCTAATAGGGCCATAGACTGCAAAACACTCTCTCCTGCCAACATCCAACCCCGTTCTGGCTCTTGAGAAAAAAAATTAACAGCTTAAAGAACTGGCCTCGTAATTATCAAAATTACCTTTCTACCTATAAAAATTAATGTTTGCTGTTTTCAAATGCAAGCACAGTAAGTACCTGGCACCAAACTAGATGATTTTCTCATCAGCTTGCTCCCAAAGGCTTCCTCTTCTGACGTGAGCAGCCCAGTGGCTTATTCTTATGTGACTGGGCGCCCCAAGGAGCCGTGAGAGCTGGGGGGAGAAAAGGGGGGGCCCAGCTGCTGCTCCAGACCCAAGTCCAGAAAGTGTGCTGGCCCGTGGACACGTAATGAACAGCTGATCCAAGGGATACGGAGGTAGGGGGGGAAATCCTTTAATAATTACATTTAAGCTATTAACATTCCACACTTTGTGACAGTTTTTGGACAATTAAGAAAAACTGATATTGGTGCTTTCAACCTCACAATTTCAGTTCTCACAGTAACTTCTGGACCTTGACTCCTCCATCTTCTTTCCCTGGCAATTACCTTCTTCGACAAAAACAACGTCGTAAAGATGCGTGCACAGTATCAAAATGATTATTCCTATGGCGCTTTGTACGTGCAACCTTCAGAGAACTCAAAAACCATCAGTAAAATCAAAGCATACTATGTGAAAATTAAAAATTATACAGCAATTAAAAGGATCTGGGGGCTTCCCTGGTGGCGCAGTGGTTGAGAATCTGCCTGCCAATGCAGGGGACACGGGTTCGAGCCCTGGTCTGGGAAGATCCCACATGCCACGGAGCAACTGGGCCCGTGAGCCACAATTACTGAGCCTGCGCGTCTGGAGCCTGTGCTCCGCAACAAGAGAGGCCGCGATAGTGAGAGGCCCGCGCACCGCGATGAAGAGTGGCCCCCGCTCGCCGCAACTGGAGAAAGCCCTCGCACAGAAACGAAGACCCAACACAGCCATAAAATAAAAAAAAATAAATTAATTAATTAATTAAAAAAAAAAAAAAAAAAAAAAAGGATCTGGAACTCACCAGATTCCCATTACTAGAAGAATGATGATCAGTGCATATGGAGGACCTACGTGTCGTCAGGACACGGCACGACTTCCACGCCTCCGTCCACGTGGCAGACACCCGCTGGGCGGCAGGTGATGCTCGGCGGAGCGCAGTCTGAGCCTCTACCTGTCTAAGCAATGCTCCCGGACCCTGGGACACCCAGGGAGGGGGCGCAGGCGCTGTTCCCGACCCATCACCGTGGCTCCACGCCAACTCCCCTGGATGCCACGGGCTTCCCTGCACTCCCAGAATTCCTCATCCAGACTGACACCTCATCCACACCCTTGCTTTCTCCTCTGTTTTAGGGCAAAGACACAACTTTTATCTTATTTATTACTAAAGCTATATCATATTTCATAAGCTCTCACAGCGTTAATCCTCAAAACCCTGGAAGCAGGACAATCTTCCGTATTTCACAACAAGGAAATAAATGGTTATTGGGACTGGGCTTACTCTTATTTTTGGAACAACAACAAAGATGTCAACTGCTTAGAAATGAATGACTGTAAAAGCCCATTTTTCATTAATCAGACGACTATTTATTCAGCCCCCCTGTGCCCCTCGGACTGTACTATCCACCAAATGGGGAGAGAAGCATGATTAGCTTATTATTAAATAACTGGAGAGCAGACAAATCTTAAACTGTACCAGCACCTCGGTATAAGCACCAGAGGAAATCATTCTCACAAATAAACATAACTAAGGATGACCTGTTTCAAGAACCAAACAGAGGGGCTCCGGGTTAGGCGCTGCATCATCTCCTGTGTTCCAGGCCTATTAGCTCGTGGCAGGCAGCAGCCTGAACACACATTCTCGAAGCGCCGCTTTCACTCATGGTAAGAAAGAAGACGTGCACGTGTGTGTGTGGTGTGTGCGTGCGTGCCTGTGTGTGTTTCTCTCTCCCATCTGGCCTAGCTTATTTTCATCAGCACAGACAGGCCCCCTATGACGCTACACTCACCTACGCTCTCAGCTCAGCACAAGTCACCCCCATGAGGACAGGGGCTCCACGAAACTCACCTGCTGAACATCCTGCTGGAAAACGCACAGCTGCAGCCTCTGGTGGAGCCGGACCTTGCGGTGCTGCCAGATGTTCTCGAGCTGCCGCTGGTGGTGCAGCACCTCGTGGATGACGTCGAGAACGTGGTGCACGGCCTTGGAGTAGTTGGCGGAGGCCGTGAGGGAATCGGAGCTGCCGGGAGTCAGGGGCCGCTGGAGCTTGTCAAGGAGTGACTTCCCGTCCTGGCTCACCTGCCGGCAGGACAGACGAGCGATTATACACCAGCAACTATTCCAGACCCGAGGCTTTGCCCAGGCCATGCCGCAGAACCTGTCCTCAGTGCGTGTGCGCACACTTGCACAGACACATGCTCACACACACACAGACATAAACCACGGTTTCATTCAAAGGCATGTTATATAAAGAACAAAATAAAATTGAAAACAAATCTATCAGTTACTTCAGTTACATCACAAAACCAAAGATGGTAAAACACGGACTTAAAAGAAGATTCATCATCATGAAACACTGTAGTAGATGCTAGTCTTAATAAATAAACATGGTATTCTGCCTTAAATGACATATGGGCTGATATAAAATTTCATTGCTGGGATATCTGCAAATTAAAATTTAAAAGTAATACTTTTCTTGAGTTATGTTAGCGAGAATACAACAATCACAATGGAGCAAAATTTTAATCCTGAATCTGAAACCTCACTTAAAAAGAAATCAATAATCTAGCACCAGGCAAAGAATATGTACTTTCACTTTCTGACACAGTTGGATAGCAATTTTACCTCGCAAAATAAAAAAGAAAATTAAAAAGTGCCATTTTATTTGGTTCATTAACTTAAAAGAAGCAATTTTAATTAAAATGCCATCATTTCTTAAAGGATATTTCAGTGCTGTATTACAGCAGTTAACTATCAAAGTACAATGAAATGAAAGCAATCAGACTAAACCAAAAAAAGTAAGAAAAGGTGAGGGTAGAATATGGAAAGAAAAGCATTATGTATTTTTTACAGGTAAACTTGTGAATGACTACGCCCGATGTGGTAGGAACTATACGATCAGATCGGACAAAAAGAAGGATGAGATGCACGTAACGTAGCCGGGCTGTGTGTGTGATGCTGGGCGTCTCCTAAGCCAGTCCTCACCACCGTGACCCTTCTGCTCAGACCCTCCCGAACCTGAAAGCCTCCTTGGGTTTCCACGGGAAGGAGGAGCGAGACGGAGCCTTGTTTTTTTTTAAATAAATCTATTAATTTATTTATTTTTGGCTGCGTTAGGTCTTCGCTGCTGCGTGCTGGCTTTCTCTAGTTGAGGTGAGCGGGGCTACTCTTCATTGCGGTGCGCAGGCTTCTCATTGCAGTGGCTTCTACTGCCGTGGAGCACGGGCTCTAGGCGTGTGGGCTTCAGTAGTTGTGGCACGTGGCTCAGTAGTTGTGGCTTGTGGGCCCTAGAGCGCAGGCTCAGTAGTTGTGGCGCACGGGCTTAGCTGCTCCGCGGCATGTGGGATCTTCCCAGACGAGGGCTCGAACCCGTGTCCCCTGCATTGGCAGGCGGATTCTTAACCACTGTGCCACCAGGGAAGTCCCAAAAGGGAGGCTTGTTAACAGACGCAGACAGGGTTCAGGGGCAAACCCTTAGGACAGAGGAGAGGGGGGCACTGGGTGACTGGGACAGGCCAAAGGAAGCCTTTAGTAACCAAAAAGTGGTGGCAAATCAGAGGCCTGTGGAATTTTCTAATCTCTTCCTTTAATCCTCTTACAACTTTAAATCTTGCTGGAATACAACATGTTTGTTTCCTAATACCTGATTCGGAGACCTTTGCTGGAAGTGCTGACTATTCCTTATGAAGGCTGGCTACCAGCCTTTGTCGATTAAAATTGATCTAACACATCAAGTTAGAAAAACTGAAGCAGAAACAAACCAAGCTGACATAACCAAAGAGAACAGGGGAAAAAAAGGAACCAACTGAACCGCAGCAGTTGTGTCAAGCACGTGTACAAACAAGAACAGAGGAAATGCAAGCCTTCCAAAGCAGGGAGTTGCCCCCAGGAGTCACTGAAACTTGCGTGGGCACTTTTGATACAATGATTTGGGGGAGGGGAGGCACAGTGACTGACTTGGGGGAAGGGATTTATTGCGACAGATTCACAGAGGCAGGATATTACCTCAAAATCATCCTGCTTTTTGTAATAATCTGAGTTAGGCTCTATTTGACATATACACATGAAGTTTTGTTTGTTTGTTTTTTTCTTTTTTTCACCTACTCCAATATACACTGATTTTTCCAGGAATGCAGTTAACCATGTTAATCAAAGGAAGGCAGTGCTTGGTCTTCTTTGAAACTTTACAAGAGTTGCTTACTGTTTTAAAATACCAGCACAATAATACCATTCAGAGTATTTGAGTCACAAGTATTAATATAACACATGTCCAGTCTGCATTTGTAGTTGCCATATTCACAATGGTTTTATATATATGGCAAGCACCTGAATATCTAATTTTTTTCTCCTCCATTTTGCATGTACTTAGGCATTTATAGACTGAAACACATTTTATCATAAATCAACTTTCTTTTGTCTCTCATTCATATTGTAGCATATAAGTAATTTATATATACAAACATAAATTTTTTCTGAAAATAATTACCCATACATTTTATTTGAGCAGGTACCCTAAAGTTTCAGTTAAACAATGGGGGTGCAGCATTTCTTAGGACTGAGGACCAATACTCCAAGTTACACATTTCGCATTTGTACAGAGCCTAGAAAGAATTCCTTATAAATATTTCCTCTGAGTTTTACTCCTTATAATATGCGTAAGTCAGGAAACATACATCAGAGCATATGACTTGGTGAACATGTGCCAGAAGGATATAGATCAGAAGGTGTGGCAGAAACTGAGAGCTGCTTCCCCAAAGTCCACTTGCCCCACCTTGATAGCCAAACCCCACAGTCAGGAACAGCAATACTCCAGCTATAAACCTGCATTTCCTAGACTCGCTTCCAAGTAGGAGTGGCTAACGTAACAGAGGTAAAAAACGCTGAATGGGGCTTCCAGGAAAGCTGCCTAGGAGGCTGAGTATGCTCGTTCCCCCCTTGCCTCTTTCTCCTCCCTGCTGCCAATAACTTGGTGAAGATGGCTGGAGCTTCAGCAGCTACTGATGACCTTGAGGCAACCTTAAGGATGGTAGCCCACCTGCTAAAAGAGGCAAAGCAAAAAGACAAAAGGATTCAGAGATCCTCTTACTAACAGAGCTACCATACCAGCCCTGGGACGCAAGCCCTGGGACTTTCCCACTGGTAAAAAGTAAACCTCTATCTTAAGCCGTTGTTTTGGATCTTAAACCACAATACAAAATGACAAATGGGTTCCCAGCCCTCACCAAGTTTCCAAAGGCATCCATGTGACACCATTAATATTCTACTACTGAGAATAAATAAATAATCCGAGAGAGAATATTCCAACTAATCTTTCTTGGGTGTCTTTGCAACTGTCTGACAGAGCTCGAGAGCAGATATTATTACTGGGTTTAGAACAACATGCCTGCTCATGGTGGAGGGGCGGGAGGGAATGACTGAGTACGTGAACACACAATCACCTTAATATAAGGGAACACATTAAGCAAAGCTCTGCCCTCTGGGTACCCCTCAGCAGGGATTAAACTGTCTCTGTTGGTGCCCCTGCTGGTATTGTCACTTGTGGGTAGAGAGTGTGCCAGCAGAAGCAGCTAGAAAAAAATCCCAGTCAAGAGGACACCTGCTGCACCAAAACTAGACCCCATGAAACTCCAATGTGTGTTCATACGTAGCAATTCTCCAATAAAGCTTTCAGAAATAGTTCTACTCTATTTCAGTGTAGCATTCACAAATTTGTCAATTTAAAAGGTATTTTTTAAGCACATGAAGAATACCATATATAAATTTTAGTAAATTTTAGCAAAATGTCTTTGTCTTTATAAGTACAGTAGTACTATATAGGGGAAAATATGCTAGAATTTTATAAAGAGGACTGTTCTATTGTATAAAAATAAGGATTTTTACATGGTACAGAATAACCAGCAGAAAACTAATGAAATAAAAAACTGGAAATAGCAAATTATTCATATATAATTTAAGTACTAAAACAATGAATATATATAAGTTTATGGTATGTGATACAGTTCTGAATTTCTTAACTATAGAACCAGGTGAATTAATTTACTTAAGTTATATGTTTTGTCTAAAAACGTGTTTTTAGCTTTCAGGCAGTCAAATCCTGTCCCACAAAGAGACCACAGCTGTAAAAAAAGGAAATCCACCTTTACTATCAAAAAGCAGGACTTATCTGCTGTAATTTCTGAAAACATCGAATTGGGCCATTTTTTCACATTCTGCTCTTTGTTCCTCTTGGAATACAGCGCTCAGGGACTTGAAAGGCAGTGGAAGTAACATTTTACAAAGAGTAACATTTTATAAATATATGAACTAATACACTCTAATACCTAAATGAGTTAAGAAAAATGCAAAAAAGGAAAAGAAGGGGTTGAAGTTTAAAATTTTACCATATCATAGGTATGTTCGTTCCTAATATTTAAGAGGAAACTTAACTGTTTAAAATCAGGAACAATGGTCTGGTTCTTGATTATTTACTTTTAATCAAAACTTCACATAAGATCTGTAACTTGGATTCCTGTGTACCACCCTACAAAATGTTCCGCCAAACCTCACAGAGGCTCGCCCGTTCTTATTTCCGGTACTTGGGTCTCTACATCTCCCACTAGATCAGATTAGAGCTCAGAGCCTCCAGCAGGAATACTCTTCACTCACACACAGAATGTTGTTGCTCCGATCTACAGAAAGAGACCAGTACCTGGAGATTATTGCTCAAGGTGGCAAAAAACCACCACCCAAGGACCAAGTATGACCTGTGAAAGGTCAGTTAGGTCCAAATGTGGTGGTATATCAGATCTAACAGTGCCCGGACAGTATTCCCAAGATACGACCCATGTAGGCAAAATACATGCACTGCATAAAGGCACGGCTAGAAATGACCACACTCAGCATGTCGTAAAGAAACGGTGGTCCTTCTGCAAATCCTTTATGCGTTGACTCAAACCAGCATCACCCGCTCTGCTTCCTTCGCAGGGCGGGGCTCGTCACAGCCTGCAGCGCTCCGGGCTGAGCCTGAGAACGTTTCAGGGCCCCACTACCCTCTCCAACTCTCACGAAGTTACTCCCAAGCCCAGGTTCTAGGAAAGCGGGGAAGAGTGACGAATGGGAGCATGTGAGCATCCAGCTTATTCTGCAGCTTATTTTGCAGCCAAAGAGAAGAACACTCTGTCTTTGAGTCAGGAGCGCAAGCCTGTCTTAAGGTGGCTCCGCAAAGAAGCTGCTGCCGCTAACACTGGCCAGTGACCTTCTGAAGGGCTGCGTGCTGGCTTCCCACACCCCAGGGAGGCCACCCAACATCCTTGCCTTTAGAGGCTGGGACTCCCCGCTGAGATGGGTTTTCTTCAGGCAAAGCTCTTAGGATGGAGTTCTGAAAGCCTGTTTCCATTTCTTCCAGCTATTAGATTTCTTACTCAAGACCAGATCAACCTAACCATGTTTGGCTCGCTGACACCTCTACCCGGGATCTTCAGAAAGGGAAAACCAAAACAGGACCCAGACGAGGACCCGGCTGGCACAGCCCAGCCAGTTAAGTCAACTGTATGCACAGAACATGCATGTCCTGCAGATTCCACGTGGGCTTGACCTCTGTTGCTCCTGTATCTCAAGCCCTTGCAAGGCCTGAAGTTTGGGGGAGCAGAGAGAGACCCCCGGATGGTCTGTTGGCTCTGATGCTGTGTCCAACACTGACTACGGCACCTGCGCATCTACAGCGGCGCTGCAATACTTAATGAGGCTTTGAAATAACCGCTCTGTAGAAGCTGCTCTATAGCCAGGCAGGCGGGCCGTCACCCACCACAGACAGGATTTTAGGATGTTTACTATCGAGGTGACTCATTTTTCTGTTTGCTTCTCTTTTAAGCTAATAACCCTCATCGTGCCATCACCCACTTGTACAGCTCCTTGAAAAAGGAGCTCAACCAGCTCTTCAGGCGGCCTATCAGTCACTTCTACAAGGTCCTGCTGAAGTGTGCAGTAAGTTAAATTGAGAAATGTGTTAAACTGTTAAACTGACATTTTAACGTTTGTTAAATTGAGAAACTGATGCAGAAACTAAACCCTGAAGTCACACTGGATCAGGGCGGGCCACGGTGGACGTGGCATTTCACCTCCTCTGCTCCAAGGACCCCCGCCTGTGACTGCTGCGGCGAAGACCACGGGCAGGTGGCTGGACGCTCGGTACACAGGCTCACGTCACAATCCAGATGGCGGGGGTTAGGGTTACAGATGGCACGGGCATACTGTACTGAGATAAAAATCACTTCTATGAATTTAGCTTGTTGAGAAAGTAGTTGATAAGTCTGCTTAAAATAAAATGTTGAAAATGACTACTCTCTGTGCTGTTTCTACAACTACAGCTTATCCCAGATGTTTGTATTGCTTCACTCTCCTGCGATCAACTACATCAGACAGCATTAGCCCCAAACCTGGCAAGCTGAAGCAAGCACATGTTGACGAGGCACGGGCAGGCTCCTGTTGCTACAACACAAACAGGAACATGGGACAGGTCTAATTAAAGCACAGAAAAGCAGGTGTTCGTGTCTTGGGGGAAAAAAAAGTGCTGGGAAAGTTTCCACTGCAAACTTTTGTCATCGGAGACTAGAAGCTGTAGGTAACTATTTAAAGAAAAAAATTGTGGAAGGAAGGAAGGAGGAGGGAAGGAGGGAGAGAGAGAGGGAGGAGGGAAGGAAAGGAAAGGAAAAGTAGCTGAAAGAAAAAGGAAGCACAAGCCCTGCTTACCAATATCCTCCTCCTAAGTGACCTGTGCCCATGGCAGGGGCGCAATAAATTTCTGTGGGATGAGTGCCTCCTGGGCAGGCCGGCAGCTCTTGAGAGCCAGGCAGGGAATATCTCTCAGCGTGTGGGCTGTAAAGCATCTGCATCAGAGTCCCTGGATCTCTTAGGAAACCCACTGAAGATGGAGATTCACTATCTCTGGGGATGGAGTACGAGAAGCCGCACTTATAACCAGCAGGCTCAGGTTAGAAAACCACTGATTTAGGAAAAGAAAAAATCACTGAAAAGACAAGAGTGATCCTTGCTTTCCCATCCCCCTTCCCCCTCCCCTCCTAGCATGGAGGAACCAGTGCCCAGGGTCTGCAGCAGTGAGGGGTGGAGGTGCCACGGCGACCCCGTGCTGGGCTTCCTAAGGCAGTGGGCACTGGGGGTGATCAGAGGCCGGGGGAACGGGGGAGACTGGGAAGACGGAGCAAATGCACTTACCGAACAAATAAGTTAATATACCGAGGATAAAGGGAGTCAGGTTTCTCGCCATCTGAAAGGGGATTTATAAACAGAAAGGGAAAGGCTGGTACTGGATTAGAGACGGAAGTGTCAGTAGGAACATGTGCGGTTTTAAAACAGAGACAGACACAGCCACAGCAATAGCTGTAGATGTGCATGGATAGATGGATGGATGGATGGGTGGGTGGTGGGTATCTACATTCACATGCTTCCCGACTCTGCTCAGACGGCCTAGAGGCACTGACACCCCGCAAGCAAGTGAGCACTCTTGAGCAGCCAGGTCTTTGTTTCTCAATACCATGCAACACTACAAGGAACCAGAAGCTCTTGGTGAGATGCCTGATCTCAGGGATGAGGCAGGAAAAGAACAAGATGAGCCTGGGAACATCCTGTTATGCTAGATAGTAATGCTCAAATAACGATAAGGACAGATCAGAAAAACACAGAAACATGAGGCCTAGATAGTCCCACTGTCCGAACATGGACGATTTAGGCGTCAAAACAGAGTACTGGATTTTAACCCATGGAATATAATAGGATTTCATAGATCCATACTGAAATAATAAATAAATTAAAAAATGGGGAAGACAGGAAATAAAGTCCTTCCTCCAGCAGAAGGTCACCTAATGAATATAGAAGGAATGACGGAAATAGGTCCCCACCGCCCGATGGCATCACAGCGGCGCTGTCGTGGGCGGGAGGCACCAGGGACGCTGAGGCCGTGAGGAGGCACAGACATCGTGTTACGTCACTACCTCTCTCCACAACATGCTCAACCGAGACGAATTTTTAAAGGGTGATTTTACGCTGGAGAAACCTTACAGATGCCGCCCACCTCACCAGGTGGTCAAGGTTAACACCGTCAGTCGTGGGAGGGGTCAGCATCCTGTGCCCCTGCTCTGACACTCGGCCCAGTCAGCTCCCCAAGAAAACTGCATGGGTGGGAGGTTGAGGGTCATCCTACAGAAGGAAAGGCCTGAACCCTAAGACTGTCAAAGACACAGGCAGAGAAAGACTAAAGAATGTTCCAGCGTGAAGGAGGCCGGTGAGACGCGTCCACTAACGTACCGCGTGTTGCCGGGCCGGAAAAGAAAAAGAGACGTAGCCGGGACTGGGGGAAATACGGATGGCCCGTGGGCAGGATGGTCGCGTTGCGTCAGTGCCGATGTGAGGGCTGGAGAGAGGCGGGTGGAGAGGGCAGCGCAAACCACCGGGCAATCCGGTCAAGGCAATGCGGGAGCTCCTTGTTCTAACACTTTTCTGCAGCCTGAAACTACCTCCAAATTTAAATTATTTACAAGGAAAAAAAATTTCTCTTCTACTGAGTTTCTCTTCAATTAATTCTCTTCTGCTGAAAGTCTTTTCTGTTCATCTAGTTCCAACCACTGTCTCCTTGAGTTTACAGCTCAGTTGCAAACATGTTCTTAGGCTAAAAATTGTGGTTTAAGCCTGGGAAGCTGTCTGCTTGCCATCAAATCATTTTAAATTATTAGTACCATTTAAAATCTAATGAAACCACACCACAGGTAAACCTAAGTTCCCACGTTAAGATGCCCCATTTTTATAGAAGGCAGTGGAAACGGTGAGAGAATTCTGTTCTTTGCTAGAAGTGCCAAGGGGCAGCGGGCAGGCTGACTGGCCGCCAGGCCAGGGGATGACACCGGTCAGGTCAGGCTGAGTCGAGGTAAGTCCTGTAGGTGAAGACTGTAGCCCAGTCCTGCCAACCACCTTGTGTGTGACGTGTTCAATCCCACAGCGATCTGGAACCCACCAATGCAACTGAGAAGCTGCTCCCAAGAAAATCGTTAATAAGAAGATGGGTGAAGGCCTACTTATACCAGGGGTAACAGGGTCATTCACCCACTTTCTATATTACAGGTCAAAATCAGACGATGCATGGAGATGGTACACCAGGGGGAAGAACTTAATGCTCTTTGGAACTCACACATTCCTCATGAATCAGTGTGATTAAAAAACTACAGATCTGTTCAACTTTCACTTTTACTATTAAAAAAGCTATCACTTATTTATACAGTTTCTAATAAACTAGATAACCAAATTAGCTTATAAACACCTGATGCAAAATTAAGAAACATAATACAGAGTTGACTATTTTTTAATTGCATGACAACATAAAAGAGTGTTAAAGAGGGATCATGTTAAGTAAAGAGGTGTCCAGAGAAACAAACACGTAGATATCAACTTTCACGGGCAGGAGACTGGACCACACTGTGAAGCAGATATTGTAGCGCATCACACGTTCATTTAATTCACCCGCGGACATGGTGGGGTCAGGAGACCTGGGCCCAAGGGCACGAGAATGACAGCTGTTTGGCGAAACAGGACGTGTCAGACTGAAAATCAAATGGCCGAACAACTTTGACAGATGTGGATGCGGCTCAAATCAAGGAAGATCTGGATTTAAATATAGTCATCCCTTGGTAACAAGGGGGAATGGTTCTAGGACCCCCCATGGATACCAAAATCAGTGGATGCTGAAGTCTCTTTTATACAACAGCGTAGAACAGGTGGCCCCGCACATCCAGAACGCAGACCTGCGGCTACAGAGGGCTGACTGTACTTCCTAGACATCTACTCCATCCTCAGCCCTCTGCCAGGTGGTTTGAAACATTTTCTTACTGGAGTCTCACGGTAATCTTTCCTATGAGCATACAGTATTACAGATGCTCACCACAGACGCTGAAGGCAAGCACACACAGAACTCCTACCCACTCCCCACTCACCTCCAGGAACTTAACCAGTATCATAAAGGCAGACTGGTCAGAAGGGCCAGATGACCACGACGTGGACAAGAGTGACCTGCCCGGACCTATGTGTATTTGTCACCGTCACCGCATCTAGCACAGTAGTGGCTGAGAACACACAGCCTGCCTGCCTGGGTTCGGGCCCCGCTCCACCTCCTACAAGCTGTTAACCAGGCACAAGTCACCTGACCTCCGTACCGCGCTTTCCTCACTCGTAACAGCGGGTTAGTATGAGTCCCTGCCCCAGAGCTGCAGGCATGAAACAAGTGATTACACAACGTCTTTACAACAAAGCCTGGCGCAGAAGGTGGCGGAAAATAAAGCAGGGATATGTTAAATAATTAATTTAAACTAATAGAGAAAACACTCCACTTAGATTCCTAGAACAGCAAGTGGCTTTACACACTTGAAAAAACGGTGTATGCTTTGAAATCCAGAACATGAGGTACATCAGGTTTCCCTCTTTTCTAGAAAGTTTCATTCAGGAATAGTAGATTGAGTTTGCCTAGACTGAACAGCACACAAAATACCATTTCCTAAATACATGTAGTCAAGCAGATTACAGTTTCATTTATTTTAGCAGCTGACAACCTAAGCACCCTAAAGAAAATCCACAAATGTCACAGGGCCATGAAGAGTCTGCTCTCTGCTCGTCCTGCTTTACTCACTAGCCCTCACCCCCAACTCCAGTTCAAAAGTTACAATGAAACTGCAGTTCAACTCGAAACTTGTAACTTTCTTCTAGACTAGCCAAAATTTTGATATTTTTCAACTTTCAATGCTATGACACAAAAATAGTGTTGCTTTACAGCTGAAGTAGATCTGACCACTCACCTCAGAGTAAGCAAGGGTGATGTGCTCGTATATTCCCTGGTGATGATGAATGGCATCCTCCAGGTCCTGCAGCTCGGAGGGAAGGTCCACCTCCCCACAGGCTTTGCACCACGAGTCCACGTTGCTCATATACTGGGATGGGATTTAAAAAAAAAAAAAAAAACGGATTATGTCTACCAATAGCAAATGATATTGAGAAGTAGCTATTTTTTCACGTGGTTTTGAAATAAGCGTGGTTGAGAGACTGTCTAAGAACAGAGCACGGTTGAGCCTCCATCTCACATGGCATTGACATGAGTTCTCAAACCAGATTCCTGGACTCTGCGCCCCCCCCTCCCCCTCCCCCAGCTTAGGTTCTGGCAGAACTGGGGCTGGGCCCAGGAAGCTGCATTTGAAATGACAGCCTCGGGTGGCTCTGCGGTCACCCCTGGGAGCACCTCTGCCCTGCATTAGCTGTCTGGGGCATCCTGGTTCACTCTCCCGTTGCGCGTTTGAATCCGTGTTTCCAACTGCTCCGCGCTGCTAGCCATGGGAAGCACAGGTGCCTCGTCCACCTGCCCCCCTCAGCCTCCTGCTACGCCTGGAGCCGTAGCCCAGCCCTCCTGCTTTCCTCTTACATTAAAACGGCAACGGAAGATTCCTGAAATCATCTACCTATCATTAGGAAGAGCAGGGGGTCCATTTGTCTACCTTTCCAAAAGCAAATACACACAGGAATCAAAGGAGACCAAGCGAACGGGGCCGAAACGCCTCAGCTGTGCCCACTGAATGGAAGGGAGGCTGCGGAATCACTGGGCTCTTCCCACTTGGCACGTAAACGAGGAGAGTCTGGGCTGCAGGCTGCCGTCCTGGGTCGCTGCTGCTACCCACCCTGTCTTCTCCACTGCCACCACCACATCCCAGGACTCATCAATAGCTGAGAAATCACTGCCAAATTTCCTAGGGAGATCCTATCGGCATCCGTCGTGGTTAAGCATCACAGGCAAGCAGCAGAAGGCCCAAGTAAAGACGCTACTTCAATTAAGCCAAAGAGACATCGACATATTTCCCTGGGTTTCACCTCTTTTACTCTCGTTCCTCGCCGTCTTTCTACTTTCAAGGAACGCAGAGGGTGACTATTTAAAACAGGGTAACTGACCTGCCAGATAAGAAACGTGCTATAATTCTCTTAAAATATATATGAGAATAACCTCCCAGGTACTTATGACATTGTTAGGAACTTAGACAAGTCATCTGAATAATAACTGTTTATAAAAATCCCTTTATTATTAATGTATTGGCTCAAAAAAACACCTGTATGCAAATCCTAGGGCTCGAAACTAATTCCCTGGGCATTAAGTGTCATCTGATAGCACGTGGTTTCTGATGGCTTCAAACATGACTAAACTGATGCAGGCCCAGGGGAAGGTCCTCAGTGCCCTCCTCTACAGTCCCTCCTAACATCACCATGGCAATGGAAGTAGTAATAAAATTCTTTATATCTCTCCCCCTCTGCATGAATACACTTATGACTACTTAGGCGTATTTCCTGGATGGAGTATTCTACAAGTGCCAATTAGGTCAAGTTGATGATTATAAAGCATTCTTGATCTCTATTTCACTCCATCTTCTTCCATTACTGCATTTAACGCCGACTCTTAAATTACTGTAAACCTTTTTCAAATACGAAATTGACTGAGGTTAACCATCAACATTAATAAATCACCAGGTCAAGTCAGCAATCAATTGCTCCTGCACAATGGCCACTACAAAACACCCAAAACAAAGCAGAGGTGAACATATTCTTAAGGAGAGGATAAAATGCTTCTGATGTAACAAGGTGAAAACAAGTTTTGGTTACACAACACTTCACAATAAGCAGAAGTGTCAGACTAATATATTACTGTACCAAAAAGACCACTAAAGTATATTCAGCCCCAGTTTTTGAAGCTATCGGTAAAGAGAAACATTCAAGCAGTTTTATGTATGCCTGTAGTTACTTAACTTCCTTATAATTTCTTAAAGTATCCGGAGAAGTATTGATTATATTTACCTGCAGAAACATAGCCCAGTTCTAAAACCATAGGGCAGAATAGCTTGTAACACAGGAATCTTGTGGAACAAGGACTCTGCACATCTAAATTCACTTGATTAAAATACCCCAATGACAGAAATAAACCTGGCCATGGTTTTACAGGGACTTTTGCACAAGCACAACTTTTGTCTTTTATTTATGAGATGGCAACCTTAGACTCTAAAGGGCAAGCTCCAGTCCCTGAATGCTTTCTGAAAGGCTCAACACCCGAAAGAGATCGGAGCCAGAGCAGCAATCCCTATCTGGAGAGCCAAGGAAGAGGATGTTAACAGGCATTCCACAAAGAAAAAGCATCCCAGAATCAAGTTTGCTGTCAAAGTTCAACAGGTACCTACAGAATAGAACCTCCTAGAGCCTATTAATATAATGTGCCCTGTGAATATGGGAGGGGGAGGGACGCTGGTGTGTTTGCTTAGAAACCTCTCTGACCACTTTACTACACACCCCCTACACACACACGCACGCACGCACACACACACACACGCACACACCTCTCTTACCATCCTGACAAATATGTTTTGGGCTTGGAACACCAAGGGAATGTCCAGCACAGAGCCTGACACTTCCTGAAGGACAACAGAAAGTGGCCGCTGTACTCTAGCGAGATCAGAGCACCAGTTGAGTCTCTGATGCTTTAAATGCTCAAATGTGGACCAAAATGTGTCTGGCCAGCCTGGGGGTAGAGGCAGGAGAGTGCAAGGGAATTCAGTGCTTCTCTGGATTCAAACGAGGAACCGGCTTCAGAGCTGGGGATTGTGACGCTCAGCAGAATGGTCACTTCAGGGCTGCCGAGTAGAAGGTGACCGGTTTGCAAAAGTGAGGCAGGCAGACAAGGGAAGAGGGATTAATACGAAAGCTTTAAAAGGAGAGCCAGAATAATTAATTAGCAAACTTATTTTCAGAAGCATTTATTCCACCACTGCTGTCCATCTGCTGAGAGCAGGGGCTTCCAATTTGCTGGGATCACCCAACCTAGTGAACTTCACGCCCACGAGGAGCATCAGCTGAGCGCAGGTGGTTACACCGATTCAGAAGACAAAGGGACAGAAAATTCCTAGAAGGTAAATGTTTAAAATACTTATTTAGGGGGATTTTCTCCTCTTTGGAAAAATTAAGACTGGTTGAATTTTATACATATAATACATGTATGAATTCAAACTTCAGAGTTTCCTTTCTTATTTCTAATTTCCTCATTTTCTGCTTTCATTTCAAGGAGATATTACCCTATTTTTTCTTTTTCTTTCATCATTTCTACTCCCTGAGTATTAATAAACACACTCACTCTCCTGGTTCCTTTAAGGGAAATGGGCTCCCTTCTCGGCCCAGCGAAGTCACAGGAGGGATCACGCATTTTCTACTTGTGAAACCAGGTCTGATGGCTCCAACAGAGTAACTTGGAGAAGACAGGTTCAATCTGAACCAAAATATGCCGATGATCACTCTAAGTACCTTCCACCTGTTTTCATTAGTATCTTTTTCTTTCATATATACAGATATATATTCTAATCCGTTTCTACTACATTGAGAATCTTGTTTTTGTTTTACTACAAGCCAAGAATTAGACCTATGCTTTTAATAAAGTGAAATGACATTAAAATGGGAAAAATTACATGTGTATTACTTGCCTTAAAAACTCAAAAGGGAATACTGACTCAGTATTTGTAATATTTTCCTCTAAATTTCAACCCAGACATATGATAAAATTATCCAGATGATAACTATGATACATTCAAAGTAAATGTTACTTCTAAAATTTTTTATGGAACGTGAAATTCTATAAGAAAATAAATCTAAGCACTTTGTGAGACAGTGTGCTGTCATGTCAGGAGCAAAAGACTCTCCTAGACCTTGAAGAAAGTCCCAGCTTGGGCAAATCACTCCCCAAACGGAATATAAGGACATTAACACCATCAGTCCCATGTCCTTCACTGGGCTGATTTAAGGATGAAATGGGATTTTGTATTAAAGGGCTTTGTAAATTTCAAAGAGCTATACAAGTCCTGGTTACTTTGTTTTTGGCTATTATCTGGTTATAGAGGCCCTTACAGTCATGGATAAAACGAGGTGATCAGATTTATGGCTCACTCTGAAGGTAAACCATTACCAGCACTGACAGAACTTCTGCAGTGATGGAAACGCCCATCTGTGCTGCTGAGGCCACCAGCCACCAGCCACACGCTGCTACTGAGCATCTGAAATGTGGATACTGTGACTAAGGAGGTGAAGTGTAATTCTTTTTTTTTATAAATTTATTTATGTATTTATTTTTGGCTCTCTTGGGTCTTCGTTGCAGTGTGTGGGCTTCTCATTGCGGTGGCTTCTCTTTGTTGCGGAGCACGGGCTCTAGGTGTGTGGGCTTCAGTAGTTGTGGCTCGCAGGCTCAGTAGTTGTGGCGCACGGGCTTAGTTGCTCCGCAGCATGTGGGATCTTCCTGGACCAGGGCTCGAACCCGAGTCCCCTGCATTGGCAGGTGGATTCTTAACCACTGCACCACCAGGGAGGTCCCTAATTCTATTTTTAAATTATTTTATTAATAAATTTTATTTAACTTTAAGTAATTTCAATAGCCACATGTGGTGACTGGCTAACATACTGGACAGTGCAGCTCTAATAATTTTTTTAAATAGTGAAAATTGGAGATTTTAAGGCGTAGTAAAATCAAGTCACTTTAATTCTTTGATTTATAAAAAGGTAATTCTAACAAGTTTGCTATGAAGCTTCTTAATATAAAGGGATATAACACATGACCAAACAAAGTGGAGGCTGGAGCCGAAGACACTGTCTACTGGTGAAATCAGTAACCTTGTGGTCGTGTCTCCATTTCTGCAAACTGACATTCTGATCCTGTGCACACCCTCACTGGGGACAAGGCTGGGAGAGAATGAATGGCTGAGACATCTCTGGAAGCATAGTCTATGAAACATCATTCTCATCTAGTTTTAACCCCAAGATTTGTGTTTATAAAACCACAAACAAACATGAGTAAGATGTGAAGAGATTATAACTGCTGAAATTGTTGGCCTCTCACTCAAAGCAAATACCTGGAAAGGAAGAAAAAGGAGAAAACACCTCCAAAGGATGAAGAAATTGTAAGGGAATGACTGGATTCTAAAAGGACTGAGCTAATACAAGACTGGGTTTCAGTCTTTGTAAGGGCCCTGAACCAAGATGGCGGAGTAGAAGGACATGCTCTCACTCCCTCTTGTGAGAGCACCAGAATCACAACCGGCAGCTGGACAATCATCGACAGGAAGACACTGGACTTCACCAAGGAGGATACCCCACATCCAAAGACAAAGGAGAAGCCACCATGAGACGGTAGGAGGGACACAATCACAGTAAAATCAAATCCCATAAACGCTGGGTGGGTGACTCACAGACTGGAGAACGCTTATACCACAGAAGTCCACCCACTGGAGTGAAGGTTCTGAGCCCCACATCTGGCTTCCCAACCTGGGGGTCTGGCAACAGGAGGAGGAATTCCTACAGAATCAGACTTTGAAGGCTACTGGGATTTGATTGCAGGACTTCGACAGCACTGGGGTAAACAGAGACTCCACTCCTGGAGGGCACAAACAAAGTAGTGTGTGCATCGGGACCCAAGGGAAGGAGCAGTGACCCCAGGGGACACTGAACCAGACCTACCTGCTAGTGTTGGGGGGTCTCCTGCAGAGGCGGGGTGTGGCTGTGGCTCACCGTGGGGACAAGGACACTTGCAGCGGAAGTTCTGGGAAGTACTCCTTGGCGTGAGCCCTCCCAGAGTCTACCATTAGCCCCACCAAAGAGCCCAGGTAATCTCCAGTGTTGGGTTGCCTCAGGCCAAACAACCAACAGGGAGGGAACCCAGCCCCACCCATCAGCAGTCAAGCAGATTAAAGTTTTACTGAGCTCTGCCACACCAGAGCAAGTCAGCTCTACCCACCACCAGTCCCTCCCATCAGGAAACTTGCACACGCCTCTTAGATAGCCTCATCCACCAGAAGGTAGACAGCAGAAGTAAGAAGAACTACAATCCTGCAGCCTGTGGAACAAAAACCACATTAACAGAAAGATAGACAAGATGAAAAGGCAGAGGGCTATGTACCAGATGAAGGAACAAGATAAAGTCCCAGAAAAACAACTAAATGAAGTGGAGATAGGCAATCTTCCAGAAAAAGAATTCAGAATAATGATAGTGAAGATGATCCAGGACCTCGGAAAAAGAATGGAGGCAAAGATCAAAAAGATGAAAGAAATGTTTAACAAAGACCTAGAAGAATTAAAGAACACACAAACAGAGATGAACAATACAATAACTGAAATGAAAACTACACTAGAAGGAATCAACAGCAGAATAACTGAGGCAGAAGAACGGATAAGTGACCTGGAAGATAGAATGGTGGAATTCACTGCTGCAGAACAGAATAAACAATGAAAAGAAATGAAGACAGCCTAAGAGACCTCTGGGACAACATTAAATGCAACAACATTCGCATTATAGGGGTCCCAGAAGGAGAAGAGAGAGAGAAAGGACCCGAGAAAATATTTGAAGAGATTATAGTCGAAAACTTCCTTAACATGGGAAAGGAAATAGCCACCCAAGTCCAGGAAGCGCAGAGAGTCGCATACAGGATAAACCCAAGGAGAAACATGCCAAGACACATAGTAGTCAAATTGGCAAAAATAAAAGACAAAGAAAAATTATTGAAAGCAGCAAGGGAAAAACAACAAATAACATAGAAGGGAACTCACATACAGTTAACAGCTTATTTCTCAGCAGAAACCCTACAAGCCAGAAGGGAGTGGCATGATATACTTAAAGTGATGAAAGGGAGGAACCCACAACCAAGATTACGCTAACCGGCAAGGATCTCATTCATTCGATGGAGAAATCAAAAGCTTTACAGACAAGCAAAAGCTAAGAGAATTCAGCACCACCAAACCAGCTCTACAATAAATGCTAAAGGAACTTCTCTAAGCGGGAAACACAAGAGAAGAAAAGGACCTACAAAAAGAAACCCAAAACGATTAAGAAAATGGTGACAGGAACATACATATCGATAATTACCTTAAACGTGAATGAATTAAATGCTCCAACCAAAAGACACAGGCTTTCTGAATGGATACAAAAACAAGACCCATATATATGCTGTCTACAAGAGACCCACTTTAGACCTAGGGACACATACACACCGAAAGTGAGGGGATGGAAAAAGATATTCCATGCAAATGGAAATCAAAAGAAAGCTGGAGTAGCAATACTCATATCAGATAAAATAGACTTGAAAATAAAGAATGTTACAAGAGACAAGGAAGGACACTACATAATGATTAAGGGATCAATCCAAGAAGAAGATATAACAATTATAAATATATATGCACCCAACATAGGAGCACCTCAATACATAAGGCAACTGCTAACAGCTATAAAAGAGGAAACTGACAGTAACACAATAATAGTGGGGGACTTTAACACCTCACTTACACCAATGGACAGATCATCCAAAATGAAAATAAATAAGGAAACACAAGCTGTAAATGATACATTAAACATGATGGACTTAATTGATATTTAGAACATTCCATCCAAAAACAGCAGGTTACACTTTCTTCTCAAGTGCACATGGAACATTCTCCAGGATAGATCACATGTTGGGTCACAAATCAAGCCTCAGTAAATTTAAGAAAATTGAAATCATATCAAGCATCTTTTCCGACCACAACGCTATGAGATTAGAAATGAACTACAGGGAAAGAAACGTAAAAAACACAAACACATGGAGGCTAAACAATATGTTACTAAATAGCCAAGAGATCAGTGAAGAAATCAAAGAAGAAATAAAAAATTACCTAGACACAAATGACAATCAAAACACGATGATCAAAAACCTGTGGGAGGCAATGAATTCCATTTCCAATGGAAGAAAAGAATCATATGGTCCTGGACAAACAACTCTGATGGTTTACTTAACAGTCACTTAGTAGTTCTTCCTTGCTCATAGAACTTTATGATTTTTTTGAGGAGTGAAGCATTCAGCTTTAGTGGATAAATCCTTCTTAGGCTAAGACAATCATTATCATATCCCTCTTTGCCATGAATTGTCTTATGAATGGTCATATCAATCTGTTTTGGCAAATGAGTAATTAGGGGAAGGCTGTTATTGTGCTTATGAGAATGATATTTTTCTCTGAAAAAAGATAAATATGCATTAGGAAAATGACCATTTGGACTCTTTTTCTGCTTCCTCCTTCTTTTGTGAGAATATGATACTTGGTTTTACAGCAGCCATCTTGTGACCATGAGATCATCATATGCCAATAATGACAAATGGTAGATTAGAAAGAACCAGCAAAGACAGAAAACAGCAACATCAATAGTAACAACAATCACAGCAAAAGAACAATGGGACCTTAACTTGTGGAGTTCCTATAAAGTAAAAAATAAATGCTTTATGTTTATTCTAAAAAACAGAACTATGCAAACAAGCTTAAAACTACTTTTTTTGTGCCAGTGCTATATCTGTTTGCAGTTAAGAAATGCAGAATTCAAAGTGATCTCCTAGCTTGTAAGCCAACTGAGATTCATTGTCCCTCTTCTATAATAAAAATGAGTTAATGTGTCAAGAAACTAACTCTAGTAAAGTGGGGTTTAACATTAAAAAAAAAACAAAAAAACCTATGGGAGGCAGCAAAAGCAGTTCTAAGAGGGAAGTTTATAGCAATACAAGCATACCTCAAGAAACAAGAAACATCTCAAATAAACAATCTAACCTTACACCTAAAGGAACTAGAGAAAGAAGAACAAACAAAACCCAAAGTTAGCAGGAGGAAAGAAATCATAAAGATCAGAGCAGAAATAATTGAAATCAAAACAAAGAAAACAATAGCAAAGATCAATAAAAGTTAAAGCTGGTTCTTTGAGAAGATAAACAAACTTGATAAACCATTATTCACACTCATCAAGAAAAAGAGAGAGAGGACTCAAATCGATAAAATTAGAAATGAAAAAGGAGAAGGTACAACAGACACCACAGAAATACAACTCATTCTAAGAGACTACTACAAGCAACTCTACGCCAATAAAATGGACAACCTGGAAGAAATGGACAAATTCTTAGAAAGGTATAACCTTCCAAGACTGAACCAGGAAGAAATAGAAAATACGAACAGACCAATCACAAGTAATGAAATTCAAACTGTGATTAAAAATCTTCCAACAAACAAAAGTCCAGGACCAGATAGCTTCACAGGTGAATTCTATCAAACATTTAGAGAAGAGCTAACACCCATCCTTCTCAAACTCTTCCAAAAAACTGAGGAGGAAGGAACACTCGCAAACTCATTCTATGAGGCCACCATCACCCTGATACCAAAACCAGACAAAGATAGTACAAAAAAAGAAAATTACAGACCATTATCACTGATGAATATAGATGCAAAAATCCTCAACAAAATACTAGCAAACAAAATCCAACAACACATTAAAAGGATCATACACCAGGGCTTCCCTGGTGGCGCAGCGGTTGAGAGTCGGCCTGCCAATTCAGGGGACAGGGGTTCGAGCCCTGGTCTGGGAGGATCCCACATGCCACGGAGCAACTAGGCCCGTGTGCCACAACTACTGAGCCTGCGTGTCTGGAGCCTGTGCTCCGCAACAAGAGAGGCCGCGACAGTGAGAGGCCCGCGCACCGCGATGAAGAGTGGCCCCCACTTGCTGCAACTAGAGAAAACCCTCGCACAGAAACGAAGACCCAACACAGCCGAAAATAAAAATAAATTAAAAAAATAAAATAAAATAAAATAATTAAAAAAAAAAAAAGGATCATACACCATGATCAAGTGGGATTCATCCCAGGAATGCGAGGATTCTTCAATATATGCAAATCAATCAATGTGATACACCATATTAACAAACTGAAGAATAAAAACCATATGATCATCTCAATAGATGCAGAAAAAGCTTTTGACAAGATTCAACACCCATTTAGGATAAAAACTCTCCAGAAAGTGGGCACAGAGGGAACCTACCTCAACATAATAAAGGCTATATACGACAAACCCACAGCAAACATCATTCTCAATGGTGAAAAACTGAAAGCATTTCCTCTAAGATCAGGAACAAGACAAGGATGTCCACTCTCACCACTATTATTCAACATAGTTTTGGAAGTCCTAGCCACGGCAATCAGAGAAGAAAAAGAAATAAAAGGAATACAAACTGGAAAAGAAAAAGTAAAACTGTCACTGTTTGCAGATGACATGATACTATACACAGAGAATCCTAAAGATGCCACCAGAAAACTACTAGAGCTAATCAATGAATTTGGTAAAGTTGCAGGATACAAAATTAATGCACAGAAATCTCTTGCATTCCTATACACTAATGATGAAAAATCTGAAAGAGAAATTAAGGAAACACTCCCATTTACCACTGCAACAAAAAGAATAAAATACCTAGGAATAAACCTACCTAGGGAGACAAAAGACCTGTATGCAGAAAAGTGTAAGACACTGATAAAAGAAATTAAAGATGATACCAACAGATGGAGAGATATACCATGTTCTTGGATTAGAAGAATCAATATTGTGAAAATGACTATACTACCCAAAGCAATCTACAGATTCAATGCACTCCCTATCAAATTAACAATGGCATTTTTTACGGAACTAGAACAAAAAATCATATAATTTGTATGCAGACAGAAAAGACCCTGAATAGCCAAAGCAGTCTTGAGGGAAAAAAACGGAGCTGACTACAAAGCTACAGTAATCAAGACAATATGGTACTGGCACAAAAACAGAAACATAGATCACAGATCAATGGAACAAGATAGAAAGCCCAGAGATAAACTCACGCACCATGGTCAACTAATCTATGACAAAGGAGGCAAGGATATACAATGGAGGAAAGACAGTCTCTTTAATAAGTGGTGCTGGGAAAACTGGACAGCTGGACAGCTACATGTAAAAGAATGAAATTAGAACACTCCCTAACACCATACACAAAAATAAACTCAAAATGGATTTGAGACCTAAATGTAAGACTGGACACTATAAAACCCTTAGAGGAAAACATAGGAAGAACACTCTTTGACATAAATCACAGCAAGATCTTTTTTGATCCACCTTCTAGAGTAATGGAAATAAAAACAAAAATAAACAAATGGGACCTAATGAAACTTAAAAGCTTTCGCACAGCAAAGGAAACCATAAACAAGACGAAAAGACAACCCTCAGAATGGGAGAAGATATTTGCAAACGAATCAAGGGACAAAGGATTAATCTCCAAAATATATAAACAGCTCATGCAGCTCAATATTAAAGAAATAAACAACTCAATCCAAAAATGGGCAGAAGACCTAAATAGACATTTCTCCAAAGAAGACATACAGATGGCCAAGAAGCACATGAAAAGCTGCTCAACATCACTAATTATTAGAGAAATGCAAATCAAAAGTACAATGAGAGAGATTAACCAAGATGGCGGAGTAGAAGGACGTGCTCTCACTCCCTCTTGCGAGAGCACCAGAATCACAACTGGCTGCTGGACAATCATTGACAGGAAGCCCCTGGACTTCACCAAGGAGGATACCCCACGTCCAAGGACAGAGGAGAAGCCACAGTGAGACGGTAGGAGGGGCGCAATCAGAGTAAAATCAAATCCCATAACTGCTGGGTGGGTGGCTCACAGACTGGCGAACACTTATACCACAGAAGTCCACCCACTGGAGTGAAGGTTCTGAGCCCCACGTCAGGCTTCCCAACCTGGGGGTCCGGCTACGGGAGGAGGAATTCCTAGAGAATCAGACTTTGAAGCCTAGTGGGAATTGATTGCAGGACTTTGACAGGACTGGGGGAAACAGAGACCCCACTCTTGGAGGGCACACACAAAGTAATGTGTGCATCGGGACCCAGGGGAAGGAGCAGTGACCCTGGGGGAGACTGAACCAGACCTACCTGCTGGTGTTGGGGGGTCTCCTGCAGAAGCGAGTGGTGGCTCTGTTTCACTGTGGGGATAAGGACACTGGCAGCAGAGGTTCTGGGAAGTTCTCCTTGGCGTGAGCCCTCCCAGAGACTGCCATTAACCCCACCAAAGAGCGCGGGTAGGCTCCAGTGTTGGATTGCCTCAGGCAAAACAACCAACAGGGAGGGAACCCAGCCCCACCCATCAACAGTCAAGTGGATTAAGGTTTTACTGAGCTCTGACCGCCACAGCAACAGTCAGCTCTACCCACCACCAGAACCTCCCATCAAGCCTCTTAGATAGCCTCAACCACCAGAGGGCAGACAACAGAAGCAAGAAAAACTACAATCCTGCAGCCTGTGGACCAAAAACCACAGTTACAGAAAGATAGAGAAGATGAAAAGGCAGAGGGCTATGTACCAGATGAAGGAACAAGATAAAACCCCAGAAAAACAACTAAATGAAGTGGAGATAGGTAACCTTCCAGAAAAAGAATTCAGAATAATGATAGTGAAGATGATCCAGGACCTCGGAATAAGAATGGAGGCAAAGATTGAGAAGATGCAAGAAACGATTAACAAAGACCTAGAAGAATTAAAGAACAAACAAACAGAGATGACCAATACAATAACTGAAATGAAAACTACACTAGAAGGAATCAATAGCAGAATAACTGAGGCAGAAAAACGGATAAGTGACCTGGAAGACAGAATGGTGGAATTCACTGCTGCGGAACAGACTAAAGAAAAAAGAATGAAAAGAAATGAAGACAGCCTAAGAGACCTCTGGGACAACATTAAACGCAACAACATTCGCATTATAGGGGTCCCAGAAGGAGAAGAGAGAGAGAAAGGACCAGAGAAAATATTTGAAGAGATTATAGTTGAAAACTTCCCTAACATGGGAAAGGAAATAGCCACCCAAGTCCAGGAAGCGCAGAGAGTCCCATACAGAATAAACCCAAGGAGAAACACGCCGAGACACATAGTAATCAAAGTGGCAAAAATTAAAGACAAAGAAAAATTATTGAAAGAAGCAAGGGAAAAACGACAAATAACATACAAGGGAACTCCCATAAGGTTAACAGCTGATTTCTCAGCAGAAACTCTGCAAGCCAGAAGGGAGTGGCATGATATACTTAAAGTGATGAAAGGGAAGAACCTACAACCAAGATTACTCTACCCGGCAAGGATCTCATTTAGATTTGATGGAGAAACCAAAAGCTTTACAGACAAGCAAAAACTAAGAGAATTCAGCACCACCAAACCAGCTCTACAACAAATGCTAAAGGAACTTCTCTAAGTGGGAAACACAAGAGAAGAAAAGGACCTACAAAAACAAACCGAAAACAATTAAGAAAACGGTCATAGGAACATACATATCGATAATTACCTTAAACGTGAATGGATTAAATGCCCCAACCAAAAGACATAGACTGGCTGAATGGATACAAAAACAAGACCCATATATATGCTGTCTACAAGAGACCCACTTTAGACCTAGGGACACATACAGACTGAAAGTGAGGGGATGGAAAAAGATATTCCATGCAAATGGAAATCAAAAGAAAGCTGGAGTAGCTATACTCATATCAGATAAAATAGACTTTAAAATAAAGAATGTTAAAAGAGACAAGGAAGGACACTACATAATGATCCAGGGATCAATCCATGAAGAAGATATAACAATTATAAATATATATGCACCCAACATAGGAGCACCTCAATACATAAGGCAACTGCTAACAGCTCTAAAAGAGGAAATCGACAGTAACACAATAATAGTGGGGGACTTTAACACTCCACTTACACCAATGGACAGATCATCCAAAATGAAAATAAATAAGGAAACAGAAGCTTTAAATGACACAATAGACCAGATAGATTTAATTGATATATATAGGACATTCCATCCAAAAACAGCAGATTACACGTTCTTCTCAAGTGCACACGGAACATTCTCCAGGATAGATCACATCTTGGGTCACAAATCAAGCCTCAGTAAATTTAAGAAAATTGAAATCATATCAAGCATCTTTTCCGACCACAACGCTATGAGATTAGAAATCAATTACAGGGAAAAAAACGTAAAAAAGACAAACACATGGAGGCTAAACAATACGTTACTAAATAACCAAGAGATCACTGAAGAAATCAAAGAGGAAATAAAAAAATACCTAGAGACAAATGACAATGAAAACACAACGACCCAAAACCTATGGGATGCAGCAAAAGCGGTGCTAAGAGGGAAGTTTATAGCTATACAAGCCTACCTAAAGAAACAAGAAAAATCTCAAGTAAACAATCTAACCCTACACCTAAAGAAACTAGAGAAAGAAGAACAAACAAAACTCAAATTTAGCAGAAGGAAAGAAATCATAAAGATCAGAGCAGAAATAAATGAAATAGAAACAAAGAAAACAATAGCAAAGATCAATAAAACTAAAAGTTGGTTCTTTGAGAAGACAAACAAAATTGATAAGCCATTAGCCAGACTCATCAAGAAAAAGAGGGAGAGGACTCAAATCAATAAAATTAGAAATGAAAAAGGAGAAGTTACAACAGACACCGCAGAAATACAAAGCATCCTAAGAGACTACTACAAGCAACTTTATGCCAATAAAATGGACAACCTGGAAGAAATGGACAAATTCTTAGAAAGGTATAACCTTCCAAGACTGAACCAGGAAGAAACAGAAAATATGAACAGACCAATCACAAGTAATGAAATTGAAACTGTGATTAAAAATCTTCCAACAAACAAAAGTCCAGGACCAGATGGCTTCACAGGTGAATTCTATCAAACATTTAGAGAAGAGCTAACACCCATCCTTCTCAAACTCTTCCAAAAAATTGCAGAGGAAGGAACACTCCCAAACTCATTCTATGAGGCCACCATCACCCTGATACCAAAACCAGACAAAGACACTACAAAAAAAGAAAATTACAGACCAATATCACTGATGAATATAGATGCAAAAATCCTCAACAAAATACTAGCAAACAGAATCCAACAACACATTAAAAGGATCATACACCACGATCAAGTGGGATTTATCCCAGGGATGCAAGGATTCTTCAATATACGCAAATCAATCAATGTGATACACCATATTAACAAATTGAAGAATAAAAACCATATGATCATCTCAATAGATGCAGAAAAAGCTTTTGACAAAATTCAACACCCATTTCTGATAAAAACTCTCCAGAAAGTGGGCATAGAGGGAACCTACCTCAACATAATAAAGGCCATATATGACAAACCCACAGCAAACATCATTCTCAACGGTGAAAAACTGAAAGCATTTCCTCTAAGATCAGGAACGAGACAAGGATGTCCACTCTCACCACTATTATTCAACATAGTTCTGGAAGTCCTAGCCACGGCAATCAGAGAAGAAAAAGAAATAAAAGGAATACAAATTGGAAAGGAAGAAGTAAAACTGTCACTGTTTGCGGATGACATGATACTATACATAGAGAATCCTAAAACTGCCACCAGAAAACTGCTAGAGCTAATTAATGAATATGGTAAAGTTGCAGGATACAAAATTAATGCACAGAAATCTCTTGCATTCCTATACACTAATGATGAAAAATCTGAAAGAGAAATTATGGAAACACTCCCACTTACCATTGCAATAAAAAGAATAAAATACCTAGGAATAAACCTACCTAGGGAGACAAAAGACCTGTATGCAGAAAACTATAAGACACTGATGAAAGAAATTAAAGATGATACCAACAGATGGAGAGATATACCATGTTCTTGGATTGGAAGAATCAACATTGTGAAAATGAGTATACTATCCAAAGCAATCTACAGATTCAAAGCAATCCCTATCAAATTACCAATGGCATTTTTTACGGAGCTAGAACAAATCATCTTAAAATTTGTATGGAGACACAAAAGACCCCGAATAGCCAAAGCTGTCTTGAGGCAAAAAAATGGAGCTGGAGGAATCAGACTCCCTGACTTCAGACTATACTACAAAGCTACAGTAATCAAGACAATATGGTACTGGCACAAAAACAGAAACATAGATCAATGGAACAAGATAGAAAGCCCAGAGATTAACCCACGCACCTATGGTCAACTAATCTATGACAAAGGAGGCAAAGATATACAATGGAGAAAAGACAGTCTCTTCAATAAGTGGTGCTGGGAAAACTGGACAGCTACATGTAAAAGAATGAAATTAGAATACTCCCTAACACCATACACAAAAATAAACTCAAAATGGATTAGAGACCTAAATATAAGACTGGACACTATAAAACTCTTAGAGGAAAACATAGGAAGAACACTCTTTGACATAAATCACAGCAAGATCTTTTTGGATCCACCTTCTAGAGTAATGGAAATAAAAACAAAAATAAACAAGTGGGACCTAATGAAACTTCAAAGCTTTTGCACAGCAAAGGAAACCATAAACAAGACCAAAAGACAACCCTCAGAATGGGAGAAAATATTTGCAAATGAATCAACGGACAAAGGATTAATCTCCAAAATATATAAACAGCTCATTCAGCTCAATATCAAAGAAACAAACACCCCAATCCAAAAATGGGCAGAAGACCTAAATAGACATTTCTCCAAAGAAGACATACAGACGGCCACGAAGCACATGAAAAGATGCTCAACATCACTAATTATTAGAGAAATGCAAATCAAAACTACAATGAGGTATCACCTCACTCCTGTTAGAATGGGCATCATCAGAAAATCTACAAACAACAAATGCTGGAGAGGGTGTGGAGAAAAGGGAACCCTCTTGCACTGTTGGTGGGAATGTAAATTGATACAGCCACTATGGAGAACAATATGGAGGTTCCTTAAAAAACTAAAAATAGAATTACCATATGACCCAGCAATCCCACTACTGGGCATATACCCAGAGAAAACCGTAATTCAAAAAGACACATGCACCCGAATGTTCATTGCAGCACTATTTACAATAGCCAGGTCATGGAAACAACCTAAATGCCCATCAACAGACGAATGGATAAAGAAGATGTGGTACATATATACAATGGAATATTACTCAGCCATAAAAAGGAACGAAATTGAGTCATTTGTTGAGACGTGGATGGATCTAGAGACTGTCATACAGAGTGAAGTAAGTCAGAAAGTGAAAAACAAATATCGTATATTAATGCATGTATGTGGAACCTAGAAAAATGGTACAGATGAGCCAGTTTGCAGGGCAGAAGTTGAGACACAGATGTAGAGAATGGACATATGGACACCAAGGGGGGAAAACTGCGGTGAGGTGGGGATGGTGGTGTGCTGAATTGGGCGATTGGGATTGACATGTATACACTGATGTGTATAAAATTGATGCCTAATAAGAACCTGCAGTATAAAAAAACAAACAAAACAACTAATACTAAACTTTCATTGGGTTATTTGTATGGAAATATGTTAATATAAATGTTTCAGACATTACATGAAATTTCTAAAAATCTTATATTTGTATTTGTATGGAAATATGTTAATATAAATGTTTCAGACATTACATGAAATTTCTAAAAATCTTATATGTTCTGGTATAATGTTATAAGTAATAATCCTAGTTATTACTTTAAAATGTATATCTCAGAAATAACTAATTTTCTTGTCAACTGCATTATTATGAACTTTCATCAAATCTTTAACCGTGGTCATTTTTAAGTTTTTTGTCATTTACCGACAGTTCTGGGTGTACTCTGATGATTTTGCAAATATGTTCCTATAAAAGGGTTTCATCTTCAAGAAATTCATGGAAAAGACTCCGACAAGTACAGGTTTCTGGTAACTGACTGTACTGCTGAACTGAATGAATAAGCATTTTCAGAACTCTAATGAAAAACTGATGAACTCATAAAAGTACTAACAAAAGATGAAGATGAAAAAAAAAATTAATTACATGGGACTGAGTGAACTGATGAGGATGAGTATAATTTGTGTGACTTTCTGTCTGAATTTAAAAAAAAAAAAAAATCCCACAAGGACTCAGAGGCAAAGAATATACAAATCAATTTTCACTGCAAAGTAAAGGAGCTGTTACAGTGGAGGATTACTGGACTGAATGTCAATATTATGACATAGTATGAGTGTGCTTCATGTTTGGTAATTGCAATCAGTGTTGCTTTTGTTGTGGTCATCCATGTACAATGCTTGGTGTCAGTCTATTTATCTCTTGTAAAAATAAAATACAGTGTGTGTGTGTGAAAAAAAAAAAAAAAAAAGTACAATGAGGTATCACCTCACACCAGTTAGAATGGGCATCATCAGAAAATCTACAAACAACAAATGCTGGAGAGGGTGTGGAGAAAAGGGAACCCTCTTGCATTGTTGGTGGGAATGTAAATTGATACAGCCACTATGGAGAACAGTATGGAGGTTCCTTAAACAACTAAAAATAGAATTACCATATGATCCAGCAATCCCACTACTGGGCATATACCCAGAGAAAACCGTAATTCAAAAAGACCCATGCACCCCAATGTTCACTGCAGCACAATTTACAACAGCCAGGTCATGGAAGCAACCTAAATGCCCATCGACAGACGAATGGATAAAGCAAAATGTGGTACATATATACATGTATACAATGGAATATTACTCAGCCATAAAAAGGAACGAAATTGGGTCATTTGTTGAGACGTGGATGGATCTAGAGACTGTCATACAGAGTGAAGTAAGTCAGAAAGAGAAAAACAAATATTGTATATTAACGCATATATGCGGAATCTAGAAAAATGGTACAGATGAACCAGTTTGCAGGGCAGAAATTGAGACACAGATGTAGAGAACAAACATATGGACACCAAGGGGGGAAAGTGGAGGGTGGGGGAGATGAATTGGGAGATTGGGATTGACATGTATACACTGATGTGTATAAAATTTGTGACTAGTAAGAACCTGCTGTATAAAAAAATAAATAAAATAAAATTCAAAAATCAAAACAAAAGACAAGAAAACCCACAAACGAACACCAACAGAAGAGCACCCACAGAGACAGAGGGGCAGGCTGGGCACGCAGCACACACCCCTCCAAAGCCCAGCTGCCATCCTTCCGGGAAGGCTGCTTCCTTCAGTGACACCATTAACCACAGGGTCACAGAGTTGAGCCCTCTGTCACCGTAATCAGATTTAAATTCTTAATGAGAACTGGATGAGGGTCAAAGGGGTGGCTGTGATGGAAACCTTATTTATGAGGTGCAGGTTCTGGTCCTTTCCCTACTGAGTGTATGAGAACAGCTGAAGCATAACTAGAAGACAGAGCATTTAAAAAGGGAACAAAGTTAACCTATTCGGAGATCCCTCTCCTGGGAAGAGGAAAACTGCTTAGCAGGTGTGATCTTCTTCCACGCCTCTGAATGTCAGTGGAGGGGAAGATACACATTACACCTGCACTTGAGGGTAAGGAAACATTTTCGGAAGCCGACCTACGGTCGGTCCCGTCCGCACATTTCGGTTGCCGGGTGCAGGCCACACCGCCTCAGTCCGGGCCCGTGAGAGATGCCGGCCTTTCTCACCTGCCCACTCTGTCCCTAAGGTCATGTTTGGCATCTTCTCTGGCCACTGATATGCAGGGACTGCAAGCGCTGTTAGAGCTCACGCGGGATCCCACGAAATTCTGTTCCGCAATGTATTCAATCTAGTTGCATTTCCTTCAAATCCATAAATGACAGCCATTATTTTATCCAAATAAAAACACCTCAGGCTCTTTCAACTTTGCTGCATGTCTAAAAATTTTTATAATAAAACACTGGGGGGAAAACACCCCATGGCACCCACATTTCTACATTACTTTCAGGTAGGTCAGAGCAGCAATTAATCTTCTGGGTTTCTTTGCAATTCTGAAACCTGCCACGGTTAGAGAGATTTTCCCGATGTGTTATTAATGCTTCAGACTATCCATTATTCCTTCTCCCAAGCAGCCTGTCCTTGTTCAACTTTATTCACATCATCTTCAAGGACCTTTCTCGGGGCCCACAAGCAACTCACACACCTCCCGGCCCAGGGGGTGGCTGCAGCCCACACTATACGCTACCATTCCAGATGGCACACGAGCGGGGCCCACACAGCTCTTCTCCCACCCACGATAATGTCCAGTGAACATCACACCACGACCCTGACAATGACAGGGACCAGAGGTGGCCACAGAGAAGTGCAGACAGCGCTGCTTTAGGCTGAAGGGGGCTCCTCTTACTTTGATTCAAACTGTTTCTGGGTGGGCGGGGCTTTGTTTCTCCTTTATCATCAAACTACCTAAATGCATAAAGTTAGCAGAAAACTCTGACCACTGAAACCTGCAAGTCCCTCCTCACAGCTTTCACATGAGACTATTAAGATTTTCTCCTCTTTCTATCCCACTCTGTTTCCTCAATTGCTTCACACTTTAAAGGTTTCTAGAGTTGAGATCACTCATAATTAGCACCTTGTGCAACATTCCAGCTGCCTTGCCAAGATGCCAGGCAAGATGGGGCCTCTACCTTCCCTTGTTGCCTTCACTCCTCAACAGAGACTGTTTCTAGATTAAAGGGATACTATTTCCTTCTTAGAAGCGTCAGTGCAAATCCCTACGAATGTAGGTTTCCTCCCATAACTATCCCTGAGGAAGCTCTAGTAGTGTTCTTCCTTTCAATTAAGGCAACCACTTGTGTCTTCCTAGTGGCCCGAAGTTCCTGAGCTTTCTTCCTCTATGTCTTGAGAAGGTGTTTCACCACCCAGGCTTCCACCACTAGCACGTGAGTCACAGCAATTCACTTACCTTTCGCTGTTTTCCAAGCGTGTTCACTGAAGCAGGTTTGCCTGTCTGTGGGCATGTGGGGAGCGCTAAAGGGCACACATCACACGCTACCTCTGAAATAAGGTACTGTGCCCAGCACATCAGCAGATGAAGCTGACGTGAAGCCGAATCCATACAAATGACTTAGTAACTGTGAGGGACACTGGAAACCATACCCCAAAGCCACTTTCCCACCGCAGCCCCGGCTGGCAGAGCCTTGCCCCTGCCGCGGAGGCTGAGGACCCAGACCTGCCCTTCCCCGCGCCCCTGAAGCCAGGGTGTGGGCGGGCACCGCCCTCCTGGCCAAGGGGACTGCAGGGAAGCGGGCTGGGCTGGAGGGACCTTCTGCAAACACTGCTGCCCCGAGAAAGTGAGCGGACACGACACCGCTATCCTGCACGCGCGGGACACCACAGTAGAGGGCCGGCGCTGGGAGCTGCGGCACACACCTGGCACCCCAAGGGGATGGCCAGGCCCCGCCAGGAGCCCACCCAGCCCTGACACCACTGTGCGGCTGGAACTCCCTATACTTTGCAATTCCCTGTGTTGTGAGAAAAGAACTCAACAACCCCCGATGTCTAAACCTGAGAGGCAGGCTTTCTGTTACTTGCTGCCAAAGCATCGTAAGTGGAATTCTCAAGTGACGAGGAGGAGGGACAGGAGGGGATAAAGAGCAGCAGTTGTCGCTTACGGGTCCCTGCAGCGTGCCGGGCCCTGTGCAAGGCAGCTAATATGAATGATCTCATTCCACCATGAAACGGCCCCTCAAGTCCATGCTTTTATCTCCACTTTACAGACGAGGAAAGTACGGGACGAGGAGGTGGAACAGCGTGCCTGAGGTCGCACAGCGGGCTGAGGGCTGGGTACTGAGCGCAGCCGTGGACTTCAGGGCCCCAGCGTCCTCCCGGGCTCTGCCGTGTGAACACAGGGCTCCGGGGTGGGGGGGCGGCGGTGGGTCCCAGGCACTGACCTTCTCGGCCTTCTGGTGGAAGACGGACGACATGTCCAGCAAGGTGCTGCGCTCGTCCAGGGCGGCCGCGAACGCCTTCCACTCCTGCTCCAGCTGACTGGCGATCTGCTTGATCTGCTGGGAGGCGTAGTGGCCCGACTCCACCAGGCGGTTGGCCACCGACATGATGCGGTTTATGTTCACGTACACGTTCTGCGAGGGGGGCAGAAAGGGGGGCTGGTCAGGGGAAGGCGCACGGGCCGTCTTCCCAAGAAATGCGGAGAGCGCTTGCTGAAAAGTCACATTTTAACAGCAGAATCAGCTGGGGGGTAATAGGACATGTGTTTTGCTATTTGGATTTCCATAAGCCACAGGTACTGGTTTCAGTTTCTATTTTTACAACTGCAAAAATTACAGGTCAAATAGCTGGGAGGGATACTGTTAGGCACAAAGCAGTCACACACACAAGTGGGTGCACACAAATGCGCCATGACTCGCTTCTTGGCCTCAAATCCTGAAAAGGGTCCAGATGGCAAGCCGTTACCCAGAACTGCAGGAACCCACCACTGCAGTTTGCAACTAGAAGCCAGAAACTACAAACTATGTACTTAGCCACCAGAGGCTATTTTGTGTGAAGACAAGCTCTCCTTTCTACATAAGCCCAAGTCATCTTTCTGGTGCCAATAGAAAATCTGTAAATGGATTCACATTCACCAAGGAATATGAACTGGGGTACGAACAGAACAGTGCTGTATTCAAACTTTAAATCACACTTTCCTACTGTGTTGCAATCTCTGTCTTCAAGTCCACTAGCTTGCTGCAAAATAAGGGTGCAAGGTTTTTTTAAAAAAAAAGCATTTTTCTTGCAAAAGGAGTTCTCACTGTGGTATTTCCCTTCCCACCTTCAATCCTCTTTAAGGGTCGCACTGCGGCAGAGGCAGAGTGAGGAATGCACACCTTCAACAAATCCCAGGTTGTCGTTCTTCATGTATTCATTATTTATTATTTTTTGTGACGCATCACAACACTGCACCTTGCAATGGGTCTCCCCAAACCGTAGACTTATCTTTGGCTCCTCCGATTCTTGCCCCTAAATCAAATCTAATTACCCAACCTGCCCAAACTCCTCTCCAGTTTTCCTCCTTCCTGCCATGGTCCTCCACTGGCTTGCACTTGGACCCCTACATGAGCCTTGTCACTGTCACCGAGTCTCCAGCCCACCCAAGTAAGCGTCCTAGAGAATGCACTTGTCGTTCTGCCTCTGTACCTTCATTTACTCATTCCTTTCCTCCATTTCTGACCTAAACCTAAACTAGGTGGAGTCGCCTTCAACTGGGTTTAGAAAGCCAGACGCCAGTCTCCGAGGTACTTCTCTGGGCTGCAGGCTCAAATCAGCTACCACACGTCCGGGTGTCTGCAGCAGCAGGGAGGGGGTACTCTGTGAGGCTGTGACAGTCAGTCAGGGCCACAGTCCATGGGGAACTGGCCTCACTGCCTCATGTGGCATTAACGCTCTAACTAGCATCCTCTAGGTCAAGAGCAGCGCCTGCCCTTCTCATATGCATTCTCCCTCTCTGCTGACAGGTGACCACATTCATTAGGTTTTGCTTTCTCTGTGTCCTTAAAGAGGACAATCCACCCAAAAGGTCTGTTGGGAAGAGCTTCAGCAGATGCCCTCTGTTAGCATCTGGAGAAGAGCTGCCCATCTGGATGGCTCCACTGTGGGGCCCACGGAGGGGGGTCCTTCCCACTTGATGCTGTTTCAGGGCCCTGGATTACTTTCATCCCCTCAAACACACTGTGCTCCGCACACAGAGGACTGCTCTATGCTTTATGCCTCGTCCATACCTCTGTCACTTACTGCAGGAGGAAGGAACCACGTGGCACACAGCCCAAATGAGTGCATACACAAGCACGGCAACGTACAAACGTACAATTCCCTACGTTAGAAGTACCTCCACCTAGACTCTTATCGTCATAGCCTCTAAAAGTACCTGTGACAGGAGAATGCGCTCGACTGTTGCTGCCCCTTAAAATGCTTTCTTAAAAGATTATCAGCTTTGCTTACTGATATCTAGTACTTTCATTTTCTTTGTCAAAAAATGTTTAAAACACTGCAGATAGCACAAGAAAGGGCTGAAGGTTAACAGGCCCCAGGGTTCTGCACAAATAAATAACGTCCTAGACAGATACTGAGGACTCAGGGAGGTGTTGAGAACCAGGGGCTGGTAGGCTTGGAACGCGCTCCCAATAGCTGTCACCAAGCCGTGCACAGGGTTACCACATCCTTTTTGAATTAAAATTTTTACTTAGAGAAGTGATAAAAGTATATCATAGAAAAACAGAAAATATACTTAAACCTAAAAAAAATCACCCATACTTTTAAGAGTTTCTTACTTACTATAATATACTAAAAATACTAACAGTATCTTTAATTAGATGATAACATCACTGATAATAACTACCATTTATCAAGTACTTACTTTGTGTTCAGCACTCTGCTTAGTGTCTTACACATACAGAGTAAGCAAAATAATATAACACCCTGTTAGGCAGAGATTATCCCCACTTTAGAGATTAGGAAACCGAGGCTCAAAGAGATTAAACAGACTGCCCAAGGTCATGCGGTAAACAAGAGTCAGAATTAAAAACCTCTACGTTCATAACACACACGCCTGTCTTCCACACATGCTTCCTCTTCTGCTGATTCCTCAATGTGTCATAGTAATGCTGGGGGGAGGGAGAGGACCCTTTCTGGTCATTTCTAGTTTTTACAAAATATATTTTAACATTTCAAGTTTTTAAAGTATGTGATATGGTGGGCTGAATGTGCCTTTCACCATAGTAGAAGTTTCAGAATATTCTGAAAAATTGATAGGAATTTTTTTAGGAAGAAATTCTTCTAAGACGCTTCCCCAAAGGCCCACATTTGCGTTCTCCTCACCTCTCCCCAGGCTGAATCATTTAACCCCAAAATTCTCTTACCTCAAACTTAAGAACAGTATCAAACTTTTGGGATAGTGTCTATTACAAACATTTTATCGCTGAATCTTATCTTTGAAACTACCCAAAGTGGAGCACTTTGTGGACTGATCTTTAATTAAACGGCATCTTACTGAACTAATTTAAACCAAGACCCCGCCTTCATATCGTTTCAATGCTCTTTAATGCACGTTACAAGGCTAAGAGGGTGAATTCTCATAATTCTGGCTCAAAGTCCACACCACAACTCTGTCTCTAAGGTGAAAATTTCTAGAATAACTCTCTAGAGAAGTAACCATATACCCTACAGAACAACATATAGCTTTACTGTAGTTATATTAACTCCAAAAATGTAATAAGACTGTTATTTAAAATTCATTGTTGGGTTCTTTTGGGGTGTTTGTTTGCACTGTAGTCTCACAGCAACCCCTGTCTAATCACAACAGGCCCAGGGCATCAAAGGGAGCCAAAGGATTCCAGGCACGGCTGACGTCCAGACCCGACGCCTTCCGTTCATCTTGGGAGGACCGCTCATGTTTGAGGAGAAATGAAGGATTCCCTTGAGGTGAGCAGCAGACTGGCTTATTTCTTCATCGTGAAGGGCAGGCAGCCAGCAAAACTGACAGTGCGTTGGTTCGGGAGACTCACTCGGCCTCTGAAAAGCTCTCCGGAGCCCCAGCGGGCTCCCAGGAGGTACAGCACAGAAGCCAGCCTCAAAACCATGCACGTGGAACGGGCCAAGTAATTGGTTCGAGTTTCACTGGTTTGTCTGTTTGCTTGTTTTCGCTTTTGTTTGCTTAAAACTTAAAACAAGCTACGTAAACACTGCTCCCACAGAGAACTTCCCGCACCTGGAGGTCAGCCGCTGCCGCTGAACTGTCAGAAGCCCCCGCATGGGCTCCCGGCAGTGTGCTGGGAATGATCTGTGTAAATACCTCCCGTTTTATACTTTCACAGGCAGGATACCTCTGTTCCCACAGGATCTTACCATGCAGTTCATGGCAAAGGGTTGTGCTGGGAATGATCTGTGTAAATACCTCCCGTTTTATACTTTCACAGGCAGGATACCTCTGTTCCCACAGGATCTTACCATGCAGTTCATGGCAAAGTGGTTGTGCTGTGTCTGAAGCTCCATTGCATGAGGATGGCTGGTCCCAATCTCAGTGTAGCTGTTCAGAAACAGGCCCTTGTTGTGCGTGATCCAGTCAAACATCTACCGGAATGAAGAAAGACAACCTGGAATCACTCCAGAAAAAGGAATGACTGGCGCGGCTCCCAGCACGGGACCGAACCAAGAAAGAGCGGCGTCTTTCCTCTGACAACCTCTCAGGCGCCAGGGCCCAGAAGATTCTCGACTTCTAACCAGTCAGCAGCTCTGAACTTGCAGGAGCTACAAGGAAAGCTTATCTAGTGCGTTCCTTTGACAGGTGAGGGACTAAGGAGCAGATAAGTAAAGAGAGGTATTCAAATCCCCCAGGCTAATTAAAGCTCTAATCTTCTGACTCTCAACCCAGTCTCTCTGCTATACTGAACTACATCATTAGGCACACTGCTCTGCAAAAAAAGAAGACCCATTAGGTGAAGTTACAAACTTACAGGTTTCTGGATGGGCTTTGCTGTGACCACAGATTACTGACAGCAATTCCAATGACTAAAAGATTATGCCCTTTAGTGCAAGAATTAAAAAAAAAAAAAAATCCCTGTGCAAATGCAAACAATAAAATTTACCGTAAAAATAAAAAGAAATGGGGAAAACTTTAACAGTGACGTCTCTCTTAAGATTCAATACAGATGCTACCTGGAAAAGGATGTTAATTTCACTGTTCCCAGGAAAACATTTAAGGAAAAAGAAATGATTATCAATTAGCACTGCTTCTGTGATGTGAATGAGACTTCCAGGGACAGTCACCTGTTTGTCTAGTAATTGAAAGGAAGATTTTCTAGTGTCTTTGACAAGGCACTACAGTTGAACCTTGAACAACACGGGTTTGAACTGCACAGGTCTACTCATACGCAGATACTTTTCAACAAATGAGTACCTATATTTTCATTTTACACATCTTTAAATTAACTAGGTGTGGGGAAAAGTTGTGTTCAACTAGAGATCACGACATATGGAATCCAAAGGACTATAGTTGGAGTCCTGATTCTATCCAAACTGCTCCAGCTTGCTGTCCTCGGTGAGTCATTTATCAATTCCTTTGTTCTGGAGGCAGAGAGAGCAGTCTGGATTTTCAAGGGCACAAAGCGTCAGCATGCCTACTCCCATGTTGTTCAAGGGTCAGCTGTACTTTAAACATAAAGAGAGGTTAAAAGCTTACCAAATAATATTACTGGAAAACAGTGGTGGATTGTCACCTTTCAAAAGGTCCTTTTATATCAAAGATTTTTAATGTTTTTTAACTTTACAAAAAATTTTCCTGTCCATGAAAAAAAATTCAGTGAGCTCAAATTAAGAGGGATCAATTCACTCATGTTCACGGCTTGCAACGTATTCCTGTAAATAAGCGTCCTGCTTTCACGTTGCTGAGACAGACAAGAGCTCACTTTGGCCAGTTGGTTTGACTGGAGCACGATAAGGAAACATGAAACCATAAGTAATTACTGCCTCTATTTCCCAGAAGCTATTATTTTTAATTCATTACTCGCCTTTTATTGTAAAAACATACTCAACAGTAGATCTGAAGGGTGTTTTCGCACTGGCTTTTATGAGTGGAAGAGCAGTTATTAGAAAAATACTCACATGGACAACTACTGCTTTCAATAATATATCGTACTAAGTTTACACTCTTTTAATTGAAAATATTCTCGTCTATCTTACAGGCATTCTAAACCAAACTATTAGTAATAAGCAACTCTAAGTTTCTAGAAGAGCTCTGCATTGCACGGTGAGTAGCACCGGAAAGCAGACTGAGGGCTGATCTCTGAACCGACACTGCTGGTCTCCCCCCGACACCATGCGAGTAGCTTACCCTTCCCCAGCCCTTTCACTCTGCCCTTTCTCCTGACCAAACCAGCCTCGGCTGCTGAGACCCAAGCATCCAGGAAGCCTCCCTCCATGGCGCATTTCAGCATCCCTCCCCCGCCTTTTACCTTCTCAGCATCCTGTTCAAACAGCCTCAGCTGAAAGCACTGGTCCAGCTTCAGCTTCCTCACGTGCCACATCTGATGCAGGTGCTGCCGCGTCGAATGCAGCCTGTCCAGCATGGCGGACACCTTGGGCAAGAGGCTCTGCAGGTCTGCGTTGCCTGACCCCGAGTTCTTCTTGGGAAAGCTGTCACTGCTCTGAATCGTCTGCAGCAGCTTCTGTCCCTCTAAATCCAAGTCCTCTATGGGGGCCTTAATCACCTTCTTCTTCAGCTGGGAATGTTCCTCGATCATATTCCGAGCCCCCTCCAAATCCTGAGGCAACTCCTTCTTAGCTAGGATGTCCTGAAGTTCCTCCAGCCGAGACAGCATGTGGGTGGCATTGCTAATGTAGTCTTCAAAAGCAACTCGGATTTCAATCCATTCTTCGTGGTTGTATTCCAGGCAGCCGTCAAATTCGGGCGTTAGCTGAGAAGGGTCAACTACTTTGGTAAGGCCTTCTAAAGAGACCATATTTGTCTTAAGGGGAAAGAAAATCATGTATGAGAAGATGAACCAATCTTATACCGTCTTATCATAATGCAGTTTGCAATGCTTAATCACAGATTTTCAAACTTAAAGCAAGTAATCCATTTATAGAAAACGTAACATACCTTGTTCTGGCCCCATAAAAACAAATGTAAATGAAAGAGGCATTAGTACAGTCAGTGAACGACAAATCCATTAGAGCAACACATATATGTCAGTTGCAATACCCAAAATTATAGAATCATATGAATTTCAGGACAGCTAAAGATATTAGATTTCTTTCCAAGAATGCGGAAGTTAACCCACTATCTTAGGCACATTAGAATATGAATGGCTTTTTTTAAATGTAGAAAATACACAAGGGTTAGCAAGAAAGCTGGCAGAAGCTCTGCTCTCAAAGTTGGAGAGAGGGAACGCTTCATTCACTGCAATAATCGGCAGCGATTCTGAGCAGTACAAGTGTTGTATTCAATAACATCATCGACTACATTCCAATCTAACAAAGTTTTAGTCAATTATAACCTGAGCAAGAAATCTTCATCTCATCCTATCAGAAGATGACGCAGAGTTAATATTAGTATTATGCCTCAAGGAAAACATAACTGGGGGTGAGGCGGGGGGAGTTAAATATGAAGACAAAGGAAAAGGAAAAAGATGTGTGGCCTAGAACCAACAGATAAAACAGAGAAAGGCTCGTTTAGCCCCATCTCTGTCACCTCCAGCCTTAGAGAAACCTACAACTGTATCTCTATGCTGTTTGGCATAAGAAATGGCAAAAGGCAGCAGAGTGGGAAAGAGGGGCAGCTCCTACTCCAGCACTTTTGCCTGAAGTGTGACTGCAGGTTCATCCCTGTCTCGTCTGCCCAGACTTTAATAATGTCCATGGAGACAATCGCTTCACAGACAGAAGCACGTGATAATGTACAGACAAGTTCAATAGAAAAGCCAGTGCAGGAAAAACTTTTAAAGGCCCAGAGGGAAAGATCACAATTAGACACGCAAAAACCTGCATACATTATACCACCACATCGCTATTTCTGCTTAAAATGTGTGTCATTAAATACAACACACTCTACATTCTGCATCAAGTGAATAACTAATATAATATCCAACAAACTGTCCTCCAAAATCACTTCTTGTGTGTGAAGATAAAGGCTTACTGGTTTCACCTTTCATCTAAACCTCTTGGGTGTAGTTTCAAATTCAAATTAAAACTAAATTCAGATTTCAGGTTGCAAATCAGTACCATGGATTGAGAAATTTTAAAATGCAAGTAATGTACCCATGAAAAGACACTGAAAAGTGTAACATGTAACATAAAGTTTAAGAATTAATATTGTGTGGTATGTTTAATACTATTATTGTTGTTAACCTTGAAATACGTGAATACATTCACTGAAACCTAATGTTTGGGCAAAGTGGCTAGAAGAAGCGATCTATTCAACTAAAAATTATTATAATTTATTGTTAGAAAATACTTAGATTTTATTACAGAATATGGCATGAATCAAGTTTCCAGCTGGCCAGAATACTTTCTCCCCATAACCATCTGATGAACCCAATTGCATCAAAGCCTTGTCAGAACCCTGGTAGCTTAAGGAGAGCAGTTTCCAGGGGAAAGGAGAGTAAGTCAGCTGGTTGAGGTCTGTTTTACACACTATCTGAAAGACAACGACCTTGTGTGCTAATTGAATCCAGAGCCCCACATAGGTTTTCAAGGAACCTCTCCCTTTTCATAAACAAGAGACCTGATGTGTGAAATACATGGCACACTGTCCTCTCCAGGACACGATGAAAAGTCCGTCTCTCCCACACATTTTCCTCAGGAAATGTGAAGTTGGGCATTTCTCCCTAACATTCCCTTATTTCCAAGGCTGAGGTAACGATGATGACTCTGAAGCCACCTAAAGCCACTTGCACTGAACGGTAAAGCTATTTTATCCCGTGAAGTAAAAGGAAACAGGCTTCTCTTTCTAGGACACACGCTTTACACCCCAGTAGCCCCATTACCCAGAAACAAGAGGCCTGGAACCTAAACCCTCCATGGGCAAAACACCCACTGGGATAAGGCGAGAAACAAGCCTAATTGTGTTATTTTACACAATAACTAATTTTGCATGTCATATGTACGTCAGATATGCAGTTCTTGTTGAATACGTGGTTTTTAAAAATCTATAACCAGCCTAAAATGATGACGTTAAAGCTGTTAATAAACCACACCTACTGGTTTAGTTGGTCTGGCTACACAGGGAAGTTACCTCAAATTCAAATTTAGAACTGCCAAAATTAGTCCTCTGTTTCTGCCAAAAGTTGTCTGGCTTGATTATCAGTGCAACGTGAATGCAGCAGGGGAAGGACTCCTGCAATATCTTCAGCAGAGGCTTGATAGAGTCCCACTTGGACCCACGCATGTCCACGATCACCGTGAATCCTCGCTTGCAGACTTCTTCACTGCAGAGAAAGAAAGGACAGGCTGAAACCACGCAATTCACGCCGCTTTTTCTGGTCTGAGTCCTGCTGGGCAAGGCCGATTCTGCTTCCGTCCTCCTGCTGCCTGCGGGGCACCTCCCTCCACCCACCGCCTGGCTGGCCGGCACTTGTGCCCAGGGAGCTGGCGGACGAGAGATCATTACAGAAAGAGCGTAGGTCTCACCCGTGGTCCTCACCCTCCCTGGTACCTTAACAGAGCAGACTGACTATTCACGCACAGGGTTCAACCTCAAAAACCTTCAAACTTTTTCTTTTGTGTCCACGGTTTTGCATCTTCCCTTCTCTTTAGGAGAAGAGCAATGACCGTCCTGCCCATTTCTCTGGTCTTTTGTGCGTTAACTGATCACACATGCTGTCTAGTAACTGTTAGGGCCACTAAACAGCAGGGACAGAACCCCAGCAGCACGCGCAGAGCAGTGAACAGCAGTCACGCGGACTCCGGGGTCACAGGAGCTGACACCCCCTCCACCGGCGTGCTGGTGATAGCAGGAGTTTTTGAATGTCCCAGTTTATTCCCCTGAACTTGTCCCAGGCCCCTGAGCTACCTCAGAAGTTCTCAGGTGTGGTCCACCCGCCCCCGGGGATCCTTGGCACCCTTCTGGCGGGGTCTGTGGGGTAAAATCTAGTAATACTGAGACTTGTCTATCTTTTTCAGCTGGTGGCGCACAGGCCACAGTGGACACTGCTGGCTCTTAGCACAAGTCAAGGCAGGACTAGGAGTCACGTATTCTTCCTCTCCACGTTCTAGCTGTTAAAACAAAAGAGCCAGTTTCTCTTAAGAATGTCCTCGATGAAGAAATAAAAATTATTAACTTTATTATATCTCAACCTCTGAGTACACGGGAAATATATAGAAAGCACATCTGCAATAAAGAAAAAACAGAAGTCAGAGTGTTCATAAACATGGGTTAAAAATCCATAGTCTCCCTTCACACTACATACAAAAATAAACTCAAAATGGTTTAAAGACTTAAATGTAAAACATGACACCATAAAACTCCGAGAAGAGAACAGAGGCAAAACATTCTCTAACATAAATTGTAGCAATATTTTCTTAGATCAATCTCCCAAGGCAAAAGAAACAGAAGCAAAACGGTGGTGGGATGAACTGGGAGATTGGGATTGACATATATACACTACTGTGTATAAAACATAACTAGTGAGGATCTACTGTATAGCACAGGGAACTCAGTGCCCTGTGATGACCTAAATGGGAAGGAAATCTGGGAGGGAGGAGATATATGTATATTATACATATAGTTGATTCACTTTGCTGTACAGCAGAAACTAACACAACATTGTAAAGTAACTTATACTCCAATAAAAAAAAAAAAAACCCTAAACAAATGGGACCTAATCCAACTTAAAAGCTTTTGCACAGCAAAGAAAACCATCAAGAAACCAAAAAGACAACCTACAGAATGGGAGAAAATATTTGCAAATGATGTGACTGACAGGGGTTAATATCCAAAATATACAAACAGCTCATACCACTCAGTATCAAAAAAACAAACCACCGAATCAAAAAAAAAAAGGGCAGAAGACCTAAATACACATCTCTCCAAAGAAGACATACAGCTGGCAACAGGCAGATGAAAAGATGTTCAACATCACTAATTACTAGAGAAGTGCAAATCAAAACTACAATGAGGTATCACCTCACGCCAGTCAGAATGGCCATTATCAAAAAGTCTACAAATAATAAATGCCTGAGAGGGTGTGGAGAAAAGGGAACCCTCGTACACTGTTGGTGTGAATGTAAACTGGTGCAGCCTCTATGGAGAACAGTATGGAGGTTCCTCTAAAAACTAAAAGTAGAAATACCATACGACCCAGCAATCCCACTCCTGGGCATATATCCAGTGAAAAGTGAAAACTTTAATTAAAAAATATACATCTCCCCCAATGTTCATAACAGCACAATTAACAATAGCCAAGACACGGAAACAACCTGAGTGACCATCAACAGACAAACTGGGTTAAGAAGATGTGGTACATACACACAATGGAATATTACTCAGCCATAAAAATGAAGGAATATTGTCATTTGCAGCGACACTGACGGACCTAGAGATCATCTTACTAAGTGAAGTAAGTCAGATAAAGACAAACATTATATGATATCACTTATATGTGGAATCTAAAAATAATACAAATGAATCTATATACAGAACAGAAACAGACTCACAAACATAGAAAACAAATTTATGGTTACCAAAGGGAAGGGGGTTGGGGGGAGGGATAAATTAGGAGTTTGGGATTAGCAGGTACAAACTACTATACATAAAATAGATCGGCAACAAAGATTTACTAGCACAAGGAACTGCATTCAATATCTTGTAATAATCAACAATGGAAAGTAATCTGAAAAAAATATACCTAACCGAATAATTTTGCTGTACACCTGAAACTAACACAATATTGTAAAGCGACTGACTACACTTCAAAAATTTTTTAATAAAAAATGTCTAAAAATAAAGTGAGACCATTATAGACAGGAAAAAAAAAATCCATAGTCTCACCTAAATTTAAGTCGAAATTAAAACCCATTGCACACTCTCTCGCATGAGCTGACTCCCCTACCTTCTCCCTTCCCCCGCCTCCCTGCCCTCCCCACTCCCTCACACGCCATTCCTTTCCTTATCTTTTGATTCACACCAGTAGAGCAACGGACACTCCAAGTTCCTATGACAACTGCATCAGTGTAAGAGGCATACTCCCAAAAACATTCCAAAAAAGCCCGTGGGGACAGAATCCGAGTAGATGCCGGTTCACAGTCCTAGGAACACAGCCCTAAAAGCCCCAGGGAGAAAACAGACTGATCCAACACACCGGCTTATCACCCCAGTGTGGAAAGCTGCGAGGAGTGATCTGATTAACTTCTGTATGAACGTGAACTGAAAAACAGTTACCACTTGGCTCAACACCCCTCGTGCTGTCACTCCTCCGGTCTCAAGTAGGTCCTGGGCCACGATCCAGGGAGCGTCTCGGGTCTCCTTCACAAATCCTTAGAGGTAGCTGGGCACTCCCAGAAATGTTTCCTAAAATCCCCCAGGTCACTGAAATGAAGCATTCTGAACTTCCTCGGGTTCTAAAGGAGCTTGCCATCCTGCAAGAGTCCATTCAGTAGAAACTTCTGGGCTCCAGAGCTCCCTGGGGCTGGACCTGCCTGAGCAGGAGGACGTCGGATGTCTGCTGCCCGGCTGGGACCTTGTGCTCCAGACTCTCACGTTCTGCTGCCGTGCACCAAAGACAGCAGGCTGTCAAGCAGTAGGTTCTGCTGTTGTATGAGCCGCTGTTTGGTGCCTGCGCTTTAAGCATCGGTCTTCCCCTACCAAGCTAAATTCTCCGGCAGCCTTTCTCCTCACATAGCCCTACACAGTGTGTACATAAAACTACAAAGCCCCTCCATTTGACGGGGCTTAGAAGGAATCCTGAATAACTCCAGGCTTAACAAGAGGAACAAGCTGGAGAGAGACACAAGCAAAAGGTGCCCTGAGCTTACACCATTTACGGAAGGATTAACCAGTCACCTGCCTCCGCCATCCAACTGTTCCCACCAGTGACTTACAAGTAAAGCAAGCAGCACACCAACTGGGCTGGGAGTGCACATCCTTTGCACCCATCTGTCTTTATCAAGTTAAAAGCCACGCATTATTAAGAAAGCAGTGACTTGCAAACATTACCAAAGCCAGCTCTATTTCTGAGCATCTAATGAACAAGTACAGCCGCTACAGAAGGGCTCCGTGCCACGCTCTTCCTTCAAGACACTGCTCACTGGAATGTGTGACTTATTAACCAGGTATTTTAGCAGTTTTACCTAAGAGCCTCATTTTAGCTGTGAGATTTTTTTAAATGTAGATAAAATTAAGGTCCTTTTTCAATTCAGGTGTCTACAAAAGAAAAACTCTCCTTTCTTCAGTTCCTAGATGAAGAAGGTACCTTTTTATATGAATGTTCATGAATGAATCAACTCAAAAGTTTCACATTATTTCATTGGTGACAAAAGAGAGCCAGAGTGGTTTATCCATTTAGTTGCTATAAATCATTCTAAAGAAGCCAAAACGTTCTAGAACATAATGAGTATAATTTAAAAGAGCAATAAACACCTAGAGATGCACCAAGACTAACGTGATTATCATTTCTGTGCAGGAGTCCCGATTACACCATGAAGAAGTTCCGCTATGACTTTTCTCCTACACATTTAAGGAAAAGTTCCCTTGCAAATTAATCATATGAAAACCAATCTATTATTCTAATTGTTTGTTTGTTTGTTTGTTTTTTAAGGAATGGAGAGGGGAGGGAAGGTGGCCCAAACAACAGTACTCAAAACTAGTCACCACTCTCAGATCACATTATGTTTAACTCTGGGGGCAACATTTTAAGAGGCAAAGACAATCAGGAGGCCACGCAGAAAAAAACAAACAAGGTGATCTGGTTCTAGAACACATGGCAAAAAGAAAAACAACTGAAGGGAAGTCGAAAAGCAAATACGAAAGATGGACATTACTGTACTACTTCTGAGACAGCTACCGTGAGTCAGAAGCTGTGCTGGGCATGTACATAAATAATCTTACTTAATACAGTGATCCGAGAAGTACAGATTACTATCACATCTCGTAGATCAGAAAACCCATAAAATTAAGTAAGCAGGTCGGTCCGTCTGACTCTGACCCCCAAGCTTTCCCGGATGGCACACTTCTCCAAACCTGGGAATGTGTAGCCCTGTAACTGTCCGGCTGAGGGGCAGCCAGAGGCTATCATCACATCGCAGAAAACATCGACAGTGGTGGACAGAGAAAGGAGTCCCACAGGACACCCTCCCCCTGCCCCTCCCACTGCCCAGGACTGTGTATTTCACTCTGAAACTGTAACAACAAATTATAGACTCAAATAAAGAACAAGTGAACCCACAAGTCCCAAAAAATTCACACACCACTAATCTGATGATGATCACCGATCCCATTGTTTGGCTAAACCAGAGCGCTCCCTCCTCTGCAGCCTCCCTGGAGGCACTGAGGCTCTCTGTCAGTCGCTGTAGGACCTGCGGTGGACCTGGAGAGGACTCTTTTTGTGGCCACTTCTATTTGGACCACTGTGAAACCTTCCTCCACTATCACTTGGCAAACGCATCATTTACATACAAATTAATCCCGTCTCTCTCATTTGCTCATTAACCAAGAACAAGAAACTGGCATTGCCTGTCACTTGAAACTGTAAATAACAAAAGCAAATCCAGGCAATGAAATGAACTGACTGTGTTCAGTGCTTGGAGGGTTACACTACACACTGAAGAACTTATGAGAGAAATGAGAGAATATTTGGGATTTGCTATATTTTCTTGGGAAAGTAGACAAGATGGGCAGAATCCAATAATCATTGGAGCTGGATGATGGGCCCGTGGGTGTTTGCTTCTCTCTAGTTTTGTTTACACTCACGATTCCCAGGACAAAGTTTTGTGTTTTTTTTTTTTTCAGTAGGTCATCCAGATGATTCAAAATATACCTGAATCGATTTTTTTTATGATATCAATGAAAAGAAAAGTAATTTTTTTATATTTATAATCAATATGGATTTCAAAACCAGAAAGCAAGTTGCCAAAGTTATATACAGAATTCCAACGATGTAAATGTTTTCTAAAAGATCACCTGGGTGAAATTCAACTTGTGTTTCATTAAACTATACACCAAGCATCATTATGGATGGCAGGGATTTATTTCTTCACATCATTGTCTGTATCTATTTCTTTTTCATCATTAGCACAGCACATGGTACACAATAAGAGCTCAGTAAGTAGTGGCTGTAAACTATGTTGTTATTTATGTGACAGTGAGTAGTAAATAACTTCTAAAACTCTTTCCAACTCTGTGATTTCAACAGTTCAACAGGCCAAGAAAATATCACAGTAAGAGGAAAGGGAAACTTTTCCACATATTTAAGCAGGGGCCCGTTAATATGTTACTGATGATTTGATGTAATAGCTTTCCCACAAAGGATACCCTACAGAAAAACCCAAGAACTCCCTCTGAAGCTCAGACCATCGACGCCAAAGCTGACCTTCCTCAGCCACAGTGAGGATGGGTTGCCAGAGGACAGTGCTGTTTCCCTGGCTGGTGTCAACCCAAAGAGGTTGGGGGAGAGTCACAAGACCTGCACCGTGGGCGATCTGTTACACTTACCTCAAACTTTAGAATCCATTACGCTGGACCATCTTTTATTATTTTCTTGCACAACATGTTCCTTACCGTTACTCTTTAGTCTATATTATGACCGAGCGTCCTTTTTCACGTGCTCGTTTAGTCTCCTAGGAAATCCCTCTTCACTGTCGCACGTCAGTCGTGCCCTGCTTTAGCACACCCCCTTCTGGGGTGAGAGTACCTCTTCCTCACAGGGGGTCCCGCTCCGACCCCCGGCACACAGCCACCTCTTATGCCAGGCCTGGCTGTATGCTTGATTATATCAGAGCAGTATTTTGTTTTTCAAAAATTAATCTTAACCATTAAATGGAGATGTTAATGTGGGGGGAAGGGGAGGGTTTCCTCTACCAGTTGTCAGCTTACTCTGTAGGTAAAACCTCAGTAATGTTTCTAGAGCATAAGTGAAGATGCCAGACTCCTCAAGTATACACACTGGCCAACTGCTGTTAACTGTTCCTCACTTCAGGGCTCTCCAGAAAATAAAGCCTTGCTGTTCCTTGTGTTTCTCAGCGTCTACGCTAAAAATCCCCCTGGCTGTCACTAGTGGGTCGCAGATTGAATGAGAGTTCCCACACTTGATGTCCTGGCACATTAGCTGGTAGGGATTCTGAATGCCCTGCAAAGTTCACGCTACAAATCAACCGAATACTTCCCAAGAACTGAAGCGCAGCACGGAGCCAGAAAGGTCCTCTCGGAAACCACACTTCTTGGTGAGCCTCCGGCCTGCCGGGCCTCGGTTATCAGGATCGGGCCTCGGTGATCAGGACCGTCTCTGCTTCAGCTCCGCCTCGGGCACCACATCCCAAGGTCCCAGCCCAGTGGCCAAGCCACCCCCATCGTCACCACACAAGGCTCCTCACTCAGAACACTGCCCTTCTCGGCCCCACTCCCAGGAGGGTCACAACAGGAAAATAAGGAGAAAGGTCACAATTTTAACTTGACAGCACTTTGCTTAGAATCCAGGCTCCTGTGGGCTGTTTCCTGGGAAGTGTGTGCAGCGCTGCACCTCTGGGACGGGGACCAGCCACGACCACGCGGGACTCACCTGGGGATACAGGCCAGGTAGGAAATGAGCCTCCGGAGGTCCTCCTGCCGTATCCTGTCATGATTGCTGCGGGCCGGGAAGGTTAGGATGGGACCCCCGCGTTTATCTCTGCCACCTAGAAACAAACATGTGGAAGAGGCTCAGACAGAAACAAGAGGAAACAGGGCTCTATGGGCCACTGGGTGCCCAGCATCGCAGCCCGCCCACCCACCCACTCTCGCGAAGCTGTGCCCCCAGCCCTCCTGGCCCGGCAGGACCCCGTGAAAGGCCGGCGCCCCTGGCTCCCCTGAGACAGGCGGCAATGCCATCCCTCCCAGGACGCCGGCGACAAAGTCTGAGTTTTGCACACCACATGGAAGGTATCACAGAAGGCCTTGGCTCTTTCTTCCAGTGTTTGTTCCCTCCTTTATTCAGTTTCACGTTTGGAGAGAAAAAAAGGTTTCGTGTATACGTGCTTCCATCACCTTAAACTCCCACCTCCGGGGACTTCCCTGGTGGCACAGTGGATAAGACTCTGCGCTCCCAATGCAAGGGGCCCAGCTTCGATCCGTGGTCAGGGAACTAAATCCCACATTCATGCTGCAACTAAGGAGCTTGCCGCCCGCAACTAAGGAGCTTGCCAGCCACAACTAAGAAGCCCGCCAGCCACAACTAAGGAGCCCAAGTGCTGCAACTATGACCCGGCACAACCAAATAAATAAATAAATATTTTAAAAAACAAACAAACCACCTCCTCACGCCCTCTCTCTCTCTTTCTCTGTCTCCCTCTCTCTCTCCCCTCCACACTGTTCCCTCTCCCTCCCTCCCCTGCACACTCAGCTCTCTCTTTGCTACCAACCAAATTGGGCTTTAACTCATGAAAGGGAAAAGACAGGAATGTTCTTCAAACTCTGTGCTGATGGCTACTTTATATAATCTGGGATCCAGGGCACCTTCCCCTCTCAAGGGCAGTACATGACCCTTGTAGTCAAGCTTCCCCACTCTCTCACACAAAGCCACACACACACAAAAGAAAAAAAGAGAGAGAGAGAGGGCGAGATTGGCACAAAAGAATTTTCAAATAGAACTAAATTAGCTTAAGAACTTTAGAAAAATTACATTACACACTAAGCACAAATCTCACGTGACTGGCCTTTGACAGGAAGGCAGAAACACTTCTCATGAACACATATACAATCCTAAGGAAGTCTGCTGGGGATCACTGAACATTTCTGGTGAAACTACTATATTTATTTTATTACTTCTATTAGGGTTTTCAGAAAAGAACACAGAGAAAGAAAATTTTGTTTTCCCAAGTGTATGCTTCATTTAGTTTTACAGCTCTGGTCATCTGTTTCTAGCAGTACAGCAATAAGATCTCAAAATTCAAGCCACAACATGAAACAACTATTTTCTCATCTTAATTATTTACCTTGTCAGCAGAGGTAAATGAAAAATCAAGCAAAAAAAAAAAAATGCAAGCAAGCAAACAAACAGAAAACCAAATTCTTCACTTTTAGAATACCAAAAACATATTCAGCAGAAGATGTTGCATTTTAAAAACACATTTTTACCAACACGGGTCTTTACCACGTCCTAGAATGATTAACAGTTCCTCTAAACAGTAATGAAACTAAATGCTGATTCTGAACACTTAAACTGACCCACATGTACTGTTAAGTTACGAAGCCCGGGAAGATGTTAAATTATTTATAAATCCAATAACGCAGGTATTAAATAGGAACAACACTACATCACAGCTGACACACGCTAGGTATGGCATCGAGTGCCTGACACACGCGTTCTGATCTGATCATCACAATGATCCTGTTAGGAGATTTCCTCACGCCGGCTTTATCATGAAAGATACTGAGGCTCAAAGAGCTTATATAAAGACAAATGGACCATGCCAGCATGTCACAATTGGGCCCTTCGCCCTGATAAGAACTTGCATAATTTTTCAAACTAGTGGTTTTACTTCTTTCTAAATAATAAAAATATCAGAAGGAATGAAAGGTACTATTAACAGTGAGAAGCAGTAAATTATTTATTTATTTAGATTTCAAACAGTAACAGATTTGCCATTTTAATATACATCATTGGAGATCTACTTATTTGTAAATAGCCTGTTACTCATTTGGAAAAATAAGCCAGTGGACAATATTTTTCTATTGTACTTTTCAGAACCATTTTGTCTCATTACTCTGGTTTTAGCTGAAGAATTGTATTACGTGTGGAGAGTAAAAAATTTAAACACTGAAAAAACAAAAAAAGTGAGAAGCAGTATTGTTGTAAATGGTAGAATGACATTATAAAGTAATCTTCTAAAATACCAGACAGTAATTTTAGGGAAAAATCCTTGGCTCTAGTATTTTTGGAATACCTGTTGTCCCCAAGATAAGACCAGTAACAACTGCAGTATTTTTTATTTCCCAACATCTTTCGTTCCTTTCAAAACAGAATCAATCTCCTTGATAAACAATATAAGAGAGACCTTCAGGATGGTGGAGGAGTAAGACATGGAGATCACCATCCTCCCCACAAATACATGAGAAATACATCTACATGTGGAACATCTCCTACAGAACACCTACTGAATGCTGGCAGAAGACCTCGGACTTCCCAAAAGATATATACTTTCTTTTCCTTTTTCTCTTTTTGTGAGTGTGTATGTGTATGCTTCTTGGTGTGATTCTGTCTGCATAGCTTTGCTTTTACCATTTGTCGAGGGTTTTGTCTGTCCGTTTTTTTTTTTCTTTTTTACTTTTTAATTTTTTTATTTTTAATAATTTTTTTAAATTTCTTATCTTAAAGACTTTATTTTATTTTATTTTAGTTTTTTCTTTCTTTCTTTTTTTCTCAATTTTCTTCTGAGCCGTGTGGCTGACAGGGTCTTCGTGCTCCAGCCAGGTGTCAAGCCTGAGCCTCTGAGGTGGGAGAGCTGAGTTCAGGACATTGGTCCACCAGAGACCTCCCGGCTCCATGTAATAACAAACGGCAAAATCTCTCCCAGATATCTCCATCTCAATGCTAAGACCCAGCTCCACTCAACAACCAGCAAGCTACAGTGCTGGACACGCTATGCCAAACAAATAGCAAGACAGGAACACAAACCCACCCATTAGCAGAGAGGCTGCCTAAAATCATAATAAGGTCACAGAAACCCCAAAACACACCACCGGACACGGTCCTGCCCACCAGCAGAAAGACAAGATCTAGCCTCATCCACCAGAACACAGGCACTAGTCCCCTCCACCAGGAAGCCTAGACAACCCACTGAACCAACCTCAGCCACTGGGGGAACACACCAAAAACAACGGGAACAACAAACCTGCAGCCTGTGAAAACCAGACCCCAAACACAGTAAGTTAAGCTACATGAGAAGACAGAGAAATACACAGCAGATGAAGGAGCAAGGTAAAAACCCACCACACCAAACGCCTGAAGAGGAAATAGGCAGTCTACCTGAAAAAGAATTCAGAGTGATGATAGTAAAGATGATCCAAATCTTGGAAACAGAATGGACAAAATACAAGAAACGTTTAACAAGGACCTAGAAGAACTAAAGAGCAAACACACAATGATGAACAACACAATAAATGAAATTTAAAATTCTCTAGAAGGAATCAATAGCAGAATAACTGAGGCAGAAGAACGGATAAGTGACCTGGAAGATAAAATAGTGGAAATAACTACCACAGAGCAGAATATAGAAAAAAGAATGAGAAGAAATGAAGACAGTCTCAGAGACCAATGCGACAACACTAAACGCACCCAACATTTGAATTATAGGGGTCCCAGAAGAAGAAGAGAAAAAGAAAGGGTCTGAGAAAATATTTGAAGAGATTATAGTTGAAAACTTCCCTAACATGGGAAAGGAAATAGTCACCCAAGCCCAAGAAGCACAGAGAATCCCAAACAGGATAAACCCTAGGAAAAACACACCAAGACACATATTAATCAAACTAGCAAAAATTAAATACAAAGAAAAAATATTAAAAGCAGCAAGGGAAAAACAAAAAATAACATACAAAGGAATCCCCATAAGGTTATCAGCTGATTTTTCAGCAGAAACTTGGCAGGTCAGAAGGGAGTGGCAGGATAAAGTGATGAAAGAGAAAAACCTACAACCAAGATTACTCTACCCAGCAAGGATCTCATTCAGATTTGATGGAGAAGTCAAAAGCTTTTCAGAGAAGCAAAAGCTAAGAGAATTCAGCACCACCAAACTAGCTTTACAACAAATGCTAAAGAAACTTCTGTAGGCGGGAAACACAAGAGAAGGAAAAGACCTACAATAACAAACCCAAATCAATTAAGAAAATGGTAATGGGAACATACATATCGATAATTACCTTAAATGTAAATGGATTAAATGCTCCAACCAAAAGACACAGACTGGCTGAATGGATACAAAAACAAGACACAAATATATGCTGTCTACAAGAGAGGCAATTCAGACCTAGGGACACATACAGACTGAAAGTGAGGGGATGGGAAAAAATATTCCATGCAAATGGAAATCAAAAGAAAGCTGGAGTAGCAATTCTCATATCAGAAAAAAATAGATTTTAAAATAAAGACTATTACAAGAGACAAGGAAGGACATTACATAATGATCAAGAGATCAATCCAAGCAGAACATATAATTGTAAATATTTATGCACCCAACATAGGAGCACCTCAATACATAAGGCAAATGCTAACAGCCATAAAAGGGGAAATCGACAGTAACACAATCATAGCACGGGACTTTAACACCCACTTTCACCAATGGACAGATCATTCAAAATGAAAATAAATAAGGAAACACAAGCTTTAAATGATACATTAAACACGATGGACTTAATTTATATTTATAGGACATTCCATCTGAAAACAACAGAATACACTTTCTTCTCTAGTGCTCATGGAACATTCTCCAGGATAGATCATATCTGGGGTCACAAATCAAGCCCTGGTAAATTTAAGAAAATTGAAATCGTATCAAGTATCTTTTCTGACCACAACACTATGAGACTAGATATCAATTACCGGAAAGAAATGTAAAAAATACGAACACAGGGAGGCTAAACAATACACTACTAAATAACCAAGAGATCACTGAAGAAATCAAAGAGGAAATAAAAAAATACCTAGAAACAAATGACAATGAAAACACGATGACCCAAAACCTATAGGATGCAGCAAAAGCAGTTCTAAGAGGAAAATTTATAACAATACAATCCTACCTCAAGAAACAAGAAACATCTCAAATAAACAACCTAAGCTTACACCTAAAGCAATTAGAGAAAGAAGAAAAAACAAAACCCAAAGTTAACAGAAGGGAAGAAATCATAAAGATCACATCAGAAATAAATGAAAAAGAGCTTCCCTGGTGGCACAGTGGTTGAGAATCTGCCTGCCAATGCCGGGGACACGGGTTCGAGCCCTGGTCTGGGAAGATCCCACATGCCGCGGAGCAACTAGGCCCGTGAGCCACAACTGCTGAGGCTGCGCATCTGGAGCCTGTGCTCCGCAACAAGAGAGGCCACGATAGTGAGAGGCCCGCGCACTGTGATGAAGAGTGGCCCCCACTTGCCGCAACTAGAGAAAGCCCTCGCGCAGAAACGAAGACCCAACACAGCCATAAATAAATAAATGAAAAAGAAATGAAGGAAACAATAGCAAAGATCAATAAATCTAAAACCTGGTTCTTTGAGAAGATACACAAAATTGATAAACCACTAACCAGACTCATGAAGAAAAAAAGGGAGGAGACTCACATCAACAGACTTAGAAATGAAAAAGGAGAAGTAACAACTGACACTGCAGAAATACAAAGGATCATGAGAGATTACTTCAAGCAACTATATGCCAATAAAATGAATAACCTGGAAGAAATGGACAAATTCTAAGAAAAGCACAACCTTCAGAGACTGAACCAGGAAGAAATAGAAAATATAAACAGACCAATCACAGGCACTGAAACTGAGACTGTGATTTAAAATCTTCCAACAAAGAAAAGCCCAGGACCAGATGGATTCACAGGCGAATTCTATCAAACATTTAGAGAAGAGCTCTATCAAAACATTTAGAGAAGAGCTAACACCTATCCTTCTCAAACTCTTCCAAAATATAGCAGAGGAAGAAACACTCCCAAACTCATTCCATGAGGCCACCGTCACCCTGATACCAAAACCAGACGAAGATATCACGAAGAAAGAAAACTACAGGCCAGTATCACTGATGAACACAGATGCAAAAATCCTCAACAAAATACTAGCAAACAGAATCCAACAGCACATCAAAAGGATCATACACCATGATCAAGTGGGTTTTATCCCAGGAATGCAAGGATTCTTCAATATACGCAAATCAATGTGATAAACTATATTAACAAATTGAAGGAGAAACACCATATGATCATCTCAATAGATGCAGAAAAAGTTTTCAACACCCATTTATGATAAAAACCCTCCAGAAAGTAGGCATAGAGGGAACTTACCTCAACATAATAAAGGCTATATATGACAAACCCACAGCAAACATTGTTCTCAATGGTGAAAAACTGAAACCATTTCCTGTAAGATCAAGAACAAGACAAGGTTGTCCACTCTCACCACTATTATTCAACACAGTTTTGGAAGTTTTAGCCACAGCAATCAGAGAAGAAAAAGAAATAACAGGAATCCAAATCGCCAAAGAAGAAGTAAAACTGTCACTGTTTGCAGATGACATGATACAATACATAGAGAATCCTAAAGATGCTACCAGAAAACTACTAGAGCCAATCAATGAATTTGGTAAAGTAGCAGGATACAAAATTAATGCACAGAAATCTCTTGCATTCCTATACACTAATGATGAAAAATCAGAAAAGAGAAATTAAGGAAATACTCCCATTTACCATAGCAACAAAAAGAAAAAAATACATAGGAATAAACCTACCTAAGGAGACAGAAGACCTTTATACAGAAAACTATAAGACACTGATGAAAGAAATTAAAGATGATACCAACAGATGGAGAGATATACCATGTTCTTGGATTGGAAGAAACAACATTGTGAAAATGACTATACTACGCAAAGCAATATACAGATTCAGTGCAATCTCTGTCAAACTACCAATGGCATTTTTCACAGAACTAGAACAAAAAATTTCACAATTTCTATGGAAACACAAAAGACCCCGAATAGCCAAAGCAATCTTGAGAAAGAAAACCGGACCTGGAGGAATCAGGCTCCCAGGCTTTAGACTATACTACAAAGCTACAGTAATCAAGATAGTATGGTACTGGCACAAAAACAGAAATATAGATCAATGGAACAGGATAGAAAGCCCAGAGATAAACCCACGCACATATGGTCAGCTTATCTTCGATAAAGGAGGCAAGAATATACAATGGAGAAAAGACAGCGTCTTCAATAAGTGGTGCTGGGAAAACTGGACAGCTACATTTAAAAAAATGAAATTAGAACACTCCCTAACACCGTACGCAAAAATAAACTCAAAATGCATTAAAGACCTAAATGTAAGGCCAGACACTATCAAACTCTTAGAGGAAAACATAGGCAGAACACTCTATGACATAAATCACAGCAAGATCCTTTTTGACCCACCTCCTAGAGAAATGGAAATAAAAACAAAAATAAACAAATGGGACCTAATGAAACTTAAAAGCTTTTGCACAGCAAAGGAAACCATAAACAAGACCAAAAGACAACCCTCAGAATGGGAGAAAATATTTGCAAATGAAAGAACAGACAAAGGATTAATCTCCAAAATATACAGGCAGCTCATGCAGCTCAATATCAAAACAAACAACCCAATCCAAAAATGGGCAGAAGACCTAAATAGACATTTCTCCAAAGAAGATATACAGATTGCCAACAAACAGATGAAAGGATGCTCAACATCACTAATCATCAGAGAAATGAAAATCAAAACTACAATGAGATATCACCTCACACCCGTCAGAATGGCCATCATCAAAAAGTCTACAAACAATAAATGCTGGAGAGGGTATGGAGAAAAGGGAACCCTCTTGCACTGCTTGTGGGAATGTAAATTGATACAGCCACTATGGAGAACAGTATGGAGGTTCCTTAAGAACTAAAAATAGAACTACCATATGACCCAGCAATCTCACTACTGGGCATATACCCTGAGAAAACCATAATTCAAAAAGAGTCATGTACTACCATGTTCAATGCAGCTCTATTTACAGTAGCCGGGACATGGAAGCAACCTAAATGTCCATCGACAGATGAATGGATAAAGATGTGGCACATATATACAATGGAACATTACTTAGCCATAAAAAGAAACGAAATTGAGTTATTTGTAGTGATTTGTAGTGGATGGACCTAGAGTCTGTCATACAGAGTGAAGTAAGTTAGAAAGAGAAAAATGAATACCGTATGCTAACACATATATATGGAATCTTAAAAAAAAAAAAAAAGGTTCTGGGGAACCCAGGGGCAGGACAGGAATAAAGACGCAGACATAGAGTATGGACTTGAGGACACGGGGAGGGAGAAGGGTAAGCTGGGACAAAGTGAGAGAGTGGCATGGACATATATCCACTACCAAATGTAAAATAGATAGCTAGTGGGAAGCAGCTGCATAGCACAGGGAGATGTGCTCGGTGCTTTGTGACCACCTAGAGAGGTGGGATAAGGGAGGGTGGGAGGGAGACGGAAGAGGGAGGAGATATGGGGATATATGTAAATGTATAGCTGATTCACTTTGTTATAAAGCAGAAACTAACACACCAATGTAAAGCAATTATACTCAAAGATTAAAAAAATATATTATACATCAACATATTACAGAAAGGTGAGTTTTTAAAAATGTAGTATATTTGTATTAAAACATTCACCTCACTTTTGGTAAAAAGAACAGCATCTCACATTTTTCTGGACCACCATTCTGAATAGTTTAAATGCAACGTAATGCGTGGCTCATTAGGGAGACTAAATGCCCATGACCCCTGCTCGACTGTCCTCCCTCTGGCGTCATCGTATCTCACAACGCGAGCAAGGTAGGCTCCAGCACGGCTGTGGAAAGTAGAATCCAAAATCAGCCCACCTAAGACAGTCACGGGGGAGTGAACAGGTGTGCACGCAGCCATTCTGTTCACTCCAGGAGTGACGACAAGCTGCAGGTGTGTGCCGAAGAGCTGGCTGCCTCTGTGACTGCTCCACTGTCCATGAGAGATGCCCCCGAGCTGGTGGTGCTGATGAGGAGCCCCCAGGGAACCACTGGCGAGCTCGTCCACCAAACAGGCCCTCATTCAGGTCCCAAAAAAAGCTTACCTAAACCTGAACTTGGATTTTAAGACAGAGGGGCAAAAAATCATTTTGTCTTTTTCCCTTTCCCAGAAGAGTTTCAGAAAACTCACCACGATAATTTTAGAACTTCATCAAAAATCACTTATGAGGGACTTCCCTGGTGGCGCAGTGGTTAAGAATCGCCTGCCAATGCAGGGGACACGGGTTCGACCCCTGGTCCGGGAAGATCCCACATGCCATGGAGCAACTAAGCCTGTGCGCCACAACTGCTGAGCCTGCGTGCCACAACTACTGAAGCCTGCGAGCCACAACTACTGAGCCTGCGCTCTAGAGCCTGCAAGCCATAACTACTGAAGCCTGCAAGCCACAACTACTGAAGCCTGCGAGCCACAACTACTGAGCCTGCGCTCTAGAGCCTGCAAGCCATAACTACTGAAGCCTGCAAGCCACAACTACTGAAGCTTGCAAGCCACAACTACTGAAGCCTGCGAGCCACAACTACTGAGCCTGCGCTCTAGAGCCTGCAAGCCATAACTAGTGAAGCCTGCAAGCCACAACTACTGAAGCCTGCAAGCCACAACTACTGAAGCCTGCGAGCCACAACTACTGAGCCTGCGCTCTAGAGCCTGCGAGCCACAACTACTGAAGCCTGCGAGCCACAACTACTGAGCCTGCGCTCTAGAGCCTGCGAGCCATAACTACTGAAGCCTGCAAGCCACAACTACTGAAGCCTGCGAGCCACAACTACTGAAGCCTGCGAGCCACAACTACTGAGCCTGCGCTCTAGAGCCTGTGAGCCATAACTACTGAGCCTGCGCTCTAGAGCTCGTGAGCCACAACTACTGAGCCTGCGAGCCACAACTACTGAGCCTGCGCTCTAGAGCCTGCGAGCCACAACTACTGAAGCCTGCGAGCCACAACTACTGAGCCTGCGCTCTAGAGCCTGCGAGCCATAACTACTGAAGCCTGCAAGCCACAACTACTGAAGCCTGCGAGCCACAACTACTGAAGCCTGCGAGCCACAACTACTGAGCCTGCGCTCTAGAGCCTGTGAGCCATAACTACTGAGCCTGCGCTCTAGAGCCTGTGAGCCATAACTACTGAGCCTGCGCTCTAGAGCCCGCGAGCCACAACTACGGAAGCCTGCGAGCCACAACTACTGAGCCTGCGCTCTAGAGCCTGCGAGCCATAACTACTGAAGCCTGCGAGCCACAACTACTGAGCCTGCACTCTAGGGCCTGCGAGCCACAACTACTGAGCCTGCGCTCTAGAGCCTGAGAGCCACAACTACTGAGCCTGCGCTCTAGAGCCCGCGAGCCACAACTACTGAAGCCTGCGAGCCACAACTACTGAGCCTGTGCTCTAGAGCCCACGAGCCACAACTACTGAAGCCTGAGAGCCACAACTACTGAGCCTGCGCTCTAGAGCCCGCGAGCCATAACTACTGAAGCCTGCGAGCCACAACTACTGAAGCCCGCGTGCCTAGAGCCCACATTCCACAACAAGAGAAGCCACCGCAATGAGAAGCCCGTGCACCACAACGAAGAGTAGCCTCTGCTCGCCGCAACTAGAGAAAGCCCGTGTGCAGCAACGTAGACCCAAAGCAACCAAATAAATAAATAAATAAAATAATTTTAAGAAAAAATCACTTGTGAAGTAAAGATGGCCTATTTTCCATTAAATAATTTAATAATTTCTTTTCACTTGCAAACCTCCCCGCATGGGGGTGCATCTTCCAATCTGTGGTGTGTCACAGTCAGTGACAGGCAGGTGTCAATCATCCATATGAGGACCCCTCCCAGTGAGGTTTAAAAAAAAAAATCTTAGAACCATTAGTATTACTTCAGAAGAATATAGTCTCTGATCCTTAAGGAGCTTAAAAATCAACTCCACAGATGTTTGTTTATATTATATTCCCCAAGATTTAACTTGGTTGCCAATGTCACAGAAGGTACACAAATGAAAACACTGACCCAGTTATGAAGCAGAAAAGCCACAAGTTCACAGTTTTGGTTCCTGAACTAATAAAACCAATGATGCTGCAGCTCATAAAAGCTTCATCTACTAGACACACACACTCCTATGTGTCTGATGTCAACCCCCAGCCTCACGGTGAGGCGGGAAGGACAGATGTCAGTCCCACTTTATAGACGGGAAACTCAGCGCCTCAGTTCCTATGATGAAAAGAAAAGGGCAGGAAATCCATTTCCTGCACCTACCAACGTCACAGGATATCTGCGTATGAGAGCTTTACAGCCTCTGGACCTCTACGTGTCTGGAACCAAAAACCAACAGCCCGTTAAGGATTATCTGCCTATCCAAATGCTGGGTTAGTCAAAAAACAAGGCAAAAAAAGTGAAGTTTTTGTTCATAATGACACTATTCTCAATTCTTATAAAAACGGCATCCTCTCTGCCATTCCCCCCCACCCCACTACATTTTACTTCTGTGAGGCACCTATCACCTTCTAGTAAACGATACACGTCACACATTCTTTCTGTTTGTCTGTCTCCCCACTAGAACGGAAGCCCCCTGAGGCAGGCATCTCTGTTCACTCACTGACATCTTATAACCTCTCAGGTTGGCACACAGGAGGTACTCAATAAATATTCACTGAATGAACGGATTCTTCTTTTATATTCCAAACAAAGTTAATTAAAAATACCTACCATCAGGTATCAGGAAGTTAAAAATGGAAATGCCTGATGAACACTCCTACAGAAACGCAGATGCTAAATGAACTGCAGTTTATTTTAATATCAGAAGGAGGCTGGAAAAGGTCCTACGTAATAGCTATATATGTCTGTGTGACACTTCTCCTAAACCCAGTGATACACATTTCCCTCTTACGAAAGGTAACTTCAGGGGACTTGGTCTCTTGAGCAGTGTGGCCCGGAATGACCACAGAAGCAGCCAGTTTCAGAGTCGCCCCTTTTTCTTTAAATGAATTGATAAAAACTCACCTCTTACCCAAGTAGAAGAAACTTTTTCTTTCTTTTTTTTTAATTGAAGTATAGTGATTTACAGTATTGAGAATAAACTTCTTCTGTAAGAAAGGCATTCTTACTTTGCGAAGTAGAATGTAAATTTCAATGAACCAACTGTATTGTTCTCTGCATGGTCCCCATCTGAATTTCCGGTTTCCAATACCACTGAAAATGGTTCTTCACTCCCCCTGAGGAACAGCAACTCACTAACCATGAAAAGCAAACTCTTCCAAAGGAAAGCTCTGAGAAAGTGCAGTTTGTGAAAGAGAAATTATGGCTACTATCTATTAAGTCTGCTACGGACCAACAAAACTCTGGTAAGAGGGTGCCCACTGGGTCCCTGCTCGAGGCCAACAGAAGGCCAGCCCTGACCTTCACACACTCACCGCCCGTACCTTGTCGCTGCCTAATCCTGGGAATCAGAAACTCGCTTACACACCGTCTCGCATGAAGACTCTAAGGGGACTCCGTACGCTGTGTGGAAGGTCTCTAGAAGTGCCCAGACCTCGAGTAAGTCACTACAGCCTCGGATTGTGCTAGGTGCTAACTAGAATACACAAAATGAATGGTCGGTCCCCCTTCCCTTCTCAAGAAACGTGGAATTTTCTGCAAAACTGAAACAAGAACTAGAGTCAGTGGTCTCAACACTAACAGCAAACCTCTGGGCAATAAGATCCTATATTCCTGTCAGTTCCCCCATTTACAAAGGTCAGTGTTCACCATGCCCCAAAAAAGCTATTCTCAGAGAGTAACCCAAATGCTCGTCAACAGACAGCTGACTGAATAAGCTATGGTGCATACGCAGCACAGCTACATACAACTGTAAAAGGGATGGCGAAATCTCCGTTTGTCCTGCTATACACGGCTCTCTCTAGAATACTGTTTAAGGGGAAAGCAGAAAGGCAGAGAAAATGGTGCAAAGCACATCACTGTCTGGTCTGGGGCGGCGGCGGGGAGGTGAGAATAGGTGGACGGACAGAGAGAGAGAGAGTGCTTGCGTTTTAAAGGTATAAGAAATAAACCAAGACTAAAGAAAACAAAAGCAAAAAAGTTTACCTACTGGGGAGGGAAGGTACAGGGTGGATGAGGCAAGGAGAGAAACTAGATTTCTTTGAGTACACCTTATCTTTTAACTTTTTTTTAGTTTTTAAACCTCAAATGATGTACACGTTTTACTTAATATTGAAGCAAGATTAAGTGGTTGTTTTTTTTAAGCCTTAAAAATGTAAAGTAAAATAAGACAAATGATCCTGAGTTTCAGGTTGGGAAGAACTTGATCTACGTGGAGAGGAACTATTTTTTGTGACTTTAAAACACAGTAATAGGGCTGTACATTCTTAGTGGCATGTACCCTTAGGACAACAAAATAACAGAAGTATTAAATTACATTTGGTAGTCATACTGTGGTGATAACATCAGTATTACAATGTAAATAAGTAATTAGGTTGATGAGGGTAGGCACTAAGATTTTTAGCATAAGGAAAAGAAAAGGAGATGCAAATATAAAATCAAAGAAAAATAAAATATCTATAATTCTACATTTGAATTGGAAATTTTAGGAAGCCATGATATCTTTTCTCACTTAGAAAACGTATATATACAGATTTCCTAAATGTGTCCACTGAAGAGGCTCAGAAACAGTGACCCACCCAAAACAGCAAGCTTCCCCAGTACCCTGCACCATTCCCCATGCAAAAGAACCAGGGCACTTTAGAGAAATGGCTGATTGCAGACATGGAGCAGGAAACAGACAAGATGGGCCTGAAATATCTTGTAACATCAGCAGAGAGAGAAGCTGTAATACTGCGGTACTTGGATCCAGGAGCCCCTCTGAAGAGGCTCCCACTGGCCAAAGGATGGGAACATTCTAACTTCGCAAGAGAATAAGAAATATACAGTGGGGGAATTCTCTGGCGGTCCAGTGGTTAGGACTCACCACTTTCACTGCCTGGGTTCAAACCCTGGTCGGGGAACTAAGGTCCCACAAGCCGTATGGTGTGGCCGAAAAAAAAAAAAGAAATGTACAATTGAAACACATCAAATTATTTAAAATCATGAGCTCAAAATGACACTTAAAAAAAAACTCAATGGTTTTTTTATTAGTCTGAAATGACTAATGATCATTTTTCATTAGTCTGAAAACTAATAAAGGACAAGAATCAATCATTTTTCCTCCTTTCCTGTATGAACTGTGTTCTCAGTGAAACCAAGAAGTTGATTGGGACGTTTCTCTTTATGGAATACCCAAGTTGACAGATGAAGAAAAAAGGATATAATCAGAATATCACTATTTTGTAACCCTAAGAAAATATTACATCGAAGCAAAAATTATCATAACGTCATAAAAGAGAGACAACCAGACTCTCCCAATAAAACTCCCAGTAGAACTACCCAACACTACGCATTAAAATTTTCTGCCTATTTCCCTGCAAAATCAAGCATCAAGATCCAGCTCCTGGTTCACAGGAAACACGGGGCCAGGGGAACATGTGACATGACCCCCCAGGGACGCAACCAGCAAAATGTAGGGAAATCTACAGGAAAACACTGTTTCCTCATTTAATAAACATACAAGAGTAACACAAAAAGAATGAGGAGGAGGAGGAGGAAGCTGAAGATTAAAAGATACATCAGACACATCAACCAATGGCAGTATACATCCTGTGAAAACAAATTAGAAGACAAACGGAAATATGAATACTGATTAGCGTTTTATATATCAAAGTTATTATTCATTTTTATGTCTATTAATGGTATATTGAGGTTTTTTTAAAGCTTTTCAAGGAATAGAGATGAAACAAGATTATTGAGGTGACCCATGGATTCACGGCAGTTTTCTATACTATTCTCTCTCCTTTTGGATGTTGAAATGTTCCATGAAAAGAAGTTAAGGGGAAAAAGGTGTTCTTAATTCTGGTGGCTGTCTGTGAGCTCTTTCACAGCTCAGACCAAACCCCAGTGGCCCAGGAGCCACAACCCCACGTGGCACAGGAGCCACAACCACACGTGGCACAGGAGCCACATGAAGTGGTTGACATTATATACATACACATACATATATATATATATATATAAAAAACGTACACACACGCACAGCATTAAATATGTAATACACCGAATATGTATACCATAAATACACCTACTTTTATAGACGTAACATTAAATATAAACTACAGGACACTTCTTTTACTGCCCCTCCTCTGACGTCACGCATGAAGTTAGATACGTCACTCACCTCATTCAAAAGGACTACTTGTTAGGGTACCCAGAGATGGGACTGATGATCAGAAATACTGAAGTTCAAAGAGTCCACACTGGTTTCTTAGAGATCTTGGGCTAACAGGTATCTCACAGAATCACCGATCCTTTGGCCTGCTTTTTCAAAGCCCTGGCTATTCCACTTAGACTTAATTTACTAAAAGCCACTCACATGGAGAGCTTTTACAAAGTTACCATAATAAATACCCCTGATATTTATTAAAATGGGATCAGAGCAAAAACGTAGATTGGCAATTGCCAGAGCTGAGGGGTGGAGGAATCAGGGACTGGGCATGGGGCTCTTTGGGGGTTGATCAAAGTGTTCTGGGATCAGGGCAGTCAGTGGTGATGCTTCCACAACCTTGCGAATACACTAAGATCTACTAGGTTGTACACTTTTAAAAGGTGGATTTAAAAAATAAATAAATTTTAAAAATAAATAAAAAATAAAAGGTGGATTTATGGTATGTGAATTATATCTCAAGAAAAAAGAAAAAACAGGATCAGAGGTAAAAATGTTTCAAAAGTTTCCTCCTTCACTGAAATAAAAAAAAAATTTACCACATAAGTAATCAATTTGTTTTTAATTTAACGATTTTTTTTTTTTCCTTTTCCCTTCCTAAACAAGATAACACCAAGCCTAAGGCAATCAGCAAGGACCTCATGCTACTTTAACTGGCCAATTCTGGTCACAGGTTAGGAAGTACCATGAAATTGTGGTGGCCCCTACTGACTGCATTTTGCTAACACAGCTGGTAGGAGTCCTACCATCTCTAAAAATGGTTCTGGACTGATTTGTTGCAATGCAAAACTTCCCTCCCCACTAAAGACATCCAACTTTAATTAACCCTGCAGAATTTAAGGTTTTAGCAAAGATTCATGATAAACTCTGATTGATTTTACTGGATTAGTTGAAAGATAAATAGTTTAGTTTTGACAGTAACTTAGATAGAAACGCCATCTCTTAATATATTCTGTATTAAATGTTTAAGAACAGAGTGAATATGTACATGTACACACTGCTATATTTAAAATAAATAACCAACAAGGACCTACTCTATAGCCCAGGGAACGCTGCTCAATATTCTGTAATAACCTAAATGGGAAAAGAATTTGAAAAAGAATAGATACATGTATATGTATAACTGAATGACTCTGCTGTACACCTGAAACCAACTCAACATTGTTAATCAACTATGCTCCACTATTTTTTTTTAAAAAAAGAGTGAGTACATATAACAATCATCACTCTTAATCTTCTACTGTTCTTTACCTACCCATCACCACAAGCATAAGAGAAGGAAGTGCAGTGACGAGGTTTAGGAACAAAAGAAGGGACCGAAGGAGCAGGTGCCCTCATCACAGAGCCAAACTTTAAAACAGAACACTGATGAATGTGCGGGATCAGCTTTCTTTAAGCCTTTCTTATGAAAGAAAGCCTGTAATATTTTAAAGTAGAGTCTTTAACTTTAAAATCCACCTGTAAACTAGTCAGGAGGTTCACGAAACTGGCATGAGTCCATATGTTACAGTTTGTTAGTAAATGATTAGAAAGGAGCAGGCTTCCCTGGTGGCGCAGTGGTTGAGAATCCGCCTGCCAATGCAGGAGACACGGGTTCGAGCCCTGGTCTGGGAGGATCCCACATGCCGCGGAGCAACTGGGTCCGTGAGCCACAACTACTGAGCCTGCGCGTCTGGAGCCTGTGCTCCGCAACAGGGGGTGCCGCAATAGTGAGAGGCCCGCGCACCGCGATGAAGAGTGGCCCCCGCTCGCCGCAACTGGAGAGGACCCTCACGCAGGAACGAAGACCCAGCGCAGCCAAAAATAAATAAATAAATTTATAAAAAAAAAACAAGAAAGGAGCAAATATCAATTTGAAAACAGTGTATTAGAAGCCAGGAGGGCCTTTTGTCCCCTTTCATTTCTTTACCATGTTTTTCCAACAATCTAAAGCACCTTCTCCTTTTCATGAACTTAGTCTTCTATTAACCTCTCAAAGTCACTTTGAATTAGATTTACTTCAGCAAAATCATCAAACAGTGTTTAACACGAGCCAAGAAACACTACTGGACACAAAGCAAGATAAGACTAGCGAAAAGGCCACAGGAAGCTGCATCCTAAATATATACCCGTCCCACATGCTTAAAGGACACACAGAACATACAAAAGCAGCTAGCAGTGTCACAAATTTAAAATAAAATGTGTTCAAGAGGAGACATCAGATCAGCATAGTATGCCTGTTTGTGAAAGATAAAAATTTATCAAGGGAAACACATCCAGGAAGACTGTCTAAAAGCACGTGACAGTCTACAGATTTACTTCCTGCTATAACACAGCAGAAAACTCCTGCAAACCTTTGTTCTGTAACAAGTGAACTGGTGCTAAAAAGGTATGACACCCAACGGCTGTTCTGTTCATGTAGGAAGGAGCCCCCGAGGAGACAGCCAGAAAAGCCCCAAAGCTGACCCTCTGTGCGCAGAGGAGAGGGCAGGTGAGTGCCCCAGAGCCTGGGAGGCCAGTCCAGTCTGTCCCCATGCTGCAGAAGGGCCAAGAGTTAAGTGGAAGACCAGCTGGCAGAGACCACCAGGGCTTTCAAGGTCCATGACATGGGTTCTAGGAATTCCAGGACCAGAGCACCAGAAAGAGAGGCAAGGAAGGCAGGACACATCTACATATGGTCTCATTCCCACCACTTCTGCTGAGATGGTGGGCATGTACCCTGAGAAAACCGTAATTCAAAAAGACACATGTACCCCAATGTTCACTGCACACTATTTACAATAGCCAGGACAGGGAAGCAACCTAAATGTCCCTCGACAGATGAATGGATAAAGAAGATATGGTACATATATATAATGGAATATTACTCAGCCATAAAAAGAAACGAAATGGGGTCGTTTGTAGAGATATGGATGGACCCAGAGTCTGTCATACAGAGTGAAGTAAGTCAGAAAGAGAAAAACAAATATTGTATATTAACGCAGATATGTGGAATCTAGAAAAATGGTACAGTTGAACCTATTTCCAGGGCAGGAATAGAAATGCAGACGTGGAGAACGGACGTGTGGACATGGGGGAAAGGGGAGGGTGGGATGAATTGGGAGATTACGCTTGACATATATACACTACCGTGTGTAAAACAGATAGCTAGTGGGAACCTGCGGCACAGCACAGGGAGCTCAGCTCGATGCTCTGTGATGACCTAGATGGGCACGATGGGAGGGAGGTCCAAGAGGGAGGGGATATATGTATACATACTGCTGATTCACTTCACTGTACAGCAGAAACTAACACAACATTGTAAAGCAATTATACTCCAATAAAAAAAAAAAGTTTTTTTACTTAACTGACTGGGGCAAAACAGCCAAATGTTTGTTGAATGACAGACACAAACATACTTTAATCACCGATGCTATCTGACCTATGATGTGCCTGCCAGCTAGAAGAAAACTCTTTGGGCACTAATTTCTCAGGACAACACTACAAGAATAAAGCAGTTGAAAATCCATCGAAATGCCAATGCTTTTATGTTGTGACAGGTGAGCTAGTTTATAGTTTAGCATTTCAGATTCTGACATTGTATCAAAGCACTCAGAAGGAACAATAGAGCAGATTAGAAAGTTAAACTTTACCTGAAAGGTATGCAACTTTTTCCTTTAAAATTGGCAAAACATCCATAGCTTTCATTTCATCGTTTTTGCGAAACCCTGAAATACATAAGGAGAAAATAAAATTACCAGGTTGCCTGAATGTCATTTAATTTCCTAACCACCCTATCTCAATGCCAACACAGCTGCTTTCTTCACACCCATTAAATCAACTTGAGAAATACCATCATTTGAAAACATCTGAATTCTATGAAGGGAAGTCTCTGATCACAGGATTACCTTCTATTTCAATGTGCAAGAATGATTTGCAGACCCAGACCCAGAGGCTCCCATACCAAGCAGGCTCTCGATCATTTCTGGTTTTAAAGAAAGGTTTGGTCCCAAAAAGACGGGATATGAAATCAGTCCAGATTGTTTCAAAAATCTTCATTTTAATTCCACAGATTTAACATAAACACTGGCAAATAAAGCAGCAACACGGTTGTTTTAAAACTGCGATTCATGGCACACTAAAGCCTCTAGGGGGAGCTCAGAGCCTCCTCCTATCTCCGAATGCAGTTAAACAGTGTGAGGCAGGAGAGCAGAATTATAAACGGCTGGGGACGGGCCACAGCTCCCACCTGGCGCTGTCCTTCCAGGATTTCTGGGTCATGCGCCCCTGGAGGAATGTCACTGGCGAACGTGGCAAGATGGCCTGGTGTCACCCGCTTCACTGGGCGGCCCAGGTCCCTCTCCTCGCATCAAACCAACTCTCCCCACGCCCCGAACATCGTAGAAGGCCCAGTGGAAACAGTGTGGCAAGGAAGCACGCGGCGGGCACTTTAGGCCAGGCCAGTACCCATCTCCGTAAAGGGAACTCTGGCAGCCCAAACACGACCGGCCCAGCTCTCCAGGGCGAATGCCCACATGGGACTTTGGGGTCAGAAATCTTCATAATGGTAATAACGCCTCGGCATTTGTCTCTTGGAGGTCTCTACCAGGCGAAATCCAGCTTCAGGATGTTGGCCATACTCATCAAAACAAGTAACTATCATTCACGGCAGAACAATCTCTAGAAAGAATTAAAGAGAGCTGCCCCATCCCTATTTTCCTGTTTGTTTTTGCCAAAATAGTACAAGGAAAGGATCCAAAAATGTGAGTTTGGTAATAAATAACCAATGCAAGGCACAGACCTGGAATTAGCAGCAAAAAAAGTGCTCTCGGTACGTGATTGGAGCTTCCACTTCTCATGAGCCTGAGCAGTTCCTGAGGACCAGCCCTGCCATAGATTAAACCTACAAAAACCGACTGTCTCAAGGCACAGGAGAGTGACCAAAAGCAGGAAGAGACACCAGGAAAAAGGAAGTGACTTTATAAGGGCTTTCCGCCTGAGGGCAGGGCCCAGCCTAAGCCACCTGGAGCTGCTAAAACAAGTCGGGACACAGCTCAGGGCAACCTCAGCAGCTGTAATCAAGAAAAGAAATCGTGCAAAAGAGAAGGGGAGCCCCAAATTCTGTACCTAAACTTGGCCCAAACCTCTGGCTGTCCCCCCGAGCTTGCATGTTCAGGGCAAGCTCCAAGCAGCCCCAGCTCCAAGCTAAGGCTAAGGACCGGACCCGAGGCTGGAGTGGCTGCCCGCTGCAGGGTCCAGCCTGCTGAAACAAGCACCCAAACAGCAACAAAACCAGCACATTTTGGAGGAATCCAACAGAATCTAGTCTCTGCAATGTATCATTCACAGAAACAAAGAACGAGTAGATTAATAACAATCCTGTCCACAGAATACCTACACATGTACAAAGAACCCAGTTTAACGGGATCTAACCATGACACTGACGATCACCAGAGACTTCTGTGCAAAGACCACAGCAAACACATCCTGACGAGGACCCTGAGGTCCAAGGGCTTGGCGGCACTACCCAGCTGGTTGTGAAATGGCTCAACACAGAACCTCAATGCAGGCCTCCAGATCACCAGGCCACTGTGCTTTCCAATATACCATGCCTTGTGCTGGCAGCCCACCAAGCTTTTAGAACAGTGGCTATTTATAAAAGGCAAAACGAAAGCCAAGGGCTCTGCAATTTCATCCTTAAGGTTCCTTCAAAACTCTTGAATGGATGCAATGTCGTCTCAGCAATTCATTGACTGACATTGGGTAATGCACTGCATGTGTCTACAAAGATTGATGACATCCCAGTTCCAACTGAGGCGGACATGGATGGCAGCGGGCAAATGCAAAGAGGAACCAGCCACCACAGCAGCCTTTGCAGAGACAAGCTCATAAACACATAGAGAGCAAGGCACAGGATGGAAAGTTCTATAAGCAGCACGAACGGACCCAGGCAACGAGGAGGCAGACCAAATAACAGAATACTAGGAAGGAGGAAGCCATAGCTGTGGACCCCCATCTACCGGGATTTGAAAAGAGGATCCCCTTCCACTGCCACCAGATAAGAAAATGCACGCTTCCTACCGTCCCCCCATAGCCCGTGCACGCACCTGCCCCGGCCGGGACACAGCAGAGCCCTCAGAGAGCTGCCACTACCACCGCGGTCCTGGATTCCCACATTGCAGAAGCAGGAGCTGCCTCTCACACAACCCTCGACAAGGAGAATGTCCCCATTCCAGTTCGCGGACCTCAAGAGAGGCCTGTGTGACTTACGGAATTCCAAAGCATTCTTGACAATTCCCACCGACTCTGAACTACATCTGTTTATTAATAACCTTGATGGAGTGAATGATGCTAGTTAGAGCTGCCATGTTCCAGGTCACCCCACAGGAAGAATATCATACTGATATGAAAACAAAGTGAAGGAAACAAAACTAACAATGACAATCTCCCCTAAATTAAGTAAGACTCACAGTTTTTCTAGAAGAAGAAAGGTATGAATCAATGGCTAAATTGGTGTGAAAATGTGTTTAACTTCTATTATGATATATGTACATGTCTGAACATAGACTGGAATATAAATTCTAAATAGTTTTACTGTAATATTTTTGTTGAATATGGCACAGAAAAAAAGAGATTCTGATTTTATTAAAATTGACAATGAAAACGTCTAAAACATAAAAGAGAGAGAGAAACAAACAAACAAAAAATAAAACTAACCACACAAAGAAACTGAGTTTGTGGCTATTATTAGGCGCTCACCTAAGTATTATGTTTAACCTCGTTTCCATTTTTAAAAAACACACCCAACAGGCAAAGGACTGAGGAAGCCTGTACACATGCTAAAGCTAGATTAAATATATCACGTAACTTTCAATAAAAAGCAAGAAGAACTCAGCCATGAAATGTCCTCAGATCAAATGGCAGATTCTGTTCCATGCCCTGAAGAGCTATTTATGAAAACAGAGTGCATGACTACAAAACAATTACAAATAAATGGCTTCTGTGCTATTCCAGTGATTCTAGATTACATGACAGATAGATTACATGACGACAACTACTGTGCTGCTTCCTCGTGCGTTAGAGGATCTAGCTGTGGGTCCTACACTTTCGGAACAAAAGGATACACTCAGCAACTACCCTGGAAGCATACACCTGTCCTCCCACACTCATGGAGAGGGGAAGGGCTGGCAGATGCCATCTTGGAGTGACACCTGTGAGACCCCAGACCTCATCAGTGCCACAGCCAGGAAGTCATCAGCACTTTACTTCTAAGTGCCACCAAACTTAATAGGTGGCACAGAGAGAATTTCAGTAAAACTAGGAGAGAAGGGGCAAAAAAAGAAGAGCAATGTGAAAGGCAATAACTATATAACAGAGGTAAATGGCCAAAGTCAGAGGACATGTATTTGTACCCATTTTGTCAATTATATACTTTTTAAAATACACAGGCCTACGCTGAAGTGTGCCGAGGGACTGGATACTTGCTACGATTTAAAGTACGTTTTGCTGAGACAAAGAAGCCACGGTGAAGTTTAATGAAATGCTAGCTTCAGGGAACGGTGAACGCCGCATGGGATGCAGCAGCCGAGGCTCATCCAGCTCCTCCGTAGGTGCAAAGGGTGTGTCCCAGGGGAGTCCTACAAGGACGTCAACAGCTGCTCTTTTAAACCAAACCTGAAAAAATGTTCACATAACATTTGCCATTACTCTAGATCTTGATGTTAATATTTGTTGAATGCTACTGAGGGAAAAGGGTTTGGGTTAAAACTCTGATTTTATCATTGTTAACATAAACATGCAGTTAGTGGCTGATTTTCTTTCCTCTTTCCTGGTTTCAGTCAACACAAATAACCCCTTTTCCTAAAGCAATCACATTTGAATATTTAGAGGTTTTAACGTATTCATTTTAAAATATCTCAAACCCCCAGGTTCAGCATGATATGACTTGCCAAAATTGATTCTGTTACCACTTTTCAAACTGCTATTTGGTTCAGTAACCTGTCAACCTGAGGTACATTTCAACCCCCTGCTCCCAAATCATTCACGTTTCCTAAAGTGACTCACATTCTGTTGCCCATCAAGAGGACAGTTTTTCTCTCTCTTCCTCTAAATCCGCCTGCTAGCCAGAGGACGGGTCTGTTTTGTCCCCTGCTGTGTCCCAGCTGCCTAGGACAGGGCAGGCACAGGGTGCTCAATAAACGTGGGTTGGCTGAATGAACGAACGAACGAACGAAGACATGCACATACTTCTCCAGCTTCTTGCCCGAAACCCCCATGCAAGCACCTCAATGTTCCTTAGCACTTCCTGTTTCCTGTTTAACCTATAAGCTCAGTATTGCTCAGATGGCCTACAGTATGACTTACATTTTTAACGAGGAAAATTAACCTCTCTGCCCTAAGAGAAAACATTCCACAAGTTATTCAACAATGTAAAATCTTTTAGTTGAATCAATGGTCTGAAACTTCAACTATCTAATACCCCACTGGTCAGATCAATCTCTCGTTTTTCACCCCTCGACCCTACAAGGAGGTGCTATATTGTTACTGCTGACAAACACCTTTTGAAGCGACTCACTGCTGACCAGAATGCTCCCGCACTTGGTCATTTCCTTGGTATCAGATTTTTTAAAAACAACAAAACAGATAAGGAACAACCACCCCCAAGCTTTTTTATTTAAGAAGTAAAAAAGCACCACAGAAATATTTTTACAATGAGCAAAAAAGCTTTTATGCAGCACATTATCCCAGCAGTCATTTTTCCATAGCTGGTTTCAAAAGAAATTAAGATGAAACAAATCAAATGAGTTTTTAAATAAACCAAATTTTTAGAATTCTAAACCAAAACACAGGTTAATTTTTTCCCCCATATTTCTCTCAGGAGTACCGGTGGATACTAGCCATTTGAAATTTTACATAACCCTCAAATTAAACAAGTCAATTTTTTTTTTAAGTATTGAATAAAAACAGTGTTTGTTAGAAGAAAAACAAGTCACTTCTTCACCATTTGAGCTGAACCAAATGAACCGGCACCTTGTTCTGAACAGTCCGCCTCACCTCCTGCACTGGGATCTGTCCTTCAAAGACAATCCACAAGGCAAACTGTCTGCTCATCCGTTTTCAGAGGTCTCATTTGCCGGCCAGCTATTTTACGTTAGTATTTACTAAAGGGGAAGACTGAAAGTCAGAGAGACTGAACAAATTCCCATCCTTCTAAAGACGCAGGTTGCAGCAGGAATAAACAGTGTGGTAATAAAGAAAGCAGCGTTCTGAAAGAACAAAGAAAAGCAACATTAAGTAGTAAGCTGGAGGGTCACTATGAGTACGGAGTCTTGGTGGTAATTACCGAATTTTGCTCATTAGTTTATTTAGGGGAAACGCACGCGCGCGCGCGCACCCCACTGCACAAAGAGCAGGGGGCGAAGCCGCTCCATCAGCGGCAGCGCGCACGCGCAGATGGGGGTGACGTCACCCTTTCCAGGCAGGCCGTCCGCAGTTCCGACTGCCGGACCTTTCTCTGCAGTGCCTGCGGGATTAGTCACGGATCGCTGGGAGCGGCAGCGCGCGCGGCACAATGTTTGCGCTACCAAGGCTTCTAGTTGGGCAAGCATTGAGACCAGTGTTGCGTAGGAAGGAAGCATTTTCTCTAGCCTGGATGGATCCTCTCTGAAAATGTTTTGGGGGGGGGTGGGGGGGAGATACAGGGTTATAAATCAAGTGGTGTACTGTGTCTTCTTTACTAATACATGAAAAAATCAAAACATAATGCAACGCTTATATTATTTTTACATAAATATGTAACTACAGTCCATACTTATAAAATGATTATAAAATGCATATAAAGTGAATTAAATATTTATATCAAGAATCTAAACATGTTCACAGGCCACCACACAGGAATATGGATGGGGTTTCATAGTGCAGCACTATAATTTCTACTTATTTCCTTTATGGTTATAATAACTGTCAGACTGGTTGATTTATTCCTTCACATAATTTTAGAAGCAATAGCCTGTAACATCATACCTTGCAGAAAGAAAAAGCAACATAAGTTGACTGATTCAAGGCAGTTTAAGGGCATTTCAACTTGAAATAGCTCTGGCTTTTAATGTCTTGAGCGCAAAACATAGAAGACAAACCAAAATAACCAAAAAAAACAAAAACAAAACCAGAGCAAGAATATTTTTAACTATTACATATATTTTACTGTAATGAGACAATCTGTAGAATTTTTAACATTTGATGATTTAATTACATAGTAACTGTGTTAGAGGTTAATTAAAAAGCCTAAGTAATAGACCAATGAAAGGAAATATTCCAATAGTCAAAAAAAGGAGGAATGTTATAAAAGGGAGTTCTATAATCTCATAAATCTAAAAAGAACCATGTGCCCCGACGTGCCGTTCATCTTTGCATCCCCAGGGACCAGCACAGGGCCAAGCGTAGAGAAACATTATCCTCGTGTTTGTCTAACGCCAAGAGAAAGAAGACATCTGTCTGTGCTTGTGCCTGTACTGCCTGTCAGGAGATGCCTCTGGGGAAAGCTCACCCAGGCTGTACCCTGAGACCTATCACTCACCCTAAACTACACACACACACACACACACACACACACACACACACTCTTTGATACATATGGTTCTGTGTGCTGACAGACTCCAAATAAGGTTTGCTTTACATAAGAAGTAGCCTCTCAGGAAAGCTGTTTAAAAACTTAGTTTGTGGGCCTTCCCTGGTGGCAGAGTGGTTAAGAATCTGTCTGCCGATGCAGGGGACACGGGTTCGATCCCTGGTCTGGGAAGATCCCACATGCCGCGGAGCAACTAAGCCTGTGAACCACAACTACTGAGCCCGCGCACCACAACTACTGAAGCCCGTGCACCTAGAGCCCGTGCTCTGCAACAAGAGAAGCCACCGTGATGAGAAGCCCGCGCACCGCAACGAAGAGTGGCGCCTGCTCGCTGCAACTAGAGAAAGCCCACACACAGCAACAAAGACCCAACGCAGCCAAAAGAAAAATCAAAAAAAAACTTAGTTTGTAGCAAATGAATAACAGTGATACAACTGTACAGCAATCAACCTAAGTTGACTGCTAAAAGAAAACTTGTTTAATCATTACATCAAACAGTCCATAAATGGTAGTACCCTTACCCTCTACCAAATAAGAAAAAATTCTAATACCCATGTATAATTTTTTAAATGCACATCACAATCAAGCTCTATAAAAGGCTTTGGAAAATACAGCTATAATTATAACTCTACTCTTTCCCTTTATATAAATATCTTTTTGATTATTACATACAGAAAGGCTTTCAATTACAGAGAAGTGGTATAAACTGACGGTATTAAAACTTCTCTCAGTGTACACTGATTTGCTCTGATTTGGGGGTGATATGAACATCAAGTGCAATCTAGGGTCCTTGTTGAACCCAGTGTGTTTGGCAGAGCGGCAGGAGTGGTCAGTTCTGTACCGTGCAGACACATGGTATGGAAAAACCAGGGCCGGAGGGATCAAAGTAAGAGATGTCCTATAACATGTAGGATTCTTGCCGGGGGGCGGGGGGGAGCTGATTATGGCTGGTCTTGGCTGTCAAGCAGGAGACTGTCATCGCTGGAACCATGAGGGGTCATGAACTGGGCACCTGCATGCCTACGGTACAGGCTTCTCCACCACACGTCTAACCCTGAACTCGCCCGCATCCCCCCAGACCTGCCCCGCACTGTGTGGGTCCCAGCGCAGCACCTGGTCCCACAAACCACCCGCCCACAACCGAACCAGGAACCCAGGCTGCCCCCTGCCCCCCACCATCCTCCCTTGCACTCCTGCAGACTCCAGGGGCACCGTGTCCACTGGCCAGCATCTCCCTGGTGTGCAGGACTCCCACAGTCTCCTAATGGACATTCATGATTCCCTCTGATCCATTCTGCCACTCTCTCCTAAACATACATCTCACAGTTTCACTCCCCTAAAATTCGCCACTGGCTTCTCTGTGCCCTCGAATAAAGCCCGAACTCCCTGATGTGGCACAAAGCCCCTCAAGACCTGACGTCCACTTACCCCTGTGGCCTCACTAGTTCCCCCCGACTCAGTACCCTCTTCCCACACCCACTCCAGGAATTCTCATCACCTGCAGGGAACACACGTCCTCGCTCACGGCTGAACTTCCACACACACTGCTCCCTCCCAGCCGGAAACACCCCCCGCACCTCCCAACGTGCACATACACGTGTGAACACGCACACGCACGCACTCTTCACGTGCCCAGCTCCTCCGGAGAGACTCGGGCCAGACCCAGCCCGTCTGTGAAGCCTGGCGGAGGCCGCCAGTGCTGGATCAGATGCCCCATCCTGCACTCCCACAGCACCCCGCACCCTTACCACACTGCACGGTTACAATTACCTCAACACCCATCGGTGCGCCCCATGATAAGGGAAGCCCCTCGAGGGGTGGGACGGTCCTGCATCTCACTGCCTAGCAGAGCGCTAGGGCCGCAGTAAGGGCCCCATCCCCAGCTAGGTAGCCCCCGAGGCTCGGAGCGCTTCAAGCAGCTGGAAACTTTAAGTGGCAGCTGACAATCTGCAGCTCCAAGCGCCGAGTATCCGTCTCATCCCAGACAGTCAGCAACGGCTCCAAAGCGGTCAACTTGCTCCAAACACTCATTCTGAGGAGGCTACGGTCACGAGGGAGTCCTTCATCTCACATCCTGTACATCATCTAGTACATCAACGAACATTCTTCGTTCAGATTTTTAAGGAGGAAAAGTTTGACTCTGGGATTTTCGCAATGTAATTAAAAAGTTATTTGCTGCCCAGCCACACACACACACAAATTATTTATGAAAAGCTTCTGTGATGGGACGAACACTGAGCGGCTTCGAGTTCCGTAGAGCATATACTGGCCCCTGGAGAGTTAACATGCATACCTAAGGAAAAATTTCAGTGAGCCCAGATTCCTGCATCTTCCCACACATAGAAAAACAGTGAAATCATTAACTTCAGATGTCCGTTCTTTGTAATTAGCAGTGATCTTTTTATGCTTAACCACATGTTTTTCCAGCAAAAAAAGTTCAGCTGTATCCTGGCTCCCCCCTTACCTCTTCGGAGCAGATCCTCAGAACCATCTGAGGGGCCTGTCTCCTGGGCTACAGTCCTCAGTGAGGTCACCGAATAAAACAAACTCACTGCTCTCACTTTGTGTTCTTTTTCAGTCAACACCACGTCCTCAACCACCAAGAGGAAGGCAAGACTCTAGGGAAGTGGGTTCTAAGTAGGAAACACGGGTCTTGCAGCCCCGCCCCTTTGCACTCAGGAGTGTCTTCACCCAAGAATTCCGAGTTACACCAAAGTGCTTTCATTAGGAGATTCTGTAAGCAGAGTAGACGTGAGGGAAACAGCAAGCCAAGTGAACCCCATGCAACTCAAAACTGAACCTGAAGGACTGAAAAGTTATTTCCATTTGGATTTAATTTCAACATAAACTCACTAGAAAGGTATGGAAGAACTTTCTACCAGCCAGCCCCTCGGATGAAGCGTAGGACTGTGTTTTTCATCACCTGGCATTCATAAAGGACACATCTACACATGGTGTTCTCTTAAGCCCTAGAAATGTTCCCCCGAATGACGTGTTCCTGATTTTAAGAAGCTTATAATCTAAAACAAAATAAAACACACATTAGACCAAATAGTGGCCTTAACCGTGTGTACATAACAAGCAAAGTCTGATGGACAAATAAATATGCCTTACAAATACAGGTACTGTTATTTATAAAAAAGATGTAGATGCTATTGTGATTAGTTACACAAAGCCATCTAAAAGTATTACTTTTGTCACTGAAATTTTGTATCAATCACTGGCACTAAAACTAAGTCCCTGACATAGAAAAGGATGCTCCAGACCATTCTGAAAAGGCTGGAAACCCTTGCTATAGGGATTAAAACCGCAAAGCACAGAAGCGAATAATACTATAACATGTTCAAAGAGTAACACTGCGATTGCCTTAATCATTAGAAGGGGGGGGCGGAGTCAAGAAGGCGGTGTGGGAAGACTCAGAGTTGGCGTCTCCCCACAACTAGGGCACCTGCCAGATGCTGGTGGGGGACCCTGACGCCCAAGGAGACGGGAAGAACCCCCAAGAGAACCAGTAGGATGTGGGGGAACTGAGGAGGGAGGAGAAGTGGAGGCCGGACAGGACTGGCGCCCCTGAGGAGTGGCTGAGAGGAGGGGAGGGATGCCTTCCCATGCCTGGAGGGACCCTTGGGGGCTGGGATCAGGGGAGAGCGGGCCCAGCGTTTCCCCTGCCCAACCAGCCAGGGAAGTCTGCCTGGCTCTCAGGCCGGATCCTATGCCCTCAGAGGTCCCCTCCAGGCTGGGATGGTCCTGGGGCCATAGGAGGGAGGCTGGGGAGATGAAGAGAGGCAGGCGGGAGGGGCCCTCCGGGAATGGAGGAGCAGGACAGGAGCAGAGGGCGTTTGCTCTGCCCACCTGGGTCCGGGGAGCCTGCTGAGCTCCCAGGCCGATCCCCCACCCTCCAAAGGCCCCTGCAGGGAGCGTGGGCCCTGGGGACGAAGGAGGGAGGCCAGCAAGATCAGGAGAGGCAGCTGGGCCCTGGGGACGAAGGAGGGAGGCCAGCAAGATCAGGAGAGGCAGCTGGGAGGGGGCTGCAGGAGCAGGAGAGGAGCAGAGGGTGTCTGCCCCACCCACCTGAGCCCAGGAAGCCTGCTGGGCTCCCAGGTGGGGAGGCACGCCTGGGCCCCTTGTATTCTGTAGAGCCTAAACCCTCCCCACGCCCCCGCCGCCTTTTCCAGCCCTGTGGACCCTAAGCGTAGGCCCCGCCCACCAGCCAAACCTCACCCCTGCTTAGACGCCACCCTCCACAGCCAAGACCTTTTCCACCTTTCTTTTTTTTTCCCTCCTCCTCTTTGTTACTACTGTAGCTCTGTTCTACCTTCCCGATGTTGTTTCATCTATATTTTTATTTTTATTTTATTTTTCTAACATAGCTGTTATTTTCCTAGTCTAATTTTATTGTTTACTTTGTTACTGTTCTTTTTTTTTTTTTTTTCTTTTTCCTGCTGCCCCAGATGGCTTGTGGGATCTTGGTTCACGAACCTGGGGTCGGGCCGAAGCTCCTGCGGTGGGAGCTCCGAGTCCGAACCACTGGACTAACAGAGAACCTCAGACCCCAGGGAATATTCATCGGAGTGAAGTCTCACGGAGTCCCTCATCTCAGCACCAAGACCCAGCTCTACCCAAAAGCCTACAAACTCCAGTGTTGGAAGCCTCAGGCCAAACAACCAGTAAGACAGGAATACAATCCCACTCGTAAAAAAAAAAGGAAAAAAATAATGAGACAGCAAAATATATGACACAGATGAAGGAGCAAGGCAAAAACATACAAGACCAAATAAATGAAGAGGAAATAGGCAATCTACCTGAAAAAGAATTCAGAGTAATGATAGTAAAGATGATCCAGAATCTCGGAAATAGAATGGAGGCACAGATTGAGACAATACAAGAAATGTTTAACAAAGATCTAGAAGAACTAAAGAACAAACAGAGATGAACAACACAATAACTGAAATGAAAAATACACTGGAAGGAATCAATAACAGAATAACTGAGGCAGAAGAACGAATAAGTGAGCTGGAAAACAAAATAGTGGAAATAACTGCCAAGGAGAAGAATAAAGAAAACAGAATGAAAGGAATTGAAGACAATCTCAGAGACCTCTGGGACAACACTAAACACACCAACATTCGAATTACAGGGGTCGGAGAAGAAGAAGAGAAAAAGAAAGGGTCTGAGAAAATATTTGAAGGATTATAGTTGAAAACTTCCCTAATATGGGAAAGGAAATAGTCACCCAAGTCCAGGAGGCACAGAGAGTCCCATACTGGATAAACCCTAGGAGAACACACCAAGACACCTATTAATCAAACTAACAAAAATTACATTCTAAGAAACAATATTAAAAGCAGCAAAGAAAAAACAAAAAATAACACACAAAGGAATCCCCATAAGGTTATCAGCTGATTTTTCAGCAGAAACTCTGCAAGCCAGAAGAGAGTGGCAGGATATACTTAAAGTGATGAAAGACAAAAACCTACAACCAAGACTACTCTACCTGGCAAGGATCTCACTCAGATTCGACGGAGAAATCAAAAGGTTTTCATACAAGCAAAAGCTAAGAGAATTCAGCACCACCAAACCAGCTTTACAACAAATGCTAAAGAAACTTCTCTAGGTGGGAAACACAAGAGAAGAAAAAGACCCACAAAAACAAACCCAAAACAATTAAGAAAATGGTAAGAGGAACATACATATCGATAATAACCTTGAATGTAAATGGATTAAATGCCCCAACCAAAAGACACAGACTGGCTGAATGGATACAAAAACAAGACCCATATATATGCTGTCTACAAGAGACCCACATACAGACTGAAAGTGAAGGGATGAAAAAAGATATTCCATGCAAATGGAAATCAAAGGACAGCTGGAGTAGCAATACTCATATCAGATAAAATAGACTTTAAAATAAAGACTATTATAAGAGATAAGGAGGGACACTACATAACAATCAAGGGATCAATCCAAGAAGAAGATATAACAATTATAAATGTTTATGCAGCCAACACAGGAGCACCTCACTACTTAAGGCAAATGCTAACAACCATGAAAGGGAAAATCGACAGTAACACAATAATAGTAGGGGGCTTTAATACCCCACTTACACCAATGGACAGATCATCCAAAATGAAAATAAATAAGGAAACACAAGCTTTAAATGACAGAACAGCCCAGATAAGATTTAATTGATATTTATAGAACATTCCACTTGAAAGTGGCAGAATACACTTTCTTCTCAAGTGTGCATGGAACATTCTCCAGGATACATCACATCTTGAGTCACAAATCAAGCCTTGGAAAATTTAAGAAAATTGAAATCGTATCAAGTATCTTTTCTGACCACAACGTTATGAGACTGGAAATCAATTACAGGAAAAAAACTGTAAAAACCACAAATACGTGGAGGCTAAACAGTGCACTACTAAATAACCAAGAAATCACTGAAGAAATCAAAGAAGAAATAAAAAAATACATAGAAACAAATGACAATGAAAACCTGAAGAGCCAAAACCTATGGGATGCAGCAAAAGCAGTTCTAACAGGGAGGTTTACAGCAATTCAATCTCACCTCAAGAAACAAGAAAAATCTCAAATAAACAATCTAACACTACACGTAAAACAACTAGAGAAAGAACAAAGAAAACCCAAAGTCAGTAGAAGGAAAAAAATCATAAAGATCAGAGCAGAAATAAATGAAATAGAAATGAAGAAAACAATGGCAAAGATCAATAAAACTAAAAGCTGGTTCTTTGAGAAGATAAACAAAATTGATAAACCCTTAGCCAGACTCATCAAGAAAAAAAGGGAGAGGACCCAAATCAATAAAATTAGAAATGAAAAAGGAGAAGTCACAACTGACACCGCAGAAATACAAAGGGTTATAAGAGACTACTACAAACTATATGCCAATAAAATGGACAACCACGAAGAAATGGACAAATTCTTGAAAAGGTGAAATTTTCCAAGACTGAACCAGGAAGAATTAGAAAATATAAACAGACCAATCACAAGTAATGAAATTGAAACCGTAATTAAAATCTTCCAACAAACAAAAGTCCAGGACCAGATGGCTTCACAGGCAAATTCGATCAAACATTTAGAAAAAAGAGCTAACACCCATCCTTCTCAAACTCTTGCAAAAAACTGCAGAGGGAGGAACACTACCAAATTCATTCTGCAAAACCACCATCACCCTGATACCAAAACCAGAAAAATACATCAAAAAAAAGAAAATTATAGACCAGTATCACTGATGAACATAGATGCAAAAATCCTGAACAAAATACTAGCAAACAGAATCCAACAACATATTAAAAGGATGATACACCATGATCAAGTGGGATTTATGCCAGGGATGCAAGTATTATTCAATATACACAAATCGATCAATGTGATACACCATATTAACAAATTAAGGAATAAAAACCATATGATCATCTCAACAGATGAAAAAAAAGCTTTTGACAAAAGTCAACACCCATTTATGATAAAAACTCTCCAGAAAATGGACATAGAGGAAACCTACCCGAACCTAATAAAGGCCATATGTGACAAACCCACAGCAAACATCATACTCAATGATAAAAAACTGAAAGCTTTTCCACTAAGATCAGGAATAAGACAAGGATGTCCACTCTCGCCACTCTTATTCAACATGTTTTGGAAGTCCTAGCCATGGCAATCAGAGAAGAAAAAGAAATAAAAGGAATACAAATTGGAAAAGAATAAGTAAAACTGTCACTGTTTGCAGATGACATGATACTATACATAGAAAATGCTAATGATGCCACCAGGAAACTACTAGAAGTAATCAGTGAATTTGGTGAGGCTGCAGGATAGAAAATTAATGCACAGAAATCTCTGGCATTCCTATACACCAACAATGAAAAATCAGAAGGAGAAATTAAGGAAACACTCCCATTTACCACTGCAATAAAAAGAATAAAATACCTAGGAATAAACCTGCCTAAGGAGGTGAAAGACTTGCACTCAGAAAACTATAAAACACTGATGAAAGAAATCAAAGATGACATAAACAGATGGAAAAATATACCATGTTCTTGGACTGGAAGAACCAATATTGTGAAAATGACTATACTATCCAAAGCAATCTACAGATTCGATGCAATCCCTATCAAACTACCAAAGGCATTCTTCACAGAATCAGAACAAAAAATTTTACAATTCATATGGAAACACAAAAGACCCCAAATAGAAGCAATCTTGAGAAAGAAAAACGGAGTTGGAGGAATCAGGTTCCCTGACTTCAAACTATACTACAAAGCTACAGTAATCAAGACAGTATGGTACTGGCACAAAAACAGAAATAAGGATCAATGGTACAGGATAGAAAGGCCAGAGATAAACCCACGCACATATGGTCACCTAATTTATGACAAAAGAGGCAAGAACATACAATGGAGAAAAGACAACCTCTTCAATAAGTGGTGCTGGGAAAATTGGACAGCTACATGTAAAAGGATGAAATTAGAACACTACCTAACACCACACAAAAAAATAAACTCCAAATGGATTAAAGACCTAAATGTAAGCCCAGACACTATAAAACTCTTAGAGGAAAACCTAGGAGAAACAGTCTTTGATGTAAACCACAGCAAGATCTTTTTGACCCACCTCCTAGAGAAATGGAAATAAAAACAAAAATAAACAAACGGGACCTAATTAAACTTCAAAGCTTTTGCACAGCAAAGGAAAACATAAACAAGATGAACAGACAACCCTCAGAATGGGAGAAAATATTTGCAAATGAAACAACAGACAAAGGATTAATCTCCAAAATATACAAACAGCTCATGGAGCTCATTATCAAAAAAACAAACAATTCAATTAAAAAATGGGCAGAAGACCTAAATAGACATTTCACCAAAGAAGACATACAGATGGCCAAGAAGCACATGAAAAGATGCTCAACATCACTAATTATTAGAGAAATGCAAATCAAAAGTACAATGAGGTATCACCTCACATCGGTCAGAATGGCCATTATCAAAAAATCTAGAAACAATAAATGCTGGAGAGGGTATGGAGAAAAGGGAACCCTCTTGCACTGCTGGTGGGAATGTAAATTGATACAGCCACTATGGAGAACAGTATGGAGGTTCCTTAAAACACTAAAAATAGAATTATCATATGATCCAGCAATCCCATGACTGGGCATATACCCAGAGAAAACCATAATTCAAAAAGACTCATGTATGACAATGTTCATTGCAGCACTATTTACAACAGCCAGGACATGGGAGCAACCTAGATGTCCAGCAATGGATGAACGGATAAAGAAGATGTGGCCCATATATACAGTGGAATATTACTCAGCCATATAAAGAAACGAAATTGAGTTATTTGTAGTGAGGTGGATGGACCTAGAGTCTGTCATACAGAGTGAAGTAAGTCAGAAGGAGAAAAACAAATACTGTATGCTAACACATCTATATGGAATCTAAAAAAAAAAAAGGTTCTGAAAAACCTAAGGGCAGGACAGAAATAAAGACGCAGACGTAGAGAATGGACTTGAGGACACGGTGGGAAGGAGGGGGAAGCTGGGACGAAGTGAGAGTAGCATCGACATATATACACTACTGAATATAAGATAGATAGCTAGTGGGAAGGAGCAGCACAGCACAGGGAGATCAGCTTGGTGCTTTGTGATGACCTAGAGGGGTGGGATAGGGAGGGTGGGAGGGAGGTTCAAGAGGGAGGGGATATGGGGATATATGTATGCGTATGGCTGATTCACTTTGTTGTACAACAGAAACTAACACAGTACTGTGATGCAATTATACTCCAATAAAGATCTATGAAAAAAAAATCATTAGAAGCCCACTCGATAGATTACATATAGCTGCTGTGCCTCAGTTTTTCAACTAACCTACTCTGCTTTGACAACTTTATCTGTTTCTGAATGTTATCAGAAATACATCTGAAACACATGGTGACACATCTGATGTTTGAGGACACAAACAGGAGCAAGCTAGGTCCTGTCCTTTAGATGTTTACTGACCAGTGGAGGACAGAGAGCCTGGAACAGGATTAGAAACCTAGGAGGAGCAATTCCCTCCCGCTAAGTAAGGACATCTCAAAAATAAATAAATAAATAAATAAATTTTTAAAAGTAGTGTTTGTAACTTGTTTGTTTTAAGGCTGAATTCCAAATGCAACCTATGGTTAAGTTGGAAGTTTTCTTCCTGATCCTTCTATTTAGCATAACAAGATTTGATGGCTCAACAGGTGTGCTACAGCCCCGCGGGAGAAACGCCAGCCCGACTCTGGTCACAGATAATGGGACCTGTATCGAGATTACACCAGGAGGGCAGCCAAAGCCTTTAGGACTCATGGCTTTTAAGGTTAAAGCAACTTTTTCATTCATGTTAACTCAGGTACTGCTGTCCTGCCTTACCCTCATTTCCAAGCAGGGAAAAGAAATTCTAATAAATAGGTCCCTATTATTAGCCTTCCTACTGAATTCCTAATAAGAAATTTAAGAAACTACAAAGGAAGCTGAGAAAACTAATGCAAAAAAAAAAAAAAATTCATTTCAATTCTCTAACCACCTCTCCTGCCACCTCCTTCACATCAAATTCCCTTCTGCATACCAACAAAAGTATGTTTTTTAAATTCTTGTTAAAATATGTTTATTCAGCCAAATAATTTCAGATATACTGATGGGAAAACAAATTTTGATATAAAAATGGATTTAATGTGGATCGACTCTCTCACTTGGGATTCTTATGCATATTCATTGATAATGAGAAAAAGATGCAATTCCCCAGGTACAGAGGACCAAAGTGCCAGCGAGGGGCTCAGCCCTCTGGGAGGGGCCGCAGGGAAGCTTGCTCAGAGGGAATCACTGCTGGAGACCCCGTGAACTTGAGGAGGTACCAGCCCACGTGTAGCGGCATCTCCCCTTGATTCACTCTGAGCTCAGTAAGTGGGTGCCAGCACCGGCTCAGAAGTGCTCCGGCAGGGCTGCGACCCTCACAAAACGGGAAGAAGTTACAGCTGCGTGACCATAAAACTCATCATCCCACCTGGGAAACTGCTGCCATGTAAGGGGCTGAGAAGACAGGTGTCCTGGGCCCCGCACTGGGGCCGTGCAACCGTGAGTCATGGGGCCTCTTCCTGCTTGCTGTGGGGTCCACAATAAATAACTGAGGGAGGGGTGGGGTGAGGCAAGCTCTCCCGAAAGATGACTTCCTTAGACGTGCCCGGCAGTACCCCATCTGAGCGGGCTGAGACTCAAAGCTGTAGGCCATGCAGGCTGGGCAATCTGTTTTCCTTTCTCCAAGCCTCTAACTGCTAAGTCCCTGACAGCGAGGAAGCAAGTCGGTATCTCTCTACTGGGAAGCCCAGAGAACATTTTTTCACAATTAATAAAGAAATGCAAATGGACGTATAGAAAGGCACAGAGCAACGCAGCAAGGACAGTTAAATGAAGGGGTGCGTACTCACTCACTCCCCAGCCCGCACCTGCAGGACCTGCCCAGGACTGCACCGAGACCTCAGCACACCTGCTGCCCAGGTGCTCAGGACCAGCACAGGGTTACAGACAACTTCCTTCCAAGGTAGAGATGGCGCAGACCCGAGAGGTGCGGAGGGGCGTTCGGGAGAAGGGTATAAAAGCTGCCCTTCACCACCCCTCTCCTCCGCGTTACGCTGATGGATATCACCTGAAAGCCACGGTGCCACGACTCAACACGGAACTTTCTGTCGAGGGACTAATGTGTTTAGTGAGGAGTCGGGGCTGGAACCTGGCTTCCCGGTCTGCACTTCCCAGCAGGGAGAGCACGGAGGTCACTGAGCCCTTCTGCACCCGTGACTCCTCATCTGTGAAATGGGTCAGATGAGCATCCCAACGATACCACTCACAGGACTAACAGCACCGAGAACGCTAGCTACTATTACCACTGACCTCTGAGAAAGCAGCTCATTCGCAGACATACGCATTTGCTAAGTGCTTTTAAGTAAATGGGTTTGGGGAAATTTTGCCCATTTACCTGAAATTACTGCATTCTATAAGGAGATGCATCACCTGCAGTTATTGTCAAAAGCCACACACACAAAAAAAAACTGTTGATTTTTTTAAATCAACAATTAAGTTTGGCAATTTCCTTCTCCTGGGACTGACTATAAATAATTTAAGGAACTATAAGGCAGTTCAAAAGTCAGAATATTCTTCCGCCTAAGAGGCTGCAGCTTTTCCTGACCCCTTGGTCACACTCCCCCAACCCAGGGGCACCCCGCTTGCACCTGAGCCTTCTCAGGGTCCTGCTCAGCCTGTCCTATCTGTAGAAAGGGGCAAATCAGAATATAATAAGAAATAAAAACAGATGAGCCCAGAAGTCACATGAAATGAACAAATTTTGGGGGGAGCTATCACCTCCTCTAACTAAAATGGTGACAATAAACACTTCAATAACTAAAAAAGCGCTCCCTTTCCAACATCTTTCCACTTCACATCCCTCTGTTGTCAGAAGCCTCTCCACTGGAGTAAGAATCCAGTCGCTCTCTTCCCCTGCGGAGCTACCTGGCTCAGGCCCGAGGCCAGAAGGTACAGACCACGCTCCAACCTCATCTTCCACCTTCGGTCTCTCTTTTTAATACACAGTCATCTCTCGTCTTAATAGATGATCAAGAAAAAACAGGATTTTCCCACTCTGCTCAGACACATGATAAGCACTGCAATGAACAGCTAACTTTAGTGCACCCAAAAGATGATGGCCTTCCTGTGTCCACTGTCCGAGGCTGCCACACCCTCGGCCCACGCTGGTGAAGGCAAACTCACTCGAAAACCCACACTAAGTTTCCCTTCTTCATTCTTTGCACAAGCAAGCCCAGACGGCTCTATGGAAGCTCACAGCATGACATCAGTCAACTCTCCAATGGTACCACCTTGAAACCTCAAAACAAGAGGAGCAGGGGGTGCTATTATAGGAGATAACTTCCAAGAGCCCTGATGGCTTTAAATATTCAATTATTCACTGTACGGTAAAACAAAAAGGGTTTTTAATCAATTTTTCTAATTCTTTCAGCTACTAGAATGAAAAAAGCCCAGGCAAAAATAGGCCCCAGACTTAGAAGAGAATGTCAGGCTGGTCTGTATGAAGGTGTGTATGTGTGTTACATGTATATATTTGAAACCACCATCCCGTTTAGGAACCAGAACCCTGTCAATTCCTTAGAAGCCTTCCCCACGCCCTGGCCTGATGATGGTACCACCTCCTGGCTCCAGACATACCACTATGCTGGCTTTTAGGACAAACATTCCCTTGCTTTTCTTTAGAGTTTTGCCATTCATGAATCTACTGCTATATGATACATTGCTTCTTTTACTTGTCTTTGGACGTCATATGAAAGTAATCATGCTACACGCACACTCTTGTGACTTGATCCAGTTTGGATGGTTCATCTGCATTAATCTGCACACTGAGCTTTGTTTAATGCTCCATTCTGTGACTACACCATGAACTTATTCCTGCACTCTTGTTCATGGACGTCTGCTTTGTCTCCCATTTTTGCTATTATAAATGATGCTGCCTGAACTGCTGTGTCCACGTATCCCAGAACACACTTTCAGAGGATCTCCGGGCAGAGGGACCGGCTAGTGGAGAAACTGTTGGGTCAGAGTTTATGAGGTGATGCCAAATGTTTTCCCAAATGGCTGGATTCCACATCTTCTCAGTAGACGCTTTAGGCGTCTACTGTCTGTCAGATGAGCCTGCATATTTTTTTAAGGATGCAACCATTTGGTACCTTTTACCAAAATGAGTTGAACAAGGAAACAAAAACAAGCATGTTACTGGACAAGAGATTAGTTTGAAATTATTTTTAGGTTCTAACCTCTCTGAGCTAACAGAAAACTCGATTTTTACACTTTGTCCTGAAAGTTTGAGACCGCAAGAACAGGATACCCCAGATGTTTCCCTTTCTATTTCTATCTCAACTGAATTCCCCTAATAGTTCCTCCTATTTAAGATTCCTTAAGAATAATTGCCAAAAAGGAACTGCTGCGGAGACCTGCACAGAAACTCGGTCTCTAACCACCAAACAGCCTGTGTTCCAAAACTCAGTTAGCGAGTCCGCCGTTACTGGATTTCAGGAATGGATTTTCCCACAGCAATAATGCCATAGGTTGGTCTTAGGGTCTCAGGGGTTCCAACAGAAGCCTATTTAATACACACAATAACCCATCTGTGCTACTGGCGTAGGCTGGAGCAGAACTGGGGAGGAGGAGTGGAGGCCAAAAGCACAGACCTCCCTGCCTCTCCCAGAGAGGATGGGGCCAAAGGCACAAAGGGGTCCTCGCCTTCCTGCCCTCCCACCTGCCAGGTCCTCCTCCCCAGGCTCCTCTTGTGGGCCTTCTGCTGGACTGCACGGCCCGGACTAGCCTACCAGACCTCTAACACAGCAAGCAGATCTCAAAGGCTTGGTTGCAAGACCCCTCTGCACGCTTAAGAACCACTGCGGGTCTCAAAGAGCTTTGGTTTCTGTGGGTCTGCCTGTCACAGCCCAGCCGCATAATATCTAGTACCTAATACCTACGTTAAAACCTAAAACTGAGAAAAAATTTTAAAGATTAATTTCTTGGAAAGTAATGATAGGGACTTCCCTGGCGGTCCAGTGGTTAAGACTCTGCGCTCCCACTGCAGGGGGCATGGGCTTCAATCCCTGGTGGTCGGGATAAGATCCCACATGCCACACAGCACAGCCAAAAAATATACATATATATATATTAATTTAAAAAAAGGAAAATAATGATAATAAATCTATTACATGTTAAAATAAGTAAGACTTTCTATTTAAAAATCTGTATTTCCAAAAAATACCAGAAAGAAGGCTGGCATTGTTTCACCCTTTCAAGACTGGCTTTAATGTATGCTTGGTAGAACATCTAGAACATCTGCCTCTGCCTTTAATCTGCTGTGATGTTAGGTACCAGGCAGCCACTGGGAAACATCACCATACACTTTGGAAAGAATGAGAGTGAGGAAAAGCTCAGACTCTATTAGCCTACTGTGGAAACAGCTTTAACTCACAGATCCCCTGAAAAGCCCTTGAGGAGCCCATGGGATCCTGGAAGCGCCCTGTGAGATCCACTGCCCTAAAGCAATGTTCTTCAAATGCTTTTGCTCAAGAATTCCATCACCAAAGAATTTTACTACATGTCCCCAATTATGTTTAAGTGTACTATTGTACTAGTCTATTGTATACCCCCAAATAGATATTGGAAAATAATAAGCTATACATAAATACCTTTCAAAAGCTTTTGCTATTTTCTTCGCACACTCAGGAGATCCTGATGCACACACACCCTGTGGTGAACAAAGAGCTCCCGTTCGCCCTGGAATCAGCACTTCCTTTTCTTCAGCCAAGTTCCTCTTAACTACCGCTAGGCAGTGATCTGACCGGGATAATCTGCATCAGGGACTAAAAATCATGCTGATACAGAGGGTGCTTCCGTGAGCAAACTTCCCTGAAGTTACATGGCTACCTGTAACTTCAGGCCAGGCTCCTCCACTGGGTGAAATGGTGGCAGTGTGCACAGCTGGACCCCGAGTCCAGGAGCCCCGAGTGTGCAGGCCAGGCCCGCCTGTAGTCTGCCTGGGGGCCGGCCGCCCTCCGCTGGGCCTCCCCCCCTCCCCACGAGCTTGGCAGAAGTGGGGAAGGCTGCACAGCTGCCGAGAGGCAGGACCTCGTCCCTCCGCTCTCCTGGCAGGATGGCAAGAACCGCGCCTTCTGGTTCACAAACAAAATAAAATAAAACCTATGCTGGGTTCACACACAGGCAGCCCAGTCTAAGGGGCGTACTTCAGATCTGGAAAGGTCGGTTTTAAGGAACGTTCAAGCGATGGCTTAATCATTTCCTGGGGGGTACTTCCCTGGTGGTCCAGTGGCTTAAGATTCCGTGCTCCCACTGCAGGGGGCCTGGGTTTGATCCCTGGTCAGGGAACAAGATCCCACATGCCGCAACTAAGAGTTCGCATGCCCCAACTAAAGATCCCGCATGCCGCAACTATAAGACCCGGAGCAGCCAAATAAATAAATAAATATTTTTTAAAAATCGTTCCCTGGGCTCTTCTGTCATCTTTTGTCCCTTCTTCCGGAGGTGGCAACAGAGAGCACAGGTGTCCTTTGGACCAGGCCCCGCATCAAGAACAGACGTGAGTCCCTCAGTGACGCAGGTGAGGCCACCTGAGGAAGCGAGGTCAGCCTCTCGGAGCTTGCCTGCCACTCTGGCATCCTGTGCAGGACAATGACAGGCCTGGCCCTCAGCGGGTGCAGAGCAGCACATATGCTTAAGTCAAGGAGGGGAAGCGGGGCCTGAGGGCGGGTGGTGTGGAGAGAGGCCAGGCTCTGGGTCAGGCCGGTGGGACAGACAGTGAGGAAGGGCTGGAGGAAGAGCGATCGTGAAGGAAAAGCAATCGGATCTGTCGACAGACGAGAAGGAGGAGCCACGGCCCACTGAGCCTTGCGCAAAAGATGCTGAATTTTTAATGAGACGAAATCCTGAACAAGACACAAAACTACCACCACTGAGTATACAGTGAGAAAGTGACCTTTTCCTTTGTAAATAAGTACGAACAAAGCCAAACTGGTATTTTTATTTCAATGTCTTATTTTGCAGGATCTGGTTAAGGCTACAATCACAATAGCTTGGGAAGAACATCTCTTAAAGGTTGGCTCCTTCAGAATCTCGTGCTTGTTAGGCTTTACTGTCATCTCACAGGCCGGTCACCCCCATAAATGAAACCGTTTACTAGGTGACCAGACAGTGGTGATAAGCTGCCAGCCGCTGGGGCACCTGAGCTGCCATGACTGTTGTCCCCCAAGCCCTACCCCTGGTCTCCTCAAATCCTCGACCTCGGCTCACCCTTTCACCAGGCAGTCGCCTCTTATTTCACCAAGAAGAGCAAGGTTTTAAGATACAAGCTCACGTTTCTTCCCTTCCACATCCAAATGCCTCTACTGCTAACTTCTCTCCCTTCTGATTTTAGAGAAGAAACAGGCACAGTCTTTTCTCGAATAATCTCTCCCTGATCCCAGGGCTTCTATCGGCACCTGCTTCATCATCCATTAATTAGGCCTCCCCGACCCCTCTGCTTCCCTGTGCAGATGGATTCCAGGCCCCAGCCATCCACTGCAGGGACAGTCCCCACCTCCCAGGGACACTGAGGGGGTCCGGTGAGGTGAGGCACGTAAAGCACCAAAAACTGCCCGGCAATGGTGCTCTGCAAACGTCAGCTCGATAAATAAAAAGACAGGACACCCCAGCTCCCCACTCCCCAGTCCTGAACTACACCACTAGGGAAAGAAAGCCAGGCCATCCCAGCCTGTGGCGCAGCAAGGCCACACGGTGGCCAGTGGCCGTGCAGAGGGGGAAACGGTGTGCGTGGCAGGCGGGCAGGCATGCGCGCCTCTCCAGCTCCCATCTACTCAGGCTCCAAATCCTCCAAATAAGGCACTTGCAGAATCTGGGATTAAGGTGCTCTGTTACCTTATGTGCAGCCCATAAATGCTGATCAAAATCAGTACTGGGGCTTTCCTGGTGGCGCAGCGGTTGAGAATCTGCCTGCCAATGCAGGGGACACGGGTTTGAGCCCTGGTCTGGGAAGATCCCACATGCCGCGGAGCAACCGGGCCCGTGAGCCACAGTTACTGAGCCTGCGCGTCTGGAGCCTGTGCTCCACAGCAAGAGAGGCCGCGATAGTGAGAGGCCCGCGCACCGCGATGAAGAGTGGTCCCCGCTCGCTGCAACTAGAGAAAGCCCTCGCACAGAAACGAAGACCCAACACAGCCATAAATAAATAAATAAATAAAATTAAGAAGTGTTGTAAGAAAGTTTTAATTCAAAAAAAAAAAATTCCGATTCCTAGGCAACATTCTAGACCAATTTAAAAAAATAATAATAATAATATTTCATTCATTAAGAAATATTCACATTTAAAAAAAAAAAAGTCAGTACTGACACAGCTTTAACAATAAGGTCCCCAGAGGCGTGAGGGCCCCCAAATCAAGGACATCTTACAGTTGCTGAAGTATTTCAGGTAGCTGCACCTAACCACCAAAATCACATCACCCAGAACGCCAGGCCCAAAGAAGCAAAGCTGTCCTGGGGTCACTATGCCCCAGTGGCCAGGGGCTCACACTCCCACAGACTCGTCACAACTGGCAAGAGTACCACCAGGGCGGCGTGAGGAGAAGGAAAGCTCTGAACCTAATCTTTCCTTCAGGGAAAAAATAAGCAGAGATGAAATGCAAGGTGCCCCACAGCCCGTCTTCCGTCTTCTGTGCGGCAAAGCTCCCCACCCCTGCCACCGGCTGCAGTTTCCTCTGTAATTGTGTTTCCGAAGTTGTTAGCAGAACCTAATGAGCACATGCAGGGAAAGTGCTTAACCCAGAGCTGAACAAACAAGGGCGCAGTCCACGGCAGCGGTCACTGCCCTAAATCAACAGGATGGAGTGACGCCCACGGAGGAAGGGCAACCGAAAGGCAGCACACGTGGGAGGATGCGTTCAGTTGGAAAGGACGCGCTTCCATGTACATGAGGCTGCTCGCAGCACGGCCTCTGGGCTGCACAGGCTCAGGTGAGCTGCTGTCAGAGCTCAGGAGAAAGCAGTGGAAGGAAGGGGAAGCCTGAGCTTTGTGCATTTCACCCTCCTAATAAACAGGCAAGTGGTTGCTAATGGCAACAGAGTCCCCTCCCCCAATCTTAAATGCATGCACACAGCCGGCTCCGCTCTCTACAACATGCTACTCTGGTCATTTTTCTGCAATAAAGTCACCCACGCTATCCAGGTACGCGAAGGCACACGCATGTATACACAGGTGAAGGCCAGCCTTGGCGAGAGGAACAAGACACTGAGAGAGGAAGGCAATTTGATTTCAAACGCACAGTCGTCTGGGCAGCGCAGAGGTGTCCGCGTGAAGACAGTGACGGCATGCTGCCCACGTGGCCGGCAGTGAAAAAGATTACATCATCCCCTTTGTGCAAAGATGAACTGCGGGAGAAGCACCGCTCGCTAGTTTAAGCAGCACACAGAGCTGGGCTAGAGGAGGCTGCAGTTTCCGTTGGCAAAAATCTCCCTTCTTTCTCCTTTGTGTCAAAAATAAAACATGCCCCCAAGATGATAAAAATCAAGCAGCTTGGTTTCACCAACAAATTCATATTTATCACTTCTCTGTGCCTTCTGGAGCACACTGTGTCTTAACAGGGTAATTCCTAAAATTGGAAAGGGAAAAAAATAGTTTTTTTTAAATTAGGTAAGAAATCGGCAAAACATTTGTTCTTATTCCAGATCGGCTTCAGCTCCCCATCCCGGGCAAAGTGGCGTATTTACCGATTCATACCCGGTCTCGGCGTTCTCGCCGTAAGATGGAGCTGCTCTGGGTGTCACAAAGCCAAGCCCGTCCGTGCACGTCCCCCAACAAGCCCCCAGGCAGGTTGTCACCAGGTCCAGAACCGCTCTGCTCATTTTTAAACGATTCTGTTAAACGGACAGGCCAGGAGTCAGCTCAGAATGACGTTACCGAGAACCCTGCTCACAAAATGCGTCCTGTGAGCAGACAAGCCTGCCCTTTACGGTCGCACTAACCTCACCCTCCGGCCCTGGCGACAAAGTATCTGTGCCGAGAGGTCTGTCCAGCTGCTTGACCTCGACACATGCAAATTAAACACACAAAGGGCCAAATGAAGCCTGAACCACAGGACACATTTTCATCAGTAATCTCCTCGTCTAAAGCCCAGAGAGTTCAGCTGTTTTTCAAGCCGAAGTAATGAGGAGGGTGCCCGCCTCACCCCCTCCCTTTGTAAGCTGGCCTCAGCTGGAAGTGATGGGCGCAGGAAACAGGAAAGTCTAACCAATGTCTGACTGTCATGAGCTTCAGAACGACAGCATCTTTCACCCAGCGTTTAGGATGGCTCTGGAGCCCAGATATCAATAAATCACAAATAATTGTCAACCTCTCCACTTCCAATCTGCTTTACCATCAAGGCTCCCTTATACGTTCCCACTGCTTTCTTCAATGGAGAAGCCACGTGTCTGCCTCTGAGAAACAACACACAGGTCAACTACCTACAGCCAGCCTGCCCCTCTGTGGACCTCGAGGTTATGAGCAGGTCCAGGCCGTCCTGACTAGTCCCCAGCTGGGGACTGCGTCTTGCTCACCTGTGCTGAGCCTAGCACCTGCGCCAGGCACTTGGCAGATTTTTCAGGGAGCTCAGAGTAGCGGGAGAGATCATCACCTTCAGAGGTGATGATCACTCAGGCTTGGAATCAAACCCCCGAAGTACCGTCTGCAAGTTAATATAAACTTCTTAGAGCACTAGGGTTACCTTCTATCAAACGGGGGTAAGAATTTCTCATGTGCAGACGTGCGCAGAGCATTAAAGGAAAAGTCAGCACAGTATTGAGCACCAAGAGTGTCCAGCCAGTGTCGGCTCTGATGACGCTCACCTGTTCCAAATCAGAGCCTAAAACGGCAGTTCCGGACCACGAAGAAGACAGGAAAGGTGCCCCGTGGTGCGGGCAGCCACCCATCCTGGGCAGCGCTAACGAGGGGCTCACCCTCAAGGGGCGGAGGCACAGCACAAGCTCCCTCTGTTCAGGCAGGACCTGGGGCTCCTCTGTCGGCCGCCTACAGCACAGTGCGGGGTGCAAGGACACTGCCTGGGGCCCTGGCTCCAACATCTCCCCTACAGTCAATCTACCATTAACATAAAATTAACTGTCAAAGTAATGAATGGTTCAAATCAACGTATTTTACTTTCCTAATCTACTCAATGTCACTTAGAAGTGGCCGTCAATGCTACTAAAATACATTCAACACACTTCAACAGCAGCTGTCTTAACAAAAGGGTATGACACAGGATTTCAGTTACCTAAAGCCTAAGGAAGGACATTCTATTTCTTTCTAATTAAAGGGGTGGCGGGGAGGCTATAACATAAATGCATGATTCCTTCAAAATCTCCTTGATCATCTTAACTTGGTGCATTTATTACCGACTTCTAACCCTATGATTTCCTAATACGCTACAAAGTAGAAGATGCATATAAATTTCCCACGCTCAAAAGTTAAAACCAAGCAAGACAAAAAGGCAGCAAGTAGTCCATCTTTTTTGCTAAGACGTCTAAGTCTACAGAGTCTAACTCATGAACTTTCGTATGCTCTCTCAGCAGAGACTATCAAGTCTTCAAACAAAATCAAGATTCATTTTAATTAATACAATGAAAACGCCTACATTACAAATCTACACGGCACATGTGTGTGTATGCATGTGTGTCCTATAAGAAACCTACCACAGGGCTTCCCTGGTGGCGCAGTGGTTGAGAATCTGCCTGCCAATGCAGGGGACAGGGGTTCGAGCCCTGGTCTGGGAAGATCCCACATGCCGCGGAGCAACTAGGCCCGTGAGCCACAATTACTGAGCCTGCGCGTCTGGAGCCTGTGCTCCGCAACAAGAGAGGCCACGATAGTCAGAGGCCCGCGCACCGCGATGAAGAGTGGCCCCCACTTGCCGCAACCAGAGAAAGCCCTCGCACAGAAACGAAGACCCAACACAGCCATAAATAAATAAATAAAATTAAAAAAAAAAAAAAACCTACCACAAAATTCAGTGCACTTTCCGAAACAAGGTTCAAATGATTAAGAATTTCTTCAATGTAACTTCAATTTCTGAGTTAAACTATAAGAATGAATTCCTTTAAAGACTTATTTTTTTTTTACTGTAACGGGATACACAGATTAGCAAAACTGTTCATGTAAAGCTGTGTATCACTACATTTGTAAATAAACTGCACATTGTTAAATTTTTCCATAATTCAGACTGATCTTCCCTATAATTCTGAGGTTTATACCCATACATCAAAACAAGGGATTACAGCAGCAAAGTCCAAATCCCCAACGGTGACAGTAACAGGACATTCCCATTGTCGTGAACTTGGCTCAGGCCTGAAGCCAAGGGCAGAAGGGGACGTGCCCATGCGGTCCGACGCCAGGCCGAAGGCGCACCTCTGGGGGTTCCTGGCGCCGCCAGCCCCCTGCTCAGCAGGCTGAGGTGGGGGAGGAGAGAGGGAGGCAGACCCTGCAGCCCGCGCCTTTCAGTTTGGGGGACACACATGCTGCCGCTGTGGGCAGAGGGACCAAGGAGAGGCCAGGAGTGGCGTGAGGTCTCAGCAGAGGGGACGGAGCAGGGCGCACCTCCAGGGGAGGCTCTGGAAGGGAGCTGTGAAAGGTCACCTGCAGTGTGCCTCGCCAGCACTTAGGGACATTCTCGGAGGCTGGGAGGGAATGTCTCTGACGAAGAGAGAGACAGATGCAAAGACAAAATCAAGGTGATAGTAACAGCCAACAGATGTCACCCTTTTCCTTCCCCCGTCCCCAGCTGTCACGTGGAGGGGAGTGTTGGGGATGAGTGGAGGGGGGACGGGAGAGAGGAGAGCTGAAGAATAAACCAACAGCCCCCTTCCCTTTGGCTGCTCTGTAGAAACGGGAGGTGGGGGGCTGAACTGGGGAAGATGAGAGTTTGGAGTTGGATGAAAGAGTGATGCTTTGGGTTAAGCTGGTCTGGGCCCTTAATACCCAGAGCATCCCCATCCTAAAACCCAGAAGAGGACTGACAGCTACAGGCCTACCTGAGAAGCTAGCAAGAGGTGGAGGCAAGTGAGGCGAAGCCAGCCCGTCCCTGTTTGTTCCATCCCATGTCCCGACAGTTCAGTTAAAGTGGCAATGAGATTTTATGGACAGACTTGTTATTTTAAAATACTGACAAAGGACTTCCCTGGTGGCGCAGTGGTTAAGAATCCGCCTGCCAGTACAGGGGACACGGGTTGGATCCGTGATCCGGGAAGATCCCACATGCCACAGAGCAACAAAGCCCATGCGTCACAACTACTGAGCCCGCGAGCCACAACTACTGAGCCCGCGAGCCACAACTACTGAGCCGGCACGCGTAGAGCCCTGCTCCGCAACAAGAGAAGCCACCGCAATGAGAAGCCCATGCACCCACCACAACAGAAAAAAAAAAAAAGAGCTGATTCCATAGGCTGTATCATTTAATTAGAATGGGAATCATCTGGCAAGTTGGGCTTCAGGAGGTCAAAGCCCTGGCTGGCAGCGGTGACGAGGAAAGCACAGTCATCCTGGATCCTGGAGCACCAGGCAACCCCCAGCCCCGCACACCCTTTGCCCACTTGCTCTTCTCAATGGCCTCTGTGTGCACAGGCGGAGACGGCCTTACAATCGGCTCCGGGCGCACAAACGGTCTGTTGCAAAGGCTGCAGATCCACACAGGGAAGCTCTTCTACTCCGAGGCATCGCCCGTTCATTCCAGTAGAACTGTTCCCAGCCTGGGCCAACACACACCATCGTTACACAATGACAAGCACAGCCCTTAAGAAAACACGATTTTTGTTAGCAGCTGCCTCAAAAATAATCTAAGCCCTTCTTTTCTTAATTCAAAAGTGGAGGGCGGGGCGTAGGGACTGCAGCACTCCCCCGAATCAGAAACTTCGTTGTTGCAGGAAAAGGCTGAACCATTTGAAACCGTGCACTGTTCTGGCTGAAACAAGAAGCATCAGCGAAAGAAGGGCTCAGATTTCTGGGGTTTACCAATGTAGTAATTACGCCAGCATTTTCAACAGGTGCAAACGAGCTTTCACAATAACCAAATTTAAACACCACGGACAAGTGGATCTACCACAGGATGGCACGTGGATGTTAAAAGTTGAGAATGGTGAACGTGGAGAACGGTTACACAGGAACAATACTAGAGACACTGTGTCGCAGCAAATGCTCTCTTGTCACTGACCCAAAAGATGCACTAGCTTTTACAAACTTTATGTCAGTAATATTTTAGTGTCTGCTGCAGGGAATCTTGAACATGTAGCCCTCAACATTAAAATACTCACCTTCAAGCTGGCACGCACATGCCCCGAACTTCATTCTCCCTGCGCTCCCAGCTCTGGTGACTGCCACCTGCTATAAGAGCCGGACCCACTCCTGACTGACCTGCCGGGGCGCACCAGGAATCGCTACTCCCTAAGTTGACGACAAGGAGCAGAGCACAGAGCTCCCGGGCCATCGCCAAGCGTGCTGCTTCTTGCTACGTGGGCTTCAGCGAGGAGCAAATGTGGTTGGGATCCCACTGGCCCATCAGAACTTCAAATCTATTTTAATGGTCCGTGCTTATTCTTCTAATATTCTTAAAACGATAGTTCAGCGATATCACAGGGTAGGTTGATTTCTAGGCGCTGGCCTGAAAGCCTAGTCACTAAGTGTCAATTCTATAGGAAAGCATATTCTAGAATACAAATAACCAATTCAGAAAAGTTGGCCATAAGTTGCTTGCGAGTATTCTACATACTACTGTGAAAACTCAACATCTCTGAGAGCCGTGAAAGAAAGCATCAATTCCCACGTCCTCTCCAACGTCAGAGACGAAACTCAGCCTTTTCTACGGCGCTGGCCCCACTTACAGCAGACACAGCTGAACCAAAGACAGAAATCCTATGCACTTCTTTCTACACCCAATGCTGTCAATTAAAAAGGCAAACACAACTTCAGGATGCATTCCCCAAACTGGCAACTTCAAACGCAAAATAATCACCCTTATGAAAAATAGGTTATATTTTTTAAGGTATTAGGATCTACTTACATGAAAGAAACATCAAGCCCTGTGTTAAAAGTGCTCTATCCAAAGGGCCCGAAATTTTTCCACGATGTTTTAGTTTCTTTATTTTAACTAATGGACCCGAAGCATAAAATGCTAAACGAACTCCCCTCTGACAAGCGGTGAGTGAGCAGGGCGAGCAGGCCCCGTGCAGGATCTGAGGCACTCCTCCCTGGAGCAGCCCCGCTGCATAGGTGGTGACGGGGTACTAGCTAGTTTGTGGAACAGCAAATGGGAAGCTCAGACAAAGCCTTTGCTATTTTTTTTTAGAAATATCCTCTGTTTGATGAATTAGGAGGCTCTAGGCTACTGGCATGCCTATACTACTCATACAAGACATAAAACTAACGAAGAATGTACACAAATAAGGGGAAAAAAATTTGCCAGCACACAAAAGACCATCAATACGGTCTCTTAAGGCACGTAATTATTTTCATGACATATGTTTTCCTTCTAAATGTATGAGAAAAGTAAACGCTGGGGAAAAAAACTAGTTTGGCTTATAGCCTCCTGCTGAATAGTACTTTTTAAACCCAGAAATTACATTTATTATAAGACACTGTTTTGTCATTATCATCTCTATCTGAAGTGCTATATCATTCCCAAAACTTTCTAATTCAAGAGATTCCCATAATGAAACTGGCCATTATAGTAGGTACATGGAAACTCTTTTCAATCAAGTGCTACAAACATAAAGAAAAACCAATCAAGGACTCTGGAAGCTAAGAACAACTTAATGGGGGTGGGAGGAAGTTTACTAGCATTGAGGAATATAGCCTCGAATCAAAGTTAAACTTTTTTTTTTTGGCCACACAGAGCGGCTTGCAGGATCTTAGTTCCCCGACCAGGGATCGAACCCGGGTCCCCAGTGGTGGAAGCCCTGGACCGCGAGGGAATTCCCAAAGTTAAACTTTTTTAAAAAAAGACACCACTTTCTTTCTAAGGTATGGGCTGAACGTTGAGGAACGAGGGTAAATGTGAACCAAGAGGAAAGGAGAGTGACGGCCGCGGCAGGGACAGGGGCGCAAACACCCAAACGCTACAGGAAGCAGAGAAGCCGGAGAGCTCGGGTCTCTTCACTCGGCACACCCCGCCCCCTGCTCCGCCCCCCGAGGAGGGGAGACGGCGTCCACCCCACGCCGGTGCCCTTGCGGGTGCAGCCGAGAGAGGGGACTCCCCTTGCTCGTCCCTGCGTGTCTGTCCTCAAAGTCCCCTCGGCTGGAACTCACGGACGAGGTGACTCAAAGCGCAGCTGTAATTTACCTTCCCAAGTGGAGAGGGAGTTCACAGAGGGTGGCGCTGTGTTTGTCATCTCTGGTTTATTCTCCCACAAGGCAGCGGACCGTGAGAACTTAAGGGTTTGCTGACCGAGCAAGTAGATGAAAAGGTCCCACGTTATTAGGTCTTCCTCCTAATATTCATTTGTGAGAGACTGTGGATATAGAATCAGAAACTCCTCCATGCCTGGCAGACAACACTTTATTTTCCTCTTGTGAGGGTTCCCCAAAGGAAAAACCGTACCAAGTTTAATCATATTTTTAATCATAAAAATTGACCAGACTTCAGATTTACATAGGATTGGTCTCCTATGTGTTCTTTGTTAACCACATAGTCTATGTAAGATACACAGGTTGAGAAAAGATAGTGATTTGGTGTATCTTTATTGCATACACAGATACATACACTCACGTTGTAAGGCCATGTTAACGTAACGGAGAAAAGAACTTTCCATCCGTCCGCTGAAAACATGGAGTAGAACAATAAACAGGTGGTTAAGAGCATGGTTTGGATTCCAAGCCTGGCTTTGCCACTGAGGAGCTGTGTGGCCTTGGATAAGTCACTTAACTTCTCTGTAAATCAGTCTCCACATCTGTAAAACAGTACATCCCCCTTGTAGTGCAGTAGTGTGGGTCAGAGTTAACACAAGTCAGGAGTTCAGGCCAATGGCTGGCACATGCTAAGCACCGTGAGGCCTGTGGTTGGTTGCTGTTATTAGGAAGGCTGTTGGGATGATATAGTTTACTTTTAATTATATAATTATAATTTAATTTTTTAGTGAAAATTATAGTGCTCAGATATACTGCACTGCTACAAAAAATATTCCAAGCCTGCATGGAATATAATTTGTCCCACATGTGGCATCAAGAGGCTTCACTACTCATATAACTAGCACACCCTAATGTGCTAATGTAGAAGCAAATAAAATTACAGAGTGTCTGGGCTAAGAGAAGAAACAAGAACTAAAATGATCAAATACATGTCTTAGTTGTTACTGCTTTGCCCTCTTCAAACTGTGTTATTTAAAATGATAAAATAGAACGCAAAGAATGCTAAAAAATCAGTTGTAGAACTGAAAAGTTCTCTATATCCAACAATATAAAAATCAGCCTATAATAGGAATCGAGTTTCAATTGAATAAAAGGTTCTAAAAACTTTTTTTTTTAAAGCACGTAGTCTAAAGTCAGGACCAACAGCTGGTTCTATCTACTCCCTCTCAGACTGCTCACAAGGCATCTGATAAAGAACATCCTAGCTGAGTACTTGTGTTACTATGTACAGATTTTATAATCAAACTAAATGATGAGTAAAACATCCCAAAATCTGCCTACTTCATAATTTCTACCTGATTTCCCTAAATCGGTATCATTTAATTCCCTATTATAAGGCAAATTTATGATGTTCAAAGGATAATTATACATTAACTATAAATTAAATGTATATGAGACAGGCCCAAAACAAGGCCTATATTTGTAAGTTAATATGAAAGAGAGGTCTTTGGAAAATATTCTTCTTTGAATGAAGCCCTCAAACTGTTGTAGCAGTCTTCACCAAAAATAAGCTAAGTAGGAAAAAAAAAAAAAGCTTCGATTTAACAATGATAAACAATAAAAAAAGAGAATCAAAGTGACATTTTTGTTTCTTTCAATGTACTGAAATGAAACGCACTGCTATTTCCCTAAAACACTATCACCAGTACTTTAATCACTCAAGCTCTAGGGACCCCAGAACTACTCTTACAAACTTCTGTTTCATAGTTTAGGAGAAAATAATGTAAATTTCAAATTTTTATCATATTATATCCAAAATAGATTTTGCCAACAGCTTTAATGAAGAAATCCCATCTTAACTATAAAAGGGGAAGGGGGTGGAGTAGGGAGAAAAATCCAAGTTTAAGATCCTCTAAAATTCAAACCAATTAGTAGACTTGCAGAATTTTATCAGATATTGATAACTGGGGTCTTGTCTTCTATGACTTGGAACTTTTCACCTTCAGTGAAACACAGGTAGTCTTTCTCTCTCCCCCTCTCCCGAAAGCCTACAGAAGAAGCCCACACACCCCTCCCCAAAGGAGGCCCACAGCCTGCCTTGCCTCCTGTGTCAAAGGACGTGGTACACACGCCCACTGCTTGCAGCTGAAAGGGTTTTGAAAAATGTCTGGCTGCTTCACAGATGCTTGGCTTGGCTTTCCTCCCAAATATGTTTTTAATGCTGATAATGCTTAAATGCAACTGTTCACAGCAAGGGAAAGAGTGAGGGGAATGAAAATCTGCTGTTATATAAAAAGGGGAGGGGGGACGGGCTCAGGATAACAGCTTAGCTAAAATTTTACAGTGATTTTCACATACATAAATACAGCAGTCCTTCCTGATCTTCCTGCCACCAAGAACCCCTTCTTCTTCATTTATCCCCACTGTGAAGCTCATGATTTGAAAGCATCTCCCTACTGAACTGCATTTAGTAGATAAAAGCTGACCCCATTATTAGAAATCATTTATGTTAGAATAAGCCAGTGGAACCACGTCGCATTCATAAAAGCAAATAAATTTCAAGCTTCATTTAGTTTCTAAAGCCTTATTCCAGAAACCTGTATGATTCCTATTAACTTGTATCATTACTATTTGAAAACCTGTTACTCACAGACTAAAGACAAAATCCTGAAAAATAGCAAAACTTAGGTTTCAAAGGAAGAAAAGCCAGGCAAAGAGTTTAGGAAGGAACGGTTAAGGAGACAGGGAAACCTAGGGAACGTTCTAGAAGATGGAACTCTGGGGTATTCCCGAACAATTGATCAATTATGTGTAAATTACTTCAAAGTCAGGAAAATATCCCCTCTGCTCCTATCACCGTCCCCTCCCCCCCAAAAAATCCTTCTTTTAAGGAGAGTCTCAAAGTCTCCAACTTCATGGGCCCTTCCCTAGGGACTGGTGGAGGGGGGACTGCTCCCCTTTTAGACTCCACACAGCTCTCTATCCACCCCTCGGCGTTTGCTGAACTGAAATCTGTACTTCCATTAGGAATTTCACAGTCATGTATGTTCCTGTATCTTCCCCCTCCAGGAAACGTGAAGGCAGACAAGGGTGGAAACAATGTGGGTTTTTAGAGTTGGCTCAACCAGATCAGGATTCAGTTCTGCAGCTGGGTGGCCTTGGGCCTCAGAGTCCCCATCTGTGAAATGGGTGGCACCTCATGGGGTCAGGGAGAATTAAACAGGGAAATCAATTCCCGGTCAAGCGCCCAGTGAATATGAGTCAGTTACGTGCTGATTCACTGCCTGACATCTCCATATCTCCAGGGATTTGGGGGGACCGGGAAGGGGAGTAGGGGGAATGAACGCGATTTCTTCCACACTGCTGTGCTTGTGCCTTTCTTTTCAGCAGAGAGAACACGGATCCAAACTTTGAGACCATGAAGGTTGCCCCTGCAGACTGAGTCACTGCATATAATTCTTCTCCTGTACATTTCAACCAAGTATAGGAGGAGGAATACTAGCTTTATTTTGAAGAACACTCACACAAGCACTGAGAAGGGCAGGGGGGACACGGGGCTAGGAGGTCTATACTGCTAATCAGAATAGAGAGTTATAAAATAACTGTTAGACTTTCCATCAAAAACAAATGGATAGGCATAATTTGTTAGAATGCCATTTACATATTCTGGAATTATTCCTGGCAGTTTAGCAGTTGAATTATCAATATTTTTTTACTTTATTGACCATTCAAAACACCCTGGGCATTCCGCTGTGTATCTCAAGTCTATGGCCAACAACTCCAGGTTATGTGTAACCTCCCCCCATCCTGATGAAGATCAGGCGAACGACAAAGCATCATTATCCCCATCTTCGGCATCCCCATTCACTGAATCGACACCATCAGCTGGCAGATCTCCTCATCTGACGAAGGGCCTGTTTTTCTACCTGTCTTCCATGAGAAAACTGAGGTTTACAGGGGCTAATTAACTTCACAGGTTAAACCAGAGACTTGAAAGCCGGGACCCCGCATCCCTAAGCAACACCATTCAGGACCAAGCAGGAAACACTGCAGTTGCGCTCCCAAGCTCTTTACAAAACTGCACTGCAAGACTTCAACTTTTAAAGGACCATTTCATGAATTATTTAAATGAAAAAAGAGTGTAAGAAGGTACATGAGAAGGGTGAACACTGAACTGTCTCTTTTCTAGGGTCCTGAATGATATGCACGTGGAGATCCTCATCTAGAACCTGAACGAGGGACAGGGTGCCCACAGGCCCCGCCTCCGCCCCGCCCCGCGCAGGCTGCAGGAGTCATGGGACGCGGCGCACGTGAGCCCACGTGTGGTGACAGAGCGCTGACCCTGGGAACCAGCGTCACAACGTGCAGAGGTTACTGCCTACCGCGCCACGCCATAGGGAAAGACCCTGCCGCTGACGTTACGATTTAAAGTAATGAGCGAATTAACGAAAGGGTTCAAATGGGCATCAAAGAAAACACTGAAGTGCTTTTCTTCAGGACACCTAAACTCCTGGCTCACAGAAAACCATTCCCAGCACGCAGGGAGTAGGTTCACCTTCAACACCTGCCACACCCCCTCCAAAAACAAAATTGCTGAGCGTTTTTCTGATTTTCCTCCTGTTAAAATCTGTGACATGCCCATTATTTCAAGAAATCTGACCCAAACTCCACTTTCTCGCTCTAAATATCACTCTGTATCTCTGACTTCATCTGAATGTTACAATCACTTTAAAAGCTACGGAAGGGGCTTCCCTGGTGGTGCAGTGGTTAAGAATCCGCCTGCCAATGCAGGGGACACGGGTTTGAGCCCTGGTCCGGGAAGATCCCACATGCCACGGAGCAACTAAGCCCGTGCGCCACAACTACTGCGCCTGCACTCTAGAGCCCATGAGCCACAACTACTGAGCCTGCGCTCTAGAGCCCACGTGCCACAACTACTGAGCCCAGGAGCCACAACTACTGAAGTCCACGTACCTAGAGCCCATGCTCCGCAACAAGAGAAGCCACCGCAATGAGAAGCCCGCGCACCGCAACGAGGAGTAGTCCCCGCTCACCGCAACTAGAGAAAAACCCGCGCACAGCAGCGAAGACCCAACGCAGCCAAAAATAAACAAATAAAATAGATACAACATTAAAGAAATAAAGAATGTTAAAAAAGAAAGCCATGGAAAATAAAAAGGGAAATGTATCTTACATGGCTACTCCTACATGTTCAATTGATGAGAGGCAGGCAGGATAGGGACAGTGGCTAAAATAAAATAAAATAACTATTCAAAGTAATATTTTAAGGTAATTTTGCCCAACAAGTAATAATAGCATTAATGCTAAGAAAGAAGAGAAATAGTTGGGCCATGAATTCTACTTCAAATCACAGCAACCTCTAAATTAAACCCAGGCAAGCAGGTGTGGGCTCAGCTTTGAAACAGTTTTCCCTCTTCAATACCTAGCTATCAAGTCCTGACCAATATTATTGGCCAACTAATTATCTGTCAATCAAAGGGTCTACCGGGACAGAGATGAAGCTGCTAAATTCAGGCACCAGTCAGACACTTTAAGCACCAAGCTGGTCAATGAGCTCAGTGACTGCCCAGAGGGTTTTATGTCTTCAACTGTGCTGTGTTCACTTCCATGCGTGTCAAGGCTACAACTGTCGATTTCCACCCGACAACTGCTGGCAACAGCAGGTGTGTGCGCCATGTGTGCGCACCCATCTCCAGCGTGCCACGCCGGCCCGTCTGCACTAATGCTGATTCTCTGATGTTCGAAGCAACAGGCCAGCCGTCTCCTCCCAGCCCGACTTCCCGCCACACCTACAGCAATGCAACCATATCGCTGCACCTCGCGCTTCTTAGTCACCGTGTCCACAGCCGCGTTAGGACGGAAGGCAAATACCTCTGGGATGCTGTCAGAGGGAAAAATCACTCCGTAATGCTGACAAGCAGACAGGCAGGGGTTCCAACCCTCTCTCAGCAGCTTATCACACCAAGTTATCACATGGTGCAATCGGAGAGAGGCCTAGAAACTTCCCTCTGAAAACCTGTCTTAAGTTATGAAACAGGTTGTTTTATAGGCAAATCCATAAAGAAACAAAGTAGCTCAGCAAGTGTTAAGGTCGTGGGATTTCTTCCTGGTGTGGAAGACGCTCTGAAATTGACCATAATGATGGCTGTACAACTTGGTGAATACACTCAAAAGCCAAGGAATCATACGCTTTAAATGGGTGATTTTTACACTATGTCAGTTATATCCCAATAAAGTTGACACAAAAAAAGAAAGGTTGTTTAGAAATGTTACAAAGACATTCTTCATAAAACATTATTCTGTAACTGATTATTAAAAACATACCTACGGAATGGAGGAGAGGTCACTTTGAATAGATACAGTATGATTACTTCTTCTCTCCTGAAAGCACACAAAGTTTTAGTATATACAAGAGTAACTAAAATAGTAGTAATGTTTCCCACCTTGGCCAAATACTCCTCAGAAGAAATAGGTGCATATATTCAAGTTAAGGATTCCTGAACCCAACAGTTCTGTTTGATGCACTGAATAGAAAGATGGCTGCTTACGAATTCATTACCTTTGCTTTGGCAAGTGGTTTATTACCAGACTAAGGCCTGAAGAATAAACACACAGCTTTTACATTAAGACTAACTTTTTTACATAAAATATTTTTTGTCGCTGTATTCAAAAAGCACAAACATTTTAAGATTTTGAACACATTTAAAGAAAATACCTTAAATCACCGTTAAATTTTTAGTTTCTGGGGACCTTTTATGCTCTGGCAAAAAGCTTTATTTAAACTGCCTCACCAAAGGCAATACAAACCACCACAATTCCATATCATTTGGACTTTAACTCTGAGAAATTAACAGTTCAATAAAATTAGCTTGGTTCCTACCATAAATAAATAATTTGTTAAATAGGTGATCTACCTAACAGACCGGGTCAGTCAGTTTAACCTTCAGTTACAATTTTCATGTTTCCTCAAAAATGTTTAGCTTCATCAGTGAAACCACAAAGAGCTTACATCCCCTATCCAAAAGCTTTTGACAACTTTCCTGTGAACTCATTCCACAAATACATGCTTGTAGATTAGAATGAGTATACATAAGTGCTTAAATTTCATTCGTGGTTTTCACATTTTGGCTTCGGAAGAAAAAATTTTTTCCTTTTTTTAGAAGATCTCCAGTTTCCATAAATTAAACCACCTTTGGACTTAGCAGAATGATCACTGGCCAACATCCCACCTCTGAATCGCTAAAACTATTACATTTTATACAGTTCTTTACAGTTTTCAAAGCATGTAACCAAACCAAATTAGCTCACCTAATAACTAACTCAGCCTGTAAGATAAATACATTTATGGTCTATACTTTAGAAACCAGGGACTCGAGGGTCAAAGATGAGACATCACCATTTACTGGAGATAATACAGCCCGAAGCCATAATCAAATCCAGGTCTTCCAGCAGCTTTTAAAAAAAAATCTGATCTATTTCTAGAATTTATTGGTTTGTATGAATGACTTAGATTATATTATAAGATGCTTAAAATATACTTTTAAAGTATCAAAAAATTATCTGAAAAGAAATGTTTTACAAGTAGCAAAATACACTTCCTAGGTTTCCAGTATATTCTGAAAATGCCATGTGAGAATGGGTAATATTTTGTCTTGGCTTTGCTTTGTTTTTCAAAGATACCATTTTCCCCTTAATTTCTTAATATATCAGAGTTTCCTCAAAAAGAACAAATATTCTAAAAAGAGGTCTTCGTTAATACTTTACTTAGATCAAATTTTCCAAATTATTGGAATATATAATTTAGGGCAAAGTAAAATTTCTGTCTTTTATATAGTTTTTATGAACTATCATTTAAAAAGAAAAATAATACATTTTAACCTAAAACAAACTAATATTTTCTTATCAACATTCTGCATTATAGACATTCCTTGAAAATAATCTAGCTTTGGAGATGAGAGCAGACTTTTTTTTTTAAATAGCCAGTTCAGATCTTTTTATAAATAAAGTACTTTTAAATGCCCCACAGCTCTGTTAAATGACCTGATATGACAATTCATACATTCCTCTTAATAGGCTGACATATCTGCTTCCATGAAACGGACTAAATACATTTTGCATTGCAATCTGCAATCATTACAGTGCTTCCCTTTATTTGTAGATGCAATATTATAGTTAGGACAGAAATAATTTTCACTACTTATTTCACTCCCTACACTACACCAAATGTGATTTTTCAATACTGATTCTCTAAACACAGATCTCAGTATATTTCCCCCTAACTCAGTTGTGGGCTAAATCTTCCCCCAAACAGATACTGAGATTACAAGCTGGCTCACAGGAGCTATCCGCCTCTGACCAGCACCAAGCTTTTTACCAGCATCGCTGGCAGTCTCACAAGATGGAAGGTTAGACATGCCAAGGCAGCTACCACCCTACCCACAGGTTAGCCAAGGAAGAAGCATTTCACCCATTCACTGGTCTGGCCACCAGCTTCTAAGGTCACAACTGTCGGGTCCCAACATCCACTGCCCAGCCCGTCCAAATGTCAACACTGAATTGTACTTTTTTATCCTCTGCCACTCATTCTACCTCTGATACTACCAGTATTGCTCTATGGGCTTAAAGTAGCCAGTCCATGGCATCATGCTGTCATTACATCCTTTGTAGAGTAAGTAACCTCATCAGCATTTTCAATGATAGGGACAGAGTAAATCTTTTAGGTTTATCTGATAGAGAGGGGAAAAAAGTTAAGCAAGATCTTATAAAGTGATAGAATAAACTGCACTTTATTTCTACTATACCCAGAGATAAGAGAGGGGAGGGAAAATATTTACTAAAGGATAAGGGGGGTGCAGTTATCTGCTTCCTCAAGAACTTAACAAGCTGTCATTTCAGGATGGTGAAGTCTTACACCCTGAACGGGTCTCAGACCTCAATCACAGCCAAGTCCCAGCCTTTCTGATGAATCTTATTCCCCACCCCTCTGCCATGATCTAGATGCTTCACCTTTCTGTTCAATCACTCACCCCTCCCTGCGGAAGCCTGGTACTTCCCACTCCAGACCAAGCTCTGATCTGTCCCAAGATCCCATGGGATCCCAGTCCCAAATCCCACCAGGTGCTGAAGCTGGATTAGTTACTTCCTTTTCCCACAGAGCCTGCCCGAGCCCCCCAGCTGCAAGTACAGCAGGTCCTTACACCAGCTGATCCTACGACATAGAGAAAAATATGTTAGAAACTCCATGTTTTAAGATTTTCTCCATCCTTTCTAAAAAGTTTCAATTTGGTGAACTTTTGCAGTATACAGCATATATGAAGTAAACAAAAACACAGATGTTGAAAATACTCATTTTTTTTAACGGATTTAGTGTGCAATGTTTTTTATAAGTGTGTTACCCATGGTTCAAAGGATGAACACCTCTCTCTCTTTCTACTCTGTGTGTGCTGCATAGGACATGGGGGACGAAAGTATGAACATCCATTCATTCATTTAATAAATATGTCATGCACACCCACCAGGTGCCACATGCCAAGTTAGGCAACCCTGTCAGACCGTTCCTGTCCTCACTGAGCTAGCAGTCCGGGAAAGCAGGCACACATTAAACAATGAATACCATCAACGCCATCAAGTAGAAAGCTGGGGATTACAGGAAATAAAGGGGACGTACTGGGGGCGGGGGGGGGGGTGCTGATGTGGAGGTTAAGAGAGCCTATCTGCTAACATCTAAGATAAAACTTAAATGATGGTTAGAACTGAACCAAGGGGTAGGGGTGTAGGGAGGGCACGTTCATGAAGCCACAAGGAACACAGGCCAGAGGCAGGTGGGTATGTCTGTCTTATTCAAGGACCTATAAGACAAGGCCAGTATGACAGAAACATGCAATCAAGAAGGACGACAGTGACAAAAACACCAACTTGGCCCCTAGCAGCCACGTGACCCTGACAACCATTTCGCATCTCTCATCTTTAATGTCTCGCGCTGTAAAATGAGCGTAGCGAGACCCACCCTGGCATGACTGTCGTTAGGATTAGGTAACTGACGTACCTCTTACCGCGGGGACCGGTAGATGCTGCTGCCAGTGCTGCTGTAATTAAATCCTCACGTTCCCACTAAACCTCTGCCGGAATGATCCTGCACGTGTCGATTTCCTACCAAGTATGTGCTTCCCCTGCCCCCAAAATGATCTAGGACAGTATGAGTAAATAGTCAGAAAAATTAATTCAGTCACAGGTTTATGCCTACATAAGACTCTCCAAAGTAATATAAGTCCCCAGGATCAGAAAGGATCCCCGAGTCCACAATAAAAGATATTACTTTCTCTATCTCTGCACAATAAAAGCTTTAAATAAGTGTGTCGTAAAGGCATTCTGTTCTTGCATACTTTATGTTCTAATCGTATTATTATGTTAAACGCGTAAGGGTAGAGAAGAAAGCTGGGGAATAGCTCCATACCTCTACCGCACAGAGGACAGGCAGGAGAGGCTCCCAAAAAGAGATCTGCTCAGGAGAGCAAGACAGGCCCAGGAACAGGTGTTAGCAACAGACTTTCGACTTAACCCCAAGGAAAGGTTTTCTCCCCTTCACTGACAGCCGGGAGGGTTCAAGAACAAAATGCGTCTACCCTCTCGTTTGAGAAAATTAAGTACTACTGATTATGACTCATTACTGCTCAACTGTGAAATCCATAAAAATCAACTGATAATAGACAAAGTTGCTTCATAAAATGTAATCTTAACTCTTGTTTCAGACACAACAGCAGTAACACGTCCCCCTTCCAACATACACTTTCATACTTAGACTCGCAGGTCATCAAAGGATCTGGCCTGCAGGGGGGAAAAGGGAAGGCAAGGTGCTACTGTTGGAAAATGGACTTGTTCATCAGTACTGAGCATCGCAGGGTTACATTACAAAGTGAGAGAGAAGCTGCAGAAGCAAACTGCATTTCTAAACCTTTGGGTGGTTAAAATATTAAACAATAGGAAACATGGAAGACCATCCTTTGTTCTTCCGTCCTTTGTAACATCTACCACTACATGCATGGAGCAGGCACTGGCAAGTAATTCGAAAGCACTATCTTGCAAGCTGAATCCTCAAGCAACCTCCCGTGAAAGGTGCTAATGTAGCCCATCTGTAGAACCTTGACATGCAGGAGCCTGCACTCCACCACTTTCTCTCTAGCTCAAAAAAATTTTTAAAGTCAATAGGAGGGCTTCCCTGCTGGCACAGCAGTTAAGGATCCACCTGCTAATGTAGGGAACACGGGTTTGATCCTGGTCCGGGAAGATCCCACGTGCCACAACTACTGAGCCTGTGCCCTAGAGCCCGCGAGCCACAACTACTGAAGCCCACGTGCCTAGAGCCCACGTTCCACAACAAGAGAAGCCACCGCAGTGAGAAGCCCGCACACCGCAACGAAAGAGTAGCCCCCGCTCGACGCAGCTAGAGAAAGCCCGTGTGCAGCAACGAAGACCCAACACAGCAAAAAATAAATAAATAAATATTTTTTTTAAAAAAGGCAACGTAAAAAAAAAAAAAATCAATAGGGAAGTAAGCGATACTGGAAAAAGTAAATTGCAAATTTCAGTGCTTTGATTACCATGAGTAATAAATTATTTTCAACACATCTTACAAATGATAAGACTCACCACTATGTTGAAACATCAAGACAAGAAAGTTTACCCTAGAGAATGATACAAAAGAGAGAGGACCAGGTAAAATGGGGCAATACTAGGGGAGGCAGGGAGGCAGAAGGGAAAAGGCCGAGAAGGAGACCATGAGAAGGGGAGAGAAGAGGCTCAGAAGAAGTTCTGAGGAGGCTTGGGCAGAGGGTGAGCTCCTCTCCCCGCAGCCCACCCGCCCTCTGAGAGCACAGCAAGATCCCGATCCAGACATCTACCTTTGCTCTGTCCTGTAGTGGGAAATCTGCGGGGGCATCTGTGGTTCTCGCAAGGTTGGGGGGCAGGGAACGCTACTAGTATTTAGAGGATAAAGGCCAGGAATGCTGGACAGGAACTGCATGTGACACAGCCCTCCAACACACACACACACACACATCCATCACTAAGCATCTTGACTGACTTTCCAATGTCTTGCCAGATATTTAAGGAAGCGAAAATCCTGGGCTTACAACCTAACTCCATTTCATGCATAAACAGAAACAGTGTTGGGGGCATGGTCCTTATACACTACATTTTTTAGCAGAACAGCTACCCTGTAGATGGAGGAGATCTCTACTTTGGTCTGGAAATGCACCAAGAGCTGTTCACTTCGGAAATCATGCCCCCAGCAGCAATGTGACTCAGGGCTTCTGAGTCACCCACACAGCACATCAGGAGCAGGTGTCCTCTGTGGACCTCCTGCTCGTGGAGACTCCACACATGGGTGCAAGCAGCTGCAAACATCATCACACCTTCTGGAGCAGAGCTACCACAGCGTGATCTGAAGACTGGCTGCAAGCCCACAAGCTCCTTAGCACTTCCCTGCACTCAGATAAGGAGTTTGTTCGGCTGACTTTTTTTTCCACAGCAAAACTCAGTGAAGAAAGTTACTGGGGAACTTACAGACACAACAGACACGTTGTCCCAGCACACCAGCACTGCCAGTACCACTGTTCTAGTCTATGGCCATATCTCAGCATCTACGTACTTAAATACATGTTTGTAAGTTACATTTATTTCATTTCTTTTTTGCTAGTTAAAGCATTGTTTTGATTTTTAAATTATACATTAATTACGTTTCAGGATAGGACATGGAGCATTACACAGTATGTTAGAAACAGGGAAACTGGGTCTGCAGGAGTTAGGAACCACCCACTGCTGTAAAGAAAGAGAAGAATCATCTGGATCCAGCCTTGAACACTGTCTTCCTAAAAGTACAGGAAACCCATCAAAGTGGGGTGTGATTACCTGGACCGTTCCAAGGTGGTGAAAATTACATCAATTAAATGAAACTCCTGGGATAGGTTCTAGAGATTGTCCGCTGAGGTTTGACAGTTTCACTTCATTTAAAAGTAGTAGAGAAAAAAAAGAGAGACCGCTTCTCCTCCCAAGTCTTAAGACAATACTGGAAGGGAGTGGCAAACAAGAACCCAAGGGCCAAGCCCACTCTCCCTGAATACTGCTTCTAAGCTACAACCACGGGGCAGAGTAGCTGTGACAGACACCATCTAGGTCCACAAAGCCTAGGATACTCACAATCTGGCACTGACCAAAAGAAGTACCCACTCCTGTTCTAGATCAAACATACCTTGATATGTTTGATTTTTATCTTAAATCTATTTTAGATATATAAAATCTATGTATCATAATCAATATTGTAAATTTAAACATCATGAGGGATGTCTCAGATAAGCAGGATGGTTTGAACTTCCTGATTAAATACGTCTTAGTTTTAGTCTCCTTGATTTCATGAATATATATCTAAAATTTCCTGTCCAGATTTTCGTTCCCCACAGCCTACAATTAGAATGGTTTGATCCCATCAATTACAATTTGATACATCAAACAATATTAAGAAGAGAGAAAACTTTTCTACCAGGTAAATTCCTCTAAAGTCAAAAGAGTTCCATAAGAACAAGTGGTGATACAGCAGATATCAATTTCGTTCTAAAGAGCTTATTCAAACTGATGGGATTTGTGCCCCTGTAAATTACCTGCAGTTAAATCCACACGCAACCTCCGGAAAGCTCACGTGACTGAAAGAAGCAAGACCGGTACAGTGAGGTTTTTCCAGTCCTCCCCAGCCTCTGGGCCCTGAAAGCACGGTTGTGTGCTATTGCCCTCACACTGGGCACTCTCTCTCCAACATTCCCCAGCCACTTGTTCTCTGATTCCCAGTACACGCTCTGTCAGCCACAGGCTCGCGTACTCACAGCTGCAGACTGATCATCTGTCCACTTCAAAAATAGCTTCTGCGCACCAGCTTAGGGTGGACCTCGGGAAGACTGAGCGGGAAACAGTCTCCAGCTCTGGACAGTCTTCTCATGGTCACAGCTGTCCAGAAGGGATCTGCCCCTGACACCCCCCCCCCCACACACAGCTGAATTAAAACTCTGGGTGTGAGAAATCACATTAAAACACACAGACACAGTTTCTTCCCAAACCTAACGAGGTAGTAATGAAAACAAACCCTTTTCTCCTTTTTCCTTTTTGGGGGTGGAGGCAGGGGGTGGTGTTTCATCCGTTCAGAAATCGGCCATCAGAAACCCAGACGGGGCCCAGCTCTCACTAACCTGCTCTCACATGGGCCCCCACCCTCCCTCTGAATTCGGGGGAGCTCAGATAGCAACTCTCAGGGGCCTCTATTACAGAATACTTTACTAAGTATTAATATGAGCTGTACTCATTGTGAGTTTCAAATACAACACATATGATATTAGCAAAACTGGATTTTAATTGTACTCTTAAGAGATTTTTCCATCACACTGAAAAACTAACTTTATTCTTATACTGTAACTTCTTAATGGAGGCTGAAGAACAAAGCTGAAGTTATTTCCCTAAATTTCATATCTAAACTCAACAATTTAGGTGTTAGAATCGTTACTGTATGACTTAAACCCTCCCGATACGATTTCATCACATTCCATACAAGGGGAAAACCACGCAGGGCTCTGGGTATCGTACACACAGGTCTTCCTCCCCAGCCACGTCCCTCACATGGAGCTGTCCTACACTGTCTTGCACAGCTCAGAGGAGTGCAGTCCTGAGCACACAACAGACACCAGAACGCCCTCCCTGACTGGCTGCATTACACACAAAAACCGGGGTATGCTACGTACTAAAATAAACCTGTAATCAAAACCCACTAGTGAGGGGGTGGGGCTGGCATCGGGGTCACGCTGGAACCAACGATCCAGGCGAGGATTCCACTTCACACAGCACCAAGGATGCCCCGTCCTTTACCACGAAGGTCAAGAGGGTGTTGTCTCTAGACTTTCTCCTCGAGCTGTGATTTATAGAAAACATCCTTTTAACTTTCCAAGCGGTGGTCTTAGAGTCAGTTCCCTTCCCTTTCTGACACAGCAGGAGCTGAAGGCTTTAGAGGCGGAATGATCAGGATGCCTGAAATTCCTTGAGGACTGAGGGGTGTGAACAAAAACCTGGCCTGGGGACTTCCCTGGTGGTGCAACGGTTAGGAATCCGCCTGCCAATGCAGGGGACACGGGTTCGAGCCCTGGTCCGGGAAGATCCCACATGCTGCAGAGCAACTAAGCCCGTGCGCCACAACTACTGAGCCTGCGCACCACAACTACTGAAGCCCACGCGCCTGGAGCCCGTGCTCCGCAACAAGAGAAGCCACTGCAATGAGAAGCCCGCGCACCGCAACAAAGAGTGGCCCCCGCTCCCCGCAACTAGAGAAAGCCCGTACGCAGCAACGAAGACCCAACACAGCCAAAAATAAATAAATAAAATAAATAAATTTTAAAACCTGGCCTGAACATAGAGCTTAAAATGACCCAGTATCTCCTATTTCTGTCCGTTTTCCCCAAAGCCGTCTCACGCCTCACTTCTTGGCCTCACAGGAGCCACGAGTGTATGAGAGTTCCCCCATCCTGAGGACACTTCCCCGCTGCCGCCCTCCCTCCTCCGGACTCCCACCCCTAAGCCCCGGGGATGTGGAGGCCTGGGAGCAGGATGGCTAGGAACCAGCTGTCCCCCCACTGGTGCTCTCCCCGGGGAGCTCTGGAAGCACCCCCATGGTGCGTGTCAGCCCATCAGAACGCTGGATGCCCACGGCAATGGGCTGAACAGGTTAGTTGTTGCAGTGAAGACCTCTCGATTCACCAGCTTCAGACTTCATATTCACGCTTATCAGCAATCCTGGGTGTTATAGACGCAGCCTCCAGAAATATATAATTTGGAATAAAATAATACTGTGCAAAAGAAAACTATTTATGTAGACCCTTCCATCTGGATACACTCAGCCTGGAAAATAACACTGCAATTTCCGGTTTACTAACTTGAGGCTCCCTCGGTAAAATACTCTGCTCGTCCCCCAGCCACCCAGGTGAGTCTGCTCAGGACCGGACAGCTGCAGGCAGCCGGCCCAGCCCAGCCTTCAACCTTCACAGGGTCGCCCTAAAATCCACCTGTACTAGCAGCTGGCAAGGGAGCGTTTTACAGGAGGAAGGGCCAGAAGCCCCCTTCCCCTAGACCGCGGACCCCAGTCAGAGAACATTCCCGCCTCATCAAATAACCCGAGAGGCCAGAGGGACTGGAACCTTCCCTGCAGGTGCCGCGAAGACTCGCCCACCGGGAGCAGTCAGCCCGGTCTGTGCGGTCCCCCCCCAGGCCCAGCCCCGACCCCTCGCCCGGCCTCCGGGCTCGCCCAGCAGTGATCAGCTGCCTCCCCTTGCCTGACCCCAGCCCCCATTCAGTCACACACGTCGCAGAGCTCTGACTCTTAAGGGGGGAACTCAAAGTTGACTTTTAATTTCTATTCCCCCTTTTTCTTTTGATCTTTATTTCCTTCCTGCCGTTTGTTAGTTCAGCCATTATGCACTGAGCACCGTGGCAGGCAGAACTCTAAGATGCCCCATGACACCCACGCCCAGCTGTGCCCCTCGTATAATCCCCTTCCCTGGAGCTGGGTGAGATCAGTGAATAAGACTGATGATAGCCTTTAATTTTTACACACTTTACTTGTAATACACGTTATATATTTAACATAATGTTACAGAATTTAACCTATACACACAGTTAACACTGTGGTAGTCTATGCTCCTCTTTCTTTAATTTGAACATGGGTGGTATGTCCTATTTCTCAGTTCTTTATCATTGTTCCAAACCTGTAATTTCTACTTCCAGGCCAATATCCATTTAGAGTCAAGCCTCCAGAAAACAACTCAAAGACAATCGTTTTTTGTCAGCTGAAATTTTTTCAGCTCTGAGTCCTTCCACTCTTTTTCTATAAAACTCGTTTCTTATTTGTTCTGTACTGCTGGCTAGCAACTTATAACACACATCCATGAAAGCAAGCAGCCACCGAGCCTTCCAAAGTTACTCTCTATCCTTTAAAAACTGTGTAAAGTCAATATGTTTCAGATGGTGCTAACATTCTAGACTAGGTCATCCTCAGTGTTAACTTCTAGCATATTCTTCACTTTACTGTCTTCCTCAAAAGACCACAGGTTAACTTAGCTATGTCTCCTCTTATAGTAACCCAGTGTTGTAAAGTAACTTATAACTCATCAGTCTGCTCCATTTAAAAAATTATTTAAAAAGACAGACGCTAGAAATTCTGCTTAAAACAAACAATGCATATAAGGTTAACCTGAACATGATGTGGGGTTTTGGCTTCAAATACTTTCTGAAAAACAAAATGTAACAAGTTTCTTCTTCCTTAAAAAAAATTAAGAAGTGGAAAATGGACAAACATATTAAGAGTAACCATGTAAATTCTCAAAATAAAGATATGATTTAGTAGAATATCAAAGAAACACGGCTGCAACCTATGCCTGAAAAACACTTACCTCGGACTTTCCTGGTGGTGCAGTGGTTAAGAATCCGCCTGCCAGTGCAGGGGACACAGGTTCGAGCCCTGGTCCAGGAAGATCCCACATGCTACGGAGCAACTAAGCCCATGCGCCACAACTACTGAGCCTATGCTCTAGAGCCCGCGAGCCATAACTACTGAGCCCACGTGCCACAACTACTGAAGCCCGTGCACCTAGAGCCCTTGCTCTGCAACAAGAGAAGCCACCACAATGAGAAGCCCGCGCACCGCAATGAAGAGTAGTCCCTGCTCACCGCAACTAGAGAAAAAAGCCCGCGCGCAGCAACGAAGACCCAACACAGCCAAAAATTTTAAAAGTAAATAAATAAATAATGTAAAAAAAAAAATTACCTCCAAATACTACTTTTAGGCCAAATGTAGATGCTGCCTTCACCCAGGTGCCCTGAAGGACATCAAGCAGAAGGAACAGCACATTTAATCAGCTGCGGATCCAAGCCAAGGGTTTGGGTATATTAAGCACTGAATGCTTATAAAACAGCATTTTTAAGAGAGTGGGTATCTCTACAATCCAACTTAGATTAAGACCAAGATTAGATGGGAATTTGAGCATAAAATGTCACGCATTTTAAAAAAGAAGGCAGTACACGTGCCAGAGAGAGACAGGGAGAGAAACAACAACCTTCAAATTAAAAATAAAGTACCTTTTTAGGGCCACAGAAATGCACAACTACCCAGCACCAGCCCAGCTTCCCAGAAACATGACCATTTCCCCTGGTTCTCACAAATCCCCTTGGATATAACTTCCCGCCTACACACTACCGGCTCCAAGGAGTTGCCTAGTTTTGAAAGAAAATCATTCTCCCTTTCTTTACATAAAGAAGGTATGCAGTGTCAGGGTCGGCTAGCCTCCACCTAGGCTCTGGAACCTAGTTTCAGAGTCTCTGCCTGATGGGTAGGAGACCAAGGAAATGCTGGAATGCAACTGACATCCCTCTCCTGCTGGAAAGCAGGGCTCGTTCCCCAGGAGCAGCTCTGGGAGTATGCAGCTGAGACTTGTGCATCAGTGGACAGCCTGAAGCGAGCTGCCAGCACCCCGTATATGACTCTGTTTACAGCATTCTCCCTGGGGGGCTCAAAACACTTGCATACATTTTGCTTAGCCATTCCGTATCTCTTTCAAGGTGAGGGAAGGAAACACTGCTTTTTCAAAGATGAAATCACAGGTTCTGAAGTCTGGAAGCACTCGCAGGGCTAGACGCTGTCCGCTAACGCTCTTGTTTTACAGAGGAAGCAGCTGGGCCCAACAGCTGAAGCTGTCACCTCAGATCCCAAGACTGGAGGCAGAGCTGGACTGAAAGTCTCCTGAAGTGACCCAGCCCGGCGGAGGACGGGACACCCAGTCTACCGTCTGCGCTCTCCCTTCTTCCATCTCCAGCTCTGCTCACGGAGGGCACGTGTCTAAAAGGCCACCCTAGAAGCAGCAGTAAGAGTATTTGCCTCCAAGACAAAATGCCTCTCTCTAAAACTGTCATTTTTTTTAATATATTTTTTAAATTTTTTATTTATTTATTTATTTTATTTTTGGTTGTGTTGGGTCTTCGTTTCTGTGCGAGGGCTTTCTCTAGTTGTGGCAAGCGGGGACCACTCTTCATCGTGATGCGCGGGCCTCTCACTGTCGCAGCCTCTCTTATTGCGGAGCACAGGCTCCAGACACGCAGGCTCAGTAATTGTGGCTCACGGACCTAGCTGCTCCGCGGCATGTGGGATCTTCCCAGACCAGGGCTCAAACCCGCATCCCCCGCATTGGCAGGCAGACTCTCAACCACTGCGCCACCAGGGAAGCCCTAAAACTGTCATTTTTTAACAATCCTATTTTTTTCCCCCATGAGGGCAGCTCCCTCAACCAGGACTGTTTATCTTTCCCATTTCACTCCACCTGATTCCCACCCAGGAGGGAGGGCCGACCTAGGCGTGAGTCCAGGCCCTGATCTTAGCATCTCTGAGACACCATGGAGTCACCAAATCGAATCAATGTGGGCTGCAGTGTCCTTATCTGTAAAATGGGGGGAGGAGTCACCTCACAGAACTGTTAACAAGGTTTAACATAGAACAGGAAAAGCGCCTGCACAGGCAGGTCGAATTTCCTAAAGGTGCCCACAAACCCCTGCCTCGGAATCACATAAGACACTTGGTTAAAATGCAGGATCCTACGCCTGCCTCATAGATTCTGAGACAGAAGGTCTGGAGTGGGGCTGTGTTTTACTCGGTTTCCTGGGGGATTCAAATGCATGCCCAAGTTTGAGACCCACTGCAAGGACAGGTTAAAGGCTCCCCAGTATCTTTTATTTTTGATGTTCACCACAAAGTAGATGATTTACTTACTGGCTGGGGCACAGTCTAGATTGCAAACAACACAAAAGGACGCTGTGATGAGAAGGAACGCAGGGACACCGTCTTGTCTACTGGCTTTCAAACTTTATTGACCTCGACCCACGGTAAGAAACACAGTTTACAATGCAACCAAATAAGAACACATATGTCATAAACACAGACTTCACAGTCTCACAAAACAACCCTTGGTATGTGCAGTGAACTCTGATATTTACCATACTATTCTAACTTTTTTTTTAGAAATTCACGTTCTTTTATTTATTTATTTATGACTGTGTTGAGTCTTCGTTTCTGTGCGAGGGCTTTCTCTAGTTGCGGCAAGTGGGGACCACTCTTCATCACGGTGCGCGGGCCTCTCACCATCGCGGCCTCTCTTGTTGCGGAGCACAGGCTCCAGACGCGCAGGCTCAGCAATTGTGGCTCACGGGCCCAGTTGCTCCGTGGCATGTGGGATCTTCCCAGACCAGGGCTCGAACCTGTGTCTCCTGCATTGGCAGGCAGACTCTCAACCACTGCGCCACCAGGGAAGCCCTATTCTAACTTTTAATTTTTAAAACATGCTGGGGCTTCCCCGGCGGCACAGTGGTTAAGAATCCGCCTGCCAATTCAGGGGACACGGGTTCGAGCCCTGGTCTGGGAAGATCCCACATGCCGTGGAGCAGCTAAGCCCGTGCACCACAGCTACTGAGCCCACACACCAAAACTACTGAAGCCTGTGAGCCTAGAGCCCGTGCTCTGCAACAAGAGAAGCCACTGCAGTGAGAAGCCCACGCACCGCAACGAAGAGTGGCCCCCGCTCACTGCAACTAGAGAAAGCCCGCGTGCAGCAACAAAGACCCGATGCCACCAAAAATAAATAAATTAAAATAAAATAAAAATTTTAAAAAAAGATGCGTGGGTAACAACCTACTGCTTGGAAAATAACCATTTATTTTATTTTTTTAATATTACACATTTATTATCTTAATAGTTCTTGAGGCCAGAAGTCTGAAATGGATCTCAATGGGCTAAAATTAAGATACCAGCAGGGCTGTGATCCCTTCCGGAGCCTCTCTGGGGAATCTATTTCCTTGCCTTTTCCAGCTTCTAGAGGCCAATACCAATCGATTTTATTTCCTCCAGAAATGGTTCTTCGATATTAGTCTGGTTCTCCCGTAGAGATCCTGGTATTACACGGAGCCCTGAACCCATCCCAGAGGCTCTGGCGCCTCACCCTGTGGGGCTCCTGGTGCTGCTGCTGTAAGGTCACCCCCCAGGATGAGGAGGCCTGGCCCACATCCAGGGCACTCTTTGAAGGACGGCACAGCCCAAGGAGGCAGCTCAGCATCACAGGTGAGGGACAGTGAAGTGAGGAGACCTACGGAAACCGTCAAGCCCCAACCCTGGAGGGTCTCCAATGACTACAGCCTGGAAGAGCCACCAGCTCTGATGGAAGAATCCAAACACAAGGGGACTGCATTCCTGCGGGGGCTCGGGGGACGCTTAGGGATGCTGCAGAAGGAAGCACATCTTTCCTCAGCACTGAAATGGGGGATAAAGACTCCTGGGCTGAGTGTTCTAAATAACAAAGCCCCGTCCAGAGAGGCCGAAGAGGGCTCTAGAAGGAGCTTTCCTGCTCCGCAGGGGAGAGGAGGAGGAGGAAAGCAACTGCTGGGTCAGCTTCTCACAGAGCAAACCCCCCAACATTACAGGAAAAGAAACAAATACTCTTCATCCCTCCCCACCCCACACACCCACCCAACGCACCCGGCCCTACACTTAGTCTTCATATGCCGTTGGCTCTGCTAAAATCCCACTCGTGCTTTTCCATTTAACAAACATTCCCCCGTGTCATGTCACCGCACTGGCCACGACCGATTTCAACAAACCCTGGGCCACCTGCTTTCACCTCGGCCCAAGTCTCTCTCCTCATTCACCTCTGACGGCATCAGAAACGGAGGCACTTCCTTTTCAACCCTGTAAACTCGACACGGAAGCGCAAAGCCACAGCCTCCCTGGGTGAGGCGGCTCTACCCTTGCCGCACCGACAGGCTTTCAACGCGCGACACTGCGAACAGACAGACGCGCTGCTGCCGGCGGTGACTGCACGAGCCTCCCACTCCAGTAGCTCCAGTCCTCTCTGCAGGGTTTACTTATCTAGGAGAGTTCATCAGCCTTCGCAGGGACCGTTTCCCACGTTTCTCCTGCAATCAGAGTCCTGTTGGACGCAGAAGGCCGGCGTGGGGTCCGGGGAACGGACAGGGCTTGGGTTGGGGTCCGGGCTCTGGGCCGCTGCGCAATCAATGTGCCTGCGACTCTCCCACGTGCTGGGGGTGGGGGTGGGGGGGAGGGGGCAGGTCTGGTGACTCAGCCACCACTGCCGTGAGCACCGGAGGCAGAGCCCTGCCCAGAGCGCCCTCCACCTCCCCCTTCAAAGGAGACTGAGATTTTATTTTTCCTTGCGGACTGTAGTATCCCTGTATCCTCAGGGGTTTGGTTCCAGGACCCTCTGGGGATGCTTAAGTCCCACAGTCAGCCCTCTGTGACCACGGTTCCGGATCCACGGACGGTTCCGGATCCACGGATTCAACCAACGCAGATCGTGCAGTACTGTATTTATTACTGAAAAACATCTGCGTATAAGTGGACCCAAGCAGTCCAAACTGTTGCTCGACGGTCAACTGGACTCTATTTTTTGTATTTTGATAGCCCTTTTGTGATACAGCTGACTCTCAGAGAGTCACTTAGCTCAGGTCCTTGGATGCTAATTGTTGGAAAGGTTAAGAATTGTTTCAAATTAAAACATGTCACAGCATTGAAACAATGTTTCTTTGGGGGCCTTAACACCAGCCTCTTACATGTGTCATTACAGTTTCATAATTAAATAATGAAAATTACTTTAACAATCATGAGACGCTCCTTGGTCACAGGCACCATCCTAAGCTCTTTACGCAGACAACTTCGCTGAATCATCCAACAACCTTCCACTGCGGATCAGTCACCAACTGAGGCACAGAGAGGGCAAGAGCTTGCCGGAGATCACACAGCAGGAGGCTGGGAGCCCTGGCGCCCTGAGGGTCCTGCACTCCTTTGTCCATTCTTCTGCTTTTCTTTTTTTTTAAACCACATTTACATCTTTACTTACATAGTCTACTAAAGGAGGAAAATGCCAAATGCCCTTTATTAAAATATTGTGCTTATGTTCCTTTTAATTTCTTACTGAAGTTGGTGGTCAAATGTGAGGAACTGAAAACGTGTCCTTGTGGATGAGTCATTTACTTCTCAAAAGTCATTTTAAAATCCAACCTACTTAGAGAAGGTAAATGATAATCTTCCCCCTCCCCAAGAGACATAAATTATAGTTATACTAAAAATCAGCTAGTTAAAAACACCTTTATTCCTTTAATAAGAAAAGCAAAGTCTTGTTTCTAAAAATTATTGAGTGTGTTTTTATTTATTTATTTATTTATTTATTTATTTTTGGCTGCGTTGGGTCTTCGTTGCTGCGCGCGGGCTTTTCTCTAGTTGTGGCGAACGGGGGCTACTCTTCGTCACGGTGCATGGGCTTCTCATTGCGGTGGCTTCTCTTGTTGCGGAGCACGGGCTCTAGGCGCGTGGGCTTTAGTAGTTGCGGCACGCGGGCTCAGGAGTTGTGGCTCGCGGGCTCTAGAGTGCAGGCTCAGTAGTTGTGGCGCACAGGCTTAATTGCTCCGCAGCATGTGGGATCTTCCAGGACCAGGGCTTGAACCCGTGTCCCCTGCATTGGCAGGCGGATTCTTATCCATTGCACCACCAGGGAAGCCCTACTGAATGTTTTTTAATGTTTGATTTCAAACTTGTAAAATGTTATTCATTTAATATTTTCCCAAACCTTTGACTCCCAACCTTAGACTAACATTACTAGCATTAGTAACATAAAAGAACAAGATATTTTCAGACTTCTCAATGAGAAACTGAGCAGTGTCGTGGCCGTGTGTCCCACAGAAAGGGCCCATGACCCTGACCGGTGCCGTGGCCACCACAGGCGCCCGCACTTCTGGAATGTGACCTGAGTTTGAAATAGCTGCTCGTGGTTTTCCTTTACCATTTTCTCATTAACTAGGTCAAGCGTGCCCTTGTCATCTTTGAGAAAAGGCAATTTTCCTGTAAATGAGAAATCTGACTTCAGCAACTAAGCGTGTCTGTGACTGAGCAAACTGCACTGGAGCGTCACTGGACCCCTGATCCCACCTGCGCACACTTTCTGCTTGGGGTGTGGGGAGGGGAGGAAGAAACACGGATGACATGGGGACACTTAAATGACCACCCTCACGCGTCCTGAGAAGAAGAGGAGGCGGAGGAGTGCCCGGAAGGGCCACGGCCAACGGCAAGAAAGGGACCCCAAAAGGGTGCATCTTCACATGCAGAGATGTGTTTCCTGACTGTGTGCTCCCCTGGAGACCACGACAGGACAGAGTCACACACCTGACAGAGTGGACCCTGAGGGGCCGGGGGGCAGGGATCACACTCTATGGGGGCTAGCATTCGGGGTTCTGCTTTTTTTCAATTCCTGGCTCTAGGTAATCTTAATAACAAACATCCACTCGAAAATGAGAGGAATGGAGGATGTAGGACACAGCGAAACAGACGCGTCGTCGGAGAACCTAAGGCGTTTCCCCACCACCTCCCACTCGCGTCTGCGCCTCAGTCCACACGTCCAGGCCACTGCGCCCACTCCCTGAAGCCGGGGGTCCCCGAGGCCTCTTCATCCCACAGGGGGTTTCTGGTGGCATCCGACGGTCTTGAGAGGTGTGGCCAAGCAGGTAGGAGCCTGGCTCTGGGGCCGGGCTGCTTGATTCGAATGCTCGCTCCCCTTGCCCAGCCTTGGGGCCTCAGGCTGCCATCGACCCCACAAGTTTATTATAAGGATTTGGCTAAGACAAATGGGCCAGTGATAAGAAAAGAGGGAAAACAAATGCACTGACCTGGTTCAGGACACACTCAGGCAGTTACCCCCAAATTATGGAATCATGTTAAAAGATAAACATGCCAATTTACACCACTGCTTCCACACTAGCACGTGCCGAAAGGAATTACACAGACAACAAACAGTACGCCATATGAGGCACAGGGTCTTTAAAATCCAAGAGGTATGGCTCAAATCCACCATACGGAAGTTTACACTACACATTGGAAGAAAAGTCTCTTCATCATCAAGATACCTCAGTGTCAGTAACAGGAGAATTCGGAACCAGAGGTTATTTCTAAGAAATAATCAATACTCCAACAACCATTCAGCGCTCTCTGAATAGGTGGGGTATACAGCACAAACCCCAGCCGTCCACAAAAGGTGAAGCAAATACAGGAAAGAAGATAAAAATCACCTTGTCTGAAACACCACTTCTTCTTTTCAAATAATCGTATAAATAAACGGGCACACAAGACGAACACCAATGTTTGGACAAGTGGGACCCTATGGCCAGCACTGGACAAATGCTAATGCAGGGGGGACCAAGCCCATTCATAAATTCTAGAAGGGAAAACAGTGCCTGAAGTGTTTCCATAGTCAAACCAGATCACGGGGCAGATTCAGAGAACCCTGACAAAACGTATGGAAGGAAAGACTTTTCTACAGGCTAGCTAAGACAATGAAGAGTCATGACCACAATCTGAACAGCCAACTAAGCTCTTGCTATGTGCCAAGCATGGATTATCTCACTGAACCATCAAGATAACACTAAGAAGCAGATACCATTTATCACTCCTGATGCACAGAGAAGGTAAACTAGATGCCCAAGACCAAACAGCTATCAAGGGAGGGGTGGGTTCAAAGCCGACTCCAGAACACAAGTTCTTAATCACTAAAGTGTAAATAAATAAAAAATAATCAAATCAGCATAAATCAATAACCAGTTCTTAACACTAGTTTCTAGACTGAAACCCAGTTGTCTGTTTAGAAAGAACAAGACCAGTGATTTGGTTTCTCAATTTCTACATATAAAACTATGGAGGAGTAGAAATTAACTCATGTCATCGGTGAAATCGCAAATAAAGATTTGTGCACACAAATGAGATCACACACTTCCTGAGATCACTACATCAGAGCTAGAGAGACCTTAGGGGTCATTTAGCAGAGTCTTCATTTTATGGATGAAAAATCAAGGTTCAGAGAAGGTGAATAAAGTTCCCAAGGTCACATATAAGGAATCCAGGTCGAAACAAAGCCGAAGGGAAAAAGAAAATGAAATTTTTATCACTAGCACGTTCACTAGTAAAATATAAAAGCATAATAAAGTGCAATACACTTCTAGGCTATTTTACTTAGGTAAATTCATTTCTCTGTTCTTACTATTGAACTAAGCATTCTAGCTACTTTAATGTAAAAGAAAAGAAAGGGAAAAAAAAACCCACCATACTGCTGATTTGAAATCAATGAGTGAGGCAAAATGATCTAAGATAGGATGTGTTTCATTACCTAAGGGGTTTTCTTCACGCAGGTCAGAAGCAAACAGAACGTACCCTAGTCTATACACATACATCGACTGATGTCAATCGACAAATCAATGAGGTCCTATATCATCATCAGACGGGAATATAACACTCAGTTTAATCCATCCATTAAAAGATCATTACGTGAAATAAAGTGACAATAGAACTGATTTCTGATTTGTATTATAATAGGTTTTCATTCCTTCTACTGTATTCTTTCTAGCTTTCTAGCGAGCTATGGGAGATGTAGACTTAAATTAATAGATTATTCGTAACCTTTTCAAAAAGCTGTGTGTCGGTCAGGTTAACCTGTATTTTCAAATCACCCTGAGATCACCCTCTGGGCTTGCAGAAAGCAGCAGGGGAGGAGATGCCTGCTGAGCTGGCCAGCAGTTTTAGCGTGGCCAGACACCTCTGAGACTTGAACCAAGATCCTCAGTTTCCCTGTCTGTGAAATGAGGCAGGAGAGACGCATCTTCCAGTGGCCCTGCCTATGTGACCCACGGCCTCTCCTTCCTTAAGACCTGGAGGTTCGTCCGATTGTGAACACCAAGGCTTAGTGGTCTGCCAGGTTAGCCAGAAGACACCAGTGCCAACAAATCATTGCCAGCCTTCGCGATGGCGCCCAGTCCTTCTCTAGTTTTCCATACATGTGTGATTGAAAGCAAAAGGAAACTGACCACTTTCACAGGAGCACACTGTAGGTTACAACCGTGCCGAGATAGTATGGGGCTCGTCAGACTGTGCCTTCTTTCTCAATGTGATCACTAGTCGTTTAGTCAGTTAATTTTTAACCAAGTCAGTTAAAGCAGAAAGCCATTATAAAGACACCCATTAAAGAATCTGTCTCTTTCCTCCTCCTGCTCAGTATGACACAATGCCAAGTCCACTTTAAGAGCCTGGCCCCTTATTTCTGGACCTGGGCTAAGGTCTTTTCTTTGAGTATGAATCCCTGGATGGGACGTCTTCACTGGCTTACTTGCATAAACCCGAATATGCCAATTCTAGTATTGGTCCTCAAACGGAGCTGGCATATAGAATCACTCCAGAAGAAAGCTAAGGGCAAAGTGCTTACAGATATTTACAAAAATTTCCCTTTTTACAATGGTCTCTCCCACACTTGATATGACAGTTTATTTTAAATGCATTGCCTTTATCAAGTCTTCCCGTATCATTCACTTTAGCTTTTACAGAAATTTATTCTTTTCCCACTCACGTCTTAAACACTTAGATAACATTTAATTAAATTATATACTGATAGTAAAAGTACACCTGACATAAACGAGTTTGGAAACAAACATGGTTTGAGTGCACTACTCAACAGGTGAGCACCAAGCGCCCTAGCTTGTTAAGCTACAGGCTCTCCTCTCCCAACAGCTAGTTAATTACAGGTTGATATTCGTTTTTAAGAAGGAGAAGAGGAGGAGGGGGGAGGGGGGAAATGTATTTTCCTTCCCCTTCATTGCACTCACAGGCATCCTTCTGCCCCAATTTAAATTGCTGATGTTTTTAAGTACAAAGCAGACTTGTTTCCCTCTCATCCTTGTCAGTGTTTGTAAGGTTATTTGCACAAAACAAACATCTAGGAAGAGGAAGAACCTCTCACCTGTTCTGAATCCCTCTAACATATACCATTCATGTTCCTCATGGTACTCAAACCTTTCTCAGAGGCAATAAATTTTACATCAGGAGATCAGACCACTTAGTCTCAACTCCGTCACTAACTGTATACTGCTTTCATCAAAGCTTGCCCTGTTGGGTTTCTTTGATTGCTAGAAAATAAGTGAACTGGCATGAGTCCTGCATGAATAAAAGACATGAGAATCACTTTCTCAAAATTCCTGACCCAAATCAAACACAATAGGTAAATTAAAAAATAAAGCAGTGGGGTACCAAACCCCCTCTTCCTGGCCACACTCAGCAGACTTTACGTACCCTAGTCAGAACGGGACCATTTGCTTTGTTCTCCCAATCTTTCAGGAAAAGTAAAAATTTTCCTGAAAACTAAAAAAAAAAAAATCTTTCTTGTCTCTTCAATAATGCCAACAATTCTTACCTACCTGTTCCAGCCCTTCCTTGGGCACTTCTGCTATTTGTAATTGGCCCAGGCTAGCATTTAAACCTTGAACAGGCTTTGTGAAACACCCTGCGTGCCTGCGACGTGATTCAATGACAGCAGTGCATGTGCGTGTCTTAGCATGTGCACAACTGGACTCGTCCTTAGACTCTCACAACTGTGCAAAGCTCTGATAACGAGTAGTCGCTCCTTTCGAGATGAAGGTACGAGAAGGCCAAAACAAGGGACATGGTCAAGAATTTTTTTTAACAATTTTAAGAACAGATGTCACCTCTTATTTATATATAAAGTGGTATCACAAGCACACGAAAATAAGAGAGCATGTAGCAAGCAAAGCCTCATTTAAAACAAGCAATTCAAAATTGCTTTATTTTTTCAAATATTTAAATTTTTAATATTCTATTTTAATATCAATTTTTTATTCAAAAAATCAGTTTGTTCCTCTTCTGTAAGTATCAATTACTTCTGTAAGTAATTGATACCTGTGCATTCCACATTCAAATACTGGATTATGTCAGAGAAAATGCTCTTAAAGTAATAAAGGTTGTAGCCAACTAGAAGGAAAAGGGTTTTTTCCCCCCTTTTTTCCTGATCACGGATTAGGGACTATACTGGTAATATCAAGCTTCTTCTCACAGAAATAATGCTGCATTATTAATCTGACAGCAGAGAAAAAGGTATCAAAAGCACCTTTTTGTGTTTCATGATAAGTCTATTTCCAGGAATCGTGTACCAGTCTTCTCTATGCACACGCACACCCCAAACCTAGCATTCAACAAATACTGTACTGACTGAGAGCTTTATTTAAGCAAAAAGATGTCTAAGGATGAAGCCAGTACAACTCTGACCCTCTTAGAATTTAGTCAAATCAGATAACCAGGAGTTTCCACCCTGGCCTGGAGAAGCTGGCCGGGCGCTCTGAAGGTTCAGCAGAAGCCAGCCCACTGTGCTGGGTGGGGTGTGACTCTTCTGAGGGACCACAAGCCCACACGCCAATCAGCGTGGGCCCTGGGCCAACCTGGGTGACCAGGAGTCTTCCAGGCCCTCAGAAACCTGCCCGTTGGTCCTTGAAAGGATGGAGCTCATCCACACCTATTCCTAATTCTTTCCCTCTGAGATCTCTACAATAAGCATAACTAATACATTTTAGCCACCACTTTATTTTTGTCTATTATATTTCTCTTTATACTTTTAATTCCATTTAGAAGTTTTTTCCCTCGTTGTACTGATTTGATCAGAACACTAAAAAAATTTCCATATTCTGTTTCTTAAACACATATCACATATTTGAAAAACCTGTTTAAAATCATATCTGTATTCAGATCTAGCCCAGAGAGGACATCTGTGACAAAAAGACCTTATTTCTAAAGAAAGGATTTTAAATTTACAAACAAAAAGGAACTTAACAGAGTTTGCAAAGGAAAGTCCTATATACACTTCAGCTGGTACATGCTTGTTTTAATAGTTTAATCTTTCAGTCACATGACAAAATATTCCACTGTTTCAGATCTTACATTATTGTGTAAGTGAGTATGTTATATTATAGATTAATTCACAGCAGGGGCAAGTTTACAGTAATAATGACTGCTTATGTTGTTAGTACATTTAAAGTTAGTAATAGTAAACCATTTCAGAATATGGGCTTTATACCAGGTATGTTTATAAATAGGTTTATATTACTCACTATTCATAATAAGCATTTTGCAGGCCCTAAGTATTACATGTTAACATCTGAACTTTCTGTAGCAAATCTTTGAGATGATAGTTCTTTCTGAGATAATAAACATCCATCTCTTTGATTCTTCCCTTTTTGAGGAACTGATTTTGGTAGCTGTTATAAACATGAATCATTGGTCTAATTATAACCTATAGTTCTCATTGGAAAGTTAGAAAACCAAGTCAAAAGGTCACAAAATAACATTAACATGACTTTCTATTTTTTGCATTACAGTTGACCCTTGAACAAAGCAGCCATTAGGGATGCCAACCCCTGTGCAGTTGGAAATCCAGGTACTGCTATCTCTGCCTCAAAAACAAAGAAACTGATAAAGGACTCACCCCGAGGCCAGAAGCTGAGATAGTCTGGACAGAATCAGGGCTCAAACCCTAGTTCTTTGGATTCCACATTTTGTGATCTCTAATCACACACACACTTATCCCCACACTTAAAGATCTGTAAAATGAAAGTACAGGTACTATATTTATAGAAAAAAATCTGTGCATAAGTGGACCTGCACAGCTCAAACCTGTGTTGTTCAAAGTTCAAGTGTATGAAGACTCCTCAAAAGCTCTGCCTACTCCCTTACTGGCATGGCTACAGGTGGCCACCAGTACACTTAAGCAATTCCTAAAAGTATCAAGGGAACAGATCCAAGATTTGGCCTGAGAGCTCATGACGAACTGACGAGGGCAGGAGTGGGGAGGCTGGCAAGAAGGGAGAGGAAAAGGGGATAATGGGATGCAGGAAACTGCCAAGGACAGAAGAACACTAACAGAAGGGCTGAGTGAGGACAGGGAGCCTCCTGAGGGTGCATCACTCTTGCCCCAGCATCATTCTTTGACATCCATCTCACTTACGCTGACTTCAGATTTTAATTTTAATCTAATTTAGAACTCCTGGACAATAAATAAGGCTAAGCAGAATAAGTTGACACTTTAAAATCATATAATAACTGATGAAAAAGTGAGGGCGATAATATCTATGGTTCGTACTGAAATAAAAATTTGACTCTTTCCTTTTTCTTCCATGGTTTTCCTTCCAAACAATTATGAAACAAGAAAACAGTGTTTCAAAAAGTATTGGGTGGGCCAAAAGGTCCATTCCAGGTGGGTCAAAAGGTCCATTCCGTTTTTTCTAGTAGCACTTAGTTGTCGTTAATTTCATTTGAAACAATTTTGTTAGATTGCATGCGACAGCTGTCATATCAGTGCATTTAAAAAAAAGACTTATCAAAATTGGTGAATTTTTGTATAGCCATTTAAATGTTGAAAATGGAAGAAAAAAGCAACATTTTTGGCATATTATGCTTCATTATTTCAAGAAAGGTAAAAATGCAACTGAAATGCACAAAAAGATTTGTGCAGTGTATGGAGAAGGTGCTGTGACTGATCGAACGTGTCAAAAGTGGTTTGCGAAGGGTCGTGCTGGAGATTTCTCACTGGAAAATGCTCCACAGTCGGGGAGACCAGTTGAAGTTGATAGCGATCAAACTGAAACAATAACTGAGAACAAGCAACGTCATACCACGCTCGAGATAGCCGACATACTCAAAATATCCAAATCAAACATTCAAAATCATTTTCACCAGCTTGGTTATGTGAATCGCTTTCATGTTTGGGTTCCACATAAGTTAAGTGAAAAAAACCTTCTTGACCATATTTCCACATGCGATTCTCTACTGAAACGTAATGAAAACGTTCCATTTTTAAAACAAGTTGTGACGGGTGATGAAAAGTGGATACTGTATAACAATGTGGAACGGAAGAGATTGTGGGGCAAGTGAAATGAACCACCACCACCAACCACACTAAAGGCCAGTCTTCATCCAAAGAAGGTGATGTTGTGTATATGGTGGAATTGGAAGGGAGTCCTCTATCATGAGCTCCTTCCAGAAAACCAAACGATTCATTCCAACAAGTACTGCTCCCAATTAGACCAACTGAAAGCGGCACTCAACGAAAAGCGTCCAGAATTAGTCAACAGAAAACGCATAATCTTCCATCAGGATAACGCAAGACCGCATGTTTCTTTGATGACCAGGCAAAACCTGTTACAGCTTGGCTGGGAAGTTCTGATTCATCCACCATATTCACCAGACATTGCACCTTCGGATTTCCATTTATTTCGGTCTTTACAAAATTCTCTTAATGGAAAAAAAATTTCAATTCCCTGGAAGACTGTTCACCTGGAACAGTTCTTTGCTCAAAAAGATAAAAAGTTTTGGGAAGATGGAATTATGAAGTTGCCTGGAAAATGGCAAAAGGTAGTGGAACAAAAGAGTGAATACGCTGTTCAATAAAGTTCTTGGTGAAAATGAAACATGTGTCTTGTATTTTTACTTTAAAAACCGAAGGCACTTTTTGGCCCACCCAATACTTGAAAGGAGATTTAGAAGAAACTAGTATTCCTCTCGACTGTCTCCACAGGCCTGGAAAAGTGAGGCCTGACAGTGGCCCTGACGAAAGGGGGCCTAAGTTAAAGGATGTCTGGACAGTGTCCGAGGCTAAATACACTCGGTCAACAAGGAGGCACCAGTAAGGGGCGGGGGACCGTGGGAAACCAGAACACCCCAGTTCAGGTCAGGGTTCACTCAACGATTACGTATATGGCTTCCGCAAGCCACAGCCTCATTAGACTCAGTTTCTCCACCTGTAGGTGAGGAAGTGAGACAAAGTCTTGTACTCGGAAGCGATGTTTGGTTTCTTTGAATGATATGATGCCATCTCATGCTTCCGACCTTGGACACAGAAACGGCCCCAGCATCTAACTTCTCATCTTCCTTCAAAACTGAAGTAAAGCGTCCGCCAGCTCCTCCATTCGGACTTGACACCTCCTCCTCGGGTGCCCACATCCCACACGCCCTGTAGCCTGCGATCACCTGCTCCCTCGCCTGGCTAGCCTCCTCCACTGACCCAGGGTGCCCACCAGTGGGAGGAGAGGTAAGCCAGCACCATCGGGACTGACTGCTGGGGGCACAGCAATGCTCCTCCCCTCCCAGGTTCCTCTCTTCCTAAATCTGAGTCTGATAAAATTTCCTGACACCCTTAAAATACTGCTTGGAGGTATGATAGGTATTTTCTTAAAGACCTTTGCTATAAAACTTACAGCTCTGCTCATAAGACACTTAATCACAAACACAAGCAAAAAAGGGAGAGGGGGGCACAACGGGGTTTGGGGTGGGGGGAGAACATGAATATCCATAATGTCTTTGTTTCCAAGAAACAAACTACAAACAAAAGAATGCGAAACAGTTGGGCTATTTCATTATGCACATGTTCTTAGACAAGCAAAACTACCTAAGGGTTATTTTTACTGTGAATTTTGTTAAATCTTTTTAAAATACACTTTAAAGCATTGAGGAATAAACTGGTTCTTCCACACGATCCCTCAAACAACACAGAGTTCTTCTAAGCCGTGGAGTTCAATTGGCTGCACCGGAAAACAGGCACAAGGATTGTTGCAGCAGCACCTACCAAGCAATACTATGTAAGTTTCACCCTAAATGAGCAACAGTCCATGACTGGTTTAACACATTACGGTACAAGCAATAGAATAGTAAGCGATCATTTACAAACGATGATAATACACTGAAGTAACCACAGAATAAACAACAGAATTAATGACAGACACTTGCTTCAAAGTGATCCAGGTGGTAGGGAACAGAGATGAACCAAGACAGACCATGAAACGATCGCTGAAGCCAAGTGAAGAGTACATGGGTGGTACTCTTCCAACTCTAGGGTGGTCACGACCAACTCTATTTTTATGAATGTCTAAAATGTTCCAACATAAATTTTAAGATGTGATGGCCAAAACAGTTCCTAACACAGAAAGCTCTTCATGATATATTCTTTAAAACATGTCATGAGGTGTTTTAATGAAGTGAAATTTATATACCACAAAATTCACTCATTTTAGCAGTCAGGGTGCTGTGGTCAGAACACCTGAAATGTGGCCACCTGGTCTGCCAAGTTACGGACTCTGAGAACTGAAAAGAATTTACCATCACTGGTCCTCAGTTTCCTCTTCTGGAAAATCAGTATATCATCTACCTCTGAGAATTGCATGAAACAGCAAACGGCAAAGGGTTTTCTGCAAATTGCAATTTGTCAGATAAATTTTGATCACACCATTTTTTAAAATATTTACCCATTTTAAGTGGACTGTTCAATGAGTTTCAGTAAATTTATAGTCGTGCAACCACCGTCACCATCGATTTTAGAATACCTGCATCAATCCAAAGTTTCCCTTGTGCCTCTCTGCAGGCAATCCTCTCGCCTACCCCTAGGCCAAGGCAACCACTGGTCTGCTTCTATCTCTATAGTTCTGCCTTTTCTAGAAATTTTATATAAATGGAATCATACAATATGCAGTATTTAGCATCTGGCTGCCTTCTCTTGTTGTTGAGGGTCATATTTTTGGGGGGCATGTGTCGGAAGTTTGTTCCTTATTGGGGAATTTCACTGTATGGATATGATATACCATATCTTGTTTATCCGTTCACCAGGTGGTGGACATTTAGACTGTTTCATTTCTGCTATTAGGAGTAATGCTGCTGAGCATTTGTATGAAAGTCTTTGCGTGAGCACATGTTTTTATTTCTCTTGAGGCAGATACCTAGAAGTAGAATTGCTGGTTCATATGGAAAGCATGTGTTTAACTTTTTAAGAAACTGCAAACTGTTTTCCGAGGTGACTGTATAATTTTATATTCCTGCTGGCGATTTACGAGGGTTCTAGTTTCTCCACAGTGTCACCAACACTTGGTAGTGTCAATCTTTTCATTGCAGCCATTCCGGAAGGCGGGTAGTGGTATTTCACTGTGGTTTAAATTTGCACTTTCCTAGTGACTAACGATATTGGACATTTTCCCATTTGTTCATTTGGCCTCCATATATCTTCTTTGCTGAAGTGCCTATTCAAATCTGCTGCTCATTTTGTAATTTAGTTATTTTCTTAATATTGAGTTGTAAAAGTTCTTCATATAATCAGATCCTTTATGGGATATGTGACCTACAAGTAGTTTCTCCTGATCTGCGGCTTGTATTTTCATTTTCTTAAGGGCACATTTTAAAAAGCGAAATTTTTTAAATTTGATATTCAATTTATCAACTTTTTCTTTTGTTGTTCATGCTTTCTGCATCGCCTCTAAGAAATCTCGCTGAATCCCGAATCACAAAGATGTTCTTTATACTGTCTTCTAGAAATTTACAGTTTTACATTTAGTTTTCTGATACATTTACATAGCTTGTTCCTTGGTGGAGAAAAAACTAGTAATAAAACTGTATTACAAAATGACCCCTTTGAAAAATATGTAAAAAATATGATTACGTATGCTTCTATATAGTTAAAGGCATACAAACATACATAAAAAGAGAAAAGCCTAAACGGATATATACCAAAACAGCAGACAGGTACTTATATTTTAGCGAGTTTTATTTTCTTCTTGTTTGGCAGTACTTAGGAATGACATATAATAAAGTGGCTTCAAAATGCTATACTCCAAACGGCAGGCTCTGTCTCACACAGACAGTGAATATGTACTTTAGTCATGCACAAGCTACACAAAGATATCATCAAAAGAGAATGACAAATTTCAGAAGCAGGCAGCCAACTGTCAGGCTGTGTGTACGCCAGGACGGAAGCAGCAGCTGGAGACATCCTGGAGGTCAGGAGGACGTTAGGGAAAGGGGTTGCTGAGACCTCAGAGAGCCTCATGGTTAGAAAAAAGAGTTGAGTTAAACTTCTGGAGGTGAGAAACATCTGGAGAGTCTGGTCTCAAGTTCAGTGCAGAGAATGCAAAGTTCCCAAGACTGTAGCCAAAAATCTGGATGAACCAAGCAACATGTTCAATTTTTTAAAAGAAGCTTCTTTTTTTCAAGAGTACCTTGTAAGAGGCAAAAATGGTATGTTCTAGAATGCTAGTAACTGTTATACGTTGAGTTTTTAACAACACAGTGGCCAGATAATAAAAATTCGTGAATTACTACGGAGTGTGGTATGCAGTTCTTCGTGAATTAAGTTTAATTACAACAGAAAGATTCCTATTTTGGCCAGAAGCTTTTATCCTTCTATCCTTGGCCAATGAACTTCAGAAACAAGAGAGATCTTCATTTTGAACCAAACGTAGTGAACAGTATGTTTCACTGTAAGCTAACTTCAAATGCGGAGGACCTACTACTGCTCACTGCTGGCAGTACTTCCGAATGAAACAGGAGCCGCTTCAACAGGCTGATGAATTCTTAATTCCTGCTTCTCTGGCTCACACGTCCTACTTTCCAAAGAACGTGCACCCCACAGAAGAGGAGCCGAGGGAGCAGCAAGCGATGAGCTCCGTCCGCCCCAACTCCTCGGAGCTCAGGCCCCAGAGCAGGCGCTTCGTGCAGCTGCAGCTTACACAGCCATGTTCTCTGGATCCTTCTGGCAATAGCTGGTAATTCAGGACGACAGACTCCTGTATCCTCCTTAATCCGTGGGCCCTTCGCTTCGCACCACAAATACTGACATCAGCCTCTACTACAGCCAGGGAAGAACACAGACAGCAGGAAAAAAGCTGGGCCTGCACACGTTCAAGAGGGGCGACACCAGGACCCCAGGCTTCCTTCCAGCAAGCCTGACAAATACCCGTAACGACGGTTATTAATGAAACACAGGCAGCGCGGATGTGGTGCCATGCGGCCTGCAGGAGGCCCCCGACGGTTCCAAGTGATTTCCTCAGCACGGCCCCCGGCGAGCGCTGCTACCGTCCCCACGCCACAGCAGGGACGCTGAGGCAAACGAGGTGAATGACCGGCCCAGGTCGCAGCCCCTCCTCCCGACCAGCACCCTCAGGGTCACCGTCCACACTACACTGTCTGAAACTCGGAAGGACGTTTTGATAGGAGACCGGCTCCCCACAGGGGTCTTGTTTCAGACAGCCCCTTCCCCAAATCTTTTGTTGGCAATGACACTCTCTCGTTTGTTTCTCCAAATCGCTATTCAATTCGATGTGTTTCACTGAACTTGAGGGCACTTTTCCGGTACACTGACCATGCGATGGCCGTCCACCTGCAGCTGCCCAGAGGGGCCAGGCCCACGCTTCCGGAGGACGACCTGGCAGAGGAAGGAGGGCAAGTCACACTCCTCCGTGCCCGCTGCCCGAGGAGAAAGGGGCTCTCCTTCCCCTCCTGCACCCCACAGGGCAGGCAGCCCAGGGCCCCAGCCCCTCACGCCCTCCACTCAGCTCCCAAACTACCTGTGCAGTAAACAGACAGGCCGGTGCCTTCCTCGTCAATATTTTATTGGAAGAGGTCAAGGCGAAGTCTAGTAGTAGCACAACCACCGATAATGCGTGTTTGGCTTCAAACAAGACATACAATTCCAAAGAAGCATTTCCCAAAATATAAAAAGCATAAACAGCTTTTTGAAGTCTATAGCTAGCGGCAGGTCCTAATACTTTTATCAAAGTCTAGAAAAACTCAAAGCCTCCACTGACAGCTTTTCGTACCAGAATCATTCAAGACATCCCTCAAGATCCCAGCGAGAGAGAGCTGCAGCGTGAGTAGCAGATGGCTTCGGAGGTGCAATGTAACAACGACAAGACAACAAAAAGGGGGAAAACACCAGTTTCACTATACAGTCAGCCGGAGCGCATTTCCTCCCTGGATTCTGTCCACGGCTTCCGGTGCTGCTCACCCTGCACCCCGCCCGCTCTTACCGCCCAACCCAGAGCGGGTCCAGAGCCTTTGCCCGGAGGGACCAGGCTCCCGGGTCCGGAGCCCCTCCCACGCCGGGACAGGGACCCTCAGGTGCTTCTGGTGGGGGGGGGGGGCTCAGTGTCCCTCCACAATTCGCTCACATTCTTGAGGACACTGAGAGGCACACTGGACGGTCAACAAAAATGTGAAGAAAAAAAAAAAACTAAGAATTTATTACTTTTTGTACTAAGACTATAAAAAGGTAATTTGAATACAAGATCTCTGTCTTCATAATATTATTCCATTATTAAGTACAGAACCAGAAAGAGCTGACCAGCAAACATGTTCTGTAAAATATCACCTCCCTAACCTGATTCTGAAGAAAACTGGCAGAACTAAGATGCCTAAGATGATGTCCGCATGGCAGTCCTTGGCAGGGGCCCTGTTTCTGGAAACAAGGACTGAAGCTGTCTATTTTTCCTTTTATTATTATTTATTCTTTAACAAAGATGCCAAAATGAATCCTCTAGCGTGGTTACCTTCAAAGGAATCACCCTGGGATGCTCCAGACCTACTCCAGCACACGCTCCAGAAAACCCGCCAGCGCTCAAAGGCATCCGGAAGCTCTCTTTTCAAATTGCCCACGTACCCTGGGCACATTCTCTGGAAGATTCTTAATCCAGTAAACTGTTATTCTTTCAGAACAGGGTAGCACTTGGGAAATAAGTTAATCATTCAGTGCCATGCACAGGTGAGTGGAATAAAGAAACCTGGTTACTCCACTTTTTAAAAGTTAAGAATATACCTGGAATATCAGGTATCTACCGCCTAACAATCCACCCAGAGCAACGATGTCCGGTTTCTCATGAGTCTGTGGGTTGACTGGGTGGTTCTTCAAGATTATAAATAAAATCATAAATAAAAATTACAGATGACTGGGACAGATATACTGGTATTCACAGCAGGGGACGCTGATACTGAAAATTACTTCAACTTGTGTACAGGGCCTCAGAATAGCCTAGAACTGTTGTCTGGGCTGGCCTTTTATGGGACTTTCACAAGGTGGTAACCTTCATTTTCATCTATTTTCCTGAAACTGTCAAAGCAAAGTAAGGACGATCGCCACTTGGGCCCACCTATACCTCTGGGCCCAGATTTTCAATCACTTCTGTGTTTCTGCTTTTATTTAATGTAGGTCTTCTGATCTGCAGACAATCAATACTTTAAGAAAAATGAACAATTTATTCAGAGTTAATTAGTGAGCAGAACTAATTCATTAATATTTTCAAAGTAAATCTGACTAAGCGAAGCAATAAAAAGAACCTCTCCCTTTATCCAAGTAAGGGATCATCTCAGACCGCAGCTCCTCCTACCCTCCATGAAAAGGTTCTGTTATCAGAGTAGTTACACTTAACCCTCAAAGTTAACAAATAATGCAGCCAAACATTCTTGAAAACTACAGGTCGTGACCTTAGCAAAGTGTTACAATCAAAATGCAATGCATTTACCTGTAACCAATTCAGTGTTAGAAGTCCTATTTACAAGCATGTTTTAATGTTTAAAAACTGCTATGGCTTAGGTACGATTTGAACTCTTATCATACTTTTGTTGTATGGTAAACAGAAACAAAATCTTAAGTTACTCCAAAACATAAATGCAGATCAGAAATAAGTTTTCCTTCTGGATACAATTATCTTTGAAAGAATAATGATGTTTTAAAACATCACTTAAACGTGGAAAGAGAATTTTTAGCTAACTTTGAAAAAGCAAAACTCAGTCGTTTAATAAAAGAGAGGAAAAATCAACTCAATAAATGGGCAGTTTGTTCATACGCTGGAACTGAAAATATTATCTACCATCAGTAACCACACCAAAGCAGAAACTGAGAGGAGGCACTCTTATTGGATGAATGGCTTTATTATACACTATGAACCCAAAAAGCACAGCATCTTTCCTCTTATTGGAATTATACGCGCCTCCCCCAGCGGCTCTACAGCTGGTAGGTCTTTCAATCTCTGCTTGCAGATCCAGGCACCAATTTTGAGGTGGACCCAGGCCCAGTGAGGAAAATACTAAGCCTAAATTTAGTCAACAGGTATTGGACAATCACAGTAATACTGGATGTGCCCTGGGAGTCCAGATATGAAATACAGATGTTTACTCCCTGCCTCAAGAAGTACTGAGGAGACTGAAATAAAACATATAATCAACACAGGAAGTACTCAATTTGACAAGTACAATTAAAGACTTAGGACAGGATCCTGCAAAGTGTCTAAGAGGGAGTCTCCTTATCTGAGGGGTCAGAGAAACCTTCTTGCAGCAAGTGACACTTAAGCTGTGACCTAAGGACGGGAAGGGTGGGGGAGGGAGGCGACCCTGAGAAGGGCAGGAGCGTCCTTCACGATCAGAATGGAGGCACCAACTGATCACAGAGAAGGGAGGGGCAAGGGCAGGGCCAACTGACTGCATGACACAACATGCAAAGCCCCTAGGACACAGTGTCTGCCTCCCAGGAGACACTGCTGCCGTGGCTGGTCCTCCCCTACTACGGAGGGGAATCCCTGGCTAGTGGCCAGGGCACTGTCGTCACCGCCCTGCTCTAGTCAGTGGAGGACTGCGCCCTCCGCCCTGGATGATGCTATTTCAGGAGAGCCTCCTAATCGCAACCACTGACTTGGCCACCCCCAACGCTGGCTACATTCTCTCCCTCAAGTCTGTCCTGACCCATTCGAGTAGGCTCCACCCCACACCTTCTCCCCAACTCCCTTTCTGGGCAAGGGTACAGCACTACATCTAACTTAAGAAACCAAGATCCAGCAAGGGGAATGGTCAGACCAAAGGTAAAATACAGTTCAAGACAACAGCTGCACAAGGCTCTGTTCAAGGCCAGCAAAGCTCTGGAAGTGGTACGGCATCCCTCCATAAATCTCCTCCTTGGGGATAACAGGGGAGAGCGAGGGGGAGGGAACAGAAAAGAGAGATGGTAATGAGAATACATAATGCCACAGCCTCAGCAAGCTTCTTGGATATCTGCTCCATAAAGTCCTGTCAATAGAATGACATCAGGAGTAGAAATAATCCTTAAGAACAACAGTCTGTTCTTAGTAAAAGAAGCTAGAACTTGTTTTATTGTTTGAAGGCAGCGTATCATTATAATTTTCCAAGAACTAATAGGCTTAAATCATTCAACAAAGAATAATATTTTCTTGAAAGCAGATAAGACAGCTTTGTATCTTTCCAAAGAAAGACACCATTGAAAAGAATATTTAGCATTTCTGCCTTAATAATCCAAAATCTAAAAGTACTGAAATTTTTTAAAATCAAGGCAAATTTTATTTATATAAATACCTCATAACTGTCTTTAATGGAACCTAGAAATATGAATAACACCTTGAGTTGCAGGTTTGGGGGAATACCTTTCAGGAAAACATTCTTCCATAGTCTTTAATACACTGAAAGAAGTATATGCTGGAAATGAACTAACTTACTACTGTTCACAAAGACTTGAGTCTGATTGGAAGAGTAAGGTTTAAAACTAACTCGTTTGGGCAAGCAATTCCCAAGACTCCGAGCCACTTACTCCAAGACAACCAGTCTGATTCCTGAGGGGTTCTGAGGTTACAGGCATAAGCAAAGGTGGTCCTTTGCTTTGCTTTGACAGTAGTCAACAGTGGGCTCGACTCAGCAGGATCAAGGGGGTTACAAGGGGTTCCGAGAGCTAGATCCCAGGTTCAGACAACCTACTCAGAGCCTAATGCCAAGGCCCCCATACTTATGGTACAACATCAGGAGAATCACCCAAGCAATGTAGCTAATGCACCAATTTCTCACAATACCCCAAACCCCCACCATTATAGTTCCACATTAAGGTTGTGCTGTTGCTTCCAGAAGGTCTCAATGAAATGTAATTATGGGAAACGACAGCATTAACATCTTCAGGGAAAGGGCTGGACCAGATGATCTGAAACTTCTTGACTCTCTAAAATGCCGATTCCATAATTAGCACAACTAAGTGCCAGGCAGAGAGTAGGGCCCAGAAGACCGGGCACAGATGCTTCACCACATCCAGTTATAAGTTAGACAATACATGAAATACATGCCATATACAAGCATTCATATTTATGGAGATAAAACAATAAAAGTATGTATTTCAAAACTTTAACAGTGATTATCTTAGGATGGCAGGATTCCAGTGACATTTTTTTTCTTTTGTTTTCTAAATTTCCGCAATGCATATTGTTGGCAGAGCCCTGGTAGGGACCAGGGGTCTCTCAAGAGTCTACACGTCACGCAAGCAGAGGCACTATCTTTGTCCCAGATCATCATTACAAGGATAATTTTACCTCGAACAGACTGAGAAGACAAGAGACAGTGACTCTTCCCTCCAGAGCAAAGGGCAGGTTTGCTTACAGGCCTGGAAGGAAGAGAGACGGTCTCCGCTCAGAGCAAAGAGCAGCCACGCGTACAGTCCAGGAGAGAAGTTCAGGCACCCGACATTCAGGCTTCCTCTCCTGTGATGCAACCCACTGTGTGCACAAGTGTTGACTGGCCTTCTGCACTTCACCCTGGAGAAACTGGGTTTTCTAGAACTGGTGCCAAAAGAAAATGCCGATACCATGACTACTGTTACTACCGTGAATGATAAAAGTCCTTGTCTCTGACCCAGGAGTTTTGTGTCTTCTGTCAGCATCTATCAAACTGTGGCAGGCTAATCTTTTAGCTTGCAAGTGGGGAAAAAGCTCTCAGACCCTCCACAGTTCATGACAAATATGTGCTATTGTTACCATCTGAGATGCTTATAATTGGCTAAAGATGGTTTCTATTGCTTGTAACCAAAAGCCCTGACTAATGATAGAATTGCTTTAGGAATCAGGTCTTTAAATGTCCTTTAAAAAACAGAAAGGAAGGGATAAAGATCAAGGGGGGCCACCTCTCACGAGGGCACGCTCGTTTTTACTGCGCCCCTGCCCTGTGAGGGGTGCTGTGCCGGGAGCCGAGGACAAAGCAGACAGGAAGCACCTTGTACACACACACCCGCGCACGGCACCACAGGAAGCGAGCGCGCCAGCACCAGGTGTTCTCAGAGGACGGAGAGGGGACTCGGAGGAAGTCCGGGGGGATCAGGGAAGGCTTTCCTGACATTCTACAGATGTCACCTAACACTGCACAAGTACGCCTTTTTCTCCTGGCAGGCATGTCTTCATTCTAGAAAAAGTTTACAAATCTAAACAACTGGCACAAATTTACCAGCCCCCGTTCTATCAAACCAATTGTGTTTTCTGAATTACAGAATAACAGCGTAATTATAAGATGAACGCTAGGCAGTAGACTCACCGGCATTTCACGACTACAGTCCACCAAGAAACCAATTCAGAGTCACCTGAAGGTGTTAATCGCCAACCACAGCCAAATGGTCTTTGATGACTTTTGCATATAAAGCTCTGGAATATTATCCAGTGAATGGCACTGACGAGTTTAAGCCGAAGGCTCTTAAACACTTCATACAGTACCTTGTAGCTAGAAGGCGGTTAACAAAGAAACAAAAACAGCGTTAAGGGTGTTCTAAGGACACTGGACTCAGAGCCAGAGCGTTAAATTTACTCTTAATTTCCTCTCTCTGACTCTGGGCAAGTCACTTAGCCTCCCAGGCAGACAGACGCCTCATCTGTACTGAGAAAGGGGCAGAGCATAGGTTATAAGGACTTCATAACTTCGAAAGGTAGAATAATCACTTCAGCTCACCAGACTGTCATTCAGTGGCAGTGCTCCGTTTCGCATACAACGTAACCTGAAGGATACGAATGTTCCCAAATGATAAGCATAAAAGGCAGGATAATTTCAGTTAGCCTTAGAGATATGTGATTTCTAATCACAACTAAACTCTGCTGTTTTTTAAGGGAAAAAAAAAAAAAAGCATTTTTCCCCTGATAAAAGTAACATACATGTGATACGGCCAATTTTTTTTTCAGAAAAAAATACAGATAACCAGTAATTCCACCACCCAAACGCAATTATCACTAACATTTAAATAAAGCTCACTGAGAGTTGTTAAAATTTATGTAGTCACAGATATGTACTTAAGTTTACACACAACCTAGTCAAATAGTGATTCACGCGCACACACTCCACCACTAAACTACAATAGAAAAGACAAAAGAGAAGTGCTCAGAGAAAACTACGAAGTGCTCACAAAGCACTCAGGACAAGCTGAAACTTGAACAGGCTCCCACTGGTCAACCTGTAACAACTGGAGCAAAAATAATGATAATAATGGATAATAATCAATAGAACAAAATGACAATCTATGATCCTATTCTGATATAAATAAATAAGTAAATGAGAAGGGAAAGCTCTTTCTTACGGTAGGATTCCAACTAATAAAAGAATAGGTGAAGGAATTAGAAAATTACCATTTGGCAAATACCGTAAGACAGGCAAAAGTCATCAATGGGTAAACAATCAACGGGAGAAAGGATGATGAGAAAAGAGATATTTGCACAGTTTCAAAGAAAATCCCCACTAGGTACGCATTAATTACAAAGGGGAAAGTTATTAATTTTACAACAGAGATTGGTAGGAACCATCCTAAGCGATCACAGTTAATGTCACCAGTCATGGGACAGACACACCAACACTGTGTACCTCCTGGTAAAATGCACAGAGAAGATCACAGCATCACTTCCACTGCCTCCCTAACAAAAATGCACACTCTGAACCGAATCATGAGGAAATATCACACAGATCCAAACTGAGGACCATGCAACAATATATATCACACAATAAACATAAATTCAAAATTGTTACTAAGAGAAGCTGCATGGAAATGCAGTTTTGCAGACAAAATTTCCAAACCTGAACTCCTATAAATTAGAGCAATTATTGACAAAGATTTCTGAATTATTTCCCAGCAGGGCCTCCATTTCACTCCCACCACCAGCAGAAAGCTTTCTAAAATATCCAGTTCTCCAAATCTCATAAGCTGTTAAAAACAATGCCATATATGGCACTTTCCCTTAACTATCATCACACTTTTACCTTCAAAGTAAACTAGGCTTTGCAAAGTCACCATTTCTAACTTGTAAAGCACAGTCACGATTTTAAAACTTTGACTTAAAGGGCAGTCCAAACTCTGCTCTGAGAATAGGTAATGTCTACAGAAATTTTAGTTTAATCAGTGTAATAACAAACCAGATAAAGTCAGTGAGCTGATGTACTCCTCCAATTAAGCAGACCCTTCCCTCTTCTGTTCTTGACCAGTAAATGTTCATGGAAAAGCCAAAGTTATGTTTAGTGAATAAGTAGGTCCTATTACATTCTTTTAATTAACTACCTTACAGGTAGTTCTGATTGACACCTGTTGTCCCAGCACAGTTATTAATAGCACTCCCTTTCATTCTTAAAAATATTCTGATTTGTACAACAAATTATTTGGTAACCTACTTTAGTCTTCCAAGAAGTTACTGGGGGCACTTCTTTTATATCTGAATGAGATAATATATGCATCACACTCAATAAATGAAAGCATTCTTTATTCCTGTCACTACTATTATTATTCATACTAAACATGTTCCTCTCCTTACAATACAACCACATTACCTCCAAAGATTAGATGCATCGTTCTTTCTGAATTCCTTTTTTTTCACATTAGGATGCATTAACACTAATTCTAGTCTTTCTAAATTCCTTCTACTTTTGTCAAAGCTTTGATATGCCAACATCTCCTAATATGTTTAGAGTAAAACAAAAAAAGGGAGAGAGTGTGTGTGTAAACATTTAACAATAAATGAGCTGTTCGGGGTTATTGAATACAGAGGTTAATCAACACAATCAGGATTTCATGGTGAAGAAGCAGAGCTACTAGCTTCAGGAAGATATATTAAGAACCACAACAAAATTGATAAACCATTAGCCAGACTCATCAAGAGAAAAAGGGAGAAGACTCAAATCAATAGAATTAGAAATGAAAAAGGAGAAGTAACCACTGACACTGCAGAAATACAAAAGATCATGAGAGATTACTACAAGCAACTCTACGCCAATAAAATGGACAACCTGGAAGAAATGGACAGATTCTTAGAAATGCACAAACTGCCGAGACTGAACCAGGAAGAAATAGAAAATATGAACAGACCAATCACAAGCACTGAAATTGAAACTGTGATTAAAAACCTTCCAACAAACAAAAGCCCAGGACCAGATGGCTTCACAGGTGAATTCTATCAAACATGTAGAGAAGAGCTAACACCTATCCTTCTCAAACTCTTCCAAAATATTGCAGAGGGAGGAACACTCCCAAACTCATTCTACGAGGCCACCATCACCCTGATACCAAAACCAGACAAAGATGTCACAAAGAAAGAAAACTACAGGCCAATATCACTGATGAACATAGATGCAAAAATCCTCAACAAAATACTCGCAAACAGAATCCAACAGCACATTAAAAGGATCATACACCATGATCAAGTGGGGTTTATCCCAGGAATGCAAGGATTCTTCAATATACGTAAATCAATCAATGTGATACACCATATTAACAAATTGAAGGAGAAAAACCATATGATCATCTCAATAGATGCAGAGAAAGCTTTCGACAAAATTCAACACCCATTTATGATAAAAGCCCTGCAGAAAGTAGGCATAGAGGGAACTTTCCTCAACATAATAAAGGCCATATATGACAAACCCACAGCCAACATTGTCCTCAATGGTGAAAAACTGAAACCATTTCCACTAAGATCAGGAACAAGACAAGGTTGCCCACTCTCACCACTATTATTCAACATAGTTTTGGAAGTGTTAGCCACAGCAATCAGAGAAGACAAAGAAATAAAAGGAATCCAAATCGGAAAAGAAGAAGTAAAGCTGTCACTGTTTGCAGATGACATGATACTATACATAGAGAATCCTAAAGATGCTACCAGAAAACTCCTAGAGCTAATCAATGAATTTGGTAAAGTAGCAGGATACAAAATTAATGCACAGAAATCTCTTGCATTTCTATACACTAATGACGAAAAATCTGAAAGTGAAATTAAGAAAACACTCCCGTTTACCATTGCAACAAAAAGAATAAAATATCTAGGAATAAACCTACCTAAGGAGACAAAAGACCTGTATGCAGAAAATTATAAGACACTGATGAAAGAAATTAAAGATGATACAAATAGATGGAAAGATATACCATGTTCCTGAATTGGAAGAATCAACATTGTGAAAATGATTCTACTACCCAAAGCAATCTACAGATTCAATGCAATCCCTATCAAACTACCACTGGCATTTTTCACAGAACTAGAACAAAAAATTTCACAATTTGTATGGAAACACAAAAGACCCCGAATAGCCAAAGCAATCTTGAGAACAAAAAATGGAGCTGGGGGAATCAGGCTCCCTGACATCAGACTATATTACAAAGCTACAGTAATCAAGACAGTTTGGTACTGGCACAAAAACAGAAATATAGATCAATGGAACAGGATAGAAAGCCCAGAGATAAACCCACGCACATATGGTCACCTTATCTTTGATAAAGGAGGCAAGCATATACAGTGGAGAAAAGACAGCCTCTTCAATAAGTGGTGCTGGGAAAATTGGACAGATACATGTAAAAGTATGAAATTAGAACACTCCCTGACACCATGCACAAAAATAAACTCAAAATGGATTAAAGACCTAAGTGTAAGACCAGACACTATCAAACTCTTAGAGGAAAACATAGGTAGAACATTCTATGACATACATCACAGCAAGATTCTTTTTGACCCAGCTCCCAGAGAAATGGAAATAAGAACACAAATAAACAAATGGGACCTAATGAAACTTAAAAGCTTTTGCACAGCAAAGGAAACCATAAACAAGACCAAAAGACAACCATCAGAATGGGAGAAAATATTTGCAAATGAAGCAACTGACAAAGGATTAATCTCCAAGATTTACAAGCAGCTCATGCAGCTCAATAACAAAAAAACGAACAACCCAATCCAAAAATGGGCAGAAGACCTAAATAGACATTTCTCCAAAGAAGATATACAGATGGCCAACAGACACATGAAAGAATGCTCAACATCATTAATCATTAGAGAAATGCAAATCAAAACTACAATGAGATATCATCTCACACCGGTCAGAATGGCCATCATCAAAAAATCTAGAAACAATAAATGCTGGAGAGGGTGTGGAGGAAAGGGAACTCTCTTGCACTGTTGGTGGGAATGTAAATTGATACAGCCACTATGGAGAACAGTATGGAGGTTCCTTAAAAAACTACAAATAGAACTACCATACGACCCAGCAATCCCACTACTGGGCATATACCCTGAGAAAACCATAGGTCAAAAAGAGTCTTGTACCAAAATGTTCATTGCAGCTCTATTTACAATAGCCAGGACATGGAAGCAACCTAAATGTCCATCGACAGATGAATGGATAAAGAAGATGTGGCACATATATACAATGGAATATTACTCAGCCATAAAAAGAAATGAAATGGAGGTATTTGTAATGAGGTGGATGGAGTTAGAGTCTGTCATACAGAGTGAAGTAAGTCAGAAAGAGAAAAACAAATACAGTATGCTAACACATATATACGGAATCTAAGGGAAAAAAAAGCCATGAAGAACCTAGTGGCAAGACGGGAATAAAGACACAGACCTACTAGAGAATGGACTTGAGGATATGGGGAGGGGGTGGGGTGAGATGTGACAGGGTGAGAGAGTGTCATGGACATATATACACTACCAAATGTAAAATAGGTAGCTAGTGGGAAGCAGCCGCATAGCACAGGGAGATCAGCTCGGTGCTTTGTGACCACCTAGAGGGGTGGGATGGGGAGGGTGGGAGGGAGGGAGATGCAAGAGGGAAGAGATATGGGAACATATTGTATATGTATAACTGATTCACTTTGTTATAAAGCAGAAGGTAACACACCATTGTAAGGCAATTATACTTCAATAAAGATGTTTAAAAAAAAAAAAAAAAAAAAAAAGAACCACAAGAATTCTCTACTAATAATTATCTTTTCCAGTCTGCAACTTTCCTGACTGTGGCCTAATTCTCTAAGTCCTGATTACTGTCTACTTTATCATCATAAGGAACTTCCCTACTCATTTGACCTACGATTTATTCATTTTTCTAAATAATTATTATGAAGTATATTCTATGTGTCAATGATGAAAATAAGTGGACAGGATCTGTGGCCATTCTCAAATGAGGGTGAGACAATGCTACATGTGCGCTGCACGGCTGGCAAGGGGTTTGCAGTCAATAACGTACGTCTAGTTTCCAGAAAAATCGTGTCAACGTTTGCGGACACAGAGTGCAACATACGCCAAGTAGGTCTAATTGGCTTTTTTGATGCATACCGTGAAAACCTTAATATACCAGCCCTGCCCCATGGGGTGGGCCCTAGAGTCAGACATACAGTGGACAGGCCTCTGGTCAACACCCTGCGGGTCCAGGGCCTCCCGTATCAGGCATCCCGCCCCTGGGGGACGGCAAAGGTAGGGGTGCTGTACTGCCATTCTCCCCTTTGCAGGAGGACCTGCTGAGCCACTTAATTAATTATATATGTATCAATCTCAGGGGAAGGCTATTGTTACCTAATTCTAGGAGGGAAATCCTAGAAGCACTTGTGTGGATACAACTGATTAAATTACTATGCAGCGTTATCTGGCTTCCTTTTCAAAAGCCACAGGTGTCAAATGCAGGGGTGTGTATGTAAATTTGTCCTAAGATACTCCTGAACAGACTAAGAGGGCCATTCACTTCTTTTTGAGGAGGAATTGAACAAAATAGTGAGTTCTCGGAAGACAGGAGAGCCAGGTATTTGCAAAGGGTTAGAAGTGCCCCCAGCATCTGAGTCCGGCTTCAAATGACTAAATGAGGGGGAGAGAGAGAAGGCAAATTAAAGAAATATTTATACGGAAATTTCACGTGCCTCAATCACTTAAACGGGCAGGAACCGAGAAAAGGCGACGCCCAGCCGACCAAAGAACGTGTGTCTGCGGAAAAGCCGCAAGCAGGACACTTCAAGGCAGCCCGGTGCAATCACTCCCCTGACTGGCTCAATTTCTTTAGGAACAGACTATTTTGCACACACACATTTGTAGAACGATCTCTTATGATCAAAGAGGGTCACCAATGTTGTTTTTTAAATATTTGCGTAAGTGGTTGATTTTATGGATGATGTTTCTTTTTCTTTTCAGATTGCCTAGATTTGGTGATACTGCCTTTGTCACAAAGTAGGCTTCCGTGCACACCTGAGTGGACGGGTCGGCCCTGTGCAGCACTACCTTTCACCTGCTGCCCCATAGCAGGGCCATGGGTTAGCAGTGGCCGCTGGGGACTAAGGAAGCAACCCCTTTCCATGGATGCCTTCCCCCCCTTCAAAATTAGGAGCCTCCACTAGATTCAAGCCTGTAACGTTCTCTCTGCATAGATCCATCCACTAACTACTATGTAAACTAGCTCTGTTGACCAAAAAAGGCCAACTGTCTGTGCCAGATATGAACTCACTTCTGAAGACATTCGGAACTGCAGCACCTCGGCTCTCTGCAAATGAAATACAGACCTGTTTAAATCTAGGTGGGCAGAGATAACACAAAATACATTCCTGAGAGCACGAAAGTGAACTGCACTCATCCATGAATTTATACAGTGCCTTGGTCCTGTGTACAATCACTGCACTCACCCATGAATTTATACAGTGCCTTGGTCCTGTGTACAATCACTGCACTCACCCATGAATTTATACAGTGCCTTGGTCCTGTGTACAATCACTGCACTCACCCATGAATTTATACAGTGCCTTGGTCCTGTGTACAATCACTGCACTCACCCATGAATTTATACAGTGCCTTGGTCCTGTGTACAATCACTGCACTCACCCATGAATTTATACAGTGCCTTGGTCCTGTGTACAATCTATGATGAGGATCATCCAACACGTTCTCCCAGGCCACACGCTTGCTGTGATAAAGAGCAACCGCCATTTTTCTTTTTCAGGATTAACCCTTTCCTGGCCCCTCCAATCCAATTCTACAGAAATACTGGGTGTCTGGAAAGTGATAAAAACTCTCAAAAATGTTCCACGTGTAGTTGGGCTAGTGATTTTCATCCAAATGTGATAATAAATATGCCATTAAGGGTACTGGGTGCTTCATCAAACCATGGGAGCAGAAGCTCCAGACTTCTTTCTACATGGTACTCAAAAGGAGACAAGTGCTACAAATCACGTGCCAAAATCCTCACTAAAGCCTGGGCTTCATGCAGAATAACTTTACATGTAGACGCGTTTCTTCAATACAATATCAGAAAATAACTTAAAGACTAAAAGTAGAAATAAATGTAAATCTAAAGTAATGTGATGCGGCAACTCTGACACCAAGCTGGCGATTCGTAAGAGTTTTTAAAGGGGGAATCAGAGCCAGACTCGCAACATCTGTAGTAAAAACCCAAGACCGACATTAAAGAATTATTCATGGAAAAACTTCTTCACAACAATGAGCCAAAGCTCAACTGCTAAAAATACATTCACTGTGCACACAGCGCACGGGCTCATTTCACAGTGTTTCCACTTGAACTACATCACCAGATTCTCCCCACCCAAACGTTCCCAGGCAACATGGGGTTCAATTCACGGGACAAACCTGGACACGTGAGGAATTAAAGCAGAAAAGCTGAAAAACATCAATGGGTTAAGGAGGAAAGCTGTGATTGGCGGGCTTGCCTCCTTGCTCCCTTTAGAAGTCCCTACTTAACAGCTCATAAGCCACAGTGCCAGGGAAAATGATGAGAATGAGGGCAGAAAACTCACTCAGGTATAGGGAACAGCTTTCATAACATTAGATTCTGCAGGAGGCATGGAAAATAATGGGTCTGATTTGATAAGCCATGTAAAAAGTAAACTGTATTAATTTATACTCATGTCTACTGAATTATTTAGTTGAAAACAGTTAAAGCTAAGTGGCTATGAGGACGGACCAGGATCTAGGTTCAAACCAACCCATTCCTTAACTAACTGTGTACCTTGGGCTACTTAATGACTCTGCACCTCAGTTTCCCCATCTGTGGAGTGGGGATAATAGTATACTTGTTTAATAAGTAATTCAGGCAGGGAAGACTGCCCTGAGAACAGCAGATGGCACCGTGTCGGCACCCAAGACGGGTGAGCTGGCATCGTGACTGCTCTAAGATCACTTGAAACTGAATCACAAAATATTTACTCAGCTCCAACAAGCGCACAGTTTGTCCTTTTCACCAAAATGTTTTTAACCCGTTTATTTTGCATAACCTGGCAGACGCCAGGAATAAAACACCAGTGGTCTTATAAAATTTTTAGTCACAAATCCAAAGTCACCCTCCCTCCTGCTGATGTTCCGGTCTAGCTTCACGGCTGACAAGGAGAAAGGCGAGGTTATAATTACGAAAAGAGCAGAGACAGACTCACACTTCTTATCAGCCAAGCTAACTGAGCAGAGTCTGCTCCCAGCTCAGCCAGGCCTGGTTCAGCCGCAGAATAAATGAAAACTTCAATGAGAAAACACATTTATCCCATAAGAAAGACAGAAGCCTTTCTTCCATTATTTTAATAACTCCTTCCCCCTCCTCTTCGCCCATGTCTCATTCTGTCATTGTTTTATAAGCAAAAACATCGTTTTAATAATCGGGAAACCCCACAAAATGTAACATCTAAGTAACAATAATCCCTTAAAGCACTCTGTATGAAACACTCACAGCACCTTTTACTCAATCGGAGTTCCATGTGAGATCAATTTAAATAAACATTCAAAAGTCAAGGCCCATTACAAATGTTCATTTTTGTTCATAAGTTCAAAAAGTCCAACAGCAAAAGAAACATAATTTATTCAGATTACACAGGACTGAATGTGACTGCTATACTCACTCCTTGGCACAATGATTTTCAAAAGCATAGATTCAAAGGTACATCCTGACTGACCGAGAGCCAATTATATGCCAGATATTATATTGATACTAAGGCTGTGGGCAATAAGACTGAATCAGACAAAGCCCACGACACCAATATTTACAATTTCACGGTAATACAGAGGAAATGGCATCCTCTTTGTACCCTGGAGTCTCGACCATGAACAAAACAAAACAATACAACAAACAACAAAAAACACCTGGTGGGCTTCCCTGGTGGCGCAGTGGTTGAGAATCTGCCTGCCAATGCAGGGGACACGGGTTCGAGCCCTGGTCTGGGAAGATCCCACATGCCACGGAGCAGCTGGGCCCGTGAGCCACAACTACTGAGCCTGCGCGTCTGGAGCCTGTGCCCCGCAACGGGAGGGGCCGCGATAGTGAGAGGCCCGCGCACCGCAATGAAGAGTGGTCCCCGCACCGCGATGAAGAGTGGCCCCCGCTTGCCGCAACTAGAGAAAGCCCTCGCACGAACCGAAGACCCAACACAGCCAAAAATAAAAAAAATAATAAAATAAATAAATAAAGTAGCTATAAAATTAAAAAAAAAAAAAACACCTGGTGACTTATGCTTTTTCTTAAAAATCCTTATTGCCCCTATTAACTCTTGGCTGGGCATGAGCTTTGCAGCCCTTGTTCATACTATGTACTACATTTCAAAATGGTGGGAGAAATGGCATACAGTACATTCCAGGACTTCAACTTAGTGTATGTGACACTATAATTAGACACGTAAGAAAGACAGACCGAAACCGACATCCCGTAAAACACTATCAAGTTCCCATTTGTCACTTTTGGCTGCTCCCGCCAAGTAACTTTTTCATCTCATGACTTTCTCATTGTTACACATCTTGGTATTAGCAAGCACTCATGCTCTAATTTGCCCAAATATTGCCAAACACTAATATAAAACAGTAAATAAACTGAATTTATCCACCGAGTTTGGCTCACACTGACATGGCAAAATCTTGAGGCTTTTTGTCCAAAAGTCTCAAACATCAGAAACTGGTTACTGTTACGGATATACGAAGGAGAGGCCACCATTTCAGAGAAAGTGCAAGCAAACCCAGTGCCTCTGTCCAGCTGAGGCTGACCCTGCCCGCCCGAAAGGCAACTCAAAGTAGCATCAACCAGAATGTTCCATCAGGGCACCAACGATACAGCCTTTCACTTCAATTTCAAATGAGTCCAAATTTAGAGTGTGCTCTGGAACAACGTGAAAAACTTACTTGAGCATGTTTTTATAGTTCTTTAATATCCATCCACTGGATGACTCACAGTTATGTATCATAGAGGCCAGGTACTTTTATTTCTAAAAAAGGAATATGTTGGAGAGTTGGAGGGGCTAGCCTGGAGCTCTAACGCTTGGTGACTAAGCAAGAAAAACAAGGGAGAAGCCAGTTCACCTCCAGCCTAGGAGAAGTGATTTTAAGGGTCTAAGTCTTGTTTAAAACGTCACATAACTCAAGTTTGCAATTTATTTTCCAGTATAGTCTCATGAATCTAGTCAACATTTAAACACTACTCAGTAGTGCTAACTGGGTCCACCTCTTAAAAGCCTGTTTACACAAGCTATTCAAAACACCCAGGTCCCAAAGTTGCCAAAAAAAATATTTTGAAAACATTTACTAGGGCACAACTAGGAATCAGTCTTTCCAGCAGTTCTTCCCAGGCCGAGGTACTCAAAACAGTAAATCGGTCTTCTCTGATTCGAAGAAAAACCTTCCCACTCCCCATCTCCTACCCCATGTCCACCTTCCACAAGGGGTCTGTTCACTGGAGAAGGTTCGAGAAGTTTCACGGAATCATTAAGAAAGTTAACAGTTGTCTATTTCACTTTGCAAATAAGAGAAGTCAACCCATTTGTAAAAGGAGCGAGCGAGACAGATCTGCCTGTTGCCATGAGATTGTCTACAGATGTGTTCTCAGACTATGGGATGATTCCCAACTGTCCACAGTTTGGTTTATTCTGTCAATTCTGCATTCCAAATACGTCATGTCAGATATAAACGCAACACCAATGCTCCCTCTGCTAAATCAAATCACCTGTAGGAAAAAGCAATTTAAACACCACTATGAACAAGCCCTATAAAGCCATCAAACACACATCAGAGACAATTATATCCTCTGTTAAAAGTTCTATCACTGGGGCTTCCCTGGTGGTGCAGTGGTTAAGAATCCGCCTGCCAATGCAGGGGACACAGGTTCAATCCCTGGTCAGGGAGGATCCCACATTCCGTGGAGCAGCTAAGCCCGAGCACCACAACTACTGAGCCTACGCTCTAGAGCCCACGAGCCACAACTACTGAAGCCCGTGCACCTAGAGCCCGTGCTCCACAACAAGAGAAGCCACCGCAATGAGATGCCCGTACACCGCAACGAAGAGTAGCCCCCACTCGCCACAACTAGAGAAAGCCCGCGCGGCAACAAAGACCCAGTACAGCCAAAAATAAATAAATTAAATAAATAAATTTAAAAAAAATTTTTTTTTAAGTTCTATCACTGGCCACAAACAGCTCAACATATATCATAACTTTAAGTAAGGCAACATAAAACATTAGTGATATTAAAATGCAAGGCTTCAAAACTTACCTGGCAAAAGTGAAGACTAAATAAATAGGCAAATGCTTTTCTTTCATTGGCAGTAAGAAAACGCTTCATTTAGGTTTATTTTATGAAAATACACGCCATGAGTTAGCCAAGTCCATGGAAGCCTACTTCTCATCGATCAAATCAGCTTCAAAATATTAAAAAAAATTTTTTCCCTATGTGCCCCAGAAGTTACTCACCTACCACCTTCCCATCTATTTCATCTATTTCCCCCCACCCCCGTCTTCTCCCAATCATCTCCACACATCTTCCGGCCCCTTCTCCTGCTTTCCCAGGTGTCTGGCACGAGCACAGCAGTGCCCTCAACTCCCCCCTGCACGTCCCCCGGCCGGGACGTCCTCTCCGCAGCCACACGCGCAGGGCAGGCGTGCAGCACGGCGGGTACGCACAGGCGGCGGGTCCACGTGGTACTCCGCCAGGCCGTGGAGGCCGACCTGGGCCTGGGGGCCCGCTCAGAGCCCAGGAGAGCTGCTCTCACTGCCGCGCTTAATACTTTTACGCTGCTCACGTCTTTCAAATGTTCCTCAGAGCTGGCCCCCAGGAGTAGAATGTCCACCCCAGTCAGGGCTGGGAAGGACAAGTGCTGTCAGTGTTTTCGTGTGTCTACCTTTCAGTTGATGTCAACAGCCTTCAGGATTCAACTCAGAAGAAAACATTAGGACCAGGCTCTCCTGTGATCCTCCGTAACTCTGTTTTGCCTTCAAGTTTGAGACCACTCACTATTAGCCTTTATGGGGGGAGGGAAGGGAGGAAGGAGCCAGCGAGAGAGAGAGAGGCCGGCCCTAATGTTATGGGAGAAAGTAGAAAGATCCAGGTGTTCTGGATCCAGTCACTGAAAATGACTAAAATGCCTTTGGGATCTGGCAGGCCACTTACATTTTAAGGAAATCAGCCCCTTGGCTGCCACCCCACACACACACACATACAATCTCATTTATGCCTACCATACCCCACCAAAGTCTATTGATCATTTGCCTGAGAGTCGATTCCAAGGTGGGTTAAACAAATTGCTCCATTTTTCTCTAAAGCACATCAGCAAATCTTTTTTTTTTTTAATTTCCTTGACTCAGGATGCTACAGATTGTTAAGATCACACTGAAGGTTTAATAACAGCTTTTAATTGGGGGTGGGGTGGGGAGAGGAGACAGTAACACTTTAAATAAACGTCTCTATTGGAAGATGCACAAAGGTTTCAGAAACTTACAGTATCTATAGTTACTCATCACCTCGTGTACTGATACAGAGAGATACTGGGCTCATAAAAGCACTGATACATTTTCAGACTAAGTTTTATAATCATTGGAATTCACAGCAATGACTCAATGGCTACAGCTGTGAAAGGCTAAACTACAGGAATCCTGGGTATAAAAATCCTATGTTCTGAACACTGGGCAAAAATATTTAAGTATATGGGGCAGAAGCAGCTCATAATTTTCAAATCATGACTAAAATCATGGCAAGTTCTACTACAAATAATTATCACTAATGGTTTTAAATAAATGGTCTTTCCCCCTTCCAAATATCTCTATTGGTCACTTCGCTACACTCACCAGTAGGACAAAATCTAATACATCATGACCCCTTAGGTGCTTTCTGCCACCACACGCACACACAAAAGCCAAGACCCAAAAGTCAACAAAAAATCTACAATATTTTAAATCACAAACAAGCTTTATGAAGTGAAAGTGTTGAACAGCCAGAGGCCATACGATGCACTCACACAAACATGATAATGTACATCACTCGATACTGAGGTCCATTCACAACCAGCGCAGTCTGTGAGCCACTGGGGGCCAGGACGGATCCCGCACACAGCGGCACCTGGCCTGGCTGTGGCCTGTGGCACTGAGTGCACTGCTCAGTTGGAAGCATGCTCTCCAGGAGTCTGATCTCTGCTTAGGATTCAGAACAGCAAAGGTGATTTGAGTTTAGTAATGAACAAGACGACAATTGATGTAGAAAAGCATGGGAACCACAGGGAAAGCACAGCCATGCTTGAAGGGTGTCAAAACGCAGGATGAGAACTGGACCCAGAAAGTGTCTGCTCTCGCTCTCACTCACCTAACTTAAGTTTTTTTCCTGAAACATCAGGAACTTTCCATATATAGGATGTACTGAAAAGAAACATGATGGCACAAGTGTTTGGGGAGTTTATTGCAGCAGTGTTTAAAAAAGGCTAAGAAGCAATCCTTCCTCTAAGGTTCACGTGTTAATCATACGAGGACAGAACAGTTTGCAAGGGAAATAAAACTCCTCCAAACCAGTCAAGTCCTGCCTCGTAACGCACGGCTAATATTAAGCAGATGCAAACACGTTCCAGACCACTGACGCCCTATCATTTTCTCAATGTGACAAAATCACAAGTTCAAAGCCTCAACGATATCATCTGGTGCCTTCAGTGGACCAGAGGGCAGTGAAAGGCACCTTGCAGAAGCCAAGCCCTGTGATCCGATGACTGGACAGAAGCCATGAGCAGGGGGCAGCCTCGCAGCCGTAGGACACGGCGTTTCCGGCAGCGGCCGGCTGTCTTTCTGCTGAGAGGACATGAAAACAGCGTGCGGTATTCCCTTCAACACTGTCCCCAAACGCTGCTGCTGCCGCTGCTAAGGCGAGCAGCAAAGCTCTCCTGCCCAAAACGTTCCGACATCCCCACGGGATAAAGGCTGCGAGGCCTGCACTTAGCAAGCGGCCGGGGTTTCCGCAGACGTGGGAGCGCCTATGTGGACAGGCTCGGGACACCTGCTCGTGTGGCTGAGGGGCTCTGAAGTCGAGGTCAATGCGGAGCCCTCCTTGACCAACCACAGAGCACACGGAGCGCGGGAGTGAGAACCGTGCATTGAATAGCGAGATCCATCTTCTCTCACGAGCCATGTTCTCTGGGGTGATATGTTTCAAAAACAAACGTTTGCCATGAAAATAAATTCAAAGTAAAACGGGCACCGTCCGTCGAAGGTTAACAGTTGGCAGTGCCCCCACGGAACCCCGGGTCACAGCACCAGAGACCCTGGGCCATGCAGCCCGGAGCGGGCGCAGCTCTAACCGTGCGTCCTTCCTCAGAAGACGGGGAAGGGAGACTGCATGCGTTTTGCTCAGCCCCAGTTTGAAACCGATCCCATTAAGGAGGGGAAGAAAATGAGACTGATGGTTAAGGAGCAGCGCTGAATTGGTTTTGTTTTCCTCTTTTTAGAGTTTCTTTAGGTTTTTTTTTGGGAGGGGGGGAGTTGGTCAAGGAAAGAAATACTTAACAGGTAATACTCTGTTTAAACCAGTAATGTTTAAGGGATGCGTTAATTCTTTCGAAAGAGTGCACTACATTTTTTAGTAAACTGATGCCTTTTTATCAGCCTTTTAAAAAACAAGGTCTCCAAGGCACTTTTTTTTTTACTATTTATATTTACTGGACTCCTACTATTGAAGAAAGGAGAGAGAAAACAACCCTGTTTAAGTCACAATCTGGTTGATGGAGAGATAAATCACAAGAATTACTGCAGAGCCACAGCCAAAGTATCAATACCCCAGAACCGCAGGTGTTCGGGAGACTGAGCCACGGCTTTCAGCCGGGAGAGAGAAGGAAAATTGCAGGAGAGCAGTAACAAACCTGGACATGATAAGGGGTTAGCCACAGGAAAGCAGGAAGGCGCAGGGGTCCTTCTGAACCCTACTGGAAGACGCCCCACACCCCCAGAGAGCAGGGGACATCTGGGCTCCATCCTGAGACCCACTGCCATCAACCCCAGGGCTGCCTGCAGGCCGCGGGGAGCAGGGGACCGTCCCGGCTCAGGGGGAAGCGCACAGAGGGCTGATGCCTTGTGGCCAGGGGTGCAGGAGGAGCGCACATGCCTGTCTTTGCCATCCCTGCTCTAGGAGGGGGTAATGGCAAAGCGGAGGATCTCAGCAGTACTCAGTCCCATTTTCCTCATTAATCCTCTAGAAAATCAGGGAAGGATTAAAAAAATCATCAGAACTCCAAATTCATACCTAGGGAGCACTTCTGTCAGGAGAAGTTAAGTGAATTCTTAAATGCTAGTGAGCTTTCCAATGGATAATTTCATAGGACGAAAAACAAAATGTAGAAAAATCATATGACTAACCACAGAAAAAAGTATAACACTGTCCTTTTTAATAAATGACATTTTCTCACAGACCAAGTTTCTACGTGTAAATTTCTCACTAATTTCTGTATTTCAATCCTTAGCAAAATTAAGGCAGAGAATTTATGCCATCATTTAATCATGCTTCTATTATCACAAGGGAGCTTTTTAGACCTATCTACAGGCAAAGAAGTAGAAACTACATTGTATTTGATAAGCCAGTCCCTTCTAAAACAAAGCTTGTCTCCTTGCTTTGAAAATTTCACTATTCAGTCCACAATGACAACAGTTGCTATCAGATCCAAGTGTGCCCCGAGGTTGAAGCATCTCTGTTGGGCAATCCCAGAACTGCTATTAAGACCAAGGGATCATGGTGCTGTTTCGGTTAAAGGTAGTACCAGCAGAAGTCAAAGGGGATCATGAGGTAGAACGTGTCCCCACCTCACACTGAGCCTGACGAGGGTAATGAGACAGCAAACAGCTATGGGTGCCCACAGATTTCACAGATGGGCCCCTCTCCATGGAACTTTGCTAGTGATGACTTAGATAACAAGATAGAGAAGTCCAGGTTATCAAATCCTCAGACCACACAGCTGAGTGAAATCATTAGTGTGTCAGTGGGGGAAAAAAAAAAAAAGAATAGTATCCAAAAATCTGAACAGGAAGAATTGAAAGTAATAAGATGAAATTCAACAATCTATATAAAGTCACATTTACGTTCAAAATGTTAATTTGTTAAGTACAAGTGAGGAAGGATCTGGGTGAAAAAAGGAGATAAAGGAACAAAAAACACAGGGTGTTCTGGAGAGTTCTACGAGCTGGATCTCTGACAGGAACAGGGCAGGGCAGGGCAGCGTGTACCCTGTACAGGTCACAAACAGCAGACCTGGGACTCTGTGATCCACATCAGTGCAAAGTGTGGAAGCTACTGGGGGGAAGTGAGGAAAAGTGTGGGTGTTTAAAGAAGAGCCTGAGGCCAGGAGGACCTGGTCACTATCTTCAAATATTTCAAAGGCTCAGCAGAAAAGATCTTTTGCAGTTCTGGACACTTGGGCTCCAACAGCCAAAACTGGAATCAACTGAAGTTTCAGGGGAAGAGATTTCACCTTCGAAAGAGTGTCGAGGTGGAGGGACGAGGACAGAAGGGATAAGGTGATTCAAAATCAAGGGCTGTGCAGACAGTTAGGAGTTTCTTCCCTTTGAGCGAAGTCTTTGGCGTCTCTGTGGCCTGTAGCAGGCACCCTCAACGCTGAGTTCTGAACCCAGAGGTGCCCGCTTCACTGGTGTGCTCTCTGCCTAGCGCTGCGACCTGCAAAAATGAGTCCAACAACTCTTTCTGCCCACCTTTTCCGCCGCCCCGCACTGTAAGAAACCTCCTGAGGCCTTTGCTGAAGAAAACTAGGCTCATGTGTTCAAGCTGCCAAATCTCTAAGCTGTGTAACTGTCGTGAACCCTCGAAAATCATTAAGGATATGGCTAGAAAGAGGAAGCCCCATCATTTCTTGAAAATGAAGCCAACATTGGCCAACTTTCCCTAACAAGGCTATAATCACAAAAAATGTATGCACGGTTCAAAGTCTGTGGACTGAAAGACTCTTGTGGCAAAATCAGATGCCACTAATAACTCAGGAATAAGGTAAATCCCCAGAGGATCTCACCATCGGCGTTCTTCCTCTGGGCCTGGAGCTGGTCTCTGAGACCTGCAGCGCCGTGACCGGGGCTCGCCCTGGCCGCCCTCCCGGTGGGCACTGCCCCAGGTGGCGGCCGGGAAGCCACTGACAGAGGAACCATGTCTCCACCTGGTGCCCCCTTCCCTCCCAACACGCACCAGCGGCCCCTGCCAGGAAGGGTGCTCAGCCCCAGGCCGGCTGCAGGAGGGCCGTGTCCTCCGCACCAAAGTCACGCTGTGCTTACGGAGGAGACCCCTGCCCCCTGCTAGGCCCGTGGCCCCTGTTTCCAGCCCTGAACCGCTGTTCCCCTGCCCCCAACTGGCTCTATACTCAGAATGTCCTTTCTGTGCCCCCTCCACCAGGCTGCCACCTCCAGGTCCGATTCCTTTGTTCCACACACCCTGGTCAGGCCTCTCTACACACGCCCCACGATTGAGAGCTTAACTGGAAGAGACGTTAAAACTTAAGGAAGGCAACGCAGTACCAGACAAAGAGCGAGCCAGGTCCCGAACCCAACCCTTGCGCACGTTCTAGCCTCGTGACCTTCAGCAAATTAAGTGGGTTAGTGTCTCCGAGCTTCCCCTATTACATGGAGAGAATAACAGGATCCATGTGAGAGGGGCCCTGGGAGGAGCCCGTAAGATAACCTACAGGAAGGCTCAGCAGGGCCCCTCGCAGACGTAAAACACAGAAGAAGGACCCTGGGCTCTTAGGCTACTGAGAGCGCATGCTCAGTGAAGGGCAGGGCCAGGGCTGACAGGCCGCAAGTGGAGAAGCCAGAACGTGAAACTCTTCGGGTTTTCGGTTCTTTCCACTGTGCCCGGTTACTTCTCCAGCTATACACTCAGATCCTAAACTTGGCTAAAATTCTCTAATTTGTCTATTTTAAATGCCCCTGACGTTGGTCTATGTAACAAAGCGAGAGGAAGCCAGAGCATTCCAAGTGCACTGAAATGGCGCTCAGAAAGGGGTTTCTGCAGTGCAGCTGCCCTGGGGCGGCTGTGGACACACGTCCCATCTGGGAGTCCCGTGCGCCACCTCACAGACCACCCGGTCCAGAAACACGCCCGTCACAGGCCTGCCCACAGCCATTCACAGCCTGGCACGGGGGTCAGCACAGATTCTCAGATGGGATGGATCACAGAAGGGCCGTGAGGTTGAAGGGCCAGCACCGGGATCAGTGGGCAGCTAATGACAGCTGACAAGGGCGGTGACCAGCTCCCAGACTCATCTGCGCTAGAAGGAAGCAGCCACCGTCCTGCAGTGGCCCTAAAGCGTTGAGCGGGGCTCCAACTTCAGGTTCAACAGATGCCCGAACCTTTGGAGAGGCACTAACACAATTACGACCAGGCCAACATCCGGAAGGCTTTCCCTTCTCAGGGTTCTCTTACACACTCTGAGGCATCTAAGAACAATGCGGCATCTGTAGAAAATATCAACGTTCCTTCTACACCCCTTAAATAAGATGTCTTTTTCTAGTACTTAGAAAGAGGCTGTAATGTCAGCTGCATGTCCTGTGAAAAGGTAGGAGGCTGAGACACAGTGCTAATAGAAGAATCAAACCAAAAAATGCATTGTAATAGTCTAATGTTGGTTATTTTTTTTATAATCCATACAACGGAGCCAAAAAAATATTCTAAAAGTGAACTGTACAAATGCCATTTTCTTGCATGATCTTTATACCTTAGCTCTTTTCTGAAGAATTTCACTGCATAAAATTAAATATTTTATCATATGTAGAAAACTAAGCCAACTCAAATAATAAACTCCAGAAGAAAACTAAAGCTATCTACCTGTATTCTCATATTCAGAGATGAGATCGTTCTAACACGTCATACTTCTGTGATTTTTTTTTTTTAAGCTAAAAATGAGATTCTTACCAAAGTCCAATTTAGGCAACATTTTTTTTTAAAGCAAGCAATAAGAATACTGACAGCTTCCATTTAACTCAATACTCTCAGCACAGTTAAAGAAACAGTGGTAAATTCAGTTAGCCTCTTTTGCCCCTTTCCCTTCAAAATAATCTTTTTTAGTCCAATGAGAATAGGAAGCTCCAGGCAGTATATAATGATCAGTTTGGAATTCAGGCCACACAGACTGAAAATATCAGCACGTAACCAACTTTTTATCTAGGTTATTTCAGAAGGATGTACCAGAAAACTAGGGAATATAATGCACAGGCTTGACTACGTCTGTATTACAGTTAAATGGTACTTTACCCAACATGCCTTCCAAAATCAGGTGATCTTAAAGGATACATACACCATATGTAGAAAATTCCGGATTGTAAGAAAAAAATATGTTTTAACACACATTAATTCTGATTTGTTTACGTAAATGCTCATCCTTTTGAAGAATCCTGAGGGCAGAAACAGTAAAAAAATATATATATATATTTTTTTTTAGGTGGTTTTAAAATCACATTTAAATGTGCATTTATTTTAAAAAAATAATAAATAAGTCAATAAATAAAGGGTGCATTTAACCTAGCATTATGGAACAATTAAGAACAAATACAGGACAACTCCTCTAACAGGTGGTGAAGAAGTTGCCAGGGGCTCCAGTCAGGGAATCTAAGTGCTGGAGAGGATTTCTTCCTCCTGCTGGGACACCAGACCCACGCCTGGGGGGGAGGGGGGGAGGGAAGAGGGGGGAGGGGGGAGGGGGTTGCTGGCCAGGAGCGGGACAGGCTCTAACCGAAACACTCTTCACTCACCCAGAACAGGACGAAGTTAAAAAGCCTTCTTCAGTGATGGGGAGGGAGGGGAGCACAAAGACCCCCTTCTGCGCTCCTGTGAAGAAGGGAAGGACGCGCCAGGCCCTGAGTGTTGACAAATCCTGATTCACGGCTCCAGTCCCACTTAGCTCACACATAAAAGGGGCGATTCAGCCACTCAAGGAGCTGGGGCGGGTGGGGGGGGGGGTGGACTTTGAATGTACTTTAGGTCTCTTTTTAAACAGACCACTATTGACAGGGGCTCTGACTCAGCATCATCTCTCCTGACTACTCTTCTCGGCCAGCTGTCAATGCCTTTATGTGTCCAATACTGAATCACACATCACTGTATCCAAGTTAGGAATAAGCCACAGGACACTCACCACTGGGAGTCATGATTGTCTTAACATGACTCTTGTCCTCTGTATATGGAAGTTATAAAACTGTGGTCAGTAAGTCGAGTGACCATACATCCTGGTTTGACAGGGACAGTCCCAGTTTACACCTACTGTTCCAGAATAATTAACGGTAATACGCTCTTTCACGCTCAAAAGCATCTCTGCTTAGATCATAAATTATATAGTCAGTCTATCAGTGAAGAATGTCACACTAAGGAAGCATCAACATTTGACAGCAACACCCGTCATCTCTTAAACACCTAGCAGGGACACAGCTTTTTAAGCACAACGCAGCACAAGGTAGTAACCTAGAGCTTCTAAAGTTGAACCTGAGCAATAAGTGCCTCCCTCGACTGGGAACTTAATCATCTTCTCTACCCTTTTAAGCGGCAGCATTCCTGTGCCGACAGCCATCACCTACAGTGACCTCTCTTTTGATCTCTGGCACCAAAAGAAAGCCTTTGCTGTGTGGTCCTAGCACCACACATACAACTTGGCTGCTCCTGCTTGGCAAATACAGAGCAATAAGGGCCAAACAAAATCTCTGCCCTAAAAGAGGTAGCTTTAGAGAAAAATGGTTAGAAGAAGTGAGAAAATGAAGAATTACCTCACGAACTAGGAAAATCATTGGGTAGGCGTATTTGTAAAAAATAAAAACAAAACAAGGCACATACACAATAAACACAATTAACGTATCCTATGATATAAATGTAAGTAAATATAAAATAGTAGACAACACTGATAAAATCCTTGCAGTGAGTTAGAAACAAAGCCAAGCCATGGTATATAGCCAGGGTTGATTTTTTCTGTTTAATTTGCAACCATGGGCCTGTGGCAATTCCAGAGAAAGTCTTATATTTACAGGCAGATGCAAAGCAGCCTCCTTCATGCAGCCAAAATACTCAGCCAAGAACCCCTAGGTGCCTGACTCAGTGACAGGCAGAAGAGCTCTCGGGAGAGACAGGAACAATTCTTCCTCCCCCAGGGGTCCTGGGTCCCAGCCCAGGGAGGGAAGCCACTTAGCCCAGCAGTATTTACCCTCTTTCTTTCTCTCTGTTTCTTTTTCTCCTTCTCCCTCTGTCAGCTATCTTTTCTATTTTTATTCTTTATAATTCCCTATTTGCTAGTAAACCAGAGGCAGCATGCTTTAAAATGTCCGAATCCCTCCAAATCTCTAGGTCCTGGAATAGGAGCTCTGTCAAGGAAGGTACAATGCTAGTGCCCCAAGTTACAGGGCAGCCAGATAACAAGACAACATGAAATTCACACAAGTGCCAGAAACGCATGGCAGTGAAAAGACCTCTGTGTTTGACATTTTCCATAATAAAAAAATGTTGTAATATTCATATTCCAGTTATTATACGAAAAAAATGGGATCTTTAAACTCTGAAACCTTTAAACTTGTGAAATATAAGCCACTGAAAACAAACTGTAAATGTGGCAATTTACTTATGAAAGTTTTAAATACATGAATATTAATTTGTTGTCAACACTTAAATGGATTCTAGAATAAATCCTCTGTCCCCTGGGACGTACTTATATGCTTACTACTGTCAAACTGTGAGCGTCTTTCTCAAACCTCAGGGCAGAGTCCATGAGACAAATCTACTGCAGAGAAAGTGGGACACAGAAACAAAGTATCGGAAATGGGTTGTTCATGCTAACCTAAAAATACTCTTGTGAAAACTAAATTTAATGGTCAAGTGTTTCAGAAGACCGCTGCATTTATGAAACGCATATATCCAGTATCAACTCTGTAAATATGTGCATAAAATGTTCAATAGCCGTAAAGATGAGACTTAACACCCAGTTCTCAAGTGACTATGATTTAAGGAAGAACTAAATGTTTTAGCCATCTCCGTTTATTTGACATTAAGTAAAAATGTTACTTTCGAAAGGGTCAGTGTAAATTTTTAAAATCATCTTTGAAAGCATAAATAGGAATTTATAAGGCCTGTTTTATAAAGAAGTGGTGTAAAACATATTTTTAAATAAGAACTGTGCTAGATATTCATTCTCCCAAAATGCATTCGCCTCCAAAATATCATCACATATCAGTATTTCTGATGCAAAGATACACTTTTACTGTCACACGGTACTTTGTGAACTTTTCTTTCAGAAGCTTTGTCTCCCGCAACCCAGCACACAGGAGTCTACGTATCCTATATATTTTCAGGACTCTCACAAACTATGCTGAGCTCATACTAAGTGGACTACACAAGAGAGAGGCTACACTATCACATGGGGGAGTTCCCCAAATATCTGTGTAATTGTCAGTGTGATAAAATGAGTTCTACTTAAAAGGCCCAGGCAGACTTAAGTGAACTGCGCCTCATCATATCTAATCTTGAGAAACGTAGGTTTGTAAAACACATCTTGCTTCCACATCTTGAGGTTACACACCAAGATCTAGTTTTATGCCGATACATCTCTAAATTTTAATACTGTAACAATCTAGACTCTTCAGCTCCAAAGAATATACAATTTATGCAAAGGAAAAACAAGACTCGGAATCCATTACTAAACCTTAAAAGATTTTAAAACAAAAAAGTAAAAATTGTGGAAAGGGAGTTCTAAGTAGAGTGGAGAAAATTGGAAAACTCCTTGTAGAAAACATTTGAAACCTGACAGCCTTAAAAAGAAAACTGTGGTCCAATTCCAGATCGCGATTTTTTCCAAAGTAGTTTAGTTCTAATTAGTGGCAGCCTGGAGAAACTTAATGGACCTCTTCTCGGAATACTGTTTTCCAATACATAAAATAAAATACAGAAAATTACACAGAAAACCAATCATTTTTTTTAAAGTTATCTAAAGATTTTAAAGTATTATGTGCTTCTTTACCACACATGAAATAACAAGATCTAGCAATCAGTCCAGTAACCACTGTCATTTTGAAGCAGTGCTGAGCATTAGTGAAATTTTGAGAGATCTGCAGTAACCAAACGTAATGGAATTTGAAAATATCTGCGATGTCCACTGGTGACAAGTCACAGGTGCTGCCAGAACTACTGCATTACATTCACAATTGAAAGAAATATCGTATTTAGTTGGAGAGCTGTGAAAAATAAAGATGTAATTAATTTCTTTCCCATCCAAGTTCACGGGACTTCACTCCAGACCAAAATCTCTTATGCTAGACACAGTGTTACTTACTTGGCCTTTTTGAGCTCAGCCTTTGGAGGGAATGTCTTAAGAAGGTCACTGAAGAACAGGTTCGTAACCAGGAAAACATAAACTCCAAGCAGGATCTTTCTCAGGCAAAGGTTCAGGTGGCAGCCCTGTGTGTGCCATGTGTACCCCTGACCGTAGCTGACCAACTTCTCAAGAGTTGCTAGTCAATCCCTTCTTAAGCTATGAAAGTGAGGTAAAGTTGGCTGGGTAGACAGACAGACAGACATAAGGAAGACCCGAGGGAGAAACAGGAAACAGAGACAGACTTAGAGCAGCTATTTCAGAGTGCCAGCTCACACTCCCAGCAGCTCCCCCCGCGGGGCAGGCCACGTCATCTCCCTCCCCCGGGCTGACTAAGGGTCCCACACACTTAGGATAAATTCTCTTTGTTGCCCCAGCAGCCAAAAGAGCCTTAACTAAGTCAGGCCCTTAAAGTACAATATATGCCAAACTGTGATGCAACTCCTCAAGTGCAAACTGCTAAAAACCACAGTCACTAAGTATTAAACCAGTATGGATTGATGGCGACTAGAGCTAGTTTTCCCATAAACCAGCAGCACTGTAAAGTGGATCTTTCCCCAAAGGACATGAAGAATCTACACCTTGGTGATGCTGAAGTGTCAGCAGACATGCTCCTTTGTTTCACTTTTCTGCAGTAGCCTTACTTGTAGCCGTTGGTGTTCATGGCTGGGGTTTTGTACCATCGTGCTGTATTTTCAGAGGACAAGCAAGGCTCTAGACATACACTGACCATGACAGGAGGGCAAGAGTCACAGAGACAGACACTTCTCATTTATATGTGCAAAACAAAACAAAAATAACACAAACCCTCTGCGCTTTGATGCCAGCATTTTTGCTACTAATCAGCAACAGGCTAATTTCTTTCTTCTTTTCTAATCTTATCACCAGGGAAGACTGTTTCAGACTGAGAAACACCCAGGAACAGCAACGAACTAGTCCTTAAACCTCGTCAGGTTTCAGATACACTTCTGGTCTATTAAACAATGATTCTGCAGCAACCTCTCCGTATCTGCACTCGGCAGTCATGAAACAGACAGGACAGACAGAGGAACAGCTACTGGCTAAGCCCTGCCTTTGTCCTCCATTATTCCAAATAATTTAGATTGCCTAATTCTGACCTCGGGCTCTTCAGCTTATGGTCTACAACCAAATGTTACAAAGTTTAGCTAGCCGGCATTACCTTAAATGGTGCAATTTTAGAGTCCTTCAAAATGCTGAAAAATTTGGATTGGCATTCCTGTAGTTTTAGTCAAAAGTATCATTACTTACAGCGACCAATGAGAGACTTAGCAACGGGCTTTTCTTATAATGGGCACTATATTTTTGGCAAGCTATTATAAAATATTTTATTTCTTTTAAAAGGGTATAAATAATCTGCTGTGTGTACAGTTTTTCCTGAACATAAATCAGTTCTTTCTCTGTGGTCGTACAAACTGAAGTACAAACCAGATGTCAGACTTAACTTATATTTTCTGGGGTAAATCAGGCTTGGTTGGGTCTTCTGGACATTCTTTGTATCTTTACTGCCCCAGGACTGGGATGATTTCCAATCCTTCCCCCACATATCTTCATGGTATTTGACTTTAGGGCAAGGCTAGGTACAATTTAATAATTAGAATGCTGAAAAGGGGTCACATTCCAACTAATTTCTCATTATTATAAATTGCTAATGCTGAAATTATATATCAAGTTAAAACAAGTGTTTAAATTTTAATATTTTTAATGCAAATGGTTGAAAAGTGATAAAACACATTTCTACATATATAATATTATCTCCCAAGAACTTCAAATAGATTCCAAGAAAGGTTTTACTTTTACTGACTGCTGAGCACATAGTAGGTACTCAATAAATGTGTGATGCATGAATGAATAAGTGAGCATTAAAGATTGTTTTAAATAATGGTAAAACTGAATGGCGAAGGGTTCAGTGACTAGCTAAAGATTACCAAAAGTATGTACTGATATATCAAATTTTTAAATAAAGCCAAAGCTTTCTAACCCCAGGATACACAAATTACTACACTCTCTCCATGGAATGTGTTTAATTAAAAAAGAAAAAGCTAAATATTATCTACATCATAAAGCTATATCACAAAGAACTTTTATATATCTAATGAAACTTTAAAAAAAATCCAAAACATGTCACAACAGGAACCTCTGGTTTGAGGGAACTATGGAAAACACACCCCAAGAATATAAATGAGTTCTGTAAAGCATTTCCTTAAATCCCTAACACATGGCCTGATTTCCCACCCTCCTACCTCGTCCGCCTCTCCCTCTCCCCAGCTTCATCTGCTTTCCATTTAATCACCTGGAAACCTGCTCTTCTCAACCACCTTCTCTTTCACTTATAAAAACTGGCTACCACTTGCTATTAATAATAAGCCCTTTCTAAAGTGCTTTGTCTAATTACCAAATCACTCCACAGCTGGTGACAACACAATCGTATGATCCAAGTATCAATACTATCAACTTACAGATATTTTCAAGCTAATCCTAAAATACCATTAAGTACTTACCACTTTTAGTTTCCCAACAGTAGATTTCAATCTACTAGTGGGTGACCCTTTTTTTAAAAACTCACTATGAATCCAGTATGAGGAATCATAATTAAGTGTAGAAGACAATTTTACTACCACCACTGCACAGAATAAACGCCAAGTCCCAGTGCATCTCACTGATGTGCACTTTACGATAATAACTCGAGCACTCCAGCTGAATAAAGCAAAGAACATCACAGACTTGATTATCACCCATAAGAGAAGCCAACTTATAAAGAATTTATGAAACAGGGCAAGCTATTTCCTGGGACTCAGTGGTAAAGTTAGAGCAGTAACCCAAATTTTACACCTTTGAAACAAAATCTCTCTTTTCAAAATCACTATAAATAATACCTGGAATCAAAGGAGAGATATTCAGACATACCAATTAGTGACCATCAGAAATGACATCATCCTACAAAAGTAAAAGACATGGCAATGTGGGAATATTTTCTTAAAAATACAACTTACATTGTCAAATAAAGCTGTGTATGGAAGAATATGACATAAAAATAAAAATGGGGACCTTCCCATCTATAAAAGAAGAATGGAACGAGGCAGTCTTAATATCCATTAAGACTATAACAGAAGTGATGAACAAAAGCAGACCAGGGTGTCCTAAATTTCCCTTTAATTCTGTCCTACACAAAGAACAAGAAACTTAATCCATGCATTCACCTCAAATAACCTAATTAAAAAGTAAAAATCAAACTGTAGGAGTCAAAACCCGAACCCTCTAAGTAGTAGCCCCAAGGACAATGGCTGCAGAGGTCACCTAGTGACCCCGAGCGTTGGCTCTCAGATCTGGGTAGGAAACTGGCAAAAGCCTCCCTGCTCTGAGGCTCTCTTGTCCCACCTTGGGGGCAAAGGCCATGGCCTGCCCCAGAAGAGGAATGCCAGGCAGACCTGGGTTTCTTGGTGGCACTTCCAACAATACATTTTCAACACAGGGCCAGTAATTAAAATGAAAACTATGGACATATAGGAATTTAACCACTTCTACTGCAAACAGTAGCATGAACTCATAAGCCCTGGCATCCACTATGTCAAAGAGGCCAAGTAAATCCAACGAACTGAAGGCCAGCTCAAAGGGCAGCATCCTGAATCCGGAGCAGGGCAGATATGCACACACAAGCACTTTCCAGTGCTAGGAAGCAGGACCCAAAACAACACAAAAGGAAGTTATATCCACTACAGGGAAACAGTAAATTAGAAATCAACCTTCTTGAAAATCAAGTACAAGGGAAAAATGAAGAGATTTATACCAGGCTGTATACGTCATATTCTGTTGCCAAATATTCAGATCCACTGGAGAATCTCCTATTTAAAAAATGTGATGAATAACATATTTGTGGAGACTCTCTACTTAGTTCACCTATGTGGGACCTCCCTATTCGGGGGAACTTAGGGTAAACTTAAAGTGCATCTCTTGCATGAGGCTATGTTAACAGCACAGAAAATTTGGTGGGGAATTGAACACATGGCACATACACTCTTCATGGATGGTAAGGCCCGTGAAATGGGTGACAAAGCATTTCACTGACTTCAGGATAATATTCTTGGGTGTGACGCTGTGCATGTTTACACCTGTGAACACAGCCAGTTTTCACAGCTATTCAGACTTCTTTTCAATTTTACAAACATAAGACAGAGTCCTAGAAACTTTTCCAAGGATCATGTCAGAAATTATTACCATTCTTCAAGGGAATCTATTCTCAGATAAATGTGAAGAACCACCTTGCAAATCCCACCATAGTTTCTTCCCCTCCCTGACTTGCTACAGTTTGGAGGCCTTCCCAATATCACACTATTATTGGCTGATTCTGATATAGAGATTGAAAGCACAACTATCCATAAAAAGAACTTTGGGGAGAGATTTAAGTCGCTCTCTCCATGAGAAAGACATGAACGTTCTGTAGTTAAGTAAAGCAAGAATACTTGTTCGACTGAAAAAACCCTGTCTCTGCTACCCTCCTGGGGTGGAATGCGGCTGCCGGCTCCCCACGGCCCCTGTTCAGAACCAAGCTGTTTCTCCGGGACCCAGAGCTCCTTGCAGGTCTGCAGCTGGCCTTCCCCTTTCACACCCGGCCTGGGCCTCACGCCACATCTGGCCCACAGCAGGCTCTCCCTTAGTAATTAGTGCCTGTGGCACCTGGCAGTCCATCCAAGGCAGGCCCCAGAAATCAGCATCTTCTCGTGGCCAGGATTCTCAGGCCCTGCCAACAGCTGAGCTTTGAACGTTGGTCGTCTTTCCTTAAAATACCTCTTTCTTTAAAGGATAGAGTGTTTTTGAAACCCTACTTTGTAGAAACATCTTGACCCATTTATGAAAAACTGGGTTGGCCTCATATTGATGTATATAATTTTAAAAGGCCCTGTGGCCTGTTTTCAGATTCATGTAACTAAAGCCTTAAAAGGGATGGGAGGGGAAGTTCCAGAAACGGTAGCAAAGTATGCAAAAGGGAAGACCGAGAAGGACCTAAAACATTCTTAACCAGCTTACGGAAAGCTCTCCTATGAAAACATTCCCAAGAGCTTAGAAAATCTTACCAGCACTATCACTCCCCAACACGACCTTTCCAGTCTACTCACTGGGAAATCCACTCATTGAAGTGAAAACATTCAGAGGCAACTAGATCTTAAATCTGAAAGGAAGCCTTGAGGAAAGATGCTTCTTCACTCTCCTCTGCAGCTGATCAAACCTAGTAATCAATCGGCCGGCAAATATAGATTAGGGTGAGCTTGGCCAGTCTAGGTAGAGATGGTGAGTGCCCAGGAGACACGTCCAAGTGCGAGAGGCATGGGTCTGGAGAAGCAGCTAACTCTCAACAGTGACAACAGTAAGCAGATGAGTAGCAGCAACGTGCACACAGCCGCACAAGGAAAGGTGCTTCTACCACCCCCGTCCTTCTCCGCTGCCGCCTAGCCCGTGTCCACTCGCGCACGCACGCCCCGGCTTCAACACCAGCTGGCTCTCTTCCTCTAACAGTCTTCTACGGGGGAGGTCGTTAATCCATGAACATGTCTGGGCCTCCAGCCCACATCTGCCTCCTGCCCTCAGACGTGGGGATGTGCGTGCACTTGCTCATTCCTCCAGCCGACATGTAGTAAGCGCCGACTGTGTGCTGGGTACTGGGGATACAAACACGAGTGAGGTTCCGCCTCGATGTGAATGCCGGCTTAGAAAATAAAACATCAGGAAGAAATTACATGACGCTGGGGTGACCGAGTCAAACGGAATGACGATGAATAATAATTACCACAGTTTAGGGGAGGGAATCAAATCACCCCAAAATAAGAACTGTTGGGCTTATTTGCTAAACCAAGTCTAGCAAAAATCATCATAAAATGCAAATTTTACATTACATAAAACTGTGGTTAAAGAGGCGTCAAGTAGAAAGAGGTTCAGAGTCACGGGCCCCGCCAAGCGAAGAGGCACAGAGGAGACAGGAGGGGACACACAGAAGGTGACGTGGATGTGAGGGGCCTGGGGACAGGGCGGGGGGCTCTGTGGGCAGCGCTCCCCTCCCCACTTAAGACTGTACTTGGTGCCAATGTGCCATCTAGACTCTCCACAGGGAGCACCCCCTAAACTCCTGCCCCAGAAATCAAAGTCTCTGACTGCCTCCAACCAAGTCCAGCAATGGCCCGGAGGGCACTGCCATTCTTAAGCAGTCAGAGGAGAGACAAGAGGAATGCAGGAAAAAGGAAGAAGTGAGAAAAACAGGGATTAGAAAAGAAAGATAAAAGAGTCCATTTAGTGAAGAAAAGCATTCGTTGTTTCAATAGGTCTGGAATCAGGGCATGTGCCCCTGGTGGCCACCACCCATCCCATTCTAGCTGACCTGACCTCCTCTGGAAGCTATAACACCCAGAATGGATGGATGAACCCAGGGTTCAGAATGATACATGGGTGGGAGTTCACACAGCTCTGAATGAGGGCACTGGTGACAGCTGTTTATAGGGTTCAGGGGCCTTTTTGAAAAGCTTACTTCTGAGCAGATGGGGCTCTGCTCGGGGGAGGGCTAAGGCTGTGAGAATGACCTCTGGGTGAGTCACTCCCCTACAGAGAGGAAAGTCCCTGTGAAGGACACACAGAGACACAGAGCCTCGGAAAGAAAGATAGACGGTCACCAGTAAGAACAAACTAACATACAGCTACTGGGAAGTTTAAGGGTAGGAGTGACAGGGCTAAGGGCTGCTTGCATTCATTCGTTTTCCTTGAGAGCATCCTTCCTTCACTGAGAGGCGGCGAGCTCCACGGCCACTGCACACCCAGCGGCCAACTGGAAAGGGCCAGCCTGTCCTGCTGCCCGTGGTTCTGGGGGCCACACGTGCCCTTAGTGTTCCTAACAAGCAACTCAAGAGGCAAAATGACAGTGACACTTCAGGACACTGTGTGTAAATGGCTGAATTTGAGCTAAACATGCAGACACTGCAATGAGGAAACTCTTCCTCCAGATACAACCAACAAACAAAGGAATGAGTTTAGAGGCTTATAAGAGGAAAAAGACAAGCGCATCAACGCCAGTGGGTTTGCTGAGAGGAACAAAACAGGATTCATTCCAACTCTGATCAAAGGGAAAAGATTAGCCTTCCCTACGGAAGAGGAATACGTGCATGGAAAGCTACCCAGTGACTCTCCAGATCCCACTGGCTGGGAGGTCACTGTCCAAATCCTCCTGAAGCAATCTCAGGAAAACAAGATCCTGGGCTTAGGCAGCAGGAGCCTTTCTGCCCTTGATGTAAATCGGATCCTGGGCAGATTCTACCATTCGTTATTCCTCATTACCGTAACAGGTGGGTTTATGAGCCAAATAACCTGCCCTCAAGCCATCCATTTCAATAACTGGGCAACTTCACCCCAATTCATTCAAGCCAGTGCCAATAGACTGGCAGAGGACGGTTCCCAGGAGGTTGGGCCAACCTTGCTGAGTGGTGTGCCATGCCTAGTAAGAAATTAAAGCTAGGGCAGAGACAGCTTCAAGATGGTGGAGGAGTCAAGACGCGGAGATCACCTTCCTCCCCACAAATACATCAAAAATACATCTACATGTGGAACAACCCCTACAGAACACCCACTGAACGCTGGCAGAAGACCTCAGACTTCCCAAAAGGCAAGAAACTCCCCACGTACCTGGGTAGGGCAAAAGAAAACAGAAAACACAGAGACAAAAGAATAGGGATGGGACCTGCACCAGTGGGAGGGAGCTGTGAAGGAGGAAAGGTTTCCACACACTAGGAAGCCCCTTCGTGGGCTCAGACTGCGGGTGGCAGAGGGGGGAAGCTTCGGAGCCACAGAGGAGAGCGCAGCCACAGGGGTGCGGAGGGCAAAGCAGAGAGACTCCCGCACAGAGGCTCGGCGCCGAGCAGCACTCACCAGCCCGGAAGCTTGTCTCCTCACCCGCCGGGGCGGGCGGGGCTGGGAGCTGAGGCTCAGGCTTCGGTCGGATCGCAGGGAGAGGACTGGGGTTGGCTGCGTGAACACAGCCTGAAGGGGCTAGTGTGCCACAGCTAGCTGGGAGGGAGTCTGGAAAAAAGTCTGGAGCTGCCAAAGAGGCAAGAGACCACTGTTTCGGGGTGCGCGAGGAGAGGGGATTCAGAGCACCGCCTAAACGAGCTCCAGAGACGGGCGCGAGCTGCGGCTATCAGCACGGACCCCAGGGATGGGCCTGAGACTCTAAGGCTGCTGCTGCCGCCACCAAGAAACCTGTGTGCGAGCACAGGTCACTCTCCACACCGCCCCTCCCGGGAGCCGGTGGAGCCCGCCACTGCCAGGGTCCCGTGATCCGGGGACAACTTTCCCGGGAGAACGCACGGCGCACCTCGGGCTGGTGCAACGTCACGCCGGCCTCTGCCGCCGCAGGCTCGCCCCGCCTCCTCCGTACCCCTCCCTCCCCCCAGCCTGAGTGAGCCAGAGCCCCCGAATCAGCTGCTCCTTTAACCCCGTCCTGTCTGAGCGAAGAACAGACGCCCTCCAGCGACCTACACGCAGAGGCAGGTCCAAATCCAAAGCTGAACCCCGGGAGCTGTGTGAACAAAGAAGAGAAAGGGAAATCTCTCCCAGCAGCCTCAGGAGCAGTGGACTAAATCTCCACAATCAACTTGATGCACCTGCATCTGTGGAATACCTGAATAGACAACGAATCATCCCAAAATGAGGCGGTGGACTTTGGGAGCAACTGTAGACGTGGGGTTTACTTTGTTTCTAGTTTTATCTCTATCTTATTTTAGTATTTAGAGATTATCATTGGTAGATCTGTTTATTGATTTGGTTGCTCTCTTCCTTTTTTTTTTTTTATACATATATATTTTTCCTTTTTCTCCTTTTGGAGTGTGCATGTGCATGCTTCTTTGTGTGATTCTGTCTGTATAGCTTTGCTTTTACCATTTCTCCTAGGGTTCTGTCTGTCCGTTTTTCTTTTGTTTTGTTTTTTTAGTATAGTTTTTAGCACTTGTTTTCATTGGTGGATTTGTTTTTTGGTTTGGTTGCTCTCTTCTTTCTTTCTTTTTTTAATTTTTTTTTACTTTTAACAATATATTTTTTATTTTTTATTTTAACAACTATTTTATTTTATTTTATCCTATTTTATTTTATTTTACTTTTCCTTCTTTCTTTTTTTTTCTCCCTTTTCTTCTGAGCCGTATGGCTCACAGGGTCTTGGTGCTCCGGCCAGGCGTCAGGCCTGAGCCTGTGAGGTGGGAGAGCCGAGTTCAGGACATTGGTCCACCAGACACCTCCCAGCCCCACGTAACATCAAACGACAAAAGCTTTCTCACAGATCTCCACCTCAACGCAAAGACCCAGCTCCACTCAACGACCAGCAAGCTACAGTGCTGGACACCCTATGCCAAACAACTAGGAAGACAAGAACACAACCCCACCCATTAGCAGAGAGGCTGCCTAAAATCATAACAATGTCACAGACACCCCAAAACACACCACGGGACACGGTCCTCCCACCAGAAGGACAAGATCCAGCCTCATCCACCAGAACACAGGCACCAGTCCGGTCCACCAAGAAGCCTACACAACCCACTGAACCAACCTTACCCACTGGGGGCAGACACCAAAAACAACGGGAACTATAAACCTGCAGCCTGCGAAAAGGAGACCCCAAACACAGTAAGTTAAGCAAAATGAGAAGACAGAGAATTACACAGCAGATGAAAGAGCAAGGTTAAAAACCCACCAGACCAAACAAATGAAGAGGAAGTAGGCAGTCTACCTGAGAAAGAATTCAGAGTAATGATAGTAAAGATGATGCAAAATCTTGGAAATAGAATGGACAAAATACAAGAAGCGTTTAACAAGGACCTAGGAGAACTAAAGAGCAAACAAACAATGATGTACAACACAATAAATGAAATTAAAAATTCTCTAGAAAGAATCAATAACAGAATAACTGAGGCAGAGGAACAGATAAGTGACCTGGAAGATAAAATAGCAGAAATTACTATTGCAGGGCAGAATAAAAAAAAAAGAATGAAAAGAATTGAAGACAGTCTCAGAGACCTCTGGGACAACGTTAAACTCACCAACATTCGAATTATAGGGGTCTCAGAAGAAGAGGAGAAAAAGAAAGGGACTGAAAATATATTAGAAGAGATTATAATTGAAAACTTCCCTAATATGGGAAAGGAAATACTCAATCAAGTCCAAGAAACGCAGAGAGTCCCATACAGGATAAATCCAAGGAGAAACATGCCAAGACACCTATTAATCAAACTATCAAAAATTAAATGTAAAGAAAAAATATTAAAAGCAGCAAGGAAAAAGCAACAAATAACATACAAGGGAATCCCCATAAACTTAACAGCTGATCTTTCAGCAGAAACTCTACAAACCAGAAGAGAGTGGCAGGACATATTTAAAGTGATGAAAGAGAAAAACCTACAACCAAGATTACTCAGCAAGGATCTCATTCAGATTCAACAGAGAAATTAAACCCTTTACAGACAAGCAAAAGCTAAGAGAAATACGCACCACCAAACCAGCTTTACAACAAATGCTAAATGAATTTCTATAGGCAGGAAACAAGAGAAGGAAAACACCTACAATAATAAACCCAAAACAACTAAGAAAATGGTAACAGGAACACACATACCAATAACTACCTTAAATGTTAATGGATTAAAGGCCCCAACCAAAAGACACAGGCTGGCAGAATGCATACAAAAACAAGACCCAGAGTATATATGCTGTCTACAAGAGAACCACTTCAGACCTAGGGACACATACAGACTGAAAGTGAGGGGCTGGAAAAAGATATTCCATGCAAATGGAAATTAAAAAGAACCTGGAGTAGCAATTCTCATATCAGACAAAATAGACTTTAAAATAAAGACTATTACAAGAGACAAAGAAGGACACTACATAATGATCAAGGGATCAATCCAAAAAGAAGTTATAACAATTGTAAATATTTATGCACCCAACGTAGGAGCAACTCAATACATAAGGCAAATGCTAACAGCCATAAAAGGGGAAATCGACAGTAACAGAATCATAGTAAGGGACTTTTAACACCCCACTTTCACCAAAGAACAGATCATCCAAAATGAAAATAAATAAGGAAACACAAGCTTTAAATGACACATTAAACAGGATGGACTTAATTAATATTTATAGGACATTCCATCCAAAAACAACAGAATACACTTTCTTCTCAAGTGCTCATGGAACATTCTCCAGGACAGATCATATCTTGGGTCACAAATCAAACCTTGGTAAATTTAAGAAAACTGAAATCGTATCAAGTATCTTTTCCGACCACAATGCTATGAGACTAAATATCAATTACAGGAAAAAAATCTGTGAAGAAAACAAACACATGGAGGCTAAACAATACACTACTAAATAACCAAGAGATCACCGAAGAAATCAAAGAGGAAATCAAAAACTACCTAGAGACAAATGACAATGAAAACACGACAACCCAAAACCTATGGGATGCAGCAAAAGCAGTTCTAAGAGGGAAGTTTATAGCAATACAATCCTACCTCAAGGAACAAGAAACATCTCAAATAAACAACCTAACCTTACACCTAAAGCAATTAGAGAAAGAAGAACAAAAAAACCCCCAAAGTTAGCAGAAGGAAAGGAACCATAAAGATCAGATCAGAAATAAATGAAAAAGAAATGAAGGAAACAATAGCAAAGATCAACAAAACTAAAGCTGGTTCACTGAGAAGATAAAATTGATAAACCATTAGCCAGACTCATCAAGAAAAAAAGGGAGAAGACTCAAATCAATAGAATTACAAATGAAAAAGGAGAAGTAACAACTGACACTGCAGAAATACAAAGGATCATGAGAGATTACGACAAGCAACTATATGCCAATAACATGGACAACATGGAAGAAATGGACAAATTCTTAGAAAAGCACAGCCTTCCGAGACGGAACCAGAAAGAAATAGAAAGTATAAACAGACCAATCACAAGCACTGAAATTGAGACTGTGATTAAAAATCCTCCAACAAACAAAAGCCCAGGACCAGATGGCTTCACAGGCGAATTCTACCAAACATTTAGAGAAGAGCTAACACCTATCCTTCTCAAACTCTTCCAAAATACAGCAGAGGGAGGAACACTCCCACACTCATTCTACAAGGCCACCATCACCCTGATACCAAAACCAAAGATATCACAAAGAATGAAAACTACAGGCCAATATCACTGATGAACACAGACGCAAAAATCCTCAATAAAATACTAGCAAACAAAATCGAACAGCACATTAAAAGGATCATACACCATGATCAAGTGGGGTTTTTCCCAGCAATGCAAGGATTCTTCAATATACACAAATCAATCAATGAGATACACCATATTAACAAACTGAAGGATAAAAACTATATGATCATCTCAGTAGATGCAGAAAAAGCTTTCGACAAAATTCAACACCCATTTATGATAAAAACCCTCCAGAAAGTAGGCATAGAGGGAACTTACCTCAACATAATAAAGGCCATATATGACAAACCAACAGCCAACATCATTCTCAATGGTGAAAAACTGAAACCATTTCCTCTAAGATCAAGAACAAGAGAAGGTTGTCCACTCTCACCACTATTATTCAACATAGTTTTGGAAATTTTAGCCACAGCAATCAGAGAAGAAAAAGAAATAAAAGGAATCCAAATCGGAAAAGAAGTAAAACTGTCACTGTTTGCAGATGACATGATACGATACATAGACAACCCTAAAGATGCTACCAGAAAACTACTCGAGCTAATCAATGAATTTGGTAAAGTAGCAGGATATAAAATTAATGCACAGAAATCTCTTGCATTCCTATACACAAATGATGAAAAATCGGAAAGGGAAATTAAGGAAACACTCCCATTTACCACTGCAACAAAAAGAAAAAAATACCTAGGAATAAACCTACCTAAGGAGAAAAACGACCTGTATGCAGAAAATTATAAGACACTGATGAAAGAAATTAAAGATGATACAAACAGATGGAGAGATATACCGTGTTCTTGGATTGGAAGAATCAACATTGTGAAATTGACTATACTACCCAAAGCAATCTACAGATTCAATACAATCCTTATCAAATTACCAATGGCATTTTTCACAAAACTAGAACAAAAACTTTCACAGTTTGTATGGAAACACAAAAGACCCCGAATAGCCAAAGCAATCTTGAGAAAGAAAACCGGACCTGGAGGAATCAGGCTCCCAACTTCAGACTCTACTACAAAACTACAGTAATCAAGACAGTATGGTACTGGCACAAAAAGAGAAATATAGATCAATGGAACAGGATGGAAAGCCCAGAGATAAACCCACACACATATGGTCACCTTATCTTTGATAAAGGAGACAAGAACATACAATGGAGAAAAGACAGCCTCTTCAATAAGTGGTGCTGGGAAAACTGGACAGCTATATGTAACAGAATGAAATTAGAACACTCCCTAACACCATACACAAAAATAAACTCAAAATGGATTAAAGACCTAAATGTAAGGCCAGACACTATAAAACCCTTAGAGCAAAACATAGGCAGAACACTCTATGACATACATCACAGCAAGATCCTTTTTGACCCACCTCCTAGAGAAACGGGAATAAAAACAAAAATTAAAAAATGGGACCTAATGAAACTTAAAATCTTTTGGACAGCAAAGAAAACCATAAACAAAATGAAATGACAGCCCTCAGAATGGGAGAAAATATTTGCAAATGAAGCAACTGACAAAGGATTAATCTCCAAAATATACAGGCAGCTCATGCAGCTCAATATCAAAACAACAAACAACCCAATCCAAGAATCAAATAGACCTAAATAGACATTTCTCCAAAGAAGATATACAGATTGCCAACAAACAGATGAAAGGATGCTCAACATCACTAATCATCAAAGAAATGAAAATCAAAACTACAATGAGGTATCACCTCACACCAGTCAGAATGGCCATCATCAAAAATCTACAAACAATAAATGCTGGAGAGGGTATGGAGAAAAGGGAACCCTCTTGCACTGTTGGTGGGAATGTAAATTGATACAGCCACTATGGAGAACAGTATGGAGATTCCTTAAAAAACTAAAAATAGAACTACCATATGACCCAGCAATCCCACTACTGGGCATATACCCTGAGAAACCCATAATTCAAAAAGAGTCATGTACCACAATGTTCACTGCAGCTCTATTTACAAGAGCCAGGATATGGAAGCAACCTAAGTGTCCAATGACAGATGAATTGATAAAGAAGATGTGGCACATATATACAATGGAATATTACTCAGCCATAAAAAGAAACGAAATTGAGTTATTTGCAGTGAGGTGGATGGACCTAGAGACTGTCATACAGAGTGAGTAAGTCAGAAAGAGAAAAACAAATACCGTATTCTAACACATATATATGAAATCTAAAAAAATAAAAAATAAAAAAATAGTTCTGAAGAACCTAGGGGCAGGACAGGAATAAAGACGCAGATGTAGAGAATGGACTTGAGGACATGGGGAAGGGGAAGGGGAAGCTGGGATGAAGTGAGAGAGTGGTATGGACATATATACACTACCAAATGTAAAATAGATAGCTAGTGGGAAGCAGCCGCATAGCACAGGGAGATCAGCTTGGTGTTTTGTGACAACCTAGAGGGGTGGGATAGGGAGGGTGGGAGGGAGACGCCAGAGGGAGGAGATATGAGGATATATGTTTATGTACAGCTGATTCACTTTGTTATACAGCAGAAACTAACACACCATTGTAAAGCAATTACACCCCAATAAAGATGTTAAATAAATAAATAAATAAAATTTAGGGCATTAAAAAAAAAGAAATTAGGGCTTAATCCCATTATACTCCAATAAACATGTTCAATCAATCTATCAATCAATCAATCAATCAATATTAGGGCATTAAAAAAAAAAAAGAAATCAGGGCTTAATCCCACATTTCCCACCTCACTCCTGTAACGGCTCTGAGGCTTCTGATTATTTTTCAGATGCTTTTTGATATAATTAACAAGTTTTGTTTTCTCCCCTAGCACTGACACAGAGGTGTCAATACACTTAAGTCACCTGAATGATTCATCCTGAAGGAATTACTACATCCAGCAGAGCTGGGTTCACAACTGACCCACCTGTTCCACCGCTGAGTAGCATCAGAAACCATCACTGGTACGTGCAGCACAGGCTCATAAAACGTACTTACACAGGCAGAGAAAGATTCTAAGAGAAGTGCCCTGTACTGTTAATGTCTGCACTCAGTTTAAAACACACATTGACATATAAGCAAGCCAGGAATTGTCTGGGGACTAGAAAACTTACTTGTTAATTTTTTTTGCCAATCACTGTTAAGATACAGCAAATGAGAAAGGAGACTCATGAAAATCTATGTAGGCATAACCTGTTAAGACTCCTGAATACTTTAGGAATGTGAGAGTTAAAAAAAAAATCTAAAAGTTATGTTCTCGTGCAACTACAAGTACCTAAAAATCAAAGTAAGCTTTACTGAATTTTTAAGTTACAGCAATAGGATTATCATTTCCTAATTTGAGGTGGTTTAGACACGTATCCACTCTGATCATTTACACAATGTAAATTATAAGCATGTATGTGTGTATGTGTGTGTGTGTGTGTGTGTACGCATACACATGTGCACACTCCAGAACTCCAGTCAAGCTGCAGTTCCCTGCAAGAGACAAAGAATAATTGTCCTTGATGAGGGATGCAATCTTTAAGAGTTGCACATCAGTCCATAGAGTAGAGCAGGAAAAGAGAAAAAGTTTCAAAGAGGTCCTCTTGTGGAAAATACCCTTTACATTATTGATCACTATAAAACACCTTGAAAGTGAGTATGTTGCCTGAATCTACACGATCTCGTAATATTCCTTTTACTGTCAAGCCAGGAGATAAAAATTAGCCCTGACTAGTGCTATCAAAATAATAAGGGAGAGTATGAAATCTCTAAGTGGAACAAAAAAAAAAAAAGAAGCTGCAAATCATGTGTGAGTTCTAAAAGCAGAGGTAAAGAGGCCACTCCCAAAATACTTTAAATATTCTCCCCACTTTACATCATTGCCATTGTATACTGTGTGTGTGGCATACATCATCTCCATTTTAAATCATGGTATGAACTCTGCCATTTTTAAAGGTGAAAAACAAAGTAAGAACTGATATTTTAAAGTGTTCTCAAGTACCAGCACAAAGAATATGAGCTAGGAGAGTTAAATTACAAGCCATCTGTTCTGATCATTTACGATGTGATTTCTCTAATCTCCTTCAATACTACATAACATCTCTGTGGCAACACGGTGACTACAAATGCAAGTTTGGTGGGCCAATCGTGCACTCAGTCTGTTCACACAACAGAAAACCGGACTGGTCAGCGAGCTCCTCAATGAGCCAGAGTCTTCTCCTTCAGGAAGGATGTCCCATCATAAACGGACCACATTCACATTCTCCATTCCCTCCAGGCGTGTAAGTGAAATGATTCTGCACATCGCACGTATCATACCTTACCCAAAACTGGCCACGGCCCCATAACCCATAACCAATATGTGCACCTCGGCATGACCAGGGGTTCCTCTTCCTAGCTGTGCATCTGAGTTACCAGTAAGGCTTTTTCAAAATACGGACTCTAGGGCCCTATTCTAGAACTACTAAATGAGAATCGCTGGAGATTTGTAATTTTTTTTTAACTTTTTAGGTGATTCTGATACAGGCTGGGTTAAGGAACCACCGGTATAAATCACAACAGGCATTTACTTTGCCTCTCCTTGGAGCTTGCCCAGGGCCAGAGGCCCAGCAGCTCACACTCACAGGAAACAATTATGACCCAAAGACCCAGAACCAGAACACGGTCTACACAAGGTACTACGCCAACACTGATGGCCAGGGAGGCCAGAAGACAGACAGGTGGTTTCCTAAAGGAAGTGATGCTTGAGCTCAGTCAGTGATAGGAAAACCAGGAAGAGGAGGGAACACCAAACACACAGACAGGGGCAAGAACACAGACACAGCGTGGGGTGTGCGATGGGCCTTCGAGAGGCTGACGGGGCAAGCGGTCCAGAAGCTTCCCTTGAGGCCAGCCAGCCCAGCTAGGGTGGATGGACTGACCCAGTGTGAAACTCAGAAAACTGCATTTGTGACTCACGTGCAGCCTTGGTTGCAAAGCACATCCCTACACCAGGTAAAGAAAAACAGGATTTGGGGGTGGTATAAAGAGAATTAAAAATGACTCTGCCCTAGCTTTAGCAAAATCCTCATCTGTAAACAGGAAAAATACTATGTATGTCAAAAAATGTGTGATAAGTGAGAGATAATAGACTAGGTCTTTTTAAGAGCATCTCAAATTTCATTTTCACCTTGAGAGCAATTCCAATTAGGTGGACTTGAGCTAGTTGATCACCTCTTATAATTTTAATTTCTAAATTATTCCCCAGCACATTTTTAAAAAGAGGCCAGAAGAGAGAATCTGCCTAATCATCTTGCCTCTTTAGAATACAAACTCCCACTGGCCAGAATATTATTTTTGTCTTCTCCAGCTGTATGGCACCTGGCATACTGACACTGCTCAAAGGATAAACAGCTCATTCATTACACAGTGCCCTGTATATTAAATAATGCCCATAAAGTCCTCTGAAGATGAAAACCACTTCAAGTGCTAAGTAATTCTGAGCTAGGCATTTGAAACTGAGAAACAAAGATGACAGACCAAACATCATAAAGAGGTCACCACCCAGCAGGAAGGCTCTCGTTCCACCAGACCTCTGGTCCCCTTGCAAGCATGCTACACACAGCAGACAAAACCCCAACCTGCTTTACACGTTTTTAATGTATATAATCAGGGAAGAAGTTTCAAAATGCTAAGAAGAACGAAAGCCTTCAGTGGTTCCTTTCTTTCAGGGACCATGCCCAGAAGTAATCTCAAAGCCACACAAATTCTTCTTCTTTCTGAGACGTCTCCTTTCAAGTGACGCTAACATGCTCTCTATGAAGTATCAACTCGATTCTGTAACAGGCACAATGAAAATTCTTGAACAGAGCATATGCGGTTTTATGCAAATTAATACAGTTTCGGTCTTGGAGTCTAACACGTACTCCTGGTCGTGTATGCGAGTGAGCGGAGCTGACTCCAGTGTTCCAAAATACAGAACTCACACCAGCAGGAGAACGCTGGGTGCAACTGTTAATGTCCAGGCCACGTTCAGTAGGAGCAGAGCACCAAGCTCCTCTCCCTTCAACTCCCCCAGGACGCTACGAGGGAGACTAAGTATCACCAGCTTGAACCACTTCAGGTGGGCCCTTCGCTGTCCCCAAATACACCACTTACTGGGAAGCAAAGTCCGTCCTTTTCTTTTTGACTGAGACTCCCTGAAATTTTCAACGGGACAGTTAATCCAACGTTTTCTAAGAAATTACCAAAGGTACCATCAAATCACAATGGAAGCCCAACCAGATCTTATCCACAACGCCCTCCTTCAAAGAAGAGTGACTTTTTTTTCCTCTCCCTGACACCAAAAAAAGGGACATAGAAAGCTCCCTGAATGGTGTCACGTACCTCAGTGTGATATGCATGGCGCAGCGGGAGAAACCATCCGCAGGCATCTGCTTTCCACCGGGACACCCACCTGGGGGAGAACACCACTGCGCTCGGCATCCTCCTGGCCGAGGAAGCCTCCTACAGGAAGCTAAAAACCCTCTCTGAGTCCCCTCCCTCAGGTATAAAATTGGATGTCACTGCCTACCTTGCAGAGGGCTATGAAAATTAAACAGCTGGTGGCTTAAGCACACAATAAATGAAGCTGTTTAAGAATCTGAAATATTGCCAATTTAGCCATAACTTTTTTTATTGATATGTAACTCACATACTATAAAATTTTCCCTTGTAAAGTGTATAATTCAGTGGGGTTTAGTTTATTCACAATGTGTGCAACCACCACCACTAGCTAATTCCAGAACGTCTTCAGCACCCAAAAGTCCTTCCCCAGAATGCTTGACCAATTAGCAATCATGACCTTTTACTCTCCAAATTTTCTAAACCAAAAGGCTTTCACCCTTAAAACATTAATAAGCAAATTATGATTCTTCTTGCTAAAATGTCTAGTTGTAGGAAGGGCCTGTAGAGGTACAGAGGCTAAATACTCCAGAGCACACTCTAACAAGCATGAGGACAGTCACAGAAAATACAGAACACAATACATGAAATCGAGACTGTCTCCCCAACACAAGGGCCCATGTTCTATGTCATCATTTAATGGAGCAAAACACTGAACAGCCAATATTCACTCTGCCTGTAACATAAGAAAGATCTGCACCCAGTGGTCTACGGTTTCTAGAACTGAGTGCACACACACACACGTCCCAGAAACCCCACGCTAAAGCAGACACTACACAGCGGCATGAAATTTACTGCAGGTGGTTTCTGGGAAGAAACATTTGGTCAATGAAGGGCAGCAAGCAGGTCTCCCAAGTCGTGACTCATGACTTCCTCCAGAGGGACCCAGCTCCTTCCCCTACTCGGAGCATGTGATGGATTCCTGTGAAGAGACCACGCCTGCCCCATCCTCATCCTAACCCACACCTGCTCCCAGGCCATCCCTCACGTCTCATCATTCATTCTTATTATCTCAACACTTTCCTTTCTCCTCCTCTCTTCCAGCAATTAGTATACGGAAATGAAGATGATAAACTGTTTTTCCCACAACAGGTGTCAGCTTTATAAACCATACTTATTAGAAATCAATCTCCCTTTCTTTTTTGGCAACTCCTTATTTTTCAATTTTGCACTTCCACATCCCCAGAAAGTGAGCTGTTGATGGAGTCTGGCAGCTCTTTTCTTAAACATGCCTCGGGGGAGTTCCAGCGCATGACTTCATCTGTTTTCTTTGGGTGACTAAGTGACAAGGCAAAGAGCTGAACAGAAGCTGACCACTAACTGCCGATTTGAACAGTTTCAACTTGAAGATGTAGGTTCCTTTTAATCACAGTGGTATGGCTTAGCATTCTGAAACTGCTTACTGCATTTTCTAGGACTGAGTAAATCAGCAAAGACACTGAGGATAAAAGGAGCCTTCACCGTCAGAGAAGGGAGTTACAAATTTGGGAAAGGCAAGACTGAAATGCAGTTTGTCGTACTGGACTGGAATTGAAGGCATGAGTATCAACTCATGGTTATTATTCTAGACAGACAGGTGCACAAAAAGACAGCGGCACGTGTGCATGTGACACCGTGTGTGTGTGCATATACATGTATGCGTGGACGTACACACATACTCCCCACTTCCTAGCTCTGTGCACTGAGAGGTTCTAGAAGCAATGAAACCCCTGTAGCAATAAGTACACTTAGTGCCCAGACTGAGTTTCTTAGTGCTGTTTTCTGCTAAAATGAACCAGGGCTCCTTGGAGAAACAGCTGATTTCAGGGCTGGAGTAAGGAAAGGACAACATAAGCCTGGAATATTTTACTGTGTCAGAAAATAACAAAAGTGCCCCAAAAATGATGGGAACATGTCACAAAAGATAAAGGAGCCAGCCTGAAAGGACATCATGGCCAGATCTTGGACAAGTTGAGCATCAAACTAAATAATGGTAACAAAGGATTATAACCCACTGAATGAGACAGGAATTCATGAGGCCACACTTATATAAATAAATAAGTAGGGCAGAAGGAGAGGCTCTGCCTTACGGTCAAAAAACAACGAAATACAGAAGACATAATGAAGTTAGAAAAATCATCATCTTGGAACCATCATAGTAATCACTGATTCAGGCAAAAGTCATCAACGGAGACAACCAGCAAATGAAAGTCGGGAAAGGAACAGGATTTTACATAGTCTCAAATTATCTCCCCACAAGACACTAATTACAAGGGAGAAATACAGGGGAGAAACCTGGTAGTCACCACCTAAATCAAATGACCAAACTGAACAAACGTCCCACAATGGGGCAGCTGACAGCTGTGTCCCTGTCAGGGCACCCGGGGAAGGACACAGCCCTTATGCCAGAAATGCACGACCTGAACCCAGGAATCATACAACCCAAACCAAGGGACAGCCTTCCACAGAAGTGACCAGAATCTTCAAAAATATCAAAGCAACAAAAGAGACAGGCTGGGGAGATGTTCCAAATTAAAACGAAAGAGACATGACAACCAAATGCAATATGTGGTCCTGAATAGAGTGCTGGGCCACCAATATATTTTTAATCGCCAACAGCTTCTGGAAGAACGGGTAAAATGTTATTAGAGTGAGCAGATTTATATAATAATATTATATCAAAGTTAACGATTTGGGTCACTACTGTAAGAGAATGTCCTTGCTCTTAAGACAATACTATCGAGCCACCTTTTACAGATAAGGGTACCCTCACCTTGCAACTTACTCTCAAATGGTTCAGAAACAAAGTAATATGTAAATTTAATATATACAAAATATATATGTATGTGTGTGTGTATCTAGAGGGGCGTGGGGAGGGGAGGGGTAGGTGATGCACCTGAGGTGAAATAGTAACAACTGGGGAATCTGAGTTCTTTGAACATGAATACTGGCTTCTCAAAACAAACTTACCTGCTCCCGCCCCTCAAAAAGAAAACCTCAACGAACTTTAAATGTAATCAACAATGAAGACATGAACCAACTAAATAGCCAAAAATGATACATACAGTGAAATCTCAATTTGACTAAGTTGATATGAATTTCAGCCTTGTACCTCCTTTGTTGGTTTAAAATCAAAGATAAACTACAACAGCATGTCAAAAGCACATACTCTCCCATTAAACAGCAGGCCAATCCTACTTTTGTAATTCTAGAAATTTTTTAAAAGTGAGAATTAAACAAAAATGAAAAAACCTGAAACTTAGAAACTCCTTGAGTAAACCAGGAGGAAATGAAAAGCAGATTTTAAGAGTACAATACACCTTCCAGTTATATAATGTCTACATCCAAGACACCAGCATTTCAACCATCCTCTGACTGAACCAGTAAAAGTCCAAGGCAGATGTGGAGTTACTCAGAGACACATGAAAACAGATCACGTTCCCAGTGTGGAAATGCTGCTGGGACCTGCACGTGCAGTAAACCTGAAGCATCGAATAAAATCAGGCTACAGTTTGGGGAGGGAGGGGCAGGTGAGGTGTGACTGACGAAAATGCACCCCACATGTAGGAAAACCTAGAACACATGCCCGAGAGTTATCTCACTAAAAGAGGATGGTGGAAAACAAATCTATTCCCCATGACCACAACATTCATCATCTATGGGCACGTTTCCATGAATAACAGCAAAGAAATGAGTGGCTGCAACAAAATAGCTACACAGAAAGAACCCAGGAGTGACCACACCCACCTTATAATAAAACCGTCCCCGACAAAGCAGCTTAACAGCCTCTGGCCCCTCCCCACTCCCCAACCCGTGCTCCCTTCCTCCGTCAGAAAGGAAGCCCCAGTAATCTTTATAAGGTGTCACACACATCAACCCGCTGAAAAAACTTCCCTCCCCCGCCAGCCTCTCCCCGCCCTTCCCAAACTTCCCTCCGCTAACCTTGACAGCTGACCTTGACCACCGCAGACACTTCCTCCCCGGCAAAGTCCACACAGCCAGGGAAACAGGGACCAGCACTTCCACAGGAGTCCTCCCCAGACAGAAACAGCTGGGAGCCAGGAAAACTCAATACACCTCAGTGGGAAAGCTGGGGTTACCAGGGTTATTTATGTAAAAAGGAACATCATTTTTAATTAGGTGACAAAAGGAAAGGCATAGAAGCTAAATTATAGGGCTCAGACCAACGTGAAAAAATGCTTGCTCTATCCTGGAATCTTTCATTCCACTTTTGTTTGGTGTGAGACTTTTAAATTACAGCTTCCGTCCTCAACACACAAGGATATACATTTTCAGTTTTAAAGATTTGAAAGTTACAACACAGTACCTTGTGGGATGCTGTACAGAGGGAGGGTCATTTCTACTCTCTCCCTCCATCAGGGAAGGAAAGGGCATGTCGGGGCTTTGTGGTCTGGCAGCCATGGGTTTAAATTCCAGCTTGAGCCCCTACAAGCAGTGCAAACTGGGGCAGTCATTCAACCTCCCCAGAGGCTGAGATCCTCATCCTAACCCAGAAATAGCATCCACCTGCTGGAAGGGGGATTTGATTTTACATAAGAAAACGTATATAAAACACCTGCACAGCATGTCGAATCACAGGCACTCAGATGGTAGCAGCAGTAGAGAGAATAGTTAAGAGAAAGACTTTACCAGGTTTTCTTGAAGGACAGGACTGGCATTAATAACATGTGGAGACAAGAAAATAAACCTATTTTAAATATCATTCTCTGACCTTACAAGCAGGTTACTGCTTTCCGGATGCACTAATTTTACCCGCTTATGGAGCCTAATTCCAAAGGTGTTACCTGACCCCTGACGGCTGGGGGTCCTGCCTCCCACGCTGCTCTGGCAGCTGCTGCTAAGGATTTAGGTTACCGCAAAGCTCGTGGAGAAGCCAGAGGGCTGTTCCAAGACTGCCCGTCATCCTACTTGCCCCCAAACAGCCCCCGATCCGCACTGCAAGCTGTCACGGGAAATCTACCATCATCCCACCTTAATCCTGCATAGGGTCTACAGTCAAAGGTTTCCAGTAATTTGGTTCAGGGGGGCAATTCCCATCTCACCAACAGGCTGTCCCCTTCTGTGTGTTCAGCAACCAGCAGAGCTGAGACAGGACCCATAAGCAATGCCATGGAGACGAGAGATGCCCAACAACGAACCCTGCAGATCCTGCATCTCTCGGACTGCGGTTAAATATCAGGAAAAGAAGCAGGTACACAGCCAGCTAATGAAATGCTGAAGCTCACGAGTCCCGTCAGGAGCTGCTCTCCCGGAGGCTCCCATCCAGGGACACGTGAACGGAACTGTCACGGGAAGGAAACAGATTGGCCTGGAAACCATCGAATTAGCACCGGTTCTCAACGGTCCTGAACCCAAGATGTATTAAGACAATGCAACAACATTTCAATGGAGGTGAAATAACTCCGAAATAAATGTGTGAAACATACTCTGCCTCTGTGCAATCTGGCTTTTTGGAGCTAGTAAGGGTCCCCTGCATGCCACCTATCATCACTGTGGTCCTGAAAAGGGCAGAGAGAGCTGGAAGGGATTTCTCATAATCATGAATTAAAATAAATAAATAAATAAAGCTACCTACAAGCAAGAAACATCTATTTGTTTAGTATTAGACATGAAAAATCGGTTCGTTATTAGGATGCCAAAATATTAGACAATTTAAACTTTAGAGATTTCATTGTATGAGTGACTCTAGTTCAGTAGAAATACTTACAGCAACATTCTAATCAAAGTATGGCTTCCCAATATATTTGTGTGCACCTTCAGAATGAATAGTAGACGAATTGTACTTTTGGGTCCTTATCATTTAAAAGCTAAACTAATAAAGTTATCCAAAAAACAACATGTATTTTGTTATTCCTGAAGATCCTAGCACATCTGCCATGAAGGACAAGGATTAACTGAGAGTAAAAGCAAGTAAGAAAACATACAACTTTCAGAATCCAAATGGCCCAGGAGTACCCTGCTTGGGTTTGCAGACACGGCGTTCAACAGCAGCAGCAATGAAGGAAAAAGGAATCCCGGAAGATGTGGATCAGCGCGAGAAGAGGAAGTGAAGTAAAAGGAATCAACGATGGAAAACAATTGTAAATATATACTGTTTTGACCAACCTCTCACAGACTTTTCATAGGCATAAATTTCAAATTAAAATTAAAACACACGTCATTTATACATGCCTCTTCACATATACTAAGAAACATGGGTTCTTTTAAAATAGATTTCAAACATCAGTCTTTGTGGGACTTCCTTGGTGGCGCAGTGGTTAAGAACCCACCTGCCAGTGCAGGGGACACAGGTTCGAGCCCTGGTCCAGGAAGATCCCACATGCCGCGGAGTAACTAAGCTCGTGTGCCACAACTACTGAGCCTGCGCTCTAGAGCCCACGAGCCACAACTACTGAGCCCGCGTGCCGCAACTACTAAAGCCCACGCACCTAGAGCCCGTGCTCCGCAACAAGAGAAGCCACCGCAATGAAGAGTAGTCCCCGCTCGCCACAACTAGAGAATGCCCACGCGCAGCAACGAAGACCCAATGCAGCCAAAAATAAATAAATAAATAAATAAATATTTTTAAAACTCAGTCTCTGATATATTCATTTCTTCTTGTACTGAAACCACCCATTCCACAGAATTCCAAAGTGGGGTGTTTTACGACTTTTCCAAGATACACACACACACACACAAAGAGAAACGAGACACCAACAAAACCTATCTAAAAATATTTGAGGATTATACTTTTAAATTTGAATCGTGTTTTTCTCAAGTTCAGCTTTATTTTATGGTTATGAGTCAAGTGGGGAAACTAACACTTTATAAATTCCTTTGTTAACCATCAACACTGTGAAATACAGAGCTTCAGAGTCAATTACACACAGAAAGGTCCATGAACAGAGGGCAAATGACCTCACATAAGTATTAATGCAGGAACAACACCCCCTCCCCCAAATGAAACTTATTCCCAGAAATTCCTTCTTCAACACCAGGAATGTCGAGGCACAGCGGACCACCCTGCATGTGCTACTCTTTTACTATCTGGACAGCAGCAAAACTCACTGGAGTGGGAAAATTGGAAGCAGGTGACTGTGTGTTTCTAAAGACAGTTTTTTTAAGTCAGCAGACTTGACTTATATGCCACATGGACTCCCAAGTTACGCTTCTTACAGAATCGAAGAAAAGGATCTTTACTTCCCCGTAATTATCTTCAAAGTCTCCCAAGGCGACCCCTAGATGTTTCAGGAAGTTTGGTCCCATCTAGGTCAGTCTGACTCTTACTATCTTTAAAATCAATAAAAAATCTTTCTAAAATAACTCAGTTTTGTTCAAGTTTACCTAGATAAATGACTTCTATTAGATTTGACTTTTGTTGGTATCTCACAGTTTTTATTTGCATTTCCTTGAATATGTGTTGGCCATTTTGTACTTTGAATTGTCTGTCTATTTCCCTTTTGGATTGCTTCCTTATTGATTTGAGGAAGCCTTTTTTTAACCCTGTATATTAATTCTTTGTCTGATTTGTAATATAAATGTTTTCCCCCAGTTTGTGGTTAGCCTTTTTTTAATGTTATGTTTTACATTATAATACAGTACAACTGGATTCTTTTTTCCACGTACAGTTCTATGAATTTTAATATATAGAATCACCACCACAGCCAGGATACAAAACAGTTCCATCATCCCTCAAAATGCCCCTTACACTGCCCCTCTGTAGTCACACTCTCCCCACCCCTAATTCCTGGCAATCAACCAATCTGTTCTCTGTCCCTGCAATTCTATTTTTTTGAGAATGTCATACAAGTGGAATCCTATGTAACCTTCTGAAACAGGCTTCCTTCACTCGGCATCAGCTGAATGGATGTACCACAGTTTATCTGTTCACACCTACTCCTTTTAATGCTAACAACCACAGCAGACAGCAAAGGGCCTTAGCCCTTCCCAGCAGCCGGACAGGAACAGAGCAGCATACCAAGTACCTTCCTGAGATTGCAGGAAAAGAGGGGAGGGCCATGCAGCTGGCAGGACCTCGCAGAAACCCCTCCTGAACAGAAACCGAGTGCAATTCATCGCTGTCCACAACAGGGCTACAAGCTGTAAGAAAATAAGCCTGATGAACTCACGCGGACACTGCTAACGCAAAGTACCCTAGACCAAGAATCTATTCTGTGTGTTCACTAACGTTTCCATTAAAGCTTCCCCTGTCAGGGTAACTGTTAACATGTACTAATTTATGACAGAACCCAAATAGTGTGATGCTTCCAAAACACAAGATCTGCTCTATAGATTACTCTGCAATCCTCCCCAACCAGAGAAGAGTAGGCGTGTGGCTGATCAAAAAAGTCAGTAATCTACAATTCAAGTATATTTATCACCAAAGGGAGGTTTCATATTGCCAGAGCACATCTGGCATTAGATCAAATAGTCCAGACTGACCAGGAGGCCTCACAAGGGAAAAACCCCAGCAACCCCAGAGAAACGCCTTTCTCCAGCTCAAGCCCCTACACCTTGCGCTTGGAAAGTCCACACACCCTACTCTCACTCTCACTCTCGCCCCAGACATATACAACCTTTCCCAGAGGGCAGGTGGTTCAGAACTTGGGTTTCCAGGGGCTTCCTTACATGGAAAAGGAACAAAAAAGAGGAAATTAAGGTAACAACTATTCCATAAGCAAACTGAGTGCTTCCATTACCAAATGAGAAGGGAACAGGAGACTCAGGCACTCGCCAACCATTAACCACTGGAGCAAGAATTCCCATGAACAAGACCGTCTGCACGGAAGGCTCGAGGATGTCACAAGGCTGAGAGACGGCACTGGAAACTCTAGCCAGGGTCTCCTCGTTATCAAGTGGCAGAGACGGAGTGACATCGCGGTCTGGCCGGGGCCGAGCACTGTGGCAGGAGCAGGGGCCGGAGGCTCGGGCAGGCAGTGCCTCCACAACGGGCGCGGGAGCCCAGGGCCGTGCGGAGCAGGCAGCGGCGACGGCGCCCTGCGGGGTCCTGACCCACACAGCCTTGCTCCTTTCTGCCCCTCTGCCCTAATTCAGAGACACAGCGATAGCCATACCCAGAACGGCTCCAGGTGAATAATAATAATAACAACAACAACAACAACACATCTGCCAGGATTGCCATTCGCAAGGCACGCTGGGCAGATTCCCACGCATGCTCATCCCCTTGCCCAGGGCCTGCTGGACAGCTCAGCAGCAGAATCTGGAGGACAACTCTGTCTCTGTACCATCTAATCCCTCTTACCCCTTCTGCGCCCGTGGGCCCATCCCGTTCACTGCCCACGAGGGAAGCTTCAGCGGGGCTGAGAAGCAGGGAGAAGATACAAAAGACAGCATCTCTGTCCACAAGACCAACAACACAGTCACCCCAGTCAGTTCACCCAAGTCCACTCAGCTGAACACTCGCGACAGGAAGAAACGAGCAGCGGCGTCAGAGGTACCACTACCTTTCAGGGGAATGCACTAGGGTTCTCACCCGAAACCATTTCTTCACCATCCACGGAGTAGCTACTGCTCTGCCAGCGGCGCTACTAAAAATCTGTCAAGACAATGCACTTCAGGAAACAAAAACCAATTCATTATAGAACCGAGGAGGAAAGAAGGGGGTTGTTAAGACTGCTTTTCAGAGTAAAACACAATTCATCCCGAGCAACATAAGTGACTTTACTAGGCAGTAAAGTTTGGCTACTGAGTAAGAATTTGACTTTTCTCTGGAATTCCACCAAGGATATGAGAGAAAATTTTCTCAGTAGAGGAGTCAAGTAAATAAACTTAAATATCAGATAGAGCTGATTTAGATTATGACAGCTCCAAACACATCTTTCACTTAGAAACAAATCCCAAATCTATCATAACATTTAAGAGGTCTGAAAAGGCCATCTAATCACGTATTTTTAATATACATTTGAAAAACATACTTAAACCACATGCCTCATCTCAAACAGAACCACTGGCTTCATTTAAATCTTGGTTAATCATTTAAATGGTTTAAATGGCTTCATCTAAATCTTCATTTGAATCTAGGATGGTTACATCACAAAGGAAAAAATATAATATTCCATGTCAATAAGTCAGTTTACAAGGTCTCAATGGAAAGTTTCCTTCAATGATTGTTTTACTGCTCTTTGATTTCTTGAAAATCACTTACAGGATATTTTCAGCTATCTCTTTGCTCTCCTCTAAAACTGAGCCTCACTGTGCCACTGAGAAAGGGGAAACCAACCTTCACTATCAAGTTTCATTTTCTTCAACTTTCCTTTTCAAAACATTGAGGGTAACAAGGACCAACTGCTAATTATTATTGGTGCTCACAAAGACCAAAGCCGCCAGGCTTCTAAGTATACAAAGCAGCAGCAACACAAGCTCAGAAGCCAGCTACTTAAGTGGTGTTAGAAGCATAAATGCAAAGACAAGTTCCCTCGATATTCCATGAGGAAACCATTATACCAACATAGAAGGATATGCAGACTGCCCCCTCACTAAGGAACAGATTTGACTGTCTTCACATATTCCACTGGAAAGAGAAGCGCAGCAGCCAGGAGTCCAGAATAAGATTTAGTAATGAAAGGAACACAGCACGATGAGCCATGACGCTTCATAATAACCACAAACCCTTATTCTCTGCACATTCATTTAATGCCAACCTAAAACATGCCAAGCAGGTTAAAAATAATGCATTTATGTAAGTACCCCACACACACTCCAGAAAGGTTACAGGGAAAGCTCTGAAAGAATGACTTATTGCCACAAGAACAGAGCCCCAAAAGAGACTGGTGATAAAAGTGATTGGTCCCGGTGGGATTGAGAACGAATGTAGGCAAAGTCCTGGCCACGACAGGCATCCGGGAAAGAAGCCCAGAGTCAGGAGCATGTTTCCTGGCCCTGACCCCACCTCTACCGGAGTTCCACTCCAAGCAAGTCATTCAACCTCCCTAGAAGCCTGCTTCCTCTTCCGTAACATTTAAAAAAATTTTTTTAATGGACCAGCTCAGGTTTGTGATGCCTTTTTAAAAGAAAAGTGAAGAATAACCACTAGGTGCTGGGGGCTGAGAGGGAACTACAGAATCCAAGGAGGCAACAGCTCCTGAGCCATCTCCCCAGACCCTCTCCAAGTAAGTGCAGGAGTCCTGCCCCCAGCACCCAGCTCCGAACCCTGGCAGTTGGCAGTGCCCCTGCTTGAGTGTGTCCAGTAATCATGACAGCCCATTCTATGCCTGAACTGCTCTAATTATTTAAAAGTTCTATCAAGCTAAATTCGCCTTCTTTCATCCAACCATGGGTACCAGTTTTCAATCGGTGACTACAAGGATAAAATTTAATGCAGGACAGACAAGGAACAAAAAGGAGGAAAGAAAATAAGGCGGCCAAGCAAACGGTTCCAGGGCCAAGAAATGAAAGGCAACCAGTAGAAACGCCTTGTCTAAGTCAGACTGGCAATCTTAAGTACCAGGCTCACAACACCCTGGAAAAATGTTCACACCCTGATCTGTCCAGTCCCCCGTCAACGAGAACCTATTTCCTGTGTTTCTACATCTTAGGCAAAAAATGTTCGATTTTACTAACGGACTTGACCTCTCTGTTCAGCCATCCACAATCAATCCAAACTGCCCAGGAGGACCCCTGCCTGAGCCATTCTACCAGGTGAGGTCCCCACCCAGGGTCTTCCTGTTTCATCTGTCTAAACGTTCGTCCCATCCCACCCGACCAATCCAACTGAATGGTCCCTCTCCACCCTCCCTCTGCCAGATATCACTGCCCTAGATGCTGGGGCCAAGATCTAGGTCAGGGATTCAGAGTTGCCCAAAGGAGGGAAAAGCACTTTTAAAAGATGTTCCAGGCTACCCCTGGGATGGGACGGCACAACTGCTGTCTACTTAAAATCTGCTCTGGTTCCTGATTCCAAGTCAGATAACTAAAGGGGCAGTTTGCCCAATCATTTTGGAAGGAGGAAGAAAGGAATAAACCCGTGGGCAGCACCGACTGGCTCTGCCCCAAACTGAACATGTACAGGAGACCGAGCAGAGGATCAAGAGCACAGGCCTAGGCATGGCCACCAACAGACTTACCTCGCCAGGTAAAGCCTGCGGACAGCCACACTGACTGGGAGCAAGTTTTCTGGGAGCATCCAGTCCAAGGTGATGTCTTTTGAGGCTCTTCTGAGTGAAAGAAGTGATTTCTCTACTATGCATAATAAAGATATGAGAAAGTCTGGTCTCAGAAAGCACCAAAAATTTCATCACCAGGGCACAGGCGCCTTTCTAAGAGAAAGGAGCTGAATTCTGCACAGAATCCATTATTCTGTGACAGGTGGTAAAGACAGAGAGAAGACAGGCTAGACTTAGCTGCAGGGTATGAAGGGAAGACGTCCCAGGTCTGCTATTAAGAGGTAAGACGGGGCTTCTCTATCAGGCTAGTTGCACCAAAAAAAGGCTTTCATTTGAAGGAATTCATGTTTTCCTAAACCTCTGCTTTCTGCGGGGACCTCGCGGGGAGAGGGAGCAGTGGGGAGTATATTAACCCCAAGCTGACAGTGTTGAGTCGGCGTATGTCACTCCCAGCCACAACCAACCTCTTACAATGACTCAAAAGTAACCCCACCTGACAAAGACCAAGAAAACGAGGGAAGACAGTACTAAACCAGGGATGCACCGGCACTGCTCACTTCTGCCTCCGACCATCGCCCTCCCGCTGCAAATTGCTCCCTGTGACCCGGATTACCGAACTGATCTCACCGAATCTGGCGACTTGATTTTGGAAGAGGCCACGAAGGAACGTGAGCCGCCGGCCTCCGGGGCGCTCCCCGTCGCAGGCCGCTCCCCCGACGTCCCCGGCCCAGCCGTCCTCCCGGGAGCCGCCGCCAGCACTCCGCACGCGCCCCGCGCCCGCCCGCCCGCCGCGGCCCCGACCTGGCCCGCCCTCCTCGGCTCTCGAGCGCCGAGTCTGCATCCTCCCTGCCCCGCACCTGGCCCGCTGGGCGCTGCGCTCCAGGCTGCGGGCCCCGAGGCTGCCGCCGCCCGGACGCGCCAGCCAACGGGATTGGGCTCGGGGACGCGGCGCGCGGGGCCAGCTCACGCGGGATCTGGGCCCGGGCGGGAGGAGGCGCCGCCGCCGGGGTCCCGGGGACGCCCTGTCACGCCTCCCGCGCCTCCTCCCCGCGGGCCGGCCGCAAAGCTCGCCTCTCCCGCGGCCACCCCCCTCCTCGCCCGAGAGACACCGGGCCACCTAGCACTGCCTCCCAGGCAGTGCCCCGCGAGTGCCGGCCCCGCGCCGCCCCCCGGGGTCACCACGTTCCCAGATGTCCCTCCTGGGCCACCCCCGGAGACAATGGCTCACCCATCGCCCGGCCGGCCGCGCTTCATGTCTGCCACCACCTCCCCTCCTCCCTGGGCGGTGGGTGCCATGGCTGCCCCGTTTCCCAGAAGTGTAGATCGAGTCTGGGGAGGTGACAGGCTAGAGGACCGAGCGAAGAAACCCGGCGGCTTACGGGGTCGACGAGGGGCCAGGGACAAATCACCCCCGGAGACCGGCCCAGATGAGAGCCCGCATTCCCGGGCCTGGCCCCGCCGCCCCCGTCCTCTCGGCCTCCGGGACAGGGGCCTCCGCCCTCGCCGTCCCCGCCGCCGCCTCCTCGGCCCTCCCTCGAAAGAGACAAAGAGCCGGCGCCCCAACCGGTGGAGCTGTAGCCTCCGGGGCGGGCGACGGGGAGATTTCACCCTGGAACGAGGGGCGGGCGCAGGGAAGGGCGAGCCGGCGGCGTCCGGGCCGAGCCGCGGCACGGGGGGCGGCGCAGGCAGCGGGACCCGCCGGTGTGGAGCCGGGAGCCCCGGCGCGGGGCAGCGGCCTGGGCGAGCGCGCTCCGGGCCCGACGGGCGGGCGAGCACCGGGCGCGCCAGGGCCCGCGGACCGCGCCTCCGCGGCGGGGTTGGCGGGGCGCGCGCGGGCAGCGGCGCAGTTGCACTCACCGGATCGGAAGAAGGCCGCGATGTCGGCCAGGTCCTTGGCCGCCTCCTCGGCCCCCTCGCCGGCGCCGCCCCCGCAGCCCGAGCTCACCGCGCTGGCCGTGGCGGCGGGGCCGGAGGACGCGGCGGGGGCGGCGGCGCCGCCGCTGCTGCCGCTCATGGCTGCGGCGGCGCCCGCGGCCGCGCCCGGCTCGGGCCCCGCGCCCCTAGCACCGCGCGCCGCCCGCTCCGCGCCTGGCCTGGCGGCGCCGAGCGCCCAGCTGCCCGCGCCCGGCGCGTGGACGCAGAGCCCCGGGGCGGCGGCGGGCGGCGGCGGCGGCGGCGGCGGCGGCGGCTCGGCCGGAGGAGCGCGCCCACATAGACGAGGACTCCGCCCGAGAGCCGCGAGCCGGCCGCGGGGCGGGGGCGCGTAGCCACGGCCTCGGCAGCGCCGGCCGGAGCGCGGGCAGCAGCGCGCACCGTGCCGGACACGCAGTCGCGAGGGCGGGGGCCCGTGGCCGGCGGGAGCTCCGGGATCACGGGCGCCGGCGGCAGCCGCGAGCCTCCATCTTGGTTTCAAATGGGGAAGGAAGGAGGGGGAGGGGGGAAATCACGGCAGAGGGAACCCGGGTGAAAGGAAAAGGGAGAGCAGGGAAAGGAGAGAGGAAGGAAAAAAAAAAAAGAGGGGCTTCGGCAATTTCCGGCGAATATCGTCAGGGGCCGGAGCGTGGGCTCGGCGGGTGGGCGGGGCCTATGGTGGGCGGGGCCTGGCGGGAGAGGCGGGGCGGCGCCGGGGTGCCGGTCGCCCAGAGAGCCGGCGGATGGCTGCTGGGGCGTTCAGCCTTGCTCCTTCTCCCGGGCAGCTGCAACCCTGGGAAGGAGCAGGAGCGCTCTGACCAGCGAGGGCGGCCCTTTCCTGGCCCAGCACTGCGCCTCACGCCGGGCGCTCGCTCGTGCTGCGCGAGGCCGTCCTCGGGGCGCTTGAGCTGTTTACCGCGGCTCTCGCCCGCGGGGCCGGCCGGCTGACTCCGGCACGGGACCGGTGTGTTTCTCGTTGGCGCAGCGCGGGCGCCGGCACGTAGACGGGGCTCCGTAATAGTTGTTGAATAGAGAGATCGTGAAAATGGGTGTTGTGTACTCCAGTCCCAGAGGGAGCAGAGCAAGCCTCTGAACTCCTGGGGGACGTCTTCTCGTCTGTAAAATGGGATTGCGGACTCACAGCTACCCCACCAGAATGTAGAGAATGGGGAAGGTGATGGTGGCTGAGGAGACCAAAGGACATGAGGGGTAGGTGACATCCAGCTTTACGGAAGACCCGTGTCAAGCCAGCATTTGACAAATATTCAGGTACAAACGCCTATGACATGGCTGCAAGCAAAGGGAGCAGAAGTTATGGGTGTCAGAGGTTAAAGGAGCCAACGCTGCCGAAAACAAGGAGAGGGAGAAACAAGACTGATTTAAAAAAAAAAAACTGATGAATACTGATGAAACCAGTATACATGTATACTGCAAATGAACAATTGAGTAAATAAGTAGTGGGTGGTGGATACCAGGTTTTTCACTGTTGGAGGGGGAGGCTAGAATGATCCCTGTGGTACGGGATTAGAGTTGGAGACATCAGTATGAATTCATGTTTAGCTTAATATAGATACAGGTGGATATATGGAAAGATTTACAGATATGTATATTTACAGGGGCTAGTACATGTACATATATTTCCTTGCTCTGTCAGCTGAGTGGGCTTAGAAATAGCACTCCCGTAGCAAGATGCACAGGCACTCAGATCTTGTTATTAACACCATTCTTCAGTAAAAGGAACCTGGGCTCTTCAGGGGGATGGCTGACTCTAGGACTAGGGCAGGAAATACACAAGAGAGCCTGGAGCATCTTGTTGTGCCAGAAGGTAAAAATTTTTTTTTTAATTAATCAACAGCCAGAACAATGATGGGGACACAGGAGCCAACTGAAAGAGCTCCCAGTGACCAAAGCTGTAACAATTTGAACAGCAAAATAAAGCAATATTTGATTATACCCAAAGTATAAAATAAATATCCATGAGTCCCTATTGATATAATTCAATGATTGAATAAGTAACTAATTGAGAGAGAAGAGACAAGTATCCCATGCAGAAGAATTCAAAATCATTGCCTAGATACTCTGCCCTCAATGAAATGGAATAGAAATTCCCTCTCCTTAACTACGGGCTGCCCATAGCGACTTCCAGAGTACAAAATGGAAAGGGGGAGGGGAGAGTAACTTTACAATGAAGAAAACTGATAAACACCACTTCAGCCACATGAGCAAGGTTAACAGCAGTGATAAATCACGTGGATGGTATATACCCTTGATGTGATGTAATGAAAATGGCACTTTACCTTTGTGGTCTTCCTCCCAGAAACACAGTCTAATTATGAGAAAAACAGCAGAAAAATCCCAGTTGAGAGACAGTGTACCAGTACTTCCCCAAACCACTAAGGTCAACAAATATAAGGAGAGTCTGGAAAACTGTCACAGCCAAGAGGAGCCCAAGGAAACATGACAACTAAATGTAATGGAGTATTCTTAAGGATCCTGGAACCAAAAAAGGACATTAGGTAGAAACTAAGAAAATATGAATAATATATGGACTTTAGTTAATAATAATCTACCAATACTGATTCATTAATTGTGAGTAATATGGGAAAATTGGACATGGGGTATATGGGAACTCTGTACTATCTTCACAACTTTTCTGTAAATCTGAATCTATTCTAAAATAGAAGTTTATTTTTTTAAAATTTTTAATTGTATGTAGAATCTCAAAAAGAAAAAATTCAGTAAGTCCAAATTTCTCAGGTGTGCTGCCCATGTTTCTTTTTCTTATTCTGTTGGGTAATTTCTATCTCCAGCTCCTATTCCTCATCATGGCTTAATCCTAGTTCAGGGAAAACAATTTCCAGGAATTTTCTTTGTCAATTGAGTACATTCCCCTTCCTGCCTTCTCCCCAAGGTTGCAGCCAAGCTCCCAGAGGTATTGGTGACATCACAGCATGGGGTGGGGATGGGGAGATTGCACCCGGCCCTTGGTCATCATGGGTTCATGCTGGCACTGGTGCCGATGTGTGTCCCACGTGTGTCTGCCTCCCCAGTGCTCCTGCGACGGGCATTGCCGTGACCTTGTTGTTTTCTGATGTTGCATCCTGGTCACCCAACCACAGGGCCTCTGTAGGTCTGCTGGCAGTCAGCGCCTCTCCCGAGCTACTCCCAAGCACTCAGGAAGACATTCAGCTTCTCCCTGGGATGCTCAGTCCCACCCCCTCCCACCCCACCCCAGAAAGTGAGGCCAAATCCTCTCTGCTCCCAGACCCCTCAAGTCTACCTGGGCACAGACTTCCTTCCTCAGAGATTCACATCGGGGTCTAATGCTATCCATTTCCTCTCCCGCAAATTGCAGAATTATTATTTCCTCTGCAGGAAGAAAACTTCTCCCCAGGTTTGACATACTTTGTTCAAAATCTTTTATTTGGGACATCATAACCTTTGTGTTCTTAGGAGACTCCGTTTTAAATTTATAAACGCTTTCCCTCCAATTCTTCCCTCTGCCATAGGTTCCAGAAGTGTCTCTTGAAATTCAGAAGCCAAGTGTCGACTTCTTTCTTCCCCTCTGCATCCCTCCCGTAGTACCCTGCCCTGCAGGTAGTGAATACAGATCCCCCCTCTGTTGCCTAAATGGTGGAGAAAGTTCAAAAATTTGAAAACATCAAAACTGCTGGGGGGCAGGGGGCAAACTGGACGTCACGCAGTCACAGGAAGATCAGCAGTCCCTTAGTGGTGGTACTTGGGAAGTGCCAATTGGAAAAAGCTAACCTCTGCTGGAGAGTTCTCGGGTGGAGGCAAGTTCTAGATGTTGGGAGTTGGCCTGAAGGGGAATGTTGATTGCATGGTAATGACTGCTAAGGGTGTTGGGATCAGAGTGGAATGACTGGTGTGTGATTGGACAAAAAGAGCTTCTCTAGTGTTGAGACCCAGATATTGACCAATTCTTCTGTCTCAGGTAGAGTCATTTCCAAGAAAGCTCAATAGAAGGCTTTGTGTCTGAGTGTGGGACGTGCGGGAAGGCTCACCCAGACTGCAATAAGAGAAAGAGGCTGCACACAGGGTTTTTTTTACCTTCTGCCATCTGAGCATGTGTAGGGGGATCTAAACAGGGTTTCATGACAGCTGCTGTTGATCCTGCCCCACTTTCAAAATTCAGCTCGAATTTCATCCCCTTTCGTGAAGCTGCTACAGTACATTAACTCGAATTGACCTCTCCCTTCTCTGTATTCTGGAGTACCACTCGTTCTGGCATTTGATCGTGTACTGCATTTTATTATTTGCATCCTTTGCGTTTAATGTCTTGCCTACAAGATGGGGAGATCCCTTGCAGTCAGTACACAAGCATCAGCCTGTCTCCTGTGTGCCTAGATCTATACCAGTCCCCAAGCCATGGGGCAAAAGAAATGGAGAAAGCCAATTGGGGGACACAGGGTAAGTTGTAGAGTCAATATCCTTTCTCTGCTTCTTATCAGAACTCATGCCCGGCTAATATACTCCATTTCCCAGCTCTGAGGGCTATGTGACAGAGTGCTGGCCACTGAGTGGAAGGGACTGGGCAGGGCTCAGAAGAAAGAGTTCAGACACAGCAAGGGCATGCACTTAGCCCTTTGCCCTTTGTCCTCTTTAGAACACAGACAAAATGCTGGAGGTGACGAGGCCATCGTGTGACTGTGAGAAGGTAAACATGAGAACAGAAGCACATGGTACAGATGGATGAGTGAGCTGCCCTTCTCTGGGCTTCTTATTGCATAGAAACATACAAGAAAAAGAAGACCCTGATTTAATTAGGTGGCTGTAAGTTGGTGTTCAGTTTTGTTTTGTTTTGTTTTGTTTATTTATTTGGCTGCGCCAGGTCTTAGTTGCGGCTTGCGGGATCTTCGTTGCGGCTTGCGGGATCTTTTTTTTTAGTTGCGGCATGCGGGATCTTTAGTTGTGGCATGCGAACTCTCAGTTGCGGCATGCAGGATCTAGTTCCCTGACCAGGGATCAAACCCGGGCCCCCTGCATTGGGAGCACGGACTCTTAGCCACTGGACCACCAGGGAAGTCCCGGGTGTTTAGTTTTGTGCAGCCAAACCAGCTCTGACAGATAGACCAGTTATGGTTCTTTATCAGCACTTCTCAAATTTTTCCACCAAGGAAACCCTAAAGATGGAGGAGAGTGAAGAGGCGGGTGAAAGTCATATCACTGGGGATCGTGGAGAGGAACCGAAGCAGCCACCAGGAGATGAACTTCAAAAAGCTGCCAGCTTTTTCTTAGAAATGCATGTGAATTTTTCCTTCTCCTTACACATCTATATTTATTTTAATATATAAACAATGTCTTAACTCACTTACCAGTTGTTTTGGGTTGAATTGTGTCCTCCTCTAAAAAAAGATATGTTGACGTCTTAACCCCCAAAACCTTAAATTGTGACCTTGTTTGGAAGTAGGGTCCTTGCAGATATAATTAAAATGAGGTCATACTGGAGTAGGATGGGCCCCTAATCCAATACAGTTGGTGTCCTCATAAGAAGATAGCCATATAAGAATAGAAATGCACGGGGAGAATGCCTCATGGAGACGGAGGATTATAGATGCATCTACAAGACAGGAAACACCAAAGGTTGCCAGCAAACTACCAGAAGCTAGCAGAGAAGCAAGGAAGGATTCCCCTACAGGTTTCAGAGGGAACACAGCCCTACTGGCACCTTGCTTTCAGACTTCTAACCTCCAGAACCAAGGCAATATGTTCCTATTGTTTTAAGCCACCCAGTTTGTGATTCTTACAGTTGTGGCAGCCCTAGGAAACTCACAAGCTAAACCCGTCCTCCTAACTTTTGAGCGAAACTGTCATTCTAGAGAGAAATGTATACGTTGATCTTATAGATAATATTTGATGAGTGCTTAAGATAAAGAAAAAGAATCTAGAGGAATGTGGAGAGTTCCAGGTTGAGGGGTTTTCAGGAGTGAATTGATGTTAATACGGACATACTATGGAAATGTCCAGATGATCTCTTGAGCTATGGGGCTTGACCTCTGGCCAGAATTGGAACTCTATCTCTAAATTTGAGCTAAAGAGCATAAAAATACCTGGAGATTTAACGTGACTAATCTGCTAAGGAAATGAGTGTGGAAAGTAAGTAGGGCATAGGGCAGAGGGCTGAGTTTTCATGCCATACAGTGGGTAGCACTGTGTGATGTGACTTGTGTCCTGAGAGTCCCCAGCTGGTCCTGGGGCAGATTAAGGAGCAGGTAAAAGGAGAAAAGCAGACCCACAGGGGCCAGGGCATCTAATTCAGCCCGGGCCATGCTAAGTTGGCTCACAAGGCACTACAAATGGACCCAGCTTCTTTCTTTGATTTGGGGTGACCTCCACTAAGCTACTGAAAGGTCCAAGCCAGAGCCCTACTTGTTCTGCTCTGAACCTGTATTCACAGGCATGGGATCCCAGGAATGGCTGCCTGGCCTTGTGGGTTGATTGGTAAGAGTCTTTTGAGCTCCTTCACTCCAGTATTTTTTTTAGCCATTGAGATAGCTCTGAATATACACCGTAAGCAAAGACACCCGGTGGGAGGTGGAAGAGAGAGTTAGGTGGAATAAGCCTGGGAAAGGAACAGGGGATGGAAATTGGGAGTATTTGAGGTGGACAGGGGACAAAAAATATGTGTTTGTGTGTGTGTGCATGTGTGTATGTACATGCACACGTGTGTGCATACATGCTTATGCATATTTATAGGGTATGAGCTGATGAAGATCTGGAAGTTCTGGTAGCAGGGAAACCCAATTATACATGAAGAAAAGATAAAGATAAATTTGGCTTTAAAATGAGCTCAGATTTGGAAGTTGCAAGGTTTTATTATTACTGGTATGTTAATGAGAAGAGTGTACAGGAGAAGTGACGATATCTATATTTGCTGCCTTGGTTTCAAACTGATCAATGTTACAGCTCATTACTTAATAACTGCTGACTTTCTGTCCCTGTCCAGTAACTCAAAGAATTCCAAATTGAGCCCCCAGCCCCAAATATGCAGAATCTGAAATTCTACCAGGTGGGAAATTCAGTCATTCTGATCCTGGCCAACTTCTGGTCTTCAAGATTTCTGTAACGGATAAATACTCCTGGGAGTGCTAACACCTTAAACCTTTATCACTTAATGCCTTTTAGAGAGGATTAGTGGATTAACCCAGCATTGGCAAGAGTAATAAGAGGGATGAAAGAAGGAAAAGAGCGATGGAAGGCACCAATTAAAAAAAAGCACCTACTTTGCTTTTGACTGCTTTTGACTGGTCTTACTGCCTCTGTTTAGCGTAGACCCTCAGAAAGTTCTGACCCTGGTTCCTTGGCAGAGGTAGTGAAGATTTTTATATTTGGGGGGTCACTGATTACTCGCTGAAGACCCCACAAGCAAAGGCCCTGAGGCCGCCTGTTCTGTTTGGCTCTGTGAGGAAGGGAGGGGAGACCACCGTGGCTGAGTGCGGGGGGAATAGGAGATGCAGTCGGTAGAGCAGAGCAGCTTCATCATGTAAAACCTCATGGGTCCTTTGTAAGGACCCTGCCTTACAATCAGAATGAGATCACAGGTGTGGATCACTGTATCAGAAGATTCTAAGTGATTTAAGGTCAAAAATTGGAGATTGTGTGGACTCCTCAGAATGTTAGAAAGTAAAGCAGAAATCTGTAAAAAGCTTTGTAACAGACGGTCGTTGAGAGAGCTGCTAGAAACCAGCAGCTGTCACCCCCCAGGGTAAAGGCTCTGGAAGATGCTTGAGGACCGTCACACCAACTAATGGGACCTGCGCCAGGCAGAGCTGACCGGGAGCACAGGGATACCCACGTGTGGAGGGAAAGCTGGGGTGGCCCCGGGCGACTGGCCTGGTCCCTGCCGCCCACTGCAATATGGAGCCGATGTGTTGTGCAACTGCACCTGGGAGGACTTCTTCCCTCACCAGCCCGGGGGGTCCTGCCCATGCACCTCCATCTCCTTTTCCCACCCAGCTGTGTGCTCTTAGGAACCTAGAGACAAGAAGAGACACAACAAGAAAACCACTTTTTAGAGAGCATCTCAGGCATCTTTGTTTTTTTTTAAATTTTTATTGGAGTAGAGTTGATTTACAACGTTGTGTTAGTTTCAGGTGTACAGCAAAGTGAATCAGTTATACATATACGTATATCCACTTTTTTTTTTTAGATTCTTTTCAACCTTGGGCCTCTTTTTACTTCTTGTTTCTTTATCTCTGGCCTCAGAGTAAAATCAGGGGCTACGCAAAGCAACAAGGAACTCCAATTAGTGGATTGGATTTATTTTCAAAACCAGTACAGTTGACTGTCTTCTTCCAGAGACGCCAGATATATAGCATCACGGAGAAAACAGAAGTCCCAGTGAGAACTAGTTTTCGGTGCCACTTCTGACACTGACTAGCTGTGTGATCCTGGGTGAGTGAACTAGAGAAATGAACATTGCCTGCTTGACCATGGCCTTCAGGAACTGCCCTCCTCCCCAGGAAGACCTCATATGCAGTCACTGCTTGTACCCGCTAGCCCCCGTCTGCCCCTCCTCCATCCCTACCTCCTTCATTGGAGGGGGAAGAAAGTACCTGGAGACAAGCCAGCCTGAGCTCGTTCCTACTTGAATTGGGAAACTTGGAGAAAGAGGCAAGGGGACAGGGCAAGAGAAGTAACTGCAGGGGGTGGATGGGAGGGAGGCCCCCCAGCGCTACTTCCCTGATGCCAGGCTGTTCACCAGTCCCCTCGGTTTAGCCCCTCCAGTAAACCCTTCTCCTGAGACCACCTGAGGGGGTCTCTAGCTAAGAGCATCCCACTGGAAAGGAGTCAGTTGCAGGGGACAGTTCTGGGTCACAGACCCTCACTGAGCTATGGCTTTGGAGCAGAACTGGGGATGGGGCATAGAGCCCCTCCTCCCCACATCCTGCGACAGGATCCGTAAAGCCCACAGTCAGCAGTTTGGGGACAGCTGATGAGTTATCCCTGAGCTTTCTCAAGGATGGACCCTGTGGGCCCACTGGAAGCAAGAGAAAGCCTCAGACAGAGAGCCACTTAAAGGAGGAAATGAAGGTGAGGAGGACCAAGCATTTGAATTACCCTCCTCCCAGCCTTGAGCCTGCAGTCTACTTCTGTAAAAACCCCGAAATGGTCATGCACACTGTTGATTCGCCCAGTTTCAGCATTGGCTGAATTCTCAACCTTTCTCTGTTTCTACAAACAGAGTTAAAGATTCCAGAAAGTACAATGGAGATATCTGAGGGTCATTGCAGGGATTAACCCCCGCCCCGACCCTAGGCATCACAACCCTCCCCCCACTTCCGTCTTCTCTCTCCTGAAAGTACCACCGACCACACCTCTCTCTCTGGACAAGCACAGTGACCTCAACAACCCTGAGGCAACCGTGGGGCTAGTCTGAGAATGCCACCCGGGTCTGAGGTGGGGCAACATGCAAATCAGATCAGGGAGGAGAGGGGACGTGGTACCCGGTCTTTGCACTCTGCTCCTCAACTGGCCCCCGAGGAGCCACGCTACAGAGGACAATGTTTATAGGAGTCACAGAGGAGCAGGGGTGGCACCACAGGATCGTTGCCCACAACACAGCCTTGGATGGAACACAAAGGCATGTACAGGTGCTCGGTCCCTTCTCTGTGACTCCAAAATCCAAAAGTTCTGAAAATCAATGTCTTTTATAACTCTTTTGGTGGCAAAAACTGACTTAACATATGTGAGGTTATAGGTATACTTTATCTATCTCATTTAGGGTGAATCATATTTTTGCTGCAGAAATACTGCAGGATGTGATTTTGGGGATAAAGCCCAAGAGCCTACTGGGAGTATTAAGCATTTTACAGTATACAAACTGTGTTACCTTTCCATATCTGAAATTTTTTTAATGAACTTCAGAAAGTGTCAGAATTCTGAAATCCATCTGGTTCCTAAGGTTTTAGATAGGGAATTGTGGACATAGAGATTGTATACAAATGGCCAATAAGCACAGAAAAAGATGTTGAACATAATTAGCCATCAGGAAAGTGCAAACCAAACCACAGTGAGATACCACTTCACACCCACTAGAATGGCTGTAATCAAAAAGGCATCCGGAAACAAGTTCTTACAAGGATGTAGGGAAACTAGAATCTCATTCCTTGTTGGTGGGAATGTAAAATGGTGCAGCCACTTTAGAAAACAGTTTGGCAGTTCTTCAAAAAGTTAAACATAGAGTTACCATATGACCCAGCTACTCTCGTCCTAGATATATAACCAAGAGAAATGAAAACTTGCGTCCACACAAAAATCTCTATGCAAATGTTCATGGCAGCATTACTCATGATAGCAAAAGACTGGAAACAATCCAACTGCCATCAATTGATGAATGTATGAAGAAAATGTATATCCACGCAATGGAATATTATTCAGCCGTAAAAGGAATGAAGTACTGACACCTGCTACAACACAGATGAATCTTGAAAACATTATGCTAAGTGAAAGAAGCCAGTCACAAAAGGCCACATATTGTATGATTCTATTTATATAAAAATATCCAGAGTAGGCAAATCCATGGAGACAGAAAGTAGATTAGTGGTTGCCAGGGGCTGAGGGAGGGAGCATTGAGTTGTGTACTTAAAATGGGCAAATTGTGTAGTATATGAATTATATCTCAAAAAAGCTGTTGCAACAGAAATAAATACAAATTGAATCTGGTAGCTACAACCGTGGCTAATTCAAAACAAGGCAGTAGAATGTCAGGGCAGGTGCTATGGATTGAATGTATCCCTGCAAGATTCATATGTTGAAATCCTAACCCCCAAGGTGATGGTACCAGGAGGTGATTAGGTCGTGAGGTGGAGTCCCCATGAATGGAATTAGTGCCCTTATAAAAGAGGCTCCACAGAACTCCCTTGCCCCTTCACAGGGTTACAGTGAAAAGACAGCCATCCAGGAAGAAAAGCCTCGCTAGACACTGAATCTGCCGGCACCATGATTTTGGATTTCCCAGCCTCTGGAAGTGTAACAAATCAATCCTTGTTGTTTCTAAGCCACCTAGTTTATGGTGTTTTGTTATAGCAGCTCAAACGCATTAAGACTGCATCTTGGGAAATTCTTAGGCCCTCACATAAAGGAAGAAAAGGTGAAATTGTCCAAAACAGGCTGCTGCAGTAGTAGAGACCTTTGAGGGGTTCCTCCCATGGGGCAAAATATGCTAACGACCATGAGATTCAGGGATCTGACCATACACCCCACCATCCTCAACTGACCAGTCTCACAGGGCCAGCTGGGAATCTCCCATGGCAGGTGCTGTCCCTGAGCAGCCACAATGGATGGTGCTCTTCCCTCACTAGCCAGAGGGGTTCAGGGATGTTTCCTAAAGGAGGTGTCTGTGGCAGTTGCTTCCCTTGAACTGCACAGTCTTATGAAGGGTGTGCAGCTAGTGGTTCATTCACTCTTTGGTCAAGTACCGAAGAAGTTGCAAAGTGCCAGGAGAGAATCATAGCAAAACCCATGGAAGAGTGGACCTTCCTAGAGACTGTGGAATGAGAGGCAAACAAGCGGCTCTTGGTACAATTTCTGGATACAGTGGTTTACTTGTGACCCCATAGTTCAACAGGGAGGAAGCCAGAGAAATAAACAGTCCAATGTCTCTCTCCTCCCACCCTCTATCTGCTGCCTGTGCCTCCCATTGGCTGCACCCGACTAGGAGCGAGAACAAGGGAGGCTGTGGATGAGTCCATAGCCATCAGACTCCTGAGGACAGAGAGGAGTGAAGAAAGGTAGAGGGCACATCTAGTGGGCAAAGGACGACATGATGAAGTGGCTCCAGCATTTGGAAGTCCTGAATCAGCCAACACTTGGCACCTGTCTGAGCATGACCCTGTGCATGGAGCTCTAAGTGACAAGACATAGTTGGAAGGATAAGACCCAGTCACTTGACAAGACAATTATGATTACAAAAGAGAATATGTGGGCCACTGGTGGGGGACCCTGATGCCCAAGGAGACGGGAGGAACCCCAAAGTGAACTAGTAGGAAGTAGGGGCACTGAGGGGGGAGGAAAAGTGGAGGCCAGACAGGCTCAGTGCCCCTGAGGCTGGGGAGATCAGGAGAGACCAGTGGGAGGAGCCATCCAGGAGGAGCAGAAGAGGAGTGGAGTGTGATTGCCCCGCCCCCTCGGGCCAGGGAGCCTGCTGAGCTCCCAGGCCGGTGCCCTGCCCTCCAAAGCCCCCTCCAGGCTGCATGGGTCCAGCGGGCATAGGAGGGAGGCCGGGGAGATCAGGAGAGGCAGGCGGGAGGGGCCCTCCCAGACTGGAGGAGCAGGAGAGGAGAGGAGGGAGTTTGCCCCCCCTACTAGAGCCCAGGAAGGCTGCTGGGCTCCCAGGTGAGGTCCCCTGTCCTCTGAGACCAGGTGTGGGGGGCATGCCTGGGCCCCTTCTGTTCCTTGACCCTAAGCCCCTACCCCCCACAGCCCCCAGGGCCTTTTCCAGCCCTGTGGGTCCTGAGCATTGGCCTTGCCCACCACCCAAACTCACCCTTGCTTAGTCCCCTACCCTCCACAGCCAAGGCCTTACCCCTCTCTTTATTTTTTCTTTTCCCTCCTCCTCTTTTTTACTATTGTGGTACTGATGTACCTTCCGGTTGTTGTCATCTATATTCTTATTTTTATATTCTTCCTAACATATCTGTTAGTTTCCTACTCTAATTTTATTTTTTACCTGTTATCGTTCTTTTTTTCTTTTCTTTCCACCCCAGGTGGCTTACGGGATCTTGATTCATGAACCTGGGGTCGGGCCGAAGCTCCTGCAGTGGGCACTCCAAGTCTGAACCACTGGACTAACAGAGAACCTCAGACCCCAAGGAATATTCATCGGAGTGAAGTCTCACGGAGTTCATCTCAGCACCAAGACCCAGCTCTACCCAAAAGCCTACAAACTTCAGTGTTGGAAGCCTCAGGCCAAACAACCAGTAAGAGAGGAACACAATCCCACTCGTAAAAATAACGGAAAAAAACAATGAGACGGCAAAAAAATATGTCACAGATGAAGGAGTAAGGCAAAAACCTACAAGACCAAATAAATGAAGAGGAAATAGGCAATCTACCTGAAAAAGAATTCAGAGTAATGATAGTAAAGATGATCCAGAATCTCGGAAATAGAATGGAGGCACAGATTGAGACAATACAAGAAATGTTTAACAAAGATCTAGAAGAACTAAAGAACAAACAAACAGAGATGAACAACACAATAACTGAAATGCAAAATACACTAGAAGGAATCAATAACAGAATAACTGAGGCAGAAGAACGAATAAGTGAGCTGGAAGGCAAAATGGTGGAAATAACTGCCAAGGAGCAGAATAAAGAAAAAAGAGTGAAAAGAATTGAAGACAATCTCAGAGACCTCTGGGACAACACTAAACGCACCAACATTTGAATTATAGGGGTCCCAGAAGAAGAAGAGAAAAAGAAAGGGTTTGAGAAAATATTTGAAGAGATTATAGTTGAAAACTTCCCTAACATGGGAAAGGAAATAGTCACCCAAGTTCAGTAAGCACAGAGAGTCCCAAACAGGATAAACTCTAGGAGAAACACACCAAGACACATAGTAATCAAACTAACAAAAATTAAATACAAAGAAAAAATATTAAAAGCAGCAAGGGAAAAACATAAAATAACACACAAAGGAATCCCCATAAGGTTATCAGCTGATTTTTCAGCAGAAACTCTGCAGGCCAGAAGGGAGTGGCAGGATAAAGTGATGAAAGAGGAAAACCTACAACCAAGATTACTCTACCCAGCAAGGATCTCATTCAGATTTGATGGAGAAGTCAAAAGCTTTTCAGACAAGCAAAAGCTAAGAGAATTCAGCACCACCAAACCAGCTTTACAACAAATGCTAAAGGAACTTCTCTAGGCGGGAAACACAAGAGGAGAAAGAGATCCACAAAAACAAACCCAAAACAATTAAGAAAACGTTAATAGGAACATACATATCGATAATAATCTTGAATGTAAATGGATTAAATGCCACAACCAAAAGACACAGACTGGCTGAATGAATACAAAAACAAGGCCCATATATATGCTGTCTATAAGAGACCCACTTCAGACCTAGGGACACATACAGACTGAAAGTGAAGGGATGGAAAAAGATATTCCATGCAAATGGAAATCAAAAGAAAGTTGGAGTAGCAATACTCATATCAGATAAAATAGACTTTAAAATAAAGACTGTTACAAGAGATAAGGAAGGACACTACATAATGATCAAGGGGTCAATCCAAGAAGAAGATATAACAATTACAAATATTTATGCACCCGACATAGGAACACCTCAATACGTAAGGCAAATGCTAACAACCATGAAAGGAGAAATTGACAGTAACACAATAATACTAGGGGACTTTAACACCCCACCTTCACCAATGGACAGATCATCCAAACATAAAATAAATAAGGAAACACAAGCTTTAAATGATACAATAGGCCAGATAGATCTAATTGATATTTATAGAACTTTCCACCCAAGAGTGGCAGCATACACTTTCTTCTCAAGTGCACATGAAACGTTCTCCAGGATAGATCACATCTTGGGTCACAAATCAAGCCTCGAAAAAGTTAAGAAAATTGAAATTGTATCAAGCATCTTTTCTGACCACAATGCTATGAGATTGGAAATCAATTACAGGAAAAAAACTATAATAAAACACAAATACATGGAGGCTAAACAGTGTGCTACTAAATAACTAAGAGATCACTGAAGAAACCAAAGAAGAAATAAAAAAATACATAGAAGCAAATGACAATGAAAACACGACGATCCAAAACCTATGGGATGCAGCAAAAGCAGTTCTAAGAGGGACGTTTATAGCAATACAATCTCACCTGAAGGAACAAGAAAAATCTCAAGTAAACAATCTAACCCCACATTTAAAACAGCTAGAGAAAGAAGGACAAAGAAAACCCAAAGTCAGTAGAAGGAAAGAAATCATAAAGATCAGAGCAGAAATAAATGAAATAGAAACAAAGAAAACAACAGCAAAGATCAATAAAACTAAAAGCTCGTTCTTGGAGAAGATAAACAAAACTGATTAACCCTTAACCAGACTCATCAAGAAAAAAAGGGAGAGGATGCAAATCAATAAAATTAGAAACGAAAAAGGAGAAATCACAACTGACACCGCAGAAATACAAAGGATTATAAGAGACTACTACAAACTAATATATGCTAATAAAATGGACAACCACGAAGAAATGGACAAATTCTTGGAAAGGCACAATTTTCCAAGACTGAACCAGGAAGAATTAGAAAATATAAACAGACTTATCACAAGTAATGAAATTGAAACCATAATTAAAATCTTCCAGCAAACAAAAGTCCAGGACCAGATGGCTCCACAGGCAAGTTCTATCAAACATTTAGAGAAGAGCTAACACCGATCCTTCTCAAATTCTTCCAAAAAATTGCAGATGGAGAAACACTCTCAAATTCATTCTACAAAGCCACCATCACTGTGACACCAAAACCAGAAAAAGGTATCACAAAAAAAGAAAATTATAGACCAGTATCACTGATGAACATAGATGCAAAAATCCTGAACAAAATACTAGCAAACAGAATCCAACAACATATTAAAAGGATTATACACCTTGATCAAGTGGGATTTATCTCAAGGATGCAAGGATTCTTTTCAATATATGCAAATCAATCAATGTGATACACCACATTAACAAATTAAGGGATAAAAACCATATGATCAACTCAATAAATGCAGAAAAAGGTTTTGACAAAATTCAACACCCATTTATGATAAAAACTCTCCAGAAAATGGGCATAGAGGGAACCTGCCCCAACATAATAAAGACCATATATGACAAACCCACAGCAAGCATCATACTCAATGGTGAAAAACTGAAAGCATTTCAGGAACAAGACAAGGATGTCCAGTCTTGCCACTCTTATTCAACATAGTTTTGGAAGTCCTAGCCACGGCAATCAGAGAAGAAAAAGAAATAAAAGGAATACAAATTGGAAATAAGACGTTAAAAGGTCACTGTTTGCCGATGACATGATACTATACATAGAAAATCCTAAAGATGCCACCAGAAAACTACTAGAAGTGATCAATGAATTTGGTAAGGCTGCAGGATAGAAAATTAATGCACAGAAATCTCTGGCATTCCTATACACCAACAATGAGAAATTAAGGAAACACTCCCATTTACCACTGCAATAAAAAGAACAAAATACCTAGGAATAAACCTGCCTAAGGAGGTGAGAGACTTGTACTCAGAAAACTATAAAACACTGATGAAAGAAATCAAAGTTGACATAAACAGATGGAGAAATATACCATGTTCTTGGATTGGAAGAATCAATATTGTGAAAATGACTATACTACCCAAAGCAATCTACAGATTCAATGCAATCCCTATCAAACTACTGATGGCATTCTTCACAGAATTAAAACAAAAAATTTTACAGTTCATATGGAAACACAAAAGACCCTGAATAGCCAAAGCAATCTTGATAAAGAAAAATGGAGTTGGAGGACAGGCTCCCCTACTTCAAACTATACCACAAAGCTACAGTAATCAAGACAGCATGGTACTGGCACAAAAACAGAAATATAGATCAATGGTACAGGATAGAATGCCTAGAGATAAACCCACGCTCATATGGTCACTTAATTTATGACAAAGGAGGCAAGAATATACAATGGAGAAAAGACAGCCTCTTCAATAAGTGGGGCTGGGAAAACTGGACAGCTACATGTAAAAGAATGAAATTAGAACACTACCTAACACCATACACAAAAATAAACTCAAAATGGATTAAAGACTTAAATTTAAGACCAGACATTATAAAACTTAGAGGAAAACATAGGAAAAACCCTCTGACATGAACCACAGCAAGATTTTTTGACCCACCTCCTAGAGTAACGGAAATAAAAACAAAAATAAATGGAACTTAAAAGCTTTTGCACAGCAAAGGAAACTATAAACAAGACAAAAAGACAACACACAGAATGGGAGAAAATATTTGCAAATGAAACAACAAACAAAGGATTAATCTCCAAAATATACAGACAGCTCATGTAGTGCAATATCAAGAAAACAAACAATCCAGTTAAAAAATGGGCAGAAGACCTAAATAGACATTTCACCAAAGAAGACATACAGATTGCCAAGAGGCACATGAAAAGATGCTCAACATCAATAATAATTAGAGAAATGCAAATCAAAACTACAATGAGGTATCACCTCACACCGTTCAGAATGGCCATTATCAAAAAATCTAGAAACAATAAATGCTGGAAAGGGTGTGGTGTAAAGGGAACCCTCCTGCACTGTTGGTGGGAATGTAAATTGATACAGCCACTATGGAAAACAGTATGGAGGTTCCTTAAAAAACTAAAAATAGAACTACCATATGACCCAGCAATCCCACTACTTGGCATATACCCTGAGAAAACCATAATTCAGAAAGAGACATGTACCACAATGTTCATTGCAGCACTATTTACAATAGCCAGGACATGGAACCAACCTAAATATCCATCGACAGATGAATGGATAAAGAAGATGTGGCACATATTTACAATGGAATATTACTCAGCCATAAAAAGAAATGAAATTTAGTTATTTGTAGTGAGGTGGATGGACCTAGAGTCTGTCATACAGAGTGAAGTAAGTCAGAAAGAGAAAAACAAATACCATATGCTAACGCATATATATGGAATCTAAAAAAAAAAAAGGTACTGATGAACCTAGTTGCAGGGCAAGAATAAAGAGGTAAACGTAGAAAATGGACTTGAGGATATGGGGTGGGAAGGCGAAGCCGGGGTGAAGTGAGAGTAGCATCAACACATATACACTACCGAATATAAAATAGTTGGCTGGTGGGAAGCAGCAGCATAGCACAGGGAGATCGGCTTGGTGCTTTGCGATGACCTAGAGCGGTGGGATAAGGAGGAGGGGAGGGAGGTTCAAGAGGAAGGGGATATGGGGACATGTGTATGCATATGGCTGATTCGCTTTGTTGTGCAACAGAAACTAACAGAGTACTGAGAAGCAATTATACTCCAATAGAGATCTATTTTCAAAAAAAAAGAATTTGTGTTCAATTGTGTAGCAGACACAATCAATGCCTAAGGAACTCAAAACAGTAAGAATCCCCTTTGCAGTGGTGTGATAAGGGAAGAATCCCTAGGTCAGAATTTTATTGCTTTTGGTCAAAGGCCAAGACTCAAAGAACAAAGAATAAATACAATGTGATCTTTTAATAAATTATAGAGATACAACTATGCACGTGGAATAAAGCAAAACTGGGCTTCCTAGCATAGACTAGGTTGATCTCCGACCTGGGACACTGTGAGCAGGTCAGATGTGTCTGGATGACACGTCTCCTTGGCTTTGAACAGCTGTCCTGTCTCATGTTGCAGTATCCTTTACAGCAAGAGCTAGCAGCCAGCATCTCACCACGTGGGAGGAGACGTTACCCCCACCTCCCTTCCATCCTGCTCCATGGTGCACAGATTCCTTCCCAAAGGAGAGACTCAAGAAGATACCTCCCAATCTCTTAATTTATCACTTCCCCCTACCTTTCCCCTTTGGTAAACATAAGTTAGATTTTGAGATTTGTGAGTCTGTTTCAGTTTTGTTAAAAAGTTCATTTGTATCACTTTTAAATTAGATTCCACATATAAGTGATATCATATATCAACTATACTCCAATACAAATTTAAAAAAAGAAAAAAAGAAGGAGATACCTCCCACCTGCAGAAGGAAGCCCTGGTTTGTGTCCTTTCAGCAAGACTCTCTTCTCTGCTCAGCTTCTCCCGGCTCTTCACAACCTCAGGGAAGCAAGGAAAGGAGCTAATACGTATTGCCTGAAATACTATGTTATCTGGATTTTTACAAAATGGTGGGACTGGAAACCATTTAGAAGCCATGGTGTTTTGTTCATTCACTTCCCTCCGTCCCATTCCCCACCTTGGTGACACCTTCCCGTGTCACTGGTCTTCTTTCCTTCCTGTCTTCTGCACTCTCTCCTACATTATCTAATTGGTGTCCCTGTATATTTATCCTTCCTGAGATAGAAGCCAATGGGAAGGTGAAGGTGAGACCATACTGAACTACAGGGGAGCAGTAAGTCACACATAACTGGATCTCCCCAATCCAGAATCTAAAAACTACCCCGGACAGAATATGTCCAGATTAGTTTACCCTGGAGTCCTACAGAAATAATGAAGCTTTAACATGATGTGTTCTGCCTTTATTGGGATTCATCTGCATTGGAAGATGCTGGCCTTATGTTATTTAATTTCCCTTTAATAAATAAAGATCCATGTGTTAGCTGTTTTAAGATTTGGTAGTAGGAAAGTTTGTCTCTGCTGACAGATGGTTGTGCTTCCTTTTAGGAGCTAATGCAAAGTAGGGAACTCGCTGTGTTTCTTTTTATTCCATGGAAGATGAGATGCTCAGAATTAAGTTATGTGCCTATTTGCATCAGTTTTACAATAATCTACTCCCCTTTGTTACGTGGCTCTTATTCTTTTATTGTTATTTTAAAAGTTTTTACTTCTCTATTTCCCCTAAGTTTCCTCAAGTTCTTTTCTGAAGAAGGTTGGGTATAGATGGCTGATTAGATGGATGGATGGATGGATGGATGGATGGATGGATAGATGGATGGGTGGATGGATAAGTCAGTGGTTATATGATACATAGATAAATAGATGGATAGACAGACAAACCAGTTGGACTGAATTGTGAGTAAGGGAAAGGTAGACTCCAGTACAGTTCCTTCCCATTCTGATCTTCCTTTTATGCCATGGACTTACCTTCTCTTTCAAGGATCCAATGCTCTCTATTTTTATCAAAATTTTCATGAGAGTCTGTGTAGCACAGTAACTAAGAGTATGGTTCTGGAGTCAGAGTCAGGTGCAAACTCCAAATAGCTACTATATCTGTGTAAATATAAGAAGCTTATCCTCAGTTTCCTCATCTATAAAATGGGGATAATAGCATTTCCTACATCATACAGTTGTTCGGAGGTTTCAGTTGGATAATACATGTAAACTGCCGACTATGGTCTATATACCACATCATAAAGGCTCAGTGAACATTGGTCATTATTATTCCTCAGTTATGTGACCGCTTTTTCATCTTCTTTGATGCTTCCCTCTCCATGTACTCTTCATCATATGTTTGGACTATTACAGTAGCCTTCTAACTTGTCTTGGAATTAAGAATCTTACAGCTGAAAAGGATTACTTAACTCAAGGCCCCAATTTTATTACTATAACCTAGAAAACCTTGACAAGAGAAATGTCATGCCTGTGTGACACAGTCACACAACATGGATTTCAGCAGATGGGGACACTTAGCCATGTCTAGGTATAACTGGTGAACCATTGGGTACCTTAAAAGAACCACCTGGGAAGAGAACTCAGCTGTGCCCACTGCTAGGGTGTTTCTCCATACAGGTGGGGTGGCCTGTTGGTACAGCCTATCTGAGGAGCCTCCGGTGTCAGGACTCATCCACAGGGGAGAGGGATCCAGGTATGAGGAGCTCGGACCAGGAACAAAACTATAGGCAGAGAACAAAAATTCGAAAGAGAGAATGGGCTTCAGTCCAGCCTCCTGTGTGAAAGTCTGGATCCCAAGAAGAGCGACAACCACAAGTGAAAACTGTTGGGATTCAAGTCATTTGTAGGTGTGAGACCCCTTCATGCCATGGGGAGGGTGGTCATCTCTCCCCATTCTCCTACAGCCCACAGCTTGGCTTCTGTCTCCTGAGGGCTCGGGCTGGTTCTCAAGGGGTAGCGCTTCAGGAGGGACCATGGCAGCAGGTGGGGCGCACTGGACCTAGTGGGAGGGGCACACATCTGTGACAGGCTTTGGAACTCCTCCAAGTACTTGGGGCAGAGGGTCACTTTGCAAGACCTTGAGCCCCTGTGTGATCCTGGTGAGTTAACAAGCTGGTGAGAGTCGCATGTTCATGATAATGGGATGGTCATTTATCTCTGCAGGTGCCTGAGGGCAGGGACATCTGGGGGAGAGTCACAAGGAAACAGAATGGTGGGGGGGGGGGTCTGTCTCAGGGAATGGCTCTTGCTCTTTTCCACACTTTAGCGTCGTCCAGCCATTGCTCCTTGGACCCCAGCCCAGTGATCTTCCTGGAGCACAGGCTGGGCCATGCCACTCCTTCTCAAAAACTTTCGATTCACCCCCTGCCCTTTAGAATGCTCTTCACACTCCTTGGCGTGACCTTAAAGATCCACCTTGGCATTGTCCCAAACCTCAGAATCTCCTGGAGCCTTTTTGTCAAGTCCACATTTTGGAGCGTGCCCCAAGCAGAATGTCTGAGTGTATCCTGGCGGCTCCACAGTTCCAAGGCCTTATATCCATCCATACCTGGCGTAGGATCCAGGCAGGAAGGCCCCTGAAATGCCAGGACCCATTCAGGCCAGGGCCTTGGCCACCTGTGCCTATGGGGCTGGTGGGGTGCAGCCAGAGAGCACCCACGGTCCCAGAGTCTTCCACCAAATCTGTGCTCGCCACAGAGCCTTTGCTCTTGATGGTCTGAGGTGACCACCCCCCGTCACCAACTCTACACCAGCTTTCTCATCACTCTGTTCAGAATCATTTCCCCTTATAATCCAATGAGACATTTAAATGCTGGTCTTTCCCACTAGCTCCTTGAGAGCTGAGACTAGCTCAGGCTTCCTTTGTGTCCTTCACTGTATCTGGTGCACTGCTTCACAGATTTAGTAAATGTTCAAAAAAAAAAAATGCCTGTTGAAATAATGAGTTGCACAATCTAATTTTCGTCATTTATTTTTAAGTAGGCATGTTCGTCAAGCTATTGCCTCCCACAAGATGATTTAAACCTTTGCTCCAATTATGCAACTGAATGTTCTAAAGAGGTTTCCCACATATGCGGGCGCCGAGGAGTTTTAGGAGCCTTGGATGCCCTTCCCAGATCTGCGGAACCACATCAGTGTGGAGACCCTGTGTGCAAGCCACATTCCTTTCCTAATGTTCCCCTTGACAAAGAAAGAAAAGAGCAAAGTAAAATCTACTAGACCAAGACTTTTTGGTGGACAGTTGGAACCCAGTTCAACCACTCTGCTTTTCTAAGCATCTCTCTTTTCCTTGCTCCTGATTATGGCTTCCAAACCAACAGCAAAAAATATAGGATGTGGGAAAACTTGAGTAAGAGAGCAAAACAGTCTTTGGGGGGAAAACATTTGTTGTTGTGTCATTGTTGTTGTCATCTTCTTTTGCTCTGTTCAATTTCAAGACTTATCAGGCATTAGCTAAACTGATCAATAGATATTTGTTGAGCCCTATTCTGTGATAGGTATTGTGCCTCTAATTATTTTATGCTGTGAATTATAATTTCCACTTCAGTGGTATTTCTTTCTTTAACGAAAACACTTGTGTTTTTTGAAAAAAAATGTCTTCAAGACTAATGAGGAATCAACTTACTTAGGTGAGATTTTATTCTGTGATGGATTCTGCAGGAGCTCACCAGCATCCATTTTTCTCTTCTTCAGAGGCCCACAGACTACAATTCCCAGACTTCCTTGCACTTAGATGGGGCCATGTGACCATATTCTGTCCAATGGGATATGTACACCCCTGTTTGTGGACCTCTATTCTTCATTCCCCATCCACATCAGCCTTGGTGGCAACATGTCCGAGATGGTAAAGGTACAAGATGGAACAGACCTACCGAATCTGAAATAGACCAGGATGTGAGTGAAATACACTTTTACTTTTGTTAAGCCCCTGAAACTCAAGGCTCTATTTGTTAGCACAACCTTTTGACTAATATGTATATTTTCTTCAACTTAGTGTTGTTTTTTGGTTTATTTGGTTGGTTGGTTGGCTTAAATTCTTTCTGAAGGACCGTGTCCTTTTTCTCCATTTCATGAATCTGGCTCACTGAATCATCTTGAGAAGAAATACACGTGCCCTAGACACCGAATCTCTTGCCCAACTTTTTACTGGCTTTCCATGATCTGACCCTAGGTAGTTTCCTTGCTAGTCTACTGGCCCCTAACCTCACAAGACATTTTAATGGCTTTATTTCTCATATCTTTCTCTAGGAATTTTATCAAGACGTTATTTCAGCTTTTCAAGACTGGCTTATTCTAAAATGTGCTAATGAAATGACACTAGCCCTACCCCCTACTGGAGCAGTCATTGTAACGAAACTCCTTGAAAGAGTTGTATAGTCTGGTTTTCTCCACTTGCTCACCTCTCATTCTCTCCCGAACCTGCAGCAGGCTGGCCTTCCTCCCCACCACCCCATGGCTCCCTACTGCTAGTCTTTAAAAAAAAAAAAAATTATTTATTTATTTATTTATTTGGCTGTGTTGGGTCTTAGTTGTGGCATGCGGGATCTTTTAGTTGTGGCATGCGGGCTCTTTAGTTGCAGCAAGTGAGCTCTAGTTCCTTGACCAGGGATCAAACCCAGGCCTCCTGCAGGGGGAGTGTGGAGCCTTAGCCACTGGACCACCCAGGGAAGTCCCTCCCTACTGCTGCTAGTCTTAATCGTCAATGTAACAGATGAGATCTGGCCCATGTTTCTCTTCAGCCTCATCTTTACTGTCTCCCCATCACACTGAGCTATTGATACTGTGCTCTTGTCCTTTGCATGTGCATTTCCCTTTCCCTAGAGATGCTTCCCTCATCCCCCAAAGTGTGTACAATAAGTCTCTTAGATGTCCCCAAAGAGCCCTGTATTTAACTCTATCCTATTCCCATCACAGTGTATTATAATTTCCTGTGCAATTGTATGTATCTCCCAACTGGACCATGTATTTGTGGTGGGCTCTGTGTTGCATCATCTAGACCTCCCTTCAATGAAAGATGTGTTGCTCTAGCTGCTGGGAACACAGCCTGCAGCTGTCACCCTCTTCAGGGAGTATCTCTGTTGTAGAAAGCAGTCTTGCCCAAGGTCATGTCCATTCTCGTGGCAGCCTATGTCCAGATCAACTCAGGGATCTAAGGGCCTGGCCATCTCAGCCAAACTCAGGACAACTCTGGTGGGCTATTCTAGCTCCTTGAAGTTGGCTGAGACTATCATTGGGCCTGCCTTGCAGCTGACAAATATCTGGCAGTCCTTCATGTAACTAAAAGATGTATGGGGCCATTCACTCAGATGTAAAATGTCACTCTCTCTGGAAATAAGACATGAAGGTAGAAGTGAAGACACTAGTTGTGTTGCAATAACCATCATGTGATCCTCAAATTAGGTTAAATTAAGTCTGTATTAAGCAATGCCCCTGTGAGATAATACAAATCTCTTCTCCCATCTTGCAGCAGGCTGGTTTCAGAGCAAGGTAAGAGTTTCTGCTCCAAGTATTATATTTTGGCATGTGTCTCTGCAACCGGTCTAGGGCCAGCTAACATCCACTTTACTTAAATATTTTAACAGAAATTGGTAAACTTTATGTTGCAAAGATATGCAGGTGAGGATTGTACTCAGAGCACTAAAATCTCATGAAATCACAGGTGTTGGCGTATTAAGAGTGATCATTTGATTTGAATTTGGTTCTTTTAAAAAAGTAACAAGTTCCAAGACCAAATGAAAACAAAGAATGAATATCTGAAAACTGGCAAACAAGGTAGAGTCACAGATGTAGAAAACAAACTTATGGGGCTTCCCTGGTGGCGCAGTGGTTAAGAATCCGCCTGCCAATGTAGGGGACACGGGTTCGAGCCCTGGTCTGGGAAGATCCCACATGCCACGGAGCAACTAAGCCCATGCGCCACAACTACTGAGCCTGCGCTCTAGAGCCCACGAGCCACAACTGCTGAGCCCGTGTGCCACAACTACTGAGCCTTCACGCCTAGATCCCGTGCTCTGCAACAAGAGAAGCCACTGCAATGAGAAGCCCGCACACCACAACGAAGAGTAGCCCCAGCTCGCCACAACTAGAGAAAGCCCGAGTGCAGCAGTAAAGACCCAACGGAGCCAAAAATAACTAAATAAATAAATTTATAAAAAAAACAAAGAACAAACTTATGGTTACCAAGGGTGAAGGGGGTGGGGGGAGGGATAAATTGGGAGATTGGGATTGACATATACACACTACTATATATAAAATAGATAACTCATAAGGACCTACTGTATAGCACAGGGAACTCTATTCAATACTCTGTAATGACCTATATGGGAAAAGAATCTAAAAAAAGAGTAGATATGTGTATATGTATAACTGATTCACTTTGCTGTACAGCAGAAAATAACACAACATTGTAAATCAACTATACTCCAATAAAAATTAATTTTTAGAAAAGTAGCAAGCTTCAAGACCAAATGAAAACGAAGAATGACTATCTGAAAACTGGAAAGTAAAGTAAGTCTAAGGGCTGAAAAGAGCTGACTGCACTGGGGTTGGGTTTCATCTTCCTTAGAGTTCTATCATTGGAGAGACACATTCTGAGAATTTCCTGTCTGAAGTAGATACTTTAGGTGGCAATATGTTTGATCATTGTTGAAATTTAAAAAATGATAGAAATGCAGGACTTTCAAGAAAAATTGATTACAATCTAATGGGTGTGGTAGAGGCCCATTTATCTCTTACTGATCACAGTTGCTTGGTGATCTTGTCACAGACATAGGAAAACGTTTCACTTCCATTGTAGGGCATAAAATGGGACCTGCCTTGTGTCCTGCTTCCCAGAAAGTCCATATAAAAGCAGAAAGATATTCCTCCCAAGCTAAGCTTCTGAATAAAACTTGGCTAGTGCTTTCCTCTGGCCGTAACCATGTCTCATATTTCTAAGAGTGTCACTTTCTTAGTTACATCCCTAGAGGCTTTTAATATGAATCCTTCCAGGTCAAGGACCAGTTCTGCATTCCCACACTCATTCACTCCCTCATTCCACTGCTATTCACCATCTACTGTGTTATGTTGTGTGCAATCTACATAGGATGAAAAAAAAGACAGAGAGAAAAGATTATCTTCCACACTCATTCATTCATTCAACTGATATGAGCATCACCTTTGTTGTGTGCAACATGTATGGGATGCAAAAAAAAAAAAAGATCATTCATGGATCTTGATTTGAATGAGATGAGAGTCTAGCAGAGGGAAAAAATATATGTACTAACCAATAATAGGCTATAAGTGGTGACTGACACAGGATAAGCAGTTTGGAGGAAACAGCGTCTGTCTGGCCAGCAGAGAGGATACCATCTAGATGGTGGCTCCTCTTCTCTTGAGCAGGTGGATGGGGGCGTGGCCAGATCATACCTGGTGAAGGAGTCTCCCCAATACTTGGGGAATCACCTTCTCTCAGAAGGGTGACAGTTGACTTTCTCCTCAAAGCACGTGCTCTTGACATCACACTTCCCACAAACCTTTTTTCTTTCAAACCTAATAGCTAAGTAACTTCCTGATACAGGTAACACCACGGGCAAACTGTTTGCCAGTCACAGAGGAGACAGTATTAGGTAGAGAGTGAATAAGATGGGGTTTTTCAGTTAGACAGATCTGGCTTCCGATTTTATGTTTGCCACCTTCTAGCTTCTAGGCCCTTGAGTAAATAACTTTTCTAAGCCTCAGTTTCCTCATCTGTAAAAGGGCTCAATAACCCAGTGCCACAGCCCAGGAGGGTTATATGGAAAGCATGTAGCATCCAGCTTGGCACATCTGTATGGAGACATTATTTCTCCCATACTTTCTTTAAACAAAAAAAAACCCCCAACTCAGTTAAGAGATTTAATACTGATTGGAGACAGCTTAAAAGAAGAAGGGAAATTTTCCAAAAAGCCCTTTATGGAAGATCTAGTTCTTCCCGATGGGTTTGAAGGATCTGAGTCTTCGCTCTACCTTGGCTAATATTTAGCCTACGATTTCTTAGTTATTTAAATAACTCTGCCTTAGACTGTTCTTTACACAACAAAAAGCATGATGCAGTTACCTGCACTTTGGTAACCTTAAGGTCTGAGGAAGTCTTAAATGAGATATTAAGTCCTGGCATTAAGTATGTATAGAAGTAGGGTTGATACACACAAATGTCTGGATGGTACTGTTTGGGGGCTGCATTTCTTGAGGATGCCTTGGGAAAATGCTGCCTCTGGCCACCTGGCACTGGGCTTGTCCCCAGTACTATGGTCTGAGCCCTTCCTGGCTGGGGGAACACACAGGGATGGGGTTCATGTGTAGCAGTTGCTGTGAACTGGCTGGTGAACCTACAGGCTGGCAGGTGCCAGGTTGGCCCCTGGAAATACCCACCCTTGGTTTTCAGTGCTGGGAGGGTTGGGGGGTGGGAGTGGAAGAGGAGTAGCACTGGGGGGGGGTGCAGGTGGAGGCAGCAGCCCCTGCCAACCAGTATGGAAGTATGTCCTTGTTTTTTTTTTAATTTTTATTGGAGTATAGTTGATTTAAAATGTTGTGTTAGTTTCAGGTGTACAGCAAAGTGAATCAATTATACATATACATATATCCACTCTTTTTTAGATTCTTTACCTATATAGGTTATTACAGAGTATTGAGTATTCTGAGTTCAGTACTCTACTGAGTTCCCTGTGCTGTACAGTAGGTCCTTATTAGTTATCTATTTTATATATAGTATCCTTTTTTTAACAGTAGATATAACATCAGTAGAGCCTACTTTTCATATATCAGCCCTGTATAGGACACCTGCCAGGACTCTTCCTTGCTAAATGTCCTTTATGCTTTTGCAAATTACTACTGTCTAGACACCCAGCTTTGGCCTTCACCCTTCACAGTGCACACAAGCCCATGGCCATGCCTTCAGGGATGCCTCCAAAAGAGGAATTCTCAGAATTTGATTTTTATCTCCATCCAGTGGAGAGGCTCATCTCCATTTTAGTGAGCCTCTTTCACCTTAAGATGTTCTTCAGCCTGCATATTAGACTCTGTTATCACAATCGCCTTCATGTGTTTGTTTAACTGTACTTCCTTTTTTTTTTTTTGGCTGCATCGCAGGGCTTGTGGGATCTTAGTTCCTCGACCAGGGATTCAACCTGGGCCCCTGGCAATGAACGTTCTAACCACTGAGTTCTAACCACTGGACCACCAGGGAATTCCCTTTAACTGCGTTTCCTTAGAGGAGATGTCAAGATATGTTAGTGCTAGAATTCCACCCGTGGTAGTAGAGGAAAGTTTTGTGTGTTAGTTTTTTTTTTTTTTAAATGAAAATTTTTTTATTTTCAAGAGACATTAATAAAATGAAGAAATAATTCAAACAAGGAAAAATATTTGCAAATATTATATCTGAAAAAGGATGTGCATACAAAATATATTTTTTAAACCTAAGAACTCAATAATAAGAGGAAACACTCCCCCCTCCAAATGTGCAGTGCAAAGGATTTTAATAGACAGTTCACCAAAGAAGACATACAAGTGACCAATAAGCACTGAAAACATACTCAATTAGTCATTAGGGAAAAGAAAATCAAAACTCCATAGAGATATCATTACACACTAAGAGGGATATTTTTATTTATTTTATTTTTTATCATTATAATTTTTTATTATGGTAAGAACCATATAACATGATATATACCCTCTTCACAGAGGTTTAAGTATGCAGTATAATATTATTAACTGCAGGCACAATGTCATACACAAGTTCTCTAGAACTTTTTCACTCTATACCCACTGAGAAGAGGGATATTTTTAAAAAGACTAACAATACCAACTGTTATTGAGTATGTGAAGAAACAATCATACATTTATGTTGGGTGTGTAAAATGTGTATAGCTACTTTGCAAAACAGTTTTAGTAGTTTCTTTTTTTTTTTTTATTCAATAGAAAGTCACAAAAATTATAATCATCCTCATCAGTTCACTCAGTCCCATGTAATTAATTTTTTTTTCATCTTGATCTTTTGTTAGCAGTTTTAAGAGTTCATCAGTTTTCCATTAGAGTTCTGAAAATGCTTATTCATTCAGTTCAGCAGTATAGTCAGTTACCAGAAACCTGTACTTGTCAGAGTCTTTTCCATGAATTCCTTGAAGATGAAACCCTTTTATAGGAACATTTTTGCAAAAGCATCAGAGTACACCCAGAACTGTCTGTAAATGACAAAAGACTTAAAAATGACCATGGTTAAAGATTTGATGAAAGTTCATCATAATGCAATTGACAAGGAAGTTTAGTTATTTCTGAGATACACATTTTAAAGTAATAACTAGAATTATGACTTATAACATTATACCAGAACATATAAGATTTTTAGAAATTTCATGTAATGTCTGAAACATTTATATAGTTTTTGTTTTAATCTGATTTCCCTTGCTTCTTTTTAGAAGTTATTTTTTTAAGGACCCGCCCTCTCTCCCAGCCCTGAGTCAAAATAAAGAGCGTCAGGCTGAGCCCCTCAGGCATGAGGTCATTTCCAGTTTTAATCCTGGAGAGCGCGAGCCGGACCCCCATCCATGCCAACCTCCAAGCCTGACCCTTTGCCCTAGTGGCCCACTTCAGGGACTATAGCACTTGTCACGTGAAGGCTTTTGAGGAGCTGCAGAAACTGGTAAGAGAAAGCTGTCGACAGCAGCTTGGAGGTGATTTTTCTTTTCTGATGCTCCTATGACACCCTTTTCTCCCTACCACATGCTTGTTCTCTTCACCCAGAGCGCTCCGCGCGTCGGTATCAGATATCTGCCAAGGGCACTGCCACTCTGTCCAGCCGTGAAAGTGCACTCCCAATTTTGAACAGTTTATATACTTTAAAAGCTCATTCTCCTTTCCCTAGGCCTTACAGGGGGGAGATGGGGGGGTGTGGCTAAAAGAAGTCCCACTTTTTGCTTCCTCGTCCAGCCCCGGGAGCCCACGCAGCCGGCTGTTGGAAAGTTTTGACTACGATTGACTACAGTTCGAAGGGAGCTCTTAGCTGGGACGGTGGACCACGCGGTGAAGGCCAGCGCTGGGGGGAGAAACCACAGAGAGCTAATGGCCCATTGTCGGTGCCTGTCGCTCGGTCTCCTCGGGGGCCAGGCCCTATCTAGACAGAGTCCCGGCTCTTGGCCAGCAGCCCCGCAGCTGCCTGTCAGCCACTGGCAGGCCCTCCTGGGGACACAGGCGCTTCTGTGTCCCCTCCCACCCTCCTCTGCCACGGGGCCAAGAGACTGACCCAGAATCTGCAGCAGCTTTCAACTCGAGCCTTTTGTGACTGAACAATGTGTAACTATGGCCCTGGAGGGCCCCAGAGGCAGCTCCTTTCACAGTGGGATTTCCTTCCTTGTGGGTTTTCCCAGCTGTCTTTGTCTGGGGTCGTGTCTAACAGATGTCGGTGGCCTTGGAGAGCCTTCTGAAAAACCAGTGACAACGAGACCTGGGGCCCCTTCCGGGAAGACTGCGGCCAAGGCCCTTCCAGGGTCAGCTGAGGCCCGAAAAACACGGGCAAATCACAGGATGCCCCCAGCCTCTGCTCCCACATCCATATCCTTCCTGCTAAGGGTAGCAGAGCACTTTCAGGGAGATTTAGCAGATGGCTTCTGGTGCAGTCGGATGGAGATAAAAATCAAATTCCGAAAATTCCTCTTTTGGAGGCCTCCTGTCAACTTATAAAGAACTCCTCAAGCATGTGAAATATGAAACTGCAGGGTCAGATGATTGTTTTTTTAACCAACATGATAAACCTGATATATTCAAATCAGAGTCATCGTTCAGAAGTGTTGCCCAGGAATCAGTGAACTCACTTCGACTGTGGTTTCAGTGCTTCACACATAATTGGAACTCCTCCTTTGGAATTATTTTCCCAATGAATCAGTTTGATAATTAATAGTGAAAACATTGTAAACAACCCAAAATAATAATAGGGAATGAGTAAGTAAAGAATCTCATATGGTCATTAAAATATTGTTCATATAGACCATGGGACTCTGCTTATGGTAATACATGAAGTGAGAAAGGAATATATGAATATATATTAATGAGTTCAAGTTTATAAAAAAAGAAAAGTAGATACAAGAAAAGACAGGAAGAAAATCCCCCCAAAAGCTGAAAGTAGTTGTATTAAGCCAGTGGAATTATAGGTGATTAATTTACTTCTTTTAGTTTCCAGCAGTGTGATTATGTGCCTATGTAATAAAAAAAAAGTGTGATTTTTAAAAAGTCCTATGAAAATTATAGCCTGAGAAAGATTAGTTTAATAGGCTTAGGAGAAAATTAGTCTTATTAATTTATAATCGCAACTTACTTTGGGTAAAAATTGCTATTACGCAGTTAATCACCTCTTCTCTGTCTTTTTGGCTATTTCTAAAATTCACATCTATTCTAAAAAGTAGTAAAATTTGCCACCGCTGAATATTTCCATGAGAGCGCGGATTTTTGCCCTTTTTGTTCGGTGACATATTCCCAGGTCCTGGCATGGAGGTTGTCATAGTAGGACTTGGTAAGTATTTATTTGCTGAATGAATGAACAGACTGTAGGTTGTAAAATGAACTGGAACATAGGACAGAGAATGGGGCTGTAGAATGAAAAGGAAAATCAAAGACAAGAATTGCAGGAAATACTTTGCAGAAGATAGCTAGACGCATGCTGCAGGACTTGCCCAGACCCCTTGGGTCCCCGCCATGTCCCTGCTTGTTCTCCCAGCTCCAACGCACTTTTGTTTCTCAAAGCTCAACACCTGCCACTCTTCTCAGAGAACAGCCCAAGGGCTGCTGGAGCTGATTTGCCTGTCAACGAAGAGAACAGGCAGTGCCAGGAAATTCTTTCCCCCAGGAAGCCCCTTGCCCTTGACAATGGGTGCCCCCTGACTCCCCATTCCCCTGTGGATTTGGCTGAAGCTGCCCTCCCTGTGACTTTGCTGAAAATCAGACCCTTCCTTGTCTCAGAAACATGACCCAAGACAACACTAATTCAGCAACAGCAAGAAAACCTCACATTCATGAGCTGCTTATTATGTACCAGGCACAGTTGTAATGTGTGCGTGCATTATCTCATTGAAATAGGGGTTCTTACTATTCCCATTTTCACTTGAGGAAACGGAAACACAGAGTGGCTAAATAGCTCACCTCTGTGTTTGAAGATTTCGTCCCACCCTGACATTTCCGACCGTCCTCCATGAAGGGCCTGGAGTTCCTCTTGCTGGCCTTTCTCCTGGTGTAAAGACCGACCTGTAAGAAAGTAGCAAAGACCAGCCCAGGGAGTGAAAACGTTAGGAGCCACATGGAGGGCATGGACGGATGGGTTGCCCCAGCTCCGTGTGGATGGAGTAAAAACAGAATCAGAAGGGTCACCAAGGAAGCCCTCACATTTGTGAACGTGATCAGAAGAGGCAACATTTGAGAGCCTGTTCGAGGTCTGGCTGCCAAGGGCATGCTGACTAGATGTTGAAGACCAGGGTCCTGCAGACGCTTTACTCAGGTCTTTGTGGACAGCCCTTGGTCTAGCACCGAGAGATATCTCTTTTGGTCTTTAAGGAGCTGAATCTGAAGTGAACATGTGACATGACCTCCTCTGGTAAGGTCATTTTGACTGTGGAAGTGGGAATATTTATTGAAGTGCAGAGTTATGTTAAAACATTCTTTTGGTTTAGCATGGGGATTATGCCCAGTCACTTTTTGTTGGGTTAATGAGTGGATGAATGGGTGAATGGAACGACTCCATAATGAGAATGACGTTCCTGAATGTTCTACCCAAGTCAACACACGTTGACCACACCTATGGTGAGGGAGCCATTGTGCTGAGTTGTGCAGTTGTAAAAGTAAAGGGAGAGAATTAGACACAAGCCTCAACATGACTGTGACTCCAGGTAGACAAGGCGAGAGTTCCAAAGGTTCAGAGAAGAACGGCGTCACGTCACACCCTTTGGCAGGGAAATCGGGAAAGTCAGTCTAGAGGAAGTGGAATTTGAATTTGTCATGAAAGAAGTAATATTTCAATCAATGGGGATGTGGGAGTGGAGACTGAGCTGGGACGGGGAGAAGTGGGAGTAGAGAAAGCAGAGCAAACAAGGCTGGAAAGCGCAGGGTGAGAAGTCTGGTTGGATTGGAACATGGATGCTGGTGAGAAATATTGGGACATAAGGTTTGAAAGAGAGGTGGATCGTGAACTTGATAAGAAGAGTTTTGGGGACTTTCCTGGCAGTCCAGTGGTTAGAACTCCGAGCTTCCACTGCGGGGGAGCAAAGGGGGCACGGGTTCCATCCCTGGTCGGGGAATTAAGATCCTACATGCTGTGCACACGGTGTGGCCAAAAAAAAAAAAAAAAAAAGTTTTCATGATTGTGATGGATTCGAACTGATCTAGTTACGTGTTCTTGCCTGGTCCTCACTGAGAGGCTGGGAACCGCCACGGGTACACGGGACCATCATGACTGTCAATCAAACAGTGGCAGCTTCAGCCACTCCCTCCTCCCCATGATGCTCTTATCATGGGGCTTCAATACCTGCTTGAATTAGAATAGCCTTCAAAGGTATAAACGGGTATGGACTAATAACAGTTAAGGCCCCAAATGTAACCTTGGCAACAGTTAGGAAAAATAAATTGAATATTACTCTGTGCCCAATTAAGCACAGAAAAACAGTGTGGATGGAAATGGAAATTTATCTGCAGGTGGATAGCTTCATTGCAGGTTAATGACAAAGCTGTGTGCGGTGGATCATCTGTTCCAAAAATGGCTGCGACCTCATCTCTCATCCCACAGGCTTTTTGGTGATGTGACCTGCTGGCTCCCCATCAGGAGGGACAATTTACTTCTCCACACCCTGGGTGGGCCCCATGGCTGCTTTCACCCACTGGCTACTGTGGGATCACGCTGTCACAGTTCCAAGCACAGCCCTTCAATGGCTCGGTAACTTCTGCTTCCGGCCCTTGGAAACACTCATCCCTGCATTGCTCCCCTGGAAATCCAGCCACTAGGCTGTGGGAAGTCCAAGTCACACGGAGAGGCTCACGTAGGTCAACAGCCCCAGCTGAGCCATCACTGCTGTGGCCCACGTGAGTGGACCTCATAGGACATCCAGCCCAGCGAGTCTTGGAGTAACTGCAGCACCAGCTGACCTGGTGTCAGACTGCATGTCTGAGAGTCTCCACGAGAGTCTCTGAGCAAGAACCACGTGGCCCAGTCAACTGACAGAGCCGTGAGACATAATAATAGTTATTTAAGTTGTTACGTTTTGCAGTGGTTTATTAAAACTCAACAATGGATATTTGGAACACCAAAATTAGGGGTTAGACTATGGGCCGAGGAGAGCTGTGGATGCAGGCCTGGGCTCATGAGGGGGTGGGGTAGTAGGATGTGAGTGGTCAGGGGACATCTGACCCCACAGAGGACAAGACCCCCAGGGTAAATGCCCAGTGGTGTGGGTGGTAGCTGAGCGGGCAGGAGGCTGGCTTCTGGCTGTTACCTAGAGCCTCAGCTTTCTCGCTAGTAAATTGGAACTCAGTCCTCATAGGGTGGAATGAGGATTAAACAAAGCGGTGTAAATGAAGGTCCTTTACAGTCTATGGACCTTCCCAGAAGGTATCATTATGATTCCCTACAGGTGGTCAGATGTTAATACTTGTTAGATGGTGCATCCTCCCATCCCACGTGGCTTGTCATGAATGGGTTTCTCCTTGGAAAGGTCTGCTCATAGCCACCCCACGAAGCAGTTCTTAGACCATAATCACAGAACCCTGCTAGAGGTCCTGTAAAGTTCTCCACATTCATTCATTCAGTTATTTCTTCATTTATTCAATAATTACTTGAGTGCCAAATAGTGTTGTTGGCACTGGGCATAGAGCAGTGAACAAAACACAAAATCCCCTTCCCTAATGGGGCCTGCAGTATCAGTGTTTATAGTAATACGTTGCCAACCGTTTTAAACTACTGAGAGTAATGTGGTGTGGTAGTTAATTGCACGCGTTCAGGGGTCAGCTAAACCTGGGTGCACATCCCGACTCTGCCACTTAGCAGCTGCGAGACTGCGGACAACTCACTTCAGCTTTCTGTGCCTCAGTTTCTTCATCTGCAAAGTAGGCACCATCATCATCATCATCCTGATTTCACAGAGTTGTTATGACATCAAAGGAGTTAATGCGTGTAAAGGACGTGGAACCATGACACACAGAGTAAGCTGTGTCACAGTAAATATTATTAATTATTATTGTTATTATCATTATTTTGTTTCTGTTGGGAAATAGTTTTTCTATTTCTCTTCTTGTTTTGTGATCAGTGGTAGCATACTCTCCATTCAATGTGATAAATCCTCCTCCCTTCCTTCCTTCCTTCCTTCCGTCCTTCCTTCCTTCCTTCTTTCCTGTAGAAAGAGGTATGGTAGATAGTTCATGATATTCATTTACCTGCCAAAGTGGTCCATGGCTTGCAAGGTTGAGAAATCTGATCTAAATTAGCACCTAATGATATTATAAACCCACAGATTGTATCAGCAATTGTTGGCTCAGTATTTGAATCTAAAATCACCTTTTTACTGATCTCCCTGTGGATGAAACCCCAAGAAATCAAAAGGTAATCAGGGAATTCAGTGAAAGCAGGGGAAGCTAGGACCACAGGGTCCAATGGACCCTATTCACCCTGCAGTCTAGGTGGGAGTCTAGGTGGGAGGTGTTCACTGGCCCACAGTATATAGGGTGTCTTCTGGAGTTGTGACTTTGAGGCCTTCGTGGACCTATTCTAAAAAGTCAAGGAAAGCATGATTGAGCATACTTCCTCAAGAAATGAAGGCAGTTTTTTTAAATAATTATTCTTTTTAATATTTTTTAAAATATTTTTTAAACATTTATTTATTTTGGCTGAGTTGGGTCTTTGTGGCTGCACGTGGGCTTCCTCTAGTTGCGGCGAGAGGGGGCTACTCTTCATCGCGGTGCGCGGGCTCCTCGTGGCGGTGGCTTCTCTTGTTGCGGAGCATGGGCTCTAGGGCACAGGCCCAGTAGTTGTGGCACACGGGTTTAGTTGCTCCTCCCGGACCAGAGATTGAACCTGTGTTCCCTGTATTGGCAGGTGGATTCTTAACCACTGCGCCACCAGGGAAGTCCCTGAAGGCAGTTTTAAAAGGGAAGTAAAGTTAAACTCTAAAGATCATGGATCTGGCTGTGTTAGTGAATAAATAAAGAAAAACTCAAGTAAGAGGCTTTCTATTATGTAAAATCCCAAGGCAGGCAGTTCAGGGAGGGTATGGCATCAACGCTGTCATCACATGTGCAGGTTCCTTTCATCTTTCTTTCACCACCCTCAGAGCGTGGCCTCCTTTTTTCAACATCTACCTCGAGATACAAAATGACTGTTGGAACTCCAGCGATCATGTCCCCATTCCAAGCAGGAATAAGGAGGCATGGGGGTAATCAACCAAAAGCACCCTTCCTAGCTGAGTGAGCCCTCTTTTAGAAACTTTTCTTGGGACTCTGTCCAATACGTTCCACTTACATCTCATTAACCATTTTAGAGTGGAGAAATTGTCCCCAGGGTGCTGTGTTGGGAAGAACTATGCTGAACCTTCTGTGATGAGAATGAAGGCTTCGGGGAGCTGCAGTGGAAGCCCTGTGTTGGCGGACACTTTGCCCTCCTAGCTCCTTTGAAGTCAAAACCCATCAGATATAATATGAAATATCTGAAGTATTTAATTATCATGACACTTCAAGTTTTCAAAGTAGGGAATCTCTCTCTGATTTCAAATAAAAATCATACATATTTAAAGTCTTTGCTTCTTCTCCTTCTCTAATTCCCTCCCACCCATCCTCCTACCTCATCTCCAAACCTGAATTCCTGGATTAATTTTTAATAAAGATAGTTCAGGGGAGAATTTTAGCTTCTGTAATTTTTTAAAAAGTTGCTATAATCCATGGTGGGTTGCTTTATACCTTCCACCCTTGGAATTTCAGATGATGTTTTGTGAGGGTTCTTTGTATGAATTTTATATCACGAAGCCAGAGAAGTTAGTATTTCTTCTGAATGAGCCCAGGACTTTCAAGTTCTGATCCCGATGAAGTCAATCACTTTATTTATTTAATTAGAACTTATATAAACTTATTGCTAAGAGGCTTTTAGGTAATTTATGCATAATTAAAAATAAAAATGTTAGGGCTAAAAACAAAACAGATTTTCGAAAGGCAATGACTTTTTTTTAAAGTCTTTTTAAAATTTATTTATTTTATTTATTTATTTTTGGCTGCATTGGGTCTTCGTTTCTGCGTGTGGGCTTTCTCTAGTTGCGGCGAGCGGAGGCTATTCTTTGTTGTGGTGCGTGGGCTTCTCATTGCAGTGGCTTCTTTTGTTGCAGAGCGTGAGCTCTAGGTGCACAGGCTTCAGCTGTTGTGGCTCGTGGGCTCTAGAGCACAGGCTCAGTAGTTGTGGTGCATGGGCTTAGTTGCTCCATGGCATGTGGGATCTTCCTGGACCAGGGCTCGAACCCGTGTCCCCTGCATTGGCAGGTGGATTCTTAACCACTGCACCACCAGGGAAGCCCGAAAGGCAATGATTTTTCGTTCCTCTGACTTATGAAAAGGAAACCACAAGCTGATGCTCCTTGGACATCATACTGTGTTGAAATGTAATGAATATTTGCCAAGTGCTTTGAGATCCACCCTGAATGGTGTCATAAGTTTCAAGTTCCATTGTTATTAAGCACTGTCATTTTAATGTAGCTTTTAGCATTTCCATCCTACCTCTGATATAATGTGAGCTGTAGGCATAATCTCTAGATTCAAGGGACAAATAACTTCCTAATATAATAACACATCCTGGCTCTTACTCCACCCAATAAATAAATTACAGGAGAAATGAATAGGATGTGTGCTGACATATACAATAGACACTAAGAATGGATTTTGTTTCTTCCTTGCTGATCCTTTTCACTTTTTCAAAAAGGTGCTAATGTGACAGCCTTGAGCTGAGAGCCTGGCTGGCTCCTTAGAGAGGAGTTATTCAAGCCAACCCGGTGTTTGCATTGCCTTCTTAGTATATCTTTAAAGGTCCTGGGCACAAAAAAGATCCTTTTAAGATACCATCTCTTGCTGACACTGCAAGAACAATAAATGGTGTATATGGATGAAGAGCACCCTACAGGAAACTGGTCCAAAGGGTCGGATTCTAGTCTCTATTTTGTCACTAACTGGCTGTGGTGTCTTGAAATGGTCACTTTGATCTCTCTGGATCTTACTTTTCTCATCTATGAAATGTAATGATCTCTTCCAGTTTCATTAATTTATAAACTTATGGAACACTGAACTTTATTTGTTCTCTGTGAGATCCATGTGCCCCAGCGTGAGAACGGGCTGGGCCATCTTTTGCTCCCTGTGATGTGACATGGTTTCTGTATTTCACGACGACTGTTCACTTCTGGTTTGTGATCCGCGTGAATCAATGATTATTAACACTTGAGTCAAGCCGAATCCTGTGGTATCTTAAATCTAGTACATAAAAAACAACTGCCATTTGGTAAACAGATATAAAACATATTTTAAAAATCTACATGGAGGGAAGAAGTGGGTGGAGACGGGGAAGAAGTGGGCAGTACAGAGCCTGTTTTTTTCATTTTAACTAATCTCTGCTTATGAAAGGTAAGAATGGCTCCTGATTCAACCACACAGATTCAACACTCATTCTGTTAATACAGTTTATTGATTTTTTTTAAAAAAGTGAGAATGCAAATAGAGTGAGGTCCTCCAGATGTAACTTTGAAAAATGAACTGGCTGTGTTTTAAATCACAGAGATTAAAAATGGTCAGATGGTTTTGCCTTTGCTATTAGGACCTCAGTTACGGGGCTTCGGTTAGTGGAGATCACTCGTAGCCTGTGAGAGGTTTGACGAAGGAGATGGCTGAGCTGCTCTTTATTTATTCTTTAATCCGTGAGAAGTTTCTGTAAACACATAGCCTCTTTAAAATCTCCAGGGCTACGGAAAACCTTTGGAATTTGTGGGAGATTATGGGCACACCTCCCCCTACTGGGCACCGTTTGAAACTGCTTATTTGTGTGGTCCCAGCCGACAAAGATGTGGAGATGTTGAACGGTGGGAGATTCCTGTGGAAACAGGAACCTTGGGATTCTACTCTTGTTAGGAAGGTGGAGAGAATAACTATAAAGGTGTGTGTGTGTGTGTGTGTGTGTGTGTGTGTTTTCTACCAGACAGGAAAAACATCATAGAAAAAGGTATGGAACTCAGCAAATACACTAACGTAACTGGAGAAGAGCTATTATGTATGAAAAACCACATGAATGCAACTGCAAAGCTAGGTTACAGCTAGCTGTGGAAGGTTTTGAACAACAAGCTGCAAAATGGGGAGAGTCGCTGAAGCTAATCTTGAGTGGAGGAATTCACTTGTTAATTTCTCTGATCAGCAGCCATTTGTTGGCCATGTGCCACAAGCTAGTCCTTGGCTAAGTGCTGTGCACAAGCAGAGACCAAACTCACTTGGATCCTGACCTCAAGCAGCTTAGAGTCTAGTAGTTGAAATTAGATAGATACCTAAGGAACCATAACCCAAAGTAGTAATTGGTGCATCACATGAAATGAAACTAGAAAGCAAAAGGGATTACTTTCAGCAGTGGACTAGGGCAAAGTTTAACAGAAGATTGTCATGATGAAAGGGAAGTTGATCTTGGCAGTGAGAATGTCCTGGAGATTGGAGTGAGAGAAGCCAGTTAGAGGTTACAAAATTTTTATATATCATATCTTATACTGAAGATATATAATATCATAATGTAACAATTTAGATTCCTCATATGTAATGAATGAATGTGGATGAACAAATTGTGGTATATTCATACAATGGAATACTATTCAACTATAAAAAGAAACAAACTATTGATTTATGCAATGATATGGATGAATCTCCTAGACATCATTCTGAATTTTTTAAAATTTTATTTTATTTTTATTTTTTTAAAAAAATATTTATTTATTTATTTAGGCTGCCCCAGGTCTTAGTTGCTGCATGTGGGATCTTTTAGTTGTGGCATGAGAACTCTTAGTTGCATCAGGCATATGGGATCTAGTTCCCTGATCAGGGATCGAACCCAAGCTCCCCGCATTGGGAGTGCAGAGTCTTACCCACTGGATCACCAGGGAAGTCCCAATTTTATTTTTTATTGAAGTATAGTAGACATACAGTATTATATTAGTTTCTGGTGTACAACATAGTGATTCAACATTTACATACATTGTGAATTGATTGGCACAAGTCCAGTTACCATCCCTCACCATACAAAGTTGTTATGGTATCCACTATGTTCCCTATGCTGTATGTTACATCTCAGTGACTTATTTATTTTATAACTGGAGGTTTGTACCTTAATCTCCTTCACCTGTTTCACCCAGCCGCCACCTCCCCTCCCTTCTGGCAACCACCAGAGTGTCTGTATCTATGAGTCTGTTGCTGTTTTGCTTTGTTTGCTTTGTTTTGAAGGCTCCACATGTAAGTGAAATCATGTGATAGGTGTCTTTCTCTGTCTGACTTATTTCACTTAGCATAGTAGGTCTAGGTCCATCCATGTTGTCACAAATGGCAAGATTTTGTTCTTTTTTATGGCCAAGTAGTATTTCGTTGTGTATCTATACCACATCTTTGTTATCCATTCATCTGTTGATGGACCCTTAGGTTGTTTCCATTTCTTGGCAATTGTAAATAATGCTGCAATGAACACTGAGGTGTGTATATCTTTTTGAAGTAGTGTTTTGTTTTCTTCAGAAAAATATCCAGAATTGGAATTGCTAGAATTTATGATAGTTCTATTTTTAATTTTTTGAGGAACCTCCATACTGCTTTCCATAGTGGCTGCACCAATTTACATTCCCACCAACAGTGCACATGGGTTCCCTTTTCTCCATATCCTCGTCAACACTTGTTATTCGTTGTCTATTTGATAATAGCTTTTCTGACAAGTGTGAGGTGGTATCTCATTGTGGTTTTGATTGCATTTCCCTGATGTTTAGTGATGTTAAGCATCTTTTCATGTGCCTGTTGGTCATCTGTATGTCTTCTATGGAAAAAGATCTATTCAGGTCCTCTGCCCATTTTTTAATTGGATTGGCTTTTTTTTTTTTTTTTGATATTGAGCTGTGTGAGTTCTTTATATATTTTGGATATTAACCCCTTATCAGATATATAATTTGCAAATATCTTCTCCCATTCAGTAGGTTGCCTTTTTAAAAAAAATTTATTTATTTTATTTATTTATTTTTGGCTGCATTGTGTCTTCATTGCTGCGTGCGGGTTTTCCCTAGTTGCGGCGAGTGGGGGCTACTCTTCGTTGCGGTGCGCGGGCCTCTCACTGCGGTGGCTTCTCTTTTTGCGGAGCACGGGCTCTCGGCGCGCGGGCTTCAGCAGTTGTGGCTCGCAGGCTCTAGAGCGCAGGCTCAGTAGTTGTGGCGCACGGGTTTAGTTGCTCTGCGGCATGTGGGATCTTCCTGGGCCAGGGCTCGAACCCGTGTCCCCTGCGTTGGAAGGTGGATTCTTAACTACTGCGCCACCAGGGAAGCCCCAGTAGGTTGTCTTTTCATTTTGTTGCTGGTTTCCTTCACTATGCAAAAGCTTTTTAGTTTGATGTAGTCCCATTTGTTTATTTTTGCTTTTGTCTCCCTTGCCTGAGGAGACAGATCCAAGAAAAAAAGAAAAATACTACTAAGATTGATGTCCCAGACATTATTCTGAACAAGAGAATTTGGACAGAAAAGCGGGAAGACTGTATGATTCTGTTTATTTGATGAAATTCTTGAACAGACAAATTGATATTGATAGAATTCAGATCAGTGATTGACTAGGGTGTGGTGGTGGAGGTATTGATTGAATACCAACCAGAACAAGGAAACCCTCTGGGGAGATATTCTGTATCTTAAATGGGGCATTGGTTACATGAGTGAACACATTTGTCAGAATTTATCCATTTCCAATAAGAATTTATCCATTTTTACTGTGTGTAAATTATACTGCAATAAAGTCTACTTAAAAATTAGGAAATGGTGAAGCATAAGAAGTTACTATGCTCAGCAAGGTACTTAACCTGTAATTTGGTCATTTCTAAATCATGTCAATTAATAATTAAAACGTACTTTATTTTAATAAAGTAAATAAACCCACTTTAACAAAGAATTGTGATTTTATTCTAAACAAAGCAAAATGAGACATGATGGAGACAGTGTATGACTCTCACATATTTCCTGAAGGGGTGAATGGAGAGAAGGGAGTAAAGAGAATATTAAAAAAATAATGATTAGAGAATTTTCCAAAACTGATGAAAGACATCAATCTACAGAAAGCATAACGTATACCAAGTATGGATAAGTAAAAATGTGTATCTCCATTCATAGATTTAATTTACTGCAGAAAAATAAAGACATTTGGGATTTTAGTGGAAATAAAGAAAAATGAATAAAACTAGAAAAATTGAGACAGCTGAGTGATAATAAGGAGCTATGCAAAGATCGATCAATCATTTCTCCAATTAAACCTTTCAAATGCTTTCTCGATCTGCCCACGTTTTCACTATTCTTGGTACTTTTATTCAGAAACCGGAGTTAGGTTTTCTTTGGTCTCTAAAAAAAGTAACTTTTTCAAGTGAAAGTGGAATAAGAACTGTGAAATTGTAAAGGGAATTACAGTAGATCTGAAGAGCAGTTTGATTTGCTATTTCAGTGAAATTTGAAAGAAAATTCCTCAGTAGGCAAAATTTCCCATAAAGTCTTGTTAATAAAAGTGAGTACAGTGGAGTTTTGTTTTGTTTTGTTTTGTTTCCTTCAGTGTTCAGGCAAGCTCCCTATAAACTAGGAAATATGTTATTAAAATGAAATTGAGATAAAAGACCACAAGTAAATTTGAAGCTGCTTAAAATAGAATAAGGGAATCTTGCCATGGGTTAGTGGTAATGGAAATCATTTACTTTGGACATCTGATTTTATTATTCTGTAATCATTTACATAAAGATCTGCTTAAGCCATGAATTTATAGATGTTCCTCTCATGCATTCAGATTTAAGGAATAATTTTGTTTTCTATAAATAGATAAGAAGAACTAGAAGACAGAGATTTAAAAAAAAAAGGGAGAGAGCAGTAAATTCAGGCACAAAGTATCCTCCTTTATTCTTGCCTGCGACTGTATCCTTGTCCTTATTCATTCCTGCCATTGACAGAGCGTCCAGAGACCACAGGTTCAGTTATTAAGCAAATTCCTTACCGATGACTCCAAGAAGGGATTTTGGTTATGTCTAATCTGGGAGAAATGTGGTAGTTTCTATTCATCTGTTCAAAAGCTCTATTGAGGTTAGAGTGCCTATCAAGGTCAGTCAGCGTTCTAAACGGGAGTCGCTTGCCCCCTTTTCTCTAAAACAATTAGAGCTTCAGGACACTACCTGCTTTTGAACAGATTGATCTTTCCACAAAAGTGCATGGAGTTAACTTCTTTTCCCTGAAAACTGTATCATATTTTCAGACATGTGAAGTGTACTAAAGAGAGATGTTCTGAATCCTGTATGAACAAGCCGTGAGTCACATAGACCCCATACTATCGCAGCTTTTGAGTCAGTTTATTTACTTCCTATTCAAGAATTCCACATCCATTGCTCATCAGTCAGTGGGTCACCATGAGATATTTACATAATTATATTACCCCCTAGGTGGCAAGGAAGAAGAGAATTATCAGTAGGTTCTCCTCTTAAGGATAAACCCTTAAAGAACTTTTCTTACCACTGTAAGGAGATCCTTGAATTTATTGGGATCTTAGACCAATTTGGGGGAAAGCATCTTCCTATTAATTGTTTTTCATATTTTTAGTGTTTAGATTGTCCAGCATCCACTTGCATTAGTGAATGTGACTGTCTTTTTCTTTCCTTTAACATTAAGTGAATATTTTTTAGTGTAACATTTTAATTACTTTAATGATTTTTTTTCACTATTTTGAGGGTTTTATGGTATTTTATCTAGAGCTTGCCAAATACATCTTAACTAATCAGAATCTACTTCAGATTTATACTAACTTAATTACAGTTGGATATCAAAATATTACTTTTATATAGCTCTACTCCTTCTTCCTTCTTTTTCTTTAAAGTCTTTATTGAATTTGTTACAATACTGCCTCTGTTCCATGCCTTGGTTCCTTGGCCGTGGGGCATGTGGGATCCCAGCTTCTTGGCCAGGGATTGAACCCGCACCCCCTGCATTGGAAGGCGAAATCCCAACCACTGGATGACCAGGGAAGTCCCTCCTTCTTCCTTCTTTATGGGGTTATTATTGTTATATATATAATATGTTTTAATATAATATAAATATATAAAACATATTTTATATTATTTTGTGTCTTTTAAAGAAACAGAAGGAAGAAGAGCAAGCATATAGTTACAGAGTGTGTTATATTTCCCTTCTTGTTTACCATTTCTGGTTCCCTTCATTTGCTCCTGTGGGTTCAAGTTATCATGGAGTGTAATTTCCTTACTCCTTGCTCCCACCTACCTCTCCTGTGCTGTTATTTTCAAATATATTACATTTCTATGTGTTATAAACCCAACTATATACATGTCATTTTATATAATTGCTTTTTAAATCAGTTATTTAATGTTTATAATTTTATATGTTTATAATTACATAATTACCTTTACCTGTGCTTTGTGTGTGGTGTGTGTGTGTGTGTTTGAATTATCATCAGGCATCACTTTATTTTATTTTTATTTATTTATTTTATAATATATTTATTTATTTTATTTATTTTAATTTTGGCTGCATTGGGTCTTTGTTGCTGCGCACAGGCTTTCTCTAGTTGTGGCGAGCGGGGGCTATTCTTTGCTGCGGTGTGCGGGCATCTCATTGTGGTGGCTTCTCTTGCTGTGGAACACTGGCTCTAGGTGTGCAGGCTTCAGTAGTTGTGGCTCGTGGGCTCAGTAGTTGTGGCTCGTGGGCTCTAGAGCACAGGCTCTGTAGTTGTGGCTCATGGGCTTAGTTGCTCCGCAGCATGTGGGATCTTTCTGCACCAGGGCTTGAACCTATGTCCCCTGCATTGGCAGGCAGATTCTTAATCACTGCGCCACCAGGGAAGCCCCATCACTTGATTTTAGACGGAAGAACTTCTTTTAGTGTTTCTTGGAAGATGGGTCTGCTAGCAACAGATTCTCTCAGTTTTTGTTTGTCTGGGAATGTCTTTATTTTGCTTTCATTTTTGTAAGATAGTTTTGCTGGTTGTTTCATATTTGGTTGACAGGTTTTTTTGTACAACACTTTGAATACATCATCCCACTACCTTCTAAACTCCCTTGTTTCTAATGACAAGTCAGTTGCTAATTTGGTAGGGTTCCCTTGTACAGGACAGGCTGTTTTTCTCTCACTGCTTCCAAGACTTTTCTCTTTCTACTCATCTTTCAGCATTTTTACTATGATGTGTCTAAATCTCTTTTGTTTATCCTACCTAAATTTAGTTGAGCTTCCTGGATGTGTAGGTTAATTTTTTTTTAAAACAAATATAGGAAGTTTTTAGCTTTCTGTTCCTTTCTCTCTTCTCTCCTTCTGGTACTCCCACTGTATATATGTTGGTGTCCCACATTTTTCTGGGGCTCTGCTCATTTTTAAAAATTCTTTTTTCCTCTGTTCTTCAGATTGCATAATCTCTATTGATTTATCTTCAAATTTATAGATTCTTTTTTCTGCCAGCTCAAATCTACTATAATACTTTTAAAATTTAAGTTATGGTACTTTTCATCTCTAGAATTTGTATTTGTTTCTCTTTTTAAATAATTTATCTTTATTAATATTCTCTACTTGATGAGATATTGTCTTTACTTCTTCTTCTTTTTTTTTTTGCCATGCCATGCGGCCTGTGGGATCTTAGTTCCCTGACCAGGGATTAAACCCGGGCCCTAGGCAGTGAAAGTGTGGAGTCCTAACCACTGGACCGCCAGGGAATTCCCTGTAATGACTGTTTTGAAGTCTTTGCCTGTTATGTGTAACATCTGGATCCAGGCAGTTTCTGTTGCCTACTTTTTTCCCTGGGTGTGGGTCACACTTTTAATTTTTCTGCATGTCGCAAATTTCTTGTTGGAAATTGAATATTTTAGTTAATGTTTTATAGCAACTCTGGATATTGACTTCCCCCAACCTAGGGCATATTGTTATTGCTTGCTTGCTTATTTGCTTAGTGTTCTGGCTGGACTTTTTGAGAGAAGTTTGCTTTCTCTGTTGTGTGAAGCCTCTGATGTGAGAAGGCACAGCCTTGGGCATGTACAGAGTCACCGAGATGACAGGGGTTTTATCAGGGTTCTTTGTCATTTTCCCTGATCACTCAGTCAAGCTGTCTGCCCCTGTTGGTATCACAACCAGCTGTTAGACGCCACTAATTGCCAGGTTGATTGCTTTATTGTTTTTCACACCTTTGGGTATAAATTGCTCCACAGTCTAATCCAGTTAAATTCAGGCCTCTTTCCAGCGGTAATTTTTGAGGCCAGTTTTGGAAGTTTGTTCTAACCCCAGGAGTGCTCTTATTAACTGTATCTTCCCCTGGTTTTCTCTGGGAAATTAGCCAGCCTGTGGCTTAGCTTTAGCTCTCATAAAGCTACCAGCCTCCTCTTAATTGCTTACCACCAAAAATTTCCATTGTTTTCCAGTGCCCTTAGGCTTCTATTTTCCCATACTGGGTTTCAAATAAAGTCATTTATTTGGGGTGAATTTCAGAACTCTCTGGTTTCTGGCAAAATCTCTGAGTCATGGCTTCAGAGCTGAAGGCAGGGGCCGAGGCATGCTTCTCTGAGTGACACCCTGCTTTAGGAGCAGAGTGCCGCGCTGGCGCAGTAGCCTCTACTCTTCTCAGCTGCCTGTGTTGGTGTGGAAACTCCACCCTATGAGTGAGCTGAGATGAGGGCAATTGGAGCGCCTACATTCTCAGCCTGTTGCAGTTAAGGTAGAGCCTTTGCCCTCTGAGTGCGGCTTGGTGGAAGAAGGGGCCCTTGACTTCTTAACCACACTTACTTGCAATTCAGCCTCTGTAACACAGACCTGATGGCAGGAATGAGAAATGCTGGTGGCCTACCCCTGCCAGGGAGATACTATAGCCATTGACTGGGAATTGGGGGGAGAGAGAACCCCATCTTCTTGGCCACACCCACCTGGACTAGAGCTTCCATCATGCTGAGCTGGATGGGTGGAGCAGGTTGTAGCTTAAGTGCCATGGATTCTTTCTGTCCTTACCAAAATTTAGTAGATTTTCTTGAATATGTGATTCCTCATTTCCTTACTATATTTCCTCAGTACAATTTCCTGAGACTTGAAATGGTTGTTTTGTTTTTCAAAAAATAATTTTCACCAGTCATGGTTGTTACATTGGTGAGTGGGTCCATGGAGCTCACATCACTATTCTCGAAGTGGATTGTGCAATTGTCTTTTCCCAATAACTTTTGAATATGAAAAAATCCCCAGCAACAACGGTAATATCTTCCTCTGTGGCATTAATTCTATCACTAAATAAGATTTGCAATTGCCTCAGTATTTCATAGCTAATTTTGCATTGATTTAGGTCAATTCATATTGCTTAAAGCAATTGTATATATAAAGAATTAAATCACAATTATGAGACAAGTGTAAATTCCACGCCTACAGGTTTATAAAGAGATTCCATTATGAGAATTATAGATATTTTCCCACATTTCCTAGTTTCTATTAAGATAAACAATTTAAATAAGAAAAACGACCATTTTTTCAGACTTATTAAGATGTCTGTTCTTCAGTCATGATTTATTTCTTATTCACTTCTAAAATAATTTATAAAATTCTCTTAAATGGTAAGATACTCTTCACATTTTCTTAAAGAATTAGACAAAACCAATCAAGATCTGGCTTCTGGTTGTTAGTTTGAGATCAGACTAACAGTGTTATAAAACATTGACAAATCTGGAAGCAGAGCTGCTTGATTTCATCTTCTGTATGAAAATGAGTCTGTGATCTTAGGGCTTTTCATGTGAGAATTAAGAAACATGAATTTGGAATTTTATGAATGCTCCAGTCCAGACCCCAAATGGTGCATGTTAGCAGCATTCTTGACATGTAATCTTCACGAGCCCCTTTGCTTCCTAACAAAGGCAGACGGTCCTCTGATCCATTTCACGTGGAGAAAGTTGTTTTTCTTGTCTATTTCTTCCTTCCTTTCTGTCTTTCTTTCTTTCTTTCCTTCTTTCTTTCCTTCTTTCTTTCTTTCTTTCTTTCTTTCTTTCTTTCTTTCTTTCTATTGAAGTATAGTTAATTTACAACGTTCTGTTACTTTCTGGTGTACAGCAAAGTGATTTTTCATATTCTTGTCCATTTTAGTTTATTACAACATATTGAATATAGTTCCCTGTGCTATACAGTAGGACCTTGTTTTTTATCTAGTTTGTATATAGTAGTGTGTATCTGCTAATCCCAAACTCCTAATTTATCCCTCCCTCCTCCCTTTTTCCTTTGGTAACCATAAGTTTGTTTTCTATGTCTGCGAGTCTGTTTTTGTTTTGTAAATAAGTTCATTTGATCATATTTTATTTTATTTTTATTTATTTATCTTTGGCTGTGCCGGGTCTTAGTTGCAGCATGCGGGATCTTTAGTTGCGGCATGTGGGCTTCTTAGTTGCGGCATGCATGCGGGATCTAGTTCCCTGACCAGGGATCAAACCCGGGCCCCCTGCATTGGGAGTGCAGAGTCCTAACCACTGCACCACCAGGGAAGTCCCTGATCATATTTTAGATTCCACGTATAAGTAATATCATATGATATTTGTCTTTCTCTGTCTGACTCACTTCACTTAGTATGATAATCTCTAGGTCCACCCATATTGCTGCAAATGGCATTATTTCAAAATGCTCCTTTCTTATACCTTTCACTGACTAGTGCTAGGCCTGTCTTCTGAAACAATCTAGATCAATTTTATCTCATCTTCTAAAGAAGAGCATTGATGTAGGACTGAAATGTAATTTTATGAGAATTCACAAGTAAGCCCACTTAAGAGAAAATGTATCATTTAGCACCATTTCATGCACCCGGATGTTTATTGCAGCACTATTTACAATAGCCAGGACATGGAAGCAACCTAAATGTCCATCAACAGAGGAATGGATAAAGAAGATGCTGTACATATATACAATGGAATATTACTCAGCCATAAAAAAGGAATGAAATAGTGCCATTTGCAGAGATGTGGATGGGCCTAGAGATTGTCATACAGAGTGAAGTAAGTCAGAAAGAGAAAAACAAATAGCACATAATATCGCTTATGTGTGGAATCTAGAAAAATGTTACAGATGAACTTACTTGCAAAGCAGAAATAGAGTCACAGATGTAGAGAACAAACTTATGGTTACCAGGGGAGAAAGCTGGGGGGTGGGGGCGATAAATTGGGAGCTCGGGATTGACATATATACACTACTATGTATAAACATACTACTAAATGTTTATATGTTTTATGTTTTATAAAATAGGTAACTAATGAGAACCTACTGTATAGCACGGGGAACTCTTCTCAATGATCTGCTGTGACCTAAATGGGAAAGAAATCTAAAAAAGAGTGGATATATGTATATGTATAACTGAGTCACTTTTCTGTACAGCAGAAACTAACACAACATTGTAAAGCAACTATACTCCAATACAAAAAGTTAGCAGGCTTTTGGCTACAATATACAGCCTACCTGACAGAATGTAGTTTAAACAGTGGGGTTTATTAATAAATCTCATTTTAGGAGAGCTCTGATGGTAATTGGTTCCAGAGGCGGCTAACACAGCAGCTCTGGGCAGCTTCTCTGTCCTCATGATTATGCCCTCACAAGTATCACTTCTTTACTAAATAAAGTCAAAAAGCAGGGAATGGAGGGATCTTTTTTTAATCCAGAACTTTTTATCCCTTTAAGACTCTCAGCAGAATATTCCTCTTTTGTGTCAAAAGCCAGGACTGGGTCATCTGACAACCCTAAACTAGTCACTTTCAAAGGTAAATGAGGATACCATGATTAATTAGGCCAATTAATGCTCACCTGGGGTTAGGCAGGCTGTTGCCCCTTACCTGGACAAAATTGGAATTCTATTCCCAGAAACAAGAGGAGAAAGGTTGCTGGGTTGCCAACTCATGGTGTCTACCAAAATTTCTTAATCCAAATTTGAAAATTAAGTCCTATGATAGATTGATCTGTTTCTTCCTAATAGATCCTATGCCAAAGTATGTTTTTATAAGATTTGAGATATATTTCATACACCATAAAATTCACCCATTTAAAGTATATAGTTGTTTTTTAGTATTTAATATATTCACAGTCATGCAGCCATCACAACTTAATTTTAGAATACTTCCATCACCCTAAAAACAAACTTCATACATATTAGGAGTGATTCCCCACTCCCTCCCTCCTGCCTTGGCTTCTTTCTCTATTTGTCATTTCTGGACATTTCACATAAATGGAATCAAATAATTTGTGACCATTTGTGACAAGCTTCTTTCACTTAACATAATATTTTCAAGGTTCATCCACATTGTAGCATGTATCAGTACTTCATTTTTTTAAAAATTGCCAAATAATATTCATTTAAAACAAACCCAAATTTTTTAATCCACTCATCAGTAGAAGGCATTTGGGTTATTACCACTTTTGGCTATTATGAATAATCTTGGTTTAAGCATGCATGTTTTTGTGTGAACTCATGTTTTCAATTCCCTTGGGAATATACTTAGGAATGGAATTGCTGAGTCATATGGTAACTCTATGTTTAGCATTTTGAGCATTTGCCAAACTATTTTCCAGAGCAGCTGCACCATTTTACATTCCCACCAGCAATGAATGAGGGTTCCAATTTCTTCACATATTCGTGATCACTTTTTATTGTCATCTTTTTTATTTTAGCCATCCTAGTGGGTGTGACATGGTATTTCATTGTGGTTTGATCTGCATTTCCCTCATAACTAATGACATTGAGCATCTTTTTCTTTTCACGTGCTTGTATAATTTTCTCTGGAGAAATGTCTATTTAAATCTTTGCCCATTTTAAAATTGGTTTGTATGTCTTTTTTTTAAAAGATTTTTTTGATGTGGACCATATTTAAAGTCTTTATTGAATTTGTTACAATATTGCTTCTGTTTTACGTTTTGGTTTTTTGACATGTGGAATCTTAGTTCCCCAACCAGGGATTGAACCTGCACCCCCTGCACTGGAAGGTGAAGTCTCAACTGCTGGACCGCCAAGGAAGTCCCTATATGTCTTTTTATTGTAGTTTGTAAGAGTTCTTTATGTATTCTGGTATAAATCCCTTGTCAGATATATGATTTGCAAATATTTTCTCCCATTCTGTAAGTTGTCATTTCACTTTCTTGATGGTGTCCATTGAAACACAAAAAATTCTAATTTTGATGCAGTCCAATTTGTCTACTTTTTCTTTTATTGCTTGTGGTTTTGGTTCATATTTAAGAAATCATTGCCTAATCCAAGGTCACAAATATTTACTTCTATATTTTATTTTAGTAGTTTATAGTTTTAGCTCTTACATGTAGGTCTATAAATACATTTGAATTAATTTTTGTGTGTGGTGTGAGGCAAGGGTTCAACTTCATTTTTTTGCATGTGAATATCTAGTTGTCCTAGAACCATGTGTTGAACAGACTACTCTTTCCTCATTGAAATGTCTTGAAATTCTTATCAAAAATCAGTTAACCATAAATATAAGTGTTTATTTCTGGACTTCAATTCTATTCCATTGATCCATATGTCAATCCTTATGCAAGTACCACAGTGTCTTGATTACTGTAGCTTTGTTGTAAACTTGCAAGTCAGAACTGTGTATCCTCAAACTTTGTTCTTTTCCAGAATTCCTTGGCTATTCTTGATCCCTTGCATTTCCATATGAATTTTATGATCAATTTGTCAGTTTTGAAAAAAAAAATCCACCTTTGATTTTGGCAGGGCTTGCATTGAATTTTTAAATTAATTTGAGAAGTATTGCCATCTTAGATGTATTAATTCTTTTGGTCCATGAACATAGGATGTCTTTCCATTATTTAGATCTTCTTTAATTTCTTTCAACAATGCCTTGTAGTTTTTAGAATTTAAGTTTTGTACTGCTTTTGTTAAAATTTTGCCCAAATATTCTATTTTTATGCTATTGTAAATAGAATCGTTTTCTTTATTTCTGGATTGTTTCTTGCTAGTGTACAAAAGTACAACTGATTTTTGTATATGGATTTTGTATACTGATACTTCGCTGAATTTGTTTATTGGTTTAATTCTAATCATTTTTTAGTGGATTCTTTTGGATTTTGTATATACAAAATCATATCATCTGCAAGTAGAGATCTTTTTACTTATTCTTTTTCAATTTGTGCATCTTTTATTTCTTTTTCTTGCCTAAGTGCTCTGGTTAGGACCTCCAGTACGATGCTGAATAGGAGTGGAGAGGGTGGACATCTTTGTCTCATTCTTAGCTTTAGGGGGAAAGCTTTCAGTTTGACTACATTAAATATGATGCTAGCTGGAAGTTTTTCATACCTTTCCTTTATCAGCTGGAGGAAATTCCCTTCTAGTCCTGGTTTGTTGCCAAAATACTGTTTAACTACCCTGTGTAAAGTAAAGAAGTAGAATCAGTTTCCATTTTCAAAAAGTTTCCCCTCACCTTTTTTCCATTTTTCGTTCAATTTTTTGTTTAGTCAGAAAGTATTTATTGGGCCTATCTTCAGTGATAGAGTAATTTTAAGAAATTACTCAAGAAATTGTCTAGTATGGTATTCACTTTCCCCATCTTCTGCAGGCACCAGAATTTCTCTGTCCTTTCTCTTCTTTCTCATTATGAATTACTAATAATTTATACTCAGTGTAGAATTAAATCATGGTATTATTGGCTGAGAGACATTGCATTTCAAACTTTTCTCTGATTGATGTATAAAGACATTTTCCAGTTAAGGAACTTCAGGCATCAGTAATGATTCCTTACACTGCCGCCTACTCTGGTTAAAGAAAATCAACTGATATTTGATATGAAGTCATCTTTAGCAAAATGTTAATACAGAAGCTCTTTTAGAGTTGCAGAGAGAACCTCAGCCCCTTCAATCTGATGTTCAGTTTCCTATCTGTTTATGTCAGCTAGTTTTTGAAACCAACTTCATGAGCTCTGAGTTTGGGTGACATTCAGCCTGGGAACTAAATAAAAAGAGGCATGAATGAGGTTGGCAAACCAGGTCTGTTGCCTCAGAGAGGTGCTTTATGTATTTACATCCAACCTTCTTTCAGGAAGGATTTCATACCACTTAAATTAAGTGTTGAAGAAATTGAGACATTGGGAAAGTGAGAGCCAGAAAGAACAGCTGCATCAGATCTGTTGAGGTGTGTGAACTCCCTCTCTGGGTTACTGGAGACCTACTCCTCCCAGAAATAGATGCTACTACGTTTGCTAGCAGGGACTGTGGAAGGTGATGGCCCTTCCTTCAACTGGCCTAGATGAAGTGAAGCTGGTTTGAACCTACTGGTGCAGTGACAGTGGCTGGTCTCCCGATCCCACACACCGGAGCGAGGACACACCCGCTCCAGAACCTTGAGGAGTGAAGTCGTGATGTAGAAGGTCTACACAGCTGTTCTCTAACTTTGTACCTCCTTCCCCACCCCAACGCCTGTCGGTGAAGGAAGAGATAAAAGACTTCAAAGTCACTGCTGGCTACAGCCAATGAGGGTGAGGGGATTTTAGCTGTGAAATCACACTCTCTAAATGCGTGTTTGGGAGGTGACGTGGAGTAAGAGGCTCAGTTCAAATCGTGGCTCCACCACCTCTGCCTGCTGCCTGGCATAGAGTAAGTGCTCAGAAAACAACACGTGCTCTTAGAGCTGAGGATCGCCTCTTGAGACAAGCGAGTGCAGTGTCTCGCCACTCTTAAATCCTAATTCAAAGAGGGAAAATAAACCTTAAAAATATTAAGAATAGATCTTTAAGCCACACTTATCAATAGTATATAATAAACATAATAGACAACATTAATTGCAGTGCTAAAATATCTACCAATTCATATTACACATATATATTCTTGTTGAGGTAACCAAGGTTTAGCGTAGCGAGAACGTTGTACATTGGGGGGTTGTCTGTGTTGTGTATTACATATGTGACTACTATCGCACATTTTATTTATCAGTCATGCCAGATTCTTTCCACTGAAAAGATTAATTCATGCTACCAATTGGTTTGGAACTAGAAACCTGAATTCCAGATGGCATCATGGATTCTTCTTCGTAGACTTGTCTGTATGACTTCTTTGATGTCAAAGGACTCTGAAATTAATCTGCATAACATTAGTTCCACTGGTTTGTTGATGAGTTTTTTCCAATACATTTTACACCGTTGTGGGGTAACATGTATTTTCTGAATTTTTAATGAACCCCCCCCCCCCCACCCCCGTCTTGCTTCATGAAGCAGTCTACAGACGCACATTTGCTGCCCTGCCACTCCTGGTATGGTTCACATCTTATTTAAAGCTTCCACATTTGTTAAATATTATTCCAGTGCAATGGTTGTGAAATCAAGTACTGACTTCCTGTCTTATAAAAATAAAAATGATCTTGTGTCTTACTAGGAAAAAAACCGGAGCCCATAAATTAGGATCAGAGCTTCTTATTAAGTCAGAATTACTGCCCTTTTTCCTTTTTGTTTGTTTGCTCCTTATCTAAGATTCTTCTTGCACATGCTGCAAAGACACATTAAGAATGGGAAGCAACGTAACATTCTACCTCTTTGGAACTTCCTCAGGCCCTGATCAATTGTTTTCTTTCAATTTTTAAGCAGGGGGTCCTTTTTTCCAGCTAAGGTGGCAGAAGAACATGTATATTTTATGAGCTCATGAGAAGAGACTATTACTTCTACCCCCTAAAAAGAAATTATCTATTTAGTCACTTACTGAAGCTTCACACTTATGAAATTAGCTCAACTATCGACTTTACTTTTGCTAAGTCAGTGGGAGAGTTTTTTTGCATACTGTTCTTTTAGAAAGTGTGTTTGTTTTCTCATCCTTTATTTCACACTCCCTTTGCCTTCTCTCTTTAACGAGAATATGAAACACAAAAGAGCATTTCTCAGCTTTGCAGACAATATCACCAGAGCTATTTTTAACTTCAGTTTCTGCAAATAATCTGCCTCTTTTGTACAGGAGGAAAAAAAATCTTTCTTTCTTACTAGAAAATAAGGTTGCGTTTTATGTATATTTATTGGAGATTTTAAAGGAGACAAGCCCCCTAATTCTCATAGTAACAGATTTCCCACACCATGTGTATATGCGATAGCATATTACAGACTGAGCATTAACTTTACAATATTTCCATTTTTAATTCTTCTTCTCCTTCCCCTCTCCACCCCTCCCTCTTCCTCTTTATCTCTTTTGAATGAATGTTGACAGCACTGTCCCAAAAGAATTAGCATGGGGTGGGCTATTTCTTTTACCAGAAAATTTGACTTTGCCTTCCTCAAAGTAGATCTGCAGAAAGATTCAGGCCCTGTTTCATGACTGAATGAGTTACAGAGTCAAGTCACAACTTGTGCTGTAATTCTAGGCACTTTCTTGTTACAGCATTTCGTCTTCAGGTAAATGAAACTTAAAAAAAAAAAAGAAATCTTCCTTGGCTGAAAAAAGTTCCTTTGTTATTGTAAGAGAAAATATTTTCAATATTTTAGCAAAAGTGTAGGAATATTTTTAGTAATTGGGAAAAACAAACACAACTTCTCTTTAGATTTGAATTGGAAATTCACTTTGGATCTAAAATTTGAGAGCAGGTGTAATTTTTCATCTTGGGTTCTGAGTAAGACTAAAACCAGAGGGTCAAAATATCCAAGGAAATCTACTCTCTTGTGTTACACACAGACGAGTAAAAACCTTTGCTAGAAAGTTCACTCCAGGTTTTACAGAATTGATTTTTCCATCTGACATTAGAGACTAGTGATTATTCAAGCAATGCCTTTACTTCATACCACTTAAAATCTATGTATATTGAATATTTCTGATGGTTATTGAAGTTCAAAAATGATATTACCATTTCATCAGGCTGGTAAACAGAAAGGTTAATTAAATATGCCATAATTATCGATTACTAAAACTTGAAGATAAAACACATTTGCAATTTTTGCTATAATCATTTTTTATTTTATGATTCAGAAAATATCTTAGGAGTTTCAGGGTCATGAATTATTATGATTAGCAACACTATTCATATTTGGAAATGTTCTTTGATACAGGTTTTGTCAGATGCTTCCTTGTGATTATATTAGGTTATGCATTCTGGGCAAATCCTGCATGACTGGTACTGTGTTCTTCCTAGTGCATCACCTCAGGAGACACTTGCTGTCCATTTATCCTATTAGTGGTGATATTAACTTCAGCCCCTTGGTTAATGTGGTGTCTGTCAGATTTCTTCACTGGAAATCACAGTTTTCCCTTTTGTAATTTATAAGTAAGCTATCGGGAAATACTTTATTTTTTCAATAACCATTTTTAAAAATTGAAGTGTAGTTAATTTACAATGTTGTGTTAGGTTCAGGTGTACAGCAAAGTGATTCAGATTCTTTTTCAGTCTTTTCCATTGTAGGTTATTATAAGACACTGAATATGTTCCCTGTGCTGTATGGTAGGTCCTTGTTGTTTTTATGTCAGGAAATATTGGAACTATGTAAATATCCTATTGTTCTTCATACATTCACCCCACATCCTGCAGCATTGACAATTTTTCCTTGAGTCAGTTATGACCATGATGGTTATAAAAGGATGATTTTCTAACTCTTGGTTGTTCCACATTTGTTAGTTAGCATTCTATTATGAGGAATGACTTTCCCTTCTCTCTCATTTGCTTTTTTTAAGCTGTATGGACTTGCACATTTTAATTTTGTTCCATGAATTACAGGATATAATACACAATTTTTATTATATTTTGAGGCTCAGATTGTCTCATATTTGGCCATTTAGGAGGCCCTTCAAGCTGGCTCCCATGTCCTTTTGATTCCGTGCTTACTTTCCTTAGTTTTTGGCCTCACAAGTTGTTCCAGGCTCCTGTTGTACTTTCTTATGCCAGTCCTAGAATTAGCCATTTCTCCAAGAAGCCCTACTTTAATACGTTCCTTTGCCTTCAGGCTGAATCATACTAATTAAATGAAAATGTAGCCCTTAAGCCTAGTAACTCAGGCTTAAAAACAGTATCATGAGCATTCTGAGGAACTTTACACTCAAAGATGTTTCACTGACTTTCACATAAGAATTCCAAGTTGATGATATTATCAAATATCATAATTTGTTAAATTGACTAATGCCCCTAAATTGCATTATTCATTAATTGACCACATCAAGTACATATAAATATTATTCACTGTAACAAAAAAGATGTAACCTGCAGATTCCACACTAAACAAGATAGATACATACTATCATATAATAGACATTTATTCCCGGAAACTTTTCTACCCTGACCCGGGAAGAAAAATGTAAATAAATGGTGAGACATAGAAGTCATCAATTCTTGTGTTTGCCGTTATCTTGTGTACGTTAAAGAGATTCCAAAGTCCCTGTCAATAGTATTTTTTAAAATTTTTTTATAGTTTTCCTTGCTTTTTTTGTTTTTTGGCCGCACCATACAGCTTCTAGGATCTTAGTTCCCTGACCAAGGATGGAACCCAGGCCCCTGGCAGTGAAAGTGCTGAGTCCTAACCACTGGACCGCCAGGGAATTCCTATCAATAGTATATATATATATATTTTTTACATCTTTATTGGAGTATAATTGCTTTACCATGTTGTGTTGGTTTCTGCTGTATAACACACTGAATCAGCTATACGTATACAAATATCCCCATATCCCCTCCCTTTTGCACCTCCCTCCCCCCCTCCCTAATAGTCTTTTTTTAAAAAATCTCAAACAATCAAATACAGTGAAGAATCTGAGACATTGTCTTGACCGTTGCAGGAGAAGGATGTCCTCTGTCTGAATGTAACATGGAAACTTGAGTGAACATATTAGAAGAAATAACTCATATGATAGCATTAGTTAAGAACTGAGCAAGTATGCATTCCTACTAACCAAACAGCCTTTTTTCATCACACAACCCATGTAGGCAGTGGGTTAGTCGCTTATGAACAGATTCTTTTCTTCCTCCTTCTACTTGCCCTTCCTTCTAGACCAAGATTCTGTTTACATTCCCATGAATGTCAAACACGGCACTCCTCTTCAACCCACATTCCTGAGGATGCTGGCTTCTCTGAAGAGTTTTATTTTATCCCCAATATCCAATTATGCAACATATTCATTTGTGGATTTCTCCCCCCCCCCCAAAACATGTTTTTTAAACAGGCAAAACTTAGACCAACACTTTGGCCACCATCAGAGGCTGTTTCCTTGGGCTTCTGCAAGGAGCAAAACCCTCTGAAAACAATCCGTATGAAAACAATTCATACCCTCTCCTTGTGACTCCAGAGCTACCCGGACAGTGGAAGTGCTCGGATGGGGCCAGAAGCATCAGCAGAGAATTCCAGCCCTGGCCCAATGGAGGGGTGACCCACCAGCATCATTCCACAGCCCCCAGTGAGAGTGGGGTGGGGCTTGAACCTGCAACCTCAGGCTGGGGCAAGGGGAGGAGGGTGAGAGAAGATGTACACATGCCCACAACCCTTTCCTGTGCCCATAGAAGTCCCTAAAATACTATCTCTTAGTCCCAAACTGTATGAGACCTCTCCCTCCTGGTGAATCCTGGGCACATTTTTTTTTTTTTTTTAATTTTATTTATTTATTTAATTTTTGGCTGTGTTGGGTCCCCGTCTCTGTGCGAGGGCTTTCTCTAGTTGTGGCAAGCGGGGGCCACTCTTCATCGCGGTGCGCGGGCCACTCTTCATCGCGGTGCGCGGGCCTCTCACTATCGCGGCCTCTCCTGTTGCGGAGCACAGGCTCCAGACGCGCAGGCTCAGTAGTTGTGGCTCACGGGCCCAGTTGTTCCACGGCATGTGGGATCTTCCCAGACCAGGGCTCGAACCCGTGTCCCCTGCATTGGCAGACGGACTCTCAACCACTGCGCCACCAGGGAAGCCCTGGGCACATTTTTATTCGCAGTACTTTGTCTGCAATTGTCATAATATGATTAATCTAATTTACATTACTGCTATTTGTATATTTGTCTTATCTCTCTGCTTCCCCAATTTTTATGTAACACCTTGAGATCAGGGATGTCTCTAGCTGATCTTTGCCCACCTCTTACAGCTGTTGAAGGATGAAAGTGCTCAATAAATATCTACTGACCTGAAATTTGGTGATCTCCTTTATCCCCAATATCCAATTATGCGACATATTCATCGTGTTCTTTCCCCCCCAAAACATTTCTTTTTAAACAGGCAACACTTAGACCAACACTTTGGCAACACTTAGGTCCAATTTAGACCCTCATCACTCATCACGAATTATATTGCTTCAAAATGGTGATGGGTGTTTGTTTGAACAAGAAAGCGCATTACACACTCAAGAATGAGTGGGGGAAGCAGGGTGCCCTGCTGTGCAGATCCAATCCCCCAGCCACTGCTCATCATCTGTTCTTTGGGAGGGGGAAGGTTCCACAAAGATGCACAAATACCACCTTTCAGAATTAAACGTCTCATTTATGGTTCTAGAATTACAGCATATTTCCTTATACCTGTTTGATTTACTTCATGAAGTTTTTAATCCCCAAAGAAAGCATAAGAGCTTGATAAATGCTTAACAATTTAAATGAATGATTAAAATATGGAGTATTTCTCAAAAAGAAATAAGACTTGGATATAAACCAGAAATATGAACTCGCTGTGCTCCCGCCCCGTCATCCTCGAACCTGGGCCAGCTTTGGTGTCCAGGCCATGGAGACTGACCATCCTGCTTGGATTTCCAGCTCTGCCCCTTTCTGACTGTGCCATTTAGACAAGTTTCTTGACCTCCCTCTGCCTCCATGTTCTCATCTTTAAAATGGGCATTATAGCAGTTCATCCACCCCCATAACGTTGTGAGGCTTAAGTAAGTAGACACGTATTGATAGCTCACCACCGAGCTTGGCATGTGGCGAGCACAAGTATAGGAGCATACCTGCCATACACGCACCAGCACACACATGCCAGAGCTCTCCCGGGGCACTCTGCTCTTTGGAGCCCATTTTGGCTCTTGTCCTAACACTAAAAATAGCTGAAAGCTCTGCTGTTTGTTGAGGTCGAGAGTGGGGACTAAATTAGCCTTTTGGGGCTTGGAAATATTTCAGGGCTGAGGGTAAACGTTTACGGAATGGACTTCCCTTCTCTTGGGAACTCTGGGATTCTTGGAGGGTGCAGCTGCTGCCCCACTGGTGGGCAAGCTGGTTTCCGAGAGGACACAGAAGTGAGGGGAGCCAGGCCCAGGGATATTAGGATCAAGGGACTCATGAGGACGAAAGCCACTGGGAGGACAGTGAACAGGAAGGGGGACCAAGGTACCAAATGTCAGGCTTTTAGCAGAAGTGGAAAGACGCTGTCAATAATGTGCGCTCTGACTCAGAGCTTGTAAAGTCTTACTCACCAGGCTTAAGTGTACCATCAGGCAAATGCCAGGGTTCCTCTGTAGGGTTGCTCTGCAAGGGCAGTGAGTCTCAGGGATGCTGTAAAACCTCTTTTAAGGGACTCCCCATCCACTAATATTCTGTAGTCTCTCTTTAGAGAGCCTCTTGACATCTTGCCCTTGCTTTCCAAATGTGGGCTTGCCTGACCATCTCTCAGCAGGTCCTGGGCAACCAGGTGCAAACTTAAAACCAAGGACCAAGAATATGGGATACGGTACACAGTCTGGTCAGGGGCTGCCTTCAGCCACTGGCCAATCCCTTCTGGTTTCTCCTGTGTATTTTCTTGGGATGCTTTGCAGTCTATAGTCTGCCTAAGGAGACCACTCCTGGGATATTGGGGCCCCAGATATTTGAAGAATATCTGGATTTTGATGTTTAGACACTTGTGCAATGAGTGAGTACCGCAGGTTACGTTTGGTCATCCATTGGTAGTTTCATTTCCATGTTTCTGTTTGTTTGCTTCTCTTTGACCTGTTATGCTTTGATGTATTCTGTTTTAGTTCCTTAGCTTCCTTGATCTGGACCCAACACCACCAATGCTGTAGGGATAATTAAAATCAAATATTGTCTCTCTTCTGTAAGAAAAATGACACATGCATTTCTCACTGAGCAAATGCTACCACATTTACCTTGATGCTGCCTGCATTTTAGAACACCTATTTCCTTCACCTCCCATAATAGGAAGAAAATGAACACTTTGAATTCTATGGTGGATTTGTGGAAAGGTTTCTAATTCCACAACGCTGAATTGTTAAAATGGCGTGGCCTGTGAATGATCTCATGTCACTAATACAAAATGAAAATCCCTGTGGGCAGTTGTTTTTCCTTTCTGTTTGATTTTCTGAGGGCAGATACCATTATTCAAAGCACATATGAAATCATGCACCTGGGCATTTAAATTTGGGATTGAATCTCCTGCAGACCTGAGCTTGAAAAAAAAAAAGGCTTCAGGGAATTAGCGTTTTCCCAGCAGTGGATTTGATAACCCTGAAAAAGGGTTTGTGAACCCTACTGTCAGTCACAGAACTCAGTTGTTTTAAAGTGCCAGACAAGGGAAATAGATTTGATTAAGGAGATTTCTATTCCACTGACAAGGTATTTGAAGATTCTAATAGACAAAAATGAATCATGTGTTACGAGATGATTTGTAAGTTTTCTAAGTTGTTCTTCTGGTTTGTGCTATTTGGCACTGCAAGTAAGCAGTGCCCAAGAAATGTCTTAGCTGCTGGCTTTGGAAAAATAAAATCCAATCTGTATGAAACCTAGAAAGGAAAGCTCTCTTTTACCATCACTGTGCTCTTTCTTATACATCACTCATTCATTCTTCATTTGGGTTTCATTGCTGCTTTCCATGTTAGGTACAGAATTCTTGCACATGGTGGCACATGGGAAGCACCGGATAGGAGAGGTTGCTGCAAGTAGCCATAAGCCAATAGTGACAAGAGTTGGAGGATAAATGCCCCGGCTCCCTCACCTCTCAGGTGGGATAACTCTGAGGCTCGCCCGACTCCATCTCCTAACAGTTCCCAGCAGCACTGAGCCCCAGTCGTCTGCAGGGGTAATCTGCTCACGAACGCACCATGCACTGCCTTCCTTCTCTTCTTCATTTCACACGTCCAGTCCCCACCCAGTACTTTTTGGGGTCACCTCACAAATAAACTACTTGCCCTTGAATCCTTGTTTCCTGGTCTGCTCCTACGGGAGCCCAACAGAAGCCAGTGAGGGAGGAGGAGACTGAAAGGAAGGCAGATGTCAGAGCGTGGAGGGCTGGGATTCTCAAAGCATGGTCCATGGAACCCCGGTGTTGCCTGAGACCCTTTCAGGAAGTATAAGTCAAATCAAGTTTTCATAACAGTGCTAAGATGGTATTTGCCTTTTTCACCATTGTGATATGTCACTGTCAAAATGCAAATCAAGGGTGGATAGGAAAGATATCCTGTGCTCTTGGATTGGAAGAATTAATATTGTTAAAATGGCCATACTACCCAATGCCGTCTACAGATTTAATGCAATCCCTATCAAATTACTCAAGGGTGGGTAAAACCAGTGGGGCTTTAGCACAAATCAAGGCTGAACTAGGAGTCATACATATATATGAGTTTCACTTTAAAATGTCCTTGATGAAGCTGTAAAAATGATTACTTCTTACTAAGTCTCTTCTTTTGGGTATAGTTTTTTAAAAATTCTGTGTAATGGAATGGGAAATACACATAAAGTGCTCTGTGTTCTCCAGCTCCAATGGTTGACTTGAGCTGTGAGCTGAACTAGCCTCATGCTTCACAAAGCGCTGTTTTTACTTGAAAGAATGACTGGCAGATGATCTAACTATGATTATTCAGACTTAAATACTTGCCAAATGTTTTCTCAAAAATGAACAAAGTAATATTTTTTGTTGCCAATAATAAAATTTGAGCTTCCAAGTGAAAACTAGACTTTTGGAAAACTTCTGTCATAGTTAGGTTGAGAGTTTCCTTAATACTTCAAGATTTTTCTGATGAGATGGGTGGTGATATTGAGAAGTGCTTTGTGATATTGTATAAATATGCTGTGACAACATTTGCAAGATCTGCCTAACTCAGCCAATGTTTTCCAAATGACCAATGTGTGATGGTTCAGCGTCTTGTATGGGTGAAAGATCCATTCAAAGAGCAAGATAGTCCAGTGGATTTTAATATAATAGTATATGAAAAAGTCACTGATGTGATTTTGTGTTCCAAATGGCAACTAACCGCTAAGAAATGACCACATGCCGAGGTTTGGTGCAATATCAAAAAAGAATATCTACAATGATCTGAAATGCCTATTAAACATTCCTCTGGTTCCCAACTGCATGTCTGTGTGAGGACGGCTTGTCTTCAGATTTATCAACATAATCTATCACAACAGATTGAATGCAGATGTGGGAATCTAGTTGTCTTCTATTAAGTCAGACACTGAAGAGATTTGCAAAAATGTAAAACAGTGCCACTCTTTTCACTAAAAATGATTTGTTTTGGAAAATAGAGTTAGTCTTCATAACCTGATTTGTGTTAATCGTACGTGTTATTTATATTAATTATATTAACATGTAATGGCTTTATTATTATTTAAAAACACATTCATAATTAAAATAACATCTTCTCAGTTTACATTTCTAATATGGTGAGTGTTGGTAGATGTAACCCACAGACATAAAAATCCTTTGAGGTCCTTGATACCTTTTACAAGTGTAAAGGGATTCCACGATTAAAAAGTTTGAGAACTGCTAATGTGGAGCTTTGCCCCTTGCAGGATTTTAGATATTCTCACCAATTCGGTGGGGAGCCCCTGAGGAGTTTTAAGGAGGTAAGTTCCAGGTTGAAGCAGATCTTAAAAATCATTAACCTTGAATGTGTGTTTGTGTGTGTGATGAAAATGTTAACAACTTCTGCAGCTATGGGAGGCGAGCGGTTGCTAATGGGGCATTTGCAGTCTGTTCCATCAATCCCTCTAGCGAGAGACACCTACTCCAGCAGGTGCACACAGGGGCCCAGCGCCCTGGTAAGGGAGGCTTCCTTTCTTGTCTTCAACGGACTGCACGCAAGTCACCGAGGCATGCAGAAAGCATTCAATTCAGAAAACATTCTGTTAGGCCACTTAACAGATACCCGCAAGGCACGTTGTGGTGTAGGCTGATGAAGGGCACTGAAAAAGACCGAAGTCCTTGGATCCTTGCAAAGCCTGGGGTCTGAGAGGGGTCGGCTGAATCTGCTCTCTCCCGTCCTTCCCTGGTCTGACTCGCTTTGACCTCATGATACTGTATCCTCCTATATTTCTCCTAACCTTTCTCTTTGCTCTGGAGGGTGGGGTCCAGTTGAGCCCAAGGAGGGCGAGAAGGAAGATTTAAATTGGGGAGTGGGAGACCGGGGAGGAAAAAGAAAAGGAAAAGAAGAGAAAGGCATTCTAGCTGAGTCCAACATTCTTAATGTGTTAAGAGCCCCTTGTTCACTCTCCCAAGCTTGCCTGGCTTCTCTAACTCTGGGGGGTTCCTGGTGAGTTTAGAAAACAGTGTTTAATGTGGTGAGTGGGGAAGAGAGCATTTGTCTCGCTGAGCAGAGGTCAGGCCTCTGCAATTCCTCCAGGCAGCAGCGGGAGAATAGAGGGAATTGTTGTAATATGACCAAGGTCACGTAGAAGTGAAGGCTAAGGTTCGGGATGACAGCGAAAGAGGGGGACAAGGGACCAGGCCACACGCAGCAAGCCTCCTGACGGCACACGCGGAGCCTCACAGCCTCTGCCCACCACGCTTCGTACCTGGAGGGGCTCCTCCTCCGCCTTGCCTCCCTTCAGGGGGCCAGATGGTCCCTCTGGGAAGGACCAATCCCTTTTCGCATTGTTTCAAAAATCCTTTCAGTGATAAGTAACAGGCTGCTTCTTTCCTTTACTACTGTGGGTAGTAAATGGGAAGCAAATAAGTGTTCGTGGTCCCCAGGAAGGAATGTACAAATGGTGCATGAGAGCTGGGGCTCCTTCCTCCGGGAGAGCTGTTTATCATAGGGCATCGGCGTCCTGGCGGAGGTTTTCACCAGGAGCACGCAACTTACATGCGTGTCCGTGAAAAGCTGGCACCTCCAGCGAGGCTCTGGTCTGGACTCTGCAGCCGGGAGCTGTTTTCTTTCTCTCTTCCAGGAGTGGTGCTGAACTCCTGGCACCATCTTGCAGCACTGGTATTGCAGTGGAAGCATGAAGCCTCCAGGATATTTTTTTGAAATTCATTCCTTTCTCTCTGATCCTGTTCCCCTTTGGGAAAAGTCCCCAAAGAGATGTTTCTGGTTTGAGTTTGCCCCTTCATCTCCTTTCCAGGCTTCATAACAGGAAAAGGGCTCATTAGCTCTGGTGGTATCCACAATATAGACAATTTTAGCAAAACGGTCTGGTTTTGGAGACTTTGCTTTTTGAGACGTTGCAAAGTATTCAGAAGAGTTTCTCCGAAACGGAACGTGTTCCTTTGGCTCAGACCCTTTAAAGTCCTGATGTGAAGCGATTCTAAGTCGGGAAAATGATTCCTTTTCCTTCCCTTCTGTTTGGCTGCACAACTCTATCTCCAACAATTTCCTCAAACCTGTTTCCTCCTCTCGCTTCCTAGCAGTTCAGCCCTGTTGCAGATCTTCACCGTCTACCTTCTGGGTGATTTGTACGGCATCTCAACAGATCTCCTAGTCTCCTGAATTGCTTTTCTCTACTCTGTCCACTCATTTTACCCCCTCCCTCCATCTCCCTCCCCACGCTTTGTGGCTTCCTGTTGCCTGAAGAATGAAGCCTGGACTCCTGAACTGGGGGTCACAGAAGACACTGTGGGTGCCCATCAAATATCCATGCGCTCCTCCACATTTCCCAGCCTCCCTTGCTGTTAGGCTGGGATCCTGTGACAAGGTTTTGGTCATTTGGGAGACGGATGAAAAGGGATAGAAGCCACTTCCAGACCTGGCCCTTAAACACATCCCATGGTATCCTCCAGTTTTCTTCTGTCCTTCTGGGATGACTTCATAGCTATGTGTGTGTTATGGGATGTATTGTGTCTCTTAAAAGTTGTGTTGAAGTCCTAACCCTCAGTAGCTTTGAAAATGGCCTTATTTGGAACTAGAGTCTTTGCAGACAGAATCAAGTTAACATGAGGTCACTGGAGCAAGCCCTAATCCAGTATGACTGTGTCCTTATAAGAAGAGGGGAATTTGGACACAGACAGACACAGAGGGGAGAAGGGCATGTGAAAGTGGAGGCAAAGAATGGGATTATGCTGTCACAAACCAAGGAACACCTGAGGCTGCCAGAAGCTGGAAGAGGCAGGGAAGGATCCTTCTCTACAGGCTGAGGAGTGAGTATGGCCCTGCCAGACCTCGATTTCAGACTTCTAGCCTCCAGAACTGTGAGACAATACATCTCTGTATGCATACATCAATACATCTCTGTGGATTTTCATGATACATTTTTTTATAGCAGCCCTAGCAAACTAATATAGTGTGCTACACAGAGTAGTTTCTGGATGGAAGAGGCTGCTTGGCCTGCTTCAGGCTTTTTGTGAATGAGAAACAAAACCTCACTGTGACAAGCCATGGAGATTTAAGACTTTAGTTGTTACTGCAGCGCTATCTGGCTTATCCCGATACTTAAGCACATGAGTAGACCCCGACTGACCTTTTCAGCATCATCTGTCTCCTGATTTTCCAGTGATATACTTTATGCCTTTGGGATTTAAACTCTTTCTGTCTGAAATGTTCCTCCTTCCCTTTTTTGTCAGGAGAAATCATATGCTGTTAAAGCCCATCACTTGCTCTGGAGACATGTTAGATGTATCAGTTACCTATAGCCACCATAGTGCTATGTAATAAATGACCCTAAAACTCAGTAACATCTAATAACATGCTTCCATGGGTGTACTTGGTGTTGGCTGGTCTAGTCTGGGCTCACCTGGCCTTGCCTTCTAGCTGCGACTTAAGTCCAGACTGCTTTACATGTGTCTTATCCTCCTTGGACCAGTATCACCTACCCAAGACATGTTTTTCTTATAGTCATGGCAGAAGCACAAGAGTGTAAGCCCAACCACGCAATTACATTTTAACTTGCTACTCATGTCTTGTCCATTAACATCCCTTTTTCCAAATTAAGTCCCATGGCCCAAGCCCGACAAATATGGGATGGGGAAAGTACACTTTGCTCATGGAGGTTGGGTGAGTGTATGACTATTGACTGAGTAATCATTTGATCTAATCTATCATTTAACCTTTCTAAATCTCTATTTTTCTCGTCAGTAAAATGGGGACAATAGTAATTACCTCACTGTATTGTGGTAAAAATTCAATGAGACATTGTAATGTGATGTACACAGGGTAGCAGGATTTCCTGAGACGGTGGCTGTGATCATCATCAAAAGGGCTGTTGTAGCCTCCGGACGGGAAGAGATATTAAGGCATCATTTAATACTTTCAAGTATAGAGTTGCAAAAAGAGTACAAAGAACTTTTGGGTGCACTTCACCCAGATTCACCAGCACTTAACATTTTGCCACATTTGCCTTTCCTGCACCATTTCAGAGTTAGATGCAGATAGCTTGCCCCCAGTTTTTTATGGAGGTGTCTCTTGACTGGAATAGGGTATTATAGCTTGGTCTTTAAAGAAGGAGTTTACAGTGGGAAGTGACAGTTTCTACTAAACAGCTTGGGAACTGAGATGGGAGAGGCTCTTGTGTGGTGCTTTTGGCCACTGACATCCCCTTGTTTTCTTTAGACGAAAGCTCAGATGCTAACCTAGACCATTTTGTAAAAATAAATATTTTCCTATGTTGCTACACAGTTTTTTAAAAGATATTTATTTATTTATTTATTTTATTTTTGGCTCTGTCAGGTCTTAGTTGCAGCATGTGGGATCTTTCGCTGCAGCGCATGGGCTTGTCTCTAGTTGTGGCGCGTGAGCTCCAGAGTGCATGGGCTCAGTAGTTGTGGCACACGGGCTTAGTTGCCCCACGGCATGTGGGATCTTAGTTCCCTGACCAGGGATCAAACCTGTGTCCCCTGCATTGGAAGGCGGATTCTCAAGCACTGGACCACCAGAGAAGTCCTGTAACCTAGACCATTTGATGAAAGAAAAAACCCACTCTCACCTAAATATCCAGCAGGAACAACTAGTTGAGGAGTATGCCTTTGGTCAGTGGGCTCTGGCTCTCTGGAGTTATTCAAAAGGATCCGCGCAGCCAGGTGTGGATGGGAACTTTCCTAGCGAATTGTTCTAACCCATAGCCCTGATCATGTTGCTCACCTGATTAAATGCTTCAAAGGCTTTCAACTCACAGAAACAGAGAGAACAGTGGTTGGCAGGGGTTGGGAGTCGGGGGGAAATGGGGAGATGTTGGTCAAATATGGCAAACTTCCAGTTATAAGATGAGTAAGTTCTGGGGATCTAATGTACAGCATGGTGACTATAGTTAACAATACTCCAGTGTATACTGACACCTGGCTAAGAGAGTAGATCTGAAGTGTTCTCGCCACACACACACAAGGGTAACTATGTGAGGTGTTGGGTGTGTTAATTTGCTTGATTGTGGTAATCATTTCACAATGTGTATCATGTTGCATACCTTAAGTATATACATTTTTTATTTGTCAGTTATACCTCCATAAAGCTGTTAAAAAAAAATGGCTTCCCACTAGTCAAAGGATGGAGGGAAATGTCCCAGTGTGGAGTGCAGGCAGCGCCTTCCAGGTCACCGTCCCATGTTCTCCACGTGCCTTTGTGCTCTGCACAGGCTGGCCTCCATACGTGGAGTTTCTATCTCTTCCTTTTCCATCTGGAACACTTGCCCCTTCCCTCTAGGGTCCAGCAAACCATTACTTCCTGTGTGAAACCTTGGCCGGCTCCAGGCAGGGTCACACTGGCATCTCTGCTCCATGACCAAGGACTCCCAGCTGATGGGAGCCTGGTTCCCTTCACTGCCTCCCTCTCCAGGGCTGAGCCCTGGCTGGAGACTGTCTTCTTTCTTTTTTAAAACAAATTAATTTATTTTTGGCTGCATTGGGTCTTTGTTGCTGCGTGCAGGCTTTCTCTAGTTGTGGCGAGCGGGGGCTACTCTTCATTGCAGTGGGCAGGCTTCTCATTGCGGTGGCTTCTCTTGTTGCAGAGCACGGGCTCTAGGCATGCAGGCTTCAGTAGTTGTGGCACCCGGGCTCAGTAGTTGTGGCTTGCAGGCTTCAGTAGTTGTGGCTCACGGGCTCTAGAGCGCAGGCTCAGTAGTTGTGGTGCACGGGCTTAGTTGCTCCGCGGCATGTGGGATCTTCCCAGACCAGGGATTGAACCCGTGTCCCCTGCATTGGCAGGCAGATTCTTAACCAGTGCGCCACCAGGGAAGCCCTGGAGACTGTCTTCTCATCTTCCTGTCTCCCAAGCTGTGCCTGACACAGAGTAGACAGGCAAGGAATTGCATAAACAAGTCAATACGTGGACAGATGCTGCAAGATATACTCTCAAAAATAAAAATTTATGAGTTTTTATGTAGTGGGAGGGCTTAAATTGCTTCCTCAGCTATCAGCTAAGTCACGTGGGTGTTAGAAAGAAACTGTAGTCCACTGTAGCCATTCCCTCTGGATGGCTAAGGAAGAAGTGGTGTTTCCATCTAGGAATTCCTTCCCAGCACTTCCTGGAAAATTTCTATGTTTTTCCAAAATTCCCGAATCCTGAGGATAAATCAGACAAGCAATTGGGAAAATGGGAAAAACAATAATTCTCCTGTGAGAATGAAAGCTTAATTATCAACCTGGAGACATAACTAGTTAGGAGTCCCTGACATCAGGTCAAAAGTAAGAGCAGGAAGCAATGACAAGCGGAAGGGTCAGGACATTTCAGGAAACAATGACAAGAGCGCTTAGGACGGAAGTGGTCACAATCTACTCAGTCAGTCTTGCTTGTAGCTGTTGTGTGTGTGTGTTCATGGCCCTGTCTCCTGCTAATGGTGACTCATTCTTGCAAATCAAAGAAATACTAATAAATCCATATGCATAGTGTACTTTATACAAATGTTGTGAGTAGGGTTATAAGAAACAGTAAGTTTGGAAGCCAAATAGGCCCTTAAACTGCAATTTTGACCTGTGAGAGCAGTGCTGTAAACCTGGCTGAGAGGCTCAAATGTGAAGTCGTTTAAATACTATCAGATAGTATTTGGTGTTTTCCCGTGTTTGAATATCTGCCGTAAGTTACAGTTCTTTGTAAAATGGACAATATTTTTATTGCATTAAAAAAAGGAAAGGAGCTTATGTTTCACTGTTTTTATGTAGCCACTCATTTAAAAACATGTCAACAGGGGACGTCCCTGGTGGCACAGTGGCTCAGAATCTGCCTGCCAACGCAGGGGACACGGGTTCAAGCCCTGGTCCGGGAAGACCCCACATGCCACGGAGCAGCTAAGCCCATGCGCCACAACTACTGAGCCTGTGCTCTAGAGCCCACGAGCCACAACTACTGAGCCCACGAGCCACAACTACTGAGCCTGTGTGCCACAGCTACTGAAGCTCGCGTGCCCTAGAGCCAGTGCTCCACAACAAGAGAAGCCACCACGATGAGAAGCCCATGCTCAACAACGAAGAGTAGCCCTCACTCGCCGCAACCAGAGAAAGCCCGCACGCAGCAACAAAGACCCAACGCAGCCAAAAAAAAAAAAGAAAATAAAAAATAAAAACATGTCAACAAAATGTTATTAAAAAACATATAATAGCATACGATTTTAGGAGTTCCTGAGAATTCCTATTTCTCATTCCTGAATCTCAACAGCAAATATCTGTTGAGAATTTAGGAACACTAAAGAAGCTTTGTCAGTTAATGTAGGGACTCTTCATGGTTGGAAAACAAGCCAAGAAAGAAGCAAATAGTAATTATGTCACAGGAAGTAGGGTCAAAGTCCTGGTAAAAGAAGGAGCTGACGGTCTTCACATGGATCAGGCTGGGAGGTTCTTAGAAGAAAACCGAGTTTTGTGCAGGTAAGTTATACTTGCCTCAGGTTCTTCAGGAGAAATCTGCCCCCAGCACCGCTGGGGGAGCAGAGGGGCAGACGGAGGAGGAGAGGCAGAGCTGGATAGAGTGGCACTGTTTGGGCTCCCCCCACCCCAGGGTAACCCAGGAGTTGGGCTTGTGCCTCCCCTTGGTAGAGCCAGCAGGAAGCTCCCAGGGTTTGTGAGACCCATATAGGGGCTGGATGGAAGGGCTTTCTCCCTTGGAGAGGAGGGGGCTGTCCTGAAAGGCGTGATGGGTGGGGAGGGCTTGAAGGAGAATGTGGTGACTTGGGTGCCAGGACAATCTCAGCCCCCCTGGAAGTCTGGGCAGTGAGGCTTCAGGTCAGCCTTTTGGGGTCCAGTGAGTAGCCCCAGGCTCTCCTGTTGTGGATTGTGTGTTAAACCAAATTCCCATCCAGGCTGGAAATCCGAATTCAAGCGTTTTAAGGGGCTGGGAGCTTATCTTGGGTTACATTTTTATTTATTACTTGGCTCAGATGCTAAGATCTAACTCTTGGTGGAAATACAGCACCCTTTTCAGATGCATGGAAAATGCCTTTAGGGAGACCCCTCACTCAAACCTCTGTGCCCTTCTCAGATTCCTAGAAAAGTGGAAAGACAAAAATACTGTGACCTCAAGGAAGATATAATGCTATTACCACCAGGGAACGGAAGAATTTGTTTCAGAGCCAAACAATGGCCCATTTGCACAGACCAGGTAGAGTGAGGTCATGTCTGGCTTTGATCACTAACTCAAAAGTTTCATAAAGTCTCAACTATTTCCTGTGCACCAAAAAACTGTAGCTGTTATCATAGAGCCCTGGCTCTTAATAAGGCAGGGTGATGTAAAGCTGAGAGGCCAGTGTTTGGAGTCAGACAACACTAAGAATGAATCTCAGCTCTGCCATTCACTGCGTAACATGGCGCCTCCACTCATGCATCTTCTAACGTCTACCCCGCGGGCGGAGGGGTAGGATGGCTGAGGTGTCAGGCCGATGGCCCTTAGTGCAGGTTCTGCTTCCCAAGCCACACTGAATGCCTGGTAGCCTTTACATTTATGTGAAGAATGGGGTTCAAGGTTTAATCCCTTGCTTTGATTTAATCCAAATCAGTGGGTCGCATTGCTGTGGTCACATCACTGTAGAACAAAAGATTACCTCACGTGGAGACTGGCTGTATGTTCCTAAATATTAAAGCAGTTGATGAGCAATTAAAAACAGCTAAGATTTCAGGGGTTTCCAATAACGCTTGTCCGAAAGCTCAACCAATAGCAAGCTGGGACTGGAGCCATTTACAGAATTCTAGTTCTTATCCCAGGACCTGCTGTGTCTCTCCTCTTGGGTCTCCCGTGTTCTCTATCCCCACTCTCTCCCCTTTTCTTGGTTTCTTTTCACTTTCCTTATCTACCCTTTCTTCTCTTTGATGCTGTGTTTTACTTTTTCTCACCCCACCTTTTTTTCCTTCTCCTTATTCATACTTTGACCTGACCTCTGGTCAGGTGTTCATAATTTTGAGAAGTCTGTATTCTCTCTTCTGCAGCCTCTCCCTTCACCGGGAACAGTCAAATGTTGCAGGGATGGGGGACTGTTTCCCACTAGATTAACCCTTTATGTAGAGCACAAGAGAAACAACTCACTAAAGACTGAACACACTTTTCAAATTCCTCTGAGTTCGCTGAGGGTTTGAATGGAAGGAAATGCACACCCGCAGGAAGCAGCGGGGCTGGCCCTCGGCGAGACAAGACGTAAGTTATGTTCGTCTGTGCCTTTGGCAGTCCAGTGACCTTGGAGTGAGGTCCTCTGCCTTCCCCATGGCCCTGGGTCCATCCTCCCTGGTCTTTTAGCCCTTTCTGGCCCCTGATGCCCAGGAGTCCCACTTCCTCTGGCTGTTTCCTATATCCCTCAGGTGCCTCCTGGCTACCCACTGATTGGTTCATCTGTTCTCCATCTTCACACTCAGAGAGCTTTGATGATAATCTAGCTTCCAGCCTGCTTCTTCAAAACTTTTTTCCACGTCCTTCAAGGACTCAGTTAGTTAATCTGCTAAACCAGGGTGGGCTTCTTAGAAGCAGAACACCTGCTTTCTGATGTCAATTCACCTGCCTTTTCGGGGCACAGCTGCAGCCCTGAGGGGCTGAGGGTTATTAGAAAATAATAACCGGAAAGCTCTCTGCTCAAAAGGGTCTCCCCTCAGCCCACCTAGCTGCCATGTGCCACAAATTGGAAATTCATTTGCGTTTATAAATTTTCTCTTAAAATGAAACACCTCCTGGGAGGATTGGTCCTATACGTTGTTATTGCTTCAGTGTCTGTGATTATTATGATGTGGAGTCATCCATCAGAAACGATACTCCCACTACAATATTGCTGTTATGTGAAAGTTCCATCTACCTTAGTTATTCTTCATATGTGGTTTCCAGAAAAATGTTGTTGGGCAAGGGCAGGATTGTTACTTCTCTAAAATAATCTTCACCTTTTTTAGTGACCTTTAATGGGTCCATCATCCCTGAATTTCAAAGTCCTTCCTAATCCTATGTATTTTTGTTTAGCCTGCATTCTCACTAGCACGTGACAAATTTCCTTATCTAAATGCTGGTTTCTGGGTTGGCCATTGTGGCAAGGGATGTAATTTGGTGGCATTCTGGGTCTAAGGGCAGCTTTGATAGCGGGGGAGGCACATGATTTATGAGGCAACCCAAGAGCTCCTCCTAAATCACGCTCTACCACTGACCCTACATGTATCCCTGCGATAGCAACAGTGTTCATTCATGGGCTTAGGCCTTTTGGAAGGAACGTGAAGGAGCTTCAGTGGTCATGTAGCTCCATGCCTTCATTTGTTTTTATAGAGGGGAAATCCAAGGTCCTCTGAGGTTGGGTTTCTGGCTAAACTCACCCAGATGCAGTGCTGGGTCTAAAACTCCAATCTCCTAACTGGAGAGTGTTGCGTTTTCCACCCCATAACACCTTGGTTGAGTAGGGATTGTGCACAATCAATGACCACAGTCGTCAGACAAATACCATCTGGGAGGAGTAATACCTGAGATGGTTGCTGTCTACCCCTCAGCTGCCTGGCGTTACTGTAGGAAAGGAAAAGGAAAGTCAGAAGTAGGACCACTCCTGGGAATGACTTACTGTATCTAGAGCAGCACGGTCCAGTAGAAACACAAGGCAAGCCACATGTGTCATTTAAAATTCTCTAGTAGCCACATGTAAAAAGTAAAATAATTTTTTAAAAAAGTAAAATAATTTAAATAATATATTTGAATTCTAATTATATGTTAATTACTTAATTTTAATCAATATATTTTATTTAATTGGACATACCTAAAATACAATTTCAATATAAAAATTATTAATGAGCTAATTTGCTTTTCTTTTTTTTTTTTTTTTTGGTACTAAGGCTTCAAAATCTGGAGTGTATTTTACACATTCAGCACAACTCAGTTAGAACTAGCCACATGTCAGGTGGCTATAGGTACCATATGGGCCAGTGCAATTCCACTCTATACTTAGTCACTCTATCTGGTCTCCTCTGTTTGCTGTACTGGAGTATGGGGCCCCATAATCTGGGAGGTTCAGGGAAATCACCCTGATTCTTCATCCCCTATAAATAAGGGGATCATATAATTTATTAAGAAAACCAAGACACTGTTTAGGGTGAGAGGAGGGGGCACTTTTAAAAGCTGTGCCAGACAACAGGCATATACTAGCACTGAGCCGGCAGACCAGGACATGTGGTCTCCTAGTTATAAACAGACTACCGTCAGAGGAGGCCCTGGATGCCAAGGTTGCTGTGGGAATCACTGGGTCGCCCCGGGGGGCCGATGGGCAGTGAGAGATGGAAGACACGTGAATGAAGGCAGTGACGAGGCATCGAGGAGCGTCTGGGCAAAGTACTTGTGATTTAAGCCAGGATGAAGGAGGCGCTAAGCAACTGAGCAAGTACAAAACAGAGGAAATGAGCTTAAACTGCACAATGTGAGATTTATATCCGACCCAAGCAGACCTCCCTGGTGCTGAGAAGGCATTTCTGAGACTGGGGATGCTAGTGTCTTCTAGAGACTTTAAAAGCAGAAGGCTAGTGCCTTCTGGGGACTTTAAAATTCACTTTATCCAAGGCAAAGACCGACCTGCTGCAAAGAAAGAAGATAAAATAATTAGCGGATGTCTGAGTCCCTTCAGCACTAGATCCCACGACAAGATTTAGCTATTCGTTGTAGGAAATGTTCCAAAGATGAAGAAAAAGTTTTAGCCAGATAAAATTTTGTCGCAAACATTTGTTAAAGTGCAAACCTTGAAGAAAATAAGAAAAAAAAAAAACCAACATACATTTTGATGACTATTGGTACGGTAGAAAGAAATGATTCTCACATTTTATCTGTGTAAGGTTTAAGAATTACAGCGAGAAGGAACCTTTCCTAGCAGCTTTTACTCACAAATATTGTTTAAAAAAAAAACAAGCAGCACTACGGTTTATCTTGATCATCCTGATGTTCAGTCATCTGAAGTAGCTGATGATATCTCATGTGTTACATTAAACCAAGTATTTTCAGCTATAAGTTAATTTCCATTGTAAAGTAATACCAAAGCAAGCATCTATATTATGCATTATAATATTCAACAGGGAGTAGATCTCAGTGGTGAAAACTGAGTCTTAGAGTCAATTAGCGTGGCCGATGACAAAACGTAGTTCTATGATTCTATGAACAGGCAAAAAGAGGAGTGAGTGTGTGTATTTATGAGTGTGTATATGCACACATGAGATGTATTTTCATACCCAGAATATTTTTGGCCTTTATTTTAAAGTCAACTTTGGTAAGGTATAATTTACATACAACAAAATGCATCCATTTTAGACAAATGTATACACATGTGTTACCACCACTACAATCAAAATTTAGGGAGGTTCCATTATACCGGAAAGCTCACTAATGCCCTTTTCCCACAGCCTCAGGTAACCGTTTTTCCTTCATGGCCCCTAAACTGTGCTGAGGCACCCTGGGACACCACAGCAAACCCACCACGGGCATTTACAATTTCCGAGGGAAACACGAGACTTCCGTTCAACACCTCGGGAACCCCTATTATGGAGTTGTTTGGACCTAACCTCTAAATAAATAGAACCTTCGGGTATTTTGGCTTAGGTGCCATGAAAAAATTACTGAGACACTAATAATAGCGTTTTCAAGGCTCATCCATGTTTTCGCACGTATCACTACATCCTTCCTTTATGATGGTGTGAAGTATTTTAATGCCACACAACTTCTCTAAAGAAAGCTGCTATGAACGTTCATATATAGATCTTTTGAGTACATATGTTTGCATTTTTCTTGGGTAGAAATCTAGAAGCAGAATTTCTGGGTCATATGTTAAGTGTATGTTTAATTTTTTCAGAAACTGCCAAACTGTTTTCCAAAGCACAATTTTACACCTCCCGTTGCTCTACTTCCTTGACAACATGGCATAGCCAGTCTTTTAATTTTAGCCATTCTAGTGGGTGTATGGTGTTAACTCATTGTGTGTGTTTTTTTTTTAACATCTTTATTGGAGTATAATTGCTTTACAATGGTGTGTTAGTTTCTGCTTTATAACAAAGTGAATCAGTTATACATATACATATATCCCCATACGTCTTCCCTCTTGCGTCTCCCTCTCTCCCACCCTCCCTATCTCACCCCTCTAGGTGGTCACAAAGCACAGAGCTGATCTCCCTGTGCTATGCGACTGCTTCCCACTAGCTATCTAGTTTACATTTGGTAGTGTATATATGTCCATGCCACTCTCTCACTTTGTCCCAGCTTTCCCTTCCCCCTCCCCGTATCCTCAAGTCCATTCTCTAGTAGGTCTGCGTCTTTATTCCCGTCTTGCCCCTAGGTTCTTCATGACCATTTTTGTTTGTTTGTTTTTTAGATTCCATATATATGTGTTAGCATACGGTATTTGTTCTTCTCTTTCGGACTTACTTCACTCTGTATGACAGACTCTAGGTCCGTCCACCTCACTACAAATAACTCAGTTTCGTTTCTTTTTATGGCTGAGTAATATTCCATTGTATTTATGTGCCACATCTTCTTCATCCGTTCATCTGTTGATGGACACTTAGGTTGCTTCCATGTCCTGGCTATTGTAAATAGAGCTGCAATGAACATTGTGGTACATGACTCTTTTTAAATTATGGTTTTCTTTTAATTTGCATTTTCCCAATGACTAATGATGTTGAGAATCTTTTCATGTGCTTATTGACAATTTGTATATCCTCTTTAGTGAAGGCATTTGAAATCTTTTGCCCATTAAAAAAACAAAAACTAGTTTGACTTCTTATGATTAAATTGTAAACATTTTTTTGTTCTTGAGACAAGTCCATTGCTTCTCCCGATCTGCAGTTTGACTTTTCATTGTCTTAACTGTACCATTCAAAGAACAAAAGCTTTCAATTTTGATGAAGTCCATTTTATTAATATATATATTTAAATGATTTGTGCTTTTTTGTGTCCTAAGAGCTTTTTGTCTACTTCAAGACCACAAAGATTTTCTCCTACTTTTTTTCTCGATATTTTACAGTTTTAGCTTTTACATTTAGGTTTGTGACCTATTTGAGTTCGTTTTTGTATATGGTGTGAGGTAAGATTACAGGTCCATTTCCTTTTTTTAATGGATATCCAATTGTTCAAACAGCATTTCTGTGGGGAAAGACCATCCTTTCCCCATTGAATCACCTTGGCATCTTTGTTAGATATTAATTGGCCATGTATATGTTGGTCTACTTCTGGACCCTCACTTCTTTTTCATTCATCTTACAACTATCCTTTGCCAATACCATACTGTTGATTACTGTAGCTTTATAGTAGTCTTGAAACCTAGGTAATGTAAGTCCTTCAACTTTGTTCGTTTTCAAAATTTGTTTGGCTGAATTATAAGTCCTTTGCATTTTTATATAAACTGTAGAATCAATATGGCATTTCTATAGAAAAGTCTGCTGGAATTGATAGGCTCTTCCTTGAGGCTGTCAGGCCAGCTCTCGGTGTTTGTCAGCCTCAGGAGTAATAAAAATAAAATTAAAACTATTGATGATATTACCCCCAAATAGGCAGAGATTAAAAGGCCAATAATAAAGTTGGAAGACAGTGTGTGTGAGGTAGAAAAATCCCACAGCCATGCGGGCCAAAATGTCCTGGATTCATGTCCCCCATTTTTCCCACTTTCTGATTGTGTGGCATTAGGGCAAGGGATCAAAAGATGGATTTTGTAGTTTGCCATGAGGATTAAGGAGGATCTCACCAGCTACCTTCTGGATATAAAGGTACCTCACATTCAACAGATCGAAAAAGGAACCCCCTATTTTCCCTCTCCCACCAGCTTTCCTTTGGTCTTTTCTCTTAGTGACCTAACTCTACCGCCCACCATCCATTCTAGCACAAATGTGCTCTTCATAGCAGCCTAGAATCTTTGGAACATGCTGTTCGCATTTTGATTTTCTCCCAACCTAGAAATCAAAATATAAAAACGAAAACCAGGGACACCTCCCAGCCTCCTTTGCTGCTAGGATGCAGACATGTGACTGAGAGTCCACCGATCAGATTCACCAGCAGGGACTTTGAATCAGGAGCTGTGTGAGCACAGAGGCAGCAAGGAGCATCTCCATTTTGCTGGCACAGGCAGTGTCCTTCCACGGTCTCCTTGCCACTTTCATCAGGGATTTGTTCCTCAGCCTAGACCTGATCTACTCTTCCTTCCAAATACTCTCTTAGGCACTTAATTCTGCCTTGTAATCCTCTTCTTTTCAAACGAACTAGAGCAGAGTCCATTGTTACAATTCAAAACCCAGAGCAATACCCTAGAAGTGATACACACTAAAGCACTGAAGCCACACGGCCAGCCCTGACCCTCTCTCTCTCTGTCACCACTGTAGCCAGTCAGTCACCAAGTCTTACTGATTCTGCGCCAACCCCTGCCCTGCCACAACAGCTTCTGAATCCGTCTCCTTCTGTCCCCCCCTCTCCCAGCCCTGCTCAAGCCACCGTGTCTCTCATCTGGACTGTGGCCATAGCCTCTACTGGGTCTCTCCTTCCACTCTCAGTTCCCACCTTCCAGGCTCACCCTCACACTATATCCAGAGTCATCTTTGAAAAAAGGCAAATCTAATATTATCACATTCTGGCTTAAGACCCTTCTTGCTCTTAGTGTAAAGTTCAGCATCTTCACACTGTTTTACCCAGCCCTGCATAATCTGCCTCCTGCCTCTCTCATGAGATCCATCAGGTACCACTCCCTCCTCCCCTGCCTCCAGCTGTACTTTCTCTCTGTCCCTCGAATGGGCCAGCTCTTTTCTGTCTCAAGGCCCTCATTCACTGTTCCTTACACCTGGAATGTCTCATTGCCACCCAGCCAATCCTTCCTCACCTTTTAAATCCTAGCCTCTGTTTTACACCTCAGTGATACACGGCATACTCTCCTTCTTCTCAGCACTTCTTACAGTTATAGTTAAATCACCCTATATTTGATTTAATAGTCTGTACAGCATAGAGTGTATAGCTGTGACTTTGAACAAGTTATTTCATCTTTCCCTCCCTCAGTTTCCTCATAATATTAGCACTGTACCTATATCTAAGGTTTGTTGTACTTAGAACAGGGGTTGGTACACTTTCCTGTAAAAGGTCAGGTAGTAAATATTTTAGATTTCGTGCTCTCTGACTTAATTACTCAGCTCCGATGCTGTAGTGTGAAAGCACTATTATAGACAGTAATCCATACGTAAATGGGCGTGGTTACATTCCAATAAAACTTTGCTTACACAAACAAGTGGTAGGCCAGATTTGGCCTACAGACTGTAATTTGCCAATCCCTGGCTTTGAATAGACTTGGCACAAACAGGTACTCAGTAAGTGTTAGCTGTTATCATGAATTATTTTATTTCTTTCTTTCCTATGAGAATAGAAGCTTCATGAGGGCAGGGACTATGCCTTTCTTCTTTGGTGCTGTATTTTCAGCGCCCAGCTTGGTAAGTAGTACATAGTAGAGGCTCAATAAATGCACATTTAATAAATGAGTATGTCAAGAGCTTAACCCAGAACCCAGGGCCAAGCTGGTGCTCAAGAATTGTTGGATTTCTTCTTCTCCTTCTTGTTTAAGAATGGTACTATTAACTCATTCTTAATAGGGCATTTATTTATTTATTTATATTTTGGGCTGCGTCGGGTCTTAGTTGCGGCATGTGGGATCGTTTGTTGAGGCATGTGGGCTTCTCTCTAGTTGTGGTGTGTGGGTTTTCTCTCTCTAGTTGTGGTGCGTGGGCTCCAGAGCACATGGGCTTTGGAGTTTGCAGCACGTGGGCTCTCTAGTTGAGGCACGCAGGCTCAGTAGTTGCAGCATGCAGACTTAGTTTCCCTGTGGCATGTGGGATCTTAGTTCCCTGACCAGGGATCGAAACTGCATCCCCTGCATTGGAAAGTGGATTCCTTTTAAAAAATTATTTATTTATTTATTTATTTATTTTTGGCTGTGTTGGGTCTTTGTTGTTTTCTCTAGTTGCGGCTAGCGGGGGCTACTCTTCATTGTGGTGCGTGGGCTTCTCATTGCAGTGGCTCTAGGCACATGGGCTTCAGTAGTTGTGGCTTGAGGGCTCTAGAATGCAGGCTCAGTAGTTGTGGTGCATGGGCTTAGTTGCTCCGTGGCATGTGGGATCTTCCCGAACCAGGGATGGAACCCATGTCCCCTGCATTGACAGGCGGATTCTTGACCACTGCACCACCAGGGAAGTCCCAGAAGGCGGATTCTTTACCACTGGACCTCCAGGGAAGTCCCAGGACATATATTTCAAGGTTTGTTTTTTAGTAGGAATAGGGAACTTGATTTCCTTGGCATAGATTTTCAAGGGCAGACTTTCTGAGTTAAATAACATGACTTTTATGGCTCTCAATATCCCATAATAACATTATAAATTATAATAACAATAGCTAGAACTCCTAGATGCCAGGTGTTTTAATATAACTCTTTAATCTTCACCACAGCTCTTTGAAGCATATATTTCCCATTTATGGACAAAGAAACTGAGGTTTGGAAGGATAAGTATTTCATCAACTAGTAGTTGGCACAGCTGGAAATTGAACCCAGTGTCCTGGCTTCCAGTTTGATGCTCTTTCTACCAAGCTACACAGCTCCTTATGTTGCCAGACTGATTTCCATAGGGGCTGACAGCATTTCTTCTTTACTAGTATGAGGTGTTGTCATTTCCATAACAATGTCAAATGGTGCAGCTGCTGTGGAAAACAGTCTGGCAGTTCCTCAATAAGTTAAACATAGAATTACCATAAAATCCAGTGATTCCACCCCTAGGTATATACCCACATGATTTGAAAATAGGTGTTCAAACAAAAACATGTAGAAAATGTTCATAGCAGCATTATTCACAATAGCCAAAAAGTGCAAATAACCCAAATGTTCATTAACAGATGAGTGGAACAACCAAATAAATTATATTCATACAATCGAATATTACTCAGCCAAAAATGGAACAAAAGTCTGATATGTGTTAAAACATGGAGGAATGCAGAAAACACGCTGAGTGAAAGCAGCCACATACTATATGATCCCATGTATTTGAAATATCCAGAACAGGAAAATCCATAGAGACAAAAACCAGATTAAGGGTAGCTAGGGGCTGGGGGCAGGAGGAAGTGGGGAGTGACTGGTGATGGGGTTTCTTTTTGGAGGGATGAACATGTTCTGGAATTGTTACTGAACCACACTTGGGTCTACTCGCCCACAAGCAGTAAAGCCAATCTCCGGGCACTGGGTTGTGGTGGAGGAGAGGGCAGCATCTATTGCAGGAGCCAAGCAAGGAGCCCAGGCAGCTAGTGCTAAAAAGGCGTGAACACTCCTGAAGGCTTTCAGGGAAAGATTTTTTAAGAGAGGGGGTTGTGGGGTGTGTGATCAGCTCGTGGACACTCTTGTGATTGGCTGGTGGGAAGTAACTGGGAGTCAACGTCATCAACCTTCTGGTTCCGACCCGTCTGGGGTCTATGTGCTTGTGGGCAGCATACAGTTAACCTCCTCCACCCCGTGAGGGTTTCAGTATCTGCAAAACAGCTCAAAGGACATGGCTCAGCATATCATCTATAGCCCTTGCAGAGGAACTAAAGGTCCTTGACTTCGTTTAATGGCTAAACTACTATTATTTTGTCTTGCTTGACTGTTTTCCTTTCTTTCTGCATTTTCTCGCTTCTCTGATTAAATTTATTCTTTGACTAAAGTTTTTCTATAGACAAAGCCAGGCAGAGGACACGGGTGGGTGAGTGGGGCTGGCATCTGTTCTGGGAAGGCCCCATAGGGTCTTGCTCAGTTACAGAATTAGTGGTGATGGTTGTACCACAGTATGAATGCAACCTGTACACTTTAAAATGGTAAATTTTATGTTATGTGTCTTTTACCACAGGGAAAAAAAAAAGAGTCCGTAACAAATCTGGAATACAATAGGGAAATAATTTCTCCCAGAAATAGCAACATCTTGGTCCTACCACAACCTTTCTTACTCCTGCTCACCCCACGCTCTTTTCTTCTTCTTTTTCTTCGGAGAAATATTTAGCTTTCTCCCACATACACTTGGCGTCCAAACAGCCCACGGACAACCTCCGCCAACCTGAGAACAAGTGTGCAGCTTACTCCAGCAAAGCCTGGCTTATTCTTGTCTGTCCTGAGTAGATTTGCCGAGGCATCAGAAATAAGCAAGCTTTCTGCTGAGACGCGAGGCTTTCTTAGCTCACAGGGTTTAGCTCTAAAATGCCCTGTGCACCTCTTTGCTCACTTTTCCTCCTGTGTCTGAGGGAGAAGAAGGATGGAATTCTATGGGCTCCTTCTGGAGCTGGCATCAACCTCCACCACAGTCTTTTCTCCAACCTGGAGTGTTTCCTTGGCAACCAAGTGAAGAGTCAGTCACTCACTTCTTACTAATGCTTGTTCAGTTTTGAACAGTTTGTCTTACTTGAAAAGAAACTGCAGAAGCTGCACTTTTGTTGTTGCTGTTTTTTTTTAAACCCGGGTTCCTGCCAGGCTTTTAAAGGGACCATCTAGATTTCCCCACCAAAGCTGGAATACACAGTTAACAATCACACCAATTGTACCCAGTATGTGTCAGGCTTTACATAGAATCACTCAGTCCATCTGTGTGACAATCCAGGAAGTAGGTATAATTATTATTCCCATTTTACAGATGAGGAAATGGAGGCACAGGAGGTCAAGTGCCTTGCCAAGGTCAACCAGTAGTACCATTTTTAGACTATATTGTAGAGTAATTTCTTTAAACCTGTATGGGGTTCCTGCATCTTACGGGAGGAGCTTCAGCCCGAAGGGTGGACTCTTAGTGATGGAGTAGCAGGCACTGTTGCAGGTGGTGGGAGAGAGATTTAGGGGAAGGGGACCCTTGAGCAGAACTCCTCACAGCCCACCATCTGGGCATATAGAGCACCGCAAGTAGAATGTCCCTGTTTTGACTGGCCTTGGCTCATGACAGAGAGGTATAAAAAGCACAGACTCTGGGGTCAGGCCGAGCTGGGAACAGGTCCTGCCTCTATCACTGAGTCACTGGGCAAATGACCACGGAAGTTCCTGGCTGAGCCAGGAGGGAGTTTTTCTGAGGACACGCATGTCTGGAGAGAATTTTGGATTCGACTAGGGTTTCTCAACCTTGGCACTCTTGACAGAATTCTTTGTTGTGAGGGTCTGCCCCGTGCACTGTAGGATGCTGAGCAGTATCCCTGGTGTCCACACACTGGAGGCCGGTTGTGACAACCAGAAGTGTCTGTAGCCGAGGCCAGCTGTCCCCTGGGGAGGGGGCAAGGTCATCTAACCTCTAGATTAGACCACCTAAAGCTTCTTCCCATTCAGAGATTATCTTGTGATTCTGTCGTATGCTCTCAACTTATAGGGTTGTTTTGTATAACATCACCCCTTTCACATGGTGGTATCAGAATTCAGGTCACCGTTCAGCCAGATTTCTGGAATTCGCCTTTTCCTCTCAGTGGGAACAACCTCCATGACATTCTTGCTCCATTTCCCCTCCAAAGGCCAGACTCGCCCCTCGAGGTAATTCTGTATTTTCTGGTTAAAAACAAAAGCCTTCCTGAGTAAATTTCTCAGTTGCCTCAAGGTTCAAAGTTCCTACCAGGCCTTTGCCACCTGCATGATTTCTCCTCTCACCCTCCTCCCCCCTAAGAAATCCCCAGGGCCGGGAGAAGCTTCTGGAGCACTGTGGCGGGTGGCTGGTTCTCTGAGCTGCCCTAGGAGATGCGTGTCTTCCTGCTTGGCCTTTGGCGGGACCTCGTTGTATTTTCTGTGTGTGCTGACGGCTGCCGGGGAGCTGGGCGCCCCACTGCTGCCTGGGCACCCGGTCACCGCCTCCTCCTTCCTCCTCGCTCTGGGCCGTCACCTTGGCCTTCTGCGTCCCCCTGTTGCAGTCCTGATGACCCCTGGCAGGCACCGTGATGGATTCTCAGTTACTGCCTGGTCCCTCCAGGGCTACGGGAATGTCCCCGGGTGGCCATCATGCCAGGCGAGGTGCAGGTGGCTCTCTCAGGCCATTCTCGCTCCAGTCCTGCCCTGTCGCCATTCCTTGACCGCAGCCCGTCCCCGTCCCTCTGCCCTCCCCCTGCTCTGAGCCTGCCTCCTGCCTGGACTCCAGGAGGGGAGTGGGACACAGTTCATCAGGCCTTTGGAGCCTCTATCTTGCAATTGTTCTTCCAGAGATAAATGGAAACACATCTATTTCAGTGTTTCTCTTGCACAATGCTAATTTGGAAGGATTCAGAATTGGCTTTATAACTCCCTCTAATGCCCAACTCCAACAATTGTTTAAACACACGGGGACCACAATCCACTGAACTTACCCGTAGTCATTGGCCTCATTCCTTTTGCACCCTCACTTTCCTCCGTATCCAGCTGGACATCCACCCTCAGTTGGTTGTAAACACCCCAGACCCTTCTCCTCTCTCATTTCATTGTACTTGGTTGATGTATGAGTCAAAGGTCTCCAGAGAAACAGAACCAACAGGCGGGGTGTTTATATAGAAAGAGGTTTATTTTAAGAAATTGACTCACATGATTATGGAGACTGGCAAGTCCAAAATCTGCAGGGTGGCCTAGCTGGTGTTTCACTTCAGGTCCAAAGGCCGGCTGCTGGCCGACTTCCTTCTTGTTCAGGGGAGGTCAATCTTCGTTCTATTAAGGCCTTCAACTGATTAGATGAGGTCCACCCACATCATGGAGGACAATCCGCTTTACCAAAGTCCACCAATTTAAATGTAAATCTCATCTAAAAACACTCTCTTGGAAGCATCCAGAATAATGTTTGACCAATAATCTGGGCTCTGGGAACTAGCCAGGTTGACACATAAAATTCACCATCACTGTTGGCTAAACCACAACCCTGTTGTGGCCAAACTCACTTGCTGCCTCTTCTGAGGCTGTTCCCACATAGCTAGAGGCAGTGGGAGCAAGATACCCACCATGTCTCACTGGAAATGAAAGATCAGTAACCCCCAGCGAAGTGCAGCGATTGTACTATATATCCCTGGTTTAGTCACTCTCCCGCTCATAGATGACTATTTCATATCTGCTCCCCATCCTCAGGCTCAGCAGAAGACCTTGCCCCCTGTGTCTCAGAGAGAGATTCCATAGGTCCTCACCACTGCGTCTATCCTCCTGAAGGCTGCATCTGTGCTCACACGCTCTCCCTCCCCCTCTTCCCATGGATGAAAAGCCTGGGCTCCTGGCAAAGGCCAACCCCTTCCTCCTGTGATGGGTTTCACCTTTCTCCTCTGCTGGAGGTCAGTGTCCAACAGCTCCTTCCTCTCTCTCCTGAATCATCAATTTTGTCTTTACTCGTTCATTCCCATTAGTACACACACTTTTCTTGACCTCGCTTAGAGCTCCCACTCGATTTCTCTCCTTTTTACAGTTTCCACTTGTGCTGTCTTTAATCTCTCTCCTCCTATTCTCTTAATTTTTTATTATGGTAAAATACACAAAAGTGCACCACTGTAACTATTTTAAAGTGTATGATTCAGTGACGTTAAGCGCATTCACAATGTTGTGTAACCATCACTGGTCTAGTTCCAGACTTTTTCATCACTCCAAACGGAAATCTTGTATACGTTAAGCAGTCACTCTCCATTCCCTGCTTTTCCCAGGGCCCCCCAGTCCCTGGCAACCACTAATGTGCTTTCTGTCTCTATGGATTGCCTATATTGGATATTTTATATAAATGGAATCCTACAACATGTGGTCCTTTGTGACTGGTTTCTTTCACTCACCGTAATGTTTTCAAGATTGATATATGTTGGAGCACGTATCAGTACTTCATTCCTTTTCATGGTGGAATAGTATTCCACTGTATAGATATACCACATTTTGTTTATCCAGTCATCTGTTGAGGGACATGCATTGTTTCCTCCCATTCTCTTTAAGCCCTTTCCAACAGGCTCTCACCCACACCAGGCCACCAAAACTGCTCTCGTCGAGATCACCAATGATCCCCATGTTGCCAGATCTCACAGTTGATACTCAGGTGTCATTGGACTTGAACTCCCAGCAGCACTTGGCCTGCCAATCACTCTCTCTTCTCAAATCACTTCTTCACTCGGCCTGCAGCACATGCATTTTCTAGGTTTTCCTTCTTCCTCTCTGGAATGTTCTTCTCTGTACCCTCTACTGGCCCCCTCCTCTTTTCTAACTTCCTAATGTTGGAGTGTGGTACTTGTACCTTTTGCCTATCTACTCTCACTAGTCCCATGGCTTTCACTACTATTTATATATGGATGTACCTCATTTTACTGTGCTTTGCAGACACTTGTGCTCTTTACTAATTGAAGGTTTATGGCAGCCCTGCATCGAGCAAGTCTATCAGCACCATTTCCCAACAGCATTTGCTCACTTCATGTCCCTGAGTTACAGATTGGTAATTCTTCAAATATTTCAGACTTTTTCATCATTATTATATTTGTTATGGTGATCTGTGATCAGTGACCTTTGATGTTACTATTGCAAAAAGATTACGACCTGCTGAAGGCTTAGATGATGGTCAGCATTTTTTAGCAATAAAATATTTTTTCTTTTTCTTTTTTAAAAAAATATTTATTTATTTGTTTGGCTGCGCTGGGTCTTACTTGTGGCATGCAGAATCTTTCAGTTGTGGCATGTGGAATTGAACCCGGGCCCCCTGCATTGGGATTGTGGAGTCTTAGCCACTGGACCACCAAGTAAGTCCCTTTTTTTCTTTTTTTAAAAATTCCTGTTTGGCATTCATTTTTTCTTCTGTATTGGTCTGGAAGTTATATGTCCTTTTACTGTTCTTTTAGTGGTTACCCCAGAAGTTATAACATACTTCCTTGACTTATTAAGATCTAATGTTACTTTTACCCTCTTTCCCAATGACACAACTTAAAATACTTAAAATACTATATATTAACATACTTAAAACACTTCCTGACTTATATGCCATTTTTTAGTGTTTAGTATTAAGGGATAAAGTATTTTTAATTTAGGTATGTACATTTTTTTTAGACATAATGTAATTGCACACTTAATAGACTACAGTATAGTGTAAACATAATTTTTATTTATTTATTTATATTTAATTTTATTTTTTTAACATCTTTATTGAAGTATAATTGCTTTACAATGATGTGTTAGTTTCTGCTTTATAACAAAGTGAATCAGCTATACATATACATATGTCCCCATATCCCCTCCCTCTTGCGTCTCCCTCCCTCCCACCCTCCCTATCCCACCCCTCTAGGTGGTCACAAAGCACCGAGCTGATCTCCCTGTGCTATGTGGCTGCTTCCCACTAGCTATCTATTTTACGTTTGGTAGTGTATATATGTCCATGCCACTCTCTCACTTCATCCCAGCTTACCCTTCCCCCTCCCCATGTCCTCAAGTCCATTCTCTATGTCTGCGTCTTTATTCCTGTCCTGTCCCTAGGTCCTTCAGAACCATTTTTTTTTTTTTTTTTTTAGATTCCATATATATGTGTTAGCATACGGTATTTGTTTTTCTGACTTACTCACTCTGTATGACAGACTCTAGGTCCATCCACCTCACTACAAATAACTCAATTTCGTTTCTTTTTATGGCTGAGTAATATTCCATTGTATATATGCACAACATAATTTTTATATGCACTGGGCAACCGAAAAATGTGTCTGACTTGCTTGGTTGCGATATTCACTTTATTGAGAGGGTCTGGAACCAAGCTCGCGATATCTCCAAGTGTGCCTGCTTTGACATCTGCCAGATTTTTGTCTCCAGCCCTGATATCTTCCCTCTACTCCTACTTATGTGTCCTATTGCCTGCTCAGGAGCACTCTTGGGCTGCCTAAAAGTCATCTCAAGCTTAAAAATTTGTCTGGAATCTCAAAATTACTGAGGTATTGGAATCATCCTTGATTTCACATCTCCTGTCCTACTCTGTAACTAATCCATCAGCAAGTATCATTGATTCCATCTTCATTTGTACCCAGAATCCAACCACTTCTCCCCACGTCTCCTGCTACCTCTCTGACCTAACGCCCTGACATCTCCTCCCTAGATTACTGCCTAGTCTGCCTGCTGGGGTCCCTGCTTCCATTTGTTTTCTCTAGTCTATTGTGATTTTTTTTTCAGTTTGTTTGTTTTTATTTTTGTTAACACCTAAGTCGTACCTTGTCTCTCCTCTACTCCAAACCCTTCAATAGCTCCTTATCTCACTCAGAGTAAATGCCAAATCTTCATCATGACCCCTTCCCAAGTCAGTGAGTTTCCTCGCCATCTCCCTGGGCCAATAGGCAGATTTTTTTCTTGGATCACCCCAGGGACCTCAGTTCCAACTCTCCATCTGGGACAGGCACAAGGCCTCCTCTCCTGTCTAGGTGTGGCATAAAAACATAAATTCCTTAGTTACCAAAACTTGCACCTCTCTCACCCCTGTAGAGCAACCCCAGTATCGGTTCATGTTTACTATGCTGATTTTCTTTCATTTTTGTTTTTGGCCCTGAGGCTATCCCTTACTTGCTTGGGAGTTTGGCTATGAATGTAGACAGTTATTTTGTTCCGCACTTCTTGGTGCCTGGTATCGGGAGAATATTTAGGTTATGCTGTTTGCCATATTGCCAGAAACAGAACACCTGTCCTTTGTCTCTGCATCTAGGTCCTGATGGCTACGTGAGGCCCTCCTCGCTCTGATGATGCATCTGGGCTATTCTCTGACTTGAATCTTTGTCCCCTCTCTCAGACACGGTCTGTACTCACCTTCTAGATCTTCTGCAACTAACAGCAAGAGGTGTTTCATCACCTTGTTCCAACCCTCAAATTTTGTGTGTGAGTCTTTAGCCTGCCTTTTGGGGTGTGGGAGGCTGAATAAAGGCCCCCCTTCCCCAAGATGTTCATGGAACCTGAAATCCCTGGGACCTGTGAAAAGATTACCTTACATGGCAAAGGAGATTTAGCAGATGTAAGAGTAAGAGTCTCGTGATGGAAAGATTATCCTGGATTATCTGGATGGGCTTGATGTACTCACAGGGACAAGGGTCCTTCCAAGAGGATGGACACAGGGGGAGTCAGAGTGGAGAGAGAAGGCCACGTGGTGATGGACACAGAGGTTGGAGTGTCTGAAGATGGAGGAAAAGGCCTTAAGCCAAGGAATACAAGTGGCCTCTAGAAGCTGGAAGAGGAAAGGAAACAGATTCTTGCCTAGAGCCTCCAGAAAGATCGCAGCCCTGCCAACCCAGCGATTTTATTCCAGTGAAACTGATTTCAGACTTCTGACTGCCAGAACTGTAAGATAATATATTTGTATTGTTTTAAGCCACTAAATTTATGGTAATTCGTTACAACAGCAATAGGAAACTAATACACAGGGGATTCAGGTCAACTTGCTGAGGATCTAGCTCTTTGTCCCTGAATGTGAGCCCTCTCCTACAGTGTGAGAGAGTGGCCAGACCCTAGAACCGGGCCTGTTCTGCGGACCGTCCTGGGTCTGGGTTGCCTGCAGGGCCAGGGCACGTGTGAGTGCTTTGGTGTCTTGCTAGAAATGGGTCTGTTGCCAGTTCATCATTCTGAGACTCCGGGAAATGAAGCCAGATGAAAGCTGAGCCAGGAGGGGGCCTCTGCTGAAGCCTCTGGCTGAAGGGCTTCGGTGAAGGCAGTTGATGCTGGTGGTGGTGGAGACGGAGGGTCAGATCCAGGGCGGCCAGGGATACAGGGAGGTGGAGCGGGGCCTCAGCACCCATGCACAGAACATGGCACTTCCAGGGCCTGCCTTTTTTCTTCATTGTGGTAAAATGCACATAATATAAAATTTATCTTTTAAATCATTTTTAAGTGCACAGTTCAGTGGTATCAAGTATGTTCACAGTGTTGTACAACCAACTAGCACTACCTACCAACCATTTCCAGAACTTTTTCATCTTCCTAAACTGAAACCCTGTACCCATTAAACAAAAGTCTCCCTTTCCCCCTCCCTCTCCCTAAACCCAGGCAACCACCATTCTACTTTCTATTTCCATGAATTTGACTATTGTAAGTACCTCATATAAGTGGCATCTTTCAGTAATTGTCCTTTTGCGACTGGCTTATTTCATTTAGCATAAATGTCTTTAAGGTTTATCCATGTATATGTCAGAGTTTCCTTTTTTCCAAAGGCTGAATAACATTCCATTGTATGTAGAGTCCACATTTTGTTTATTCATTTATCCGTCAATGGACACTTGAGTTACTTCCACCTTTTGGCTGTTGTGAGTAATGCCGCGGTGATTATACGTGTACAAATTATCCCAGTGCCTGTCCTTAACATGTGGCTTTGTTGGTTGGGAAGCAAGCTGGGAAAGGATGCTGTAAACCTGACATAAGACCACAGTCTCTTATCCAAAAATGTGGGGTCAGATGTGTTTCAGAATTCAGAATTTTTCTTTTGAGTTTAGAAAGGTAATTCAGTTTATACGTGGTATGTTATATCATAACTACAGCATCATTCTAAACAGACTACACATAGCCCCACGTCAGTTTCAGGTTTGGTATTGTAACCAAATCTATTTGCCACAAATTTATTTTTAATTTTTCAGAGCTTTTTAGATTTCAGAATTGTGGATAAGGGATTGCGGACATATATCACAGGTTATCAGTTTGTAGAGATAAGAAAGAAAAGAAATGGCTTCACTTCTAACCCATACTGCCCCCTGTGTGTGGTTTATCTCTGTAAGCATTTTGGGAGAATTAATTGGTCAATTCAAGGAAGAAAAGTGATTGACTTGAAAGAACCAATTAAGTATTTGGTAACTCAGTCATTCTGGTAAAAGGACTTTCTGGGTACACAGAGCTCAAGTCAACGCGAGTGTGGAGAGAAGGATTTTTTTTTTTTTTTTTTTTTTTTATTTATTTATGGCTGTGTTGGGTCTTCGTTTCTGTGCGAGGGCTTTTCTCTAGTTGCGGCAAGTGGGGACCACTCTTCATCGCGGTGCGCGGGCCTCTCGCCATCGCGGCCTCTCTTGTTGTGGAGCACAGGCTCCAGACGCATGGGCTCACCAATTGTGGCTCACGGGCCCAGCCACTCCGCGGCATGTGGGATCCTCCCAGACCAGGGCTCGAACCCGTGTCCCCTGCATTGGCAGGCAGACTCTCAACCACTGCGCCACCAGGGAAGCCCAAGAAGGATGTTTTGACAAAAAGGATTGGGAGGAATAAAGCAGACCATGTCAATTGTTTGAAAATTGAGATTCAAAGCTGAGGTCAGAAACGTACTCACAGCATTTTTAAAAGAAAGGTCAGCAGAATTTAACTAATTGTCCTTAGATTAGATGGGTAGGAGGCCTTCAGAAAATACATGTGTTTTGGATTTAACTACCTAGTTGGGATGGTTATACCATTTTGGAGAACTTATCCTACGTGAAGCTTTGTGTTACGTACTTTAAATACATTCCCTTATTTAATCCTTATAAACCTCTGCAATGTATTTTCCTGTCCCCAAGCTGGGCTGTGCAATTTGTGTGGTCCAGTGAAAAATGAAAATGTGGGACCCCTGTTCAAAAAGTATTAAGAATCTCAAGATGGCAATCGCATTGCGTTAAAGCAAGCTCCTGGCCCTTCTAAGAGTGGGGTTCTGTGTGCCAGCACAGGCTGGAGGACACGAAGCTGGGTGTTACTGTCCCCATTTTCATACGAGGATACCAAGACACAGAGGGGCCGTGTCCTGCTCCCGATTGGACAGCTCTGATGCTGAAAGCTAGAAGACAGGGCAGCCTATGGGTCATTGTACCTCCGGTTCAGCTAAGGGTAGAGGCTCAGTGAGTATTATAGGGCAGCAATCAAGACAATTCAGCAAGTGCTACGGAGCGCCTAGAACTTTTGTAGGTATTGTTACTAATACGAGAGAGAACAAGCTAAAATCTGACAACATATGCTAATTGTTCATGCTCGTAAATCCCTATAAATATATAGGAAACACTCACTCCTCCGCCAGAATTTGTGGAGGTCTCTTTAGTTCCTCTGGGAGGGTAATGGGAGCCATCTAACTTGTGAAGGTTTCTCATTAAACAACTATTTATTTGTCTAATTGGGGTAAATCAGCTAAATGCTAATTAGTATCTTCCAAAGAGTAAAAATAGATCTCTAATCACTCACATTATTGCTCAGCACAGAGAACACCAGGGAACCGTGTTTCCAGAGCCTCCGTCTTATTTAACGTTTTACAGATTCCATGCAAAACCCCACATGCCAGTTGCATGGCAGTAGCTGACGCGCAGCTGAGATGCTTGAATGTGGTTGATTTCCAGAGGCTGTTGTCATGAGAAACTCAGTCGTTCGTGGCTATAATTGTGCTTGTGCAAATCTGACAAAGAATTTCCTCCACAGTTCTGTGGCTAGAATCATGTTAGTGAAATTCCAGTGACAGCTGAAGACAACAAGATGGAACGAGAATGGACAAAGTTATGACAAATAGTTACACTCGTCACATATTGTGACTTGGGGACGGGCTTTGGCAGATGATGCATTTGGACTCCTTCTGCAGGATTCCCGAGAGATTGTTCTGTGACAGCTGACACTTCCAGCTGACCTTCTATCTGAGACTCCTGGCTTTGCTGGTCTAAAATTAAAGTGGTTCTTTTGCCTTTACTGACACAGACGTTCTGGAACATCTTAGGGATCACTTAGGGGGCTCCAGTGAAAGGGGCCTAAATGATGGAATGGGGAGGTTCATCATCTCCTTCCAACAAGAATGGAGGGAAAGAGCTGGTTGGGGTCAGCTTCTCAGGGATGTCACCAGGAGGCCCCGACTCTTCTCATATTTCCATTCCATCATCCTGAGCATGTTGGCTTTCATCCTGAGCTCTGTCCTCAAAGTACAAGACACCATTTCTTCATAAACCTGTGTCCAGGTACAGGGGAGTTGTGTTTTCTGGGTTCCCTGAAAAGCAGAGCCTGATACCATTTATTTGGGAGCTGGTCCAGGAAGCAGGAGTGAGGGACTGGGGACATGAGACAGGGAAGGGGGAAAAACCAATACAAGAGCGTGTCATTGGGCTGCCACTGTGGGCACCAGGGGCTAAGTTCTGCCGGGATCTACTGGGAAGTGTGCAGAGCGGGGCCAGGATCGCCCAGCTGGAAGGTAAGGCTCCTGGATCTCCATCCACTGCTCCTCTTCCCCAGTGGCTGGAAGGGACGTGAAAGCAGCAGCACAGGAGAAGACTCGGAGGCCAAGGTGTAAAGGAGTTCAGGGTGTGGGCTTGAGGTGGGAGGCTGTCAGCTCAGGGTGAGTATGAGCGCCTGACAATGCCCAGCATGGTGGTGCTAGGCCTGAAATTAAGGTTCAGTAGTATGTGCTGCCTCGTTATCTGAAGCTGGGAGGGCCAGTTCTCCTCCCCACCCTGCTCCCACAGATAAGGTCCATTAGCCAGACAACCTTCCTTATCCCAGGACCAGGCCCTGCTGCTGCTTATCCCTGAGTAAGGACTTCAGTTTCCTGCCAGACCACAGAGTCATCCAAACAAGCCTAGCCTAGTCTCCTGGGAGAACAAAGGGGTTCGCCCCCTCTTTTGGATACTACAAGCCCTGCCTCCCAAGGCCATGCTTGTTCACTGTGTTCCGAAGTGCAGCCCTGTGTGCCCTGCGTGGTGTGCTGTTTCCTACCCCCTCGCCAGGCATGAGTAGATGTGACTATAAACTGCTGTTGATCTCATCTGTCCAGTGTTGGGTGTTCAGCCATCCCCAGAACCCTAGGGTAGGAATGCCTCCCTCACCAACGCTGTGAAGGTGAAGAGCTCAAACAGCCATAACTAAGAACATCCACCATGGCTGCAGGTGAGATCAAGGTGGGCCAAGACATGCGCTACAGGGAGCCAGAGGCATTGGCTACAGAGGGGAAAATGGTGACTTTTTCCTTTCCTGTCTCTTTTTATCAGGGTCAAGAATCCCAGAAGACCCCAGCAGGCACCCATCATGTCTCACTGGACAGAACCGGGTCACCTGTCTCTCTCTGAACCAATCCCTGGCAAATGGCAACGATATTATGATGACTGATTGGAGACCCATCACAATTAGTCCCCTGTGGTGGGGGAGGGCCCACTTTCCATGAGCACATTTTCCCACAGTGCCTGAATGAAATCAGCGTTCTGTTGGGTTCTATTAGAACAAAATAAGGGAGAAATGGCTGTTGGGTGGGTGGTCAGCTGTGTCTATTCTCTATATGATGGAGAAACCATTGAAGGGTGTAGGGGCAGAAATAGTGCCATCTCTGTTATGTTTTAACTCTGGTGACAGTATGAAAAAGAAAATAGAGAGACAAGAAATTGGGGCAGGTCAACCGATTCTGGGGCAACTGCCTAAAGTGAGGACAGTGGTCATAGCAAATAGCAATCATGTGGGACGCTGACAACTGAGGAGGGGAAAATCCCAGGGGTGACCATTACGAGAGACCGAGGTTCATTGGTTCTCTAACTTTAGTGTTCTCAGCAATCAATCACCTAGACCCCTTCCAGGAATTCTGATTGGGAAGGTCTGGGGAAAGGCCCCAGAATGTGCAGTTTTACCTCATATCCCCAGGTGATTCTTTTTTTTGTTGTTGTTGTGCCATGTGGCACGCGGGATCTTAGTTCCCCAACAAGGGATCTAACCCTTGTCCCTGCAGTGGAAGCTGGAGTCCTAACCACTGGACTGCCGGTGTATTCCGCCCCCCCGCCAGCCCAGGTGATTCTGAAGCAAGTGGTTGGTACCCACAGGCTGAGTGTCCCCTTGGGCTGGAATTACTGCAGATATCCCAGTGGGGGTGGGAGGTCATCTTCACTCTTCCCAAAGTTTTTTTGTCCAGCCACCACTGCAGACCAGGGTTCTGTGTCTCTGAGCTGGTGTGCCAGGACTCAGTATCGGCACAGGCTTGTGGGTTCAATGACAAACCTCTTAGTCCAACTGGAGCCCTCCTCATTTTCCCCTGACGGCTCCCGGCTAGCCAGCGACCTTCATCCCTGGGGTCTACCTGATATTCGTAGCTGACGTTCACATACCAGTCGGCTATCATTGTGCCTTCCTATTGAACCGGCTATTGGCTGACTTGGCTTGAGCCAACATCGTCCCCCACACAAGCTGCCTCATTCCTTCCTGCCGTAAGTGTTTACTGAGGAGCCACGTGCCAGGCGTTGTTCCAGGCCATGGGGATCCGACATGGAAACAAATGGGCAGACTCCCCACTCTCATGACACTTCACAACAAGAGTCACATAGTAAACAAAAAAGGACATAGCCTAATGGGTGGAATTGTGGCCCTCTCCGAAGAAAATTTATGTCCAAATCCTAACCCTTGGTACCTGTGATTGAGATCTTATTGGGCAATAGCATCTTTGCAGATGTAATTAAGTTAAGGGTCTCAAGATGACATCATCCTGGATTTAGGATGAGCCCTAAATTCAATGACTGACGTCTTTATAAGAGAAAGGAGAGGGAGGTTGGAGACGTAGAAACAGATGGAAGAAAGCGATGGGAACATGGGGCAGAGACTGGAGTGTTGCTGCCACAAGTCAAGGAACACCTGGACCCACCAGAAGCTGGAAGAGGCAGGAAGAATTCTCCCCTAGAGATTCTGGAGTGGGTACAGCCCTGCTGACACCCTGATCTAGGACTTCTGTCCTCCGGAATTGTGAGAGAATAACCCTCTGTTGTTTAAGCCACCCAACTTGTGGTCATTTGTTACGACAGCCCTAGGAAACTAATATGCAGAGTAAATCAGGTAGTAGTGAGAGCTGGGAAGGAAAACAAAGCAGGGTAAAAGGATGGAGACTCTGGGAGGGTGGAGGAGATGCTCTTCCAGGCAGAGTGACCAAGAACACACTGGTCCTCGCTTGTCCTTGTATCTCTTTCCCTGGTCACGGCCTCCTGGCCTCTTCCTATTTGTCTCCCAGCTGTGTTCTCAGACCTTGACTTATGATCTTCCCTCACACTCATCTGAAGATGGCAGCTCAGTGGGAACTCTGTTTAGACTCTGCAGAAAATAAGTCGCTCCCTTGTGGGTAGGGGCAGGGCTCACACGCTCAGATGAGGCCTGGGTGAAGGACAACGTGGGGGGCAAGTGCCCCTCCCTCAGTCAGGCAGCTCATGCTCTGCACCAGCTGGTTGTTGCCACGTGCGGATAGGGCTAGCACCGCCAGACCTTCTAGTTTCTGAAGTGAAGCCAGAAATCCGATAGAAGTCTCTCTTTCTCTCTCTTTTTTTTTTTTTGGTATTTACTTAAAAAAAATTGAGGTGAAATCACCATACCATAAATTAACCATGTGAAAGTGGACAATTCACTGGCATTTAGTTCATTTACAGTATTGTGTAACCGCCACCTCTATCTAGTTCCAAAACATGTTCATCTCCTGAAAATGAAACCCCACACCCATTGGGGCGTCACTCCCTGTTCCTCCTTACCTCCAGCTTCTGGAAACCACCAGTCTGCATTCCATCTCTATGGATTTAGCTATTCTGGATCTTTCATGTAAATGGGGTTGTGCAATTAAATGTCAATAACAAACAGCAAAGACAGACACCGTGTGGACCACTGGGCTGGCCTGAACTGGACTGAACTGGACATTCAGTTTCTGATCTGCGGCTATGACAGGTGGCCCCTTACATCAAAGTGATGGGGTCATTTGGCAGCTGTCTCTGTGGCCTGTTAGGAGGCTGATAATGCCAGGCTGGGGAGTGGTCCAGAAGGTCTGCCCTGGGTAAGTGGTTTTGGTGGCGGTGCTCTGATTTCAATATTGTCCCCAAGAGGAAAGGTGGCTATGACCACTGGAACTGGAAAGGCAGCCTCTTCTCTTTATGTAAGAGGGCTCTGAGGGGTTAGAAAGGATGCTCTCCTCCTCTCCTCTCGATGGTCTGGTCTAGGGCACTACTTGGTGAGAGAGACGGCTCTGGAATGACATCCAAACGGAAGGAGGGAGGAAGGAAAATGGTGCCAGCAAGGATTCAGATCCCATCGCCACAATGGTCCCTGTGTTCAAGAATTCCCCTTTCCACCTTGGAATTCTGCTCTGGAGAACAAAATGTGGTTGGTCATTTTCCCTCAGGGGAGGTGAGGTCGTACTCTTGCCTTTAGTTAGAGTGAGGAAAATATGAGATGTGAATGTGGGAAGGCTGTGTTCATTCTTTCCCAGAGTCATTCATCCCTTTAGTGAGGGGATATTGAGCACCTGCCCGGTACCCAGTGGGATAAAGATATATTACTCGTCAGCTCTCAGATGTATTCGGTGACAGATTAAAAAAGAATTAGTGTTACCAAGTGTCAGCAACAGGAACCATGGGGATAAAGCAGGAAAAGATAGATTTTCACAGGGGGGAGAGGGAGGCATCAAAAGTTGCAGTTACTTCTTCCCAGGCACTGCACTTGGTCCTGGGCTTGTTCTTTGCTCAGGAGCCGGGGTGGGGAGTTGTGTGTGTGTGTGGGGCGGTGGTGAGTGGGCTGAATCTATTGCTTGGCTTCCCCAGTTCTGCATACAGGACCAAGGCAGCTTCTGCCCCAGTGAGGGGGCTTCCCCTAATTCCTTCATCCCTGGGGATCACTTTTTCTTATTTGCACAAAAGCGCTGCATGAGCTGGGCTCCCCGCTTTGCATAGTTCTGCTCTTTCGTTTATACTTTGGGGTCCAAATTTGCAGCGCTTAGTTGTTGTGGTTGGAACACGAGTATATATAGGAATGAGGTTTATTATTGTTGTAAATGATCCTCCTCTGACCAGCTTATTAAAAAACACGGTTCCTTCTCTTCTGGCCGGAGTGGTCTAGGTGTGGTGCTACCCCAGGCAGAGCGAGGGATGCGACGGTGACTCACTTCGGCTCTTTTCCAACGTGTAATTCAATGAATTCGGTTTGCTTTAGAGCCCGTGACTCATTTTCCCTGCTCAGTGACTTGCGTGACAGGGTGGTGAGATAACCAAGAACACAGGGAGCCAACGGGTAGGTTTTTGTCAAGAAATGTAGACTTTCACAGACCTGGGGGACATCCAGAGTGCGGAAAAACGTAGTTGTTTAAGGATACAGTTCCCGAAACAAGGGAAAACATCTTCCAACGGTGGGGTAATTTTTCACCTTCTCACATTTCACTTTTGTTTAAGAAAAAAGTCTGACATCACCGGTAGGATCTGCCGTGTCAGAAATACTGCGGGTGCCTTTGCAAACAGCTGCAGCCTTTGTGCTGGGCTCATTGCTCAGCGTGGGTAACTGTTTTGTCCACCGAGGTTAGAGTCGTTCCCCCCACCCCGTCCACTCAGCTCTTCTGCATTCCTGGCCCACATTGTGCGATGGCTCTTCAGAAAATGCCACGTTCATGTCAGCGTCATCGGAGGGTCAACCGGAGTAACGTGAGAGAAGAACCCGCGTATCTGGGTGTGATTAAATGTGTGTAAAGACAGGGGAGAAAGCAGATGTTATCTCTTATTTCTTTTTCAAATTGGAGTTGAACACTCAAAAAGCTGTTGGGTGCCACAAATGGAAATGGTGAAATTATGAAAAGAATGTCCTATCTGTCCCAGCTGTGCTTTCACAGACATTTTCTTTTTAACAGTGTTGTTTGATAACTTTCAAAGGAAAAATTATTTTATGGGTGACATTTCAAATCAATCCGTTGAAAGGCTATTTGTCTGAAATACAAATTGGCCAGGATCGTGTGTGTGTGTGTGTGTACGTGTGTGCGTGTGTGAATTGCCATATGAAAGAGTGGAGGGCTTGTTTGTTTCATTTTGACTATTTATTAGCCTGGACCTTGGCTGTTTATTTGTTTGGCACTATGAAGGGAGGAAACTACAAAATGAACTTGTGGCACACTCTAGTTATCTTTTGCGGTGTACCAAAGTACCCCAAAACTTGCTGGCTTGAAACAATTCTGTGGGTGAGGAATTTGGGCAGGGCTCAGCTGTGCAATTATTCTGCTCCATGTGGCCTTCACTGAGGCCTCTCGGTGGTATTCAGCTGGCAGATGGGCTGGCCTGGAGGGCCCAAGACAGCTTTACTCATGAGTCTGGCACCTCAGTGGGGATGGCTGGAAGGCTGGACTCTGCTGGGACTGTCAGCTGGGGTGCCAACACTTGATCCCCCAGCATGGCGGCTCAGGGAGCCCAGAGACAGGGCTCCTAGAGACCAAGGTGCACCTGTCAAGCTTCCTGCAGCCTACCATCGGAAATCAAGCAGCATCGCTTTCCTATTTTAGTGCTCAAATTTGATCACAGGTCAGCCAGATTCAAGGGAAGTGGAAATAGATCCCGCCTCTCAGTGGGAGGGGGACCAAAGAATTTCTGGCTATCTTTAATGCACCGTATGATTTAAGAGAGAGATTTTTCAGCCAGGCTTTCAGGAATGCTTAAAAATATGCTTAGGCTTTACCCCGATGGGGTCCTTCGGTGAAGCCCATAGCAACTGTTTAAAACCTTTTCCACTTCCTTTTCTCAAGCCTTTAAAACCCAGCAGGATCCTATGGGGCCTCCCAGAGACAGGGCTCCCTGCCCCCATGTCCTCTGCTTGCCTCTTGCCTATAGAAAAACTTTAATCAAAGAATAAATTTAATCAGAAAAAAATGAGAAAGTGCAGAAGCAAAGGAAAGCAGCCAAACAAGATGAAATAACAATAGCTTAGCCATTAAACAAAGTCAAGGATCTTTAGTGTCTCCTCAAAGGGTGTAGATAATATTCTGAGCCATATCCCTTGAGCTGTTTTGCAGATACAGGCCAGCACCCCCTGACTAAAAAGATGTCTTTATTCCTACTTTCTTGATAAAACATGGACCATTAGGCATAAACTAAGTAGAGTGGAAAAAAGCATGGGTTCAAAAATCATCATTTACCATCCTTGAGACTTTAAGTTGATCAACCTCTCTGACCCTTGATGGACTTATCTGTAAAAAAGAGAATAATAATACCAAAATCACTGTGGTGTTGTTGATAAGTGTGTATAAAAAATGCTTAATAAAAACCTTGGTAAGTATAACTTAAAATGTAGTTATCTTTTAGCCCCATTCTTTCAGAACCTGTCTTAACATGGGCTATTTTCCTGACACTGACATTTATGAGAACAAATCACTAAAACTCTGAGAGTTTTAATTATTTACAGGATTGAAGAGATGATTAAATAAAATGATGCCGCTGAAACCCTCTGTGGCTGTCAAGTGCATTATAATGATGGATAACATAGAAACAGTACCAACATCACAATCAACTCATAACTGCTTTGTATTCTGCATGGTCACAAGTCATCACCTATTTCTCTTCCCATCACTTATTTTCACGGTGCCCCAAAGTTGCAGATATTATGGAGTGAGCAGTAGAGGAAAGAAACTCTTTCAAGGGTGGGAACAGACAGCCAGCCCATCCATAGTAATTTATGTAGTCTAAGCATATGTGCATAATTCACTATTATAATAAAATAAAACCCAACCGAGTTGATCTGACACATCTAATGATATACATAATCCTTGCTTTTGCTGCATGATAATTAGGCATAAAAAGTTAGATTTCGCATAAATAACTGTAATTAGTATCACTTGGATGCCACCAAAGCAAATTTTTAATCTACTCTGTGTTTTATTTTTTTCTAGTACCCCTAATTAGCAACCATGCTAACAATTTCCCCCTGACAACCTACACTGTTTAATTCTCTTCATTCGTTCATTCACTCATTCATCAATTCATCAAATATTTATTAGGTTGCCCACCACATGCCAGGCATGGAGCTAGGTAATGTAAAAATAGCCAATAATGGACAGACAGACAAGACAAAGGGGTTATTTCAATACTGTTAACCCTCCTGCAGTAGGAGAGTTCTGCACTATAAGAGCACAAAAGGGGCACATAATCTAGTTTTGGTTCCAGTGAGGACTCCCGGGAGGAGATGGTGGCCAGAGGAGTCTGGAGGGGCCAGATCAAGAAGGGCCATGTTAAGCTGTGTTGTCCTAGGAGAGGAAATAGGAGATAGACTTGGTGTCTTGCTGCATGTGGAAGCCAAGGGAGAAGGGGAGCCAAGGAGGACACCCGTGGTTTGGGTTGTGAAAGAGGCATCTTTTCTGAGACAGAAGGAGGAGCAGTTTGAGGGGGAGACATTTGTCGTGAGCATATTAAGAGAGTTTGGGTTGCTTGTGGGATGTCCCAGAGGAGGTGTCCTGCCGACAGTTGCTATGTGGGTCTAGAGCTGCCGCTGTCCAAGATGGTAGCCACCAGTCACATATTCCTATTTAAATTTAAATTAAGAGGAAATGCAATTATAAATGCAGTTCTTTAGTCATACCAGTCACATTCCAAGTGGTAGCCACCTGTGGCTAGTGGATGCTGTGTTGGGCAATGCAGATATAAAACATTTCCATCAATGCTGTATTAAGGCTGTCATTAACAAATTACCACAAACTGAGTGGCTTAAAACAACAGGAATTCATTCTCTCAGTTCTGGAGGGTTTTCAAGTCTGAAATGACAGTGTCAGCTGGCCATGCTCCCTCTAGAGGCTCTGGGAGAGACTCTGTTCCATCACGTTTTCTTAGCTTCTGGTGTTGGCAGCCGTCCTTGGCCTTCCTTAGCTGTGCAATCTCTGCTCAAATCTCTGCTCCCATCTTCATACGGAATTCTTCCTTGTGGACATGTCTCCAAATCTTTCTCTCCTTATAACAGCACCAGCCATTGGATTTAAGGGCCCACCCTAATCTAGTATGACTTCATCTTAACTTGATGACATGTGCAAAGATCCTGTTTCCAAATAAGGATGCCATCACTTGAACTGGGGTTAGGACTTGAACATGCCTTTTTGGGGAGCATAATTCAACCCATAACAATCACAAAATTGGACAGCACTGCCCTAGAGCCTAGAGGACAAAAGAAGGAAATTGAAGCCATGGGTCTCACACATGAGACCATCCAGGAAGTAGATGTGGAGAGAGAAGAGAGGAGTCTGGCTAACATTTATGGGACAGGTAGAGGAAAAGAAACTCACAAGGGAACTGAGAAGGAAGGTCAGGGAGATAAAAGGAGAACTAGAGGAGTATGGAGGCTTGGAAGTAGAAGAAACCATTTAAAGATGATGAGTGTGGTCAATAGAATTAAAAACTATGGAGAGGATAAGTAGAAGAAGTGAAAAGAACTCACAGGATTTAGCAACAAGGAGGCTGTTGACAAAGACTCTTTCAGGAGAGGCAAAGGGCAGAAGTCAGGTTGGGCTAGGAATTAATGGTGCATATGGAAGTAGAGATGGCACTTCATTCCCCTTTTGAAGATTCACAAATAATAATTAACTATAATTGATATTAATACACATGAATTACTACACATTAATTAATATATATATGATATAATACCCACTCCTATTAATAGACAGAGATAATAATAGTGAACCTTTAGGGTTTATTATGTGCCAGGCATGGTCTTTACCCAGATAAATTAAAATGAATTAAATCCTTACAATTGCCCTATAAGCTAGGTAATCTTATTATCCCCATTTTATAGGAACTGAAGCACAGAAAGCTTAACACCTGCTCAACGCTGCAAAGCTGGTAAGGGTCGTGTCAGGACTCAAATCTCCATCTGTGCATTGACCTATTTATCCTATAAGGGGTGGGGGGCTGATTTTTGGTGGTGTTCAGGACTCTTCCCTGAGAGAGACCAGAAGGAGAAAGGGTGACCCACGTCAGGGCAGGGGAAGGGATTTTGAGCCAAAGGAAGGGATGCTGACGGAGGTCACAGCCCGCAGTGCCTCCTTTTCACTGAAGGTGAAATACACTGTGGGGAGAGAGGAGGGTAGGGGTGGAGGTGGGGAACTGAGAGAAATGATGAAGGCTTACAACAGCTGCAGAGAGGGATGGAAAGGAAATCATGTAGTGATTAAGAACATGATTGTCAAGAAGCATTCAGAACCCAGCTGTGAGATGGAAAACAGATTTGTAGTGGAACCACTCAGCTCAGTTAAAATCTTTGCCATCAGCATTTAGGCAGTTACAGAGCAGAGTATGTTGTCTTGACCCCAACTCTTGAGTCTATTTATGCTCTGGGGGTGTTAGGTGTTATGGTCCTGATAGATCCTCTGACTTCCACTCTCCTTCCCCTTCCTTCTGACTAGTAAGACTGCCCAGTTCTCTGCTCTTGTCCCAAAAACTTGAGGCAAAATTCAGGGTGTGAATTGTTGGGGCAAACATGGCGGCTCTGGAGAACCAAGAGCCCAGAAAACATGGCATCAGGGAAAAAACAGAGGGTGGGAGGAAGGAGAAAGAGGAAGAAACCCAATTGTCCCCTCTATTCCAAGCACTGGAGGGCAACCCAAGCAATTACCACCTAGGGTCAACCTCTGTGTTATTTTCGTTCCAGGGACATTTGAAAGGAGACCCCAATCATGGCTTCCAAGGCAGGTTGAGCTAAATCACTCTTCTTGCCCAAAGTAGAGGAACATTACCAGCTTCAGCATGGGGTAGAATGCAGGACCTAAAAGGACAGAAAGGAGTTCTGGGGCCAGCTGAGGGTCCAGTCTGTGCCCACGGAGAAACAGAAACCATTTCAGGGGCAGTAAAAAATGATCAGTAGATCATTTTGGGCATGCCACTGATCAAGTCCTAGAGGATAAGTAAAGTTTGAGCAGAGGTTAAGAAATTTCTGCAAATAATAGAGGTTCTGCAGTAAGAAAGTGACATCTGAGAACGGACCAGTTCAAGGCAACAGCACCACTGGATTCACAGAAACACCCACTAGGACCAGCATAAATATGGACCTGCACAGAAAACATTTTCTTACCCTCACATTATTCCTAATGGGGAAGTCAGAAATTACTAACTTGAAGTTCATTTCCTCCTACTCTATATCATTACTCTTTGGGGTGTATAATTATGCTTAAGTCAAGTATATTGCAAACTACATTTAGTTTTTCCTCCATGGACTAAATTCATTCTCACCAAATCCATATGTGTTGTTATGGATAATTTTCTGAACTTAGTAGCTCCTTCGTACTTATCATTCAAGATTCTAATTCCCAGAGTGGGTGAAACAAGGAAATTTGTTGCCTTCAGAAAATGCTGCTTTTATGAGGCTTATTTCTGTGGGGAGTGTTATTTTTTATGTTAGTGTTTCCATTCAACAATGTGTCTCACTGATTTGACCTGAAGTCACATGAAGCATTTCCTTTTCTCTTTTTATAACGTTATTGGTATTTTTATTTCATATGATATGAAATTCACCCATTTAAAAGATACAGTTCAGTGATTTTTAGTATATTCAAGGCATTGTGCAGCCATCACCACAATCCTAGTTTAGAATATTTTCAACACACCAGAAAGCTACCTCTCCCTGTTGGGAATCATTCACCATTCCTCCACCGCTTCTCCCCAACCTTAGGTAACCACTAATCTACTTTCTGTCTCTTTGGTATGGATTTGCCTATTCTGGACATTTCACATAAATGGAATTATACAATATGTGGTCTTCTGTGACAGGCTTCCTGCATTTATCATTATATTTTTAGGATTCATCCATGTTCTAGCATGTACCAGCACTTCATTCCTTTTTATTAACAAATAATATGTCATTGTATGGATATATCACATTTTGTTCATTCATTCATCAGTTGGATGAATAATGTGGTATTTCCAGGTAACAGAATATTATTGAGGGATTTAGGTTATTTCCACTTTTGGCTATTATGAATAATGCTGCTATGAACATTTGTGTCCAAATTTTTGTTTGAACATATGTTTTCATTCTCTTGGGTCTGTACTTAGGAGTAGAATAGCTGGGTCATATGATAAATCTGTGTTTAGCATTTTGAGGAACTATCAGACTGTTTGCCAAAGTGGCTGGACCATCTGACATTCTCACCAGCAATGAATGAGGGTTCTAGTACCTCCACATCCTTACCAACACTTGTTATTGTCTGTCTTAAATTTTAGCCACCCTAGTGTGAAGTGCTACCTCACTGTGGTTTTCATTTGCATTTCACTAATGGCTAACTGATGTTGAGCATCTTTTCATGTGTTCCCTCTGTCTCTTTATTTTCCCACCTCCTACACATTTCTGGAGAGACTTCAATGTGCAAAGCATGAGGGCAGAATATCATGTTCTCAATGACTTTATAGTCTTGTTAAGGAGACAAGAAAGTGGGCAAATGAGAGCCCAGGCAGTGGGGGGTTAGAAGTTCAGAAATTGTGGTGACACACAGGAAGCAAAAATGATGGGTACATTACCCAGAGGAACAGGGAGGATCTGGATAGGCAGAGAATGAAATGATTCCCCTTATTTTAATTCAAATAAAGTAATTTCTGTTTACCTTTCAATGACACTGGAAACCAAAATCTCCATGCCTAGGTCATTGAAACAGAACTCAGAGTGGGAGTTTACTCCAGTAAATGAACTTAAAATGGGAGGACGAGCATCCCATGTGCTTATAAAATACAAAGATTCACTCCTTCGTTTATGTGTTTATTCATTTATTGCATAATTATTTAACACCATGTGATTGCAGGTCATTTTAGGAAGAAATCGAGAAAAATCAGACCGATAGGTTCCATTTATACACTGTGTACTGCTCACCCATCTACACTAATTTATAACCCCCGCCCCCCAACATATAGACATGTTCAAATATGTTTGCCTACAGTTACTTAGATCTGTTCAGAACTACTTACCATTTGCGAATGTTCTTCTCTTACTACTTTCCTTGATGCCTATACCTTGCACATATGTACTTCTATTACTTAAGGATTTCACTATATTATATCTATTGGTTGACTGGTGGCTTTTTGAGAGTGGGGGCCATATTTATCTTACTTGCCTTGTATCTCAGTGCCTACATATTTTTGTTCCTGTTGTGTAATTAGTGTCCAAAAAAAAAAAAAAAAAATACTGAATGATATCAAAGAGGACCCAGGGACTCACAGACATTATTCTGTTCAGAAATCAAGATAGAATTAATATATTCTTTTTGAAAGGCATCTCCTAGAAACCAGGAAACAGAAGAAAGAATTTCAACAGTAGATTCTTTTTTCTTTCATTCATAGGCTCATACACATACCCACAAACCGATGTGTAGTTCCAAGGTGCTTTTGTGTCGATGTATAAGGGCCCAGGTCCTGAAGTGCCTGAAGGAACAAGGGAGGATCCTTGTCTTTTGGGAGCTGGGTCTGCACAAAACAAGGTAAGGCACTCAGTGGAGTGGAGAAAAAGCCCAGTGTCTAGAACAAGAGTCAAGCCCAAGAAGCCCTGAACTAAGTTCTGGTTTGGGACTCTTTATAGTCTTCCTTCTAGTGCTTTCAAGGTCTGGAAAGGGCCAAACCTACACGTGGGCTGTAACTATAGGCAGGGAATGTAGCAGACAAGGTGTAGAAAGAGGTGGAATGTCCAGGAAGTAAAGATGGTAACTGGCCAACCCAACTGCAAGGGATGGCTAAGGCTTTAATAGTTGACTAACTACCACATTACCAGAGCTGAGTGTGAAAGGGTCTACTGATTCTGACTCCAATTACAATGTGTGGGTTTTGCCCCCCACACCAAGCAATTCTCCGACACCAGCTGGGTGTCCTACAATTCAACTCAGTTATGACATTCTACCTGGAGATAGCATCAGATCTCACAGGTTAAGGGCTCTGTCCCACAAGACTACCCTCTACCCGCACTTCAGATGTCAATGGAAAGTCAAGATTTTCACCTTTACTATTGACCTGCCGGCTATAGATTGGAGGTTCCATTGACCCCCTCCTTGGGTTTGATTAATTTGCTAGAGCAACTCACAGAACTCAGAGAAATATTTTACTTACTAGATTACCAGTTTATTATAAAAGGCAATAACTCAGGAACAGCCAGATGGAAGAGATGCACAGGGCAAGGTATGGGGAAAGGGCGAGGAGTTTCCATACTCTCTGGGGGGCACACCACTCTCCCACATCTCCACGTCTTCACCAACCAGAAGCTCTCTGAATCCTGTCATTCTGGGTTTTTAGGGAGGCTTCAGTACATGGGCATGATTGGTTAAAATATTGGCCATTGGCTATTGAACTCAACCTTCAGCTCTCTCCCCTCCCTGGAGGTCAGGGGGGTGGAACTAGAAGTTTCAACCCTCTAATCACTTGGTTAGTTCTCCTGGCAACCAACCATAATCCTTAGGAGTTTTCCAAAAGTCATCTCGTTAACATAACAGAAGACATCTTTATCTCTCTCATCACAGAAAATACCAGGAGTTTTAGGAATGAAGAACAACTATATATTTTCTATTATACATCACAGTATGATGAAGGGTCTTGGAAAGATCCACTAGAAGGAGTGGGGAGATGCTACTCAACTTCTCACACCCTTTACTGTTAAACTCTGCCAAAAGAAGGAAAGAAAGTGGAGAGGATGAATCTTTCACAAAATAGGGTAATGTATTGTTGAACTGTAATGTCATCAGCCATTAAGTTCTTGTTGCAGGACAACCAAAACAACATGATAATGAGTGCTAATCCAAGAGGTTTTTGATGTTTGTAATTGGGCTCAGCACTCATATGTGATCTTCCATCCGTCACAGTTCTGCACTCGATCAACCATCTGTGTTTCTCAGAATTTTAAATCACATCTTGTTAAAATATGCACACTCAGAGTAGCTTGAACGTTAATCCTCGTTGTTACATTCCATGCCGTGCCACAGCCTTTTAAGCAAACTAAATCATGCTGTAGTAAATTGAGAACCCAGTATACACATTCTAGTACCTTCTGCCTGTGGAATTCAGGAAATAGGTCTTGCCATAGTTTAAGGGACATGTGCCATGTGGTATTAATAAAATTGTTATTGGTGGACACAGAAACGCATTTCTTAGAACTAAAAGCTCTTCAAAAATCCATTTAATGAAAGCTAGTTTTGAAAAGAGTAATACAGCCACTGCATTTCTATAGTGAATCTAAGGATGGCGGATCCTTTATTTAACTTGAGGTAGGTCTACACTTCCCAGGATTTTAACTCTCACTGTTTATGATTCATGTTGTAAAATATACACAACCAGGACTTCCCTGAGGGTTCCGTAGCTAAGACTCCGTGCTTCAAATGCAGGGGGCGCAGGTTCAATCCCTGGTTGGGGAATTAGGATCCCACATGCCACGTGGCACGGCCAAAAAATTTTTTAAAAATTTAAAAAAATAAAAAATGAATTTAAAAAAGGACAAACAATTTCTGAAAAATAAATAAATAAATAAAATATACACAACCACCTCTGTAATGATTTAGAGGGAAATAAATGAATGTTTTGGAAAAATGAAGACAAAAAGAACATTGTATGTTTACTCTCTGGCAATGAATTTTTCCCAAATATTGGCTTCATTCAATAAATGGTTATTATGAAAAATTTAAAAGGGGGAATGTACTTAAGACACCAAAGAATAAAAATAAAATAAGTAAGAATAAATTGAAAAAGAAAAAAAAGTTTTAGCCACCTTCTTCAAACACTACCAAGGAAAGATCCTGGTGGAAATGGAATGGAGTTGAGTGTATTGCTTAGTGTTTGCCTCACCTATTTCTCCTTTCAGTTCCTTAAACTGAGAATGTCATCTGCCTCATTAAGCCTCCTAGGAGCATGACCAAGGTCTTGGTTGCTCAAATTTAACTTTCTGAAAACCTAAATGTAAGGTAGGAGTTAACAAGAGGGAAGTATTTTATTGTATTTTTTTGGTGGTTCTGTCACGTAGAGAATTTCTATTGAAGCATTCATTCATTTAAGGTATCTTGTAAAAAATTTTCCCCTACCCCTTTTGGTGCTTTTGGCTGTCCTAATAATTAAATTGACATAAGATAGATTAACAGGAGAAAAAACAATTTTAATTACTTTTGTACGGAAGTATGGATTCTCATAGATCAGAATCAAAAAAAAAAAAAAATGACCAAAGCAGACAGCTTTCATACTTTTTAAACAAAGAAACAATAAATTGTGAAAAGCTAACAAGACAAAGAAACTTATGCCTGGGTACTAATTAGTGAAGAACTTAAGCAGAATACCTCTGGTGGGTGATAAGGCTGTCTCCCCATCTTCTGGTGCTGGGAATGTAGCTTTCATATGGGAGATTTACTTACTGCTTTCATGAGGACAGAGAGGAGGGTCCAAGTGTCCTTGCACCAGCTCTTTCTCAAGTAATTTTAATTCAAAATAATCCATATGCCACTTTGGCATATTTTGGGGCAGCCTGACCTGAGTCCAATAGTACAATGTTTATTACTTTTAACTATACACAGCAATTAGGCTCGGGATAGCAAAGCACTGCCTAGCAGGAGTCCCGAGGGAATCAGATTAGATGACTATATAAGAATGCTTTCCAATTAATGTATCAATGATTTATAAATATGTAGTTCCCTGGAACGCTTACAAATATTTGAAAACTGTAATTACTTACAGAAGTATTCAACAGGCTATTTTTTCCCCCTCAAATAAATTTTGTATACACCATTCATTTACTCAGCAAATCCTTTCTTTACAAATAATGAAAAGACACAGGAGCCCAGCCTTTGTTTGTATTATCACAAATGTCCAGTTTTGTGGAGTCTGAATTATGAGACTTTGTATGTTTAAAGTCTTGAGGTGGCCTATCCCCAGGTTTACCTAAACACAATGGATTTGTCACCTTAGAAGGAACAGGGATTCCTCAAGATCTTATCACACCATTCTTGCCCTGCTGAGCAAAACTCAAAAGAATGAACAGCAGTTGTCTCAATAGTAGTAATGACAAGTGGCATAAAGTGAGTCATTTAAGTCTTAAAAATTACATTAAGGTAAAATATTAATTTTATTTAAGTCTTTATCTACTACTTAAGTCTTTTCTTTTTAAAATTTTATTTAATTAATTAATTTTTGGCTGGGTTGGGTCTTCGTTGCTGCGCACGGACTTTCTCTAGTTGTGGCCAGCAGGGGCTACTCCTCGTTGCAGTGTGCGGGCTTCTCATTGTGGTGGCTTCTCTTGTTGCGGAGCACAGGCTCTAGGCACATGGGCTTCAGTAGTTGTGGCTCGTGGGTTCTAGAGTGCAGGCTCAGTAGTTGTGGCGCATGGGGTTAGCTGCTCCGCAGCATGTGGGATCTTCCTGGACCAGGGCTCGAACCCGTGTCCCCTGCATTGGCGGGTGGATTCTTAACCACTGCACCACCGGGGAAGTCCCCTTAAATTTTATTTTTTTAAAAATTGAAGTATAGTTGATTTACACTTAAATCTTTCTCTTAAAGTCCAATTTTGAAATTAAATTACTGTAAGAAAAGTTTTTCTATCCAGACTGACCTTGATTTTCTTAATCTAAGAGTCCTGGGATAAAGAAGATGATGTCAGCCTGACTGTGGGCCGGTCTGCAGTGACCACATCCAGGGTCCACGGATCAAATGAGGAACTGGTTTGAGAGAAATCAGAAGTTTTAATATGTTTGGTCGTTAAGAACAGACATATTTCTTGAACTGAAATGTTTTTATTTGTTCAAGAAATTTAATGGACTTTCATTTGACAGTAAAAAAAAACCGGCAGGGATTGTGTCTTATTCTTTCTTTGTCCCTAGTACAGCTCCTGGCACATGGCCAGTATTCACAACATGTTTGATTGATGAATGAATGAAGAAATACATGGAATGTTATGGTGTGAGATGGAGGTTGGAAAAGTGAGAAGAAAGTTTTCACATCCTTGGAGAGGATGCTCTTGGATTGCAGTGACCCCTCCTGGGTGTCTGTTTATTCCAGGCCCTTCCTTCCTTCAGTCTCTAGGTCTTGCGGACCCCACTGGCCAGAGCTGATTGGATCAGGGTGGGGATGAGATCCAAAACTCTCTCTCCAGGAACTGGGGTTAAGGCATCCTTGTCTGTCTGTCTCTGCTGGGCGCTTGGATTAAGGACTTGTAAACTGGGGAGTCCTGGGGCAGCAACCTCCTGCCGAGTGCACACGTGTCCATCCTCCTCTTTGCTTAAACCCATTCCAGTGGGTTTCTGTTCATTTCATTAAAACAACTTGACAAAGATGAGACATTTTGAAATTCACTTTCCCTTTCTGGCTTGAGTTTTCATAAAGGAGAATACAGACTATGAAGTATGTCAGAGGCATGCGATAAAGTCTCCTCTTTATTGGCAGGAGAAATTTTTTAAGTGCCCAATTCTAAGAATTCTCTGGCATTGTCCTTCCTGATATTCCTCCCCCAGTATAATCCTGTGAAAGAGTGTAATTCTATGGTTATTTCTGTCTATTGATGGTAGACGAAATACACAATGTTTTCCAAATTTAAAAAGGCAACTCAGAAAGCAAACTGTCCCAAACAAGATCTGGTACATACATTTTTTTTTGCAGACATAATTTATAACAACTCCTGGGAAAAAATTAGCATTCTGGAGCAATTTTCTGATAGACTTTAAGGAGGTTAAGATATCCTTTTGGAAAGTTATGTGCCTACCCACACAACTGACCATATGCCTTTTTAGGAGTCTGAGGTCACCGTGCATATTTTATATTGTATCATATCGAAGTATAACTCAAAACATCTAAAAGCAGGATTCTTAATTCTTACATAAATATAAAACAGCATGTGTCACAGATTTATTTAACACATTAATGAGAGATCCAGCTAGTTTAAAAATTATGGGATATATTGAATATCATCAATTGGAAGAATGCTGACTTATGAATGCAAAACTAGTTAATGTGCTACATGACAATAAAATGGTAACTTTTGTGATTATACTTTCTCCCAGACAGAAATCATTTCATTTGTACAGGACAGAAACCTACTAGTTAACCTGTAACTTCACAGTCTACTCTCTAATTAATGGTAATAATTCAGACACAGATGCATTCTTCTGAAGAATTAAATAATCCTTGGGTGGACCAATTATTAAACGATTTTCTACTCTGAGACTGAAAAGTCACACAAGCTTCTTTCTTTCTTATTTCCAAGTTTTGGAAAATTTTTCTTAACAGCCAACTTTTTTTTTTTCTATAAATATCTCTAACAGAAGGGATATCTTTGAATTGGCTGGCTCTTCTCTTGTGGAAAATGTTAAATAAAACTTTGACACATGCTCTTTTCAATTTGACTAAGAAATTGCTTTAACACTTCAATATTAAAAATTATTAGTGAGGTCATCCACATACCAGAAAGCAGCTGTTTCTTTGATAGACTATCTCATTTGTTTTTGATAATCTAAGGCCATACCCAAAGGCCCAAACTAAACTACACAGTGTAAAGGCAATTTAAATAACAAGGAACTCTTCATGCATTTATACCATTTTTGATTTTCATCGTTAATTTTTTTCAAACATTTAAGTAATGAATTGGCTATATTCAGCTATAGGTGGAAAATATTGTTTTGATTAAAATGTAAATTCTTTTTATAAAGTGTCATTATTTTATTAGAACATTGCACTTTGGCAAAAAATAGATGTAGCTTTATTACATACATTTGATGATAGCATTTAACACATTGTAATTGCACACCCTACTTGTTACATTAGATATTGAGGTCTGTCTACTGGTTTTATAGGTAATATTTTCTCCATCTTTAGATAGAAATATTTTGGTAAACCATGATTCTATAAATATATGATACAATGGAAAATTCTTTTCTGTTTCTTTTTCAGTGCGTACCTTTTCAGTTTAATCCTGTGGTAATTTTATGTTTTCTCAGATTAAAAAAAAGCATTTATCCTGTGTGTGTTGCTTACCATATTATAAGATTTTATTTTTAGTGCAAAGTTTAAGTTTTAATTATAAAAGTATTTGTATCCCTAAAATTTTGCAAAGAATGCACTGCAAAATACATCTGCCTTATGTTTGTTTTCTATCAGATTGATTTTGAGCAACTGATAATTGTTGAAAGGTCGTTAGAGCGAAGCTGAGGTTTCCCTGAGGAAGAAGGAGTTGCCTGTGGGCTCTGGCTTCTTCCCCAGCCCAGGAGTTTCCAGCCTGATCTTGACAGCCTGCCCTAAGGATTTTAGGCCTGCCAGCCCTCACAACTGTGGAAGCCAATTCCTTGAAATAGATCTCTTTATATGTAAATGTATATAGTTTACTTGTGTGGTGTGTGTGTGTGTGCATATGTGCGTGCACATGTTTATATACGTGTGTATTCTCCTGGTTCAGTTTCTCTGGTAGAACTCTGACTGCTACACCTTTGAAATTGGTAAAGAAGGCTAGGAACTTGCAAACTGCTCCCCTTTTCCCTAGGAAGAAACTCCCTTTGAAGAGCTTAACTCTTTAAAATTGGCCCCCAGGGGGGAAGGAGGGGTGGGATGAATTGGGAGATTGGGATTGACATATATACACTACTATGTATAAAATAGATAACTAACGAGAACCTATTGTATAGCACAGGGAACTCTACTCAAGGCTCTGTGGTGACCTAAATGGGAAGGAAATCCAGAAAAGAGGGGATATATGTATACGTATAGCTGATTCACTTTGCTGTACAGCACAGACTAACACAACATTGTAAAGCAACTATACTCCAATAAAGATTTAAAAAAAATGGCCCCCCAAATCTGAGAAGTTTATATTTTCTACGTTACTTTAAATCTCTCCTTCCTTCCTTCCTTCTGTAATTCTTCTATTCATTAGTATTTCCCAACTTGAATAAAGGTCATTACGCACACACCAGCCTCCAGTTAATGTTGTTAAGAGGACTTAGCGGATGGAGCAGTATTAAATGTACGGCTGTCAAAATCATGGTTCTCAATCACAATCAACAGAAATTTACTGTTGCAAATTTTTTGTTTACTGGACTGAAGCAAAAAAAAAAAAAAAAAAAGAAAAAGAAAAAGAAAAAGAAAAAAGGGCTGGATTAAAAGGACAATTGGGCAGCTCAGAATAGCTGAGAAAGTTGGACAGTGATGCTTGGAAAGTGGCCCGGAGGATCTGTCGGCCGCAGCCAGGAGCTGCTCAGACACCTGCCACAAAACCAGCCTGTTGAGGATACTGCTACCTCCCTGACCTGCTACTGGACGCACTGCTTAGGGGGCCACTGCTGCCACGGCTGGCTAGGAAATTTACTCAGGGTTGTTGCTGGCACTCTCCACCAGAATGCATTCTCCACGGTCCCACATCTTTGGGTCATCAGCTCCTGGTCCAAGTCCAAGGTTGATGCAATTGATTGGGTCACATGCCTGGGTCACCTGCTGGTGCCCTAGCGGTAAGGAGGTCGGGAGAATATTTGGTACTTTTGGCTTCTATATGGGAAAGAGAGCTCTGCTTGGTGGGAAATTCTCCAAATACAGGGAGGGGATTTGGATGGGGGTCAAAGAGGAAAAATGCCCGCTAGAGTGCCTTCGGGCACCACCCCTCTGTGGAAGCTGGCAGGAATGTCGCAGCCTACACTCCACGGAGCAGTCATGCTGGAGCACCTGGCTGTTACCAGCAGGGAAGCAGAGCTGGGTGAGACCGGAAAGAGCATGTGCAGCAGCCAAGTGGCTGGAGGGCCCCCGAGGATGGTGCCCTTGGGCCTCGTGGGCCATGGAGGACCAGAGGGGAAAAAGGCATCTGCAGAGAGTGGCTTGGCCAACACCCACAGCTCCTTACGGGAACATCTCTGAATGATGCCTGTGGAGAGGAGCCACGCCTGCAGCCCTTCTCATTACCATCATCCAAAGGATGGCTCACCTCCAGGCACCTGCTCAACTTCTAGCAGGACTGATGCCCACTTGTGCCTGGAGGCTTTGCTTGGCTCATCTTACCAAAAGGGAGGATATCCCTGCTTCAGTATCCAAGGGTATTTGTAAGTCCTTTTAACCCCTGCCTGCAAAACAGAGTTGGGATTCTGGACACCAAGGGAGATGGTGGTGGTCACGGAGTAGAAGAGATGCCACCTGCCCAGCAGCTGTATTTGGGAGGATCTGAATAAAACCAGCTAGAGGTTTTATTCATGGATTGTTTCACCTCTGCCGCACCTCCTTGCCTCAGGTTGGGACAGTGGTGAAAGTTACCTCTAGTGTGAGACTGTCCAATGCATAATTCATGTTTGTAAAATAAAATTGACCCACAAAAAATCTAATGGTTGGCAGTTGCCATATCACTTAGGAATGCTTTCAGTTGCAGGGAACAGAAAACACCATGTACAAAGCTTTAATTCCCCATCTAACAAGTGGTCTGGAAGTGGCAGTTGCTATTGTTGGTTCAGACTCAAAGACATTAAAGCTATCATTTTTGTAATTCAAAGGGCTGTTCCCTGATGGTCATTACAAAGGACTGAATATTTGTGTCCCCCCTAAATTTCATATGTTGAAACCCTAATTCTAATATGATGTTATTAAAAGGTGGGGCCTTTGGGACTTCATTAGGTCATGAGGATGGAGCCCTCATAAATGGGGTTAGTGCCCTTATAAGAAGAGGCCAGTGAGTTAGCTAGCTCTCTTTCTGTCATGTGAAGATACAATGAGAAGTCAGCATTGGTAACCTGGAAGAGAGCTCTCATCAGAACCAGACCAGGCCGGCACCTTAATTTCAGACTTCCAACCCCTAGAACTATGAGAAATGTTTATGTTGCTTATAAGTTATCCAGTCTATGATACTTCTTTATAGTAGCTCCAACTGACTAAGACAGTCATAATGTAGCTGATTGCAACAGCTCCAGGAATCATGGTTGCATTCCAATTGCAAGAAGGTGTGAAGGGGACGGCTGAATCTGTCCCTTTCCTGAGGAAAGCAAAGGCATTCCCAGGAGCCCTAGTAGACTGACTTTTATGGTTCACCAGCCAGAATCATGCCACACAGCCACCTGTAACTACAAGGGACCCTGGGAAATATTAGCCATTTCCTGCGTATACAGGAGAGGTAGATGTTTCTTTGCCAATCTTATTCTTCTTAATGAGACTGAAAAATGTGTGAGTTAGCCAACCAACAGTGACTTCTTCCACTGCCAAGTCTATAATTCAACTTAATATTGATTTGTGAACTAATAATTCCTTCACTGTCTATTGATGCTTGCTAGCCCACAATTTGTGACCAGCAACAAAAGTTTCCCCTCCAAATTATGGAAGTAAAATGGTTAACAAAATTCTCTCCAGTAATCAATTTTTTTTAAAAATTAGAAGTTACCATTATATCATTTTAGTGACAGACAAATACAGTCAATTTCGTGGAATGCTACATTGCTGACAAAGCATTGTAAAGCATTGTGATTTTGAAAATCACATGTGGAGGAAAAAACTGTATAATTTTTGTCTTAAAATAGATTATAAAACACAGTACAAAAAAGGAGACTTGGTTTCTAGTCCTGTCTTAGTTATTACACAGCTTTGTGGCCTCTGACAAGTTGATCTTTGTTTTCTTTTCCACACAGTGATAATCTTTTCTATACAATAAAATTGTGATCTACTTTAGTTATTGTCAGATCTGAAATCTCATGATTCTATGTAATTAGTCTTGGTGTCTTTGATTCTGTGTGGGTGGACAATAAATAAATTGCTACGTGTTCATTCATTTGGTTTTCTTAAATTCAAGAGCTATTTTTTGAACACCTACTGTGTGTTGGGCAACAGAAGCACTAAGGATGGATCTCTTGTTAAAAGACCAATTTAAGTGGGGATTTTAGTTTGAGGTTTACTTTAAAATTTTTTAGGGAAAAAAATTGAATTATTTTCCTTAAAGCAGATTTGCCCAATTCCTTCAATGGTGGGGTTATTTCCAGCCATGGTCAGAGAGGGCAGGACCTAAGGAACCTGCAGGGTCCTCTGGCCCAAGCATCTTCCCTGCCACCTTGTCATCTCACTCAAGGTTCCTATCACTGGGCTGACTCCATCTCCAGAAGGTCAAGTTTAAGAGAACAGGTACAGGAGGGGCGGGAGAACGGGCTGAGACAGCTATCTGCCCAGCAACAACTAACTGCTGGGATTAATCTAGACTATTAGGAAGCCAGAAGGGCGTCCTCTGAGGGTGGTGCCCCGGGCAGGAAGTTATGGACCCCTATAGCTAGGGAAGGTCTGGGACCCAGGCCAGACCCAAGGAGGTCTGCTCTAGCTTGGGGATCCTGAACAACGTATACCCCTCTGAAAGCAAAGAAGAATTTTTAGCAGGAAGAGAAGACCAAAGACAAAAATATCTAGTTCACAGTTTTGCCTAAGATGGTACAGACCAGGGAACTGCAGGACTCTTTTGAAAATGTTAGCCCTGGCTTTCTTTCTGAAATCAGCCAGACTTGTGTTGGTGTGTCATCATCTCTGGAGGTGCCCCTCTCTCCTCCTAGCCCCTCACTCTCACCTTCTGTCACCTCAACGCAGGTGTACCTTGTTTTATTGCTCTTTGCTTTATCGGGCTTCGCAGATAGTGGGTTTTTTTTTTTTTTACAAAGTGAAGGTTTATGGCAACGTTGTGTGGAGCAAATCTAACAGCACAACTTTTCCAACAGCTTTTACTCACTTGGTGTCTCTGTGTCACATTTTGGTAATTCTTGAAATATTTCAAACTTCTTCATCATTATTATATTTGTTATGGTGATCTGTGACCGGTGATCTTTGGTGTTACTATTGCAAAAAAATTACAACTGGCTGAAGGCTCAGATGATGGTTAGCATATTTTAGCAATAAAGTATTTTTAAACTAAGGTATGTACACTGCTTGGACATAATACTATCGCACATTTAATAGACCACAGTATGGCATAGACATAAATTTTCTATGCACTGAGAAACCAAAAAATTCATGTGACTCACTTTATTGCAGTATTTGCTTTATTGCAGTGGCCTGGAATTGAACATGCAATATATCTGAGGTGCCTGTATAGTCCAGAGGTTAAACACCAGATGGAGCCAAGTTTCAGGGGTCACAATCTCCTTCTGGTGATGGTCCTGGGTAACTCTCTGTCTCCTCTGTAATATAGTGATAATAGTGATAATGGCCAAGTTTAGAGGGTGTCTTAAGATATGATCTAACTCACAATCATGACCTAGAAGAGTGTTAGCTCTCATTTCCCCTTCTCAGACCTACCCACTACCGACACCCTCTTTTCCTGGGCTGTCTTTCCTGGCCAAGCTGAGTTTTCATCTCTGTTAAAAGAATAACTCTTTTCTTGAGGGCCTGGTTTTAAATCTTCCAAGGTGATTACTGGGTGCACAATGAACTCTGACAATAGGCTACTGAGAGAAACAGGATGATGACACTCCCTAGAACCAAAAAAAGTCATTTAAAATTTTCTTAGTTTCTGAAGAGTGTTTAGAGTTGGTACTGCTTAATGGTTTTTTTCCTAGTAAGAATTTGAACAATGGTTCAAGAGCTAATCGGTATTTAGTAACCCTTATGAACAGATGCAATCTTCTCCTTCCCATGGAGATTTGGAGCTGGTCTCCCTAGAATTTATAGTCTAGTAGATTTGAACTGTTTAATATAGTAGCCAGCAGTCGTATTAACTATTGAGCATTTGAAATGAGACCGGTCTGATCTGAAACCTACTGTTTGTGTAAAATACACATAAAAATTTGAGGATGTAGTATAGTTAACACAAGCTCGTGGTTCACATCTGCAAAACAACTCAGGAAATGTGCATCAGATACGGCTGCGTAGGTACTTCAGAGAGGAGCTAAAGCAGAGGATATGGGAGAAGGCCTGTCCCAGGAAGGCCCCATAGGGTCCTGCTCGGTTACAGTTGATAAAAAGAATCTAAAATATCTCACGAATAATTGTTCTATTGATAACATGTTGAAATAATATTTTGGATATATAGGGTTAAATGAAACATTGCTAAAATAATTGCACCTGTTTCTTTTTACTTGTTAAAAATGTGGCTCCTAGAGCTATAAACGGACACATGTGGCAAACATATTTCTAACGGGCAGTCCTAGTCCCACTGAGAGAGGACAATTTGCAGAGATAAAATATTTATATTCTCCTTTGTAAAGTCGTTTAGGGCAAAGTTCCTGGAATCTTCACACATGCCAATGCAGCTACTGTTCTGACAGGCAGACAGCATTTAGGAAATTATCTGTGTCACCTTCAGGTTAAAACTCAAGGTTAAACATTTCCAGTGAGTTTTAGGCTGAAGAATCAGCTGTGAAGATACCTGACAAGGACACAACGAGAGGAACCAAAGTATGAGTCAAGACTGTGGGAAGATGTGCGAATTAAAGTTGAAACATTCTAAATCTCATTTAGAAAATTTTTCTCCCGATGCTAGAAACATAAAATTCAGAACAGACATTCCAAACAAGGGGACTTGGTTGATGCTAGCAGGAATATTCAGCTCAGAGCCAACCGAAACGGCATCTGGGGCTCGGTAGCCGAAACCTCTGGATTTCCGCTCTCCGGGAGCCGGCGGCGAGCTCGCTGCGGCGTAAGTGCCTCCGGACCCCCCAGCCCGGGGAGGCGCTGGAGCATCAGGAGCGGGAGGAGGGAACCCGGTCCAGGCGGAGCAACGCTCGTCGCCACGGCGACCGCCTGAGCCGCAAACAGCCCGGTGAGCGGAGCGAGAAGCAGTCCGAGCGGACGCCGGGGAGCAGCGCGGGCCGGCCGGCCCCCACCCGTGGCGTGTCCCCGCGGAGCGCCGGAGGGCAGCGCCATGGACAAGCTGGTACTGTGCGTGCTCGCTCCGCGCGGCTCCCACGCTCGGCCCGCCCCGCCACGGCCCACGCGCGGCCTCCCAGCTGCCGGGGGCTCGCGGCTCCACGGGGTCCGCGCACGGGCGGGGCGGGCTTCAGCTTCAGGGCGTGGGTCCTGAAAGCGCCTTCGTGAGCCTGAGCGGCTAGAGTTGCCGCGTTCTGAGTTTGGCGTGTTTTGCTCAGGAGGCCAGGGCACTCATACAAACGCCTAGGTTCAGCGACCACCTCTCCCCTTTATCCTCAGCTTGCTGCGGAAAGGCCACTAGTGGGCTGCGTGGGGACCCAAGCAACCCTTGACCCATAGCGAGCATCAAATAGGTCCAGGTGTGGCGGAGGCAGCTCTGGTGGGAAGTTGTTGGCTGTAACTAGCTCTCATTAGCCCTTGGGTTTGGACAAAAGCCAGTGTTTAGTTTCCTTGGAGAGAGGGAGAGGGGTGAGGGGCAGAGGAAGCCCCATTGGGCAGTTTCCTGGTGTCTTTTACTTTGGCCTGAGTGCACAGCAGGTGAGAAAGGGCCGGAAACGAACTCTGTGCGTTTAAATCAGCTTTCGCTTCATTTGGCCTTGCTCGCTCTCTTAAATGAATATTGTGGAGTGGAAAGAAAAATCCAGGTACTTGTCTTTTTATTTATTTATTTATTTATTTATTTATTTATTTATTTATTTATTTATTTCTGGCTGTGTTGGGTCTTCGTTTCTGTGTGAGGGCTTTCTCTAGTTGCGGCGAGCGGGGGCCACTCTTCATCGCGGTGCGCGGGCCTCTCACTATCGCGGCCTCTCTTGTTGCGGAGCACAGGCTCCAGACACGCAGGCTCAGTAGTTGTGGCGCACGGGCTTAGTTGCTCCGCGGCATGTGGGATCTTCCCAGACCAGGGCTCGAACCCGTGTCCCCTGCATTGGCAGGCAGATTCTCAACCCCTGCGCCACCAGGGAAGCCCCCAGGTACTTGTTTTTGCATTTATCTCCAAAAGTGATTCCTGCTTTTTGGAATTCAGGGAAGGTCTAGGAGACTAAAGCCTTTTCTACAAACAAGAAATGGGGGACACGGAGGGTCTTTTTGTACGCAGGAGGGCCCGGCAAGGTCCTGCTCAGTTTCAATATGGATTTCTGTGGTTACATTATACATTTTATCATTTACACTATCTCTAACTGTGTTACTTAGGAATATATTATGCTAATCAATAAAATATGCATCCTGTCATGATTTAATAAACATAAATTGTATTACTGACTTAATTAAGAGCAATGTATATAGTTTATATATATAATACTTCGACATTTTCCTCCCCTCTGTAGATATTTACCTTGTGGAAAATTACCTGTTTTATTCTTGTGAGCATCTTGCTATGGTAGACTCATATTAATATTCTTATTTTCATATAATTTATGTCATAAGTACTTGGAATTTCCAGTATATCTACTTTGTGTTTCATTAAGACAAATACTCATTAGTTCACTTTAATCTTTTTAGTGACTCTTTTACCCATTTTCTGTCCAGAAAAATAGACCCTGAAATGACAGATGGCATTGCAACTGCTAATACCTATAAACCAATGTCTTTTTTGTATTCCTTAATTGAAAATCCATATATTATATAATCTTACATAAATTTATCAAGTTTAACCCTGTAAGAATATAAAAATATGGCTATTAGCCTTATAGCATATTCTTATGTTTTATTACTTATGCTCACTTTAAGACTGAAAAAAGTAGGCCACTAAAACAATATCATTCCAATTTTATAAAAATAAAAAAGGTATGTAAATATGTATAGAAAACAGAGTAGAAGGACATATACCAAAATATTGATCTCTGGCTGGTGGCATTAAAGAGGATTTTCGTTTTCTTTTTTTCCCCTTTATTTAAAATTTTTTCATAATGAATATACATATGGTAAATTATATTTATATATTTAAATATAAATTATCAGTATATAGTTAAGTTATATAGTTAAGTAAAATGCAAACATATTGTTAAATATATATATATATATATATATATATATACACACTCCCTGTGGCTTTCAGGGGAGGTTTTTTGTTTTTTTTTTTAATCAGTCATCAATTTTATACACATCAGTGTATACATGTCAATCCCAATCGCACAATTTAGCACACCACCATCCCCACCCCACCGCGGTTTTCCCCCCTTGGTGTCCATACATTTGTTCTCTACATCTGTGTCTCAACTTCTGCCCTGCAAACCGGTTCATCTGTACCATTTTTCTAGGTTCCACATACATGCGTTAATATACGATATTTGTTTTTCTCTTTCTGACTTACTTCACTCTGTATGACAGTCTCTAGATCCATCCACGTCTCAACAAATGACTCAATTTTGTTCCTTTTTATGGCTGAGTAATATTCCATTATATATATGTACCACAATTTCTTTATCCATTCGTCTGTCTGTGGGCATTTAGGTTGCTTCCATGACCTGGCTATTGTAAATAGTGCTGCAATGAACATTGGACATTTGAATATTTATTGAATATTTATTTTTTATTTTTATTTTATGGCTGTGTTGGGTCTTCGTTTCTGTGCGAGGGCTTTCTCCAGTTGCGGCGAGTGGGGGCCACTCTAAATCGCGGTGCGTGGGCCTCTCACTGTCGCGGCCTCTGTTGTTGCGGAGCACAGGCTCCAGACGCGCAGGCTCAGCAGTTGTGGCTCACGGGCCTAGTTGCTCCATGGCATGTGCGATCTTCCCAGACCAGGGCTCGAACCCGTGTTCCCTGCATTGGCAGGCAGATTCTCAACCACTGCACCACCAGGGAAGCCCCAGGGGAGGGTTTTTAAAGGCAACGTTTGGGGTGAGGGATGCAGCTCATGGATTTCCTTCTGATTGGTTGCTGGTGAGGTAACAGGGTGATGTTTTGGGAATCTTAATCATCAGCCTTCTGGTTCCGATCAGTCTGGGATCTGCGCTTGCGCTCAGCATGTCGTCACCATCGTCCACTTGTAGTCACCATCTTCCGTCCTCCATCTTCCCCCACCTCCACCTTAGTTTCTGCAGAACAACAATTCAAAGATACGTGTCAGATGGTTATGAGTATCCCTTGAGGGGGAACAGGACTCTGTTGAAGGTATCATTACTTTTCTTGCTTGACTGCTTTTCCTTTGTTTCTGCATTCCCTCACTTCCCTAGTTAGTAACTGCTTAAGTCAGCTCTTTGGAACTCAGGGAAGGTCTAGGAGACTAAAGCCTTTTCTACAAACAAGAAATGGGGGACACGGAGGGTCTTTTGTACCCAGAAGGGCCCCACAAGTTCCTGCCCAGTGTCAATATGGATTTCTGTGGTTACATTATTTAGGAAAAATAAAAGCAAGTGGACACTGAGACATATACATTGTTACAGCTGGGAAATGGGACGGCCTCGGAGCTTTCAATTCCCTGGGGAGGATAGAGGACGCCGTTCATCTTCCTTGTCTGAGGCTAGTATAGCATTAGAAAAAGGCTGCTATGAATAGGGCTATTTCGAGGAATTGGTTCCCGCTGCAGGAGAAATGTCAGGAGGAAGTTTACCTGTTACATTTTCTCTTTTAGTCACGCTAAGCTCTTTCCTGGCACTGAGCACCAAGGCTGTTTATTTATACCTCTCTGCTGTTTGCATTTGGCTTTACTCTTTGTAGCCTTACTTTTAACAAACAGACAGAAAAAGGGCGGAACAACTGCTCACTCCTTACTTTGTTTACGAATAAAAATCAAGAGCTTCAGCTCAAGAGTAAACTGCCCACCAGGGATATTTTGGTTTCCCAGGCTATTGCATGACACTCCTGGGAGAAGGTCAACATTCAAGATGATGCTTGGATCCAGGTGTCCCTTCCCCTCAGGGCCAGGCCCACCCCATCACCAGGTCCCATGGGTGGTTTGTTGGTTAGAATCTGAATGAATGCTTTCTTTCCGTATTAACTCCTCTCTAGAGAAAATGCTTCGAGAGTCAGGCTGGGGTAGGAAAGATAGAATTAGAGGATACTTGAGCAGTTTGGTTCAATTCAAAACACACTGCCTTAAGTACCTACTGTGTTTGGAGTACTGTGGAAGGGCTCTGGGGAATTTGACTTTCTTTTCTGTCTCCATTTTTCCTCCCCTCCCCCCACTTTCTTCCTCCCTCTCTTCTTGCTTCTCTCCTCCTTCCTCCCTCCCTCCTCCTCCCTCCCTTCCCCTACTTCCCCTCCTACAGTATGTATTGCATGCTTTCCTGTGGACCCTCTTCTCAAATTGCCCGTGATGATTTTGAAGTTCCCCTAACACTCACTACACAATTAATGATTATTCTCCCCTTTTCTTTGGGGACCAGATGAGGTGAACAAATTGTGACTGCTGCCTCCTGGTTTTGAGTAACTTGGGTAAGTGATTTGGGCCTGTCTTGCAGGAGGTGGATTATACATATCGAGAAAGGAGGGTGAACATGTGATGCTTGTCAGATTCCTGACAAAGTTTATGCCTGCCCAGAGGTTATGCTATTTTAATAAGGCCATTTAGAGAAAGCCTGCCATTGTTCCTACCCCAGATGGGGTAGTAGAATTATGATTGGGTGCCCATGGGCTAACATTTCTGCCCCAGGTGAGATAATATGAAGAGTCAGAATGTCTTCCTTTCTTGAAGCAGCCTCCAGGTTGGGCCAACAGGCCTTGGCTGTGGGATGTGGGTGAAGCCTCCTGCACCCATCCCCAAGGGAGTAGTCATAGAGTTCCTTGGACTGCTTGGACGTTGGAAAAAATAAAAGAATCTTACTCTTGGAGGGCTGAAAGCTGGGTGGGCCACTTCTGAACATTGTTCAGCTTATTTGGGTAAAGACTAAGAGTTTGTGATGCAGTGGTGTCCTGAGGTGTCCATGTTATTGCTCATTACAAAGAAGCAAAGCGAGGCCTAGCCCAGAGGGAGCGGTCATCCCCGACTCTGGCAGCCTTCCCAGAAGAGGGTCGACCAAGTGTCAGGGGCTGTGTTGGGGACTCAGGAGACGTCTTGGCAGAAAGGTGGCTGTTACCTTTCAGATAAGGAGCAGCTGGGCCAGGAGGAACCTTGACTTAGATTTGACACGGCTACTTCCCGGTAAATGATGTTTAGATAGACACTAAGCAGCAGTATTCGAAGCATTTCCTTTCAGGTGAGAGTGGAAGCTCTGGAGAGTTGGAGGTTCTGCTGGTTATCATGCTGCACATCAGGTCACCCCCAAACTCAGTGGCTTGAAATAGCAACAATCGTGTTATCTCTTCCAATTTCTGTGGGTCAGGAAGCCAGGAATGGGCTCAGCTGGGTGGCTCTGGCTTGAGGGTCCCTCCTATGGCATTTGGGGCGCTGGTGTAGCTGGGACTGGACAGGCATCTCTCTCTCTTCGTGTGTCTTAGGTCAGACACGGCTGGTTTGAGACACGGCCCCGCCTGGTTGGTCTCTCTGAATAGGCTTCCTCACAGCAAGGCGGTCTCAGGGAAGCTGGCTGCTTTCATAGTGGCTGAGAGCATCCAAGAGGAGAATTCCAGAGACCAAGGTAGAAGCTGCATGACCTTTATGACCTAAACACGGGAGTTACTTCTGCTGTGGTCAAAACAGTCACGACTTCCTCCCTCCTCATTTTGAGGGCGGAGACCCCACCTCTCAATGGGAAGAATGTCCACCTCTCATAAGGACACCAATTTTATTGGACGAGGGCCCATCCCAATGACCTGCTCTTAACTTGGTACAATTTACAAGGACCCTATATTCAAATAAGGTCATATCCTGAGGTCTTGGGGGACTTCAACATACCTTTTCTGGGAGGGACACAATTCAACACATAACAGTGATAAAATGCATCAATCTATTATTAGTAATTTCCCTTTTAGTATGAATTCTTATTTTTTTCTTTAAAATATATAGTTTTAAATTTAAGAAGTAGTCAATAGTCATGGAAAATAAAGAAAAAACCCCTCAAATGACATAAACAATTTAAAGCATGTCTTTATCCCAGTCCTGTCTACTAGCTCCCTCACTGGAAGCAGTCATGACAGTAGTGGTTTTGGATGTCCTCTGAGAAACTTCCATGCACCTCAATGTTTTCATCTATAAAATGGAAATATTACCTTCCTCACAAGATAATGTTTAGAATGAAATGAGTTAGTAAATGTAAAACACAGTGTGAGAGAAGGCACTTAATAAGTGTTATTCATTTTCCCAGCTTAGTGAGGATAGTCTAGAAGTGGTTTACAGTGAAACTAATGAAGGTTAGGTTTCAGGCCCCCCACTTGCACGGGGCGGACCCAGGAATGTGTTCAATGGATGTACGTTTTTGTACAATGTGCAGAAGTAAGATATCTTTTTTTTTTTTTTTAATTTTATTTATTTATTTATTTATTTATTTATGGCTGTGCTGGGTCTTCGTTTCTGTGCGAGGGCTTTCTCTAGTTGCGGCAAGTGGGGGCCACTCTTCATCACGGTGCGCGGGCCTCTCACTGTCGCGGCCTCTCTTGTTGCGGAGCACAGGCTCCAGACGCGCAGGCTCAGTAGTTGTGGCTCACGGGCCCAGTCACTCCGCGGCATGTGGGATCCTCCCAGAGCAGGGCTTGAACCCGTGTCCCCTGCACTGGCAGGCAGACTCTCAACCACTGCGCCACCAGGGAAGCCCGAAGTAAGATATCTTAACCGCCATTGGTGAAGAAGTGAGTAAGTCTCTTTCCATTTTAACTTCACCTTCATTCAACCTTCCCTGTTCTTGGGTGAAGTTGGAATGGCAACAGGCATTTTTGAGATGCAAGGGGAAGCTGAGTTGAGAAAACCTCTCCTGCAGGTTTGGGGGGATATGTCAAAGAGCTGGCACGAATATATTTTGCTCTATGTCTCTGCTATGCGTTCCTCCTGTGGTGTCCACTTGGCCAGATTCATGACCTAAAGGTCCAGGGCTGAGGTCATGTTCAACGTGAAGGTGTTCTGTGGTGCCCAGCTTGGAAGGATGGGCTCCATGGGGGAGAAACCAGGTTTGAAATGGATGAGCCAGAAGCTAGTCTAGGGAAACACTGAATCACCAAATGTGCCCAGAGCAGAGGACTGGGTTCTCATCAATATCTGTTCAAAAATGCAAATTCTCGTCTGTCGTGACCGTTCTTGATAATGTAATAATATAATTGTAAACACAGTATACATTTTTTTCCCTTTATGATAGAAATTATGCAAAATAGAGTTGATCAGAATTCCTGTGTTTGTAGGGTACAAACCTGTAAACTGTAAATAGCCAGTACATCTGTCTGGGAACTTGGGTGTTTTGAGTACCCCGTCTCTCCATAATAAAAGACAAATTTCAGTCATCCCTGCTGGAGGAAGGACTAAATTATCTTTGTATTCATTCTATAGAAGACATTGCAAAGTTGTTGTAAGAAGAGGAAATCAAAGAGTTTTCGGCCAAAACCATATCTCTATGTATCTCTATGTATATCTATTTTGACATAAAAGTCTTCCAGGAAATTAATACAAATATTCTGTTATTTATTTCCTGGCTTTTGTGTTACCAGCCTTAAAAAATGTGTAATTTGTTATATTTTATTTTTTCTTTCTAGGTAAATATTCACTTTAATGCCTAATTTTGTGTTTATAATTCTGTTTTCTCTTTCTTAATGTGGGACCCCCAATTTGAGTAAACCTCAGACCCCACTAAATCGAGATCCACCCCACACTGGCCTAAGTAAGTGCTATAATGGGTTACTTGGGAGCTCTTGGCTCTGGTGGAGGATGGGAGGGGAGAAGGAGAGAGGAGGTGGAAGGAAGGAAGGAAGGAAGGGGCTAAAGACTAATTCTGCCTTTGTCCCAGTTTTCCCTCGGGCTGGCTTTGGTGGTGGGGCATCCAGCATCATTTGTTAAATGAACCTACTGTATAGCACAGGGAACTCTGCTCAATATTATGTAACAACCTAAATGGGAAAAGAATTTGAAAAAGGATACATGTATATGTATAACTGAATCACTTTGCTACACACCTGAAACTCACACAGCATTGTTAATCAACTGGACTCCAATATAAAATAAAAAGTTAAAAAAAAAGCATGTTACACGTGCTGTGCTCTACAAGGCAATGTGGCGGATGTAAAAGAAACTGAAGGTACGGGTCTTTGTTCTCAAAAAGGTTTAACCATCTCATTGGGAAGACAAGCATGCCAAACACTGCTGAAAATCCTAAACAAGTTAAAATGAAAACCGACTCAGCAAAAAGTGCATGTGGTTACTCAAAATGCATGGAGAGCACAGGGGAATCAGTGTGGGCAAAGCCTGAAATTGGCCTCCATCAGCCACTCCAAGTCTTGTCTGAGGACCAGCGCGTGACCGGGAGATCCTGGCATGTGGTCAGCCTACCTGCATTGATACGGGTTCGCTGCCACTCATGTGTGATGGACAGATGCTGCTGAAGACGGATTGTGACAATGAACCTGCACAGCTGTTCCAAGTGAACCTGAGGAGGCGAACAGCTAGCCATGCAGGGAGAAGAGATGTTCCAGGCAAAGCGGTAAGGGCAGCAGACAGACGGATTAGGTGAGCAAAGAGGCGGAGCTGGACAAAGAGCTCTCAGATGAGGTCCTTGCTCTCCAGCTAGGTTACGACTCCTTTTCCATCGAAGTTTATAAGTGGAGAAGCCTGTCAGCCCTATGGTGGCTCCTTTTAGTAATGATGAAGAATGATTAAGCCTATTTTCCGTGTCATAGCAGACTTTGATTATACATAGTTGTTGTGTCTGGGGTTAGGTATCTTTTCATGTTTGTAATGCGTAATGAGTCATTTTACAACAGGATACTACTCTTCTGTCTTTCTTCATGATATGACTATTTTGCTGAAGTTTCTTATAGTCATGATTTTAAAGGTCTACCTTTCTTTAATGTATACTATTATTTCGACCATTTCAGAATGGATGATAGTACTTTTCCAGGAAGGCCAGTGTACATAATTAATTATGTCAATGGCGGAATTCCTTTTGAGGGAGGAAATTGTCTTTGTTTGGGAAAAACAAACGCTTGTTAAGTCACTAGAGATAGGAGATGAGACCTGAGGGCAAAGCCAGAAAAACGCAGGAGAGGAGCTTACAGCAGGCTCACTGTCTGGGTGGGTGAGGGGTGAGGAGAGATGGAGGCTGGACGAAGGCTGGGGGATGCCTGCAGATGGGGGCTGGGTCAAGTGCAGTGGAAGAGTCATGGGAAAATCCCCCAGGCGAGGGATGAGCAGGGAGCCTGAGAGTGGGAATGCCCAGGGTTCATTGGGAAACTGTCTTCCCCCTTTTGCTCTATGGGGTCTGCTCTATTCACAAGCTACTTTGTTGTTTCCTAGAGTTTGAGCAATGTGCTGCGTTGTACATCTGGACCCCTAGAGGAAGGACCACAGAGCTGGGGTTATCTTGAGCCCTTCAGCCCCTTGGGGGTCTACTGAAGTCTTAGAAAGGGCATGGAATGGGTGCTTGGCCAGATTCATCTAGACCTCAAGAGGCTAGGGCATCACAGCTGGCTTCTGGGTACCTTACTGCATGGGGGTGTGACTGTTAATTAGCAGAGCTGATTCCAGAACCACCCATGCAGCAAATCTCTTTTTGTAGCCATGCTCATGCTTTTCAAACTTTTTTTGAGGATGGACCATAGGATTCATTTTATTTTTGCCCTTATGCTATTAGGGGAAACACCTATGTCTGTCCGTGTCTAGCCCAATGCTGAGTATATTAGGCAATTATAAAGGTTTATTAACTGAGTAGTCTTTTCATGAGACTAAACTCTCTGTCATCTCTATTTTGTTACCTTCACAGTTGATAATAAAGTGGGTGGCATATTTGATTTTCTTTTTGCTGAGAAAATTCATCTCAGAACCCTTGGGTATTTAGTATCCTTTTCCAGGCTTACGGAGACCTAGAAGCTTAAAAATGAGAAACCCCTCCCAGTCCCTTCATTTACCTTGAAAATATGTTCCACCTGCTTAAAGAGAAAACTTAGAGAGTAATGAAAGCACAGCATATTTAACTTCTTTAGGAACCTGTTGTAGCATCTGCATCATGGTTATATTTGTTCATTAACTTCATAATGACTTTGGGACCTAATTTAATCTTTGTTAGAATTCTAGATTTCCATTTTAAAGCTAAGCATGTGTAGACAGACACCGCTAAGGAAAAAAGTAGGCGCCCACTGGCCCTTCATTGAGGACCTTAATCATGCCCTGTGTTTGTGACTCCCCATCTCCCTATCATTGGCTTATATACACTTTAAGGGTGTTAATGAATAACAGAAATAGATTTCCACTTCTCAAAAAAGAGCTTTGGTGTTTCTGGGATAATTAAGGCATCTGAAGAAGTAACTGGGTCATTACCTAGCGGCCTCCATAGTGATAGACGGTTTAGGAGAGGCTGATTAAGTTTCATCCTGGGAGTTTTAGTTATGTTTTGGTAACTATGTAGTAATATATGCCCAGTGAGCTAATTTTTTTTTTTTTAATTTTATTTATTTATTTATGGCTGTGTTGGGTCTTTGTTTCTGCGCGAGGGCTTTCTCCAGTTGCGGCAAGCGGGGGCCACTCTTCATCGCGGTGCGCGGGCCTCTCACTATCGCGGCCTCTCTTGTTGCGGAGCACAGGCTCCAGACGTGCAGGCTCAGTAATTGTGGCTCACGGCCTAGTTGCTCCGTGGCATGTGGGATCTTCCCAGACCAGGGCTCGAACCCGTGTTCCCTGCATTGGCAGGCAGATTTTCAACCACTGCGCCACCAAGGAAGCCCTGTGAGCTACTATTTTAAATTTACCATAAAGATTTAAAAATGGCTAATAATGTATTCTTACCTTCTTGATCTCCTTTTAGGACTGGGAAATAACATTAGATGGCAGTAGAATACCAATGACTTGGCAGTTCTTTATTAAGTATGTTATACATAAGTCCAGCTCCATTACAAGGGAATCCCCCCAGATAGAGGATAGAGAGACATTCTTGCAGTGGAATTTCTTCAAAATAGATGTTTAAAGTCAAGTTTTAAGGCCACTGGCACCAAACAAATAAAACAGGGCCTAGCACATGGTCAGTAAATGAATAAGTATAAAGAGATTAGGTTAAATATTTATTTGTTTTGGACAAAGTCTTAAGAGCAAAGATAGGTGCAAATGATCTTTTAAAACAGTGATACAGAACTTCCTTGGTGGTGCAGTGGTTGGGAATCCACCTGCCAATGCAGGGGACATGGGTTTGATCCCTGGTCTGGGAAGATCCCACATGCTGCGGAGCAACTAAGCCCATGCGCCGCAACTACTGAGCCTGCGCTCTAGAGCCCGCGAGCCACAACTACTGAAGCCCATGTGCCTAGGGCCCGTGCTCCGCAACGAGAGAAGCCACTGCAATGAGAAGCCCGCGCACCGCAACAAAGAGTAGCCCCCGCTCACTGCAACTAGAGAAAGCCCGCGCGCAGCAACGAAGACCTAAAGCAGCCCAAAATAAATAAATAAATAAATTAAAAAACAAACCCAAAAAACCAGTGATACAGAAATTCTGAAAAGAGATATCATGGGTTTTCCTTCATTCTCACCTTTATCTCCATCCTCCTCTGGATTTCTTAAATGTGCTGTGTGCAATTTTGTGGGTAATCTGGGAATTGGGTGGATATTTTATTTTTGGTCTCGCACGGCTTGTGGCTTGCGGAATCTTAGTTCCCCGACCAAGGACTGAACCGTTGCCCCCTGTAGTGGAAATGCAGAGTCCTAACCACTGGACCGCCAGGGAATTCCCTGGGTGGATTTTTCTGATTGAGGTCTGAGGGACATGGTGGGAGTAGTGTGTTCATTGGGGGAGAGTGGGGGTAATCAGTCATCCTGTGCAGAACATTGGGGTTTTGGAGAATTCCAGGCTCTTCACAGCTGCTTAGTTTAGCTCAGCAATTCCTGTTCCTGCAGCTCAAGTAGCAACCACCACCCAGCCAATCTTTGGTGGATGCAGACCAGACAAACCGTTCGTGCTGTGGAGTAGAGAGCTCCTTTGAACAATTATTTGAAAACAACTTAATCCTTGACTACTTAAAAAATACCTGTTTCCTGGAAGCTAGGTACCTGGATGAGCTGAATGGGCAAATGAACATCTGTGGCATTCCTTGGGGGTTTGTTACGCTACCTTGCAGCTTCTGGGGCTTGGGTCTTCATCACCTAAACAGCACTTGCTTTATTTATAGTAAGATTACTTTTTAACAAAGTCTGTTAATTCCTGCTCTGTGTACTGGAGGATATTGCAGTGAAACAAAGGATTTTGCTGAATGCTTGTTACATATAACACTCAAACTTCTTTAGCAGATTTAATCCTGACTGTTTTTAGAGGTAAGGACCCATTCACCACTTTTTGCAGATGATATTTGCCTGAAGTCTGCACCTAGAGACAGAGGATAAGAAAGAAATAGTTCTCTTCTTGTGTTTAGGCTTTGTGAGTTTCAGCATATGTTTGTGACCCCTTCCTCGCCATGTCAACCACAGTAGTAGAAAAATGAAGAGCTCCCGCACCCTGCCCGTCTCTTTTCTGTCTTCTCCTTCCTCTCCTTTCTCTCACCCTCTTCCGCATCCCTCCAGGATCCTTCCTGCTCCCGTTTCCTCCCCTCCCCTCCGCCTCCCCCCTTTTCCTTCCTCTCCTCCAAAGCCCATGAAAAGCATGCATCTAGGGGAAAGGGAACAGTTCAGGCGAGCGAGCGCTTTCCCTTCTTACACAGAGCCCAGCAGAGCAGGCTCCCAACTGGCTGATTGGTTTGGGCGGCAAGATGTCATTGGTTCATTTTCAGCCCTTGGTCTTGAAGGAGACAGACTTAAAGAGTGTGAACTCATATTTAAGGTTTGCCATAGTTTCAGCTTGGGTATTATGCCTTTTCCCCCTGTTTTACAAGTTGGTTTTCTTTTACATGGTTCAAAAAAAAAAAAAGATGACTTTCGTGCTGGTCAGGTTGAGGCATGCTCTGGAGAGGCAGAGAACTGACTTGTTTAGGGTAGAGAGGTAAATCCAGCCCCTGGACAACGCAGGTTGTGCTCTGAGAGGGGAGCTGCCAGCACGAAGTATTCAGAAAAGAAAATGAAGAGCCTCTTGTTTAAGACAGTTTACTTGCATGATTCTGAATTCCTGCGGTGAATTTATTTAGGATTAGCCACTTCAATGCTATCTGTTTTTCTCAGTTTATATTTTTCCTTTTAGATTCACTTTGTTATACAGCAGAAACGAACACAACATTGTAAAGCAATTATACTCCAATAAGGATGTTAAAAAAAAAAACAGATTTCTTTTAAAAATAAAATTTTAGAGGCATTAAATGGTTTTTAAATTTTTTTTTTTTTTTTAAAGCAAATGTGTATTGTTCCCTTGCGGCAAAGAGTTTCCTCCCTTTCTTCTTTGCTTCCTTCCTTTTTAAAAAAATCCTCTCTCTCTCTTTCTTTTTAAAATTAGTTTAACAACACAGAATCTGGAGCCAGATTTCCTGGGTCTGAATCCTAGCTCCAGCACTCATTAGCTGTGTAACCTCCAGTAGGTAACTTGACTTCCCTGTGCATCAATGTTTTAACCTGTAAAAATGGGGAAAGTAACAGTAACTACTTCATAAGCAAGCTGTGAGGATCTGGTGAGTTGATATTTATAAAGTGCTTAGAACAGGGCCAGATAGAGAGTAATGCTAGTAATTAAAATAAAAATAAGACAGAGGTAAACCTAGGAAGTACAGAGAAGCAAAAAAAAACCCATAAAAATAATTAAGCCAACCTCTCAGTCTCAGAAATAATCACTGTCAATAGTCTCTCCCTCTGTCCCCACATACATGTATATGTAATTTATTTCTAATTAAAAAAATTTTTTTTACAAAAATTGATTCATACTCTTTCAGAGCCCTATTTCTTTTCATTTTATGACACATCATAAACATATCTCAATTTCATTAAAATGCCTCTTGAACGTGATTTTTCATGGCTGTGTCGAATTCTATCGTATACCTCTACAGTAAGTTATTTTACGAATCTCTTATTATGAAGCTGGGAAGATTTTTGTCGTAAGCTATTTCCCACATTAATAATTAAAAAATATATATATGCTGTTGTTATCACAACAACCCTATGCCTCTGCTCCCATCTGCTGGCTTCACGTCCTCTACCCACTGGCACCCCCTGCTCCCAGCACTTTCTGTCTTCTCAGGCCTCCATTTTCCCTGGCTTCATTTGAGAAATACTCTTTAGGAGATTTTTTTTGGTTATCAAAACACCTTATTTAAACAGCAAACACCTAATGGATGAAGATGTGGTATATATGTATACAATGGAATATTAGCCATAAAAAAGAATGAAATAATGCCATTTGCAGAAGCATGAATGGACCTAGAGATTATCATACTAAGGGAAGCAAGTCAGAAAGAGAAAGACAAATATATGATATCACTTATATGTGGAATCTAATAAAAAAATGCAAATGAACTTATTTACAATATAGAAGCAGGTTTATATGTATCGAAAACAAACTTATGGTTACTAAAGGGGAAATGTTAGGGGGAGGGATAAATCAGGAGCTTGGGATGAACACACACACACTACAAAATATACGATAGATGACTAACAAGGACCTACTGTATAGCACAGGGAACTCTACTCAATATTCTGTGATAACCTCTGTGAGAAAAGAATCTAAAAAAGAGTGAATACATGTATATGTTTAACTGAATCACTTTGCTGTACAACTGAAACTAACAACATTGTAGATCAACTATACTCCAATAAAATTAAAATAGTAAAAAAAAAACAAAACAGCAAACACCCATACCCCTTCAAAGTAAAGTAAAACAAAGCCAAAGCCCTCATCAGACACTATGATAATGCCTCCCTCCAAAGAGTAGGAAGCTAATGGAGCAACTGGAACAAAATACAGCCAATGGACAACTAAAACGTTCTCTATGCTTTATGTTTATCCTACTTTTGTATTATCTATAATAAAAAAATTCTCAACTTTTAAAATTTAGACAGTTCTTACATTCTCAGGTTATTGTAAGTAGATCTTTATTTGTCAAATAGCAGTCTTAACAACCAGAATAAGGGCAGAGCCAAGCTGGCAGTGTCTCTTTTAGGTAAAGAATCCAAGGGATGGTTAAGCTCTCCATCTAGTGGCTGCCCAGGAAGTGGCTTCCTTGAATTTGGCCTTTTTTAGTTTTGGTTTCTGTGTAACAGGCTTATCACGACGTGTTCATTTTTCTCCAGGCAAAGTAGTTACTATTTGAGAAGTCCCATTGAAGCATCTCATTAAATTCGCTCATATTTGGTATATAACGAGGCACTAAAGTTAGTTCATTTGCTAATAGGACCTTTCCCTTCATTCTCTTGTGTGGGAAATCGGTTGCTCATCTGTTACTACAGCAATGCTCAGTGTAACCCACTTACAGGGGGATGAATTGCTTCATGTCTCGTGTCCAGTTACTGTGGTGTCCTATTGCATTTTCAGTTACTGAAAAGAAAACTAGCCAGGAATTTTTCGTCTCTACCATGTTCAGCTTCTAACTTGACCATAGACCTCATTTAAATCAAGAACATCTTGGAATGAGTCCCCTAAAAAAGCAGAGCCGGGGCATGGATTTGTGTTACCAATTTGTTAGGAGTGCCATCCCAGGAAAGCAAGCGTTGAGGGGAAAGAGGAGTGAGGTAGGGAAGGAGGGAAAACCAGTAGGAGGGTGTGTTGTTTAGCTGGATGCTTCCAGTTAGCAGTGTGGTGGGACTGTTTGCCACGAGGCCGCTGGGCGCATGGGGCTGGCCATGCAGCAGGAGGGGGCAGGGAGAACTTGCCTCGTGCTGCGCTTTCCCACTGGTGAACGTTTGCTTCACTGACATTAATTAATTCCCTTTTTCTTCTGGTTGTGCGTCATGGGTGACAAGCAGATTCCAGGTGTCTTGTGGCAACAGGGAAACCCTGGGCAGGAGGTGAGAGGCATACAGTCTGGAAATGAAGCAAGAACTGTTGTGGGCCGTGTGTATGCAAAGGTGGTCAGCGCCCACCCAGAGTTGGATACAAAGCCACAGCTGGGCCAGAACAGGTGGTCCAGGGCCTCAGAGACAGGTGAGGCTGAACGGATGAGAGGTGGTGCTTGAAAGTGTGGGACTCAGTGACCTTGCTTAGTGTGTTTAGCCCAGATTCTGCTCACGGGAGCCCATCAAGGAACTAAATAAATATTGGTTATGGATTTTAATATATTTTCTAGTAAATGCTTCCTGCAAGATTCCTTCTAATGGTGATATCGTGCATAATTAGGATCCTTTTGGTTGCAGAAACCTAAACCAACGAAAGCAGAGAAGGGTTAAAGCCCGAGTGGCCAGGGTTGCCCTGGGGAATCACAGTGTGGGCAGCAAGGAGGCTGGATCTGAGAAAAGGGCAAGAGTCAGGACTGTCAAGTACCCTGGACTCTCACCTCTGCACACGTGGGGTGTCTGCTTCACTCTTGTCCATCTCTTTCTCAAGACCGGCTTTGTTTGCGTCCATAGTCTGCGTGAAGGCATGGCGTTTTGTTCGGAGGGGATCAGGGAATAAGGAGGTGCAGATCACTGGGAACAGAGATGGAAGAGTGCCCTTCACACTGGCCTTCCTAGTGAAGTCGAGAACTGGGGGGCTGTAGAATGCAAGCCTGGACTTGAAGACCATTGCATGAACAAGCAGAGGCTGAGAAGTTACATCTCCTCAAATGGTGCTAGAAATCCTTATCCTTCACCTTAATTAATGATTCCTAGAGTTGCAGTTAATGAGCCATCCTATCAAGACAGCTAACGTGAGTGACACTTTATAATCAAACGTTTTCAAGATGCCACACTGCTTAGCAACAGAATTGCTTGGAGAGTAGCCCCATCTTGTGGAGAAGCCTAAAAATATTTCAGTGACTTACTGCTCAAGGTTAAGGAATTGAAGCAAAATGCATTTGAATTTTAATATTATTACCCTTTTGGGAAAATACCATGAAATTTTATGTAATCAGACCAGTACATTTTGTGTGAAACTTATAGATGTTATTTTTCATAGGTGATGAAGTCACTTGGGCAAATGATACTGACTCTAATTGCACTCATATCTTAAAAAAAGTCTAGATGGCTTACCTTTAACTTCCTGCACAAAGCATTATGGTCATGATTCTACTCCATTCACTTATGTGAATTTAAAGCAAATCAAGGATGATTATGATTAGCTTGGACATGAATAAAGATTCCTATAAACTCGAGGAGGCTGGGTAAACCATCTAAGGACAGAGCAATGAAACAGAGCTGGACAGATGAAAAGGTTTTGTGTTATGTAGTTGAAACTTCCTCTGTTTTTCTAGAAGTTTAACAATGTCATGAAATGCAGCAGATGGCTAGATTTTCTTTCTCTAGGTATGGTTAATATTAAGGAAAGGGCTGAGGTAGGATGCAGAATCACTTCTTACTAGAGAATCTTAGACCAACTCTCTACCTTCGAATGTGCAAAAAGACCATAAACAAGGAGCCCTGAGTTCTCATCCTGGCCAGTCACCACCTGCCTCCCTCATATGGGAGAAGTGACTGAACTTCTCCAGGGACCAGTTTCCTAATCTGTCCTGCGAGGAAACTGATCTTGTAAGATTGCACCTTTCAGGTTTAAGAGTCGGAGCAAACCAGAAGCCCTGCACGCTGCTGAGGAGGAGACACAAAAGTGACCTCTGCTTCCCAAGAGGCCCCATGTGTGGGTTGTGAGAGAGGCGGTGGTGCCTAGGTGCCCAGGTGTAGCTGCCCCGGGAATGTGAGCTCCCTGCTCACGGAACTTACCTGTGTCTTCCGGATCTGGTGGACAGTCATTGCAAAAGCCCACATTTATGACCTGAAGGATCAGAAAACACTGGGTTTATGAGGGGAATTTCAGGTACCATGGCACTTGGAGTTTCTACCGGCCCCAGTAGCAAGCTAGGAGCTGTTTCAGGAAGAGAAGAGTTATTTCCAAAGCGGGCAGGGGGCCTCTGCTATGATTTTCTTCCCAGGCCTCTCTGCAGCATTCCATCTTCCCCGGGAACTTCAAGCTGGGTCAGAGGGTCAGAGGGGCTTGCACCAGATGGAGCCGTGTCTTGCTCTGGCCTCCCCGCGCCCCGACTCAGAGCTGGAAGCATTATACATTACTATGTCCATGGCAGGAGCAGTGCCCCCCAGTATGGGATATATTGCTTCCAAAAGCCAAAGAGGCTCAACAAAACTTGTGCTTCTTTCTAGTTCAAGAAATCATATTTGGAAACAGCAGCTGTAATTAGGGTCAATCTCTGACTAAGCTTATTTCGTGTCGTTCAGAGCTTCTCACCCAAAAGCAATTTTGTCCCGCAGGGGGCATTTGGTAATGTCTGGAGACAACATCACAACTGGAGAGGGTGTGCTACTGGCACCTAGTGGCTAGAAGCCAGGGACGCTGCTGACCGTCCCACAGTGCAAGATTTATCCACCCCCGATATCAGGGGTGCCAAGATTGAGGAGCCCTGCTCCAGAGTCATTTGTCTTGAGAGAGGTACTGGTAGAAGAGGAGAATTAAAAGGATTTGTGGTAGGGATTGCCACCTGCGCCTGTCATATCTTTGACGGTGGCACTGCTTTCTGTTTTTAGTGGGAGAGGTTGTTCCAGGAGAATCTATACCTGAAAAAATGGGGGATTGTGCCATTTGCCAAGGATGTCTATTCTGATTATACACTTAGGCATTGTGGAAGCAACCACTGGATGAGTTCAGTTGCCCACTGGGTCACAGGATGAGTCTGTGTATCCACTGGGTCCACTGGAGAGAGACTTGGAGTCAAACACCGTTTGTCACTAACCCCAGACTCCCCTGCTTTGACTGGTGGCCCACGATGGCATGCTTTGCCAGCTCAGAGCAGGATTCACTAATTTCCAAGGGTCTGGGAATCTCCTTTCCCCGGTGCAGTTACCTCGCTCAGTGACTGCCACCCTACAGCGCTGTATTCTTTACGTTCCCCGTAATCGTTAATTGCAGGAGACCTTGGGGTTTCTAAGGCCATGGCCTTCCATGTCACTTCATTCCGGACCACCACAAGTGACTATCTAAGTAACTGCTTTGCCACTGTGTGCTGTGGCTGTTAGTGTCCCAGTGTCTGAAAGCATCTGGATACAGGTAGCCAAGCTCAGATTCCACATTCCTGTGGGGAGCTGTTTCCTGAATTTCATTTCTGGTACCATTTGCTTGGTCATTGTTCTCAGTTATAGATATCAGCATCCACTTTCCTGTTTAAAGTGCAAAGGACTTTATCAAGGGGTACAGCTGTCACACTGAATCGAGTGTGAAGTTTTGAACAAAATAAACAGTATAAAATATAAAAATAAGCAGCTGAGCTTCCAAAGCCACACCACAGAGCTGGGCCACTGAAGGAAACGTGGCGTCTACTTGATCAGTGAACTGCCAGCCTGGTTCTGGTCCCATGGCCACATCACCTCTGCCATAATTCGCACTAGCAAAGTGGATGTCTCACACCCTACCTCCCATCAGAGCTTGGTCTGATTCAAAATCTCATGCAAGTTCACCTGATGGGAAGAACCTAAGTGACATATGGATCCCTAGCTGCAAGGGAGATGCAAAGGGGTCTGGGAAATGTAGTTTTTAGCTGTCAAGTTACTACAGTACAAAAACCAAATACTAGAAATGGATTAGCATGGATGTTGAATGAGTGAATCTTCGATATCCACTGCAGAATACAAGATGGAATTTCAGACAAGGCTGAAATTCAGCAGATACATACTGGTACAGCCATACTAATTGTTGAAATGTTGGGTACCTCCATTCCATATGGTAAGTAAACCCTTGCTTCTGAACTCTCAAGGGCCCCGTTGTTGCCCTGGGTACTCTCTGTCCCCTCACTGGGAGTCCATGATTCTTCTCCATTATCCAGCAATTTAAAGACTTCTGCCTGGACAGAGCTGTGGATTGGCATCTCTTCTTTTAGTTGGTGCCCAAGTCCGTCAGTGCCCCTAAAGTTCTGCCTCTTGGATGCCTGCTATTTGCCCCCTCCCCATGTGGACTCCAGAGGGTCAGTCTGTGCTCCATCAATACTCCCCACCTCCTGGGAAGTCCCAAGGGAGCATGCCATTCAGCCGTCCTAGTCCCTACCAGCCTCCTAACCACCTAGACACGCTCTCCATGGCTTCTGGGTCATCCACATGCCTCTCCCAGTGGGCTCAGAGGCGGTGGGGAAACAGTGAATAGTGGTGGTAGCATTGGCACCCCAGTGGGCAAACACCTGGTGCCCATCTGGCCCATGAAGCTGTGGCTGTGCACTCTTGTAGAAACTGGTCTCCTTAGGACTTTGGCTCTAAGAAAGCCAGGGGAAGAGTGTGAGCAGCAAATGGGGGCCACCCAGGCATTCATTTGGAGTGTCAGTCTCCCTGGACATCATGGGTACTCCTGAGCTGGAGAGAGACCCTAGAGGATGCATGGGACTTGTCGGGGTGGTATGGGGCCAGGGAAGTTGCTTTTCAACATCCCTGGAAAAGTTCATTAAAACCCCTCAATGCCAATGCCAACCTATCATAGGCATTAACGAATATATATATCTATATATATCTATATATATATCTATATATCTCGCTGTTCTGTGCCAAACATGTTCTAAAAGAAAATTAATTTGGGTACCATAATTAGCATCCTCTTCCCCCCACCATTTTATGAAGGAGAAAACTGAAGCATAGAGAAGATACTTTACACCAAAGTTCTACAGGAGGCAACCCAGCCTAGAGCCATCCCTCTTACCCACACCAGTGCCCCATCTCTCACAGAACCTGAATGGTTGGGTTCGACCTTAAATACGACATGCCAACAAACACCCTGAAGACTTAGTTGTTTATTAGTTTCCTATTGCTGCTGTAACAAATGACCACTAACTTGGTGACTTAACCCACATTTCTTCTCATACAATTTTGGAGGTCAGAAGTCCAAAGTCCATTTCACTGGGTAAAATCAAGGTGTTGGCAGGCATTCCGTCGGGATTCTGGAGGTGAATCCATTTCCTTTCCTTTTGTGGTTTCTCAAGGTCACTTGCATTGCTTGGCTCATGGCCCCCTCCTGGCATTGTTCCAACACCCCGTCCTTTATCACATCAACTTCTCTCTTGAGTCTGACCCTCCTGTTTCCTGCTTAGACAGACCCTTGTGATGACAGTGAGCCCACCTGGATAATCCAGGATATCCTCTCCCTTCCCCAGATCCTTAGTTTATTCGCCTTTGCGAAGTCACTTTTTTCATGTACAGTAATTCATAGGTTTACGGGTCAGGACATGGACGGTTTTGGGGGCTGAATAATGATATTCGGCCTACCACTGTGGTTAGTGGAGATTTTGAATATGTAAGAATCCCAGTATTAGGAGGGCTAGGAAAATTTTGAATATATTTGCCATTAATTCAGTAGAAACTGGGTGAATATCCAGCCCCATGAATAATAGAGCTGATATTAAAAATTCTCCAAGACTATGCCACTTAATGACTGTCAAATCAATGGGGGAGATTTGTTGGAAATTATTGATTATATCAAATAATGCCTTAGACCAGATATGTATTTTAAGCTGATGTGCTATAAGACTTAGTTGTTTTATAATATATATAATTTATTTTCTCTAGAGATAAAAGGGAATGTATTAAAACATCCAATTTATATGTTGGTTTATATATTGATTTTTTTTCTTGTATAGGTTGTTAAATATTATTAATATACCCCCAACAATAAGTGCTTGAAGGGCTCAGTCTCGTAGAGGGGAGAGAATTATCTGAACACACGATTACATTACATTGTGCTGTGTGCAAGCGTGGAAGGGTGTAAGGATGGAGAGCAGCGGGTGATGTTGAGGAAATCTTTCCTAAGGTGAGTCCTAAGCAAGTTGGAAGCAAAGAATAGGAACTTAGCAAATGGACAAGACACAGGGCATTTTTCCCAACATAGGAAGACTGGGACCAGACAGGTGTTTTGGACATTGTGGTGTAACTAGAGCGATGGTATAAAGGGGTGTAGAGAGAGGGGGTTTGGGGTGAGGAAGAAGCCTGGAACCCCAAAGCAACATGACAATGTGATTTCTGTTCACTTCACAGTGTTCACATTATTCTCTCACATCAGATGGATACTTCTCAATCCTTCTCCTACTTGGACTCCATGTCAATTTAAACACTGTAAACATTTAAAAAAATTATTTTTAGAGCTTTTTATTATGGAAAATTTAAAGAATACACAAAAATAGACAAAAAAGTCGAATGAAACCTCCATGATACTCATCACCCACCTCAACAATTAGCCACATTCTCTGACAGTTTTGGAGAATTGTTTTATTTATTCTTCTCCTTTGTTGTTGCTGGGTGATTTTAAAGCAAATCCCAAACATCACATCATTTCACCTAAAAATACATGAGTATGTATCTTTAACAAGTAAAGACCAAAAAATCACAGTATCATTTATCACACCCACCTATTCTCAGTATCTTTAGTACTCATTCCATGTCCTTTTATTTAAACAATTTGGAAACTGTTGGTTTATTAGAAGGTTAGTATACTGCCCTCGGTTGGTGTGTCTTGTAAATCTCTTTCACTCTATAGCAGCGCCTCCTCCCCCCCTCTTCTTTTAAGTGTCACTTCTTGCTGGTTGAAGAAACAGTGTTATTTATACTGTTAGAGTTTTCCCTGTTGTGAGTTTGGCTGACCTCATCATCATGGTGTCATTTAACAATTTCCTCTGTCCCCACCTTTCCCTTAAATGGTAGTTTGATATAGAAGCTTGATCAGAATCACTTCTTTTTTTTTATTTTGACAAGAATATTTCATAGGCAGTGCTGTGTAGCTCTTATTACATTGCATTAAGGGGCATAACGTCTTGTAATCTCACTTGTAGTGACGTTAAGATTGATCAATGAATTTGCCCTCATTTTTCTACTGTAAAATTCTCCATCAATCTTCCATCCAATGGTTTTAACATCTATTTTTAAAAAAAATTAATTTATTTTTGGCTGTGTTGGGTCTTCATTCCTGCGTGCAGGCTTTCTCTAGTTGTGGCAAGCGGGGGCTACTCTTCATTGCGGTGTGCGGGCTTCTCATTGCGGTGGCTTCTCTTGCTGCGGAGCACGGGCTCTAGGCACGCGGGCTTCAGTAGTTGCGGTATGCAGGCTCAGTAGTTGTGGCTCAGGGGCTCTAGAGCTCAGGCTCAGTAGGTGTGGCACACGGGCTTAGTTGCTCCGGGGCATGTGGGATCTTCCTAGATGAGCGCTCGAACCCGTGTCCCCTGCAGGGGGATTCTTAACCACTGTGCCACCAGGGAAGTCCCGGTTTTAGCATCTATTGACACTTGCTGCCTAGATTCACTGCTTCATTAAGGGTTCAAATGGTGACTTACTCTCATTTATTCTGCATTTTAAAGCTAGAATTTTTCTTTAAATTCGACCCATCTCATAAGCTGTTTGATTGCTGTGAAATACAGTTTGTTCTGGAAAAGCAGGAACAATGATTGATCCTTTCCCTTTATCAGTTTTCAAAGTAAGTTGGTGCCATAGCAACTTCCTGAAATGACCAAAGTGTTTTTGGTTTTTGCTTTTCAAATATCACCATGAAATCATGGATCTTGTATATTTTCTGTTTCAATCCACTGCAGTCATTATTGTTTTTATTGTTTACGTTTCTTCTTTGGTCCATGGGAGATGCTGCAAGTTGGCTCCTGTGTCCTTTGACATGACTTCAGTTGTCTTTGACAGCTTCCGTGCTTTCTGGTATGAAGATGCTCCAGGATCACCTTGTGTATTTCCTGCCCCACTCTAGGAATCCAAGGAACTCTGGTTCCATTTCATAGGGGATGTATTTAGAGACTCTAGTCTGGGTCCTAGGGGTGTTCATTGCTGCTGAATTGATCGTTGTTTATCACTATTTCAGTGGATAGAGCAAGGAAATATGTTGTTTTCAAAAGGAGAAACATACATCTGAGTTCATAAAGATATTTCCAATCAAAATTAAGATTAACCAGCTTTGGGACTTCTCTGGTGGCACAGTGGTTAAGAATCCTCCTGCCAATGCAGGGGACACAGGTTTGAGCCCTTATCCGGGAAGATCCCACATGCCACAGAGCAACTAAGCCCATGTGCCACAACTACTGAGCCTGAGCTCTAGAGCCCGTGAGCCACAACTACTGAGCCCACGTGCCACAACTACTGAAGCCCACGTACCTAGAGCCCATGCTCCGCAACAAAGAGAAGCCACTGCAATGAGAAGCCCGCACACTGCGACGAGGAGTAGCCCCCGCTCACTGCAACCAGAGAAAGCCTGCGCACAGCAACAAAGACCCAAAGCAGCCAAAAAAAAAAAAAAAAAAAAAAAAAAAAAGATTAACCACTTTTTACTTATTTGATTTTTATGTTTGTGTTTCTTTTCTTTTACACTGAAAATCTTAGTTCCTAATGACATTACCCTAGTTGCTTATTTGCTTTATCCTACTATATGGTAGGATATAGACTATCCATTATATATTTCCAATAACAATCATATTATTATTACCAACAATATGATTACTGAAAACAATTTAATACTTCTTTGAGGTTCTTTCAATCTTCAGTGTATATCATAGATATACACAAAAAATTACTTCATTTTAAAGTTGCTTAAAATAGTTCTTCTGTTTGTGGTTAAGCCACCAACTTGAGACATAATTAGGGCCATTTCTTTTTATTTTGGCCATGCCACGTGGCTTGTGGGATCTTAGTTCTTTGACCAGGGATCGAACCTGGGCCCCTGCAGTGAAAGCGCCAACTCCTAACCACTGGCCCTCCAGGGAATTCCCAGAGCCATTTCTTTTTCAATTTACTTTCCATTTTTAGAGATTGTTTTTAAAAAGAATTCGATACACTGTGTTTTATGATTATGTGTTGAACTGTGATAAGTCAAAACTATAAAATATGGTGCGTTTAGGGAGTTGCAGTTTTCATCGTTGTCTTCTCCCCTTATAGGTAACTTTTTGATTTTAGGTTTTTGGCTTATTCTTCCATCGTTCGATTTTAAAAATATAAGCAAATACGTGTGCACGCCTGCATTTGTGTGTTCCACCTTTTTACACCAAAAGTGGCGTACAACACACTGCTCTGCTCTGTGCTTTTTTTCACCTGTGTCTGAGGGATCACACATAGCAGGATACAGAGGTCTCCCCGTGCCTCTCTGCTCCGCTGTGTGGCTGTATCATGTTTTACTCAAACAGTCCCTTCTTTTTTTTTTTTTTTAATTAATTAATTAATTTATGGCTGTGTTGGGTCTTCGTTTCTGTGCGAGGGCTTTCTCCAGTTGCGGCGAGCGGGGGCCACTCTTCATCGCGGTGCGCGGGCCTCTCACCATCGCGGCCTCTCCTGTTGCGGAGCACAGGCTCCAGACGCGCAGGCTCAGTAGTTGTGGCTCACGGGCTTAGTTGCTCCGCGACATGTGGGATCTTCCCAGACCAGGGCTCGAACCCGTGTCCCCTGCATTGGCAGGCAGATTCTTAACCACTGTGCCACCAGGGAAGCCCAAACAGTCCCTTCTTGAGGGACATTTGGATTGAGCTTTAACACTCTTGGCTCCTTTTTTTCTTTCTTTGAAACATTTTTCTTTTTTGCCTTGAGTTCCAATACATTCCTCTTTCTTGCCTCTCCTGCTGCCTCTCTGACTGTTCTCAGTTTCTATAATTTGTTCCTTTTTCTCAACTCACGCTGAACTCACTGATCCCTGATGCCCCACGTTCACCTCTCTTCTCAGTTTTTACCTTCTTCTTGGGGTGATTACATGAGTATCCCTTTTATGCTGATGATTCTTAGATGCATGTCGTTAAGCCCCCATTTCTTTCCTGAAATACAGATTTGCATTTTCAGCTTTTCATTGGAACACTTAGAGACCTCGAATTCAACATGCCCCAAGTGAAACTCATCAATTTGCCCTCCAAACGGCTCATCTTCACCGAATTCTTATCTCAGATAATAGCTTGACCACTTACCTTGTTGTTCAAATGAGAAATCTTGGCATCTCCTTCAGATCTTCTTATCCCCAACTGCTACTCAGCCAGCAGGTTCTGCCAGTTCTGTGTCATCTCCATTCCTGTGGCTGCTGCCTTGGTTCAGGGCCTTCAGTCAGGTGCCCTAGTTTGGGACTTGAAATCTAGGGGGAGTGAAACAAGGTCAAGCGTGTTTACAGCCTATTTGTGGTGGTAGCTGAGGCAGCATTGAGAGTCAGGGGGCATCTGGAGACTATGTCACATAGTGTGACCTTGGCTGATATTTGACCTCCAGCATCTCTTGGTTCAAATCAATTATTTGATTTTCTAATATTCCATTTACACACAAGAATTCAGGTGCTTATCTGTTATAGAAAAGAATCTATACACATTGCCACATGCTTTGTATTCAAAGTAAAACAATGACAGATACAAATAGTAAAGGCTTTAAGGATCAATTTCTCTGTAGAGGAGTACTCAGGGTCAGTGTCAATCAGGGCACCATTCTTGGAGGAGGTAAGATGCGAGTCAGCTGGCAAGGGATTTGAGAGTCAAGGATTAGTGGAAGTAATGGGAGAAGCATCTTAAAAAGAGGACTTATAATGCTGTTATGAACATGGACACTTTGTCCACAGGCTTTGGACAAGTCACTTTACCTTTCTGACTGTGTTTCCTCATCTGAGCACTTATTTTCTACTCTGACCTTCATATTCAACTGTAGCACGGAGTGAGTCCAGATTTGGGAGCTCCTTTCCTGGAGAGAGGAATGAGGAATCTTGATAGAACACACCTAGAATTCCAGAAAGGGAGCTGAGAACCAGTTAAAGAATGAATAAGGAGACTTTAGGTGGTAATACCACCTCCAGTTCTCACCTGTTCTCTCTGCCCTGGACTCACTTTGGGGCCCCATCTATTCTCCCAAGCACCTGGGGGGCTCCAAGGACTTGTGGGCTCTGGGTTGGTCCTGAAAGACCTGCACTCAAGGCATGAAGAGGCAGAGCCCCGTCCCTGAATTAGGGGTGCCAACTCAGGCTGACTAGGGGTGCCCCTCTCGTGACCTCTGCCCTATGTTCCCGGGATGCTGGGAGTGAATGCAGTCCCTTCCCTCTCTGTTATTCAGTCCTCTTGAGTCTTTAGTGGGATTTATGACATTCCAAATGGCCTCTATTTGCACTTTGGAGTTCTGCAAGAATCCAATAGTAATTTAAAAGAAGATTTTCTAAACTTTAAAGCAGTTGAGAGAATAAAATTCCTTCAAGATTAATTTCCAATTTACAAAATTATTGTTGGAGATTGTGACTTGTGTGGTTTCTGTGTTCTAACAAATGATTACTTTTGTTGACCATCTACAGCACTTTAAAAGACTAATATTATTTGGGGAGTGTCAGGGTATTTCTATGACATTCTTTTAGAACAGCCTTTTATTATAGCTTTTCTGTTAATGTTGCCTGTATTTCTACCAGGTTTTGCTTATTTTACTTTAGGACTGTTATTCAGTACATAGCTACCATATACTCGTAGTGGATTATACCTTTTATAAAAGTAAAATGCTTTTCTTGGTCCAAATCTTTTAGGCTTTTGTCTTTAATTCTACTTTGTATGATAGTAATATTGAAGCAGCTGTTCATTTTCTGTATGTGTGCTATCTTTATCCAATCTTAAAAAGAGCAATTATAAATCAGGAGAAAGAAAATCACTAGGAGAAAAATAGGGACACGGACAGGCAATTTACAAATCCCCCACCCCAAATGGCCAATAAATATTTAAGAAATGTTTAGCTTCACTGTTGTCAAAGACTTGCGAATTAAACTAGCAATGGCATAACAGCCATTTCTCATCTATCATATAGGCAAAGATGAAACAAAATTAATTTCTCATGGGAACCAGTGGATATAATTTATAAGGAATAATTTTTTCTAATAATTTATTGAAATAAATAAGCAGAGATCTATGCAAGGATTTGACCACAGAGATATTCATTATATTGTTGTTTATGACAGTAAAAAATTGGAACCAATCTAAAAGCTAAAAAAAAAGTATTGGCTAAATAAATTAAGGCCTGTCTAACAATATGATATGTAACCATTAAATCATAATTCGAAGACTATTCAGTAATATGAGAACATTTTCATGATATCTTGTAAACTAAAATTAAAGGTGTACATATGCATATACATATATACATACATGTGTGTATGTGTATATATACATATAAAATATTTTTTTAAGAAAAAGGAGATGGGAATCAGAGCATTTCTCTTAGAAAGCACACAGTTAATAATGCTCAGATTATGGTGATATTTATTTTTTTTACCTTTTTACAATAAATGTGCCTCATTTTTATAATAAATAATCGTCAAAAACTATTTAAAAACATTAGTATTATAATTGTTTAAAAGAGGTTAAAGATTTAAAACAAGAGAATGGTATTACATTTTACATGAGTGAAAATGATAAAAATCATTCAGAATGAATTCACTATGTAACTGTAACAATACTGGGATCACTATGGACATATTTGCATGTTTTTCTTCCCTAGAGATTGATATCAAAATTTTTGCCCCTTCAATGTGCTGTATCCCATGCAGTCAGATCTATTTTTATCATTGGTAATCATTTTATTATTTAGTTTGGTTCATATGACATAGATAGGCAAATTTTCTAAATTGGGAATTTTTTAAAGGGAAACAGTTTGAACATAAAGATAAGTTTCTTGTGGCTTAGAATTATAAAGGAGGAGACTTTGGCTTCACTTCCACTAAAGCATTCAATAATTTTCCCATCATTCTGTCTTTACATAAATATGAGACAGTAAATGTATATTATTGTTAGCCTTTGATGTACTTATGAGACATGGCTCCGTTCATCATTTCCTTAGCTCATTGGGCAGTGGGTGTGGGTGAATTATACTTCCAGCCGCTGGATGGCAGGCAGCTAACATGCACTAGTAGTCAGCTGTTTCCATATCCCTCTTTCCATAGCTTAGACTGCATCGTCTAACGTACTGCGTTTGAAAGGAAAAAAGAAAAGACCCCAACAGGTAGTATCTCTGGATCAATCTATTTTATTAACCTCCAAACATAAGATCTTAAAGGGCATAAGACTGAAATGCTGTAAATCTTGTAACTGGAATTCTGAAGATTTCTTCTTAAAAAGGAAAAGAAAAGCCTGATAAGCTTAAGCCTGATGATTGCAGGCACAGTGTTCCTTTCATGTGTCCACAGATCCATTGTTAATAGTACAGCTTTACCAACTTGACATTCCCCTGCTAGAAATACTATTGCAACAACAATTCCCTGTAAGGAAAATATTTGTAAACTTTAGCTGATGGCTCCGAGCAATGGTAAGTTGATGCTCAGTGTATTGAAATTCACTCTAATGAATAATTCAGTTCACAAAATTCCAGTCTGCAATTCTGTCGCATTTGATAATCACTCAGTAAACTGATAATAAAAAAAGAGCACCTGCTTGTATATTTCAGTGCAAGAAAAAAATGTTAGAGTTGATTGTGGTGTAAACCTCAAGCTTCAGTCTAGGCTAATTAAGGAAAGTAGAAATGCAGAATAAGTAAGTATGCATCCTGTATTTAACTAGGGACACAGAGGAAAAAAAGTGACACAGGCGGGGCTGGAATTGCCTTTCACATTTATCAATGCTTCCTTCTGCTGCGCACCCCAAATAACACTACTACTACCCATGCAACACATTAAAAAAGGAAAACAACAGTGGCATGAAAAACACCTTCAACAGGGTTAAAAAAATAGAGGTACTACTTAACAGAAAGAAATATCATTTTTGGTTTATTACTATATACACTATAGGTTAATTTAAAAATGATCACCTGCTATGTGTGAGATGCTGCGATTCACAATATTCAAAACCTTTATTTCAAAAAATATCCTAGTACAAATTATATTTGTAAAATGTAATTATTATTCAGGATGAAAACTGTTTGAATCAAGGAGTGAGCAATAGAATTTCAGAGCAGGGAACCTTGAGATTCAGGAAGGACTCCATAGAGGAAGGGACATGGGGACAGACCCTTGACACATGAATGGAACTTTAATCTGAACAGAAGGAGGGAAGTGGGTTTCAGACAGATTCTGAAGGTTCGTTTGGAGAAGAACGTGGACCCTCATTGGCGAGAGCGGGCGATGGGTGATGTCCTTGCCCAAGGGGGAGGTTTGTAGGAAAGGGAAGGAAATGGCTTGAAGCTCTTTTCTTTCTTCACTGTTGCACATTTTTGGCCAGGACTTCCCCTCCCCTTCAAGTCTTGCTTTTCCCTATATATCAGAATAAAATTTTAATATTTAAATGAGAGTTTTGACCTGATTTTAATGAGATTGAATCTCTATAAGAGTTGAATGGAACTAATTAGAGAAAAATAAAGTCTGATAGACTGCTTACCACTTGGAAAACTTTCTACAGGACAAATTCTTGTGACTTAAAAATGTTTTCCATTTCATTAATTTTTTTTTTTTTTTAAAGGTCAAATGTAATTCCCCAATGAGGATAACATTTGGGAGGAAAATCGCCTTCACTGGTAGTTCTTATATTCGTAATTGCCTCACATTTTCTCTTAGGAGACTGCTGTTTTCGGCTTTGTGTATTTTCTGCATTAGAAAAGCGATAGATTTTCTCCTATTAGCCTACATCACTCAGTGAATTAACACCTTCAATTTTTGTGTTTCTGTGCTTTGTTATTATAATGTAATAAGCAGTTGGGCACACCATGTTTTCTTCCTTCTGTTGTTTGGCTGAAATACCCACTCGCCAAACAATGATTCTGTGGTCTGCCCTAGTCTTCTGGTTGATGGTGTGATCCTGATTTGTTTCAAAATGATGCTCAGAATGGCAAGAGGATCGGTGATGATGTACAAGAGAGCACGTGAGATTTGGTTGAGAGGTGATTTTCCTTTAGGCTTGAGGTTGAGAAAGGAGGGAGACTGAAGCAGAGGGGGAGGTTAAGAGAGAATGAGGAAGACCCAGATGTAGAAGGTGGGATAGGCCTCCCTCAGGAAATGGCAGTGATATGAATGCTGGGGTGGTTTCATGGGGAACAGGGAGGCACTGTCTTCCTTCTAGAATTTTCTCTTGGAGCAGATTCACATGTTAACCCTTTGCTTTGGTAAAGGGGGAGGAAGTGGAAAAGCAGAAAGTATTTTCTCCTGGCCTGCTCTAGCTCACTTTCAGAACACTTAACTGCAAGAACATATTTTCCTTTATCTTCTGTTGTGAAAGAAAAATGGTACAGAATTTTTAGCTTTTTAATTTTTCCCTTTAGTTTTTAAGTGTACTATTGCTCCTACTTTAATTAAGTGATTTAGACTAATTTCAAAACTGCGTGTTTTTTTTTTTTTTTTTTTTTTTCGTTTTAAATTTTTGGCTGCACTGTGCAGCTTGCAGGATCTTAGTTCCCCAACCAGGGATTGAACCCTGGCCCCTGGCAGTGAAAGCTCAGAGCCCTGACCACTGGACCTCCAGAGAATTCCCTCAAAACTGACTTTTATGAAAAGTTCTTATCTTTTAAACCTTATTGCATATTAAGGGTATATTTTACACACATCGACTTGATATCGCAGCCTGGATTCCAATATACCTTGATAGGTTCTTATAATTTAGTGCTTTATTATTGACTAATTGTGGTTTTGTCACCTTTGCTAGATTATAAACTCTTTATATCTTATACTTGAATAACGTTATGTTGGGTGTATCAGAGAAGCTCAATAAATATAATGGTGGTTGACTTTGATGAGATTAATGAGCTATACTAAAACATTTTCTTAAAATATATAACACTTTTACTTAAATCACACCTAAAATACGGAAATAGGGAAGGAATTATACAACCAGGTTTTATCCTTAGCATTTTTCTTTGCATCTTTGGTTACTTTTAAACAAGAACGTTCCCATATTTTTGATGATGAAATGTTTGAAAGTTAAAACAATACAAAGAAAATAATTGTTCAGATTAATTTCATGTCAAATACTAAATCACCAGGTAAGGGCTACATTGTCAAAAACCTTGCCTTATCCTGGCCTCCACGTTTTCATACCTGGTACATTTATGTCCCCGTAATAATGGACTTAATCAATGGAAGTTTATTTATGTAATTAATTGTACCATTTTACTTGGATATTTGAATCTACCTGGGAGCTGCCTTTGAATACAAGACCCAACGTCAACTGTTTTTTTGGTGGAAGACTTAGTAACAGATGGAAAAACCAGGGAGCTGGCAATTAAGTAGCAGGAACTAGATGTTGCATTATAAAGCATTGTTAAGTGTACTTATGATAGGAAATGCATGTATACATATTAATATTAATTGGGTGTCCTTTCATCAGCACTCTGTCAGGAAAGTTGTGATGCTGGTTTTGTAAGTCGTAAGCATGAAAACTCATCCTAAAGAAGCTTAGAAAGAACATTTGGGATGCATAGCATTTATATAACTTAGTTTTGTTAGCAATAAAATGAATTTATTCTTTTTTTTTTTAAATTTTTATTTATTTATTTATTTATGGCTGTGTTGGGTCTTCGTTTCTGTGCGAGGGCTTTCTCCAGTTGTGGCAAGCAGAGGCCACTCTTCATCGCGGTGCACGGGCCTCTCACTATCGCGGCCTCTCTTGTTGCGGAGCACAGGCTCCAGACGCGCAAGCTCAGTAGTTGTGGCTCACGGGCTTAGTTGCTCCGCGGCATGTGGGATCTTCCCAGACCAGGGCTCGAACCCGTGTCCCCTGCATTAGCAGGCAGATTCTCAACCCCTGCGCCACCAGGGAAGCCCATGAATTTATTCTTTATGTATGCAGTAATGGAGTTTATGTTTCCTCTCTCAAATGATATTTTCACACTTTTGCTGTTGAAGGAAACAGCAGTGTTTGAGATTTGCCTTGTGAAACCTATAGGCAGTAATGACATTTATTACAAATTATGTTACGGTCTTTAAGAAAGGTGAAGTCTAGAAAATATGAACAGGTAAATAAACTGGGTTATTTTTGTCTTCATTGGCAAAATAAATTTTGCTCTCTTGGTAGCAGAGTAACTTATTTGTAGCTGTAGGTTGTTTGGGGTTTAAAGACCTAATTAGCTGCTGGATGAGGTTATACATGGGACTGTTCATTCACTTGATGAGCAGTGCAAAGATCCAGAAACACAGCTGTGATGCAGACAGACCCATCCTTGACCTCTCAGAGTTTGCAGTGGTATTGGTGGAGGTCAGAGGTCACCAAAAGCAAAGCATCTGAGCCTCCCCTCGAACTCTGACCTTCTATCAGCTGCTTTCTTTCTGAAGCGATCATTCTCGGCTCTGACTGGACACATCTTCCTTTGATGTCTCCCCAAGTTTACCCTTAAGCTTTTCAAAGAGAGACAAAACATTCTTTGGAGAAATTACTGCTTGGTTTCAGATACATAGATTTTCTGTATCTGATCACATTCTTGTAATCCAAAGTTTTTCTGCCTCACGAATCTGTGTGTCTCATTTTACTGCCAGACACCCTGGCATGGGTATGAGTGCTAACCACTGGTGTTTATAAATACGTCTTGGTTATTTTCATGGGTTTGTATTTATGATAAATATCATAGTAAATGAGGGTTTGCAAAGTCAAGCTCTCATACACTGGGAGGTTCCCCATGATGGTGGCTAATTAATGCACTTCTGATGGGGTGGTACTAGAAGCCCTGGGAGGTGTTCTTCTTTATTGCTTTTAGAAGATGTATCTTGAGTGAATCAACTAATCATCTCTAATATTAGGGTTTGATTTTTACACTGAATGACATGTGACTTCATTCTCTAAAGGAAAGGAACACGATTTTGAGGTTGCCATTTCATGACATTTTAGCACAAGAGAAAAGCAAAGAGGAACTAGATGCAGGATTAAGTAAGAATTTTGATGTTTGCTGGTGAACCTGATTCTCTACTTTTTTCTTGCCCTGTTTAACAAAACAAGCACAACTGTGATAACAGCAGATAGCCCTTAAAATGGTCCTCCAGTCAACCTTGGGCCCCTGGTCCTCATCCTGTAGCTGTAGTCTTGGGTTCCTGGAGGCTTGTCTGTATCTGTTGGCGAGAGTCAGTGGGAGCAGGCGGATGGGAGCTGAGGGACCTCTCACTATTATTCACTGGTCCCTGATGTCTTCAGTACCAGAGGGCAGATCTGGGGATGGGCAGTGACTTAGGTAATGAAATATATTTTTCCCCTAAATAAATACCCGATACACTAAATCAGAACCAAAAGAGATGGAATATGAGTTGGAGTTTCTGTTGTTTTATATTCAGGAAAAGGATCATGCCTTGGTGCCTTAGAAAGCCCATGTGTGCAACAGTAGCAACTAAAAGGTAACATAAAGGTAAAGATCATTTGTGTCTGCTGCTTTTATAAAGCAAGAACTATCCCATTAATAGGGATTCTCTTCCTATCTCTCTAATTAATACTGGTCTTATATTTGTTTGAACCTTGGATTTCGGAGAAAACATGTAATTAAGGCATAGGATCATTCCCAAGCTGTTGCTCATCCTTTAGATTATAACTACAAACAAGATTCTAGTTAAAGAAATATTATTTTTCTCAGTTGTGTGTGCAATAATGCTAAAATTTTGGTCTTAAACAAAGAGCCTGTGGGATAACTGATCTGGAAAGGGTTAATATGAAAAATTATAACCATGCTAAGCAGCCAACCCAAAAGCAGGATACTGGGTGGACTTATTACCATGAACTCCGTGATTTGCAGCCAAAATTTGATTTCCATATCTTCATTCGGAGCCCCTGAGCTTGCTTGTGCTTTGGTTTGGGAGGAGAATCTTGTAAAGCATTACAGCTTTATTTTTTTTATTTTTTAAAATTTTTATTGAAATGTTGATTAACAATGTTGTGTTAGTTTCAGGTGTACAGCAAAGTGACTCGGTCATACATATACATCTCTATCTATTCTTTTTTAGATTCTTTTCCGTTATAGGTTATTATAAGATACTGAGTATAGTCCCCTGTGCTATACAGTAGGTCCTTATTGGTTATCTGTTTTATATATAGTAGTGTGTGTATTTTAATCCCAAGCTCCTAGTTTGTCCCTCCTCCCCTTCCCCCTTTGGTAACCGTAAGTTTGTTTTCTATGTCTGTGAGTCTATTTCTGTTTTGTAAATAAGTTCATTTGTGTCATTTTTTTAGATTCCACATATTAGCGATATCATATGATATTCATTATTCTCAGTCTGACTTACTTCACTTCGTATGATAAGCTCTAGGTCCATCTATATTGCTGCAAATGGCATTATTTCATTCTTTTTTATGGCTGAGTAATATTCCATTGAAAGCACTATAGCTTTATATACAAAGAACAAGTGTCATGGTCCAGAGGATGTCATTTGTTCAAAATTGGGCATCTAGAATGGGAAAAAATTCCTATGGGGAAAACAGTAATATCAAAGATGTTATAGCACTGTACTGTTAAAGTGATCAGCCTCATTTCAGATGATTCCAATGATATCATAATTTTTTCAGTGTTTTGTATGCCACGTTGTAAGATTGTATGTGTAAAATTCATGTTAAAATAATGTTTCGATTACTTTAAGATGCTGTGTGCTTGGGATCCAAGTGGCAGAGATCACTCACTTAGTTCATGCATCTTGCTTAGAGCTGGACAGTACTTGTAAGATCATCTGGCCACCTACTGTATGTTGTTCACGGGGAAAATGGGACCAGTATGCCTGGTGGTTTATCAACATCACACAACCACCTAGTATGTGGGAGTCAAGATCAAAAACATGGCTTCCCAAAGCCAGGACAACACTGTTTCTATGAATATGTTGAAGTGTCACCAGGGGGAAGACAAGAAGTCAGAAGGTTGTTCCTGAGATTTTCTTGATGATATGTATATACCCCGCTCCCAGTGCCCAAAATTCCTAATTCGTACACTTTCTGCTTGAAAGGTACTATACAAAATAACATCTGGAATGTGCTTTTAGCATCGAGCATCTCTCTTCCTTCATTGTATACCTGCACAACTTGGATGTTCTGTTTAGTGTATGCTTTACTCTAAATGCATCAGCTTTCTGTATCATCCTCTGGGATTTCACCTGTGTTTCTTCTTTCCTCTCTTGAATTTTGGCAGATGAGGCTTTCAGAAAACTTACGTGTCTTTTTTTGCTTTTGCTGCGCAATTTCAACTCATGGAAATGGTGGCAAAACCAACTAACCACACCACTTAATTTAAGCTTTCAAAAATTTTTTTTGAGAGGAAGCAGCTCAAATAATTATTGAATTCGTATATGATTGGCTCTTGTATTCTCTTTTAATTATGAGTTTTTCCTTTCTATTATGAATTTAGAAATAAAGAAAAAGGTGCTGGTTGTTTTTGGTCTTTCATACACTGACCTTCACGTTTTCAAGATGAAAAGACCAATAGGAAGAGCAAAGAACCAGAGCTTTATTTCCATTTCTTTAGTCATCTTGTCTTCAACGTGCACGCTTTCTCTAAATTCCCCCATTCCTGTTGGGTTATTATGATTCTTCACTTTACCAAGCTTGATAAAATGGAATCACCTTGGACAAATGTGTCTACTTCCCCCATTACCAATTGTCAAGTTCCATTTCTCTGTTCCTTCCCACTCCTTCAACCAGGATTTCTATACAGGAGTAGCTCAGGGGTGGCAAAATGGTGGATGGGATAAGAGGACTTGCCTTTCTTTATTTACTTGTTTGTTTTTGAGTGGCTTGGGTGACCACTGCCTCCGCCCGTCTGTCAAATCCTTTATTTCCTCGGGCCTAGGATTCTGACTTCCGTCTTTCTTTACTCCCATCCTTCAGCATAATCTTCCTAATCAAGACTTTCATCAGCTTATTCTTCAATGACTCCCTAATGCCAGCAAAGGCAGTTCAGCCTCCGCATACCTTTCCGAGATTAATCACTCATGTTTCCTCATAACTGCAGCACAAGAAAGGCTTTCTTTTGAACTCCAACCTCTGTGCTTTGCTGGTGATATTTTCCCCATATGTTATGCCCTACCTCTTCCTATTTGAATCTTAACTGTTGTTCAGAGCTTGACTTAAATCCTACCTTCTCCAAGAAGTTTTCTTTGATCATTAGATATCATAAAACTGTATTTCATCTGATCTAAGCCATTATCAGATAAAAGACACACCACTGTTTCCTTTACCACTAAGAAAAACGACTATCGGTTAATCTAGGATGCACTGCTTTCTTAGAACTTTATTTTAATCGAAAAAAGCTCTTTCAGACTTAATTAAACATAGATTTAAAAAAAATTGTATGTCACCCTCATGCATCCGTACAAAAATAGGTGCAATGAATAGGTTAAGAAATTTCGAAAACTTCTTCACATTCAGGGTCTGACTCTCCTGGGATTTTCTTTCTGTCTACTGTCATTCATTCTGTAAGTTGTGATGCTGGTGTTTTCTTGATCTTCCCAGAAGGTGTCAGTGGAAGATTTTCAGAAAACAACCAGGACACACATTCCTCCCTCAAATGGATCTTCAGTAGTTTGTTGACTGTGATATTGAGGTGCTGCAGTGGCCTTGTCGTGCTGTCCGGAGTGCCACTGAGTCTATGCAAACTCTGGCAATGACAACTATGTCATGATTGCTGTTGACCAACAGTTATAAGGGTGCATAGCAGGTGCACCCAATTTCAATATGGTAAAAGGTGCAAAAAAATGTGCAACTCAGAATGGATGAAATATGGTACTTTCTCATCCCACTGAACTCATTTACCATTTTTATATGCTGCCCCTGTATCAATGTTTACAAGGCCATCAAACTGATGAATGTGTTTAATTCTGCTGGGCGTCGGTAGGACATTTAGAAGTAAAAACCTATGAAAAATGTGTAGATGGTAACCAATAAAACCTGGATCTACTCTTTCTCTTAGGACATATTGGGAAATCAAGAGCAAAATTTCCAGATAGCTCTAGATTGGGTTAGTTTAAATTCCTTGGGAGTTTGTACCCTACATTGGTATTGTCACTAATTGTAGTCATAACTGTTCTGCAAATAAAAAATATAGTCATATTTTTCATGTATTATGTGCCTGTGAGGATCCAGGAGTTTTACATATATTTAAATCATCACAAGTCTGTTAGGCAGGTGGGTTTATTTCTAATGTACCATTTAGGAAACAAAAGCTCTGATGTCATATAGCTAAAAGAGAACAGAGCTGGGATTTAAATCCAGGTGTGTCTGACCCCAGTGCTTGCAATTTTTTATTATACCACATGGCATAGGTTGTACATACAGGGCTGCAAGGCCCAAAGTAGGTAACTCTTTGTAATTTAGGAATGAGTTCAGGAAATTTCACACTTTGGAATGTAAGCATAAAATGGCAATAATTCAAAACACAGATCCAAGTGAAGCTTGCTCCCAATTTTCTTTTTTTATGGCACTTTCCACAATTTGTAATCATATTTTATTTATAATTATGTATGCATTTATGTTTATTTATTTTATATCTTCCCCCAGTGAAGGCAGGAACGTTGGCTTTTCATTGGTTCTGAGATGTACATTTTTCACATTTTAACATCTGTGAATTCAGAATGCAGCTTAAAACTGAGGTTGTATTTAAGTGTAATTGACAGCATTTTATTTTTTCTCTTTGAGTGTTCTATAAAATAATTATCCATCTTACAATTAATATTTTTTAGTGCTTGACTAAGTGTGTGTTTTGGTTAGCTTAGTATGTAGTACAGTGCCTGGCCCCATAAAAGGTACTCACATTTGTTGAGTGAATGAATGAAAGTGAAACTTTAAACTTTGCCTGAAGGTTCTTGCATTTCTGGATGAAGTCTCCTGCCTGCATGAGGCCCGTTGTCCGCTCTTGTTCTCTCATTATGACTTAGGATTTGGGAATGGCCAGTAGTCTCAGCCTGAAACAGTGCATCGTCCACAAAGATAGGACTGCAGGTCTCCTCAGTTTAAAAGTTCCTGTAGGAGGAGTGTTGCCCGCTGGAGCTGTTGCCTGGTGGAAACTACTCATGGGAAAACCCTCTTGGGTCTCCCTCTGAGCGTCTCACTCTTCTTCAATGACCAGAAACCAATTTTATTGCAGGCTGGCAATTAAGGGCAGGTGATCAGATGCACATTCAGGCTTGTGCTTTGCTTTGTTTGTGCTGCTGAATGACAATTCTCAGTGAGCTTCCTTTACTCAAGGGGATTCCTTAAGATACCTACTGCCTCTGCCTTGCCCACTTTGAGGCTGAAATTCAGCCACAGAGGTTGAAGACTTTGCAGTTTACTGCAAAGCCTCGAGAGAGCCATGGTGACGCCTGACAAACACAGAATGAATGCCGTCAGCCATCTGTGGAAGTCTTCCCAGAAAGTAACTCTTCCCAAGAGAGAACGTTGTAAATGGGCTGCTGATGAAATGAGGATGGTGCCTAAAATACCATTAGGGAAGCTCCAATTTCAATGTAACTGATGAAAGAGAATGGATGATGTAATGAATTGTGACCTCTGTCCTGAGGTCATGTGTTGACACAGGATTCTTGGGACTGATACTTAGATGCTGAACAAGGAGGATGAGAAAATTCTGCGATTTGCTGGTGACCTTTCAACACCGCACAGAGGAGAATGACTACTTCTACATACTGTCTTCATTCATCATTAGAACAGAAAACAGCTGCTTACTAATACCCGGAGGCTGATTTAAAAAGCATTCCATAAACAAACTCTAACTTCCTGTGCTCTAGCGCTTTGTTTACCAAACAATATTTAGGTCTAAATGCTATCTCTCTGTTAACTCTACATATGGAGGCCACGCCTAATATTGGCTGTTGAGCAGGTGAATTTCCCAAGTTCAGGTGCCAAATTAGCATCCAAATTAGTGGTAGGTGTCAATACCAGATTAGCATCCTGGCTTTCAAATCAGTCTCTTGTGAGGTTAATTAGCAGGATATTGGTGGGATGGGTTCCCTATTTCCTGTTTTATCCTTGGATGACCTGATTGGATTTGAGTTCCTGAAACTTGAACTTCAAGGACTAGATCCTGGATTCAACATGCCCAACCTTAACTGTCCTGCCTTTTATTCATCTTGATGAGATAAATCACACAGACTAGATCTCTCAAATCACATTGCCTATGATTTCCCATCATATCTTTACAGTGAGGATTATCAAGATGTTTAGTCACAAAGAATAAATTACCTTGGTTTATTTGTATGTACAACTGTGTGAGCGCAAGTAATTTATGGACATCATTTTCTATTTGCCTATGAAATAGGCTGCTTGTTCTTTACGGGGAGAAAATGGCTCCTTTGGGTTACAATCAGCCTGTTTGATGGTTACAGTCACAATGCTGGTAGTTAACCACACAGCTGTTTAGACAAAGACTGAATTTCTCGTACAACTTATTCAGAGCTGTGGCTTCTCTGCTTTCTATTTTGATACGGTTTAAAGTTACTCATTGTTCAAAGAAATGATTCAAATATCTCTATGGACTCCAAGTTTACTGTTGGGCAGTGTATAGAATTAAATGAACATCAGAGGTTGTGTTGCAACCCAGCAGTTCAAATGCTTTGATTGGTTGATAAGCATGAGTGAGAGGCACAGTTAAACTGTATAGCAAGCAGGTAAACAGTATTACCCTAACAACACAAGGCTTTGGAACAGAGGAGAGGGCAAAGGGGAGGGACTGTAGAAGGAAAACAAGGAGAGTATAGGTGCGCTTTTAATTTTTATTCCGTGTGTATGGTGGCTAATATCTTCAAATTAGACATGTAAACGTGAGCTTCTGGTCCTCCAAGGGACTTTTCATTTGAAAGCCTGTTGAATGATGACGAGGGCTCCCAGGGGTTAGAAGATCATTCTGGAAGAGTCCATAAGCTGAACAGATTGCTGTGATGTTTAGGATCGATAGGAGACAGTTCTGGAAGCAGAGCATCACCTGTGTTTTAACGGTAAGGAGTTGCTGTTTGTAAGCTTGCACGTGTGTCTTAGATCATCATCTCTTGCACCTGTGTGCAAAAAACCTTAAAAAAGTTCAAAGTTATATTCAGATGAATTTGTGAGAAACAGTTTGTCTACTAATTTTTGGGTAGCCCATAAGGCTATATGTTGATATTTCAAGTTAAAAAAAAAAGGGGAGTGCATCTTTAGGCCTCTCTGCACATTGCCACATAAACTAGAACTACTTGTAGAAATACAGGTTTCAGCTTTTGAGATGATGCTTGCCTGCTGGAAAAAAACCCATTCAGACTGCTTTGGTGACTGCATTCTCCCCGACCTGTAAGCTTTTGTTGGTGATGAGAGATAATTAAGGCAGATTCTAGGCTGCAAGTTTTCTAAGCCCTTTGAAATGACACCCCTCCCCGCCTTCTAAAGGCCCAGAAATGTGGTCACAGATCATGAGATGCAAGGATGTGCCTTTGGAGTCACATTGAAGAATGAGCTTCCCTAGCCTAGGACTCATCAGCAGCTTTTGATTACGCAGGTGCATAAAGAGATGTTTGGAGCCTCTTCCACGGCTGATTAACGTCAGAAGAAAATGGAGGGTTCTCCAGAACTCTGTTCTCAACATCGAGGCATGCTTCCTCAGGGCTTGATTGCTGTATCTTTTATGCGTCCCCAGCAGCCAGGTGATCCTGGCCGCTCTTGCAGCCTGCTTTTCCACCACAAGACACAGGAATGCTGTCTCTGCATTTCCTAAGCACTCTGCCACCAGCCACCCTCCACTTTCCCTCGCCCCACCATTCTGACGCATCCTTCCCAAGGTCAACATCTTCCAGCCAAGCCCTTAAACTTGTTTGGCTGCAAACACTTATTCTTTAAGACCGAATGCAAGTGTCGCCTCCTCTGAGAAGCCTCCCTGACACTTTGAGGAGGCGGCAGGGGCTCCCTTCCCTAGGCCCTCTCAGCGCTTTGCTCCTCTGGCGGCTAGAGCCCTCGTCACATCACTGCAGTGAAATGACATTTGTCTACTTGTGAGTCCCTGGAGGACAAGGATGATGCTTCCTTCATTTTTAAACAGGCTTCTGGTAACACAGAATCTGGCACTAAACACACCTTAATTTATGCTTGTGCAATCGAGTGAATTAAACTTTTCACATGTCTGAATGTATTTCCAATTCTTCATTTCACTTTTCCATGCTTCAGTACCAAGTCTAAAAAATTAAAACTGCTGATAAAATCTCAAGTATAATTAATGAATTAGGTTCTCTTTTGGCACGAATGACCTTCTGGGTGTATGTTTTTTGGAAGTTTCTATATATTTAGGATGCTGGTTCTGTTCACCTCCCTGACGTATGATGTTAACAGAATTACCTTAATACTGTTGCAGTGTATTATGTAAATAATTACACATTTTTTTGTTTAGTGCATTGATTTGATAATTTATTAAATTATAACTTTGTCATCTAAAATAATCAATGAGAAAGAATCCAAAACCACTTAACATACAAACTGTAAATCTCTCTATATTTAACCTTAGTCTGGAAATATTACTGTAATGATGCCATATTATAATTAGGTTATTGTAATATAATAATTGACTGTATTCAGAATACACATCCAAATAAACCATAAGCTCTCTGGGTTTAGAAAAGTCAAGCCATATATCCTTTTTGCTGTATAATAAACACAAATGCTTTTCAATGAGAAAGCTTGAAATAATTCTGTATATATTGACTCACTTATGTACAAAAATATGGCTCAGATATGATGTCTGCCTTCTTTTTTGCTTTTCTCTTTGATGAAGAATGCTCAGTACCAACTTCCAAGCATACAAGGGACATGAATTCCAGACTTACGGACTTTGTTTTTCTTTCTTGCCCTAAAATTAAACTGAAATATATAATTTTGCTGGTTGACTTTGTTGAACTTGAGAAAAAAAAACACTTGAAAGATTTATGACCGTCCTCTTGACCTAAATTCACCTCATTGCAAAGCTAGTTTTGAAATGGAGACAGGTTTTCTCCCTGCTGCTGGAGTGTATATCGTTCATGTTTCCACTGATGTACTGATGCTAGAGAATACTGTTGCTCCTTGAATTTCAGATTGCTAGGTTTCTCTAAACAGTGATTCTCGCAGGGGGGCTAGCGACTGGCGGGGGAGAGAGGGCAGCTCATTCCCCTACTGAGAAACTCCCCAGGGAGGGGCCGTTGTTGCCCTGCGGGTGCACAGTCGAAGCCAAGACAAGGAAAGAACCTTTGCTCTCAGATATGTTTTGAAAGCTGAAAGGATGTCAGTGTTGTTATTCTTTGGCAAAATAGCCAAACCGGTTTCAGAATCCTCTTAATCAGGCCCAGACATGTTTGGTCCTTTGAACACATGTCACATGCACAGGTCAAAACAACTTCCCTGGAGCGCTGGGAGGTGAATGGCTCTAGGATGTAGCTGTGGGGAGGGGGCAGGTGCTGCTTTTTAGTGCCCAGGTGAGGGCTTCTGAACCTGAAGGAGTCAGTGCCCCATGGGGCCACCTCGTACTTACACCGTAGCCAGACCCCGGGAGGATGCGACTCTAGGTGCAGACCTATCGATTCCACGAGTATCTGTTGAACGCCTGCTTTGTGCCGGGTGCTGTGCTTCACGGTACAGTGGGGAAGAGCACTTCCGGGCCTCGTGGGGTTGAGCTGAAAGTTGCCCTTCCTGTCAATTTTTGCACAACTCTAGTAACAAGAAACAAAAAAGGTCTAGAGTGGCAGGGATCCCAGATTTATGCCCTTGGACTTTATTGAGTTCTTACTTCAAGTGAGGACGTGGTAGCACTAGTCAATCATGATCAAGTCATAAAATGCTTTCCGTTGGAGCGGCGTTCTCAGGCTGGGCTGCCACTATCGTCGCCAGGGGAACTTTTGAGAAACACCAATGCCAGGTCCCCGTGCCGGGCAAGAGGGGTCAGAGTTTCTTGGGAGGCAAAGGAATCAGCATTTTAAAGTTCCCAGGTGATTCTGATGAGCATCTGCTGTAATCACTCTGGTTCATTGTGATAAACAAAGGAGGTTTTGGAATTTCACCCCTGTGCCATATATAATGTGAATGATGACATTATATATACGTACTTTTTAGCAGATGAGCGAAAACCACTTGAATTATATGGCCCCTGCTGCCAGAGGGGACTCTTGGAATTCTACAAGAATTTACTCCTGGTTTTAGAGTAAAACCAGTGTAGGACTGGGGGAAGATAGAATATATGGCCATGTGAAGGCCCACACTAAGTCTTGATCAGGTCCAGAAATTTGGGGTGTAGAAAATGGGCTCTAAGTTAGAGTTTGGATAATGTAATATTGGGGGGAGAGAAGGTTGTGGTGAATGGGATACCCCTTTAGCAGGTTTTGGGTCTGCCTGGGTGAAAAATCCACATATAGTGAAAGGTAAAGAGGGATCTTTTATTTGCTTGGAAAGAATGACCGATAAGGGAGTTGGTAAATGGGGAGATTTAGGGGCCCTGAAAACTCCAGCAAACATACACAAAGTTCCAGAGCTTACTTTCAGCACAAAAGAAAATTGATGGAGCCCTCTCCGTTTAAGTGCTAGCTCTTTGCAAGCGAAGGGGAGGGCGCTCTTGTTAAATAAAAGAGGGCTTCACTGTAGCACCTGCTGTGAGTGGATTAGCCAGCGTGGAGTGTCTTCCCTTCCAGGCACCACTTTGCTCAAGTGCTGTTCGTGTGGGAAGGAGGTGTGGTGCTTCCTCTGCAGCTGTGGCCCTTCACCTGGAGAAATGAAACGCAAGGCAAGTTAAGACGCGAAAAGTACAGTTAGGAGTTGAGAGTTGCTAAACTGTGGTTCTTCCAGCCAATTAACGAGCAGGTTTGGCGGTCCAGGAAGCATCACAGAGGAGCCTCTCCCAGAGAGGAAACGGGGCCCTGTGGGTTAAAGGGAAAATGCTGGAAGCCAAAAAGGGAGGCTTTTCTTTGTTTAAAGACGTGGAAATTGGGTTAACTTTGTGGAGAGGGCTCTTTCATTTGTAGGAATGAGTAGGAGAACTACTTCCCTCAGTTTCTGTAATTCAGCACATTTAAATGGGATGGAGGCTAAGTGAGGTTAGTTATATTTGCTGTGAATTGAGGGAGAGCCATACTCCATACTAATGGTGGAATTCCGTGTGGTGGTTTATGCTGAAGTCATAACAGCATGGAAGACCCAGGAGCTTGTTGACTGAATTCTGCACCTGCAATCATGGACTCACACGGAGCTAGAATAATTTGCACCAGCCCTTAATTACTTGAGAGTGACTTGTAAATGATAAACTTGGTTAATCATTCCTGGATTAGATATCAGTTGAGGTTTTACTAAGTGCCAGGCACTGTTCTGGGCTCTGGAGATATTGCAAAAATCAAAATAGAAACTATCCCTCCCTGTGGAGCTGATACTCTTGTAGGAATGATGAGATTCAGGTGATATTTATTTTATTTTACCCCTCAGGAGGCAAGAAGGATCAGGTTATATATATATCAGACAAGTGAGTTAAACTAGCCTGGGCCATTTGGATATCTCTCTTAAAAAAAGAAAAAGAAAGGCATCTTTTACCGATAACCAGGCATTTTAGCTTAGGCCTACACTTGGAGTAATTTTCCCTCTGCTCATGGGTTTGCCCTGATTCATCCATAGCTGGGGAAAATGGAATAAAGTGAAGCTAACTGGCTTAAGATGATCAAACGCATGTCCTTGGTCTCTTTGGCACTGTTTCATCAGGTGATTAATTATCTCTGGCCTTGAGATTGATACTGAGAGCCAAAGTGAAATCTGTCTCAGAGGTATTTACTTTGGTGATCTAAGATAAGGAGTTTCAATTGTAATTTGTAGACTCCACATTATTTACAATGATCTCCAGTGGGGATTTAAATCTCTGTTATACTCTCCCCTGCTATGTTTGTTACATTGCTATAAGCACACATACACATGAGAGAACAAAACACCCAAATAAAAAAATGGAAATAAATTCACTCAAAAATATGCAACAGACTCACATTAAAACAGATCTCTTTCTTAAATTCAGATCTGCAACTAGGCTAATCATATCGCCTAGAAAAACTTTTTTTTTTCAACAAAGAAATATATGCATATTTTTTGGCTGCAGAACCTATCCCTTGCCTCACTCTCTTTGCTGTGCAAAAGCGTCATATGAAGACATGGTGTGAATAGTATGATATAGATAAAAGTGAAATTGTCCAGTAATGGGTTGGGGGAAGCAGGGAGCCCAGCCTACTGGCTGCCCACCCAGGCAGGGAGCCTGAGTCCTAGGCACTTCAGGAGGCGAGGATGGGGTGGGGAGTTACCATTTGCTGAGACACAGTAGTGTGGTAGGGGAGCTGGACACAGAGCACGCCAGCTGGAAGCCGGCTGGGCACCAGTCCATCTGGGCACTAAAATATTACCAGTGTAATTCAGAAAGTGGTGTCAGTTAACTTTGTGGAGTACACAAATCCTTCTATAACCCATGCAGTGTATATGGGGTCTCCTCCCAAGAGTGCTCTAGATAACGAGTGGAAATTTAGAGAATGTTTGTGGGCTATCAGTTTGAATGGATGCAAAATTCTTAGTTGCCTGGGACACCCCATGTCGTGGCCTGGCCCTGCAGACATGCCAGGGCTTGAAGCCCAGCCCCGCCACTTACTTAGCAGTGTGCTCTTGGGAAAGTTGTTTGTGGTCTATAGTCCTGATTTCCTTGTGTGGAAATAATAATGTCTGCTTCATAGGGCTTTTGTGACAATTAAACCTAAGCACAGCAAGCAAATGATGACTTGCTGATCCATAGCTAGCAATGCAACCGGGGCAAAGAGAGCAAAATGTACCCTGACATCTTCAGGAGGGCTGGGGACAAGGGTGTCCTTGCTCAGCCAACAAAGGGTTTCTTAGACCCGACAGCTCCGTCCTCCATCCATTTCTCGTTGCCAGTGACATGAGTGGGGTGGGCCTGGATCTGAAACAATGCCGCCAACAGGACGGGGCTTTCTAATGGTGGAGGGAGTTTAAGCATTTGTACAACTAAAATATCATGATTAAGAAGTTTTGTCACCTGAATTTTGATGTCCAGGGTCAAAGTCTCCGTCATGCCGTTTTAATTCATGCGCTGATTGCCTTAGTATTATCCCCAAACCACACCCAATTTAATCTTTGCAAATACCTTCGAGTTTGGACTTTTATCCCCATTTTACAGACAAGGGTCAGGTCTCTGTTGGAGTTGGGGATTTTAACCTGGAGCCAAAATGAAATGTGTGTGGTTCATGCACGGTTTACGTACATGAACATGTAGACCTGGGCTTTGGTTCTACAGAGTTAAAGGCAAAGTTTAGTGTATTAAAAAAAATTGGAAGGATGGGTTTGTCATGTGAAAAAGTCACAGAGCTTTATTATGAAAGCACATGGCATTGGGTCTTTGTTGGGATTCACATTTTAAAATCTCAAGTTTCACCCCAGACACCTCCCGATCCAATCAAAAGATCCCAAGAACCAAAACAAACAAAAAACCAAAAAAACCCCTCAAGTCTCTTGTCTGTCTTAACTTCTGAACCAATGAGAAGCAGCCCAAATGCCAGAGAAGAAACAGAGCTTAGCTGTCGCATAGTCCAACACTTTGATTTTGGAGTTGCAGAACCTGAAGCCTGGAATGGTTAAATGACAGATGCAAAGTCTTACAATTATTGGCAGCCCTGGGTCTGGACCCCACTCTGGCACCAGGGCTTATTTGTGTACATGAAGTTGCCCCATCTTGAAAGCACCACTTGTTTCTTGGGAGGTAGCACATTAGTCCCTCTTTCATCCCAAGGTGGTAGTAACATTCCTTGTTACCAAGTTGCAGAAATGTGTTAAATACTGTTCTGGATTTCCTTGGACACTGAATAGGTTTCTGGCCACCCTCCCCACTCCCATCAGTTGGTGCTTGTGCATGCAACACAAAACAATTTTAACATAATTCTTTTTTTTTTTTTTAATATTTATTTATCTTTGGCTGCATTGGGTGTTCGTTACTGTGCGCGGGCTTTCTCCATTTGCGGCGAGCAGGGGCTACTCCTCGTTGCCGTGGCTTCTCTTGTTGCGGAGCGCGGGCTCCAGGCACGCGGGCTTCAGTAGTTGTGGCACGTGGGCTCAGTAGCTGTGGCTCGCGGGCTCTAGAGCGCAGGCTCAGTAGTTGTGGCGCACGGGCTTAGTTGCTCTGCGGCATGTGGGTTCTTCCCGGACCAGGGCTCGAACCCGTGTCCCCTGCATTGGCAGGCGGACTCTTAACCACTGCGTCACCAGGGAAGCCCAATTTTACCGTAATTCTTAAAAAAAAAAAAAAAAAAAAAAAAAGAATTCCATGGTTCGCCTCTCGCCTTTGTCATCCCACTCTGCCCTCCCTCTCCAAGTGTCCTGGATGCTTCAGAGGCGACGGGACAAGCCGCCTCCAGCTAGTCATCTGAGTGCTTGGTGTTACGGTTCCCTGGCAGCCAGAAAGCTGCAAGTTTAAGTTTAGGGAGTGACAGTGCACTGATCCCGTCACCAAATATTTATTTGACATTATTGACTTTTTGTGGTAGTAAAATAAAAGTCCCTCATTGTGCCAGCATACCTTGGTATAAGGCAATGAAAGTTGACATCGATAAACATTGCACTGTTTCATCTACATGGCACTGGGGTTCACTTCATATTACTTATCAGGAGATAGAATAGTTTATGTAGGAACATATTCAATGCTTAATGTGCTTTTAACTATAGCTTTGAAAACATTTTCTTTAAAAACGCATTGATAATTTGCTTTTATATGTAAAATTGCTTTGGAAGTTTTTTTCATCTGTGATATTTAAGTAAAAACAGAATAATTAGTGCTCTGTTTTAGAGGCCACTCTCTCCTTTCTTCCACTAGAATGTATAGTTTTTTCCTTTGGATTCCTGTAAAATCAGGTCACAGAATAATGTGTTGCCATGGCAGAATGTTATAGAAGTTTCTGTATTCTTTGGAAGCCTTCAGTTGGTTTACATCCTGACTTTTGTAGTTCTCTAGTCTTTTTTTTTTTTTTTTAATATGTATCTGTTTGGCTGTGCCGGGTCTTAGTTGCGGCATGCGGGGTCTATTTCCCTGACCAGGGATCGAACCCGGAGCCCCTGCATTGGGAGCACAGAGTCTTAACAACTGGACCACCAGGGAAGTCCCTGGTTCTATAGCTTTTTAATGTCTTTTTGGCTGCCCAGCAGTTGCCATCTGGTTGATTTGTTGCTGGATCGCCGGCTCCCTTGGCTGCCCACCATGTCTTCAAGCTGCTGAAGACATTTAGTACAAACCCAGAAGGATCACTCTGAGAAAAGCCTTTATTCCTCCCTGCCCGAGAGTGTGGAAAACAAAGAACAGGACGTTTTCCTGGTTTTAGCCACGGTTGAAAAGAGATTTAAATTTACTTCTTTTTGATGTTTATGGAATGTATACTTTGTGTCAAGACCCATGTGTTCTTTTTTCAGGGAAACGGCAAAAAGGTAGGTAGATTGTTTATTTTTTTTAAACCTTAACCTTGCCCTGCATCCCCACCCCCAAGCCCAACTAATTTGTCTCCCTTCAGTTTTGGAAAAAAGAACATAAATCGCACATGTCTTGCGATTGCCTTTCAATCACTCGGAAATCCCCAACTTTTTCCTCTGTACTTTTTCTTAAGCCTTTTGTATCTTAAAAAATTCTCCTTTGACTCTAACTTCCCCTCTTTCTACTAGTAACCACATTTCTTTCCTTTATAGTCAAGTTTCTGGAAGGAATAGTTTATATTCAGTACCTTTATTATTTTTTAAAATTTATTTTTATTGAGGTAACATTGCTTTATAACATTATATAGGTTTCATGTATAGGACTTCCCTGGCGGTCCAGTGGTTAAGACTCCATGCTTCGAATGCAGGCGGTGCAGGTTCGATCCCTAGTCCAGTAACTAAGATCCCACATGCCATGTGGCATGGCCAAAAAAAAAAAAGTGGAGATATTCATTCCATGAATGATTTCTCTTTTACCAATCATTCTTTTCTCAAGTCTGAATCCATTTGCTTTCTGTCCAACCAATGGAATTATTCTAACAAGGATTACTCTGTTACCTACTGCTGCATAACAAACCGTAAGAGAACTAATGGCTTAACTATCTCTTATCAATTATCTGTTATTTCTTAACAACGATCTATTATCTCTCTTGATTCTGTGGGTGGCTGGGCTCAGCTGGATGGTTCTTCTGTTTCATGTGGCATTGGCTGGGTTGCAGTCATCTGTTGGCTTGACTAGGTTGGAATGTCCAAGACAGTTTGAAAGTTGGTGCTGGGGTATCAGCTAGGAGATCTTCTGGGCTGTCAGCCAGAATGCCTTGGCTTTTCTCCGTGTGGTCTCTCCATGGGTTTGGACTTCTCATAGCTTGGTGGCTGGGTTCTGAGGGAGCATTCCCAAGTGCAAAAGCAGAAGCCGAAGGTCTCTTAAGGACTAGCCTAGGAAGTTTTATAGTCTCACTTCTTCCCACATCCTTTTGGTGAAAACTGGTCACAGGGCCAGCCAGATCCAAGAGGAGGGGATACAGAGTCCATTTCTTGATAGGTTAGTGGTACAACCACATTGCAGAAGAGCTGTGAGGGTGCTGCAGTCATCCTGTAAACACAATTACAGGAAAGATCTGGCCCATAATGTCTATTGTGCTGTATTGAGAACCAGTATCTGTATCTGTCTCTGCAATGCAATTTCCCCTTGGGCTCCAGATCGACATTCCCAATGGTCTGACTGTCCCAGACTCTGGGAAATGCAGCCACGATCCACCTGCCTGGCCTTCCTGTCTTCAGGCTTGCATCACTCCAATCCACTTTTTTTTTTTTTAAGATTTAATTTTATTTATTTTTGGCTGCGTTGGGTCTTCGTTGCTGCACATGGGCTTTCTCTAGTTGTGGCGAGCGGGGGTTACTCTTTGTTGCGGTATGCGGGCTTCTCCTTGCTGTGGCTTCTCTTGTTTCAGAGCATGGGCTCTAGGCGTGTGGGCTTCAGTAGTTGCGGTGCGTGAGCTCAGTAGTTGTGGCTTGCGGGCTCTAGAGCGCAGGCTCGGTAGTTGTGGCACACGGGCTTAGTTGCTCCGTGGCATGTGGGATCTTCCCGGACCAGTGCTCGAACCCGTGTCCCCTGCATTGGCAGGCAGATTCTTATCCACTGCGCCACCAGGGAAGTCCCTCCAATCCACTTTTCACACTGCTTTCAGAATGACTGATGTTTTGATGCAGCACAGACAGCTAAACATCTTTCCTGATTTGAAACTCATCAGTGACTCTCCATGGACTTCAGATAATATTTATACTTTCTAACATGGCCCATAAGATATTTTATGGTCTGACTTTTTTTCTCATTTCCTATTATGCCTTTTTCTTTTTTTTTTTTTTGGACTCACTGCACGGCATGTGGGATCTTAGTTCCCCAACCAGGGATCAAACCTGTGCCCCCTGCAGTGGAAGCGTGGAGTCTTAATCACTGGACCACTAGGGAAGTCCCTCCTATTATGCCTTTCTAGTTATTTTCAGTTCAGCCATCCTGGCTGCCTTGTGGTTTCTAGACTTGCTAAGTTTTCTTATGTCTTTTGGCCTCTGCATGTGCAGAAATGCCTCTATCCCAGGGAGTGTGGCCAACTCTCCTTCAACTCGAGCTCAAGCCACCTCTTCCTGAAACTTTTCCTGTACCTCCACCCCTCCTCAGCCCTGGGCTAGATGGGGAATCCTCCCTTCAACTCCTTCTCTGAAGACCCATTAATGCCCCTGCATAAATCTGATGCCCCTGTAGCAACCATGATGCCATCCTCTCATATTTACATTTTCTGCTTACATTCTGCCAACCAGGCTATGAGTTTTTTTGAGGTCACTGGGTAGTGTTTACCTCTAGAGTGCTTGTACATATTTGAGGTTTAATGACTGTTGAATACAAGAAAGGATCCAGAGGGGCTACCTAGCAGGAGCTACTGGTCAGCATTAAAGATAATGCACTTGATTCAAAAAATGAACTGGAAGTTGAATATCCACCAATGGTAAAATGGTTGATTATGGTACATCCATACTGTTGAATATTTTGCAGCTATTACAGGAGTTGGAATGGTCTGTACTAAACTAAAAAGAAGTCTGTGATGTATTATTAAGGGAAAAATGCGTGAAAAAATTTTACACTATATATAAATATAAATGTGTATATGTGTTTGCATATGTTTGTATGAACAGAGCACATATGGAAAGATATGCTTCAAACGGCCAATGTTGGTTACAGTGGACTTGCTTTGTTATTGTAATTAACAGTCAACAGGTAAAAAGTAAGCAATGGTATTCAGAAATTAATTTCAAAACCAGATATGAACCTGTAGACAAACAAGAAACATAGGAGATAGTGTACAAGAATAAGTATTTCTTTAGCAGCCTAGGAAATGTTTACAAAAGTGGAGATCTTTTTGATTTTGGTGTGTGTCTGTTGAATGCTTATATATGCGTAAAATTAAGTCTGTAAAGATTTGGAACAAAATGTTAACGGTAATACTTTCTGGTTGGCAGATGATTTTTATTTCTACTTTTGGCTTATGTAATTTCAAAACAATGAGCACATCTTATTTTCATAATAGAAATAACATTATTTCTAAAAACAGAAGATAGTACATAAAAACTGGTACCATTAAGCTGTCTGTTATCTGAATACCCAAGAGTTGAAAAAGCAACAGTAGTATGAAATGATTACAAAATGAATGCATTTGAGAACAGCAGTTGCCACATAACATTTTTCTTCCCTTCTTGTAGCAAAGATTGAAGGAAGAGAAGGAAGCCAAGCGGGCTCGTCTGGATGGGAGACATGACTACTTATTTGCGATTGTAGCTGCCTGCGTGGACCTCAACAAAACTGAAGTGGAGGATGCCATTCTTGAGGGGAATCAGGTGCGATGCATTTGAGTTCTCACTGACTTGATTATGAAGGGCACAGCTGACGTTGTCCTATGGCAGGGTCTGTGCTGGGCCTTAGGGAAGTGTGTGTGTTTCAACATGCTCAGGACCCTATTCTGGCTTGGTGTGGGTGGTGGCAGAATGAGCTTGGGCTCTCCAGCTCTCCATGTTGAATGGGGTACTTAGAATTGACATTTGAGTTCTGAGATTCCTTTTTTTTTTTTTTTTTTTAAAATATTTATTTATTTATTTATTTATTTATGGCTGTGTTGGGTCTTCGTTTCTGTGCGAGGGCTTTCTCTAGTTGTGGCAAGCGGGGGCCCCTCCTCATCGCGGTGCGCGGGCCTCTTACTACTGCAGCCTCTCTTGCTGCGGAGCACAGGCTCCAGACGCACAGGCTCAGTAGTTGTGGCTCATGGGCCCAGCTGCTCCGCGGCATGTGGGATCCTCCCAGACCAGGGCTCGAACCCGTGTCCCCTGCATTGGCAGGCGGACTCTCAACCACTGCGCCACCAGGGAAGCCCGAGTTCTGAGATTCTGACAGTGATGTCTGTGTCTCTCTACATCCAGTGAAGCTGGGCTCAGGCATCGTTTTGGAACCTGAGGTTAGAGAACAGAATCTTGTCTCAGCTGCTGATTTATCTTGGCTTTTTTTTTTTTTTTTTTTTTTTTTTTTTTTTTTTTGAGTTTATCCTGTTCTAGCCTGGGAGATTGAACCGTGCCATACTTTTCTGGCTTTGACTTTGATTTGGCAGCTGAATCTGGTTTCTTTTGTTCCTGACCTGACTTCCATCTTCTGCCCTGATATCCCTCCAAAGCCTGGGGCGTGATTTAGTTGGTGGGGAAGACCAAAATACGGGAAGATACAGTTTCCTGGGCAGGGAGGAAGGCATACCAGGAGCTGTGATGTTTCCTGAAGTTTTTTTTTTTTAAACTTTTTAGGCGTTAAAAAAGAAATAAAGAGAAGAAAGGAAGGAAGCCTTTTTTGTTGACAGGGATGTCACATTGTTGATAACATTTTTTAGTGATAGGCTTGTAAATGTTTGACAACCAGCTTTGGGCAAGGGGAAGGAGGAAGGCACTAGTTTGAGCATTTCCTGATTCTGTGGTATAAATATTCACACCATGGCTGATTCCAAAATTACCAATATGATGTTACTAAACACTGAGTTGGGAAGAGTTGCGGTCAGTTGGCTGTCCCAAGCCTGTACGAGCCGCCTCTAGCCCTCTGCTGGCTTTATCCCTTCCTGCAGTGCCACTTGGGTAGGGTTAATTGGGGTCAGTGGACCAATTCAGGGTGGATAACACTAAAATAGTTAAACTACAGAATGAATCAGTTAGGCGAGGGAATGTCCTTTTTTTCCTTTCTCTCCTCCTTCTCATAGCTAACATTTATTGAATATTTACCATATGTCAGTCTCTGTTCTGATTTTTATCTATTATCCCATTTAATCTTCGTAATACCAGGAAGTAGATAAAATTATTCCCCCCAAATGGAGGCATAGAAGGAGACAAGTTCACACGGCTGATCCAGGCTTGGAGAGACATCTGGATTTGGGATAATGCAGGTGGAATAACTGAATAAAAGCTCTGAACTGTAGGAATCCCAAGTCACACTCTATGCGGTATTCAGGACCCAGGAATGTCAGGACCCCCGGAGGCTTAAAGACAACATCCTGTCTCAGACTTACTGAGCCTGAGGGTGAGGGGAGGGCGGGGAGGGAGTTTTAAGATTGACCTTGATGGAAGTAGCTCCCCCGTCACATTCTTGGCTTGAAATTTAATCTCAGTGAGTGCATCCTCTTCATCCCCATGGCATCCTCACTCAAGGAAATGTAAGCAGAGAAAGCAGGGCAACTTGCTTTTTCTTACAAATGGTGGTTTTATCTATAACATGGTAGAAACTGAAGGGGGCTTTTTTTTCACACTTGAATTTTCAGGCTATATTTTTTCTGTTGAAAATTTTTATTTTAAATTGTGGTAAAATACACATAAGATTTATCATCTTAATCATTTAAGTGTACAGTTCAGTAGTGTTAAGTACATTCATCTTGTGCAACCAATCTACAAAACTCTTTGCATCTTGCAAAACTGAAACTGTGTTCTTTAAACAACTCCCCATCCTCCCCTCTCCCAGCCTCTGGCAACCACCATTCTACTTTCTGTCTCTGTGAATTTGACTACTTTAGATGCATCATATAAGTGGAATCATACACTACTTGTCTTTTTGTGGCTGGTTTACTTCACTTAGCAAGATGTCCTCAAGGTTCATCCATGTAATAGCATAGGTCAGAATTTCTCTCCTTTTGAGGCTGAATACTACTCCATCATATGTACATACCACATTTTATTTATTTATTCATCTGTCAATGAACAGTTGGGCTGCTTCCACCTTTTGGCTACTGTGAATAATGCTGCTGTGAACGTGGGTGTGCAAATATCTCTTCAAGACCCTGCTTTCAATTCTTTTGGGTGTATACCTAGAAGTAGAATTGCTGGATCATATAATAATTCTATTTTTAATTTTCGGGGAAATGCCACACTGTTTTCCACAGCAGCTGTACCATTTCACAGTCCCACTGACAGTGCACAGGGTTTCAATCTCGCCGCATCTTCACCAACATTTGTTATTTTTTGGTTTATTGACAGTAGCCATCCCCATGGGTATGTAGATCTTATCATTTCTCTTCCCATTTGAATTCAAAATTGTGCTATTGACTGTTTTAAAGGAGTGCTCCCATTGGTAGCAGGCCAGCTGGCAGACCTCTAGATGTACAGCGAACCTCATGGGGGGGACTAAGTTGCCATAGGATGGAGTATTCCGTGATCATACGTGTTCTCATCATGGCGGCTTTCTGCAGTTATCGGAATTGAATGTTACTTATCTGTAGTGTGTTAGACCGGGTTTTGAAAGGTTTGTTCTCTCTTTCTGATCTGCAAATGGGTGAAAAATTAAACACTCATCAATATTTATGTCTGCCTTTAACAGCTCAGCACTTTAGGAAATCAGCCAATATGGAGAGACAGTCTTTTTCAAATGTGTGTATGCCGCAAATATTTTTATGCTTAATCAAAGCACTTCTGTGAATTTAGTCTTTATTATGGTAAGATATTTAGTCTTTCATGGTTTTATGTTAAAAAGATAGGATCCTTTCTGTATGGTTTGCTGAAGTCCTATGCAGATAAGAAAGATGATAGTAACTGCTGATTTAAACGTGGTTTCTGATTCAGTCATTACTTTGCCTTTCCTTTTTCCCAGATTGAAAGAATCGATCAGCTTTTTGCTGGTGGAGGTCTTCGTCACCTCATGTTTTACTATCAGGATGTGGAGGTAGCGGAAACAGGTATTTAAATTTGATGTGACATAACCCAGAAATGTGTTGTTAGATTGATCCAAGTATGGCATGAAGCAGGAGGCCACTGGGAGCACCGACCACTTTTACCTTGGGGGGTGGGAGAGGTGGGCAGTGGTGAGGTATGGGGGGTGAAGCCCAGTGCAACAGGTTCTGTTTTCACCCCAAGCAAAGGACAAATGGTGGTGGGTATGAAGCCTGGTTGTTCTAACTTGATTTGGGGTATTTTGTTTTCCTTTGCAGGCTGTGCTGGCAACTGGAGAATAATAAAATAATTTACATTTTGAGACTTCCCTTCCTTACATGTTAGCTCATTCTGTGCAGTTATGTTCTAGGACTGCTTTTGGGCATCTGCTTCTTTTCTGTTTCTTTTTAACTTAGGAATTGTTGCCAATAACAGTAGTTTTTTAGTTAAATATCATGTCATGTTCATTTTCTACTGACTGTGATTCAAAGGAATAATATTGAGCGACAAGTTTAGCCATTTTCACTTAAGAAAAACTTGCAAATCTTTATGTGGATTCAACTGGCATATCCCATTCTACTTTTATGTGAATTAATGCAATTTTAAAGCCAAACTAGGGACATAAACAAATATATTATGATTATATTAAAATCATATATAGGGTCAATCCCTTTATGACCTTTTGGAAGAAAAGGAAAATAGTTATCGCTCTTGGAATACAGTATGACCATGGTTTTTGTTTAAAAACTGAGGAAATTATGCATGCATAAGTGCCTGGCATTTTCCCAAAATTATCCATTTTATGTTTTGTGGTCAGAAAGGGCATTACATTTTGAGTGAAAAAATCAGAAGACAAAAATTTTAAATTATATCCCAGATTGCAAAACATAAGCTCAGGTGAATAAGTTCACCCATGAACTATGCGCTGGGTGAAGCTGGCCTTTGTGTGTCAATATTACATTGAGTAAGAAAGGTTCATGGGATGTAAACATAAATGCAAGCTTGTTTTTGTTTCCCACTCTCCCTTTAAACCTTTTCGGTAGGAGTAGCTTTTTTTCTGACCTTGAAATGAAATCCAGACAACCCCATGACCTTTTCTGGATATTCTTAGATAAAAAAAGTGCCCCTGGTTGTTTCCAATTACAAACACAGTCTCAATTCAGAAACTAAAAATATCCAGTTGATCAAAACTAGTTGATCTAAAGTTAAATCTTCTCTACTCTTGGCCCTCCCCCTTCCTTCCATCCCCCAACACCCTTGCAGCAGGGGCCTCTGACGGTCAATATTTGCAGTGGTAGAGGAGCATATGGGTCTCCTTTTCTCCCTCAACTTCTCCTTCCACCCCTTTTGCCCAATCATGTTAACCATAGTTTCTGACTGAGTCAGGCTTGAAGCAGGGCAGAGATTAGAGCTAAGAGGTAGCAGCAAAGTTTTTACTTGACTGGCACCTGTCGTGAGCTGAGTGGCCTGGCATTCTCTGGGCCTTGCTCACATGAGAAGACTGAGGCACAGAAAGATTAAGTAACTTGCTCCAGGTCATGTGGCTCGGAAGCTCAGCCCGAGATGGAAACCCTGGGAGACTGACTGCAGAGCCCACGTCACCCATCACTGTGCTGTCCTACCTCTACAGCAGCCTCCTGAGTCTAGCGATACTGAAGGGCCAGCTGGAGCAGGACAGCAGGAGGCGGAGGTCCTGGAGTTCTGTAGTCAGAACAGGTTTTTGATGTCGGCTCTGTTGGTGTGTGACTTGGAGCGGGTCACAGCTGCTCTCAGGGTTGTAGGGAGTTTTAATAATGTAGACACGGTACCAAGCAGAGGGCCTGACACAGGACACATGCCAATAGTTGCTGTCTCCTTCCTCACCCTTCCTCCCATGAATGATGACTTTTGTAGCTCCAGCAAGAATCTGCTCTGGACCAAACTCTCTTACTCCGGTTTCTTGCATTCCTGTTTTTTCCTGGAGCAACAGTTTTGAAATGAACCTGTGGTCTGCAATCGAGCAGATCCTTTTATTTACTTTTTATTATTTATTTATTTTATTGACGTATAATTGACTTACAATATTAGATTAGTTTCAGGTGTACAGTGCAGGGATTTGATATTTTTGCCCATCGTAAAATGATCACCATGATAAAGAAGATCCTTTTAGATCCCTTTAGGCCTCAGGCTAGAGATTGTCCAAGAGGTGGAGCTTCTAGGGCACGTGGCTGAGTCAACATATCAATATTTTAACAAGGAAACTTCATTCTAAGAGGCGACCACATGGAAATAGTATTAATGAAACTAAAATTCTTCTGCATTTTTAGGGCAACTTGGCTCTCCAGGAGGAATAAATCTTATTTCTGGAAAGATTAAAAAACCTAAGGTGTTCGTGACGGAGGGAAAAGATGTTGCTCTTACTGGGGTTTGTGTGTTCTTCATCAGGACCAACCCTTCCCGAGCCATCACCCCTGAGAACATTCATCAGGTAAGAGGCAACAGCAATCCTTTATCCCAAATTACCAAAAATCACGTAAATTCTACCAAAATAGCCCTTCCCATGGAAACAACCGTCGTATTCATTAAGTATTTAAAACTACTTTCAAAGAAATATTTTAAAAGCACTTAAAGCAAGCAATTAAGAGGACAGTTCCTTAAAATCTGTTGAGTAAGAGGACTTAATATTCAATTTATTAACAAAAATTGATATAACATTGTGTGTATCTGTGCGTGTGTGTAAAACAGTGAGGTCTTTCCTTTTAAAAAGAATTCCTCTACATCATTTACTTAATGGCATATTTCATACATTTAAAATAAGATTTATTACAGCGGATACACCCTTGAACAACACAGGTTTGAATTGTGTGGGTCCATTTATACATGGATTTTTTTCAGTAGTAAATGCTACAGTACTATATGGTCCATGGTTGAATCTGAGGATGCGAAACCAGGGATAAGAAACTGCGGATATGGAGGGCCGGCTCTACGTTACACCCAGATTTTCCAACTGCTCGTAGGGTGGGAGCCCGTAACCCCAGCATTACTCAAGGGTCTTCTGTATAACTTTATTTTTCTTTGCAAAATAAAATGCATCTGTACAAGTCTCCCCTGCCTTCAGTGGGTGCATTATCTGCTTGGAGCAAATAAACTGGTAAACATCTGGTATTCTACTTATTTCATGCTTTTATTTTTATTTATTTATTTTAAAATCTTTTTCAAAAATTATTTATTTATTTATTCATTTTGGCTGCGTTGGGTCTTCGTTGCTGCGCACGGGCTTTCTCTAGTTGCGGCGAGCGGAGGCTACTCCTCGTTGCCGTGCGCGGGCTTCTCATTGCGGTGGCTTCTCTTGTTGCGGAGCATGGGCTCTGGGCACACAGGCTTCAGTAGTTGTGGCTCGTGGGCTCAATAGTTATGGTGCACGGGCTTAGTTGCTCCGCGGCATGTGAGTTCTTCCTGGACCAGGGATCGAACCCATGTCCCCTGCATTGGCAGGCAGATTCTTAACCACTGTGCCACCAGGAGAGTCCCCATGCTTTTATTTTGATGATTGCAATTTAGAAGAGTATAAAGCTTATGTCTTAACTAGGTGTCAAAATAATAATTTACTGGATCGAGAGACAATATACAAACAGACCATCTACCAAGAGACTTTGACCAACAACCCGCAGCAATCTGCCCAGGAAATCAACCTCCCTTACCTGCAATAAACAACACAGGTAGCCAGACTGCTGTGTCAGCCTGGTAGGAAGCCAGCTAGGAAATGAATTAATAACTCCTCTAACAATTGGTCAAAATGTCCAGGACTTGATTCATGACTGCCAGCCTCAATTTTTGTCTGTACTTTCAACATACTTCCTTGGGGCCAACCAGAGAAGGCCAAATGTGCACCCCTAACCAATCACATAGGATGCCCCGCTTCTAGTGAGCCCACCTTCAACTTCCCCAGGCCAACAACCTCCCCTCAGGGCCCACCTGAGCCTCCCTTTTCTCCACTAAGAAGCTTTCCCACTCCCCTGCCTGCTTTTGAGTCTCTGCTGAAATGCAAGTGATGGTGGCCGACTCTCTTGCTATTGCAAGGAATCAATTCTTGCTCTGAATAAACAGCCTTTGCTTTTCTCATTTGGTTGGTCTTCATTTACTCCCATAGGATATTTGGTTAATGAACACCATCAGAAATGACTCAGTAGCTAGGTTGCAGTTGAAGATAATTTTTTTTTTTAATTTTTTAATTTTTAAAAAATTTATTTATTTTTGGCTGTGTTGGGTCTTCGTTTCTGTGCGAGGGCTTTCTCTAGTTGCGGCAAGTGGGGGCCACTGTTCATCACGCTGCACAGGCCTCTCACTATCGCGGCCTCTCTTGTTGCGGAGCACAAGCTCCAGACGCGCAGGCTCGGTAATTGTGGCTCACGGGCCTAGTTGCTCTGCGGCATGTGGGATCCTCCCAGACCAGGGCTCGAACCCGTGTCCCCCGCACCGGCAGGCAGACCCTCAACCACTGCGCCACCAGGGAAGCCCCTGAAGGTAATTTTTACCATGAAGGTTTTCCCGATTGTTTTGCAGGAGGTGAGCTTCAACATGCTTGACACTGCAGACGGGGGTTTGCTCAACAGTGTGAGACGTCTGCTGTCTGACATCTTCATTCCTGCTCTCAGGGCCACAAGCCACGGCTGGGGTGAGCTCGAGGGCCTTCCGGAGGCCTCCAGCCTTCAGCAGGAGTTCCTGGGCTCCCTGGAAGGCTTCGTGAGCGTCCTGGTCAGGGCACAGGAGAGTTTGAAGGAGAAGGTAAGAACAAATACGTTATTCCTTCAGAAATTATCTGATGGTGAACAAATCAATATGTAAGTGTGTAATACTTCTCTTAGAGGGTCTTGATTCCACTACTTGCAAATCTTGAAAATATTTTATGGGTGTTTTCATTGCCCCCTGAAGATGTGGTGGTGACTAGATTTAAATTACTATAATTTGGAGTGATGAGTGCATTAGGGGTTCCAAAGAAATGTTGGCCGCAGTGGAGGGTTTTACTCTGTCACGTCAGCTGTTGGACTGCAAAGAGAAGAGTATGAAGTGCTTCTGGTGTTGCTCTGCAGCCTAGAAGGAAAGGAATTTGGAGCCAGAGTGTGGTGTGTGTGTGTGTGTGTGTGTGTGTGTGTGGTGTGTGTGTGTGTGTGTGTGTGTGTGGTGTGTGTGTGTGTGTGTGTGGTGTGTGTGTGTGTGTGTGGTGTGTGTGTGTGTGTGTGTGTGTGTGGTGTGTGTGTGTGTGGTGTGTGTGTGTGGGGTGTGTGTGTGTGTGTGTGGTGTGTGTGGTGTGTGTGTGGTGTGTGTGTGTGGTGTGTGTGTGTGTGTGGTGTGTGTGTGTGTGTGTGGTGTGTGTGTGTGTGTGTGGTGTGTGTGTGTGTGGTGTGTGTGTGTGTGGTGTGTGTGTGTGGTGTGTGTGTGGTGTGTGTGTGTGGTGTGTGGGTGTGTGTGTGTGTGTGTGGTGTGTGTGTGTGTGTGTGTGTGGGTGTGTGTGTGTGTGGTGTGTGTGTGTGTGTGGTGTGTGTGTGTGTGTGTGGTGTGTGTGGTGTGTGTGTGTGTGGTGTGTGTGTGTGTGTGTGTGGTGTGTGTGTGGTGTGTGTGTGTGTGTGGTGTGTGTGGTGTGTGTGTGTGGTGTGTGTGTGTGTGTGGTGTGTGTGTGTGTGTGGTGTGTGTGTGTGTGGTGTGTGTGGTGTGTGTGTGTGGTGTGTGTGTGGTGTGTGTGGTGTGTGTGTGTGTGTGTGGTGTGTGTGTGTGGTGTGTGTGTGTGTGGTGTGTGTGGTGTGTGTGTGTGGTGTGTGTGTGTGTGGTGTGTGTGTGGTGTGTGTGTGTGTGGTGTGTGTGTGTGTCTGTGGTGTGTGTCTGTGGTGTGTGTGTGTGTGAGGGGGGTGGTTAGGGATAGGTGTGTGCTGGGAGAAGATGGGGGGGTGATGGTGGGTAGGGATGGGAGGCAGTCTTGAAGAGGAGGGAGAAGGAGAGACGAATGGACATATCTAGAGAGAGTGGGTTGGGTCCTGTGGTCCAGCCAGTGACCAAAAGGGCCTTTAAGAATCAGTTTGGCATTTGCGGGATTTAGCTTCAATAAAATTTGTGCCACCTACAGTAAACCTGTGTTAGTGATTACCTGGGGTAGACGGTGGTGGATACAAAACCATGATAGATGACAGCCCAGATCAGGCATGAGTGGGAGATAGAGAAATGGATCCCATGAGACCAATGGCAATGTAACGCTCACTGCTCTCCAGGGAATACTGAGACCTTTTGGGACCTATTGGGATGTTGGCAGGGAGGGATGCTATAGGCCTTCTAAAGGATGTGGGTTGGGAGAGTCGAGTAAATGTTATCCAGACAGGGGCAGGATGATTCCAGCTAACATCTGAGTTCTATTTGCAATTAACTACGATACAGGCCATCCTAAATGCGAGTCGAACCAAATTAAATAGTTGTTCTACTGAAAAGAGTAATGTTTTCATATGGTTCCACTTCATACTGTGGTAGAGGTTTTAAAGAATGTGGGATGGATCCTCACACAGGAGAGAGGCAGTGCCACTTCATGAAGCCTGGAAGCCTCTCCTGTAAAACCAAGGAGAGGTCAGGAGATGTGGCAGACGGAGGGTGCAGTGTCAGGAGTGAGGAGTGGGGGGCTGAGACCTGAATTTAGGGACTCCCAGGGCCAGGTGCACTCTTACCAGAAGGAAAATGTCCTTATCAAATATTGAGGTGTTTCTGGGTTCTGTGTGTTTAAAAATATCCTAGGTTTCTTTGTCAAGTCAAAATCCAACACACCTCTTTTCCTACCCCTCTCCACCCCGCCCTCCTGAAATGAATCTGTGTATTTGCCATTGCACTTGCTAACCATAAGGATTGACATGAACGTCTTTTCCTCTGGTTAGTTTCCAAAAAGAATGTGATAGATTAGAAATTACCCCTCCCCCCCAGTCAGTTTTTTTGAAGGCCCCCCACTTTCTTTGGTTTCATGAGTTGACTACTTAATTTCCAAGTTCCCTATCAATTCTCAAATTCTGTGATATTATGTCTCTCTCTCTCTAGTTCACTGTTTTTTTTTGTTTTTTTTGGGGTTTTTTTGACCCAAATTTTGACCTCAGAACCAGTCACCTCTACGGGTGTGCCCAATGCAATATGTCTTACTGTGTTTTCAAGGACATTTCTCAGGAAGCAGATTGTTTAGACTAGAGAGAATCCCCTTAAGATCCTTCTGGATCAGTCAGAAGTGTGTGTGTTTGTGTGTGTGTGTTAAAATAGCATCATCTGATTATTTAACTTTCATTTCAATTAGGTGAACCTTCAAAAGTGTGACATATTTGAACTGAAAACCCTGAAGGAACCTCTAGACTACTTGACTCTAGCTAATAACCCTGAGACTTTGGAAAAAATAGAAGGTTGTATGAAAGTATGGATCAAACAAACAGAGCAGGTAATTTTCAGAAACCAGACATCAGAAACTAGCTATCTGAACACTGACTAGTTCAGATGCCATGTTACTGAACAGCCAGTGGAAGAAGGTATGTCACATCCCGTTCCTATTTGCCTAAGTATTTTACCACAAGTCCCTAACAAGGTGAAAGGTTCAATGCAATTTTAATTTATAGTCATTAGTTAAGAGATAGTAAGAATTCTAGGAGATGAAAGTAAACAACTTTATATACTTATATAACTAAAAGACTGCACTTGGCCAATTTTTTTTCTGAAAGGTGTAAGTTACTTTGGAGAGAATCTCTGTAGAAGTACAAGAAGCTTTCTAATTCTGTGTGTCCTCCAAAACAAAGCGCAAGACTTAACCTTTAAAAAAATATTTTCAGAAAAGTCCCAAGTGAAGCTGGATGTTACATCAATAAGGAAGCATAATGGAAATTAACCAACTGAAGGCATGAGGGCTTTCCAAGGTTATATTTCTCTGAGGTTCTAAGTGAATAGCCAAGGAAACTTTCTGAGGTCATGTCCTCCAAAAGTTCATGAAAGCTCCTTAAACAAGTAGTTTTCAGTTAGAATGAGTCAACTAAATTTTTGTTGAAATTAAAAAAATGGATACATGTTAGGTTAGTAAAAGGCTGTCATTTGAAGTATGCAAATGAATAAAAATATATCACGATTCAGATAGCAGAATTTACTTCTTTCCTTATATTTTGCTTATGTATAACTTTTATATCTTCAGCCCTACTCACTGGTTCATGGACCTTCTGTGCATTTGCAGGTCCTTGCTGAAAACAATCAGCTACGGAAAGAAGCGGATGACCTTGGGCCCCGAGCAGAGTTGGAGTACTGGAAAAAAAGACTGTCTAAATTTAACTACCTGTTGGATCAGTTGAAGAGCCCAGATGTGAAGGCTGTGTTGGCAGTGCTTGCTGCTTCCAGGTCGAAACTTCTGAAGGTTGCTTTTTTGCTTTATGAAGTGGGAATGAAAATTCTCTATGCATATGTCATAGAGTAATTAGGAACAGAAAAATGTCATTCTACCTCTATGAAAACAACTTTAAGATTGGATTATACTGTCCTTTTATAATTTTGGATACTGTGGAAATTGCCTTTGAATGAAAGGTATTTGTTGGCTGGTGTACATGTATGTATATGTATTATTAGAGGGCATTGCAAGTCATTAAGATGTAACATAATAACATGATTATATATATATTATGAATTCAGACCAACGAGGAGTAGTAATAATGAAACCTTACCTTATCTTTTTTTTTTTTTTTTTTTTAACACTGGTGTATTTGTTTTATATCCCTGTGTAACAAGTTACCCCAACACTTAGCCACCTGAAACAACAAACATTATCTCATAGTCTGTGGGTCAGGGATTTGGGTGCAGCTTAGCTGGGAGCATCTGACTTGAGATCTATCCTGAGGTTGCACTCAGGGTGTTGGCTCATCTGAAGGCCTGACTGGGATCTGCTTCCAAGTTGCTTATGTGATTGTCGTGGGATTCAGTTCCTTGCTGGCTGTTGGCTGGAAGCTTCCTTCAGTTCTTTACCATAGACATGGGAGTGAGGTGCAAAATGGATTCAGCAGTCTGTGGAGGAGAAAGGGTGTAGGTTTAAATGGAGGTGCTGCCCTCTTGACGCTTTGTCCTAGTTATTGAATAGATGTCATAAGAGAAGGCCTGGAAGAGATACCTTTGAAAATTTTGTCAAAAAATTTAAATTGCTCTTCAGTGTGGCAATGCCCCCCACCCCTCTGGATTCAGTTTTATGTGAGATGCACAGGGCAGACTGAAAATCTGACCCATGGGACTTGTGATGACTTTTAGCAGCTGTTATAGTGGAATTTCCTCTATTAATAATTGCATTAAAATTTCTTTCCTGTATTGTGCTTAGACTTGGCGGGAGATGGATATTCGAATCACTGATGCAGCTAATGAAGCAAAGGACAATGTCAAATATCTGTACACACTTGAGAAATGCTGTGACCCCTTGTACAGTAGTGACCCTGTGAGTTAGAGATTTCTACCCCCTTGGTCTACTGATGACCCTTTCGCACTAACTGAATTGAGTGTGGAGTTTTGGTTCGTGAATATTTGTCTGTTGGAAAAGTCTTAGAAACTTCTTTTTATTCTTAAGAAAGTTATATATATATATATATATATATATATATATATATATATATATACATGTCTATTTCTGTGTCTCTCTCTATACATATATATATATATAATATTTATATCATGTATCTGTCTATCTAGCATCTATTTATCTATCCAGATAAGATGGACAGGACATGCAACGTTATATTTTAAAAACGTTTATTGCATATTCCATTTCCCATTAAATATTGCAGTTGACATCCTGGACTATACTCAAACAACTGTGGGAAGAGTTATTGGCTGATTTTTTTCTTCTTTTTTTTTTTATCTTTTAACTTTAGGATGTATACCTGTTTTTATTTATTACAAAATTAACTGTTAACACAACTTCCTTGTCCATAACAGAAAGTTAGTGTTTCTTGCATTGAAACAAAATTTGATTAACTGTGTATGACTAAATAATAAAAATAAAATTACCCCTCAATATATCCTATTTATCTAGAGTGATAGATAATATTTTAAAAATTTAAATAAAAATCTTTTACCTAAATTTTATTCTAATGAAGTAGGAAGGATTAGCCTATTGGAATGTTGCTGAGCTTGATATCTGTTTCCCTGAAAACTTTTGTGATGTTTTCCAGATGTCCATGATTGATGCCATTCCTGCACTTATAAATGCAATTAAAATGATCTATAGTATCTCTCATTACTATAACACCTCTGAGAAGATCACGTCCCTGTTTGTAAAGGTGAGTGCATAGCATAGAGTCCATGGTCACTTCGATTTCTTTGCCAAATGGTTAATTTTTTTTTTTCTTATAATTAGAAATTACCATGGGACTTCCCTGGCGGTCCAGTGGTTAAGAATCCACCTTCCAATGCGGGGGACGCAGGTTTGGTCCCTGGTCAGGGAACTAAGGTCCCACATGCTATGGGGCAACTAAGCCTGCACACTCTAGAGCCCGCAGGCCACAACTAGAGAGCCCTTGTGCCACAACTACCGAGCCTGCATGCCACAACTAGAGAGCAGCCTGCACACCACAACTAAGACCCAAGGCAGCCAAAAATAAATAAATAAATAAATAAATAAATATTAAAAAAAACCCCATAAATCTTTTTTTTTAAAAAAGAAATTACCACATTGGCGCAATCCAATGTCTATGTACCCTACAATTAAAAAAAAAAGCTTAATCTCTCAATAGAGAGAGGAGGCTGATTCTAGCAAATCATAAAACATTATTTCCCAAAGTAATTATTATAATAAATATTGTATTATTTATATAATAAAAATGAAAGAAAAGATTCTTTTTAGAATTTCTTTCCTTATTTAGCACATGATTTCTATCTATTGGGTAAATTTTAATTAAGAAAAACTATATTTAACTGGCTATCTTCAGTTTCATATTTTATGTGCCACTGTTCCAAATTTATTTGATGCCACAGTTGTTTATTTGGTGTTATTAGAACAGTAATCATGGTAATAAAAGCCACTTGCAACGTTCCAGTAATCCATAAAGCAATTATAATGATTCTGCCAAAAAACAACGATGTTTAAACCTTATGTCCTAACTCATAAGTGTTTATGGTTGCTTTTTTCCATTTTTGAACAGTCTCTAAGAAGTGAATGACTTTTTCATTACCAAGGCAAAAGTTTTAAATGTTGTATTAAAATAGAGGCATTTTCGGCTCATCAGGACTGTGTTGTGAATACTAATGCAGTAAGAGGCATGATTCTTCTTGGGAATAGGGACATCCAGCCTTGAGAGCTTGATGGGAAACTTCCTTCTGCTGTCGTACTCAGGTAGAAAGGAGGGGAATCCACAAGACCCTTTTCCAACTTCTTCACACATTAAAGTTACGTTGGGGTCAGGAGGGGTATTCCCTGAGAAGAAGACTCAAAAGTCAATTTGTGTTATTACTCCAGGTTTCATGCTTTTGCAAGGCTTGTTTTGGAACATAATTGTGAAACCACCATTTCTCTCATTTTCAAAAACCTTTGATTATGAAAAATTTGCAGCAGGTACAAAAGGAAAGAGAATTGTATGTACATGTACGTATCACCTAGATCATCAACTATCAACACATGGCCGATCTTGTTTCACCTAACCTTTGCACTGCAAATCCCAGACATCATGTCATTCCATACCTACAGTATAGACCTCTAGTTTTCCTTTTAATTTATTAAAAAATCACCAAAGGAATTCTGAAGTCTTTTTTTTTTTTTTTAAGTTTGGAGGGATAAATAAAATGTTGGCGGTTACACACATTATCTTTACTCTTTTCTCTGTTGCCTTCTGCTTTTGACATTTTTGCTACAGATCATGGTGGCATGAAATGATCAGGGTGGACAATTCGTTTCATGGCACTTGGAAACCGTGAGTTAGATTTTAGAGCAGGCTGCCGAAGAAGGAGACGGGGGGAAGCTCTTGACAGCTTTTAGGTAGGGAAGTGAATCCCTTCTTGGTTGGTCAAGATGTTCATCCTGCATTAACACAGGGGTCTGAATTGGCAATTTTCTGTAGTGCTTCCAGCTCTGTGATTTTACAAATGATTTTGATAATAGATGTGTAGAACTTAAAAAGTTGAACAAATAGAAGCAGGGAGTAAAATGGTGGTTGCCAGGGTCTGGGGGAGTGTGGAACATGAGGAGATGTTGGTTAAAGGCTACAAACTTTGAGTTATAAGGTGACTGAGTTCTGGGATCTAATGTACAGCATGGTGACTATGGCTAATACTGTACTGTACAGTTGAAAATTGCTAAGAGAGCATATCTTAAGTTTTCTCAACACACACACACAATGGTAATTATATGAAGTGTTGGATGTGTTAATACTTGATTTTGCTAATCATTTCATTATGTATATGTATATCAGGCCTCACATTGTACACCTTAAATATATACAATTTTTGTTCGTCAATTATACCTCAGTAAAGTTGGAAAAAAAGAGGGTTAGCGCTTGATCATAGTTGTGATGGAAAAACAATAAATCCAAAGATTTATTTTACAGATTTTACACTCTGAGAGGTAGGAGAGCTAAGGACCCTCTAGCCCAATTTATCCTTGATGGCTGTTTAATGTACTTGACATCATTTTATTGGAAAATTCCAGGTGACCAATCAGATGATATCTGCATGTAAAGCCTATATTACCAACAATGGAACTGCTTCGATCTGGAGCCAGCCACAGGATGTTGCTGTGGAAAAAATACTATCTGCAATTAAACTTAAGCAGGTAACGGTGAACTTGATAATATATTTAGACTTTTAATTATTTTTACATTGTTTTTTGCCAATGCATCTTAAATCATTTAGCAGTTATCATATTAGTGGTTGCTAAAAAGAATGGTAATCTTTTACTGTTAAGAAAACTTGAATGTTAATACATCAGTCCCCCACATTTGTTCACTTACTTTACCCTTTTTGGGGGCCTGCTATGTCCCAACACCACACTAAGTACTAGAGATACAAAGATGAAGTAGTTTTCCTTAAGCTTCTTGTAGACGAACGGAGAGATACACAAAGAGTTAGGCTTCTACTAACACAGTGTTACCCAGGGGGAAAGGCTGCATCTTTGAGTCACCTTATGAATAATTAGGAGTTTGAACTTCCCTGGTGGTCCAGTGGTTAAGACTCCACGCTTCCAATGCAGGGTGCGTGGGTTTGATCTCTGGTCAGGGAAGTTCCTCATGCCACGTGGCCAAAAAGAAAAAAAAAAAATTAGGAGTTTGCTAGGTTGGGGGATGGGAAAAGATGACATCCCAGGCTGATGAAGGAGTAGCTACAGAGGCATGAAACTGAAAGGTTTTGTAATTCCACCCTAAATTTGCTGTCGCTTTCACTTAAGAGAATAAGGTTGATATCTTTGTTGTGTTCCCTTTCTTGTATTTTGGTTTTTACTTTAAGGAATACCAGCACTGCTTTCACGAGGCCAAACAAAAGCTTAAACGAGATCCAAATGAAAAACAATTTGAATTCAGTGAGATGTATATTTTTGGAAAATTTGAAACTTTCCACAGACGTCTTGCCAAGATAATGGACATCTTTACAACCTTCAAGACGTATTCAGTCCTACAAGATTCTAAGATTGAAGGGCTGGAAAACATGGTCACTAAATACCAGGTACTGTATTTCAAAACTAAATTTGCTACCCTTATCCATAATAAAACTTTAATGTTGTATGCAAATGACTGTATTTAGAAAGCTTTAAATAATCAGTCTCTGATGTAAAAGATAAGCTCATGGCCCTTAAACAATAAAGAAGTTAAATCTATTTGAGAATTGTGTAATGGTGCTAATATATTCTTTTCAGGTATGTGATTATGAGAATGACTTCCCTATAGCCTAAAATTAATCATCATTAGCAAAAGCGTTTTCATTAGCACAAGAAAAATGTTTAAATATAACTTATTATTTCATTTATTCATGCAAGAAATATTTAATCAAGCATATACTGTGTGTCAGGCTCTCGTTGACACTGAGTTCTGAGTGGTCTCTGATTATATCTGCAGTTAAGCATTTTATATGGACTCATGTTAAAAAAAATAATAGGGATTGGATTTTATTTTAGCTCTACTATTCTTAATTATTTTGACTTTTGACAGCTTTATCTTGTAAGGATATATGTGTAACTAATCTTAGTTTTTAAAGTGGGCACAGGGATCTAATAATGTTTTGAAGATTTTTAAAAAACAATTTACAAACACGATGTGCTTTACATTCTTAATGTGGATATAGTCAGTTTTTTCTTGTTTGGGGACAGTGGCGCTAAACCTTAATTTTTTTTTTGTACTTGAATTTGAAAAGGATCATATAATTTACTGTCACTCATTGATTTTTCTACTCTAACAGTTTAGGTCGATATAAGGAATCTTTTCATTTCCTGAGTATATCAGATTTGGGGAGAGAAAAAGAAAAAACCTTTTCTATACAGTGGGAAATATTTTAGGTGAGCTGTATGTAATCTGCAAGGTGGATAATCTATTCTTTGAAACTGACAGTTCTGCAAGACAAAGATGGAATATGTCCATTTATTTTTCAGTTTGGAATCTAGTTAGTTTTTATTCTTAATGAAAAAATAACTTTGGAGTATATTTCAAAGTTTATTTTTGAAGGAGAAGTTGAACGGTACATCTAAATGCAGATAAAGACTATTCTAACCTGATAAAAATACTGGGAAGAAAAATTGCTTTCAAAATCTAAAGTGAAATACTGATGAAAATGGATGTACCAGAAGGTAGTGAGGTAGAATGTAGATGGTTCATGAACGTGTAAGGTGAGGTTTTCGTGTATTAGAACCAATGTGAGAAGCTCAAAGTGGGGCCATGGAAATGAAGCTCAGGCTGCTTGTGTGGGTTCAGGGCCCTGGCCACCCCTCTGGGCTCCTCCCCTGCCCCTCTTCTCCTCATTCAAAGTACTCCAGACACAGGACAGGTCACTTCAGCCCACCTTAGGGCTTGCAGACCCTTTTTTCTGGAAAGTTCTGCCTCTGAATCATCACACGGTTATTTCCTCCTTGGCCTCTAGATCTTGATTTAAATGACCCTCTCAGTTAAGTTTTCCTTGAGCTCTGTTTCACCTCAGTCACTCTGTGTTACTTATTTTATCACTGTCTGCAATTATCCTGTTCATTTATTTGTGACTTACATAGATTCCCACTCTCTCTCCCCAACCTAGGATGTAAATTCCCGAGGGCAGGGATGTTTCTTTGTTCTGTTCATTTCTGTATCTTCCGAGTTTGCTGGCATATAATAGGTGTGCAATAAATATTTGTCAAATAAATGATTTAGTAGATTGAGTTTGATTAGTTGGTTTAAAGGTCATGATTAATCAGCTTATTTACTTAATACTCTTAAGTGACCGTTAAATCCAATCACAGAGCAGAATTTTCTAAGGGCCGCAAATCTTTTAAAATATCACCTTAAAATGTAGGAATGTAGCTTTTCCATACTTCTTTTACACATTTCCTGTAACATGATGGGTAGCATTATAACATTATATATATACAATTTCTGAATAGACCTAATTTTGTAGTTATATGTCATGAAAGAGTAGGTTGTTTTAACTTGTAAACTTGATTCAAGAAGTTATGCAGCTTATACACTCTTGTCTATTGAGAGATTTGAGTTGATGTTTAAATGGAAATATCTTTGAAGAAGCATTTGTGGAAGCTGGCCCAACATTCTTCATAAAGATTATATGCCTGTGTCAACAGTGTGGGCACCCGAGTTTGAGAACGGCTTAGTACCTGGTTAAGAATGATCACAGAGAATTAGAGCTCATTATTCAGAGCAAACGAAACTTTGGATAATAGTATTTTCAAGAAGATGAGTTACCTAATTTGCACTGTTATAGTCACAGACTGCAGCTTTGGAGGAAACAATTAATTCTAGAGATTCTTTAAATAGTAGATTATGGTTTGATATTTTATTTAGGACATTTGAGGCTTGGAAGATAATTTTTCATCTGTAGATGTTATAACTGTGTTCTTCCTAAGTTGTTTGTATTCTGTTAAAGTCTTATTTATTTTCTGAGAAGACAAACTTTTCAATGAAAAATATTTTAGTAAATTCTACTTTGGGCTTGCTTGCTTCCTTCCTTCCTTCCTTCCTCCCTCCCTCCCTCCCTCCCTCCCTTCCTTTCTTTCGGCTGCGTCAGGTCTTAGTTGCACGTGGGATCTTCGTTGAGGCATGCGGGATCTTCCCTTGCGGCGCACGGGCTTCTCTCTAGTTGTGGTGTGCGGGTTTTCTCTTTCTCTAATTGTGGCGTGCAGGCTCCAGGGTGCATGGGCTCTGTAGTTGTGGCATGCAGGCTCTCTAGCTGAGGCGCGTGAGCTCAGTAGTTGTGGCATGAGGGCTTAGTGGCTTCGCGGCATGTGGGATCTTAGTTCCCCGCCAGGGATCGAACCTGCGTCCCCTGCATTGCAAGGTGGATTCTTTACCACTGGGCCACTAGGGAAGTTCCCTGGACTTCTTTTTTTTTTTATTACTTCCAATGTAATTTGTAAGAAATTTTTAGACAGAACATCTTTCCTACTTTTCAGGTGAGGTTTTTATTTGATATTTTTCTTCAGAAATACATAAAGTCTCATGAAAATGCTTTCCAAATGATATATTTGAATGCATTAGGCAGTATTATACTACCTGTAATATACATGAAGCAATGAGAATAATTAAAGAAATAAGGCTCCTCTTAAGTTGATTTTTGGGGAATGATTGCACAGGTTCTATATTTAAAGGTCATATTTACCTAAGTAATGCAAGAATATTGAAATATTGTCTTAATTCTTTCATAACATTTCAGGGTATTGTTGCCACCATAAAGAAAAAGGAATATAATTTCTTAGACCAGCGGAAAATGGATTTTGAGCAGGATTATGAAGAGTTTTGCAAGCAGACTAATGACCTTCATGTAGGTTGGGTAATGAAGCTCCTGTTGACAGTCTGGTGTTTATTTTTTCCGTTCTGTGTAATGCTGCTTATCATTACCCATTCAGAAGGGAGAGGCATCTTCATCATGGAGGTGACCGATAGCAAGCTTGGCCTGCATTTTGTGATTTCAGATTAATGACTGAAGGCTCTTTTTCATGGATTAAAGGGTCATAAATATAGCTTTGGGTAATGATCTGTGATCACAGACTTCTGCATATGTTCCATCTTAGATCTTAGAAAATTAACTTTTATCTTCTGTTGAAACATAGTGTTATTAGAATGTAGAAATTTGTTTCCATTTGTTTGTTACTTTAGCAATGATTATGGCCAGAGGTAGCTTGAGCAAATAAATGATCAGCAATGTCTGACAGATCTCAAAGGCAGGGTTACAGCTGGCCTTGAAACAGTGGTACCAGGACCGGCTCAGCACCTGAACCCCTCTTGGTCTCGAAGCCCCATTCTCTCTTCCTCCTCCTGTCCCTCCTCCCACCCCCAGACCAGCCCACAGGAGCAGCGTATGGCCATCAGCGGCTTCTGAGAACATATCGTGGAACCAGCCCCATCTCCAAATTCCTAAGGAAAAGGTTGGGTTAGCCAATTCTAATGTGGTGCCTTGCCCTGGACCTGTTAACTGTGGGGTCATATGGTAAAAGCAGAGGGGATGAGAGCCACTTGTGTGGTTGGGAGTGTTTATTATCAGATGAGGAGAACCAGGGAGGGTAAGATTGGGAGACCACCTAATAGGTGTCCACCATAATCAACACGCAGACTTCTTTCCATCCCAGTGAGATCTAAAGTGTGCACCTTTCTGATTATTAAAGGAAAATGGTCATTCTGTTTCTTCTTTTCCAGAATTTTTGGTTTGAAATAAATGTATACACTTCAAGGGAAAAAGAGCTCCAAAGCATTTCTGGAGGAATGAGTTCAGTGTAGGATTCATAAAAAAACTAGCTAATTCTATGTGTCAGGTCTGTTCTAAGCACTTTATAGATGTTAATTAATTTAATACTCGCAATAATCTGATAAAGTGGGTGCTCTTATTACCCTCTTTTTGGAGAGGAGGAGACTGAGGCACAATGAGGTTAAGTGACTTGCCCAAAGTCAGAGATGACAAGTGGTAGGCCGTCTGGCTCTAGGATTCAAGTTTTAAACCATTATGCTATAAGACACGTTTCAGGTGATGGGAAGATAGATTGCCCGTAATAATTTAAGCACTGATCTCTTTTGGGGGCCGATTCAGACGTAAGGAGTGTGGATCTTGATCTCTTGTTGATGGGCGGTGGCAGATCCTGAGTCTGTGCTCCGCGGTCAGTGTTTATTTGTCAAATCTTCATTTGTGTGTCCTAGCAGTTTCTGATCACATGGTACTTCAGTAGTTTGTATGTGGGATATAGGTAGATGGTGAACACCTTGAGGGCAGGAATTGTGTTCATTCCTATTTATGTCTCCAAGGCCTAGGGGATAGGACCTTATGTAACTGGAGAGCACAGAATGTTTGCTGAATTAGTGTATGAGTTGCGAAATAATAAGGAGTAGACTGCTAAGTGAAATAAGTCAAGCGGAGAAAGACAAATACTGTGTGATATCACTTATATATAGGGAATCCAAAAAAATACAACAAATTAGTGAATATAACAAAGGAGAAGCAGACTCACAGAAATAGAGAACAAATTAGTGGTTACCAGTGGGGAGAGGGAAGGGGGGAGGGGCAATATAGGGGTAGGGGACTAAGAGGTATAAACTATTAGGTATAAAATAAGCTACAAGGATATATTGTTCAACATGGGGAATATAGCCAATATTTTATAATAACTATAAATGGAGTATAACCTTAAAAAAATCACATCCCAGTCCCACATATATCAGGGGCATCAGATCTGAAAAAAAGCACAGGTTTTACTTTAAATGGAACATAAACGAAATGACCCAATAAAATGTTTGTTTTAAGAAAAAAATGGAAAAGAAAGATAATTACTGATAAGGTAACAAAAAAATAAGAACTAGATTTATTGCAATTAAACATGCATTTACTGTACATTATTTATGTATTAGACTTCTATGCTGTAGCTTATGGATACAGAAATAAATCAAGCTGATTTGCCCACAAAAATCACATCAGACGTGATATGATTGAAATATAAGTACATATATGTTAGAACAGAGTAATGAATATATTATTTAAAAAGGGCAAATAGTGGCTAAAATGGCTAATTATAAAAGTATAATATTCTGATATTGTACTGGGAAGTAAGGATTCAAAGAAAAGTTGACATATTCCAAAGAGGTTCTAAAGAAACTTATATAGAGAACAGACCTGCAAAACGTTACATAGACTCTGAGAATTGCTACCACCCATAAGGTAGGGTGTGAACCTAGGAGAAAAACAGTTCCGTACTGTTGCTTGACGGGGATTAGGAAAGGTTCCAGAGAGGAGGCCATGCTTGGTGTGAGAACACGATTTCTGTTTTCCAAGTAAACGGAGCGGAAATGAGAGTAATGGGGAGACCGTTTCAAGACTGTGCCACTTTTTATCATACTGAGAATATAATGTTATAAATGTCTTAAAGGCTGGTTTTAAAGCACTAGTTATAGACATTAGTTCCTATTCTTCTTGATTTTTTTTTTAATTGAACACTTTTATTCATTTTGTCTTCCATCTCAAAAATGGTCCACTTCTCTCTTTGGCTTGCTGACCAATTTTCCTCTGACTTCTTTTTCCCTTTCTCCATCCACTTTCTCTTAACTAACCTTTCTACACTCTCTCCTTTAAATAGTTCACGCACTGTCATGAATTCAGCCTTTGTTTCTGTAAAACTGGGGGGCGTATACTGACCTTCCCATGACTCTGGATGTAGTGAGCGGGGGTGATGAGTCTTGGAGATGGAATGGAGAAAACCAGTAACTGTGGCATCTCCAAGATGTGAGACTGGAGGGTGTGTGTGTGGGAGCGTGAGATATACTGTACATGAGTGATTTGGAGCAGGGTTGTGTCCAGGGATCTGCTGTCAAGGGCATCAGGGCCTGGGATCCTGTCCAGATTTCGGGCTCATGCTTATACTAATATCAAAGAGAGGCAGTGCGTGGGCCATTGGAAATCTAGAAGGATATTGTCTCCAGTGGGCAAAGTAAGGCACTGTTTAGTAAAGGACCATTGTTTGAGGTGGCAAGCCGCCTTAGGGAAAACTGAGTAGGGCCTGAGAGCCCAGAACTAAGAGGACTAGAAGATTCCACACCAGACTCCAAAAGACTGAAAGAATGGACCTAAGGCTCAGAGAGAAAAGAAGACTAAATTGAGGTCTTAGGTGTTCACGAAGAGCTCAGTGTAGGCCTTTGTGAAGCCATAAGTTAGAAAAGCAAGGAAACCAGGTGCAAGTTTTAGGGCTCAGTAAAGATTTACTGTGTCCCAAGTTCTGTATAGTTTATACTCGGATATTTTTATGTCGTGAAAAAATTTGAGTGTTTATTTAGATAGGCTAACTGTACAGTTCTTCAGTGCAAGAAGATTTCTTGATCCTAAGATGTGATGTTTGTGGAAGAAATATCTGGTCCAGTATCCCTGGGGCCTGCCATGGCACCAAACCCCATGACTGCTCTGGCCTTCAAGTCCCTCTTTGTTCTGGCGTCTGGACATTTATCTTTCTTTAAGCTTAGATGCGTATTATATTCTCTGTTATATTTTGTCCTATATTGTATGTGTTTGCAGAGATGGGGAGCTCTTTTATCTTGTTGCTAAGTAGAATTTTTTGCAATGCTAATTCATTGTTCATAATCAGACTTTATTCTGTTTTAGAATGATTTGCAGAAGTTCATGGATGTTACGTTTGAAAAGATTAAAAACACAAATCAAGCTCTAAGTATGTTAAAGAAATTTGAAAGGTAAAAATTTGAAAGACTTTTCTAAGTTCTATTTTCTAAATTGGGGTAATATGAACATGGTTTAATTTACGTTATTATTGCTAGTATTATTTCATATTCTAGTGGGAAGGAAATCCTCTCTTGGCAATCTGAATAACAAGGCCACAGTTTTAAAGTTCTTCAGAGGATTAAGAGTTTGTTTTATTTCCTCTCAGCTTTGAAGTACCTTGTGACTGCCTATCATAATATCACTTAATGTTTAAGTAATTTGAAGAAACTCTTACCAAAAGTTTTGACTAGGTTTTAAGCATTGATACTATTTAAAAAAAACAAAAAACACTCTAGGGAATTCCCTGGTGGTCCAGTGGTTAGGACTTTGCACTCTCATTGCCGAGGGCCTGGGTTCACTCCCTGGTCAGGGAACTAAGATCCCATAAACCAAAAAAAAAAAAAAAAAGAAACAAACAAACCAAAAAGTCATAACCTCTCTATTGCGATATGATTGACAGACTGATTCCATTTTGATTTTTTAATATGCTAACACAAATATTTCATTCTCTTCTATCAGCATATGTTTTTACAATAAATTTTAATAAATAAGATTTCTCAATATCATCCCATTAATTCAAGCCTTTCACTTAAAAAAAAAAATCAGATTGAATATACCTAATCTTGGAATTGATGACAAATACCGGCGTATCCTTGAAAACTACGGGGCTGACATTGATATGATCTCGAAGCTGTATACGAAGCAGAAAGACGATCCTCCTTTGGCTCGAGACCAGCCTCCCATTGCTGGGAAGATTCTGTGGGCCCGACAGCTCTTCCACCGGATTCAGCAACCAATGCAGCTTTTCCAGCAGCACCCGTCTGTGCTCCAGACGGCGGAAGCCAAGCCTGTGATTCGCAGTTACAACAGGGTGGCCAAGGTCCTCCTGGAGTTTGAGGTTCTCTACCACAGGGCATGGCTTCAGCAAGTGAGTCTCTGAATGTATTCTCTTCAAAGACGTCTCCATAAGAGTTTATAAACTGCTAGCATTGGGCAGTTTTATTCCCATAGAAAGTTGAGTTTGTGGGTATTTTATAAGACAGGGTTGGTTGACTCTAAGTAATCAGTCAAAAGGTGTAATATGTCCCTGAAGAAAAACAATAATTAATTTTGGAAAAAAGATCTTAAGCCAGGTAACAGAAACTCATTTTTTAAAAAACAAATTTATTTTTTATTTATTTTTTGGCTGCGTTGGGTCTTCGTTACTGCATGCGGGCTTTCTCTAGTTGCGGTGAGCAGGGGTCTACTCTTCGACTTGGTGCGCAGGCTTCTCATTGCGGTGGCTTCTCTTGTTGTGGAGCACAGGCTCTAGGCACGTGGGCTTCAGTAGTTGTGGTACGTGGGCTCAGTAGTTGTGGCTCGTGGGCTCTAGAGCACAGGCTCAGTAGTTGTGGCGCACGGGCTTAATTGCTCCACGGCATGTGGGATCTTCCCAGACCTCGGCTCGAACCCGTGTCCCCTGCATTGGCAGGCGGATTCTTAAGCACTGCGCCACCAGGGAAGCCCCAGAAACTCATTTTTATTTAATTTATAAACTCCTAAGGAAGAAGATCCTGTTTAAGGGATCCTGTACCTGGATGATTAGGATTTCTCTTTCTTTTTTTTTCTCCATTGTGTCCGTGAACACTAGTATGCCTGTTAAACAAAGTTTTAAATTTTATTTGGCCATACTAGGTTAATCAAATTATATTTCATACCCTACCAACACTTGTATTTCTTTGTAGATTGACAGGAAGTATTTTGGAGGATAAAATTCAGCCTAACAAGCCCTCTAAAATGGTATCTCATTTTCCTAGTTCAAATTTTGGTGTCTGAATCAACGACAGAGATGTCTCTGTAGTGTTTTACCTTGCTTTTCTAGATAACTGAAGACTGAGCTTGGTAGGTTTCATGAAACTTTTATTAGGAAAAATAACTGAGTAGGCGTGAAAGTATCAGGGAGTGAAGTGGCTTTTGAGAAGTCACCTTTATTGCAGTATCCACTTATCAGGTGTGAGAGATTTATGACCCAAGCACTTTGTTGAATTGACTGTACATCACCACCAAGAACTTGAAGACTCTTTCCTGAGAGTGAAGTTAGGAGAAGAGTGAGAGACCCCATTGTCTTTAGTTTGAGAAGCTCAAATCCATGGAAGAAGATGTGATGACCTTCATTCCCAGAAATGGCCAAGCTAGATACCCTGTGTCTGCATTGAACTCTCTAATAGTAATAATGTTGATCTCTTCTCACAGACTGAAGAAATTCATATAGGACTTGAGGCTTCTTTATTGGTGAAGGCTCCCGGCACAGGGGAATTGTTTGTAAACTTTGATCCTCAGATATTAACCTTATTTAGAGAAACAGAGTGCATGTCACAGATGGGTCTGGAAGTTTCACCATTTGCAGCTGCCCTTTTCCGGAAACGAGACGTATACAAAAAGAACTTCAGTAACATGAAGGTATAGTACTTTTATTTATTTTCCCTTCTTGGCTAGCCCCAGTGTGCATTAAAAAAAATCTGGTGGTGTGTCACTGTTGAGAAGCAGAAAGTGTCCAGGACGACTGTAGTGGAGTGACTGAGGCTAGAATGTAGAGTTGGCGAGGGCCAGGTCGTCATAGAGCTTGTAAACCAAGGTTACACGTTTGAGTGCACCAGGAAGCCATTAGAGGAATCTGAGCAGGAGAAAAAGGCATGATGTCTTTTACAATAAAAATCATTCTTTCTGCTGGGTGAGGAACAGATTCTAAGGGGACAAGAAAGGTCACTGTGAAGCTAGTTTGTGATCTGTTGCACTGGTTCAGGATGGAGATGATGGCAGCTTGAACTAGGATGCAGTAGAGTAGTAGATCAGTGAATTAGAGAATGATGTCGACAGGCAGGTTATGAGAGAAGTCAAGGATGATCCCTTTATTTTTGGTGTGAGCAACTCAATGGAATTATTCAATCATTATGCTGGTTGTATTCTGCACGCATGTTCAGTAACATGCAGCGGCCCCAAATGGAAGTTCCACTCGTGGAGATGGCAAAGACTGGAACTAGCTTGTTTTGGGGGGCAGAAAGGAATCAATAGCTCCCATCTTAAGTATAAGATGATTTTTAGAGATCAAAGAAGAGGTGTTATCCATGCAGATAGATATGTAAGTCTGGAGTTGAGTGGAGAAGTCAAAGTTGAAGGCATATTTTTGAGAGTTATTAGAATACAGTTGCTATTTAAAGCCATTGTCCTGCATGAGATTTCCAAGGAGGAGAATATAAAGAAGAGTAGAGGGCCTACATTAAACCCTGAGTTGTTCCAATATTAACAGGTCTGATAGAAGAGGACAAATATGCTAGTAAAATTAAGGATTGGCCTTTGAGGCAGGTGGAAACCAAGTGTCAAGGAAGCCAAGGGTAAGAAAAACCTCATGATGGAGGGAATGGTCACCAGTGACAAATGCTGCCCAGAGGATGCTCAAGATGAGGTCAGAGGTGCTGCCACGATATTTGACAGCATGGAAACCACTGTTACAACTTTATAGTGGCCAATGTCATAGGACAAGCCCAATAAGGCCACGCATTTGCATAATGCTTTACATTTCAAACCGTTTTCATATTCATTATTCCATTTGATATTTTCCACAGCCACGTTAGGTAATTGGAATAGAGTACTATTATATTATTTTAGAGATGACAAAACCGTGGCTTAGAGAAATTAAATGACTTAGCCAAGGTCTCATAGCTAGTAAGTGGCAGAAGTAAGACAAGAACCCAAACTTGTAGTCTACTGTTTTCCCACTCTTTCGTGTTATATTAAAAAGTTAATATTGGCAATGGACAGACATTCCTCAAATGTAAGCTCATCAAGTACTAGTCAGCATGTTGGAATTCCCTTTTAGATTTTTCTCGGATGTTAGAAAAATAACTAAGTCAATCTACATATTTGTAAAGAAACAGTTAGTTTTACTATATATAAAATAGGTAAACAACAGGGACCCACTGTAGAGCACAGGGAACTATACTCAATATCTTGTAATAACCTATAATGGAAAAGAATCTGAAAAAGAATATATATATATGTATGTGTGTATGACTGAATCACTTTGCTGTACATTTGAAACTAATACAACATTGTAAATTAACTATACTTCAATAAAAAATAAATAAAAAAGGAAAAAGAAAGTAGTTATTTTTATTAAGAAACACTGTTTATCAGAATATAAAATTACTAATGATAATTTTGTCCACAGAATTGCTGTTTCAGTTATCTGTTGCATGTAACAGACAATCTCAAAATACAGTGGCTTAAAGCAACCATTTCATTATACCTCATGATTCTGTGAATAAAGAATTTAAGCAAGGCTTGGCTAGGTGGTCCTTCAGTTCCATGTGGCATTGACTAAGATTACTTAGTTCAGCTGGCAGATGTTTGATCTGGAAGGTCCAAGAAGGACTCATTCTCTGGTTCTTTGGTGGGAATGGCTGGAAGTTTCCCTCAGTTGGGGCTAAGGACTGGAGAATCTGTGTGAGCATTCCAGGATGGAGGGCTCAGGATAGTAGAATTTCTTATAATGCAATTCAGGATGCCAACAGTGGGTGTTACAGTGAGCAGGGAGGAAGCCACGTGGCCTTTTGGACAACCTCAGATGTCTCATGGCATCATTTCTGTTGTCTTCTGTTGGGCTCCATAAACCCACCCAGATTCAAAGAGAGGGGACATAGACCCCACCCCATTAAGGGAGGAGGGTCAAAGAAGGATTTAAAACCGCCACAGTTGTAAATGACAATTCTAGCAAGTGAATTATCATCTGGGTGACGTTTATCGTATCTTGAGGTTGAAAGCGTTAAAGGTTCCCACTCACTGCAAGTACCTGGTAAGAGCAGATCTATTGACATGTTTCGGGGACTATCTCAGGTGTTGCTGAGTTATTGTGCTGAATATTTAACAGTTTTCAGGCTTCTACAGATATGCTGAAGTAGCTGAGAGTTTGTTTTCTTCATCTATTCCTTGGAAGGCAGTTCAAACTAGAAAGAGATGAGCCAGCATAGACTAATAGTTAGGAATCCAGATTCTGAAGTCAGTCTGGATTCAAAGCATTATCTTTGGGCAAATTACTTCACCCTTCTAAGTCTCAGATTTTCATTTATAAAATGGATGAATAATACCTCCTGGATTAAAGGATTAAGGTAGGAAGTAAAAGGGCTGCTGGAGGCTGCTTTAAGAATTGCTTCCCAAATAGAATAAGTGATGAACATTGAAAAAAAGTTAACAGTGGATAAACGGTTCAGGAAATGTATAAGTAGCTGCTAATAGAACCATCAACTTTAGGTGTTTCATGGAAATTGAAAGGATATTACAGAAATTGTGGAAAAGTATTAAATGAAGAAAGGATTATGTAGTCCAATGGGAAATGTTGAGTTTAACAAAATTCACAAAGACTGTTGGGCTTCTTACTTCCATCTTGCAATTTTCTGAGAATCATTACTATTAATTGTGACTGTCAAAGAAGGGAGATATTGTGTACAGTGTTATCCGAACTTATCCACCCAGGGACCATTTTTCTTATAGAATCTCTTGTGGCTTGCATTTCAGCGTAAACAACTTGGGAAACAGTGATCGAATGACAAAGTAATACCCACACGCACATTACAAAGATGAGCTTAAAAACAATTGTATTTAAGAAGTACATTAAAGTTGCTTTCTTATAATTAATTATTATTAATACTAACATTGCCATAAAAGGTAGGCTGGAAGTACTATCAGTCTTATTTAAATATGGTAACATGTGAACAAAATACTGACACAATTCAACATTATACAGCAGGTAAATTTCAACGGAGGACCATGAGTTTCTGATCACAAATGCTCGTTCTAATAACAGCTAGTTAATTAATCAGAGAAATATTGATTGATCATCTTCTATGTGCCAGGTACTGTTTCAGGCACACTGAACAAAGCAGACAACATTCTTGTCCTTTAACTTGCTCTTAAGTTCTTTTTCTCTCTTTCTCAGTCGTATTTTATTAGATTAGGAATTTGTATCTATGGAGAGATTTCTTGCCTGTTCTATTCTTATTATGTTTTGGCTGCTTTACTTGCCAGGCTGCTATTGGAGCCCTGCAACTGGACCCTAAATAAAAGTAATCATTTTGGATAAAAATGAGCTATTAATAGATATTCAAAGTGAGATATTATTTGATTACTTCACCCCTATTTCCCTGCAGATGATGCTGGCTGAATATCAGAGAGTGAAGTCAAAAATGCCTCCCATTATAGAGCAACTGATGGTCCCTCATTTGGCAAAGGTGGATGAAGCTCTCCAGCCTGGCCTGGCTGCACTGACCTGGACATCACTGAACATTAAGATGTACCTGAAAAATGCTTTTGCAAAGACCAGTAAGTCTGTTTAAATGGTTATGAGTTTTCAATTCAAAAGGCTGAGTTTTGGGGCTTCCCTGGTGGCGCAGTGGTTGAGATTCCGCCTGCCAATGCAGGGGACGCGGGTTCGAGCCCTGGTCTGGAAAGATCCCACATGCCGCGGAGCAACTGGGCCCGTGAGCCACAATTACTGAGCCTGCGCGTCTGGAGCCTGTGCTCCGCAACAAGAGAGGCCGCGATAGTGAGAGGCCCGCGCACCGCGATGAGGAGTGGCCCCCGCTCGCCGCAACTGGAGAAAGCCCTCGCACAGAAACGAAGACCCAACACAGCCAGAAATAAATAAATAAAAATTAAAAAAAAAAAAAAGAACAGTGTGAGAAAACCAAGTATGAAACAGCTCTATGGAGCAACTTTAATTCTGATTTTGCTACTGAAATTTAATCATGTTGGGTTTTTTTTTTTAAACAAAATGCTTAATCTCTTTTATTCACTTTTATTTTTTTCCAAAGAGGCCCTGGAGTTGCTGATTGACAGGGTCAATGATTTGATCGAGTTCCGCATCGATGCCATCCTGGAAGAAATGAGTAGCACGCCTCTTTGTCAACTCCCCAGGGAGGAGCCACTTACCTGTGAAGAGTTTCTCCAAATGACAAAGGTTATTAGAAGACTGATGTTTTTATTTAAATTTTGTTTTGTGATTCATTTTTCTATAAAGGGCATTTTTAGGAGCGTAAATTAAATTTTTTTTCTCTGCGCATGACTGGTCTGTGATAGACGTGATTCAAACGAGGAGCCTTCTGACGATAATTTGAAAATGAAGAGGAATGTAGCTGAGGGGGTCACGTAGACATGAAGAACAAATCATTTCTTTTCAGATCAGTAGGAGGGAAGTTGCCATGGAACACATTTCTCATTTCCCATAGTTTTTGAAGAATAGAGCTATTTTGCTGAAGAGCTTCTAATAAGCTAGGGTTAATTAATAAAATAATTGTTTTAAACAGCTTCTGGGTAGAATTTCTTCTTTAAACATTTCTGTAGAGCAGCATTTCCCAAACTGGTGTTCTGTGGCACACGGTTCTGGAGCCATTGCTGGGAAAGCTGGAAAAGGCGGGCTGTGTGTTCAATCTGCTTGGGGTAAAGACTGGTACGTTCCTTTCCCCATTCAGATTCTTTTCACATTAACGTTTTAGAATAAAGACCTTCAGAAGGGCTCCTGGGGGTGTCTAGTTAACTTTCTTTAATCCATTATTTCTCAAATTTTAATTTGCATTTTGATTACCAAAGTGAATGATTACCAATATAAAAGAATGCTTTCTTTTGAATATGTTTACTTCTTATAATTCATTTATTCCTTCAACAAGTTTTGTGGAGCTCCTATGCGAACCACTGTTTGGGAATAAAACAGTGAACAAAAAACTGATGCAATCCTTGCCATTGTGATGCCCACTTTCAAGTGGAAGATATAGAAAAACAAGCAAACAAAAAAAGCCAATAAACAAACAATATGCCAGGTGATGATAAGTTCAATGGAGAAAAATTAAGAGGATAGTGGAGGAAAGGAGTACCTGACAGAGAGTTGTGATTTTATGTTGATGGTCAGGGATGACTTATGGAATTACATCTGAACATAAGAAGTGAGGGAGCAAGCCATCTGGATATCTTTGGGGAAAAACATTCCAGGAAGAGGGAACAGCAAGTGCAAAGGGCCTGAGGCAGAAGCTCCTTATGGTAGAAAGATGTTGAGTTGAAGTTCATTGAGTATGTTCATATGCTGAGGGGGAAAATCAAGTAGAGAAGGAAAAAGGGAATGTTTGGTAAGCATAGTGTCTGGCGAAGCAGCAGAGTGTGACTTAGAACTCAGATTGTGTGATTATGTATTCTTTTTTAAAAGTTAATTAATTAATTTATTTTTGGCCGCGTTGGGTCTTCACTGCTGTGCACGGGCTTTCTCTAGTTGCGGCCAGTGGGAGCTACTCTTCTTTGCGGTGTGCGGGCTTCTCATTGCGGTAGCTTCTCTTGTGGAGCATGGACTCTAGGTGCGTGGGCTCAGCAGTTGTGTCGCACAGGCTTAGTTGCTCCGCGGCATGTGGGATCTTCCCGGACCAGGGCTTGAATCCATGTCCCCTGCTTTGGCAGGCGGATTCTTAACCACTTCACCACCAGGGAAGTCCCTATGTATTCTTAAATAGAAGAATAAACATTGCATTCACTGACAAAGGAGGAAAAGGGGTTAATGATGGAGGCTGATTTGTCTTCTGGATAAGGGCATGGGGTCAGGGCCATGTTGTGGCCTCCATTTGCTTTGTGCTATAGAAATCAAGGTTATTAGCTGAGGACGATGAGAGAGGATGGTGTAAGGATTTGAGGACGCAAGAATTTGAGGACACAGCAGTTATGGGGCCTGGTTGAGAAACATGACTGGAGTCATGTAGAATGATCCTTGGGTAGCATTAGGGGCCTGCCTGAGTTTGGAAACCATGAATTTCCAGGACCAAGCACCTGCCTTGCCATGACCTGTGTGTGCAAGTGGAGAGGGTAGATGACCTGGTTCATTTGGGTTGGGCTTCTCCTGGGTAGGGCTGTGGAAACAGGTGACGGAGTAAAAGCTGTTGGCAAAGGAATGATCGATGTGGGAAATCATGTCCTTAGGGGAGGGTTTGTAGAGTCAGAGGATTTAAGATGAAGTCTTTAAAAAATGTTAGCAATCTCTCAGAGAACAGGGAGTTAGTTCATTGTTTATATGGAGCGAGATAAGCAAGCTTTGCAAACAAACATCCTCCTGTGTTTGTATGTGATTTGCTGGTCAATAATAATAACAAGCACTTCTTCGGTACTTACTTTGTGGCAGGCACTGTTCTTATCATTTTACATACATTGCCTTTTGGAATTCTCACAACAATCTAATGTAGGTTCTACCATAATCAGCATTTTACAGATGTGGGAATCATGGCCCAAGATTTCCCAGAATCACACAGAGCTAGGATTTGAACCCAGGTAGTTTGGTGCCAGAGTCTATACTTGTTACTGTACTTGTTGCTGGATGGCGCTAACTCTATTCCCTCCCTTACCCAACCTCTGACCTGCATCTTTTTCATAACTGTCTGTAGGCTAAGGATGGTGATTATTAGTTAAGTGAAGTTCTGAGCTGGGAGTTATTTTATACTTTATTTGATGATAAAGAAGTTTAATAGTTTCAGAACACATCAGAATCTTCCAGTTTTAATGATATCAAAATGCCATATGCCCTACAGCAGTGGAATGGACGTGAATGTCATGGGTAATGAGGGGGTAAATGAACCATGAAGCTAATGCTTGGAGTGGAGGGTCCATGAGCACATTAGAGAGAATCTTGAGATGAATCATGGTGGAACTTGGGATGGAGCTGGAGACTATGACCTACTCACAGTCTATTGCTTTATGGGCTTGTTTTCCAACTAGGTGGTAAATCACTGACTATCTCTCTATCTGTCTGTCTGTCTTGATTAAAGTGCTCCAGTATATTCATTTATGTTTGTTAAATCTCATTCTTGAGAAATGCATAATCCAGTTGGAGGCAGGGGAATATCTGAAATTAATTAGGGGTTGATGATGGACTGTTGGCAAAGGTGAAGAGAGAAGGAAGGCTGGCTAGAGCAGATTTATGTGAAATGAAGGAAACTTCATGGGAAGAGAGGCTGTTCATGACTTTTGGAGTTATTTCCTCCATTGCTGGAGAAGTAAGTGTAATTTTGGTCCATCTATGCTCCAGTTGGTTCTCTTGTCTTTAACACATTCCTTTACAGGATGCCTGGCCTGGGTTAGTGTGAGAGGCATGGCCAAGCATTGTTGGGGACCAAGATCTCATCTGGAGGCTGAACCTATGTGCCCTCAAGAGCTAGTTAAACAAATATGACACGGTGCTAATTTTTTTTTTTTTTTTTGATAGGACCTTTGTGTAAATGGTGCTCAGATATTACACTTTAAAAGCTCATTAGTGGAGGAAGCAGTCAATGAGCTAATAAATATATTGCTGGATGTGGAAGTTTCATCTAAGGAAGACAGAGAAAAAGTATCCAATATGAATAGTACTGATTCAAAAAATGAAATTTCGGGTAAGAGAGGGGGTAATGGAAGGGTCTTGTTTTTCTAGGACATTACTGAAAACTAAAATTTAATTTTCTACATGGCAATGAATTTGACACTCTAAAAAGACCCTCCCAATTTTATAAAGACATTTATAAATCTGAAATTATGATTCAGAGCATATTTTAATGATGCCATGTCATTCATTCCCATTACTTTTTGTTCAACTCTACAAGCATGTACTTTGCATTGGCCCTTGTTAGCTCTCTTTGCATTTAGGTCTAAATGTGTGTTTTTTCACTATCAGTAGAGTAGGATGGATTATGGATTGGAATCCCCACTGAGGTACGTCTACACCAGAGCAAAGGGTTTGCAGGACAGACGAGGACACTGAGAGGCTGAGGAGGGTCGCTGTTCCCCAGGGGTTTATGGTTACTGGTGGAAGACAGAACCCAGAGAACCAGCACCCAGGCGCCCAGGCCCTGGCTTTCTTTTGTGGCCACAGCTCCTGCCTCTCCTCCTGTTTCCGCACATCGAGGAGGAGAGGCCTCCTCAGACTGCCTGGTGCCCCGATTTCCTCTTCCTACCCTTTGATGGCCTCATTTCGTAAGAAGTGTGACCTTTGAGTGTTATTCAGCTTGCATGTAATTTATCTTAATTTTCTTCTCTTTAACTGCAATAGATGGTTTTCTGTCTGTCTGTCTGTCTCTCTCTGTCTCCGCGTCCCCATCTCTTTCAATTTCTCTCATTACGTAACAGCAAAAAGAGAAGAAGGACATTCCGACACCTTGACATCTTCTCTTAATGCTGGGGCGGGCCTCCTGCCTTTGACGACAGTCGTGAGAAAGAAGAAAGAGTCCGAGGTGTTACAGGAAGGAGCCCGCGAGTTGCTCTCTCACTTCAATCACCAGAACCTTGGTGCTCTGCTGAAAGTTACAAGGAACACGCTAGAGGCCGTTCGCAAGCGCATTCATTCCTCCCACACGACCAGCTTCCGGGGTAATGATCCCACACCATTTGCCCCCTGGCTGGCCAAGCCTGGTTGCTGGTTGTGTGTGTGTGTTCCTGTTAAATTTAAATAATAAAAAACCCCACCATTTCTTGAGTGCATCCTTGTAAGTTTAAATATTATGAACTTGGATTATCCCAACAATTCTATGAAGTAGACACTATCATTCCTCTCATTTAAGACTGAGAAAACTGGAGTCCAGGGAGGTTAAGTAATTTGCTTAACGTCGCTTAGCTCTTGTTAATAACATAATAATCAGCATCACGTTTAATCTTTTAGTTATAAGGTGAAAACGTGTGAAATGAATTATTTTAATTAGTGAAAGAAAAAAATACATACTTTAAAAAGAAGATATCCAGAAAGATAATTTCACTGTTAAATTATTAGATTATTAGCCAGTCTTATAAAGAGAGAAAGATCTTATTAATGCCATGATCTCCAAAGCAGAAGTTGTTTTTACTATTTTCGTGTCAATTTAGTACTTTCCAACTGATTTCTTCATTCTCAGTACAACCATCTCTCCTCGGTACCATTCAGAAATAGGTGTTGCATTTCCCAGAGGGGCCACAGAAATCCATCAAATTTAGAGACATTCTGAAATTAAATTTTAAATTAAAAAAATATAAAAAATAAAGTAACAGTAATTAATTAAAATTGAAACAATAATAGGATAACAAAACCTTTTTATTTATTTTGCATATTGGCATTTAAGGGAAAGCATCTCTAATATTTAATTAAAAGTGGATGAATAAAAGTGGAAACATTAAAATAATTTTTTGATTGGTGGCATGGCTTATTATGTTTTATTTTACTTCAGAATGGAGGATAGTTCTTTTATTTGACATGGGGATAATATTAGAATTTACCAATTTTTGATATGCCGAATATTGTCATGTCTTCCCCAACTTTATATGTTACAGGTATTTCCAACTGTATATATAGAGTTACATGCACACACATATCCATATTTAGACACCTATTCCTATATCCAACTTTAAAAGCCCCTTGGGTATAGTATAAATGGTAAATTACACTTTATTTCTTCTCCACTCTTTAACCGCGCCCAGTGTGGATATACTCACGGTGGTAGGAAAGACATATGTTTTATTTGAAATTCCAAGCTGGCTATTTATTCTGACTTTGGCTTGTTCCGATAGTTATTCTTGTTCTTCATTCCTTGCTTACTTATTCTACATTTAGTTTGTTGTATCCTGTTATTTGGGCAGTATCATCTTCAATATTTTAGGCAAGAGTTTATATAATTAAGTCCGACTTCACGCAGTGGGTTTCCTTTATGGAGAGTGTACCTGTAGATTGTAATCAGCAGAAAATGGCTTGGGTTCCACCGAACTGCTCTGTTACATTGAGCAAAACTAGATCCGCCATTACTTTTTATTCATTCATTCAACAAATACATACAGTATTGTCCAATGATATACCTATTATGTATTGTTCTAGGTGCTTTAATTTTTCTGGTTAAAAATGAAATAGATTAAAAATTTATTAACTAAATTAATAAACTTTAAATTAAAAAGATTAAATCCTCCCTGTTTTGTGTTAACTCAGACAGTAACAGTACCTCTAAAATGCAGCAGAAAGCTCTGCCCATTTTCCGGGCCAGCGTCACTCTGGCCATTCCCAACATCACCATGGCCCCAGCCCTAGAAGACATACAGCAGACGCTGAACAGAGCCGTGGAGTGCATCGTCAGTGTCACCAAGGGGGTTAGACAGTGGAGCAGTGAGCTGTTGTCCAAGGTGGGTGTGGGATGAGGAAATCATTTCATATGATTGAAATGAATCATATGATTGGTGGCGTGGTTTATTATGTTTCAAGGACCTATGACTGAAATAATGTGTCCTTTTCCACTGTAGAAAAAGATGCACGGAAGAAAAATGGCTGCTTTGCAGAGTAACGAAGACAGTGATTCTGATGTTGAAATGGGAGAAAACGAACCTCAGGGTAAATGTTCTTTTAGTTCTTTCTAACTAGTCATTCTAAATCAAAATATAGTGAGCTAAAAGGTATTTTCCCTCCACGCAATTCTCAAATCAGATTAGATCGGAATATTAATCTATGAGCCAATTTCTAGTTTATAAAATATAAAGATCCATGTATTTTAATATCACCATCATGAATAGTGTATTTTAAATGGGTATCTCACAAGACATACTAGTGGACAAGTAAGATTTTAGTTTCACAGTTTAAAGAGAAACTTGTCATCATCACAATGAACATTCCCTGACGTTTAAGAGCTATTTTGTATTTTGAGCCATTATATGTCCTGTTTTGCTAACATGCTGTGATTTTTGCTGTAGATCTCATGGTTTTCATTTATATTCTGTAATATTAGGTAGCATATGACATCCAAGTTGCTAATGATATATGATAAATGTATCTTTTAAAGCAACCCTGCAAACAGCAGGGCGTGTGTAATTTTCAATTACTGCTCATATCCCCTGAGAACTAACCACAAGGAAGAAACTAAGACAAGTTCCTCTTTAAAATAGTCTGTTACTGAGGAGGCTAAAGGCAGCTCAAAACAACTTTGTCCACAACTTACAATATTATTTATCTAAGCTAAAAATCATATATTAGTGTGTTAATTTCAATTTTTATATTATTTGGAAACATTGCTTAACTTCCTAGAATAGCTTAAAATTCAGAATTTTCTAAACTCGAAATATGTTCAATCATGAATTATATCTTAAATTGAGAGGAAAAATGTTTAATGAAAAATTATACATATATTTTTGTCATGATAAAAGAGTTAAAAAAAGAAATAAGCTGCACCTTTTAAAAATAACAGCTTTGAGATATAATTTACATAACATAAAATTCACCCTTTTAAAGTATACAATTCAGTGGTTTTTAGTATATTCAGAGTTGTACAACCATCACCACTATCTAATTTTAGAACATTTTCATCACCTCCAAAAGAAACCCTGTACCTATTAGCAGTCATTTCTCATTCCCTTCCCCCAGCCCCTGGCAACCATTAATCTACTTTCTGTCTTTATGGATTTGCCTATTCTGAACGTTTCATATAAATGGAATCATGCTACATGTGGTCTTTTGTAACTAACTTTCAAGTTCTAACTATGTTGTAGCATATATCATTTCTTCATTTCTTTTTATGTATCATTTCTTTTGATTGCTGAATAATAGTCCATTGTATGGATATACTACATTTTATCCATTCATCAGTTGATGAGCATTTGGGTTATTTCCACTTTTGGACTGTTAAGAATAGATAATGCTATGAACATTTGTGTAAAGTTTTTCCGTGGACATATATTTTCATTTTTCTTGGGTATGATAGTCATGCCCTGAATCATATGGCAACTTATGCTTAACATTTTGAGGAAATGCCAAACTGTTTTCCAAAGCAATTAGACCATTTTACCTTCCTACCAGCAATGTGTGAGTGTCTCTCTCTCTTTTTTTTTTTTCCTTGTATCCTCACCAACAGTTGTTGTCTGCCTTTTGATTATAGCCATTCTAGTGGGTGTGAAGTGGTATCTCCTTGCAGTTTTGATTTGCATTTCCATAAAGACCAATGATATTGAACATCTTTTCATGTCTGTATGTGTGGCTTTTTTTTTTTTTTCCCGTTTATATATCTTGTTTGGAGAAATGTCTATTCTTTGCCCATGTTTTTAAAAATTGGACTATTTGTCTTTTTATTGTTGAGTTGTTTATATATTCTGAATACAAATCCCTTACCAGATATGTAACTTGAAATATTTTCTTACATTCTGTGGGTTGTTTCTTCACTTTCTTAATGGTATATTTTGAAGTATAAAAGTTTTAATTTTGATTCAGTCCAGTTTAGCTACTTTTTCTTTTGGTGCTTTTGATTGTGTATTTAAGAAACTATTGCTTAACTTAAGGTCATGAAGGTTTACTCCTACGTTTTCTTTAAACATTTTATATTTTTAGCTCTTATATTTAGGTCTGTGGTGCATTTTGAGTGAAGTAGGGGTCCAAATTCATTCTTTTGCGTGTGGGTATTCAGTTGTCCTAGCACCATTTGTTGCAAAGACTATTGTTTCCCAATTGAATTTTCTTGAGACCCTTGTTGAAAATCAGTTAACTGCAAGTGCAGATGTAAGCATTTATTTCTGCACTCTGGATTTTATTCCATTGATCTTATGTCTATCCTTATTCCAGAACCCCACTGTCTTGATTACTGTAGCTTTGAAGTAAGTTTTGAAGTCAGGAAGTGTGAGTCTTCCAACAGTTTTCTTCTTTTTCAAGATTGTTTTTGAATATTCTGGATCTCTTATTTCTGTATGAATTTTGAAATCATCGGCTTGTTAATTTCTACAAAAAAGATTTATGATTTTTGGGATGTGCTGAATCTGTAAGTCAATCTGGAGACTATTGAAATTAAATTTTAAAAAACTGAAATAATACAAAGTATCTCCTCCAACCACAGCGAAATGAAATTAAAAATCAGTGATAGGAGATCTGGAAAATTCACTAATACATGAAAATTAAACAATACACTCCTAAATAACCAATGAGTCAAAGAAGAACTCACAAAGGGAATTAGGAAATAGTTTTACGATAAATGCAAAGGAAAACACAAAATGCCAAAATTTATGAAATGCAGTAAAACAGTGCTTAGAGGGAAATTTATAGTCTTAAACACTGATACTAAAAAAGAAGAAATATCTCACATCAATAACCTAGCCTTCTATTTTAAGAAACTTAACTTCAAGGTCACTGATTCTTTCTTCTACAAGCTAAAATCCGTTGAGCCCTGCAAGTGAATGAATATTCATTTCATCTATTGTTTTTTCAACTTCAGAATTTGTATTTGATTCTCTTCTACATTTCTATATCATTATTGATATTCTCTATTTTTTGAGACATACTTCTCGTACTTTAATTCTTCAGATAGGGTTTTCTGTAGTTCTTTGAACATATTTTAATAGCTGATTTTAAATTTTCTCTAAGTTTAATTAGGTCCCATTTGTTTATTTTTGCTTTTGTTTCCTTTGCATTAGGAGACAAATAAAAAAATATTGCTATGATTTATGTTAGAGTGTTCTGCTTATGTTTTCTTCTAGTTTTATGGTTTCCAGTCTTACTTGTAGGTCTTTAATCCATTTTGAGTTTATTTTTGTACATGGTGTGAGAAAGCTTTTGCACAGCAAAGGAAACCATCAACAAAATGAAAAGATAATCTACTGAATGGGAGGAAATATTTGCAAGTGATATGACCAATAAGGGGTTAATATCGAAACTATATAAACAGCTCATACAACTCAATATCAAAAAACAAACAACCTGTTTGAAAAATGGACAGAAGACCTGAATAGACATTTTCCCTAAGAAGACATACAGATGGCCAACAGGCACATGAAATGATGCTCAACATCGCTACTCATCAGAGAAATGCAAATTAGAACCACAATGAGATGTCACCTCACACCCGTCAAAATGACCATCATTAAAAAGAACATAAATAACAAATGTTGGCAGAGATGTGGAGAAAAGGGAACCCACTTTCACTGTTGGTGGGAATGTAACTTGGTGCAGCCACTGTGGAGAACAGGATGGAGGTTCCTCAAAAAAACTAAAAATAGAATTACCATATGACTCAGCATTTCCACTCCTGAGTATACATCTGGAAAAATGAAAACAGTAATTCGAAAAATACACACACCCCAGTGTTTATAGCAGCATGATTTACAAGAGCTAGGAAGCAATCCAAGTGCCCATCAACAGACAATTGGATTAAGAAGCTGTGACACATATATACAATGGGCTATTAGCCATAAAAAAATGAAATTTTGCCATTTGCAACAAGATGGATGGACCTGGAGGGTATTATGTTAGGGAAATAAGTCAGACAGAGAAAGACAAATGCTCTATGTTATCACTTATATGTGGAATCTAAAAAATAAAACAGAGGAAAGAATATAGCAAAACAGAAACAGATTTACAGATTTAGAGAACAAACTTGAGGTTACCAGTGGGGAGAGGGAAGGGGGAAAGGAAAAGATAGGGGTATGGGATTAAGAGATACAAACTACTATGTATAAAATAAGTAAATAAATAAGCTACAAGGAAATATACGGCCCAGGGAATATAGCCAGTATTTTATAATAACTTTAAATGGAGTACAATCTATAAAAAATTTGAGTCACCATGTTGTACACCTGAATCTAACAGAATCTTGCCAATCAACTGTACGTCAATAAAAATTTCTTTTTGTCTAGTAATTCCAATAGTGGGCTTTCTCATGTATATTTCTACTGGCTGTTTTTGTTCCTTTGGGTGGGCATGACTTTCCTGTGTCTTTGCATGTCTCACAATTTTAACTTTTGTTGAAAACTTGATATGTTAAAGAGTATAATGTGGCAAATCTGATTCTTTCTCCCAGGGTCTGTTGTTGTTATTGTTATTACTGTTTTATATTGACTTTCCTGGACCAATTCTGTAAAACTTGTCTTCCCTGTGGACTGCACCACTATAGTCTGTGCTTGGTTAGTTTAGCAGTTAACTATGATTGCACAGAGATTTCCTTTAATGCTTTGAACCAGTAAGGCTTCCATCCTTTGCCTAGGGAGTTTGTGTGTGCACTGGAGCACCCTGAAAGCTCAGGAAGTTTTCAACACTGCTCTAGCCTTTATTTACTATTTGTGCAAGACCTCAATTCATGAGCCAGCATGAACGATTGGGACACTTTTAGGTCTTTCCTGGGCATGTGCACAGCTTTGTACATACATATGACCTTCTAGAACCCCAGGAATATGTCAGGGCCTTATGAGGCCTTCTGTGGACATCTCATTCCCCAGATCTTTAACTTTTTTGGCCACCCTTTCCATTGCCCCAGTGGATATCATTGCCTCAGGCAGCTGTGAAGTTAAATGTCACTGATTTTTTTTTTTAATTGAAGTATAGTTGACTTGCTTCATAACTAAGTGACTTATGTACTTCAACATAGTGACTTGGTATTTTTAGACATTATGAAATGATCACCACTATGAATCTAGTTACCATCTATCACCATACAAAGTTATTACAGTATTATTGATTATATTCCCTGTATTGTACACTACATCCTGTGACTTATTTATTTTATAACTGGACTTCTTAATCCCCTTTATTGATTTTGCCCATCCTCCTTTCCCCTCCCTTCTGGCAAGGACTAGTTTGTTCTCTGTATCTATGAGTTTGCTTCTGTTTTGTTCTGATTGTTTTTTGACAAATGCCTTGGGGATAGGGATTTTCTCAGTCAGTGGGTTCTGAGTCAGGTCAAATAAAGATAAACTGTTTGAATGGGGCTTGCCCAGGGAGCTTCCAGACAAGTCAAGTAGGGCCAATTCTATGGGGCTTCTTGAGGAGCCTGAAGCCCAGGCTGGTCCCTCTGGTGAATGCTACCTGCTGCCGGCTGTGGTTTTCACAGCCACGGTCATTGCAAAGCTCCTGTTTCTCGAGGCTGCCACATAGCCAGCAAGGGGCAGTGTATGTAGAACCAGTTAACATACGACAAAACTCACTGTTGTTACCCAAATTTCAAAATATTTCTCGAATGAACAATTCCTTGCATTGTTGCAAGCTTTGGTTAATGTCCAGAGTCCTGAAAAAATTATTATTGACAAATTTGCCCAGTGTTTTCAATTGCTTTTATAAAGAAGATTTTTTCAGAGGTCCTTACTTTACCATTACAGAAATTCACTCATCTTTTTAAAGCACGTTCTATATACCGTTGATATAAATGTTTCTCTCTCTCTTTTTTTTTTTGCTTTTAGATACCTTTGAGATAGCATCTGTGAACTTACCCATTCCTGTGCAAAACAGGAACTATTATAAGAATGTTTCTGACAACAAAGAGATTCTAAAATTAGTCTCTGTGCTTAGCACAATCATCAGCTCCACCAAAAAGGTAGGCCGAGAGGACCTGCAGCCAGGGTCTTTTGCTTTACAACAAGATTGAAGCTGAACATTAAAGCTTGTCCTTCACGTAGCCTGAGTCTCACCCACTGTGCCCTCAGTGAGCAGCTTATGGGATCTTGTACGTGCTCAGCAAATGTTTGTTTAACTCAAGGTTTTTCGTTCTAGATTGCAAGGTGAAAGACAATGATTATTTCTGTGTTTTATATTGTCTTCTGTTTAATGCCTTTAAACTTTTTATGTATTTATGTAGTACAGATAAGTCTGTTAAAAAATTCAAGATATCTCAAACCCCAAGTCAGACGGGTGCTGCAGTTCACCTTCAGAGAGTCAGTGATGCTGGAACTGACTTGAATCATTTGAAATAGAATAAGCTTTACACTCAGTTCTTTATGTTTGTGTAGTTGGGCAAATCTTATAAAATAGATGAAAATGTATGTATATTGTGTATACATGTATGTATATCATGGAAATAAGATAATACTGAGAATATCAAAAGTATTTTCAGCACATACTTGTACTGGACATGGATGTAAATTCAGGTTAATTTTTTCTTCCAAACTGCTCTTCTCTCAACTTTCCCTTTTCTGTTCAGGCAAATCTGTCTTTGTGGTTAAAAAGACTCAAAATCCTGATGTCAATTTCTACTTAAAAGAAAATATTCACATTGGCACTAAGACCTCCTGACTCTTTAAAAATGTTTCTCATTATTGAGGGAACAGTTGTCACTCAGTAAATATATCTTTTCTATTATTACTCAGTTTTGATAGAATGAGTTTCATTTGTTTGAAAGTGTTTTGAAAAGCTGCCTTTGCTGTAACCATGTGAGGAAATATTAAGTTTAATTTTAATGTATTCCTGAGGGAACTGGAAGCTTTTGCATTTATGCATTTTCAATTTTCCTTTCTTAATATCTTGAAGGTCTTGTATTTAATTTTGCCCTAGGGACTGCGTTCACATAATTCAATTTAACAAATATTTGTCTAGTGCTTAGTAGAGTATTCTATGATGATAATAAACATTCAAGTATGCTTTCAAATGTCTCAGTAATCATGGAAAATACAATAAAATAGATCAATAATAAAGTCCATTACTTTCTCTGAATATAAGCAGCCACTATTATGAAAATCCAAGGGCAAGACAGAGTAGTTGAAATTAATGTACTGCAGGCAACAAGATACTTATGTCTGCGTCATTGTTGTTGCACTTGCCTTTATATTATGTGAAGGAAATGTATAGATCTTAGTCTTCCTTAAGATAACAGAAAGGGTTGGCACTTAGAATAACTTGAAGGACTTTATCCAGATTGATAGGATGGCCAGATTGTTTCTGGAAGACTATATGCACACTTGGTCATAGTGCTAGACATGGCTCTCCACAGCCATAGACCCTTCTGAAATTTCTGTGGTTGACCCTTCCTCGACCGCAGAAACTCCTCTGACCCCAGCCCCTTTCCTCTTACAGTAACTGGTTGGATCAGAATATCAACCTGACCTACATTCAGCACATCCATAGTTTGGCCATCAACTTATAACACTGCCTGGCTTGAAAAGATGAGCTGGACCAAACAATCAAAATAACCATGGCAATTAAAATAACTTAAGTAGATCAGCCCTACATATGTAGTTCAAGTAATTTTTCCTTTAGGCTTTAGGTTACCTCTGCTTTCAAAAGTTCCAGTTTAATAAAGATTGACTCAGATAAAATAAATGAGAGTCTAAAACTTATTTAGTTAGGGTATGTTCTTTTTTTTTTTTTTAATAAATCTATCTACTTATTTATTTATGTATTTAGGCTGCATTGGGTCTTTGTTGCTGCGCACGGGCTTTCTCTCTAGTTGTGGCGAGCGGGGGCTACTCTTCGTTGCGGTGCACGGGCTTCTCATTGCGGTGGCTTCTCTTGTTGCGGAGCACGGGCTCTAGGCGCATGGGCTTCAGTAGCTGTGGCACCCGGGCTCAGTAGCTGTGGCTTGCAGGCTTCAGTAGTGTGGCTCACGGGCTCTAGAGCGCAGGCTCAGCAGATGTGGTGCACGGGCCTAGTTGCTCCGTGGCATGTGAGATCTTCCCAGACCAGGGCTCGAACCCGTGTCCCCTGCATTGGCAGGCAGATTCTTAACCACTGTGCCACGAGGGAAGTCCCAGGTACGTTCTTAATATTATAAACTCTTGGGTGTTGAAAGAGCTCAGGATTCTGGAATTTTACCCATATTCAGGGATCTTTGATAATCTGTAATTCATTCTCCAAACCATCATACATTTGTGAATACGTCTAGATGCTGTTGCAATGCATTCTGGGTGTGCATGTCAACATCTCAGCCCGTGCCAGGGCATCAGGTGTAGTTGGGACAAGCGGGGGCAGGCTTAGCTTTCTGCATTTTAGTGGGTGTGAAGTGTCAACACTCATTAATCCTGAGGTTTCAAGGGGCATCTTTAGCTGCACGTGGGGAGATAGAGTAAAGCTACTGCTTGGTATGGGTTGGTGAAATTTACTTAAAATAATCAGACCATTTAGAATGCCGTTGGTAATGCTCTATGCTTTCAAATAATGCCACTTTTCTCTCTATCTCAGTTGAAATTTTTTTTTCTCATGCAGATGTAACTCTGAAATTATAATGTAAGCCAATAGAAAAAGTTGACTACCAAGAGGTATAAACATTAGAAATGAGGAGACAAATTTTAATTATTTGGAGATGATATGATTATCTATCAAGTAAATCCAAAAGCGCTAATCTAAAAAAAACATATGGCCCAAGAAGAGTTAAGTTAGTAGTCAGTTGAAAGGTAACTATAGGTATTTCTGCTGTAATGCAATAAACATATTCCTGAAAAGCCTGTTTTGCAAAGTTGCACATATAATAGGGATTATGAGAAAAAAGAGCTTGAGACAGACACACACAACCTAGGAAATTCTGTAACCAGAGTAATACCCAAAACAATAACAATCATAGTAAAATATTAACCTGTTGAACAACGCTATAGTCAGTATAGAACTTTACATACTATCAAAAGGTGAAAGAAACTTGGTAGAAGTTGTAACAAGGTGTAAGAAACAGTTGAAAATACTGAGTTATGGAAACAAGGATAAAATATACAAAGATCAGGTCTAACTGTGCAAAGAACATTCTCAAAACAAAGTGGAGAACAAATTAACCCAAAAGAAAGAAGAGACAAAAAGCATTGTGCCCCCTCTTTGGTTTGCTGCTTTAGTGGGTACAAAATGAAATGCTAGGAAAAACAGCATTTGACAATGTGACCTTCCTGTTATATTGACATCATTCCTTATTTGCCAGTTGCGAGAAAGCCAATTCATCTTACAGACGCACACTTTGTAACAAAGCAGACCATTCGTTAAAAAACCAGTTTTTAAAAAAACTTATATGCCATCCATGCAGTTATAAGGATAATGGAAAAAAGATCCTTTTTACAATAACAACATCATTGGAAAATACCTAGGAGTGTACATGATGAGAAGTTTGTAGGGTCTTTATGAAGAGTTCTCTAAAACTTAACAAGGAATTAAAGAAAAAGAGGTGAGAAGATTTAGAAACACATGGGAAGATTTAATATTGTATGGATGTCGGTCCTTATCTAATGTATTTATACATTTTGTGTGATTCCATGCAATCTTTCAATGGGGCTTGACGCTGGATATATTCTATTTGTCCCTCTAGATCTAATCTCCACGCTCTGACCTTAGGGAACAAGTCAATGGGTTTCCATTGAGACTTCCAGTAGATTTCACCAATGAGAGTCTTGGAGGAGTTTGTGCAATGGGAAAAAGTGACCTCAGAGTATTTTTTTCCCCCATAGCACCACCCTCTCTGTGGCATGATTTGAGCTGTGTTTTTTGACCTAAGGTCCAGCTCCAATCAAAAGGGCCTGGTCCACAAGAGATTTTATGGACTCGCTCTCTCTCTCTTTTTTTTTTCCTGAGAAACTGTTCCCCTCTCTTTTTGGTAGGATGGTACCAGTTACATTGTTACTAGTCCCAGGTTACTATTTACACTATTGTATCCAGTTCCAGTCCTGTGGCATTTTCAACTAGTCACACGGTTCACTAATTAAACATTTTAATAAATCCATGGGAACCACCAGCAACTGGCAAATGTTCACTTATATCATGATGCCGTTTCTGATTCTTCCTTCTCTACACAAATACGTTATTTGTATTCTAGGAAGTTATTACATCCACCGACTGCTTCAAACGCTACAATCACGTTTGGCAAAAGGAGAAAGAAGAAACCATTGTGACGTTTATTATGAAAAACCCCTTGCTTTCTGAATTTGAATCCCAGATTCTCTATTTCCAAAAACTAGAGCAAGAAATTAACACTGAGCCTGAGTGTATCTGTGTGGGTACCATTGCTCTGTACACAGGTTGGTTCATTTTCTTTCAGTCATAAAAATTCAACGTATTACTCTGTCTCTTTACCTAGATTAGTATTCCAGAGAGTTCTAGCTATCTTAAAGATTGACTCTCCTTTTATTGGCCTCAAGCTTTAAGACCAGCTTGTAGATTTGTTTTTAATTCTCTTCTGCATAATTATTTATTCTGGACTATTTTGAACACTCTGCTGCTAAACCTTGAAAATAAATGCTAATTCAAACAAGGGATAAGTCTGTCATATTTGGAATTAAAATGTACCCTTTCTTTAATAAATAACAATAACAAAGATTTGAGGCTTAGCTCCGACAGTTTTGATAGGTACTGTTTTGTTTTTTTTTCCCCATTTTGGAATGTGTTTTGAATTGTTGCAAATAGGCTTTATAACATGAATGAATATATAATGATTGGGAAAAACTAATTTTTTTTCCAGTTTGATTTTTCATGTGTTAGAGGGCTATCAGCTGCAAAGTATTTACTGTTGGTAAACCGTTACACTGGGTCTCCTTATACTGGGTCAAGTTTTTCAAACTGAACGGTGGACATGTGGGTTTTACAGCTGACTTGAAGTTCACCTTGACCACTGAGACGAAGGCCTGGATGGTTGTCATTGGCCGTCACTGTAACAGAAAATACAGAAGTGAGATGGAAAACATTTTTACACTTGTTGAAGAATTCAGTAAGAAACTGAATCGCCCAATTAAAGACCTAGATGATATTCGAATTGCTATGGTGGCCCTGAAGGAAATTAGGGAGCAGCAAATCTCCATTGACTTTCAAGTGGGACCTATTGAGGTAACTGATAATCACTTGTTCTATAGAAACATCTCCATATGTTGGGCTCTATTAGATGAACTGTTGACCAGATCTGGACTGGAATTACAAATGGCCGCTAAACCCAAGAACAACGATTTCAGTAATGATACCTAACCTGTAGGGTGCCTCGTGTGGGCAGTTCTAGTCCTTTACACAGCATTTAAGGTGTTGAAGAGCGGAGCCTGAGATGAGGATTTCTGTGTAAGTGATTTACTGCTGAGTGCTCATGGGAGAAGTAGAGTGAACGAAACAGAAAAGGATGAGGTTGGGGGTGGGAGGAAGCTAAGCCAGGGTGTGATCTTAGCTGTAGACTAACTTCGGCCTGATCTCACAGGGAGTGTTCTGGAACATGAGTTGTACCACACAGTTGGCCCCATTTTGAGGCAAGGGGGGACTGTCTTTATTCCCCCAAATCAGTTGGTCATTGACCATTATTTCCTCATGAGGAGGCTCCTATCAGCTGAGGACAATTTTCAGGGGAAGAAGGCAGCTTGATTCCTATAGCCAACACACCCAACAATCTGGGTTGCAAATACCAGCTGATAAACAGGACCTGGATGGGGCACTGACAGTGTCCATTCATGGGTTTACTCTGTATTAGCTCGTTTAATACTTCCTACAACACTCCACTTCCAAACAAGGAAACTGAGGGTCAAAGAAATCACGCAGTTTGATTAATGTTGCACATTACTTTTGTTTTTATTATCATTACTGTCTTTTCTAGATGCAAACGCTTTATCAGGAATGGGTTACTATATTCTTTTAAACGAGACTAGTATAACTGTAGCGTTAGAACAATTCCAGTTATAGAAACATTATCTTTTCATCACACCATAACTTAAATGTCTGGCTTTAAACTCTGATGGTCAGGATCCTACTCATATGGTCTCATATTTTCTGCACGTCTCTTTGAATTTTGAAAAATTTCAAATTACCGTGAAAATGGCAGAGATGACTGAAGGTTTGCACCTCTACCGTGTTGGGTCAGGGAAATCACGTCGTCCACTGTGTTCTTCTTTGGAATTGAAACATCAAGGCAAAGACCCCCTACTTGGACCAGGGGAGTTTGGAGAAGGGGTTTGAAGAGGAGGTCCAGCAATTGCCAACCCTTTCCCCCTGACGTGAGAGTTAAGACAAACTGTTGTCAAGTAGTCAAGCTCAAGATGCAATCTTTAGTACTGATACAACTTATTTGGAAGACCTGATTTAGTGTTCAGCTCCCATATTCCCATTGTATCTTACTTTCCCCATCTCCCCACCCTATTCACCCACACTATGGCCTTGTGTGTACGAAGTCCCAGAATTGTACTTAGTCATCCATCAAAGGCAGCATTGGAAAGCTGCAGGTCTCTGTGTTACTTTGTTGATTTGATTGGTACTGGGGTGCAGACTGGAGGCATGCCTTCAAGGAGAAAGAGGGAAGAGGAAGAGAGGCACTGGGCTATGCTTGCCCAAATCAACAATCTTTTCCCCAAATCAACAATCAGGTGTTCATTCTATGTCTTTGGGGAAGAGTAATGGTGGGAGAAGAGGCCAGGGATATTTAGGAAAAATCCTTTCTCATGAAAACCAAACTTTGCCTTATTTTAATCTTCTAGACAAGAGAATAGTCCAGGATTATAACTTGGCTTAGGCTCTGATTCAAGAATGCCCTGAGGGCAATAACTTGGCTTAGGCTCTGATTCAAGAATGCCCTCTAATGTCTTACTGTTGGAACCTTTTACCAACAAAGTGAAATAGGATAGAGTTAAAACTCTGATTCATTTTGTTATTCTAAAATTAGCAGTTAAATTGTTTTATGTTTTTCATTTACTTGATTTAATTTTGTAGTCTTCAAATACAATTTAGGGGCCTAAGTAAAAATACCTTTTATTTGTATAATGATTTATAGTTTTCAAAATGCATTTAAATTGATATATATTTTTTGATATTCACGAAAATCCTGTGAAGCAGCCAGGGAATTTTCCTGTTTTACAGATGAGGAAACTGAAGCTAAGTGGCTCAGTTGCTCACTTAAGCTTTTCCAAGTTTGCAAGTAGAGTAACTAGAACTCTCTGGGCAGTTTCCCTGTCATGTGGATCTTTTCCATTCTAATGCTTTAAAAAATGACTGTGCATATATTTATGCACCTGACTAGCAGAAATTAAATTTTTCTTCTTTTGTGTAGGAATCCTATGCCCTGCTTAACAAATATGGGCTTCTGATAGCAAAGGAAGAGATGGACAAAGTGGATGCTCTGCGTTACGCTTGGGAGAAGCTTCTGGCACGTGCCAGTGAAGTGCAGACTGAATTAGTCTCGCTGCAGCCCAGTTTCAGGAAAGAGCTTATTAGTACCGTGGAGGTCTTCCTCCAAGACTGTCACCACTTCTACTTGGACTACGATTTGGTACAACTCTCGCTTTCTCTGTGTATTTTGGGAGAAGAGTGACTACAGCATGCAAAGTGTAGTTGTTTAAAGATAATATTGGGTGGGCCAAAAAGTGCCTTCGGTTTTTTAGATAAAAATAAAAGACACATGTTTCACTTTCACCAAGAACTTTATTGAACAACGTATTCATCCTTTTGTTCCACTTCCTTCTGCCATTTTCCAGGCAACTTCATAATTCCATCTTCCCAAAACTTTTTATCTGCTGGGAATATGTTGCTTAAAGAGACCCATTTCCAGCCAATTACAATGTGCTACAGAAGGGAAATGTGTAGAGTATAGGGTAAAATTTGTACTTATTAACTGGTAACACGCCAAACCACCAACTTCATGGATGAAGAAGCACAGAAATCCAGTTATTTAAGGTGGTCTAATGTCGGAAAACCTGATTGGAATGTTAACATTACAGGTCGCTTTACAAATAGATATTAGAGTGGTGAACTCTGTGTCATGTGGCATTAGTGTTCTAGTTCAAACCAGGCACTGTTTGTGCTTCTTACAGAATAGTTATTTACCCTTCATGTCACCTGATAAATTAATAGCACATATTTTTAATTTTCAAAATTTCTTGACATATGAAAGCTGTGACCTTAACTTGGCTTTTTTTGGCCTTGAAAATATTTCCAAATGAGTTACTTTCCTGAGTCCTTTTTTACAAATAAAAAACTAAGTTTCCTATCCTGTATGTGACATGCATATAAACAAAATTTGATATTCAAATACATAGTGCTCATGAAATTTGTATGCAAATGCTTCATTTTATTTTATGTTTATTTTAACTTTTTGTTTCAGAATGGTCCAATGGCTAGCGACTTGAAACCCCAGGAAGCCAGTGATAGACTTATCATATTTCAGGTGATCTTTTTAGTTTCTTTGACTTTCTATAGAACCAAAACCTCAATGTCTTTTAAACACATACTTTTTTCCGCTTAATGTAGAGAAGCCCATTGTGGAATATAGTATGTACTTACCTTTTAAAAACTGTGATTTGATATGGTTAGCATTGGTTTCTATGTAATTAATTGTACTCATTTAGTTCTCATTTACATGTGCTCAGAGATCATACATGTTTGCTTATTGGCCAATCTTTTTTTTTCATTTGCATGTTTATTCACATGTAAATCATTTTTGATGAGTTTTCACTTGTATTTTTATTAGAATCAATTTGATAATATCTATCGGAAATATATCACCTATACTGGAGGAGAGGAGCTTTTTGGTCTGCCAATCACACAGTATCCTCAGCTTCTCGAAATCAAGAAGCAACTGAATCTTCTACAGAAAATATACGCTCTGTACAACAGTGTCATAGAAACTGTAAATAGCTATCACGATATTCTGTGGTCAGAAGTAAATATTGAAAAAATCAGCAGTGAACTTTTAGAGTTCCAGAACAGGTGAGAAATTAATGTTTAGCATGCCCAGAGCTATTGAACCTCAAATGCTTTCTTCTTTGATAGGCTGTCAGGGTTCTTTTTTCACCCAGATGTTTCGAAAGCACATCATGCTTCATTGCTGTTGTCCACTGACATCACCCTCGTCAAATGCGATTTATTAATTACCCCTGTGTGTGCCTGGTGAGACAAGCACATCCTTTAAACCTGGATGAATCTTGCCAGGGCCTTTCCTGCATCTTAGAGAGAGCTGATCTCTATTTATATTACACTTACCAACATTTGAAGTTTATGTTAGAGGATTTATTTGAAATAAAAGCAAGAGCCCTGTGATTTTTCTACATCCTTGAAGTGTTGAACCCCCCAAAAATGGAGGGTCATTTGTTGTACTTTTCAGTTGACAGCCTGAAACACTCTGCTGTGCTTTGTACTTGGTAGGGTCTCAAAACATGTTTGGAGAATTGAATTGAATTGGGAAGTACCTCTATTCTATAAAATAATGCCTTTTACCTAATTTTTATGAGGAAATTGAAAAAAGTCATTCCTGATTGGGAGGAGCAAATTTCTGCAATGTAAAAGTGTATTATATTAACAGCTGTCCTCTGAGTCATGAGATTTAACAATGTGGTGGGTATTTGTGGTGACTGTTTTTGATGGAAATGCTAGCAGACAGTCTTGGATTGGAGACATTCCAGGCTTCTATTCAAATGAACTTTCATGTCGGCTCTTCTTCGCAGGTGTCGGAAGCTGCCCCGGGCCTTGAAGGGCTGGCAGGCTTTTCTGGATCTGAAGAAGACCATTGATGATTTCAGCGAGTGTTGTCCACTGCTGGAGCGCATGGCCAGTAAGGCCATGATGGAAAGGCACTGGGAAAGGATAATTGCTCTCACTGGGCACAGTCTAGATGTGGGGAATGAAACTTTTAAGTTAAGACATATCATGGAGGCACCTCTTCTGAAATACAAAGAGGAAATAGAGGTACAATGATTGAGCGTATGATGTGGTGGGCGATTGGAAGGTCCCAGGGGATTTGAGAGTTTTCCTACATCATGGTCTGTTGGTGCAGTACATCATGCTAGGACAATCAAAACTCTTTTCCTGGTACTCAGCTATTATTTCGTCAACAAACGTTTATGTAACAGGTTCTGTGTTAAATGCTGGGGACATAAGAGTACATTCCTGTGTTTATAGATCATTAAATAATTTGTATAATTAAATAATTATACAAATGAAGGTGTAGTTACAAACTGCAGTAAATACCATTGAAATGAAAGTATGCTGCTCTATGAGGGCCTCTAATAATGGGGTTGACCTCTCTGGGGGTGGGACGAGGGCGATGAAGGTCAGGAAGACTGGGTGCTGGGTGAACGGGGTGTGCTTGTGTGGTGAGGGGGTAAGGGGCTTGGAAAGTGCAGAGAAGACAATGTCAGGCAGGTGGAACAGCATATGTGAAGGGTCTGAGGTGTGTTTAGGGGACCAGAAGGCCGAGGTGTGGAGGTGGGCAAGAGAGGAGACAGCTAAGGTTGGGGAGATGGAGTGGGTCTAGAATGTGTTATCCATTTCAGTCTTTGAAGCAGTCGGTAGCCAACTGGGAGATGTATTTTGATTGGGGGATGACGTGGTTAAATTTGCATTTTGTAAAGATCACCCTGGTAGCTGTGAGGAGAAAGAATTGGAAAACAGAAAGGGGGAATGCTGGGAAACCAGTTGGGAGGTTACTTGAATATCCCCGGCAACAGATAATGATGTGTCAGATGAGGAGGCAAGTAGTGAAGCTGAAGAGGGGAGACAAGATTGAAGAGATCGTTAGGAGGTAAAATTGGATAGAATTTGACGGAGTGAACATGCTAGGGAAACGGGAGGGGCTAAGGATGAACCCTAGAGTTCTTGCTGAGAGATCTAAGTGGATGATGGTGCTTATGAGTGAGATGGGGAGTGTTGGAAGGTGATCAGGTGGAATGACAAAGTGCAAAGACTATGAGCTTGATTTTGGGCATGAGTTTGATATTTCACAGATTGTGTTTTGGGTTCCCTTGATGTATCCAAACAGAGAAGCCCAGTAAGCAGTGGGCGTGGGTCTTTCCTGGAGATACAAAAGTTGCTGACTCCACGGGTGTGGATATGCTCATCCAGAGAGGGACAAGAAGAGGGCAAGGATGGGTTTGACCAATGGTGCAGGAGAAGATAAGGCTGCAGAGAAGACAGGGAGAGTGGTCAGAGAGCTGGGAAGAAGTCAGGTTTCTGTTCACTCCCTCCTCTCGTACTGCATTGGTTTGACTTTAGAGTTAAATCAGAGACACATTAAATTTTGAGTCTTTGATGAAAGCTGCAAAATTTAAAAGGTTATTGCATATCATTTTTATCCTAATTTTTATTGAGATATAATTGACATTTAACATTGTGTAAGTTTAAGGTGTTCAACATAGTGATTTGATACATTTATATTGCAATATAATCTCCATTGTAGTGTTAGCGAACACCTCAATTATCATTTCTTCTAGTGGTGGGAACAATTGAGATCTAGTCTTTTAGAAAATTTAATGTTTAGGATACAGTTTTTTTTTTTTTAATTTTTGGTTGTGTTGGGTCTTCGTTTCTGTGCGAGGGCTTTCTCCAGTTGCGGCGAGCGGGGACCACTCTTCATCGCGGTGCGCGGGTCTCTCACTATCGCAGCCTCTCCTGTTGCGGAGCACAGGCTGCAGACGCGCAGGCTCAGTAATTGTGGCTCACGGGCCCAGCCGCTCCGCGGCATGTGGGATCTTCCCAGACCAGGGTTCGAACCCGTGTCCCCTGCATTAGCAGGCAGATTCTCAACCACTGCGCCACCAGGGAAGCCCAGGATACAGTTTTGTTGTCTATAATCACTGTACTGTGGATTAGATCTCTAGGACTTATGTATCTATTAGCTGTAAATAGATATAACATCTCTCTCATTCCCCCACCCCCAGCCCCTGGTAACTACCATTCCACTTTCTGTTTTTTCAAGTTTTTGTTGTTGTTGTTGTTTTGTTTTTTGTTTGTTTTTTTAAGATTCCACATATAAGGGCTATCATATAATATTTGTCTTTGTCTGACTTATCTCGCTTAACCCGGTATCCTCAAGGTCCCTCCATGCTGTCACAAATGGCAGGATTTTCTTTTTTATCATGGCTGAAAATCTTCCACTGCTGTATATCTTTTCTGTCTTCTTTCTTTCTGGAATAGTTTGGTGGGAAATTTTACAAATTAGGATAAATCTATATTATATCTACATACACACACACCATTTATTATACTGCAGTTTAGATCTGGAAATGTAAGTATTTATAGATACATATAAAGGAAAGAGTATAGACAGGACCTCTGTTGAACCAAGACTATTTGAGAAGGATGTGTGACTTTCATGTTGTAAAATGAGAGCTTGCACTTTTAATAGGACATCTGTATCAGTGCGGTGAAAGAGAGGGACATTGAACAAAAGCTGAAGCAAGTGATTAATGAATGGGACAACAAAACATTCACATTTGGCAGCTTTAAAACCCGTGGAGAGCTTCTCTTGAGAGGAGACAGTACATCGGAAATCATCGCCAGCATGGAGGACAGCTTGATGTTACTGGGCTCCCTACTGGGCAACAGGTAGGAAAACCGTCCTTCTTTCCCCTGAGGTTTGAGGACCATAATAACAAACACTTCAAGGGAAATTAATTAAAAAAATGCAACAATACCCCTCGTACAATCTATTCAACATTAAAAGTACTCGTTTTAAATTTAGGCTTTGGCATGGATAATACTGTTTTTATTTCATTATCCTCTATTTGGGGGATGTGTCTGAGACCATCAGTTGCACAAAATCATGCACCATGTAATTAGCCACTTGGATCTTGCAGAACATTTCAGCTTTGCTGCTGACAAGCCTCACTGCACAGCTGACAGCTCGACAGGCTCTAGATTCCAGAAGGAAAATTATCCTGAGTTTTAGAATAATTACTTTGGAAACCTTTTTGTCAACACCTATGGACTAGAAACTCTTAGTTGTGTACATACTTTAATGAGATGACAGATTAAGATAGAGAATGAAGTTAATTCATAAAGAGAAGTAAAACAGCACAGACCGATACCAGCCTAACATTTCTATTTGACGGTAGCAGCAGAGCTGTCAAGCTTTGGACGTGCGAGCCAGAGACGGATAAACTTAGATTTCTTTGGTTCAGTGCTTCCTCTTGTGCTTTTTGAAATAATTTTTTTGTTCACCAGGATTTTCTCAAATATATGGTAATTGTGTAAATGTTTGAAATGAGTAATATAGAATATAAAATTAGGTCTTAGAGGTTCAGACTATTGGTAACACTGAGTCTGAACTACTTAGAATTTGGTGAGTTTTAATGAATTTGGTTACTAGTCACACCCAACCAGAATTAAGGAGAGATGGAAGATAACATACCCTATGGAGGTAGAAGAAGTACACATATACATTAAGTAAACATCATCTGCATTAGGAATGGGTAAGCTTTTCTTACCAATGGCATTGAACCCACAGAGTTGTATAAGGAACGCATATTCAACAGAAATTTATGGAATACCTACCGCGTGCCATATGGTCTTCTAGGTGCTGTGGTTAGAAGGGTGAATAAAACAAAGATCTCTGTTGCTATGGACCTATATTCTTGTGAAAAGCATAAACAAACAAACAAAAAATCCCAGAAAGATGTATAGAATATTAAAGCAATCTGCTTAATACTTAAGAATATGGAAATTAAAATTTCATTCACCAATATGACTAATATTTGAGATGACTTCAAGCCCGTATTATGTTGGACTGGAGAGATCAAGAAAGGGTGAAGAAGGAGAAGAGGAAAAACAACAAAAGGCAGTACAATCGTTTAGGAGTAGGGTTGTCTACAAATAACAGAAGCACCACATACAACATCGCTTGAACAAGACTGAAGTTTATGTCTTTCTCAATTAAAAAAATGTCCCAAGGTTGATGGCTCAGGTAGGAGTGTGGACTCTACCACATCACTGGGGACCCAAGCTTTGTCTGCCTCACTCTCCATCTTTACCAGGTGTAGCCCTTCTCCTCCTTCTACCCCTTACATCCAATGCTGCTGCTCACTTCCCATCCGGAAGAGTGGTTTTCAGACTTGGCTACACACTAGACACACCTAAGGAACTTTAAAAAATCCCAAAGCCTGGGCCACATTCCAGACTGATCGAATCAAAGTTCCTAGGGGTGGGATCCAGGCAGGTATTGGTAGGTTTTTTTTTTTGTTTGTTTTGTTTTAAGGTACTGATAGTTTTTAATATTTATCAGATAATTAGAATGTGCAGCTAGGATTGAGAAATATTGATGTGGAGCTTAATCCCGGGACCGCACATTGCTGCAAAGGAGGCTGGGAAATTCAGTATTTTAACTGGGCAGCTATGAGTCTAGGTAGAAACGGGGTTCTATATCTAAAGAAGAAGGAGAAAAAGATATTGGGGGACCACTGTCTGTTTCTGCCTCACGAGGAAAAAGGGAAGATAGATTAACTATGAGAGAGGAAGAAAAGTGGCTCTCAAGCTTTATGTGTGTCCATGCAGAAAGCCTCATGCATATGTGTACACACAGACATGAGTGGGGTGGGCAGGAGTGGATGGGAAGTTGGAAAGAGGCTCAGAAGAGGGCAGGCTAAAGAGAGAGTCCAGATAGTATCCTATTTGAAAACTGAATTTGTTGTTCGGTCCCTGCCAACAGCTCTGTAATGGCTCCACATTATATGAAAAACAAGAGATTCCACGGAATAGGCTCAGAAGCTCAGTGGAGAAGACACTCCACGGAATAGGCTCAGAAGCTCAGTGGAGAAGACACTCCACGGAATAGGCTCAGAAGCTCAGTGGAGAAGACACTCCACGGAATAGGCTCAGAAGCTCAGTGGAGAAGACACTCCACGGAATAGGCTCAGAAGCTCAGTGGAGAGAATGTTATTCCCTTGGTGACAGCAACAATGACCAGAATGATACTGTTCCAGCAGCTGGGTGGCGTCAAGTCTAACGCTTAGATGATGCATCTCCCACTTCTCTATGCCCTGGGTCAAGAGGGAAAATGTCGGTTTAACAATGCCCAGTATATGGTGATGAATGAATCACTTGGTAGCGTCATTTTAAAAGCCAGCAACATAATCAAAGTTGTGAAGAAATAGGTGAAAATCAGGATTTTTTAAAAACCTCTTTAGTTTGAAAACTAAAACAAAAACAATAAAAACAAAAAATAAAAATAAAAAATAAATAAATAAAACAAAAAACTAAATAAACAAATAAAAACAAAAAACTAAAAAAACAAATTCTGAGTGTATTTCTCGTTTTAGGTACAATATGCCATTCAAAGGCCAGATTCAAAAGTGGGTGCAATACCTTTCCAACTCAACAGACATCATTGAGAATTGGATGATGGTGCAAAACTTGTGGATTTACTTAGAAGCCGTCTTTGTAGGAGGAGACATTGCCAAGCAGCTTCCCAAGGTCTTCGAAATTTCTTTACGATTTCATTCGGTTTTTAAACTTAGAGAACTATCTAATAACTCAGAATGCCCTTAAAAATGCAATAAATTTCAACCTCCATCGAGCCACCCCTTCTCCAATCTTTTGGTTGTTGCTGTCCCGCTGTTCTTCAAAGAGAGAGAGGGTAATTGTGGAAAAGAGGGGCGTGAAAATGAGAGGAAGAACGCTTCAAAACCGTGAAGTTTTATAGGAAATGGAGGGTTAAAAAACAAAGAATGAATGCTTGCATAATTGATATACTTCTTCAGCTAATTTGAAGGTGGAACTTGGAACAGTGCAGAATTATAGAGTGGTTATCTTGACAGTGGTAGGATAATTTGTTCTCTACTACTGACAGTTTAAAATAACTCACACTCTACAATATACCCAATTATATCTGTACTGTAAAATGGGGTGGAAATCTGCAAGAAAAAACTCAAGGATTCTTATCCAATTGCCTTAAATTGTTTGCTAAATTATAACGTGTTAACGATAAATTTGAGTTTTGGAAGCCTGATTATGTTGAGTGTTCTCTTCACTTAGGTTTCCTTAGCTTTCTCTTTGGTTAGTTTTCAGTTTAATTATAGAGGGCAGACGCGTTAGCCGATTTATTTTTTGGCTACCAGTGAAATGTATCCATACATTATAATTTTAGGTATTTATTTTTCTTTTATATTTGGGCGTGTTTTTCTTCTTGATGGGTGAAGAGTCTCAAATTGGACTTAATGGAAACTTTCACATACAATATTGAAGGAGCTAGGTGGAGTTTCTTGCTCTCATATTTGATAGTATGTGCTCATTGGTAAAATACAGAAAGTTTTAAGGAAGAAAATCACAATTCCTACTCTCTCAAATTAATCTGCACATTTTCCATTTTTCCTAAAAAATCTATTTTTAAAAATTTCAGAATATTAGGGTCACACTATAATTAATTTTGTATCTTATTTTTAAATGTTTGTTTTCTAAATACACAAATAATTCAATGCTCAGTGTAGAAAACTTGAAAAACATAAGATTCACTTAATTTGGAGGTAATTGAAAACAGTTGGGAGGGTGCTTTTCTCCCAAATTATCTTGTGTTGTATTATTATTATTATTATTTTTAATATTTATTGGATTATAGTTGATTTACAATGTTATGTTAGTTTCAGGTGTACAGCAAAGTGAATCAATTATACGTATACATATATCCACTCTTTTTTTTAGATTCTTTTCCCATATAGGCCATTACAGAGTATTGAGTAGAATTCCCTGTGCTATACAGTAGGTTCTTATTAGTTATCTATTTTATATATAGTAGGGTGTATATGTCAATCCCAATCTCCCAATTTGTATTATTATTTTTATACCTGCTTCCTGCTTTTAGTTAACATAATGTGGGTCCCAGGGTTGAGCTAAAGATGCTTATTTAAGAAAGGGGCCGCTATGGTGCAAAAGGCCCAAGGAGAATTGAAATAGAACATGTGTGATATTTCATATATGCACAGGGTATCCAGAACGGTTACAAGTCTGACCTCAGCGGGAGGTATGTGAGACACTCTGTCCTTGGGACCACAGATGTGTCCAAGTGTGCTTTGTTACCTTGTGTTCATAGGAGGCCAAGCGCTTTTCCAACATAGATAAATCCTGGGTGAAGATCATGACTCGGGCACATGAGATGCCCAGTGTGGTTCAATGTTGTGTTGGAGATGAGGCCATGGGGCAGCTGTTACCACACTTGCTGGACCAGTTGGAAATCTGCCAGAAATCCCTTACTGGGTAAGTTCACTCTAAGCATCCTAGAGATGAAAGGGACCGGAGACACGAGACAGGATTAGCCAAATGGGTGTTCTTTTGCTTAGACTCAATTCATGTCTAACGTTGTGGCATAGATAAAACTGATCGTTTGGAGCCTTATCGTCTCTCCAAGCAGTTACTAGATTTCCTCTGATGTTGAAATTATAGGATTTATGGCTTCTTCCATCATTGGGACAGGAGCTTGTAAATATTCTCATACAGACCTTGTTTTTAAAATTAATATATCTGTTTTTCTGATCTCCTTCTTGGATAAACATCTGAAGAAGCAAAATACTTCATTACACTCAACCAAGAACAATATGAACAGTGTGTAGTATACACAAGCGGTCAAGATTATACAAAAATGAGAGCCTAATCTAATACCTAGCAATATACACTGACACACCCACACCCACACCCACACTTAACATATGTGGAGGCTGGAGGAACTCCAAGAGTAATAAATAATTTTCTTGCCCTTTGGCTAATCACGATAAAATCACTAAGTAGAAGTATGTTAAATATGGAAACAAAAGTGCAGCAAAGTAGGGTGATCATAGGAAGAACAAACATTCACTGGGTTTTTGTAACTCCTCGAGGCAGAGGACAGTGTCCAGACCCTTCCTTCCACGCAGCTGGATTTTGTTTCTGCTTCAGTGATAGATTCATTGGATTCTTTTAAGATACAATCCTAAGAATTGGAATTGTCAGCCTTTAGCTGACATAGCACTGTGCTTGCAAACAAAATAAAACAAACACAAAACCAAAAGACTCCCTGTGTGTAAATTTTCCTGTCTTCTACAGAGAAAGTACAAATATTTCCAGGTTAAGTCAAATGTATACATTATACTTATGAAAAATGAGGAAATTCTATCAATTCTGGAAAAAAATAGTCTTCCAATCAGAATATGGACTCCCACTTGGCAAAATTAGTAATGAAAAAAAAAAAAAATAAAAACAGAGAACAAAACAAAAACATTGAACAGTGTGGGAAAATTAGATTCTCTCAAAGTCTTTTCCCTTTTTCCCATCCAGATTAATTTATTCCTAGAAAGACCTGTTTTGTGTGCTTATGAAGTTTATCTTTTCTTCCCCACTTAGGTACTTGGAGAAAAAACGGCTTTGCTTTCCTCGGTTCTTCTTCGTCTCGGACCCTGCTCTTCTGGAGATTCTGGGGCAGGCATCAGACACACACACTATACAAGCCCATTTGCTGAATGTGTTTGACAACATCAAAACGGTCAAGTTCCATGAAAAGGTTTGCCTAATTCTAATTGCTGGCCAGCAATTTAGGTATCTTAGAATCTCAGCTGTCTTTATTAAATTGCTCTCCAATAGTGTTTACAAAGATTTACTTCCCTGTCCATTAAATATCACCCGATGACTAAAAAGATACTTTTGGGCCCAATTTGCCTTCAGAACTATGTGACTTCTTAATATCCAAAGTGTAGATTTGAATAACAAATAGTTTAAATGTGATTAGGAATGCTTCGTATGTAGCATTCATAGATTCACATGCCAAGTTAACTGTTTAGAAATTCAACAAAACAAAGGAACAAATTGCTCATCAAATAGCTCCTTGACTGAACAGAATTGCCACAGTGACTTGATTGTTTTAATCAGGCTTCAGATGTTTTTGTCATGATGGTCCTCCATGTTTTTCGTCATACTCCATTGAAAACCTTTTCTTTCCTTTTTTTTTTTTAAACACTCTCAACAAGTTTCTAGAATCATGGAGTTGTATGGGACCCAAAAGAAGTTATCCAACATGAGGAAGACTACATTTGCCCAGCTGCCAGAAGATATTGTCTCATCTACCCCTTTACCCCAAATTCCCTAAAAAAAGTGGCCCTTCCAGTTGGATAACATATTCAGTTCCCCTTATGGTGTTTCATACAAACCTTAGTATCATTTATTTATTCATCCCAGCATGCAATTTTCATCTCTTGAGCAAATACCATGGACTAGATGTTGTGCTTGACAATGGGAATATACCATCCTCAGGGATCTCGTGCTCTGCTGGGGTCTACAGAGTGCAGCTCATGCAGTGGTAGAGCTAGTCCATTGGAGGCCATTAAATGCCAGTCATTTAAGTTCAAGCCCCTCGCTGTGTGCCAGGCATGATGCCAGTCCTGGGGTTCCAAGGAAGAATATATCGCAATCCATACTGCAGTTGTTTTTATGCAGTACAACATTCAAGAGAAATTTGGCAATTAAACCATCGATATTTTTGACTTGCTGTGTTTGTGTGATGCACAAGGAGCATGGAAATGCCCACCAGTGAGCCCTAACCTGGGTGTAAGGGGTGTAAGAGAAAGCTTCCTGCAGGAGAATGTGGTGTTTGAACTGATTTTTTGAAGGTGAGTGGAACATAGCCAGGCAAGTGGGGAAGGGACGCACGTCTGGCCAGAGGAAGGGCAAGTGCAACGGCCCGGAGGTGTGGGCAGTCTAGGATGTCAGAAGTGTGGGTATGTGAGGGAGTGTATTACTTTCCTAGGGCTTCCATGGATTAAAACAACAAAATTATTCTCTCACAGTTCCGGAGGCTAGACATCCAGACTAAGGTGTTGGCAGGGTTGGTTCCGACCGGAGGCTCTGCAGGAGAGTCTGTTTAGTGCCTGTCTACTAGTTCCTAGTGGTGGTCAGCAATCCTTGGTGTTCCTTGTCTTGCAGACACATCACTTTGATCTCCACCTTTGTCTTCACTTGACATTCTCCTTGTGTGTCTGTGTCTAAATTTCCTTCTTCTTCTAAGCTCATTGGATTCTGGTCCACCAGCATCCAAGATGACCTCATCTTAACTTGATTGCATCTTCAAACACCCCATTTCCAAATCAGGTCCCACTCACAGGTACTAGAGGTTGGGGCTTCAATATATATTTTTGGAGGAGACAACTTAACCCACAACATGGGGTAATGAGCAAAGGGAAAAGAGGGAGAAGGAGGCATGGACCATATTCCAGAAGGCCAAGTGCATCACACTATGGAATGTACTTCATCATGAATGTGACAAAAGGCGTGGGAGGTTTTCAGCAGAGCAGTGACCTGATTTGTGTTTCAGAAAGAGCCTCTGGCTCAGAGTAGGAGGCAGAATGGAAGGGGGCAAGGAAACCAGTTTCGAAAGTGATTGCAGAGTCAGGATGGGAAAGGCTGGGTTGCTACAACAAAGGGGGGGTGGGTGGAGAGAAAGAGAAGACCATATGGATTGAATGGTTTGAAAATTGATCTTTCTTGTAGATCTACTGGATGCATGGGTTGAAAGAGGGCATTGAATTACCCAGGAAGTTCTTCTTGATGTTTTCCTCAAATCCTTCTGCTTTAGCACCAGGACTTCATGGTCTTAGAGTGAAGCTTCTTATTGTCTGATTGTACATTGAAGATAATTGAAACTTCCTCATTTTCAGCCTCTGTTCATAGCAATTACTTCTTAAAAATAAATAGCATTGCTTTTTTTTTTTTTTTCTTGTTGCTGTTCCTACCATAAGGTTTCTACAGCCAGGGGCAGATCCTGGTTTTGTGGATCCTAAATCTTATAAAATTATACATACAAATTTATATTCAGGACCTAGAAGGGTCTGTGCAAGTGAGGGGCCCTGAAACTTAAGGCTCACTAGCTTCTTGGTAGATCACTTCTGTGACAACTAAGGAGGATTTCATTAATACAGATTAAATCTGGGCCCAAGGGAACAATATTCCACTTACTAGAGAACAAAACAACAACAAACATTTGCATTTACTTTATAGTTTGCATCACAGTTGTTCCTTGGTGTCTGTGGGGAGGATTGGTTCCAGGACCCCAGCAGATACCAAAATCTGTGGAGGCTTAAGTCTCATATAAAATACTGTAATATTTGGATATACCTACACATGGTTTCTAGATTACTTACAATACAATACAATGTAAAGGTTATGTAAATAGTTGCCAGCATGTGGCAAATTCAAGTTTTGCTTTTGGGAACTTTCTGGAATTATTTTTTTTCAAATATTGATCAGAGGTTGGTTGAGTTTGTGGATTCAGAAACCGTGGATATGGAGGGCCAACTGTATTTTGTATAACTGGCATGAGTGGCCTGTAAGGTGAGTTGGGAAGTAGGACAGGCATGATTTTTAATGACTACATAGAAGCAAGAAATTTAGTCTCTGAGATGTGTCTTCCAACATCGGAAGGTCAGTGAATAGCACAGCACCATTTGAACTGTATTTTAGAATTCCAAATACTCCACATATTCTCATTATGCCATACTGCATGGAAATTGAAGTGAAATGACCAGACTAGGAGCTGGGTTTGCATTAGAATATATTATGTGCAGCCAACAGCTCCTGTAAAGAGCAGTGTTTCGTATAGAACTGGAATTACCTTGTGAGATGTTTGCATTGATCATTTTGACCAGGTCATTGCTAATGTCAACTTGATAATCTCGTGGTGTGGATGACAGGGGCTTAGAGAGTCCTATTTCATCTTGGGAAACTTTAGAGATTTTTTTGATTATCACATTTGTATTGAACATTTCTCTTCGAAAACAAGTTTTCCCCTCTCCGGTATAGACTATTTGAAATTGATTTAGTATTCCCTTTTCGATTTCATGGATAGCTTTTTAAAAAATTGTTTTGGAATTGATTTTGTATCATACTTTGCCTTTTATTTTATAAAATGTGGCTTAACTTTCTACAGGAAGGATAACATTGACAAGAGGGCAATGGAGGAATTCAATTCTTTGTGTAAATATAGCTTCTTTTTCGGCTTCTAACACAGATCTATGATCGCATTCTGTCAGTTTCCTCTCGAGAGGGTGAGACGATTGAATTGGATAAACCCGTGATGGCAGAGGGCAATGTCGAAGTTTGGCTTAATTCTCTCTTGGAGGAATCTCAGGCCTCATTACATCTTGTGATTCGCCAGGCAGCTGCAAATATTCAAGAAACAGGTTTCCAACTGATTGAATTTCTTTCTTCCTTCCCTGCTCAGGTCAGTGTATTGAAATTGGAAAGTATTTTTTATAGAATAGTCATTTTAGATCTCAGATATTGTCTATTGTAAACTACACAACTGCCTATAATTTAACTCTAGACCAATATTAAGATTTTCATTAGGATTTGTTAAATATAGATAAGCTTAAAGATTTCAACTATGGATTATTTGGTGTTATATATCTGTATCTATACATATATATTTATAAATATATATATATTTGTGCTATTGAGATATTTGATATGTTTTCTTTAACTTAAAATATTTTTTTCCTACTGAATCTCTTCAGTACATAAATCATAAAATGTACTGAGTGTGTTTTACCAGAAAAATGAGAAATATGTTTCAGCAATAAAATACAGAAAATGATATTTTCTTAGTCATGTGATCAATAGAGATTTTGTGTCTACTATGTGTAAACCCTGTGTTAGTTTGGGGAAAGTAGGTTTAAGATGTATTCTTTCCCTACCAGTAACTTAAAAATCTATTTAGGGAGAAATATGACTTAAAATGAGAAGAAAAAAACTGTAGACATGTCATGAGGCTGAATATACTTAATTGTCAGGTAAACAATATGAATAGAGTCTCCATAGGTTTTGAAACAACCCATCAAGTTGATGTAATCAAGGATGGCCTGACATTTGCATAATAATCACAGCTGTTTACTGTATTGTGATTTCTATTTAAATATATTCATATGCCATACGCACTCATAAAGCCTTTTTTATTTCCATAAGGTTGGATTATTAGGAATTCAAATGATATGGACACGGGATTCAGAAGAGGCTCTTAGAAATGCCAAGTTTGATAAAAAAATCATGCAGAAAACCAATCAGTCTTTCCTGGAGCTACTGAACACATTGATAGACATGACAACCAAGGATCTGAGTTCCGTGGAACGAGTTAAATATGAGACTTTGATTACTATTCATGTGCACCAAAGAGATATCTTTGATGACCTGGTAAATGCTTTACAAATGCTGTGGTATATACAGAAAAGCAAATACTAGTAACTATCTTTGTTTACCCACTGGGAATAGTTTGAATGAATTCAAAGAAAAGATAAAATTCAGGCAAAGAAGCATCTTCATGATGAGAGATTGTTTGTCAGACTTTCTTTTCAGTCTTTAGCTGAAATTTCAGCTGTTTTCCAATGATCTCGGCTAAGGTGTTATGGAGGCAATTAGGCTTTATTTTAAAATTCTTTATGTAATCATTTTTAATGCTGAAATGTCATGTAGCATCCTGAAAAGCTTTTATTTGTCTTGTGCTCCTTTTGATTATTAAATTGAAGATGACCAGTTTCTTGCTACAGAAATAATAAGTGATACTGCTAGTAGAACTGGTTAGTACCTTTAAGGCTCTTCATAAATCACATACTTAACAAGTTATGCTACATTTTATGTCATTGATTGCAAATGGTCTTTCCTAATATAGTTTGTGACATTCAGGAGACATGTGGATTTTGCCTCTAAAGAAAGAACAGGGATGGAAAAGAGAGTTTCATAGCTATAGAAAATAGGAAATGTGAAAAGAAATGAAATTTGTCCTCTACTATAAAATACAACATTAGATAACAGGCATGAAGCTCTTATTTTCATAATAATTTTCTGGATCGTGTCTCACCCCATTATTTAAAAAAGATTATGAAAGATTGGTTCTGATGTAATGGAAATAAAGGCAACGCATTCAAACTGTTATGTGCTGATCTCCTCTCTTAATAGTTAAGCACACTGTTTGCCTCAATGAGAAATAAAGAGCTCAGGGTAATTTTAGATTTCTTATTTGTCAAAGAAAAATGGTTAAAGTAGCTTAAAATTTTGGTTAAAAATATTCAGACAAAAGCATTGCTGGGCAATAACCTGCCATTTAGATGTTAGAAATTTTGGCTCGCTGCAAATCCTAGGAAGGGTAATTAACGGATTAAAAAAAAAAACCCAAGAATGGACTTTATCATAATCATAAGAGATGACTTTTTCTTTCCTAATGAGATTGTTTAGTTCTATCTTTGTAAGCCAAATGTGTTTTTTCATAGGTTGTATTTCATGGTTAGGACTGTGGTATTGGACATTTAAGGGTGAAATTTAAGAAATGAACGCCTTCCTCTTAAAATAGATCAGGTTATTTAAATTGAGGGGCACAATTAGGAGTTTCTCTTGACTTCTCCTTTTCTCATATCTTTGAAAGTATCTTTTTTTGCTGATCAATAAATGAATGGGTTGGATGGTGATGTAGTTGACATCTCCCAATTAGTTGGGCTGTCTTTGCGTTCCATTAACTTCACATTATGATCTACCTGAATGCTAATGTGTATAGTTAATAAGCGGTTCTCATCTCAGTTTTAACACATACCTTTTGCATTTCAGTGTCACATGCATATCAAGAGCCCTACAGACTTTGAGTGGCTGAAACAGTGCAGATTTTATTTTAATGAAGATTCCGACAAGATGATGATTCACATCACAGATGTGCCGTTCATATACCAGAATGAGTTTTTAGGCTGCACTGACAGGCTTGTTATAACTCCCCTCACAGACAGGTGATGGAAGGGTTCTGTGACTCCTCAACCTCTCTATCCTCCACCCCCAACCTTCTAATTCTCTCCAGGTGCTCAAGGGATTTTGGCTGACGGTCTCTTTAGGGTTTACAGGCTCTTTTATATTAAAGTCTTCGACATTCGGTATGTTTAGCTTTACACACATGTCTCCACATGGGATTTAGTAGGTTTGTGACTAAAACAGACTTTGCTTCCTTTGCCTTCAGTCTTACAGAGTCTAAGTTTAAATGACCTCCGTGGACATCAAATGGGAAAAAAGCGAATTAATCGCTATGTATCAATAGGTTCAAATCACCGTGGGCTTTGAGGGCTGCTTTAGGGGACTGTGGCACTTATTGTCATTACAGAGACAATAAAGGTGGTTTTTTAGCAGGAAGGAAATTGAGTATGAACATTGGTGAACCGTGATGGAGTGGACATTGACCTGTCCTGCCCTCTGCCTGTTATTTACCAACTGTGTTAGCCAGAGCCGCCATGCAATTTCCCTGGACTCAGTTTCCTCATCTGTAAGACATACTAGGTTATCTCCAGGGGTCCTTCCTCCATGGCTAATAGCCTGTAATTCACTTAGTTTAATTTGAGCTTTGTGGCATCAGTTAATTGTATATGTGCTGTTCAGGGATGCTTTGAATACTTATGTTGGACAAAATGGCTGAGTGTTAAAATCAACATTGGGCCTAAGGAGAAGCTAAAGCTGAATATCAATCATTTTCACAGGATGAACCCCTGGGCTATTAGATTGAAAATATTATCAGACAAAGTGTAAAAGTTTGACGTAATAGCCCCGTCTGTGAGATTTTGCCTTTGGCTCAGTTGTGATACTGAATGAAATGCTCACTTTTACCTGAGGATTGAGGAGTAGCAGAAGATTTTACTGTCCTTTTCTCCTCACATTTTCTTTGTCTTCATACACTCCATATTCCTTCTTATGTCTCATTAAAGATGATTTTTTTTTAAATTTTTATTGGAGTATAGTTGATTTACAGATGTTAGTTTCAGGTGTACAGCAAAGTGAATTAGTTGTACATATACATATATCCACTCTTTTTTTAGATTCTTTTCCATATAGGCCGTTACAGAGTACTGAGTAGACTTCCCCGTGCTACACTCTAGGTTCTTATTAGTTATCTATTTTATATATGTCAGTAGTAGTGTGTGTATATCAATCCCAATCTCCCAATTTATCCCTCCCCCCCATATGCCCTGGTAACCATACGTTTATTTTCTACAAAAGATGGTTTCTACTGGATGCTTTTAGATGTTTTTTTGGAGTTCTCTTTGTTTTGAAGTGCAGAGGTGAATAATGACAAAATGTGGAGAATTCCTTGAAACACTTGTAACAGCTATTTCACACCTTCCCTCCTTTCAAACCTCAAGCATTCTCCTCCCTTCCTCTCTCGACCGAAGGCCCCATTTCCTGTTTTACTGAGAAGATAGATGCTACCACAGGAGAGGACCTGCGCTCATTCCCCACCATCATGTCTGCCAACCAAGCCCCCTATCCTTATGCTGTCCACTTTCTCTCCTGGTTTCAGGGATGGATTTTGTGCTGCCATCCAAAGCCAACACCTTCCACTGAAACAGTTATTTTCTCTCTGGGAGCATCAATTTTCACTTTCCACTGGATCATTCTCATCAACGTACAATGTGCTATAATGGCTTCCAGAAAGGAAATCCTACCGTGAATCCTCTAGTTTCCCTCCCATTTCTGTACTCCCATCAAAACGCCTCAAAATCACAGTTTTTTCTATCTATTTTACCTTGAATTCACACCATTCAGGTTCTATGTATTAGTTTTCTGTTGCTTTCATAACAAATGACCACACGTTTAGAAGCTTAAACAACACGAATTATTTCACAGTCGCATACGTCAGAAATGTGGCGCACACCTTGTTGGACTAACATCAGGTGTCAGCAGGACTGTGGTCCCTCCTGGAGTCTCTAGGGGAGAATCTGCTTTTTGTTTTTTAGTTTGTTGGCAGAATTCTTTTTCTTGTGGTTGCAGGACCTATGTCCCCACTTCCCTGCGGACTGTCAGCTGAGGGCTGTTCCCAGCGTCTGGAGGCTGCCGTATTCCTTGGCTTGTGGCCCCTTCCTTCATCTTCACAGCCACAACCATGGGTTGAGGCTCCTTCATGCTTCCAGTCTCTTTTCCTTTTCCCGTCTCATGTCTCTGACCCACTCTTCCGCCTCCCTCTTCCCCTTTTTTAAGGACTCATGAGACTAGATGGGGTCCACTGCGTAATCCAGGATAATCTCCCCATCTCAAGGCCTTTCACATTAATTGCATCTGCAAAGTCCCTTTAGCTGTGTAAGGTAACATATTTGCAAGTTCCAGGGATTGGGATGTGGATATCTTTGGGGGACCATTATTCTGCACGTCACACTTTCTTCCCCCGGTAGGGCAGTCACCCAGAGCCTCATGTTGCTAAATCCAATGGTCATTTCTAGTTCTGACCTTCCTTGACTAGTCAGCGGCATTTGCACAGGTGATCGCTGTCTCCTTTTTGATACACTTTCTTCCCGTGGCTTCCAGGACACAACATTCACCTAGTTCCTCTTGTTCTGGCTGTCCCTTCAGACCATCTCCTACTGGCTCCTCTTCATCTTCTTGACCCCTAATCACTGAACGCACCAAGGCTCTTCTCCATCACTCACTCCTCAGGTGATCTCACATGGCTTTAAATATCATCTCGATGTGGACTCCCCAATCTCTGCACCCTGACAGGGCTTCTCCCTTGAACTCCAGACACATACATTCACTTGCCTATGTGACATGTTTTCTTGGATGCTTACTGGGAATTCACACTTATGTTTGATTTTCCCCCCACAAAACTGCCCTCTTCTCCGGCTTGGCCAATGGCAATTCCATCCTTCAGCTGCTCAAGCCAAAATCCTTGGAGCATCCTTGATGCCTTTCTTTCTCTCACTTTATTATCCAATCTATCATCAAGTTTGGTCACCACCACTTTCAGAGCTCTCTTAGGATGTGACCACTTTTCTCCCCTCTGCTGTTATCATGTTAGTCCAAGCCGCCATAATGTCTAGGCTGGATGACTGCAATAGTCTTTTATCTGGTTTCCTGCTTCTGCCATTGCCTCTCAATTCAGACACTGGAATATAAGTCAGATCCTGTCATCCCTTTGCCTTGATCTCCACTGTCTTTCCATCTCACCCAAAGTAAAAGCCAGTGTCCTTACATTGGCCTATAAGACCTGCCATGATCTGATCCCTGCTACTCTTTCTCCTTCCTCATTGAGCTCCAGCTACTTGCTCCTTGGCTGTTCCTTGAACAGTCTCAGCACACTGCTGCCTCAGGACCCTTGCACTTGCTGTTGCCTTAACCGGGAACCCTTTTCCCTTCGATACTGGCATAGCTCACTTCCTCTTCTCCAGGTCTCCGATTGAATGTCATTGCACGTGGGTCTTTGGACCTGACACATTTGAAGCAGCAAGCCCCACACTCCTGAACCCGCCTAACCAGCTTTATTTTTCCTGTTTTCTACTTTTAAATAGTCTATTTCCTTCCTTTAGGATATCAGCTCTTTCAGGTATAGACTTCCTGTGATTTATTCACTGCTCCAGGAACAGTTCTGTTCCATAATAGGTACTAAATAAAATTTCCCAAATGAATGAAGAAATGTTTATTTTCAAAGTCACATCTTTGTGGTGAAAAAATTAAATAGTACCTAAAGATATGAAGTTGAAAGTATGAGGGGAAAATTTTTCTACTTTTCAAAATGATTAGTAGTTTATTTTCTAAGAAATTTCAAATGCTTATATGTCAAAATTCTTTTTAACTTTCACATATAGGTATCAGGTTATACAAACTTTTTTGCAACTTGATTTTTTCACTGTATTCATTATCTTGTATATATTTCTGTATCAAAAACCTTGAGAACTTTAAAAGCAAAGTATGTAAGTGGAGGTGATTCTAAAGTTTGTTTCCCCCTGTTTCACTCTAAATGTTCACTTGTTTGTTCTTCTCTAAGTTGATTATGGGAGGAGTGAGTCACCATTTTTTGCTGGTCATTGGGATTGCATTGCAAGATTGGCTGCCTTTTTACAAAATAATTCCTCACTAAGATTAATACTTGAATAAAACAAAGGCCAGAGGCCTTGACATCTTGTCAGCTTTTCACTGACTGCCCTGTGAAAATTCAACAATGTTGATAGCGATAGTCTCTGGGAAACGTGACATCATTTGGATGGAGTTGCAGATATTTCAGATGATAAAATAGTCAATAAATATGCTAAAAACATATAGTGCCTTTTTCTAAAAGCTCATGGTATTTTTCATGACCAGGCCTTCCTTCTACTTCTGAGCACAAGTCGAGAAGTCTGGAATCTTTCTTACTACAGTAAGCCCCCTACATACAAATGAGTTCCATTCTGAGAGCACGTTCGTTAAGTCCAATTTGTTCGTAAGTCCAGCAAAGTTAGCCTAGGTACCCAACTAACACAATCGGCTATATAGTACTGTACTGTAATAGATTTATAATACTTTTCACACAAATAATACGTAAAAAACAAACAAACACAAAAAATAAACCATGTTTAATCTTACAGTACAGTACCTTGAAAAGTACAGTACAACAGCTGGCATCCAGGGGCTGGCATCGAGTGAACAGGCAAATAGAGTTACTGACTGGAGGAGGGAGAGGAGGTGGGAGATGGTAGAACTGAAGGATCGTCAGCGATAGGAGATGGAGGGCGAGCTGCAATTCCACTCATGCCTGATGTTGATGGAACGCACGTTCGCATCTTTGAAAGTTCGCAACTTTAAGGTTCGTATGTAGGGGACTTGCTGTACTGCTATCACTTAAGACTGAGGGCAGCAGAAATTGAAGACTGATGGGGACATCTCCTCTTCTTGATAAGAAATGTAAACAGGGGAATTCCCTGGTGGTCCAGTGGTTAGGACTCTGTGCTCTCACTGTAGAGGACCTGGGTTTGATCCCCAGTTGGGGAACTAACATCCCACAAGCCACGCAGTGTGGCCAAAAAAAAAAAAAAAAAACGTAGACAGGCCTCACGCCGTGTGTTCTTTCTCTGACATATTCTCACAGCTTCCGTGAGTTATACCTGGGTCTTGGCCACTGGGCTGTGTGGTCTTGGCCAAGACGGCTAACCTTTCTGAGTCCCTTCTTCTGGAATCATTGTGTGGACTAGAGGTAATGGAGGTAGGGACCCAGCACTGGGCCTGCCGCTGAGTAAGTGTTAGTCATCATTCATAATGTTGCTATGACTATTGTTTTTCATTCTTTCTTTTTTTTTTTATGTTTAGAATTTTTTATTTTTTATTTTAAAAATTTTATCTATTTATTTATCTTTGGCTGTGTTGGGTCTTCGTTGCTGCACGTGGGCTTTCTCTAGTTGCGGTGAGCGGGGGCTACTGTTCGTTGTGGTGCGCCGGCTTCTCATTGCGGTGGCTTCTCTTGTGGAGCACAGGCTCTAGGCACATGGGCTTCAGTAGTTGCGGCACACAGGCTCAGGAGTTGTGGCTCACAGGCTCTAGAGCACAGGCTTAGTAGTTGTGGCGCATGGGCTTAGTTGCTCTGTGGCATGTGGGATCTTCCCAGACCAGGGCTCGAACCCGTGTCCCCTGCATTGACAGGCGGATTCTTAACCACTGCGCCACCAGGGAAGCCCTAGAATTTTTTAAATTGAAGTATAGTTGATTTACAATATTGTGTTAGTTTCAAGTGTACAGCAGATTGCTTCAGTTATTTTTTTTTCAGATTATGTTCCATTATAGGTTATTATAAGATATTGAATATAATTCCCCGTGCTATACAGTAAATCCTTGTTACTTATCTATTTTATGTATAGTAGTGTGTATCTGCTAATCCCATATTCCTAATTTGTCCCTCCCTCTCTCTCCCACTTGGTAACTGTAAGTTTTTTTTTACGTTTGTGAGTCTGTTTCTGTTTTGTATATATATTCATTTGTATTTTTTTTTTTTAGATTCCACATATGCGATATCATATAGCATTTGTCTTTCTCTGACTTACTTCACCAGTATTCTCTAGGTTCATCCACATTGCTGCATGTGGCACTATTTCTTTTCTTTTTTTTTTGTGAGTGAGTAATATTCCATTGTGTGTGCGTGTGTGTATATATACACACACCACATCTTCTTAAGCCAATCATCTGTTGATGGGCACTTGGGTTGTTTCCGTGTCTTGGCTATTGTAAATATTGCAGCTATGAACATTGCGGTGCACATATCTTTTTGAATTAGAGTTTTCGTCTTTTCTGGATGTATGCCCAGGAGTGGGATTGCTGGACCATATGGTGACTCTGTTTTTAGTTTTTTAAGGAACCTCCATACTATTTTCCATAGTGGCTGCACCAATTTACATTCCCACTAACAGTGCAGGAGGGTTCCCTTTTCTCCACACCCTCTCCAGCATTTGTTATTTGTAGACATTTTAATGGTGGCCATTCTGACTGATGTGAGGTGATACCTCATTGTAGTTTTGATTTGCATTTCTCTAATAATTAGCGATATTGAGCATCTTTTCATGTGCCTGTTGGCCATCTGTATGACTTCTTTGGAAAAATGTCTATTTTGATCTTCTGTCCATTTTTTGATTGGGTTGTTTGTTTTTTCAATATTGAGTTAATCATTGATAACACATGCTTTACCAACCTTTCCTGTCATTTCTCCTTAAGGCTGTCCTATAATCAAAGAATCTATAACTAATCCAAGTTCTCAACAAAGATAATTAACTTTCTGATGCATATACCCTGTTGTCTTGACAAGTTTTTCAGCATTTTAGAATCAATACTGTTTAGGAATAGAAACTGAAAGCACTTCTGGTTTACATGTGGTGAAATGCATCTAGATCACTATGAATACTTAATACTATACTTGCCTGCTAATGAGCCCTTGGTCATGGGGTTGGTCATTGTTCATTTGGTGCCAGGGTCACATTCTGCATCTCTAACTCTAGTAGCTATTGGGACAGGAGGAAGCAGATAAAAGTGTATGGCTGGACCAGCACAAACCATTTATTCAACAAATGTTCACAGAATACTAGGTGACAAGGGTTAGGCAAATAGCTGGGGGTAATAAAAGTAGTTCCTGACAGCAGAGAGCTTATGGCCATCTAGTGGGGAGGCAGGAAAGTATAGTAGAGCTGCTAAAAGGCCACTAAATCACATAAAGTCCAAACCCGTTCATGAAGGATGAGATTTTGGAAAGCAGCAGAGACTGGAAAGGAAAGCAGAGAAGGGAGGGGGTGAGGTACACATACATGTAGAATGCTCTGGAGAGAATCATGTCAACAAGTACATGAAGAAGCTCTGGCAGATCCATGCTTGTCTCTGAAAGGCAAGTCCTAGAGGGTTTGGGTGCCAGCATAGTGGCCTCTGTACCCCAACACCAAATTAATTCTCAGAGACAGAGTTTGGGATGAAGTACAAAAGCATAGCTTTATTGCTTTGCCAGGTCAAGGGGGCCACAACGGGCTAGTGCCCTCAAAACTGTGTGTCCCGACCTGGAGCGGGTAGTGAGGAGTTTTATAGTAATGGTTCAGAGAGGGCGTGATCAGCCTGTGGACAATCTTCTGATTGGTTGGTGGGGAGGTAAGTGGGAGTCAGCATCATCCACCTTCTGGTTTCAACGGGGTCTACGTGCTTGTGGGCAGCATGCAGTTAACTTCTCCCACCTGGCCGGGGTTTCAGTATCTGCAAAACAGCTCAAAGATACTGTTATGAATATCCCGTGGTGGGGAACCAGGACCCTGCCCCAAGGCTGTGCTATTGTTTCTTTTGACTGCTCCTCCCTTGTCTTACATCCCCTCCCTTCCCTAATTAGCAACTGTTTGAACCTGCTCCTTGGAACTCAGGGAAGGTCTTGGAGGCTGAATGAAGCCTATTTCCTGTAATCAAGAAACAGGGGGACACAGAATGGCTTTTGTGCCCAGGAGGCCCACAGGGTCCTGCTTGGTATCAGTTGGACTGAAGTCCCACCTATTGGAGAAAGTGAGGGATAAATCACGGGGCATGGCTGCCCTTTTTTCATGTAAATAGCATGATTTCTTTCTGGCAGCTTAACAACTTGCTACTTCTTCAGTTTAAATATAAACCCAAATGACCCTATGATAAGGAGGATTTGCAAGACAGAGCAACTGGGTGGCCAGAGTTCCTGGAGGTTTACTCCTTACCGGGAGAGTGTGGACGTGTCCTAGAGCTGGGCAGCGTGAGAGCTTGTGGCCACACAGACTGGCTCGAATCTCTGCTCCCTCCGCCGTGACCCTGAGAAAAATTATCCCATCTCTGCGAGCCTCTCTCCTCATCTGTAAAACGGTGAAAATAAGTGGCTTCCCTGCAGGGTTCAGTGGGGTTTAAGTGCCATAGTGTAGGTGGAGCTATTATGACGTGTTAGCTGTAATTACAGAGACTGCTGTGCAAGGGATAACAGGAGTTCAAGAAGAAAGATAAGACCTTGGGTTAAAAGGCAGAATCAAAGTGAGATCAGCCATCCTTCTGGTTTTATACCCACATTTCCTTCTTTGAATCCAGGCTCATTTTTTGCATTCGGGGCTGAGTCATTTACCTGCCTTTTTGGGAACCCAAACCCAATAAAATTGAGAACCTAGGCGCCTCCGGATGGGTGTGCTCACATCTCATTCCCACACTTCATGCTGGATAATCACTTTATTTTCTTCGAAAAATTTTTTCAAGTCCAGATGAATGCTTTAGAGTTTAGCCGTAAGAAAACCCTAAACTGCATTACATTATAGATTACCTCCTTCTACGGCACTGAGCGATGCTGGGAAATTGATCAATTCATCAGCAAGTTATCAGCTGTTTTCCTTCACAGGCATTCTTGTATTCTCTCCCCAGAATCTTTTATTTGTTAATATCATTGTGTAAGATACAGTGGAAGGTATTTGCAGGTTTAGTAGATGCTCCCAGAAATAGATTTAAGGTGTGATTATTTAGCAATGTGTGATTTGAATCTCACGTGATCATTGGTTTCCAAGTTCATCAAATCATCGACTCTTAGATACAAAAGGGGATTAATCTACATAATGGCCCCCAGTCTGTTTCCTAGAATACTCTTCTTTAGATGTTGGTAGATTTCTGTGAAAAAGTTACCAAATAAGTTTTGGAAATGCTATGTACTCTTTTTCATAATTGGAGATTGTGAATATCCATTATCATAAAAAATCCTGTTGAACCTTTTTAAGAGTTTTCAAACGTATTTGACCATAGACCACTCCCTCCCTCCTTTTTCCTCAACACATGTTAATATCCATAAGGATAAGTGTATTTTAGGATGCAGTTTTGGAAAGGTTATGTAGGGGTAATGGTCAGGATCTTCCTTTTTTCAATTTTGTGCCTGTATCATGTCACTGTGATGTCTCAGAAGTATCTTCCAGATGCCAGTGGTGTGGTTCTAGTGATTTCTCTACCCCTCCAGGTGTTATATCACGTTGGCTCAAGCTCTGGGAATGAGCATGGGGGGAGCCCCCGCTGGACCAGCAGGAACAGGCAAAACAGAAACGACCAAAGATATGGGACGATGTCTTGGGAAATACGTTGTGGTTTTCAATTGTTCGGACCAGATGGATTTCCGAGGACTTGGACGGATTTTTAAAGGTGAGGGTTATATTTTTTTATTTGATGAGAAATTTAAGCTAAGGTGGAGTATCTTGTTAAGATTTATTTTTCGGGCTTCCCTTGTGGTGCAGTGGTTGAGAATCTGCCTGCCAATGCAGGGGACACGGGTTCGAGCCCTGGTCTGGGAGGATCCCACATGCCGCGGGGCAACTGGGCCCGTGAGCCACAATTACTGAGCCTGCGCGTCTGGAGCCTGTGCTCCGCAACAAGAGAGGCCGCGATAGTGAGAGGCCCGCGCACCGCGATGAAGAGTGGCCCCCGCTTGCCGCAACTAGAGAAAGCCCTCGCACAGAAACGAAGACCCAACACAGCCATAAATAAATAAATAAATAAATAAAAACCAAAAACATTGCCTTGCTTAAAAAAAAGATTTATTTTTCAACAATTGGCTACATCTTAGTGTCATTTTCCAACTTTGTAAAACTTTCTGGGAAACCTGAATCTTACCAGTGTTGTGTGGGTCAAATGTCAATATCACTTGCCTTTGTAATGTTCCTTTATTCCTGCAGGTTGGGTGTTTACAGATAAAGGGTCACATTGTGAGTTATTTTGGAGGCATTTAATGTATGATCTATTTGTTCAACTTTATGTTTGAGCAAACTTATCTGTGGCTTGACCTGGCAGTTGCATAATGCTCTTTTTCTTTGACTTTCCAAAATTATGTACTAATTGGATTTTCTATTTAACTTCCGTTCTAAGGACTGGCTCAGTCTGGATCCTGGGGTTGTTTTGATGAATTTAATCGTATCGACCTACCAGTTCTCTCCGTTGCAGCCCAGCAGATTTCCATTATTCTGACATGTAAAAAGGAGCGTAAAAAGTCTTTTATTTTTACTGATGGAGATAATGTGACTATGAACCCTGAATTTGGGCTTTTTCTAACTATGGTAAGGAACCACAAGAAGAGCTACTGAACTTCAGCCTTCTTACCACAGTTTTCACACATGTCCCTGGTCATATGTCACTTATTTTCCATGAATGGAAATTGGGATTGTAATTTTCACTCCTGTTTGAAAACCTTTGGTGTTAAACAGAGCTCATATTAATAACTCATGACTTAGTCTCTCCAGTGAAAAGGAGAGTGAGATATGTAAATGAATTTTCTGGTTGTCATTCCAGATTTGTTGTGTGTGCATAATGAATCTTTTAATATCATGCTGATGTGTTGCGCTTGTTACCCCATGACTGTGTCGTTCATCCTTGGGTTTTATTTTCTGTATAGAATCCTGGCTATGCTGGGCGGCAGGAACTCCCTGAAAACTTGAAGATTAACTTCCGCTCCGTGGCCATGATGGTGCCTGACCGACAGATTATCATCAGGGTGAAGTTGGCTAGTTGCGGCTTCATTGACAACATTGTTTTGGCCAGGAAGTTTTTCACGCTCTACAAGCTGTGTGAGGAGCAGCTTTCTAAGCAGGTGTGACATTCTGAAGGTCCCTATGTACTTAGGCATATTTAAATTTTTTATTCAGTGCTGGAGAGGGTGTGGAGTAAAGGGAATCCTTCTACACTGTTGGTGGGAACGTAAGTTGGTGCAGCCACTGTGGAAAACAGTATGGAGGTTCCTCAGAAAACTAAGAATAGAACTACCATATGACCCAGCAATCCCTCTCCTGGGCATATATCCAGACAAAACTGTAATTCGAAACGATATGTGCACCCCAATGTTCATTGCAGCACTGCTTACAATAGCCAAGACATGGAAGCAACATAAATGTCCATCAAAAGATGAATGGATAAAGAAGATGTGGTACATATATACAATGGAATATTACTCAGCCATAAAAAAAGAATGAAATAATGCCATTTGCAGCAACATGGATGGACCTAGAGATGATCATACTAAGTGAAGTCAGGCAGAGAAAGACAAATATCATATGATATCAATTACATGTGGAATCTAAAAAAATGATACAAAGGAATTTATTTACAAAACAGAAATAGACTCACAGATATAGAAAACAATCCTATGGTTACCAAAGGGGAAGGCAGGGGGAGGGGTAAATTAGGAGTTTGGGCTTAACATATACACACTACTATATATAAAATAGGTATACAACAAAGACCTACTGTATAGCACAGAGAACTGTACTCAATATTCTGTAATAACCTACACTGGAAAAGAATCTTAAAAAGAATACACATATGTATATGTATAACTGAATCACTTTGCTGTATACCTGAAACTAACACAATATTGTAAATCAGCTATACTCTAATATAAAATAAAAATTAAAAAAAAGTTGTGGACTGGGGTTGTTGACAAGGTACCTCATATATACAAAGTAGAAAGTTGTATCATGGCAAAAACAATTTTACATGCATAGTTTTACTAAGTATATTTGAAGAAATTAACATTTAAGGCATAGAAATGAAGTTAACACTATCTGAACTGACTTAAGAGCCAAAGAGTTATGAATATTGATGTTTGCTTTTTATCTCACCTGTTCATTCATCATAATATATGTCATGTGTCCTCATGGTTTTGAGGAACCTCTCAATCCAAACTTCTTTGAATCTAGGTTATACCCACAGGTTCAACTATATTCCATTCTCACTTAAAACATTCTTGGTTTCTTCTGATTATTGCAGCCTTTACTCACTGATTCTTCCCTTTTCCCTGCTGTTTCTTGCAGGTAGAGAAACTCCCACATCACTGACTCCTGCCCTCTTCTTCTCTAGTTTCATTTCTCCTCCTTCACTCCTATTGCCCTTGTTCACAAGGTCACAAGGTCACAAGGGAAATGAAATGAGTCCATGTGTACAAAACAATTGGCCCCATGCTGATCCCTTGGTGAGCATTCTGTGACTCTCACTTAATGCCCACAGATTTAACTGATTCTAATGCTGATAAGTTTTCCTTAATTAATTCCACTCACCAGTACTTTCAAGTCATTGTTATTGTACTTTTATGCAAGCTTGCTCATATTTTTATTTTATTGCCACAATTAGAATTTAAACTCCTTGAAGGCAGGAACTCGGTCTGAATATTTTTATGTGCTCTATCCTCCAAACGATTGGTATTAAGTGATGCATACTGCTCCCAATTAGCAGGTAATGTTTTTTTTTCCCTATAGGTTTTTAGAATTATGATTAAAAAATATTAAATTTATCATCTTAACCATTTTTAAGCGTATAGTTCAGTAGTGTTAAGTAAATTCACACTGTTGTGAAACAGATCTCCATAACTTTTTTGTCTTGCAAAACTGAAACTCTATACCCATTAAACAACTCCACTCTTCCCTTCCCCCCATTCCCTGGTAACCACAATTCTACTTTCTGTTTCTATGTATTTGGCTACTTTAGATAGCTCGTATAAGTGGAACCATACAGTATTTGTCTTTTTGTGACTGGCTTATTTAACTTAGTATAATGTTCTCAAGTTTCATCCACGGTGTAGCATGTGATAGTATTATACTTGCTTCCTTTTCCTGGTTGAAAAACATTCTTATTTTTACATGTGTGCCATGTTTTGTTTATCCGTTCATCAGTCGATGGGCATTTGGGTTGCTTCCACCTCCTGGCTATTGTGAATAGTGTTGCTATGAACATGAGTGTTTAAATATCTTTTTGAGACTCTGCTTTCAATTCTTTTGAATATATTCCCTGAAGTGGGATTGCTGTATGATATGGTAGTTTTATTTTAAAATGTTTGACCAACTGCCAGGGATACTCTTTCCTATAGTGGTTGGATAATTGGTTTTTAATTATTCACTTTATATGTGCTGAAATTTGGCATGATTGAGCTTTTTATAAATACCTATCAAGGGGACAACAAAGCTGGGGGCTTGACTTTCTGATTTGTCCTTATTGTTTCCCCCTCTAGGTAATCCTGGAATGTAGCTACTTTTCTTTCTCCTCAATACCCCTGTCTTTTAAACGTATATGATGTTCATGAGTGAGGTCTCAGTTTAATTCTGGTTCAGAATTTTAGCTTTCAAGATATGAGGAAATTTTCTTATGGATGATTGGTTAAGAAGGGCTCAAGGGGTCATGTATCTCCAGGAGGAAATTTATTCCTTTCTCTCTGTCAAGATCTATTAGTTCTGATCTAAGGGCTTAAATTAATGATGGTACAGGAGAGGATTCTTTTGGGTATTCTCCATTTGCTAAAAAAAATAATCTGTTGATAAAAAAATTTATTGCCCCACTAACTGCACAAATTTTCTAAAGGAAAATCAGCATTTATTCATTATATCTTTGTCAGATTTGTACAGTTTCTATGGGTAAGTTAATATTGAAAATAAGCCCAGTGTACCTCATATTCTTCAGGTACATTATGACTTTGGTCTGCGTAATATTCTGTCTGTTCTGCGAACTCTGGGAGCAGCCAAAAGAGCCAACCCCACGGATACGGAGTCCACGATTGTCATGCATGTACTACGAGATATGAATCTTTCCAAACTGGTAAGAGTCACAGATGGAAATGTTCCACCCACTTAAATTTCAGTTTAAGCACAAATGAGATTAGAAATATTTATTTAAAGTGCTCATTTAAAATGCTTAATTATCAGATAAATACATAGAGCATAACATAAATTTAAATTACATAGAGCATAACTTTAAATTACATTTTTTCAGGAGCAGTTTTTGTGGTGACTCATTTCTAGTCTAACATGTCTATTCCAATAGAATTAAAATGGATTTTTAAAAATCCACATCTTACATTTCCAAATACCTTGAAATTTTTGTGCTGTAGAGCTAAGATCCCTTTCACCTTGGTTAAAGTAGACCTTGGAAGGAAATTGTATGTGAATTTTACAAGTGTGTAATAATTTCACATTCTGTGATTTCACAGTAGAGACTGAACAATCAGTTGTCCAGTATCAGTGGATCCATGTACGGGATGACAGAATGATATATTTTTATTTCAAAATAAGAGTATGAACCAAATTCCAATTCATGAATTTGCCACTATTCTCATTTACAAAAATTATTTTTAAGTTAAATGAGAAATTGTAGGTTTTTTAGTAAACTCCCCAATCTGGTTGTTTTATGGAAAGGTTGTCATGTAGGCAATATTTTCTTTCCTTCTATTTCCTTCCGTTTTTTTTTTTCTCTTCTCCCGCCACCCTCGTTTTTAAAAAACTAATTTTTAATTTAGTAAACATGATGAAAATATTTCTCAACTTCAGTGGAGGTGATATTTTATTTATTACTGTTTGTGACAAAGTAATCTGGGCTGTATTGGACATTTTCAGTTTATCTGTTATTGCCATGTTTATGCCAAAAGTGTTGGTCTGATTTCCCTTTATTTTCTTTCTGAGATTGATGAGGATGAACCCTTATTTTTGAGTTTGATTGAAGATCTCTTCCCAAATATTCTTCTGGACAAGGCCGGTTACCCTGAACTGGAAATGGCAATTAGTAGACAGGTAATATATTTCACAGGACATCAAGTACAGTGTCCCTTTAATCTGAACTTCATGGGAATCAAGTGGAGCTGTTGTGGACTAAATCTACAGGTTCCAAGAACAACACTGAGGCTGTGACTACAGTTTTAAGAGAAGCCGTTGCTCACCATTGATAGAGCTTTTCCTCCCAGGGGGTCTCCTGCCATCACTCAGCTACAGGTCCAGTTAGCCATGTGCTAGTGGCCCCATTATTGATGGAGACCATTCCACACCAGATCCCCAATGAAATGTGATGGGTCAGCAGGGGCCGGTGGAGCTTGGCCGGCTGCATTGCCCATGCTTGTTTTGTTTCTCTCTGTGGCCCTGGTGTTTACTACATTGCTTTGGTCTCAGGACTGTAGCTACTGAGTGTCATTTGCAGTGATCTCATGTGGCTCCTTAGCTGTCATTCTTTTTCCCCAGGCCCAAGATCACTTGTGATTTCTTCCTTGGGCTCTGGGGGGATCCATCATGTTAAGTGTATCATTAGGTGTCTGGATTTCCCATGATACTTGGTGCAGCTTTAACTTTTTATAGTCTTCCTAGGAATGGAAATGAATCATGAAAACCTCGTGCCTCAACTTCCTTTCCTATGAAAAAGAGTTTTGAAAAAAAAAATTTATAGAAATGGTGATTAGCTCCTATTTATAAAATGCATTTCAATTCTTTGAAGATATTTGTAATAAAAATCAATATGGTAGTATTTTAGGGCCATTTCCCCTTTAAATATCAGTGTATAAAGATCTTAATTTCCTAATCAGGTAAAAGTGATAATTCATTTTGCAAATGGCTTCTTCATCATATGGCCAAATTAATTGTAGCATTGCCTAAAAAGCTAAGTATAAACTAATTTATAAAGTGACTTACATTAGTAATTTATAGCATAAGAAAAATCTGAAGAGAAAATACATAGCATAAAATGATACATGATTATTAACCAAAATTATTTAAGTAAAAATAAGAGCATCATTTTTAGTGAATTTAAGCATAGCATGATGGTTAAGAGCATGGACCATAGGGCTGAATTTCTTGGGTTCCAATCCCTACTCTATAACTTAACAACTAATAATCTTGGATAAATTGCTTAGTCTCTTTGTGCCCCAGTTTCCTTACCTATAAAATGAAGACACCAATAGTACTAATCTCATAGAAGATTAAACTCAGAATAGCGTTTGGCGGCGTAGCTTCCATACATGTGTTTGATAGATAAAAACTATCCAGAAGATTTATAAAGATGGCTTGTCATTGATATGGAATATCAGTCAACTTGGTATGCTTGAAATTATCTTTTAAATTAAATATCATCTTTTAAATTAAACATTTAAAATACATTTTGATATTTGAGCCTTTATTCTTAAGTTGCTCCTAATACATACATTCAATAAAATGTTAATATAAGTGTATTTAATTCCCAAAGTCAACTGTAGGTGTTTCTTGTTTGCCTGGGATATCATTTTGATTATGTTCAGCCTGCTTTTGCCTATGTATATATATTTTTTATGCAATATATTTTTTATTGGGAATTCCCTGGCAGTCCAGTGGTTTAGACTCGGGCTTTCACTGCCGTGGACCCGGGTTCCATCCCTGGTTGGGGCACTAAGATCCCACAAGCCCTGTGGTGCAGCCAAAAGTATATATATTTCATTGTGGTAAAACACATGACATAAAATGCACCATTTTAACTATTTTTTAAGTGTACAGTTCAGTGGCATTAAGTACATTCATAGTATTGTGCAAACCTCACCACTGTCTGTCTTCAGAATTTTTTTCATCTTTCCCAACTGAAACTTCATAAGCATTAACAGTAATTCCCCATTTCTCTAACCTCGCTCCATGTCTATACTTATTTTGAGCACAATGATAAGGCCAGATATCTGTTCATGTGGCCCAATGTGGGCGGTTTGTTGTGCTTTCAGGTTGAAGAAGCTGGTTTAATCAACCATCCTCCTTGGAAACTGAAAGTCATCCAGTTGTTTGAAACACAGAGAGTACGGCATGGAATGATGACCCTGGGGCCTAGTGGAGCAGGGAAAACCACCTGCATCCACGCCTTGATGAACGCCATGGCAGGTAAGGGGGCAGTCAATCTGGAGACACATTTAAACTGTTGTGACACATGTGAATGCCCCAAGAGGGACACAAATGTAGATGTATGTTAGCATATTCTTATAGGAGGGGATGTTACTTTTTTGACTACTGGGTAGATTTTAGAGATAACACAGTACATTAATGGACCAGAGGAGAAAAATGTTTTTTTCCAGCTTTATTGTATACAAATATAATTTGGACACATAACATGTGCAAGTTTAAGGTGTACAGTGTGTTGATTTGATACATTTATATGTTGCAAAATTATTATCACCATAGCATTAGCTACCACCACCATCGTATCACATAATAACCATTTCTTTTTTGTGATGAGAGCATTTAAGATCTACTTTCCTAGAAATATTCAATTATATGATACAGTATTATTAGCTATAATCACCATGCTGTACATTAGATCCCCAAATTTGTTAATCTTATAACTGGAAGTTTGTACCCTTTTCCAATATCTCCCCATTTCCCTCACCTCCAATCCCTGGTGACCACCATTCTACAATCTGTTTCTCTGAGTTTGACATTTTTAGATTCCACATATAAGTGATATCATACAGTATTTGTCTTTCTCTGTCTGACTTATTTCACTTAGCATAATGCTCTCAAGTTCCCTCCATGTTTTCACAAATGGCAGGATGTCCTTATTTTTCATGGATGAATAACATTCCATTGTGTACATATACCACATCTTCTTTATTCATTCATCCATTGGTAGACACATAGGTTGATTCCATATCTTGGCTTTTCTGAATAATGCTTCAGGGAAAACATTTTTTTAAAGTGATTTTATGGACTGTGCTATATGTTTTACATATGTTATGCCATTTAGTTTTAAAAATGATCTTGAGATGTGGCTATTATTATCCCCATTTTGTACAAAAAAATCAAAATTTAACTTCAGAAATATTCAGTGTCAAAAAGATGATAAATGATGAGACTCAAAATTAAGGTCAGGGCCCATTAATGAAAAACTCAGAATTTTCCCCGTAAACCATACCATTTGCCACTTATGACTTAACACAAGATGCTACCTCTCAATAAATATAATTATAATTATAATCCCAACTCTTAAATTCTATGTACTGAAAAATCACCCGAATTATAAACTGATTTCCCACCCAGAATCAGATATTTTTCTTGTGAAGTGAAATAAACGTATTTAATTTCCAGATGTCCCTAAGTTTTACATCTAAGTCCCTAACCTAAAGTTATCTAAGGATAATGGGCATTGCCATTTTCATGATTATTCTTGTATTCTCTGGTTCTGATTAGACGTTGACGACTTCCTTCTTGAAAGTATTTGCAGCCCTTAGCCATGGCAGTTCCAAAATTTCACAGAACTTTGGCTGTTAGAATGCATCATACATTGTCCCACAAGGAAAAGCTGCCTGGCTGGGTTTCCAGTCAGCTCATGGAACCCCAATGCATTGATATTGGTTGGTAACTATGGTCTGTATTTATTCTAGGGTCCTGCATACATTAGATTTAGTCTCAATTTCCTCAGCTATGGGACGAAGTGAATTCTGTACCTCAGGACTCTACCAGGGGGGTCTTCACACTGAGACAGGCTTATGCTCTCAGCTAGCACCTACCTCCACCAAAGCTGAGAGGTCACACCTGCAAAACTTTTACCACATGGTTTTCATGTGTACTATTAAGGTTCTGCTTTGGGATTTTTACATAGCATTAAAATGATGTATTCCCCTTCTCAAATTATGCTTAAAGATACTTTTGTTGTTGTTATGAAGCTGCCTTCTGTTAACAATAAACTACAAATGCACTGGGTACAATGACTTGAACAAAATGAGTACTAAATATTAAACAATAGAGATACATTGTGTATAATATGTCTAAATGATGTAATCAATATGGCATCACTGGTTTTGGAGAAGTTCTTTGCAAAGATGAATAAATTATCAGACTATTTGCTGTTTATTAACCTGTTCTTGGTTTTAGTATGTAGGGTAAACATTTGTTATATTAAATGACATTGCTTTTTACTGAAAACTTTGATTATCCAAAAGATTGAGAAAGTAATTGGGTTGAACTTCTGCAGGACCCATGTATGTTATTTGTTCCCTTATTCATCATGTATTTGTTCATCAAATATCTTTGATGTTCTGTACTTTGAGGTTCTGTATTAGAAATGGGAAAGCAGGCATGAAAAAAAAAAAGGCCATGTCTTTAAGGAGTTTACAGTGTAGTGTAGTGACACAGATAATTGTAACTCAGCATGGAAGATTGGACATGAGGAAGATTTGGACAATTATGATGTGAGCAGAGGCAAAGGAGATCAGAAACCTTTCTAAGGAATTCTAGAAAGGCTTACAGAGCAGGTGCTACTTCATCTGAGGTTTGCGGGTTGAGTAGTAGCTGGATAAAAGGCATTCTTAGCAGAATGAAGAGGCTGAGCAGGTAGGAGGGGCTGGCGAGAGCATGATATGCCTGGAGAAGCTCCCTGGCATGGATGAAATCTAATTTGTGGGAGTGGGGGAGATGAGGAGGTAGAGCAGATGCTATTGGTGCCCAGGGCCGCATCCCTTTGGCCCTCCCCTGCTACAGATACAGCTGTTGGAGAGTTTCTCCCCCAGATGCCAGTGGTGTCTCCCGTTTTTTCAGCCTTATGACTTTCCTTGAAGCTAGAGAACTGGCTCAGCCTGGAAGAAGGGGTTGGGTGAGAATGCTCCTGAGGCAGCCATACCCTTAACCAATGAGGGAAAGAGTGGAAGGTAAATGTCCCACCTCCTGTCTTTTAGAGGGACACTCCATCTGTGACCAGCTCACCAACGAGCCCTTTATTGGCTTTGTCTCCTTTCCTGTCTCACTCTCTCTTTCCCCTGAATCCAGACTCTCAGTTCCCATGTCTTTGTCTCAGGCTTTGCTTCCAGGGGGAATTCAAATTAGTACAGAGCGTATGGCATAAGAAGTTTTGTAAGTCACAATAAATACCGAGATTTTATCCTGTGGGTGATGGGAAGCCATAGAGCTGGGGAGTGGTGTGATTAGCCCTGTGTATAGAAGACCATCCGGTGGCCGCGTAGAGAATAGACTGGGACAGGAGGGGCCGTCTGGGAACTTCCATAAGGAGGTCCTAAGAAGGTGACAGCAAGAAAAGGGTGCTTACTCTGGGGCAGAGTCCATGAAGGTGGAGTGATCACGACAGTCAAGAAATGCCTAGGAGAAGAATTAAGAGGAATTCGTTTAACCAACATTTAAAAAGTCAACCTTTTTATTTTCCCTTAGAGTGCTCTTATAAAAATGTTATGGTATCGTATTTTAAATGAAAATGATACAATTCTACCTACAACCGTAATGAAATAATTTTTGATAGTTTCTCTTGTATGGGCAACAGACCAAGTCCAGTTTTCACCTATGATACATTTGAAGAGGTTGTTGGCCTTTTGTAAAGGGTGATTAGATTTTTAAAAAAATGTTGCCAGTCTTACGGGTATCATGTATTGAAAAAGCTGACCTGTGACCAAGTTGAATTTCAGCACTGTAAAATATTGTAAATAATTACCCTGATTCTTTTTGTGATTTTGGAAAAAGAGAACTATTCTCTAATTTTCTAGATAGGTTTTAATGTAACACCTTTTCCAGTGTGCATATCTATGTATGTGTGCCCGTGTTTGTCAATCTTTCACACAGTATGTAATATTTTAGCCTCTATTTTTATGATTTTATACTTTAAATCTTTAAACTTTTTAAACTGAAATACAGTTGATTTACAATATTGTATTAGTTTCAGGTGTACAGCAAAGTGATTCAGTTAATACATATACATGTATCTATTCTTTTTCAAGTTCTTTTCCCATTTAGGTTATTACAGAATATTGAGCAGAGTTCCCTGTGCTATACAGTAGGTCCTTGCTGATTATCTATTTTACATATAGTAGTGTGTATATTTTAATCCCAAACTCTTAACTTATCCCTCCCCACCCTTTCCCATGTGATAGCCGTAAGTTTGTTTTCTATGTCTGTGAGTCTATTTCTGTTTTGTAAATAAGTTCTTTTGTACCATTTTTTTAGATTCCACATATAATATACTTTAAATCTTATTCTTCAGTTTTTTACTTAGTAACTACCGTCCCCTATGTACAGAATCCATCTTATTTAAGAATAGCTTTAGGGTTTGAAAGATTTGAATACCTTTTTTGAAGCTGACCACAGAAGAAAAATCCTTGATTTTTGTAACATTAGTTTAGCTGATTTTTTTCCAGATGAGCAAGACCATATCTCAGCAAATCAAAGCTGTTAATGGAGAGAATCAGGTATCTTTAAGGGACATTTCAGATATAAGAGTTAATCTAATACACCATAAACCAAAAGATTTTTGAGCTGTGAAATTTGAAGAACTTCCATCCTACATTAATTCCTTCATCACTTCCAGCATGGTAGCATTTTCCCCCTTATGTAACATGCAGTTTTCTTTTCCAGAAGATAAAAAGTGCTTTAGTCAATAAAATATAATGAGGGTAATTATGATAACTTGGAATGCAGTAAGACATGTATTTTCAATGTAATTTTGCATTTTTTCATGTTTTGAACACCTGCTGACAGTACACTGCAAATTGGTGCAATGTTGCCTAATGATGGTTCATTCTACATGGGAGTTGTTTAAAATTTGTATTTACTTGGTATAGATTGTGGAAAACCACACCGGGAAATGAGGATGAATCCCAAAGCGATGACGGCTCCACAGATGTTTGGTCGGCTTGACGTGGCAACGAATGATTGGACCGATGGGATATTTTCTACTCTTTGGAGGAAAACATTGAGGGCTAAGAAAGGTAGAAGATGAATTACCAGTATAATTTTTGACATGTACTTCTAAATAACATCCTTTGTGGCTATTTAAAATTAGTAGAACAACTGTAGTCTCCATATAATATCTTATCCTAGACCAAGAACTTATAAATCAGTATGATATTTGTGAATGTTGAAATACTGAAATGACTGATTAGTGTATTTAAAATACCCACCCCCCCATTTTTTTTGGTTACAAAGGGAATTATTTTCCTTTTGAAAAAATATTTCTATATTCCTGTGAAAACTTAGGATAAAATAGATAGAAAAAGCTGTTAAGGAACATTGATAGTACTGTATTCAAGTGATTTCATCATCACTGTTTTCACTGAAGAGTTAAAAAATGGTACTCTTGTTTAAGTATGGCCTATTTTTAGAAAACCGATTCTCCTATAAAATCACAGGAGGAAATGGGCTTCTTTGGAAAGAAAATTGTGTATATCAAAAAATGAAGTCTAACAAATTATTCTCTTTTAGATGTACACGGGTGTTTGTTTTTTGTTTAAACACACTCCTTAAGGGCTAGTGGTTCACTCTGAATATTCTCTTACTTAGGGACTTGAGCCCAATGGTCCCAGAAAATAAGCTCAGATGGAAGAGGTGATATCAATTCTCCTCTCACTCCTGAATGAGTAAGAGAAAGGCACAGTGCAAGCAATTGCAGGGACAAATAAGAATATAGGAAGAGGACAAGACATTTGGGGCTTACTTCACGAGTCCACACTTTGGGCAACCGTGTTCTGTTGAAAAACGTTTAAAGTGGCACCACTGACGTCCTCTTTGAGGGAATGTGGCTGATCAACCCAACACCAATTGTTAAAAGAGAAAAGAAAACGCTTCATTTCTAAAGCGTGCTCATATTAGAAATTGCTGTTGTTTTATGGGAATGAAATAAAATTTTGTGTCTGATTTGTTCTAGTAATCCTGTGTAAACACAGATCCAGTAACCAAATGTTACCTTAAAGAATAGGTGCTTAGAGAGGTTTTTTCTTAAGTCCTTTTTAGAAAGGCAACATATACTTTTTCTATCACAGGGACTCTGGTGATCAGATCATCATTTTACTTAAACTGCTAGTTGAATGAGCACGATTAGGAATTTCATAGCAGTTGATTTGACTTAGAATATTCCACAGTTGTTACATTAGAGATAAAAATTAGAACTACAAACTTGGTCATGGTGTTGGTAAGTAAGAGTAACTAGTGGTTAAGAAATTAAGAGTAACTATTAAACTGAATCCCTACATTTACAAGGGCGTTTCTGTTGGACATTCTATCGATTCTCAGTATAACCCTGCTCTCAGTAGCATCTGGCACGGTTAATCACTCTTATTCTTGAAACTCTTCCACCACTTGACTTCAGGGATACCTTACCGGCTGACTCGCCTCCTACTTCTGTTTCACTGAGAGGTCAGCCAGAGGGAGGAAGCAGTGGAGGAGACCCTACCAGAAGTCTAAACGTTGAAGTGCTTGTGTCCTCAGACCTCTTGTCTCTATCTATACTTATGATCTAGAAGAAACTTACCCAGGCCATGGTTCTCAATGCCATCTCTAAGCTGATGGCTTCTACATTTTAATCTCTAGCCCTTGAATTCCCAGCTCAGCAGCTCTATGGGCTGTCTGTTGGACATCTCAGACTAAACGTGTGCAGACCAGAATGGGTTCCGTGGCTCTGCCTTTCTGACATCACTCACATCCCTTTCCCCCTTCCCTTCTTCTTTCTAACCAGGTTCGACTTCCTGCTGTTCCTGGAACGTGATCACCCCAAGCTTGTACCCACTTCAGGACCTTTGCAACTACTGTTCCCACTGCCTGAAAAATTCTAGCTCTAGATCTTTACATCACTTCATTCTCCTCCAGAAATACCTCATTGACCACCTTATCTAAAATGCCTCACCCTCTTATCCTGCTGAATTTTTCTTATATATTTCTTTGCATATTGGTTTGATTGTCATGTCTACCCCTTAGAAAGTCAGCTCTGTGAAGGCAGGATGTTGTCTTTTTTTATCACAATATCCCTTGAACTGTGCTGATACAGAGAAGGTGCTCAAGGAATATCTGTTCAATGAGCTAATGACTTTTTCTTGATTATGGGCTTCAAACAACTGCTATATAAAGAACAGGAAGAGTCCTAGGTGACAAAATACGATCATCATTTAGATCAAAGCTTTATTTAAAAATTAATGAAAATTACATCAAATTATACTACTTCTTCAAGCATAGTAGTTATGCATATATGCATATATGTGTATGTTTGCTTTTCTCCCTGCCCTTGGTGGGATGTTCTAGGGGAGCATATCTGGATAGTTCTTGACGGGCCAGTAGATGCCATCTGGATTGAAAATCTGAATTCCGTTTTGGACGATAACAAAACTCTAACCCTTGCCAATGGTGATCGGATTCCCATGGCTCCAAACTGCAAGATTGTTTTCGAACCTCATAACATTGACAATGCTTCGCCTGCTACTGTCTCAAGAAATGGGATGGTTTTCATGAGTTCTTCTGTCCTTGGTTGGAGTCCTATTCTTGAGGTATGATTGGAATCTTTTTTTTTTTTTTGGTATAATTAAAGAGGGAAACAGATCCTTTAGCATTCTTTTAGAGTGTGCGCTGATTTTTCTGCAGACCTGTTGGTGTAATTGCATTTTAATGCTGATGTTTGTGGAAGATCCTTGAATGCTCTGGGACCTTCAGCCCAGGTTGTCCCTTGCAGGTTTCTTCAGTGCTCAGGGTTCTTCAGTTCTAATAATTTTTGACCTGTGAATTACACCCCGTGGGCTGGGGAATAATTGCAAGGCCTAGGTGAATCAATAATCCCACTAGGGACTTCTCTGGTGGTCCAGTGGTTAAGACTCTGAGCTCTCAATTCAGGGGGCCCGGGTTCAATCCCTGGTCAGGGAACTAGATCCCATATGCCCCAACTAAGAGCCCGCATGCCGCAACTAAGAGCCTGCATGCCACAACTAAGACCCAGGGCAGCCAAATAAATAAATAAATATTAAAAAAAAATAATCCCACCAAACTGTGAGTGAATAAGGAAAATTTAATTGTATCACTTTGGGGATTCATGATATTTTAAAAAGGTACTCATTCACATAAAATTTGGGAGCAACTGTCTTAGAATATTAACTCGAAGAAGACAATTTATTAAATTTCATATAAAGAATTTTTATGAGATTCAATAGTCATAACGTTAGTTTTAAGTTTGCACTTGGAAATAATATTTCAGATAATATCTTTTCAATTCATGATAAAGTATTTTATTACTACCAATGTATGTTAGAGTATGTTGATTATCATAAGATTATAATTGAATGCCTTGCATACTTAGATATTTTACTAAATAAATATTATAGTGTAAGGCAGAATGCTTATTAGACAAGCCACCTGTAAAATCTTTTTTGACATTGTTGGTCAAATTATTATTTTCATTTACATAAGTTTTTTGGAGATAATTTTGATTGAAAACTTATGAATTCATATTTTAAATCAAGTAGATGAAGATGTGAAGAAGGAGGGGATTATAAAGCAAAATGATACTGAAGTACAGTTGGATATGTCACTAAAAATGCTTCTGAAGATTTCAGATTTCACAGTTAAATTATCCATCCTTTAAGAAGAATACAGAGCAAGAGTTCTCAACCCTGGCTTTGCAAGAATAATCACCAATGACAGTTCTTTAAAATACAGATGACTGTGTCACACCTCAATCTATCAATTTAGAATCTCTGAGGAGGAAGGTACAGGAGTTATTGTTTTAAAAAAATTTTTTTTTTAAAGTACCACAATGGATTCAGCCTTGGTAACCACAGATGCGGCAAACTCCAAGTGAAAATGAATTTGTGATTTTCCCCCAAATACTTTAAATTCACAAAGGCTTTTAAACAATACTTTTACACTATTAGCTAATGAATATTTACAGTTTGCTATTTATGAAATGAGCTTCTATTATATTCTGTCCATGTTGAGGCTGAATAAGGCCTTTACATTAACGCTAAGTTGCTTACAAATGGTTAGCAAGAAGCAAGACTCACAAGACTGGAGGTGTTTAGAGCAGGGCAGGGCTGCTCTGAGAGAACTATTAGAGGGCAGACCAATGGGGAAGTTGTGTTCATGGGAATCCACAAGCCTCTGTGAGCCACGCTGATTACATAGCACCATCAACTTGAAAGTGCTATGTTTCCTTTTTGTTGTTGTGCAATCATGTTGAATCCGTGAAATGATGGATGATTGAGAATCAACATTTTATTGCTTCTGTTCAGAATCTCTAAGAATGACATGATCTCTTGATGCCAAGGGAACTTTCCTCACCTGAAGAAAATATTGTGTGTTAAGTGGTATTTTGTTATGAATCACATGTAGTTTCCTAATATTGGGTTTCCAAATGACTAAATTCCCCATTTTCCTGAGTATTCTTTGATATTTTTTCTACATTGGTTATTCATTAAATTAGAAGAAATAAAATTGTGATAAATCTTTGTTTCCTATTTTGAAAAATCTGGGGATGGATTTCCTTTGTTCATCTTTCATTCCTTTTTCTTTTTCTAAGTTATTTCCATGTATATGCCTCCTCATTTTCTCCTAGCATATTTTAATCAAGAGCCGAAGACTTTTCCCTCCATCTTGGCTTCAAGACCTGAGGTTATGTGTAGTGTAGTAGCTGAACGTAGGGATGTTGGAATCAGACTCTGGGTTTGAATTTTGACACCTACCAGCTGTGGGATCCCGGTCATGCTTAAACTCCTTGGGCCTTAGTTTCCTCATCTGTAAAAGGATAATAACAATTCCTACCTCACAGAGTTGTTTTGAGCATTAAATGAGGTAATACATGAAAGAATTTATATCAAGGTCTGGTACATCAGAAGTGCAGTATAATCATTAGATATTATTATTATTATTGTTAACCGATATTTAGAAAACTTTTGTCCAAAAATGGCCATTTTTCTGGTGTGCTAATAAATTTAATTAATGCATTCATCTGCAAACCAACAGGGTTTTCTTAAAAAACGTTCGCCTCAAGAAGCTGAAATTCTTCGTCAGCTGTACACCAAGTCGTTTCCAGACCTGTATCACTTCAGTATTCAGAACTTAGAACACCAGATGGAGATGCTGGAGGCCTTTGTGATCATGCAAAGCATCAACATGCTTCAAGGCCTGATCCCTTCCAAGGTAAATAGCTCAACTTTCTAGAACTCTCTCTCCTTTTAGCTGAGCCGTACTGTGCAGAGTCTGTGATATTTGAACATGATTCTTAGAACCATGGGGAAGTGGGGAGGTTTCAAACATGGACACTGCATATTTTGTGTTTTTCCTTCATTTCTTTTTTTTTTTTTCCACAAAGCAAACCACAGATTTGTGGATTAGGGGCAGGTTCGCAGTCGTCTAACAAGCATTCAAAATTTATTTCGGAGACCAGCTTGGTATTCCCAGAGATCAGTTCTGCATTTGTTCTCCCGTTTTATTCATCTTTCCCTCGTTCTTGTTTTGGGGGAAAACTGTTATCCCTTTTAGATCTTTGCTATTTTCATTAAAATGTCAAAGCCAAGTTTTGGTTTGAGAATTAAGTAAGTAAAAGAAAAGTTTCTTCCGTGCTCAGGAGCAAGGCGGGGAGGTCACGCCGGAGCACCTGGGGAGACTCTACGTCTTCTCCCTGATGTGGAGCGTCGGGGCAGTGCTGGAACTGGATGGCCGGCGCCGCATGGAGCAGTGGCTGCGCTCCCAGGAGAGGCTGGCCTTGGACCTGCCGCCTCTAGCAGGGCCTGACGACACCATGTTTGATTATTACGTCGCATCTGATGGTGAGCCCCTCTCTTCTATCCATCATCACACGTGGGACCAGTTTTTTCCAAAATGGCTAATATTTACACTCTATCTACCTATCATCTGTCTATCATCTATCATCTATCTATCTATCATCTAGCTAGCTAGCTAGCTAGCTAGCTATCATCTATATTTCTAAATGGTAATTAAAACTCTTGGCTGTAAAATTGAAGTGGAAATGTTTATGTGTGTATGAAAGAGAGTCAATTGTTTCTTTTTCAAATATTTATTTCAATTGAGTTCCAAATGCATATTTTCTTGTTAAATATATCGTGTACTGAACTTTTAATGAAATAAAAACAAATTTAAAAAATCACCAAATCAGATCCATTTCAGCCATTCATTCGATATAATCAGCAACTTATAAAAAAATGACAAAGTATGAGGTATATTTTTATGAAATAGGTGTGTATATCTATACATCTGTATCTATGCATGTATTGCAATACTTTAAGTTTATTTAAATGTGCATACATATATATAAAGTACATATATACACATATATAAAGTACAAATATACATAATATTTATATATGGCATCCTAGGATGTTTTATTTTTGGTTTTACAGTTAGGGAAGTATGTAATGAAAAATGATTTTAGGTACATATGACTATCACTGTCCTGTATTTTTCTTTTTAATAAATTATTTATTTATTTTTGGCTGCACTGGGTCTTTGTTGCTGCGCGCAGGCTTTCTTTAGCTGCGGCGAGCGGGGGCTACTCTTCGTTGCAGTGTGTGGGCTTCTCATTGCGGTGGCTTCTCTTGTTGCGGAGCACGGGCTCTAGGCGCGCGGGCTTCAGTAGTTGTGGTATGCGGGCTCAGTAGTCATGGTGCACGGGCTAGGTTGCTCTGTGGCATGTGGGATCTTCCTGGACAGGGGATGAAACCTGTGTCCCCTGCATTGGCAGGTGGATTCTTTTTTTTTTTTTTTTTTTTTTAATTGATTGATTGATTGATTGCTATGTTGGGTCTTCGTTTCTGTGCACGGGCTTTCTCTAGTTGCGGCAAGCGGGGGCCACTCTTCATCGCGGTGCGCGGGCCTCTCACTATTGTGGCCTCTCTCGTTGCGGAGCACAGGCTCCAGACGCGCAGGCTCAGTAGTTGTGGCTCACGGGCCTAGTTGCTCGGCAGCATGTGGGATCTTCCCAGACCAGGGCTCGAACCCGTGTCCCCTGCATTGGCAGGCAGATTCTCAACCACTGCGCCACCAGGGAAGCCCCTGGCAGGTGGATTCTTAACCACTGCGCCACCAGGGAAGCCCCTGGCAGGTGGATTCTTAACCACTGCGCCACCAGGGAAGTCCCCTGTCCTGTATTTTTATACACACTTTTTGTTATTGAAAACCTACATGTTTAAAAAGAAAATTCCAAGATACTTCTTACTATTTCCTACTATTACCACTTTGGGAATAGTTTCTTGGGAAATTTTGACTCAGCAAACACATACTGAAATACTTAGATGTCTGAATTTAATGAATTTTACTTTGTGGGGAGTTTTTGGAAGATGACTTCATGAGATTCAAGGAAGTCTGCTCATTATAATTAGGGATTAAGTTATTAATAGGAATATGAAGATGTAAATGTTCTCTTTTCACATCAGGTAAATGGATCCACTGGAAGACGTGTACTGAGGAATATGTGTATCCATCTGATGTCACCCCAGAGTATGGCTCCATCCTGGTGCCAAATGTGGACAATGTGAGAACTGACTTCCTAATTAAAACCATTGCTAAACAGGGCAAGGTATGGCTCTTTCACTTTTATTTAAAGTAACATATTTAAAAACATACCTTGAAAACATGAAGCATCGTGTGACCACCTAGAAGGGTGGGATAGGGAGGGTGGGAGAGAGACACAAGAGGGAGGGGATATATGTATACATATAGCTGATTCACTTTGTTATACAGCAGAAACTAACACACCATTGTAAAGCAATTATACTCCAATAAAGATGTTACAAAGAGAAAAACGAAAACATGAAGCATCTTGCATTTATTTTAGAATGTTTTATGTTGCTGTTTAGAATAAATAAAAGTATTACCCAAATTAATATAGTTCTTTTATTATTCCTCAGTAACAATATTAGAGTTGAATAGCTTTAATTCATAATTAAGTAATGATTTTTCATGTATTGAGAGAAAGTGAATTTTGACTTGTTTTTCTAAAGAGAAATCCTTCTCTTTTGATCATTGTATTATTTTGCCATGGCTGCCATAACAAAATACCACAGGCTCAGTGGCTTAATCAATGAACATTTCTTTCTGTACAGTCTGGAGGCTTGAAATGCAAGGTTAAGGTGTTGGTGGGTTTAGTTTCTTTGGAGCCCTCTCTCTCTCCTTGGCTTGCAGATGGCTGTCTTCTCACTGTGTCTTCCCATGGTCTTTGTGTGTGCATCCCTTGTTTTTCTGTGTGTCAAAATTCCCTCTTCTCGTAAGGATGCCTGTTAGACTGAACAAGAGCCCACCTTAACGGCCTCATTTTTAATGTAATCATCCCTTTAAAGACCCTGTCTCCAAACGTAGTCACATTCTGCGGTACTGGGGGTTAGGGCTTCCACATATAAATTTTGTGGGGACACAATTCAGCCCATGACAATAATTTTATTGTATTTCTTGGATTTCTTTCTCAACTCCTGTTTTAGGCTGTGCTGTTAATTGGTGAACAAGGAACAGCCAAAACGGTCATAATCAAAGGATTTATGTCAAAATACGATCCTGAAAGCCACATGATCAAGAGTCTGAACTTTTCTTCTGCAACCACCCCACTGATGTTTCAGGTACTGGCTCATTGGTGCTTCTAGTTCAGCCCAGGTTTGTGATAAGCTTTGGAGGCTCAAATCTCATGCTGTTCTGCTGTACCCACTGAACTTCATGTGCACTTTCACCACCATAGTAAATCCCCTACATACGTCTTCCATTATCTCTATTTTTCTGTTGCAATAGAATCTCCCCCTAGTTAGATGACAACATATAATCTTAAATTATGGAGAAATAAAAAGATTATATATGGTGTTAAAAGCCTCAACACTGTTTAGAATATCTCTGTAGAAAAGCCTGTGAACATGCAAAATCCAAAATTGAAAGAAATATTATTTATTCCCCACCTAAAACTACTCCTTCTCCCTACTGTCTGCTTTTCTGCGGGTGTTACTATTATTCTAGTCATTAGGACAGACACACTGGAGTCATCTATGATGGTCTCTCTCTTGAGTCAAGGGCTGCTAATATATCTGAGGAAATACTTTTCATGTTGTTTCCTTTTTCTCCCTTCCCCCTATCTACCTCTACATAATCTACTTCATGATTCCGCAACAGGGTATTAGCATCAAAGAATCTTGAAGCTGGTCTTGCTTCAAGTCTGATCCTCTTCAAATCTAGTTTCTATCCTTTTTCCAATCTCTGGTTCCTATTTATCTTGTTGTTCACTGACTTAACATTCTGCAATGGCTCCTATTATCAATTTCAGCAAGGAATACAATCTTAGAATCTTAGCACATTAAAGATTTTTCTTATGATATCATTGAGGAGGAACAGAGAACAACTCTCAAGTTTGCATTGCTTTTGTCAATGGAACTGCCAAGATTGGCCAGGGCTTGCAGTGGCTAACTGGTTCTTTTTCTCCTATTCCTAAATTATTTAAGAAACCAGAGAGTAAATCTTAAATGTCAATCCATGCTTTAATTGTTTGCAAATAATCTGATACCTTTATTAGAACATTAATAAGAGATACATTTTATAAATTGAAATGTATGAAATGGTACACTTGAAAAGATACATATGAAAAAGAGTTAGGAAAAGGTACATTAATAAATTGAAAATGGAAGGGAAATTTTTAGGGGAATTTAAATCCAAAGAACTTCATTTTTGATTAACTTTGTTGTTCTTTAGTTGTTGGAATGAAAATATCAAAGAGCAATGAAAATTCTTGAGAACAAGGCTAAATCATGACTTTTTAATCACTTAATGTAATTGGTGACTACAGAGTGCCAAAAAACTAAGACCATTGATTAAGTTTCTAAATAAGACTGTCAAAACATTATGCTCCTCTGTTAGAGATGGAATTTCCAAAACTGGCTAGCCTTCTATCATTAATGAATATCATTTACATACTGTTGTGTTGGGAAGGTCTGGATCGAGGTGAACCCCAAATTGCAGTGACTCAGCAGTGGTATTTTTGTGTTTGGGGAACTGCACACTAGATTATCCTAGGCTGGCAAGATGCTAACATTATACACATTCCCTTGATACTATTTTATATTTTTAAAACTTTGTTTTACTTTTGGAGAACATCTCTTTAAAGGTTATAATATAACCTTACTTGTGGATGCAGATTGTTAAGCATTAAGTCAAAGTGTGAGTTTTTTTTTCATTATGTAGGGTAGCTATCTAGCTCTTCACATTTCTCGGGAGTGGATTAAATCTTTAGGGCTGCAGTGCAATTCTGACAGCAACTACCTGGAGTTAGTGCAGACTTCACAGGTGAAGAGCTCAGTCCCTACAAAACTTCTGTCACTTCAGAACCAGCCAGAAGCTCAGGGGTTCCCAGGCTACCAACACTTTTGAACAACTGGCTGCAAACTGAAAGGTTTCTATGACCCTGTCAGTTTTGATAATCCACCAGAATGACTCACAGAATTTAGGAAAATGCTATGCTTATGATTATGGTTTTATTATAAAAGATATGAATTGGGATCAGCCAAAAGAAGATGCATAGGGCAAGGTCTGGGAGTGTCCCGAATGTGAACCTTCTTTGTCCTCAGGATGTATTACTCTCCCGGCACATCTGTGTATATCAGCAACCAGGAAGCTCACCTGAGCCTCAATGTCCAGAGTTTTTACTGAAGTTTTATTACATAGGCATGATTGGTTGGCCATGTGATTGAAGTCAGTCTCCAAACCCCTTCCCCCTGGGAAGTCAGCTTGTATCACATGGTTTAAAGCCCTAACACTCTAATCATAGTTTGGTCTTTCTGGCATGAGTGGTCTGAGGGGCCCACAATGAATAACAAAGACGTTCTTATTATGTGGGAAATTCCAAGGGTTTAAAGGCTCCCTCCTAGGAACCAGGGACAAAGGCTAGCCAAATTCTTTAGTATATGGCAAGGAGTTGTCACATATTTTTGCTAGTAACTCTTGGTGATATTTACCCCTCTCAGGTGGTAAAGACCTGTGCTTTATGTCTCTATAGCATGAAATACTTATTAATTTCCTAGAAAAAGGCACACGTAATCTAGAAAACATCCTGTTTATTAATATACAAATTCATAAACCATGTAATAAATTTCTAGAAGCAGTACCGTATTGAAGTATAATAAATTAGAAGAAGAAAAAAAACAGGTTTTCAAAACATAAACATCTGTATTCTTTAGGGTTCCATTATCTGATTCACAACTATTGATGTTTAACGCAAATCCTTCCTATCCTTCAGTAAGAAGGTGGTCTCAACACTTCACTATTTCTTTTTCTGTTCAGAAGCATCACAGGATCATCTGGTCTGTTTAGTGCCTGTTTTGACTGCTAAGCATCAGGGCTTTCAATTAAGCTAGACTCATTAGTTTTAGAAAACTTTCAATTAGCCAAACTGCTGTAATTAACTTTCTCACTATAATTTTCAGCCGTTCATGCTAAACAAGGGCTGACGGAGCTGAGCATTTGTCTCTGTGTGTCCCATTTATTTGGATCCAAACCAAATTGAAATTGTAGATGAGAAAATAGATACCGTCCATCCCTCCCGTGTTGCCATGATGGCACATGTGTCAAGGACACACGTCTGTTACTTGACAGGTTGTTTTCATCTGAACTTCCTTTGTTTTTACCATGGTGTCACTTTCACATCTTTTATCAGCAGGAGGACAGACTCTATGTCCCTCTTTGCCTGGGACTGTCCAGTTAACTTCTGTTGTCTCAGGTGAATAATGAATAGCATCCTTGTTACTATCCAAAGTATGAAGTTTGGACCAAAATTATATGGTCACCCTCTTTTTGGCTGAGGAAATTTCAGTCAGTCTTTTAAGAGAGATGATTTTTTTTTCAAAACAAATATAGTTTTAATTTTTTTATTCTTGAAAGTAATTCACACATACCTTTAAAAATGTAAACAATACAGAAAATAAGACGAAAAAGAAAATTTCTTAAGAGAATTTCTGAAAAGATTTCTCTGTTCTAAAAATAATCTCGAAGTATTTTGAATGCAACAACCGTCTTACAAATGCTTGTGTAGCAATAGGTTTTGTTTTTTAAAAATGACAACTGAGAGCTTGGAAGGAAATTCCACATTTTTTCCTAGACTCAGAACCACTTTTCCTAATGAAATCTTATGTAGAAGACTAATCTATCAAACAGGTAACAAGGGATTTGCTTTGATGGAGTTGGAGCTGGCCTCCTGAAATCCCTTCCAACCTCCTTCTTGCTTCCTGTAGGGGCCCTTGTGATTGAAGAAAATCCTTTCTATGCTTCAGAGTATAGTCTGAAGACCAGTTTCCAGAGGAGACTCTGAAGATATAATACATGAAAGTGTTTTTTTATGGTAAAAAGCTCTCTAAAAATGTCAGGTTTCACTGTTAATATTAACACACTCAGGTTGAGGAAGATTGAAGTACTCATTTGAGTTCCCAGATAGTTAGTTGGTGGCAGAACCTGGGTGAGAAACCAAGTTCCCATGTCTTCCGCTGTGCTTTTCTAGTTCACCCATCTGATCCTTCCAACGGCTTTTCTTTATTCCCATTAATATTCAAATGGCTGATTTATCACAGTGCATTTGTTTTATTTTTAGCTTTTAGTTACGTAATATTATATTTTCATGTTAATTTTGATATAATTTTACTTTTTATAATATGCTATTGAGAATTTTAAACTTTACTAATAGAAGCCTGTTTTCATTTGGTTTTGATGAGTTACAATAAAATGGAAAGATATTCTTTAGACAGTAGATTTCTTAATAAAAAGCATAAGCTCTCCATTTTTATCTTTTAGCTAAATAGCAGATACATGGAAGCCTACACTTAAGTATATTTTATATTTCAATTTGATTGGATGTAATATGTATGAAAAATGATTTAAGTGCTGATATGTAGAGATACCTATAGTAATAAAAAATATCTTTCATTTTTATAATGTATTAAGTTCACTAAGTGCCTTCACATGTATTATATCATTTATGGATAATATTCTGTTGTGTGTATACACACACATACATATACATGATTTATGTATCTCTATATACATTCCCACTTTTGAGCTGTGGTTCAGTGACTTATGTGGTTTAAAATGACTTATAAGTCATAAAGCTAATAAGTGGGGGAAGTAGCAGTTTAACCCCTTTTTTTCTAACTTTAAACCCAGTCAGAGCTATTGCATAAGGCCATTGCAGTTTACGCAGATTTTGTGCTATGTCCCATTCACAGAGACAATAATGTGAATAGTGAACCCAAGAACTGGGCAGTGCACAACCTCCTCAACTGTACATGTTCCTTCCCCTGGCTGGGGAAACAGACATGTGCACAATCAAGTATAGCTGATATGATAAGTGCTACTTATGGAGTAATCTAAGTACCCTGGAGCCCAGAGGAGGAGGGGATTCATTTTGTTAGGGAATTACAGGAATAAATGTAATGAAAGAGTTGACCATTACTTGGGGGAATTTAATATTTATATAATGTTAATATTTTAGGGATTACAGAGGCTGAATTGTCTATTAAGAAACTAATTCAGAAAATTGAATTGCCCTAGTTTTAGAGCTTTTCATTTGGAATGGAGAAGAGCAACGTAGAATGGCTTTCCTCAGCCCCATTCCTAAGTCTATCTGGATGACTAACCATCTGTTTTTTATGTGTTAAAATGTCACTGTCACAACTGGGGTTCACTCTAGTATCCCATGTATGTGTGAGCTAGACAGACAATGAGGTGAGAAACTTGTTTAGGTGCCATAGATTGCTTCAGATGATGTCATGCTGACTACCTTTCTCCTATTTCAGAGTCAAGTCATCGTCTATTCTCAGAGAACAGCATAAACTGCCCTTAGTCCAGGCCCTTGCTAGAGATTTCAACTCTTTACCAATAAGCTGGGTTGAGGGAAGTGACTTTTATGGAAGATCATTCATCTAAGTCAATATTTCACAAATTGTGTTTGGGTGATACTAATGCTGAGAGATTTTTTGGCTCAAAAATGGCTACTTTAGGAATATGTAAATAAGGATCTCTCAATGAACACTGTAAATCAGTCTGAGAGGAGCATCATGTTATTGTTTTATTGTTAACTGACGATGAATGAATGAAGACCGAGATGGGCCGGAACCAAGAGCCTGAAAAGGAATGTTTAGAAATGAGACTGAAGGGTGAGCAGGGAGCATTCTGATGTTCCTTGTAGGTCACTGATGAGGAACCGCTGGAATACTAAGCAGGACTGCGTCAGCACTCAGCAAGTTCATCCTGGCTGCAGGTGGAAGAGAGAGGGCTGTGCTCAGAGAGACCTGAAAGGAGGCGGTTACAGTAATTCCAGAGAGAGCTTGACCTGGACCAAGATATGGAAGGGGCACAAGGATGCGTTCAAATTGTGGTTGAGAAGCAGACCAGACAGGACTCGTTTTTGGTTGAGTGGATATTGTTGGAGGAGAGGGATAGGAGAGAGAGAAAAAAAGTTAAAGATGACTCCCAAGTTTCTTGTCTTTATTGATCTATGTATCAAATATTTACTGATAAATATATTGTACCAGACACCTTTCTAGACACTGAGGAGGCAGTGATGAACAAGATAAACAAGGTCCCTGCCTCCCTTGCATTCTAGTGGGAGAGACAGACAATAATCGAATCAATGAATATACCTATTTGGTTTTATTAACCGGACTATGGTTTATATCACCAAAAAGATGGATGAGGTGGGACAGTAGATCAAGGAGACCAGGGAGAAAGTGGGTGGCAGAATACTACAAAGATGATAAATTATTCTTTAAACTGATTTCTTTGGGGAGACAGAAGAGTCTAGACAAAATTGTAAATCACACAATATAGACATTGTATATGACTTATAAAGAAGTTTCCAGGCCTGACTGGAGGCAGGGAGGGCAATTTAAAAGGTTGTGACCTTAATCCATATGAGAAAGACAAATAACTGATCAAGGGCATATCATTTTTCAGAGAGGATGAGGTACATTAAAAAGCAGTATTTAAATTGCAGTAGAACTTATCGATGTTGGATGTGAAAATGTTTGGTTGAGACTTAGGTAGTTGGTGCTAATCCCTGAGATGAGCACCTGGGGTGGGTGCAGATTTTGTGATGAGGCAGAGACGTCTGCGTTTGGATATGTTGATTTTGTGATGCCATGGATAATCTAAGTGGGGAAGTCCAGTTGGAGACACTAGTCCAAGTATACGGCTTTCCTAAATATTCCCAAACACATAGATCTATGATGGAGTAGAACATGAAGTTACTGTGTTTCGGGCTTTCGGGAGATCTTATCAAACTCCCCAGTTCATTTGGCAACTATTTAATGGGCAGCAGTTCTAAACACAGGAAGAAGTCTCAGCTTCTAGGTTCACAAGCTATTTAATTTTTCTCCCTCCTTTGTTTTTGTTTCTATCAACTTAGCTTTTTAATTTTATATATATAGAAAAGTAATAATTTTATATATTAAAATGAATTCCTTCTAGTAATTTCCTGCTATTTCAAAGAAATTAGGGTCATAATGAAGGGGAAGAAAGTGCAGGTATATAGCTATTACTCCGTATTATTTCATCTGTTCCACCTATGGCTTTCAGCTCTTAGAAGGCCCCCCAAGACATAAAATCTTCATGTGCCTATGAGTTCTCATTAACGGACGAGGGAATATCTGGAAGGCTCTAGTTTGCCATAGGGAGTTGTCAAGAGATTATTAATTGCTTTATCCATTTAAATTCATTGAGGAGAGCTAAATTTAGCCTAGTACATTACTTTAAACAGTTTTCTTTTTATGTCAGGGCAATATGAAATTCTTCTTGCCATTGTACTGTTGTCATGGGAAATTTGTGTGATACGTTTATATATCTTTCTATTTTAAAATGGTGAAAAATGTTCACATCTTTTGCTATTGTTCGTTAAAATGATGACAGAAAATTACAATTTGAAATTACCAAACTGGGGAAATTTTCAAGGACAGATGTATAGATTTTTGTTTATATCTTGGCCTTTTTTCATGGTTGTACCCTGAAGGATTATTAATGTCATTTTAACAGGTTTGCTCTTCATCATGAAATAAGGAACCTCTTTTTTGGATAGGATAAGAATGCATTTTATCTCCATACACCTCCACCTTCTCTTATATTTATACATTATCTTTAACATGACTTAAATCGTGAATCAGTGGGAATAAAATGAGGTCTTTAAGACTGAGTTTCTGGAGCATGAGAAGTGTGAGCCCCTTCTGTTTTCTTTGCAGTGCTGGCTCTGTTTAGTACATACATTCTGAACAACTGACTGATTTCCAAACTACACTCTATGACCATGGAAATGTTAATACTGTAGTCAATAGTCTGGGGTTCTTCCCTCATGTCCCCCTTACTCCTTCCAACACCCCTTCTGTCAGTTTTAGTATTCCTTTCCACATTGCTAGGACATTTTTTTATAGAGCACAGGGCAGTTTCCTCCTGTACCACCTAAGCTCAGAATGTATTGGATAGAAAAGAGGGGGAGCTGTTCTCCACTTTGTGAAGGGGAAGAGAAGTGATTCAGTGTGATTGCATCTGCCCAGAGCAGATTGTGTCAGGCTACAGAAGCCAGTTGGCAGATTTCTCAACAAAGAGAGAACAGTCTTCAGGTTATGGCAACCCGTGGAGCTCAGAGCAAGACCTGAGAAGCCTCTTGGACAGTAGCCCTGTTTAGCTTTGTCTATGATTATAAGGAAACTTTGAGGAGGGCTGGACCTTTGAATAATGGGGGTTAGGGTTATATTATATTGTCACCAACATAGGCACAATAAGACAAAACTAAATCTGTAGAAATAAACAGAAGAGTCTCATCCCATTCAAGATTTACATTGATCAGAATTTTCTTTACTCCTAAATTAAACCAGATTTTCAAAGGTTATAAACGTTATGCAAGAAAAGTTAGGTACCTCATGCCCTGCTTTCCAGAATTAAGGGACATTTGGGGGTTTTTCTGAGTAATTTTTATCATTTCAAAGGTTCCTGGATTTTTAAAATAATTAACCATGTCTTAGGGGATATTTTCACAGATGTTTCTGTTGACTTTTCTGTTTAACAGAAGACAATAGAGAGCTATGTGGATAAACGCATGGGCACAACATATGGCCCTCCAGCAGGAAAGAAGATGACTGTTTTTATTGATGATGTGAATATGCCAATAATCAATGAGTGGGGAGACCAGGTATATCGATCCTATTGTGCACTTTATTTGCCTAATTCCTCATTGATTTATTTTTTGATGAGTAAATATTTTTTACTTTTTCAACTTGCAATTCCTAAATTCCAATAAGGTCCATTATTTGGAAACACTCAAAGAGTTAGGTCCTGGGATATAAAGGAATGACATTTTAATTCTGAAAGTTGTCTTTCTTAGGTTACTAATGAGATAGTACGACAGCTGATGGACCAGAATGGATTTTATAACCTAGAGAAGCCTGGGGAGTTCACCAGCGTTGTGGACATACAGTTTTTAGCAGCTATGACCCATCCTGGGGGCGGACGCAATGATATACCCCAAAGGCTCAAGAGGCAGTTCTCTATATTTAACTGCACGTTGCCCTCTGATGCTTCTGTGGACAAGATCTTTGGTAAAGTGAACGTCAGTGGGGCCTGGGAGGGAAGAATCCCTGCTTGGGTTCCAGTGAGAATATATCCACCTAGAGGTCAACACAGAAAGAGCGTTGGGTGGTTTCTTAGTCTACGAGCTTCATCACTCTCAAGCAGTGTATTTTGTTTATATAAAGATTTACTTTATTATGTGTGTACTAAGTTAGGTGCTAAGTAGATTTTTTCTGCCTATGTATTTCTTTAAGAAACTGTCGCTAGCTTCTTCAGCCAGGAGGTTAAACATTAAATGGTCTTAGACACGATGAGATGCTTTCCTCGTGGGTACACATATTTGAGGTCTGCATTGATATAATGCCATACCAAAAGTTTATGTAGCTGATACCTAACCAACCCATATAATGATTTTGGCCAAAGAAATAATATTGCACAGAGTGGAGATTAGCCAGAGTCCGATCCTCAGACTAATTTATAGGGTTGTAATAAATTACTGATTGATTACATATGCAGTGTTTCAGAAATAAATTCACCCAAGAAACACTAGCGCAATCGATAACCATAATTATTTAACTGAGAAATGAAAATGAGTTTAGAAACTGATTATGGAATCACTCTTTTCAGAAAAAGTAAAAAGTTACGCATGCATTCGTGTTAGGTACTAATTTACCATTTCTGAAATTGCAACTGAGAAAAAACTAACTAGGATTACCCTGATTAATTTCTGGCAGACTAGAATGTCTTCTTAGTGCCCTAGGGTAGTGGAGTACGGCAGTATCTGCCTTCAATCACAGCAGTGGGCAAAGGTTTGGAAACCAAATGACATGGGAATTATCTAAACTTGGGAGAAGTAAAATGGACTAGAAGGAATGACTAGTATCGCTTTTGATTATTCTTCTTTGCCTGGAAAATTTTACCTGTAAAGTAAATGAAAATATTTTATAATGCATGGAAAGGCAACAAAAGAATGGAGAAATCTTAGAGGATTCATGAAAGCTCCCTTTTTTAAATCTTTTTCTAAGACAACTTTATATATTCATCATTGTTACGCATTTAATAATACTGAATCAGTTCAGCTAGAGTTTTCAATAGTATTTCTTAGTCAACTTTTCAGTATTTGAATGCTAACTTGCTTGAACCTATACCTACTTTGTAGGTTTAAAAAAACCCCAAAGAACATTAATTAATAGAAATTTCTTTAATATGTGGTTAACTATTAAAATGTTT